>NW_024545578.1:1250000-2500000 GCF_018152505.1 Drosophila elegans
CAAACGTGGGAAATATGTGCGTTCATCTCCAAAGGGGGCGATGGATGCATTTGGATCTCCTTTATTCCTCCGCCCCACTGTTTCACAACATTGGGGCATCATCGTTTTTGTTATTTTAATTTAACGATCTCTTAAAAGTGCAATAGAGCCAAAAAGCCTGACCAAAGTAATGTCAATGATGTCATAATACAGCGGGATTCCCGACAAATCGGAACGGAGAAAAAACAGAACTGTCTACCCTCATCGAGCTTGTCTTGTACTTTGTCAGCTGAGCATGACCGACTGATCTAATTAGGATATTATGTCATCCGCTGAAAATGAATTTTGGGGAATCTGAATAAAAAGTGTGCGAAACGTGCGAAAAAAGAGGTCGAGATAAGAAAAAAAAAGACATTAATGTGTCTTATTAAGGGAAAGTATATCTCTTAAAATCTCAGATGAACTTTGGAAATTAATATATCTTATTAAGGGGAAGTATTTTTTTCTATTCTCAGTTGCACTTTCGAGTGTTTAATTTTGTTTTTTTAGCTGAGTACTTAGTACTGTCAAAGACAAAAAAATTACCACTTCCAAAAAATTATTATAATTGTATAAAACTGTTAATTAAAAGTTGACAAAATAAAGAACTATTGCTTGGCTTACTCTCAAGATATTTTGATATTATTTAACTATCAAATACTAAGCCAAGTATCACCATGAACTATGTAATTTCATTTGAGTTTTTAAAAAACAATTTTTAATAAAAATAAAAGCTGGTCAATTTGACTGTAAATAACATTGGAATAAATTCCTATGTATTAAATTATGAAATTAAGTCAAGCTGAAGACCTTATTACTTCGTTCTCTTATTTTTCATTAATTTTTCCAGTACCCATGTCGAATTGTGATCCACTTATGAACACTCAATGAAAGCCATGTGATCTATGGATGGGGGAATTAAGACCTAAGCTCTGTGGCAGCGTGGTCAAGATTTCCAATGTCTTATCTGGCGGGCTCCTCTTGTAAATTGTCATTCGGCCAACAGGCACTAGCTCAGTGTGTAATCTCCAGTTTACCTTTCCTCCGTCTCAATTCCTTCAAAATTCCAGCTAAATAGGCGCGAGTCCGATAAGATTTTTCCGCCTTACAGGATGATGGCTTCTAAAGTGTATCCCAGATCCCAGATTCCAGATCCGAAAACGCAGCGGCAGCCAGCTCCCAATCGCAGATACCATTTCCATTTCGATTCCCATCTGGTGCTCACATTTGACATTTAGGGGCGAGCATATTTCTCTCAAGTCTATGCCGCATGAACCGCCAAATTGGTATTAAATTACTCACTTTGGTGATAATCGAAATGGACACGACACGATTACACGCGGCGATCGAGGTGAGGCACCATAAAGTCGGGTCCCCCGGTGAACCAGTTCTTCGGCCTGGCGACGCGATCATAAAGAAAGTAAAAATATTGAGACGCAGACAAGTTGAAAATGCCACCACATCACATTTTGAGCGTTTTCAAAACGATCAATTCGAGGAGATAAGAAATGGGGGCCTGGGACTCTGGATTCTGGGTTCTGGATTCTGGGTTCTAGATTCTGGGTTCTTGTCCAGTTGCCAAGCAACTATATTAAGTCCCTCTTCGACTCAATTCCAATCTCAACATGTGTCAAATTGGGCAACTAACTGACTAATCTCGGGAGCAAACAGCAGCCGTTGAAAAACAAGTGTTATTATTTCTCTAAATGCTCGGGATCAAAACAATTCAACTGTCAAATGGAATTGGCCAACACAGACACAGACACACAAAAACGAGGAAAAAAGGGGGAAAAACGGAAATCCTATTTGCATTTCAAACATTGCAATCCAGGGACTATTAAAAACAAATATTTGTGGGCACCACAACAAAACCAAAAAAGACGACAGAGGGCCGGCATTTCAAAGGATGGACCTAGAATTACTTATTAATTTATAACACCTATACTTGTACTGCCATCAAATTAGTTATTTTCACTATAGTTATGTTTTTTAGTAAGTCAATCGAATTTATTAAAACAAAGTATGTAAATTTAAAATTTTTAAAAGTTCTTTAATAGGTAAAAGAAGAATTATGTATTTAATACATATTATTTAATAGTTAATTAAAAATTACAAAATAATTAAACTCAAACTAAAAATTATTTAATTTTTAAAAATAAAAATATGATATTGTAGCGCTTTCATACATAGAAGCGTTCTTATTAGATCTTTCTTAATTACTACAAATTTTAAATGTTGAGGATATTTTTCGGTTTTTTTTTATTTGTATTTGTTTGTGACAGCATCCGAGGGCTACAAATTAAGCATAACTTATTATTAAGTATAAGTATTTTTATTATATTATTATACCTGTATAAAAACGCAACATACCCTTAGCCCTGTGCTGGGTAGCAGTAAGGATCAAGGCGCGAACACAAAGTGAACATATGTATTAGACGGTGGCAAGGACACCCCTTTTGGCTGCCTAATCCTCTGGCCCGAACACCCAAGCACCCCTGCCACTCCTCTGGATTTGGGATTTCGGATTTTGGCCCGCGCAGTGGACATCCACTGGAATGGAATTCGAGCTCGAACTATTTTATCCCTGCCAGCGTTTCCGCCTTGACAATTTGTACAATTGTCGCCCAATTTATATGTACAAAGGGGCGGAGGAGGAGGGGGTGTGGTATGGTGTGGGCAAACGAACAACTTCCGATTACAACTTCATTTGTAAATGTTTCCTTCGAACCATTTTTATCCTGGCGCAAATACACAATGCCTTTTGGCACACGTGCCCCTGCCGCATCCGAAAAATGCGTTTTATTGGTGAGGGTGCGAATTCTCTAGCTGTCAGAGAACTGAGAGTTGAGAATTGGGAACTGAGAACTCAGAACTCAGAACGGAGAACTGAGGACAACCCACATCTGTCAACTTCAATGAAGTGTCAAAATGGGAAGTTCATCATCACCAGAAATAGAAACAGAAATAGTTGCCGCGATGATTTCCTCTTTTATATTTTTTATTTGTTTCTGTTACTGTTTTTATTGCCGGGGAATATTTTCTCCCAGTGGGTGGTAAGTGGGTGGGTTGGGTGCTCGTCCTTGGGCATTTTGTGTGCCGGGGGTGGTGACGTAAATTAAGCCTCTGGTGTATTTGGATCCCTCAGATTTAACGTCGTCCTTTGAAGGCAGCTAATCACTTTAACATACATTTGCATTGCATTTACACGCACTTTGACCCTCATTAATGCGCTGCCTAATAGCCCCAGGGGCAATTCCTTTTTTCAAAGGGTATCCTTCGGTTCAGGTGTGGGTGGCGTTTGACAGTTCTGTCATAACTTTATTATTTACGATATTGTTTAACAAATTTCTAAGATTTTCATTGGGAGATACGTATCAGAAGTTTTGGTAAAGATGGGTGATAAAGAACCGTCATTAAAAAGGCCTAAGCCTCAAATAGTAATTATAGTAATATTATATGTTACATTACTTTTAGAACAAGCTACTATTTTATAATCTTAAAACTTTATTAATACATTTTCAAAAAAAAGTTTTTAAACTATAAAACCATTAAAGCAAGTTGAAGGATAATAGTGAAAAAAGTTTCACAGTTTTAAATGTTACCCAGTTGAAATGTGTTACAATTTTGTACATATTATATTGAAATATGTTTAAAAAAAAGTTTTTTAAAATTTCCAAGACTTTTTGTGACTTTACCACAGAATTAAAAAAAAAGCTTTAAGTACTGTTTTTCTAAGCCAGCTAAATTCCCTGTGAAATGCTGGCCATGTTACACGAATGTTATCAAAATCAGTTGGGTAAATACAACCGAAACTCTCTCGTCTCGCAAAAATAACAAACGTGACAAATTTCGGTGAATTCAACTGTGAAAAAATGGGAAAAGACTGCAGAAACAACAAGAAAATTTAACAACGATGATGATGACAGCGAGGCGAAGGCATAACAAAAACTTTCGGTGCAACAAAAACTTTACACAAACTGAAATTCGGGGAGCTGGCAACTAAACAGTCGCTTAGATTTTGGCAGTCAAGATACAACTTTGAGCCACCAGCCATTTATTCACTACAGTGGGTGGCAAAAGCAAAGCTTCTCTGCTATATTTGCCAAGTAAACAAAAGTTTTTGGCGCAAAAAAACAATTCAAAGATCAGATTCAGCAGCAGTACCCGCATCTAAGCCAGAAATTGTAACGAAAACAGCCCAAGAAAATTGGGGATGACGAGGGGAATGCGGGACAAAGCTGGAGGACAGCTGGCAAAATCCTAAAATATTGTCTGAGTTCAGAAAAGAAGGGCATCCTTTACGCAGTTGCCAATGTTTGAACGCGCAGAACGCGCGAAAATTCACAAGTGCCACGAAAACTTCGCACCGAAACTTGAAAAAAAAGCCATGAGAGGGTATGTTCTTCTAGTAATATTGCAAAAACTTACACAAAAAGGACATTTTTTTAGTGGTATCTTGACAATAAGTAGAGCAAAAATCAAAATAAAAATGTAAGTAATATGTTTACTTACTATATTCAATATTATATTAAAATCATTTAAATTCAGCTTAATATTAATATTTTTTGCTTACTCCTGCAACCACGCCCTATATCCCATAAATCGCAAACACGAGCATTTTGTCCTTTATAAAGTCTAATCCGCATTTATTTTATGCTCGGCTACAAATCGTCGCTTTAATAGTGTCACCATGAGTTATTGGAGCAGATCCTCCATAACTCGCCCGCTCACTTTATAAGCTATAAGGAAGGGGATCGGGAGATCCCCCCTACGCTCCTGCGTTTGAATCGCCCCAGCAAATAACAAAAATAAATGCATGCATTAGTTAATGTCCAGTCGTTGTCGTAGTTCCCGTCCCTTTCCCCCTCACGAAACCCTCACACACGGGGACAGCGGACCACAGCAGGATGCAGTTTATAAGCGGACCGAATCGAGCATCCAGTTGCCCTGCCCTGGCCATCGCCCCACTTGATGTCTGCACTGGGAGAAAAGATAACCAGGAGTATTCATAAAATATCCCCCAAGAAATTGTTGTGTGTTCCGATAAACAGAACTTTTACCCATGGCAACATTGCATAAAATTTCTTATTAAGAGATTTTTGTATGACCCATTCAAGATTAGGTTGTGTTTAAAATTAAAAAGAAGGCACAGCAGTAAGTCCTATTTTTTTAATTTACCATTTTTTATAACATTCTTCAGTAACCAATTTGAAATAAAAGATTTAATTATTTTTACATATTTAAGGTAATTGTAAGTTCAAAATTAAATAAAAAATTGTTTTGTAACGATTCTCATATAGGTTTTTTTATATTCTAATAATTTCTTTTAGTGTACGATGGTGTTGCTGCTACCGCTGTTGTTGTTGTCGTCGAAGGCGGCGGCGTCGCTTAAGCCAATTCAAAACGGTGGCCGCTGATCCGATCCCCCGGCCTTCTTTCAGCTCCGACTCTCGCTTCCCGATTTCAGCTCCCAGTTGGCTGCTCGCAGATCCAGTGCCCAGTTCCAGTACCCCGGCGACCAGATCCAGATCCAGATCCTCCAAGAGGAATCTCCAGCGGTGGACATTGGCCGCGTATTACATTTCGCGCTCGATAAATCTCCGCTGCCTGCCTCCCCGACACATATTTCATATCAACGCAGAAAGTTCCATGAACAGTGGATCGAAATCCTTGATTTCAGATTTTTCAAATTCCACATTGATTTTGGGGATATAAAATGTTATAGTTCCATAAAGCATAAAGTCAAGTCAACGAATTTTAAAATAATTATGTATAATTCTCTGTACTTTGTTCGAAATATATTTAAAAATGAATGTAATACCATTAAATTTTTTTGGCTTAGAGTTTGGAGGTAAGCAACTTTAAACTAAATGTATAAGGTGCTAGTCACAAATTTTCTACTTTCTTATTTTCCAGATTCCAAAATAATATTAGAAAAAAAATTCCATATTTCCATAAAGCATAAAGACAAGAGAACAAGGTTTTGCATTATTTTCTACACTTCGATCGAAATATATTTAAAAAACAATGTACTACTAAATTCTTTGGCTTAGAGTCTTAAGATTAACAACTTCAAATTACTTGTTAATTTCCTACTTCATTAAAAGGCATTTTCGTTATTTCCTACTTCAAAGATCCCCTGCAGTAATCCAAGCTCTGATTTTAGATTTGTAAATTTTAAAATTATCTTATTTTGACTTGGAATAAAGTCAGATAGAAATGTCCATTTTTAATAAATAAAAATGTACTTTTATCTAATATTCAATCTTTGTTCACCATAACCAAAACCAATGTGCGTAGAAACGTCGAGCGGTTGCGCATCATAAAGCAAATTTCATTTTGAATTATTTTCTTATATATTCTTTACTCACTTATAGCAGGGATTCTCTTTTCTTTTTTCTTTTTTTATTTATTTTTCTTTTTGGTTTTGTCGTTTTGCCAGCTTGTTGTTGAGACGTATTGTGTTGGTCAGAATGAGAGTGAGATCGCGGGCAGAAAGGTGTTAATGATGATGATGATCATCATCATCATAGTGGTCATAGTGGAGGGGGTATGAGTATTCAGAAAAAGAACGAGTATCTGTGGACTGTGGACTGAACTGGATGGGATGTCAGCTGCCCATTGATGTTCTTAAGTAAAATTTAGGAGCTTTTCGGTGTCCAGTCGCCGCACTTTAAGTTGATTTGCTGTGGCGCGCATAATTCACCTGAATCTGGAGTATGGAGTATGGCGTATGGGAGTGTCCATAACTTGGGGATTTCAATACAGACGAAGGCATAATTTATGAAATTAAACCATGAAAATATTTACTCTTACATGCAGCACGAGTTTTCGAGTTCAGTGAATAAATAACATGATAAGTAAATGCTGGAAAATATAAATATATAAATAAGAAATTGAAACTGTTTGATGAACTTTAGCACAAGTCGGAGTTGGCTCGTTAAAATTGCGTGTGGTCAGACGCTTAAATTAAACAATAAAAATATTAAAAAAATTGTGTTCGTGTTTAGTGAATAAATTATAGACCATAAAAATATTTACTAAAATAGTTATCGGCTTTGAATAAATTAAATAAATTATGCTTAAAACTTTAAAGAGTTTTTTTAGAGATTTAGTAAAAATATCATTCCACCCATTTTAATATAAAAATGTTTAACTAACCTTAGCACGAGTCGCAGTCGGCTCATTAAAATTGCAAGTGTGGCCAAGAGCAAAGCCAAAACAAAAGCTGGAAATGTGGAAACCACCCGAAAGTGGCTAATAAAGCAAATCTTGTTGGCTGGACAGCTTGCAGTCTGCTTCCTTTGGCTCCCCCGTGTTCTGTTTTTGGTTAAGCTCTACATGGAAATTTCGCCAATTAACACCTTTTAGCATGTTGGCCAAAAAGACAACGACAGCAACAGCAACAGCAACAGCAGGAGGCGACAACAACAGCAACATCATCGAATGCGTTAATTAAAATTATACTAAAAGGCAACAAAAACAAAAAGGCCAGCAGCGCCCAGCAAACAAAATAAAAGAATGAGAAATGGGAAATGAGGCAGCGGCACAGCACTAAGTTTTTACTGTCGCTCAGCTATTAATATACTTAAAATGGCTAAAATACGATTAGCCAAGTTCTGTATTTGGCGGCAACATGTTGCTCCGCAAATATTGACAAGCAGCAGCAGCCACAGCAGCAGCAACAACGCGGCCCAAAGACGCAGCAGCAACATGAATATCGCACCTTGTAAACTCATTTGCGCGTACGTGTTGAAACAAATGTTTGCGGGGGGTAAGTGAAATAAAAAAATTGCCGTCCTGCGAGCAAAAACAACAGGAACTGCACCACCAATTCGAGATTGTCGCGTGATTGAGTTCCAGATTGAGATTGAGGCGTGAGCAATCACGATGAGCAATTGGTGCGGCAGTCAATCAAAAGAAATATTTAAGTACCAGCTACAAAATTCATTGACCATTTTAAGTTCTATTATTATATTTGAAAAGATCAATCAATCAGCTATATATGCCAAATGCAAAAAGTCTTCCATATTATTAAAAAGGGTATAGAGTTAAAAATATTTAGAAGAATTTGGTTTTATATATTATATTTTATAAATGTTTTGCTTTAATTTGTTTTGTATGGTTTTGTGAAAGTTCAAAAATTAAAACTACATCTATTGTATTTCCTATATGAGTTGAGGACTATTAAATGTTGTCTAAATAGTTAAATAAGTAAAAAAAATTGCACATTTTCTGACAGCAATCTTTGCCAAAATAACTTAAGATTTTTTGTTTGTTTACAAACGTTTAAGTATCATGTTTTTTATTTAACGGGCTTTGTCTAGCGGGCGTAGAAATTGACTTTTAAATATTTACCTTTTGTTTAGGCAAAGAGAGAGTTCTTAGTGGCCGGGTCACGCCCCCATCTTTTGCGGCAACCGTGTCCCAGCAGCAACAAATGTTGCATTGGCAATTGCCATAAGTCAGACACAGCAGCAGCAACTTCAGTGCAGTAGCAACATGGCCACGCCGCAGGAGTGAATTTCATTGCATGCAGTTTATGTGCGGCCTAATGGGTCTCCTCTTGTTGTTGCTGTTGTTACTGCTGTTGTTGCTGTTTGTTGTTGCTGTTGCTGCAGTTGCTGCTGCTGATGGGAAGCCACCAGCAACACGTCCATCTTCATCATGGGCAGCTACTCCAGCGGACTCCTTCCTCGTTTTCCCTGCTGTGCACTTGGCGTTTGTCTGGTTTTCTTTTTTTTTTTCGGCACCATGACACCAGGAGAGCAGCAGCCAGCTGACCACCCCTTTTCACCTGACCATCCCTCATCCCTCGTCCCTCACCTTTATGCAAATTCAGTGCTGCTGCTGCTGCTGCTGCTGCTGCTTCTACTGCTGCTGCGTGTCAATGCAAACTTTGCTGACTTGCATGCGAATGTTGCTTGCACAAACATTGAGGTGTACTGCCAAAGTTGTCGACGGAGGCAAGGAGTCGCAGTCGCCCATGTTGCTGCTTGTCGTTGGTGTTGCTGCCGTTGCTGTTTGTGTTGCAGCTACAGGAGCAACAGCCACAGCAGCAGCAGCAACAGCAACATCAGCGGCTTGTTGGCCCGGCGACCACAGCTGGGTGTCCTGTGCGCGCACAGTTAAGCAAAGTTAAGCAAACTCGGTGGCCAAACTGAAAGGCAAAGGCAAAGGCAAAGGCAAAGGCAAAGGGTAAGGGATTCAGACTCGCATTCGCATTCGGACTCGGATCTAGATTCGCAGCCACTCGCCAAAGCCAATGGAAATGGAAATTGCACTTGGCCTCCGAATGGCCCAGTCGATTGAACAGGAGCAACACGAAAAACAGTGCTGCGTTTTAAGAAAAAAAAATGGATTTTCAAATAAAATTGAAGTCTTTAATGAATATCAGGTTGTATTTAAAGAGTTTTATAAATAATATTATATAAATACCTTGAAAAACAGTGTACTGAAAAAATCGTATATACATAAAAGTTTATATTATTAGTTTTATATGTATAAAATTTGGGCAGCAACATTTTAATTAAAAGTGCACGAAAAATACTGCTGGGTTTAAGATAAAAATTTAACTTTCAATCGAAAACTAAATTAAAAAGAAAATAAATATTAACTAGGGTTTTACATTATCAGTTATTCATATATAAGCAAGGCAAGTCATTTGCTAATTATTGAAAAATATTGTCCTAACTTATAAAGTATTTGTTAATAAATTTTATGTACAAAATTAATTTTCACCCAAAAAAATTCTCTATTTTCAGCTAATAATTAACCAACCAGTCAGCTCAGTTGTGCGTAAGTTGTCGATGCCAGATTCCCCTTATCCCGACAGTTGGTGTTACATTTTTACGTGCTCCAACGCCCAATGAAGGTAAACTGGAGGGTGGAGGGAAACTGAGTAGCAGGAGCAGGAGGAGGAGATGTTGACCACCAGTAACGCCTACGCAGGCAGCCAGATTCAGATGCGAATCCAGATGCGGATTCAAAGAGTCAGTGAGTTGGCGAGCAATGCAGCATGATGAATGTCCCATTCCAGATCCTAGCCAAGCAGCGTTTTTCGTACGTGCCTGACTCTTAGTGCAGGGGCTTGAAAAAGGGGGCTATAAATTTTTCCCACAGAAAAGATGTAAACTATAAATACGGAATTCATTTCAAAGTTATAATGACTAACCTTGTTTAAGAATAAGAAGGGCATTTGGCCTTTCAAATAAAATTGAAATCTACAATAAAAGTTTTGTTTTTATTTTGGGGAAAAACATTGCGTTATAACTATAAGTGTGAACTTGTCACGCTAGGATATTAAAAAAAAATAAATGAAAATTTTTATTCTAAAATAAATTAAGTTGTTACAGCTATGGAACTTTTTTTTTTTGCATTTGCTCTGCAATAAAACCTTCTTTTCTAAGCCGATAACTGGAATTAATCCCCTGTTAATTTGGGAATCGTACGACACTGCCGCGCCAAAGTGAATAGAACGTGTGCCAGCGGGTCGTGTGGATTTTGCACAAGATTTTTGCGCCCCCCAAAATCAATTAAAATGCCAAGCGGCATGAGTCACACGCACATGGACTTGGACTCGGATTCAGATTCAGATTCGATGAGGTTGGTCCTGGGTGTCAAAAGTGCTCAAAAGTGTTGAAGAGAGTGTTGAAAGGAGCGGACTCCCTTTGTCGGACTTTACCGGGACTTTGTTGGGACCGCCTCGACGGATTGATGATGATCCGCACGAATGATGGAGCTGCAGTTGGAGAGGTTGAGATGCGATGATGGGCCAATGGCCAGGAATTACAATGCTTATTGCATCTGCTGGAAATTTGCATACCCAATCACCGAATGGCACAGCCACACAACTCTTGACCCCGTTTTCAATGGCCACTCGACACGACTCCGGCACGTTCTGTAATCGATCATCAGGGCATAAAGTGGCCAAAAGCCTGGAAACGGAGTTCCGAAGACTGAAGACTGGAGAACGAAGACTGGAAATTCGAAGACGGAGGGTCGCCGCTCATCAAAGTCCAACAAAGCGCATACCACAGATATCAATTAATTTCAGCGGGCCAGCGTGAATGTGAAAAGGCCAACAAAATCGTAATAAGTCAATGCCTTTGATGGTTACACAGAAAAAAAAAATTAGGAAGAAAAATGGGTGTGATAATCGCAGCGTAAAATTGCTATAGGAAAGTTCTATTTTTTTGATTGGAAATCATTAAGAAATCTTGTCCAAAGTCCTCTCAGAAAAATCTAAATTTCGTAAGATAAATTATACATTTTATATATGTACTTACTGACAGTATTAAAAGTATGTTACATGTAGATCCAGGAAAATATATAATTACCTTCTTAAAACATATAAATAAGTATGTGGTTCGACCAAAAACAAATATAGCTACAAATTTGTATAAAATCTTTAAATAATTTCTATAAAAATATTGTTTTCTCTGCACCGAAACAAAGATCGCAGTTGCGAGACTTCGGACCTTTTTTCAGCGCAACTCTATTGATAAACACAAATAATTTTGTAGCAGAATGATGATGATTCTACCTCGGCGAGTCACAATCATCATCAATCGGTTAAGAAAATATTTAACAAGTGTTTGAATGATTTTGAAAAATGATGTGCAGCATGTGCAGCAACAGGAACGATTCTGAATACGGATTCTGGATACTG
The DNA here is from genome assembly GCF_018152505.1 of Drosophila elegans. Lineage (NCBI taxonomy): Eukaryota > Metazoa > Arthropoda > Insecta > Diptera > Drosophilidae > Drosophila > Drosophila elegans. Next base: position 1,261,690 of record NW_024545578.1, read on the forward strand.
GATACTGGGTACTGGTTAGTGGATTGTGTGGCTAAAAAGCCTTCTCCTTGCCGGCAAAGTCGTCTACAAATTATTGCACGCGATCGCTCATTTCCAGCAGAAATAACACAAACACGGCAGCAACTGTTGGTTGGGGAAACGGAAAAGGGGTAACACTCTTAACTGGCAACCAGAAACCAGCCAACAACCACCAACAACCAACAAGAAACAAGCAGCAACAACGGCACTGGTAAAAAATTATAGTCAATCAAAATATTTCATACTCAATTTATATATTTTGTGTTTTGATTTTCATCCATTGCGATTTTTATATATATGAATAATTCATGTAATGTCCAAACTAATTTAAAAATTTAAAAACATTATTGAAATTTAAACCCCTTTGAACTTAAACATAGTGCATTTAAAAACAAATTAGCAAATTTTAATTCCACGTTAATTAATATATTTTATTATTAACGGATATATTTGGTTTAAATTATATAATATTAAACTAATTTAAATTAAACGCTTTGTACTTAATATTATGATTTTATGTTTAATTTTAATATGTATTATAAAATGTTTAATTCAGTAGCAAGATGTTTACTTTGACTGATCCACTTTTCTGTCTGTGCAGCAACTCGAGTTGCCAGTTTCCAATCTCGCAAGCGATGTAGATATAGCAAATAAGATATGGCCGGGGCATGTCATGAGCCGCGCGACTGTGAAAACATCTCAATGGCAAAAGTATCACATCATTCATAATTTCATTGCCGTGGCGGAGGATGGTGGAGGGGTAAAGGGGGAGGGGTAAAAGGGGCAAAGGGGCCTCTGGGAATTGAGTTGTTGGACCTGGCCACGAAAATCTCTCGACTCAAGTGTTGAATGTTTGCTCAAATAACAACGGCAACAACACGAGATCCGATCCGATCCCATCCAATCCGACCAACAGATCTCGAGATATATATCTCCCGGGGATCTCTTGGGGGCGCGGTGAAATTTGACAAATGAACCGGCCAGTCCGAAAAATAAACACACACAAACACTATAAAATTACACACACAAAATATATGCACACGGAAAAAATTATACCTATTATTTTAAATTTAAATGGCTCTAAGAGTAACCAGAATTTTCTGTAAGCAAGTTTTGAACTAATTAAAACTTCTGTATGCTGTATATAATCTGTTAATCTGGCAATGATATTTAGTTTCTATAAAACTTTTTATAATACATTAATATATTTAAAACAAAATATTTCCATTGTACTACATGTATTTAATTATTAATATTAATATTTTACTCCCTATTTTCGAGGACAAGGCAAGTGTGACTGAATCGTAGGGAAATATTTATTTCCGGTGTAATAGCAACCATAGCCCGAAGTGATCATTATTAATGATGACGATTTGTTGATATTTTTGTAACGTGCTATGGAAAGCCCTTTTCGTCTGCAATGCGATCGCACAATTATAAACCAACAACAGGAATTACAAACAAGTGCAGGGCTCCAGAGCCTGCCAAGTCATGCCCATTCGAAATCCCGAATCCCTCTACCTTTACCTTTACCTCTACATTTTACCCACTTTCGGTCGCAATGAGCATGATCATCGCGGCGATGATCTTCCACACAAATTGCTTCATCCGAACAGCTGGCTGGCAGGAAACCTCTGCATAATCTAGGCTTATAATTCAATTAATGCCTTCGCTGCTTTTTCGATGCACTTAGCTCGGAGAACCTGAAGTGCAACACTAGAATCCAGCCACATGACTGCCAGCTCGAGTGGCCATAAACCCCATACACCATACTGAATACCCCATACCATGTGAATATGACTTTGGCTGGGAATGGAATGGGAATCTCAACATCGATGATTGAGCTCGAAAAGTCGTCGTCACACTGTCTGCGGCAGATGCTTTAAATGATCGCTCAGGTTGGCCACAGGTTGATGATCGAGCATCGGGCTGCACCGGAAATCGATTTCGAGTGTTGCCCAAAGAGATCGTTTGGCATTGGCAAACGTTGCGATTGATAAAAATTAAGACACACGTAAAAGACTTTTTTCAACAGCAGCGGAATAAGTCTCCCAAACACAAAGTATCGCTATTGCAATTGATGGAAATAAGGACATAATTAAAAAATTTAGTTCAAGAGCAGCTGATAACATAAACCTAATTTAAGTGCAGCTAAAAAGTAACCCAAACACAATGTAACCTTAACACAAAGCTTATAGAAATTAAGACATAAATAAAATACTTAATTTAAGAGCAGCGGAATATGTAAATTAAAAACAAAGTAACATTCACAGAACATAATTTTAAAATAAGTGATTCTCGTCATAATACAAATCATCATTTGTATTGTATTTTGTTGTTGGAAATTCTTATTCTTATAAATTCCCTTGTATCTGTGTTTGGCTATAACTTTACAGAAATTTTATTTTGAACGCCTTCCCATAGTCCTTTAAAACCCAATGAATTCACCACTCCAATCCAAATTAATCAACAACACAATTCATTATTGTTTTTGAAAAAGTTTTTTTCTCTTTAATTTGTTTTTTCTTTTTTTAATTGATTTCGGTTCATCTTTAATTGTATTTTTATAATTTCTGTTAACTAAACGTTAGTTTTTAGCTGTATAATTTCATCTCATTTACTGTTTTCTGCGTTGCTTATCAATTTCGGCTATCATTACTATATACAAATTGCCTGGCCAGCTATATGTTTAGGATACATCTATAGATCTAAATATATATGTACTATATTTAAATTGGTTTTTATACATTTAAAAAACAAGAAAATAAACAATAACAACGTTTCTCATGGTAGGTATATACGACAATGATTGGTTAGGCATAGGCATACGCATAAATATATTACAGGAGCCTTGGCAAGCAGTTATCAATTTATCAAGTGAATGATGGGGAAACACTTATTGATTACTGAACATTAAACTAAAATAAATTTAAATTTTATTTAAATTAAATTAACTAAGCTGCAGCTTATTACGCTACAATGCAGGAATGTTTGTTTGTTTGTTGTTTGTTTTTGTTTGCTATGTCTTTTTCGATGAGATTTTAATGTGTGGCGATGGGTTCGCATGGGTTGCTCAAAGCTTAAAAACTGGGACTGCATTTCTCAATTCTGGATCGTTTTCTCTGGATCGTTTTCACGATTTTCTGCTTCATGGACGCTTTACATAAAATTTTGACTAGGAAAGGACGATTTTTTGTTTTTGTTTGTGGGTGGCCAGCTATCGATGGGCTCGAGCTGGCGAGGATTGCTCTAGTCACACCTCGCTGGGCATGCAATGCACACTCGAGTCCTGCGACAATTCATCCATGGAGGATTCTGCAGGAAGATACAAATTGAATCAGTTAGCCAGGTATTAATTCCTTTATAATTTTACTAAAAATACAAATTTTAGTAAATAATACTAATACTTATATAATATATATTATTTCTAGCTTTTAAATAGATAACTTAGCAAAGAAATTGGATTGTGTGTTTACCTTACAGGTAGGTACTAAAAATATAAACTTTCATTGTCTTAACTTAAACAAAATTGTTACAGAAGATCTCACAATTGTGTTTAAAATTGTTTAACAGTTTAACCTAATAAATATTTATTTTTTTTCATTTTTTGGTATGCATTACTGTCAATTGTTATTCCCAAAATGTAATCCTTACCATGAGTCGGGTATAGACCCGCTTTAGAGCCGTTCATATGCATTGGGTTCTGTGCGTTATTCTGAAATGAATACGTTAACTGCAGGTTAATATGACGCGCAAATGAGCTTCCTTCCGGTTCGCGTACTGCAATCAAAAATCGTTTGTTGAAAGTAGAAAAAAAAACAGAAGAAATTGTAAGTACTGTGTTGGCAACTTGTAAGGATGTTTTTTCGGGGGGGATACTGGATAGTCGAGTTCTACTTTGATGGATTTTCTAGGGGGAGGGGGGCTTGGTAGGGCATGCGGCACTAATCCACTACTTACTTTTATTCTTACCAGCATGTATGTGTTTTTTCTGACGCGCCCGCGAATTCTGGAACCACACTTGCGTCACACGCTTGCTGAGACCAGTTACCGAGGCGATCCGCTCCAGATCCTGACCATCCGGATTACTGTCAATCTGGAAGTTGGCCTGCAGCACTTGCAACTGCTCCTCGGTGAAGGTGGTGCGTACCCGTTTCGTCTTGCTCTTGTGATAACCATCGCCATCACAGCCCTCTGAAATTGTAGAAAAATACGAGAAAATAAGTCAGCGATCAGAAAATTAAATCGGAATATAAATCGCAGGGAAGCGACTAGACATGAAGTGCTCTTCCCAGTGGCAGGCTTTAAAATAGAATATCCCAGAACGTAGTAGATTTTTAAATTTTAAAATTTCTTAGATTATTCATATTTAACTTTAAGAATCATAAGTCAAAGAACTTTTCAAAACTTTCATTAAAAACTATTATTATATGGCAGATTATTCTTTTTCTTATTTTCCTTTAAAATAATATATATTTTTTTAAAATTCTTAAAACATTTTAAAGCAAGGAGGTGTCATAATGCTATAATTAATCATTTTATGTTTTTTGTACTTACAAACAATATTTAAAAATATATATTTTTCTAAATCAACACTTGAACTTATACCGTATTAATTTTGAATTTAATACATATTTTTAACCTATTCCAAAATGCACTTTTATAAGTTTATTATTTTTAGGATTGTGTTATAATGAAATAGAAAAGTTTTTAATATAATTACATCCAAAGAAGGGAATTCTATAAAGTCTCATCTGTTTATAAGCCTTAAAGTTCTTTCTCGGTGACTCTAGCTCTGGTCTAAAAGCATTTTGACAGTCGGCTAAATTGAAAACGTCAAAAAGTGTTTATGGTTTATAGAGCTGCTGCTGCTGCTATAATGCTTTATGAGATGTGGCCATTGTGGACCGGACATGGTGGTCTCCTCCAAAGAGGAGGAGATGGGGTCTAGAGGCTCTTCAGATTGCGTTTGGGTTATGGGTTTTGGGCTGGGGGTTAGGCTGCGACATTCACAAGCCGATCACGTCGCCTCCGAACAAAAAAACAAAAAAAAAAACAAACTGGAGAGTTGTTTTTTACGAGTGTGACACGATTTCGTCAGTGGCGACTGACTGGCGCTAAACTTTGGCCCAGCTTCACTGTACCGTTCACAGTGAAGCGTCCCGAATCGGCAACCGTTCTGCCGTTGAAGCGTGCAGCATGTTTCCAACTTGTTTTTATGCCCCCAGTTTTGTTTTCCAATGGGCAATATATGAACAGCTGCGGTCAAAATAGTAGTAGTTTTTTAGATCATAGAAATAGCAATCGAAAATAGTTTGGAAACCATTTATTTATTATTTTCAAGAAGCTAATACTATAAAGTAAAAGGGGTCAATGTATAAAACCATATTTAACATGTGTATAATATTTCAAAATTTTTATGAAATACGTTGATGTTTTAAATTTTAAGTTTTGAATTGAAAGCGCAGATGGACGGCGATTTATGCTGATCGAATTGTTATAAAATCATTTAATTACAATATTTTGAACTGTGAATTTTAAAGAATTATTAACTCTTATAATTTTCCTTGATAAGCTAAATCATTATAAAAGATTCCTTTATTTCTTGGATTTTTGGTAACAAATCAATATGACATTATCCTACTGCTATTAAGTTGACCGCAACTGTATATAAGGTATGGTGGTAAGGTACTTACCGTCGCTGGAAGTGGTGCCACCCTCGACCGTCTCCAGATAATGAGCCTTGCAGAGCACCCGGTCGTCCATGAGGGCGAACTGCTCGCCGGTGGACAACTGGCGGCCACACTGGTCGCAGGCGAAGCAGGCTAGGTGGAAGACCAGCTCCCGCGCCCGACGCACCCAATCCGAGGCGGAGATCCCCCGACAGCACTTTGAGCACTTGGCGCCAAAATTTCTGCAATTAAAAAAGAGAGGAAATCGCAATCAGTTGGGCTATTAAAATATTGTATTCAAGTTAGTATTTAATTTTTATGTTTCTTATTTGGAGTTTTGTTTTGCGCTTTAATGAAATTTTATTCTTTATTTTTGAAATAATAAAATAAAGCTATTGGGAATGCGTTGCTTGTTATGTGTATAAATATTATTTTAATTTCTGCAAATAAAATTTTTAAATGGTGAAATTTAAATTAAACGTATGACTTGTTTAATTGATACCATTTTGATAATACACAAAATCGAAAAGGGAAAACTGATGGGACTTTATCAATCCGATACGGCTAAGTATTTTCCTGTATGCCAGAGCGCTTTCCAAGCGGAAGTGGTTGCCCTGGCAAACGTTTTTCCAAGTGAGTCGGCAACTTTCGGTGGCTTATTGTTAGCTTTTAAGCTTATTTTTACAACAGCCACAACAATGTATGGCATGGAGCATGACTCGGATGTGGATATGGATGTGGATGTAGATGGGTTTTTTCGGGATGGGTTCAGATACGATGCGATGCGATGCCGAGGCTGGATGATGATGTCTCCATCGGGCAATGCACACTTAAAATTCTTAACTTGAAAAATAAATATTTTTACAGCATCTCACGGAGCGTCTGTTTGTTTATTTTCATTTCGTTCGACGTCGACACCGTTTTCCTACGCTTCCCCCTCTTCACTACTTTTTTTTTTGTATCTTCCAGATACTTTGGCTTGCAAGTTGCATTCTCCCCGCAAAGTTTTCATTTCGTTACGTTTTGGCCGCATCTTTGTCGCTGTTGACTTTATGGATTAAGTCGCAAACGCTGTCGAATTGTTACAATTACAATTAACCAGGGGACAGAAGATGTGTGGGAAACTATTCGGAAAACACTTGTGCACATACACAATCGAGTTGGAAAATCAATTGGAATTTTCGAAAGTTAAATAAGGGCCAGTTTTTGGAGCCAAACATTTGGCTAAAAGATAAACTGTAATGGAAAGAATGTAAAACAGTTTTTTACTTAATAACTTACAAATCTTTTGGCTCTTAACCAGAAAAGATATTTCCATGATTGTGTTAAATTTTTATCAAATAACTTATGTTACTTTTGTTACAAAACTCCTAAAATAAGGACTTTTAATCTTTTTTTTAATCAGTACTCACTTGCTGTAGTCGGCCTTGCAGTAGACCTGCCGCTCGCGGATGAAGCAGGACTGCTGGCGGTCCAGAGGACACATGCACATGCAGCAGCGGAGGCAGTGGGCGTGCCAGGAGCAGCCGCCGACCTCCAGGAAAAACCTATCCGAGATTGGTTCCCCACACGCTGCGCAGGAACGCAGCTCAGTCTGGAAAAAATAGAAAACAACATAATTTTAGTACACTGCAAAAAGAAAAATTAAATCCAAATTCCTTTTTTTTTAATTTTTCATTTCATTATTTTTGGAATTGATTTTAATATCTGAAAGTTTATTTTAATATAATCCACATTTAACTTAAATAAAATGCATTTAAATCAAATAGAAAATATTTTAAACTTAATATTTTCCACAGTCATGCAATTTATTATGCCTTGCAATAACTTAAATATTAAATATAAAATTTGGAATTCAATAGTGCTATATTATTATTTACTTTTCCATTTTTTTATAAGTGCAGTTTTTGAAAGTTCTTCTTTAGCCTATTTCTGAATACAAGTTGCCTATGCAAATTCTTGGGACTCTTTTTTATCACACACCTGAGAACCGGATCGGTGTTTCCTATAAGAAAGGCGATCTGATCTGATCTGATCTAAAATCGTAGCGCCCGTCGGATTTGTTTCTTCTTTTGTTGTGCCTTCAAATGAAATCGGTCAATAAATCTGGCAAATGTCCGGGCGGCTTCTGTTTTATTTCTTAGCTGCAGCATTTAACTTATGTATATTAAACAAATTTCAATAGCCCAACACAAAAGACGAGTTTCGATCTTTCGCTTTGGGCATTGTTTTGTTTTGTTTCGATTTTTTCGTTATACCGATTCGCTCTTTTCGAAAATTGAACCATAAATTTTAAAATGTTATGCTAATTGTTGTTGCTGCTGCGACGGCAACTGCTTCACTTCGACTTCGAAGTCCCCGAAATGTGAAATTTATCGACCCATCCGAAGATCGATCTAATGAATATTCAATGGATCGCCAGCATGTTACGCCGTTTTAAAAGTGTGTTTCAAACAAATTTTATTGCGTTTCATAAAGTACAAAAAAGACACCGAAACAAAAAGTAATCCGAAGAGTATTATTTAGAGTGTGGCTTTCTTAATTGATATTTTAGTGCTACCCGAAAATTGTTGATTTCAACAAATATTTTAACAGCGGCAAAATCTGCATCGCATTGCACTCGTTTCCAATTAGAAAGATATCATTAACAAATGTATATTTAAATGGGGAATTTTAGCAGGCTGTTTGAAATAATTTAAATTGAAATATGAAGCTTACATTTTGTTGGAGACAATTAATGTCATTTTTTTGCCTGAAGGTGTTAAAAAAAAATGAAAGTTGTTTTAAAAGAAAACATAAATCACTCTGCATTTACAGTAAAATATTTAAACGTATTTTTAAATCAAATAATTTATTTCAATCAAGTTAATGTAACATGATACACTTAAAGTGTCTTCAAATTTATAAAGAAATAAATAAATCACAAAAAGATAACATACAACGTAAAAATAATTTAATTATTTAATTTTGTAAATCAATAACCATTTAATAAAATCCTTTCAATAATTTTGCATTAAAATATTTAATTTGTAATCTTCTTAATATATTTAACAATTTAAAACTCCATAATTTCACCATCAAAGAACATTTCAGTCCATGTTAATGCCTTCTCATTATCTTTATTTTTGATTGAAAAACAATTTCAATTGCTGGATCTGGTTATTGTTGATTATGATGTGCAATTTCGGGCTGAAATCTGTATTCACGCATATGTATAAAAGGAATTGAGTGCAGTACTTGAAGCATTTAATTAATGGCCGGCATTTCATTAATAAAAAAAGGCGAAGTTTTTCCATTAATCAAAAATGGCAGGGAAAATACGTTCCTATTTTCGTAACTGGCGTTGACAAAACATTTGTAGGCGCAAATAATTGTCATTTAACTTATGGCAACTTGTTGTTAGCTTAGCTGACGAATTCGTTTCTTCTCTTGCCGCCGGAAAATAAATACGAATAAATACGAGATAAAACCTTGGGCCGTGACTTTAAGACGATAACTATAGTGTGTAAACCGATCAAAGGGCCCGCCATTTGCTACTAAGGCAATTAATAAGACAATAGCCCATGGGTAATAGATATCTATGAGAATAATTTATGACTGGCCGCAAAACTGTCGGATACAAATGTATCTAGTATCTTTTTTTAGGGGGGTTGAGGCCGAAATATGCAATATGGCCACCGTCAGAAAGAGCAACATGTGAGTTTGTATCTGTATCTGTACCGAGTATCTTTGTATCTGTGTATCTGTGCGTGTTCCGCGGACATCAAATAACTACATTCTAACATGGCCGTCCAAAACGCGCAGCCGCTGCCATTTAACTTTTCAACTCCGTCGTGTATGTGACACGTTTAATAGCGGTGGTCGACCCACAGATACCCGCAAATACCCCTCGTACCCCTCATACCCCTCACACTCCTCATCCAGGCCGAATTTCCCCGGACGAGCCTGCGCTCTACCATATATACTGAAATACCTCCCATATCCCAAATACCCCCTGTACCTCCTTTGACTCGCCTGTCACTTTCGTTTAACTTTTCACATTGCGCGCCCGAAAAACACAACCAACAACAAGGCCGAATATTAGGGGGCAAGGGGAAAGGGGAAAGGGGAGGGGTAGCGGTACGACGGGGTGTTTTCTGCAGCAATTTGTTTTCCCAACGCCCGTTTTAACACACCAAAACGGAGGCTGAGACAGTGCCTTGAGTGCACTCGCAGAAAAAAAGGTATTCCAGAATTTTAATTTAATGATTAGCTCAACAAAAATATCAACTGAAATTAAACTAAATTGGTTATAAGAATAATGGTAAGGAATATCAACCTTAAACAATAAAACTAAAAAAGTTTTAAGTTTTTTATGTAGTGCCTATTTGAGAAACGTTCTATCAAAGCATTTTTAGTGAGTATATTCTTGTTTCTAGTGTATGGTACCCGAAATCTCACTTGGAATTCCCTGCAGCTTGTTGGTTACACACATGCAATTGCTGTTGTTGTCATGTCTATGCCCACTTTTGAAAATATGTCAGTTGTCAGAAGGACACATAAAAGGGGAGGAAATGAGGAGAGGTGAAGGGAAGTGGAAGGGGAAGGGATTCATACAGAAGGACACATTTGAAGTGGCATTTTTGGCGAGCATGTCATTTGACTGTAATTTACTCGTGAGTGTCGTGAGCCTTTTGCTTTTGCGGTTTGTGTGTGCGATTCAATGCGAGTTGCATAAATCCAGCCATGAATTTAAAATGGGTTTCTGGCGGACTTAGGCTTAGAATTCGTGGAAACTTCACCGACTGGGTGACAGAATGAAGTGCGGAAAATGGCTTTAGTAGGCCAAAAATGGAGAACAGATTAAGATGATGGGAAGATACTTTTATCACATAGTTAATGCAGTAGAAGGAGTCATTGTCGTTGAATAAATTAACCTTGGCAAATATGGGCATTAAAACTAAATAACAAATTGCTTTCCAATTTTTAAAAATACTTAAATATAATAAATACTTAAAAACTATATTACAAAATATAGTTACAAAAATGTTTGTCATATTTTAAAATCATCAAACAGATACTCAAGTAAATCTTATACAAATTCTCAGTTTAAGTTTAACAATACGATGATGGGAAGATACATTTATCAGTTAGTGCAGTTAATGCAGTAAAAGCAGTCAAAAATTCAATACTTAACATGTAGTAAAGTAATCAAATTTAATGAGTTTATGTATAGATAAGTATTTAATTAATTGTAGCTTACTTTTTTAATTTTCAAAAGTATTTAAGTAGTAAAATAATTAAAAAATCTTGTTAAAAATATCAGTTATGTTGAAAACCATCTGACAGATACTCAGGTAATTTTTTTGAGTATACCTAGCTTGCATCCAATAATTAGGATATCAGAAACCAAATAAAAACCCTCATCTTGGCAAGCAAAAAGTGCCGAAGATTTTCAGAACTGATAGAAGATGATGAATTCGCCGGTTCTCTGCGGGTCGCAATGTGCGATAAAATATCTCCCCGGTTATCTGTGGGATCCCGGGGCTAGTTCTGTGCCTTTTATTGTTATTATTTGCTATGAATACTCAGTGTGTTATATAAGCACATTCGCCATGCCAAGCCGAAGAGGCCCTCATAAAAATTCCACAATTTAAAACTTGCACCTTGCAACTTTTGGCTGGAAATGTCGTAAATAACCCCAGGCTGGCACTGCCAGCCCTATAAAAGTGGGGAAAAACAAAAGGCCAAGACAGAACTATAAAAGACACATGAAGAGTATGCAATAAAGTTTATAATCCTGCCCATTCCAAAGGGATATATGTGCTATCTGCGAGGGCAAGGTGCTTAAAACAGTGGAGGAATAAAGAGTGTAGATACTGCAACCGGTAGCCGGGAGTTAAGAACTGTATCATCTTCGAAGGCTAAAGACTGTAGACCGAAAACTGAGAAAAGAAGATCGATTACCCCCGGAATCAGCGGCAATCTTTCACGTCATTGCGCAAATTGAGCGATCATCATAGGGACGACTACCGTACCCAAAACCAAAACCAAACCCAAAACCTATATCGATTGCCATATCAATGGATGGATCGCTGGTTTGATGACAAAAGCCCTTGGCACTCAATTGGTTTCTCCGCTTGTGACTTGTGACTTGTCATCATCTACCAGCCGTGAGAATGTTGTGCTCCCAAAAATAAAACTACGAGTAGAAATAGAAAACCAAAACCAAAACCAAAGCCAAACAAAGCAGTCAAACACAATGGACATATATCTTTCAGCCGATTTCGAAGCTGTTATAACAACAACATTTTTTTCAGGCACTTGTCACTTGAACGGATTTTGGCAAATGTTTTCCTAAGGCCTTTCGATCTCTTGATTTAAGCTGCTTTTCAACAACAAATTGCAGTGAAGGCTGCTGCTCTGCTCGGTTTATTTCCAATATTTTTATTGTGTAAACTCTTTTTTGGCTGATTTATGCGGCTTGAAAATTTTCAACGGGCGTCTGTCAAATAAAAATATACAGAGTATTTTTTCTGGTTTTTCGGTGACTTTCGAAAAAGGCGTATCGCTTTTTAATTAGAGCTACTTTTTTGTGTTTGCGTGGGCCTTTTCGTTTTGTGGCTAATATATTGAATTATGCTAAAATATGACTACCAAAAGGCTTACACGTCGGCGTTTGTTTGGCGTTAAGTTGGGATCATCGTATCTGATTGTTATTTAATGGCCACACGAACTGCTCTTTATGAATGGAAGCGGCCAGCAAACGCCCACGATATGGGACACAACACACACAAATAAAAAGGTGGAAAAAAGTGGAATAAAAGCATCCATATCCATAATACGAGCACGCTCCATAAATTGGCTAAATGTTTACAAATATTTCATCGGGAAGCGGTTAATGGTAATGTCGTCGACCAACTCTTTCACTCCTTTAGTCTATATACTCCTCCATATATCCATATATATATACATATAGTCTATAGCTGTTGCTGTTGTCGCGCCCATTGATCCAATCAAATTAATGGCCTGCTATAACTGGGCGGCCAACAAAAACGGCCAACGAAATGAAAAGGGAATGCATTTCTATGGGATTACAGGGACAACTGGCTAAAGACAACTAAACCATAGATGATGAAGTAAGAAAAAATGCATGTAATTCTAAGTACGATAGTCGGAAATTCATGCCCTATTTTAGTTAAAATGTTTTTAGGACCAACAAAACACAAAAACAATTTTTTAGATTTATGTATGCTTACCCTATTTAGTAAGAATTTTTTTAAATTGTATGTTAAGAACATGATTGAAATGTTATGAAGAACTTTTAGCTAATGATAAGATATACCTCTCAATTCTGTAATTATACATTACACATCATTATAAAAAATTATATATTTAAAAAAAATTCTATTCAAATGTTATTAAAAGGTTATCGACATTCACATATAAAATGATTTGAAATTTATACAAATTCTTATTTAATGATATTCAAGTGCGTTAAATATCATTGAAATCATCGAATAGTTTCCTTGAATTTTTCAAGACCTATATAGATATTTTTTCCCACTTATCGACTATTTACTGTACCTCTGCGATGCATCTACACTCGGCTAAACCTGTCCCACTGTGTGTGCCTTACTGTTGGTTTGTGCATCTCTCCGGCAAACTTAATTACCGCTTTATGTCAATGGTCCAGCGTGTTTTTGCTAAATTTATCAGCGTTATTAAATTTTATCACTGGCGACAAAATGTGCATATGCCATTCAATTTTCAGAACATATTCGCACATCACACGCACACACATTTCCCCCCCTTTCTTCCAGTCTAGGCAAATATTATGATGGTAGACAACTTGTCGGTGGTTCCATCCCATTCGATCCATGGAGAAAAAGGGGGACTTTCGGGGGAGACAGCAAATCGAGTTGTGGACCTAACTTTGGCGTAACATCGTAAAATATTTTACGGCCAAATGACTGCGAGCCAAAGTCGCCAACGTTTTTATGTGGCCAAAACAAAGAGCCAATATTCTCAGCTACATGAAAAATATTCGCAAAAGAAAAGCCCTCCGATTTGCAGCTGTCAGTTTTCAATTTGAGCCGCTAAGTGGCTAATTTACAATTGCCAAAAAGTAACTTAAATACAAATGAAATATCTATTAAAGATAATATACAGCCGGTCATTAAAACGCCAAGACCCGAAACGAAAAATAAAATAGGTACTGTGTTAAAAAATAAACTTTATATATGCATATATAAAAAGTTTTATTTCACTTTATACCTTTGGTTTTTATTTTTGTTTTGCTGGGGTTTCTGGCGATGACAAAGCCTTGGTTCATCTGTTCAGCGAATGATTGGGGGTACAAGGGGATACATTAGGTGTGTAAGATACACTTAAAAAAACCTGTCTATATTAAAATGCATTTTAACTTTATTTTATAATATATATTTTGGATGAAAAACATTTTTGTATATATTTAAATTTTAAGTAGTTGTATTAAGCGATGTTCTTAAATTTATGATTATATATTCTTTTCCTTTTAATATTTGTTTCCCTAGATTACTTTTTTTTTGAGATTTTTTAAGCTAAAGTGCTGTCAAACATTTTAATTCTAAGAAGTAAGTTTAAGCGAGGAGTATTTAATATTCTTCAATTGATTGCTACAAAAATTAAGGCTACTTTAAGGCTTTTTTTACTGTATTTTTCTCAGTGTTGGATACTGAGTATCCCACAATCCCAGTGTTGACAAGTTATTGCCCAAAGAGCGGCTACGACTTAAAATGTCGCACTTTATTACACTACAAAACACAAAACTGAACTCAACGCGAGATGATCTCTCCGGGTTTCAGATCAGATGGGTTGGGATTGGGATCGTTTTGGTTCTGTATTCTGGGTTCTGGGTTCTGGGCTCTTTGGGATCTGAATCTGAACTGGTTGAGTTTTTACAGCCATTTCGTTGGAGGTTGCTGTTGCTGTTGCTGTTGGCAAACACCGGCCTTTTTTTGTGTGTGAGCTCCCAGCCGCGTTTTATTATAACTGTTGACTGCTCGCATACGAGATAAATTTCATTTTAATACTTTCTTCGTTTTAGTTTTCGTATATTTTATTTTGTTCGTGGACAGGGGGGGAGCGGGGCTTTTGAGGTCGGAAAGTGATTTGCATACGGGGCATCGTTCTCACGTTCTCATACCACCGGAGATCATCCAGTCGAGAACGAGAACGCGAATGAGAATCCCCAGATTTAAAGAGCTCTGGATCGAAGTATTAATAGTTGATAGATCGCTTGACTTATGCAGCTAATACCGTTTTCGTTGGCCGGCTTCCAGCTTCTACTATATAGCTGCCATTTCCATCGGCCATAAACATAAACAGGTGGCAATGTTCATTTGCATAGACAACGTTTCGATATTAAATTTCAAAGCGAACGACCAGCGTCAACGACATTCCGAAAACTCTAAACAAAAACAAAAAAAAACACCAAAAATAAAATAAAACCAAGGAGTTGAGTTCAACAACAACAGCAAATAAACTCAATATTCAGATGGGCCAGTGGCAATCTGAAAATGGCTCTTCGATTTGCTTCTGGTCCATGGGTATTTGGGTATTATGTCTGGTATACTTTTTTGGTCAGAGTCAAACAATTTCCTGAACTTGTTTCGTGTTTTAATCATTTGCGGCTTTCGGCAGCTGTCTTCTAATCGAAACGAACTTGTAAATTATACGTGTGGCGACAGATTTTGGGGCTTTTGTCTTCTGAATTGATAAGCTCAAATTATATGGTAATGGGGGCCAGAAGTTTGAAAAAAACTCTTCTCATATCCATAGATTAATAAGCACTTTAATATATTTTATTTTAACTGGCAGTATTAAAGCGTTTAATTTTTAAAAGTAAAAAACTTATATAAGTCAGTTGTTATTAAAAACCTCTCCCCTTGCTAAACATTTATCACGCATGTAATATTTACCATCGTTTTATATTCTCTATTCAAACTTTAGAAATATATTTATTTTTTGATATACACCAATTTGTTATCACTTTAAATCTATATTTATGGCAATAAAACAGAAATTTTAGGAAGTAAACGTTATTATCAAAACTTAAACAAAAAAGTTGTAATTAGTGGTAAGTTATTTTTATTATTTTTATTCTCACAAATCGAATATTTAGCATTGTATTATAATAACAAAAAATTGTAAGTTTTTTTTTAAAACCATCCGCACATCTATTATTTATTATCGTATTATAATAACAACAAATTTCATATGCAAAGTTTAGTAATATTTTTCTCTTTTAATATCCCCAGATCTGTTATCTCTTGAAATATATATTCATGTCAATACAATAGCTTGTAACAATGTCAAATTGTTATGCTTCATCCATGTTTTCATCTTGATCTGTTCGCTAACATTTATTAACTCTTAATTAAAGATAATCTTTATTGAATTTATATCGAATGCATAGTGTACGTAATAGAGCACCCTGTGGCTATGCAATTTGATGGGCAATAAATTTTAATAAAACATTTGCATTTGGCTGGAAATTCAGTCTAAATGGGTGTAGCCACCCTCGCAATTGGAAGTACGGCAAACATTTCGTTTGCCATTTTTTTTTGTTATCATTTAACGTTATTTTGTTTTTGTGTTTATATCTTTTTTTTTTTTGTTTTTTTTTTGCATAAATTTAGCGGGCGGCAGTTGTGCAAACAGAACTCAAAACTCAAAGTCTGGGGAGAGAATATAAATGGCCATGCCAAACTTCTCTTAATAAATCGCTGATAAATCGCCCGCAAGTATCTCAAACGATTTCGACACGCGTTTTTCTTGTTCTCTTGTTTCTGCGCTTTTTTTTATTATTTTTTTTGAGTATATATCGTTTTTTATTCACATTTCTGAGGCATTCATCATAAGGTTTGGGACTCGAGCATCGAGTGAATCCGAAACCGAAAATCCCAAATGCCTTTGTCTTTTCGTCAACATGTCACAGCCACTAAACATCAATAAGTTGGGCTTTTATTGATTTCGCGTTGTCTGCCTTTTTTTACAGCTCATCTTTGTGCGGAGTTTTTAGGGGGATTTCGTGTTTGATTTCTTATTTTTTATTGAGCATTGGCCACAATTAATTAGCTAAATCTGCATTTTGCATAAATTACAAATATAATATTTTCATATTTCAGTTTCCAGCTTTTTCGGCTATTGTATTTTTGTCTCCTCTTTTTTTTGTGGGCCAATAAATCAAGTCTCAGGTTGTTTTTTTTTTTGTGGGCCACCGCCAAAGTTCTTGCCGATAATTTATTTAGGTGACTTTGAATGATTTTAGCGGTGAGTTTCAAACGGAGTTGGCATTCTAAACTAGTTTCGCTTCCCTAAACTAATCACTTTGGCTACTGTTCACAGATGCTATCGATAAGACGGGATAGAAAAGGTCTTTAAAAAACCTTTATTTGATGAGAATCAAAAAATAATGTTTAAAGTTGTACGTTTTTCCATCTCTATTAAAAGAAATAAAATGATATTTAAAAAAAAAATTGTACATACTTCAAAATAAATTTATATGAAAATTGTAAGTCATTTTGTATTTATTCTCAAAACAATGACTTAAAAATGAACTGTTTAAATTAAAAAAAATAGTAACCACTCTTCTTGCAATTTTAATACAATTTTTTTCATAAATATTCAATTTAATAAACTATTTAAAACAGCGAATAAAACATTTTTGGTTGTACGTACTTGGTTGCAAAATGATGCAGCAACATGAATGAATAGCATTTGTAAGGCATTTATTATTTAAACTCAGTGAAATAAAAATAACTGTTTAAATGTTAAAAATTAAATAATTAGAAATAATTCAAAAATTCCTTGCTAAAACGTAGAGAAATTTTTAAAGGTACGAAGCCTCGAAAAATAAGTCATACGAAAACGATTCCATTTGGCCAATTTGCAATTGTCGAGCAATTAAATAGGAATATTCTGGGGCGACAAGCTGGCAAGAGAACATTTATTTTATTTATTGGAATTTTTTGGCAGAAATCAAATCGAATGGTTTGTCGTTAGGGGATGGCTCGTAAATTCGTAAATTCGTAAATTCCAGGGGCGGGTTTGGTTCTCTATATTTCGTTTTCTATTTCTATTTTTTTGTGTGCTGCCGGCAGACAGGAGTTGCAATGATTTGTGGCATTTTACAATTTTACAGGCCCAAGGGCCATGCATCATTTGTAGGCCAACTAAGCGTCCTTTAAGGACTATTTTGTGGATGCACTCGAACGAACAATGGAAAGACACTCGGCTCGACTCGACTTGCCTTCTTTTGTGTGGTTTTTCATGAGGACCTCTTGTGCCTGCTGCCTGCTGCATTCTGCATTCGATTTCCATTTCCATTTGGAAGGGGACTGTTTTCGCATTTACCTGCTAAAAATGCTGCTGCTGGGATTTTGACACGTTTTCCGGCGATCTCTACGCTGCAGTTCGCATGCGCAACCCGAAAAACTGACCAGGATCTATTGTCTGTCTATGGTATATACACTTATTTGAGGCCCAAAACAAAGGTGTGATATTTGTTTCTCTTTTGTGTGTGATCAGGGCAATTGGCCCAAGTCAAGATGCGATTTCTGTCTGCCCATTGTTTTCCCAAGGAGATTTGAGGCGTAGACTTCTTGTCAGCGTTGACAATTAGGCATATTCGCCAGTGGTCACAGGACACTCTCGAAAATGTCCTTTGTTTGGGAATCCAATTATGAGGGGGCTTGCTGAAAAATCTGCTAACCGCTGGTCAAGCAGCTGGTTTTTGTAAGGGAAACATCTTGGCCATCGGCACGCGCTTCTTTTATTTTCTTGTGCGGTATTATGTTACAGTAGATTTAGTCCTGTAATCCACAAAAGGTGTTTTGTTAACCACTCAAAGCTAATAAGTAGATGGAGATATGGAAAGTCAACAGAATTTGTCTTCAAACTATAGATACATAAACGATGTTGTGCGGAGTGATAGCACATAATATCAAGTATAGTATGATTATATTTATTCTATGTGTTTTTACACTCCTTTGAGTAATAAACACATTTTATAATATGATATAATATATTTCTAGAAAAGGGTGTTGCTTACACAAAAAAATGTAAAAAAGATTTAAAAATTCATTAATTGTAGTGGTAACTGCATTCAGTATCGAGATATATAACAATCCTTATAGTTTAGGCACCTTCTACCAGTTTTAAATTCACGAAAATCAATGTAAATTCATATTCAAATTAAAGACCTGATTTTACTAATCCCCCCACTAAGCCCAAGTCAAACCCACTTCACTTCAACTCCAAAAACCTAAATCGCCAATTAAAGAAAACATTTCGAGCCGAAAGAAGAAGGCGTCAACGACTTTATACACAAATACCTATTGGTGTATTTATGGGAGGTTTAGTTTTTTCCAATCTTTCAATTTTCTTGTGAATTATTAATGAAAAATCTTTTATTGAAATATGTATATATGTTTTTTATAGCTGCTTCGCAGGCATAAGACATTTAAACGCTTAAATATTTATGCCTTTTTTATATCTCTTTCTCCGACTACCTAAGAGCAGGGAAAAAAAAGAAAAAAGACTCCATCTCCATATCCATACATTGTTGAATATTCATAAGGCAGCGCCTAGTGGCGTCATTTTCGGATTTGGCTCCGGAAGATATAGTGGAGGGGATATTATTAAGATGGAGAGGGGGCGGGACAAGATCGGTGATGTCAAAAAAAGGTCTCTGGCTTAGAGAATCCCCTTATGTTGGCGGCTCACAATTGTTGACATTTGATTTCTGGACTTATCTCCCACCAATTGATAGTTATCCAAATATTTTCTGGCCAGAGAAATCGAACGATTAAATGTATAACGCAGAGCAATAAGCGTCAGCACCTTGTCCAATTTGCTATGGTAATGAAAATTATACTCGACGAACAAAGCCATGGCAAATCGATCATCGATCGGCGAGCATAAATCATGATCGATTCTCTGCAGACTCATGGCAAATATTTTTCAAAAATCCTGTGGGTGGTTCAAACATACAACGAAAAAAAATATAAAAAAAAAAAACAAAGCAAAAAGCCCTCGCACAGCGGGTGCAAAAATCGATTAAACGTTTTTCAGGGGGGATCAAATAAAATCAAAATGTGTTGTTGAATGAACATGGAATTGAGCAACATCATCTAGGCGACACGATCAATGCAACATCTTGAAGGAAAAATATGTTTTTTGGGGTTTGGTTGCATAGCCTTCATTTCACAGCCAATATTTGAGTATTCGTAGTCCCCAAAAAAGTGTGGGTTTATTTTTCGAGTGTTTTCGAAGGGAACCCCACTGTGCGATTTGTGTGCTTTTCATATTCACCGCTCTGTGTCGTCTCCGTTTTGGAAACTCATCGTTTTCCAGCGGTTATTAGTGTGCTGGCTTTTTTCGAATTGAATTGGAACTGTTTTGCTCTGGTTTTTGTCTTAGCTGCGGCTCACTCTTTATTCCTAATGGTCGCCTGTTGCGTTTTCTGGCCCAAAATGCTCGCAGCGGGCCAAGAAACTCTACACAAAAAGCTGTTTTTGTGGGTCACTCGGGGTCGCAGTCTTACATGTCCAGCAATTAAAAAGGAAAGCAAGTAGGTAATTTCGAGTGGGTGTGCAAACAGGGCTGGCAAACACCTAGAATACGGGTACAGAATGTAGTTCATATACCATCTTAAGTTACTTAAAAAATAAATGTTGCTTTAAAAACAAATTTTTGTATGATTAAAGACTAATGCCTTGTTTACATTCTACAATGTATTTTATGCTTTATGATATTTCAATTATAATTTAATACTATTGAAGAGGCTCTCAAAGATACACTTATTTTTCGTTATGTTTATTTTCTCAAGAGAAATAATGTTTATTTGGATAAAAACGTTCTTGTTAATTTAAATTTACAAATGCTAAAATTTCTTTTATGCAATATTTTTGTAGCATTTTAGTATTACTTAAGAAGATCCCAAAGACACAAATATTGTTTTTACTATATATATAACAATTGTGGAGGTATTTACAGCAGTAAACCTCCCAAATATTTTTTTATGAACCCGTGGGAACTTGACCTCTCATTATATGGCCCTTCCACTTGCTTACAAAAACCTATTATATATTTACTTAAATAAAAAAAGTCCAACTCACCTTCATTTTAATTGCCTCCACAATTTTGGCGGTTTTTAATCCAAGTCTTTTGCACGAAATTCTGTCGCCAGCTTTAGCCTGGGAATCGAACCCGATCGCAGCCAGGTTATATAGATGATATATAATAGAAAACAACGAAGACAGCGACGACGACGACTTGATCAGTTTGTCAAGCGTCCCACAAAAGCCGCCGTCTGCATGCGATATATTATTTGTATTATGTAATATAATTCTTCACCAGCTATTAATAAGCAGTATAAATTCGTATATCCGAGATCGAGATGTTTGATCAATTTGCAAGCGTTTGCAACATTTTTCGCTTTTCAATTAGCACATTCGATGTGCACAGTACACTTTTGGCCGACGGCGAATGTTTCGGTGTAGTATATATCGTAGAACCTTATCAATAAACACGCGATAACACGTTTTCAGTATCGCGATTCTCGGGAGAGTTTCAATATCAGCTTTAGTGGCGGAGCGGACGCGAGATGTTGTTACAGCTTCGAGGCCACTGCGTTGACTGCCGGCTCAGGGATCTGGTGGCTGAAACTGCCTCGGTTCCATATGCTAGTATAGCTTATAGCCTATGGCACCACCACCACCACGCTCTCAGGTAAAGTAAGTAAGCCACAACCACCACCAGTCTCAGCTGAAACTCGACTCGGGAACCCGCTCAACTGGTTTTCTTGTTTGAGCGCAACCAGCTGTCGCCGGCGCAACGGGAATGGTGGTGATTGGCCCGCCTGGCCACGCCCCCTTTGACTGGGAGAACGAGTTCTCGACTGGCGTCCCCCATTTTGAGTGGTTTTTGCGGCCCCTGGTCTTACTTTGCACCAATTGAGTGCGCCGGCGCGTGCCAAGTTGGCCACTTGAAGTGAGTGCGATTTGGAGTGGAATCGCCAGTGGAAATGGGTGGGTGTTGCTCTGGTGACGAAGTGTTGCTGTTGTCGCAGGGAGTTTGTCTCTAGTTGCTGCTACTTTTGGGGCCCGTGTTGCTGTTGTCACCAATGCTCTTGCTTTTTCCACTGATATTGATGTTGTTGCTGCTGTTTTTGGGGCTGGTGTTGTCTTTGCTTTTTCTTTTAATATTGCTGTTGCTGCTGTGTATTTGTTATTGCTGCTGGTGTCACTACTTTTGTAGCTTTTTCTAATTGGTGTTGCTGTTGTTTCCGTGACTTTTTCCCATGTTGCTGGCGTTTTTGAAACTAGTGTTGCTGTTGTCACTGCTTATTCTACTGATATTGCTGTTGTTGCAAAGATTATTTTCCATGTTGCTGCTATTTTGCTGTTGCTGTTGTTTCCGTGAATATTTTCATTGCTGCTGTTTTAGAGGAAAGTGTTGCTGTTGTCACAGATTTCATAGCTTTTTCTATCATTTGACTGCTGTATTATACTGATATTGCTCTTGATGTTGCTGCTGTATTTAAGGCTGTTATTGGTATTGTCACTATATTTCCAGCTTTTGCTGCTGCAAAGTCACTGGTAGTCACTGATATTCACTGATTTCCTTACTGATATTGATGCTGTAGCTGATTCTTTTTATTTATGTTGATGTTGTTGCTGATGTTGCTGCTTTTACGTTTGTTGTTGCTGTCTGTGTGGATGAAATGCAGGAAAAAAAGGGGCAAACAGGAAAACGGAACTCGAACTCTGCCGCACTTGACTTTTTTGGGGTCAAACCGCTTGATGGAGGGGAAGTGAGTTGCCAGTTAATTTTGGCCTTGCTCTCTTTTTGGTTAAATGTTTTTTAACCCATTTGCCTGTTTCTGATGGCATGCCAAACATAAAAGGCAAACGTCTGCCCAAAAAAAAAAAACATTTTAAAATACCAAAAAAAAATTGGATTTAAAATTAGAAGTATGCATTTACGCTTTATAAAAACACCCAAAAAAAACTGTTGTTACATGAATTTTGGAACTATTGGTTATGGAAAATTTCTCATAAGATGCGTATTAAAATAGTACCTCGTTAGTTGCTGCTAAATTACTGCTTAAGTTACAGCAGCAGCAACTATAGTAACCATTTTGATCTCGTCTATATCCTTTGATTTAAGCCAGAGTTTAAGCATTGTGCTTAGCCTACCCCTTTCCTCGCTGGATTTTCTTTGACTTTTCAAGCTGCGACTACTTTTCCCATTACTTTGTGCCATTTTTCATTCACTGTCTCTTTGGTCGTGGGCTGTCTTTTAAAGCCGCTTGGCATTCAATTGGCATTTGGCTGTCGCCATCACCCGCCGCCTCCCCCTCCGGTTTCGGCCCCCCTCATTTTTTTGCCACTTTTTCTGCGCTTTTTGCCTTGCTCACGTTATTTAAGGATTAACATCATTTTATGCTGCCTCGCAATGCCTTTTTTGCAGGATTAAATGCTGCCGACTGCTGCACTTATAAAATCATGTTGCATAAATTCTTTTATTCTTAAAAAAAAATATAATTATCATACTGTATAGCGAATAAAATATATCCGGAAAATTCGAAACAAAAGATTTAGAAGTAAGATGCATAAAAAGCAATAGATTTCTTCATATATTCTAAAGTGGAGCTTTTAACAACACATTAAATATCTTACAAATTTTAAAATAAAACATACATATTTAAAAGATTTGGTTTTTTAATAAGTTTTCCCTGGTTTGGCTAATAGCTCTTACATAAAGTTATAGATCTCAAATAATTTAAATAAATTTGTATGTGATAAAAAGAAAAAAATTGCTTAACATCTAACACTAAATAGTTAATACTATAACCATTTTTAGATTTAAATAAATAATGATGATCTCAAGCACTTTAAATATAACTATATAACAAATTTAAAACATCTAAATATATATATATATATATATATATATATATATATATATATATATATATAATATAATACAAATATCGATATAGTTTCACTCATTTATTATGAATTTAAAATATTAAATTTTAATCACTTTTCTTTGAGTGTAAAGGGGCCACTCCCCCCGCCTACCGGGTGTTCAGCTCTCTTTTCTCCCCTTTGAATTGATTGCATTGCACTTTTTCCCCGCTGTTGTTGTTGCATAGTTTGCACTGATGCGCCGCCTCCATTCCTACAAAGTGATTTTTATGGCTTTCAGTCAGTGTGTGTGTGTGCTTTGGTGTGTGTGTGAATGCAAATGTTTGCATTCGAGTGCGTGTGTGAGTGCACTTTGATGTTTCCGCGTTACAAAGGCGGCACTTTAATAGCGATGCATTTATCAAAAGGCAGCCAAAAGTCCGACAGCAGCTGGTAGCTTTAACACGCATACGCCCCGTGGGGTGCCGCAAGTAAAACGGCTTACAAGAGACTATAATATCAAAACCACCTTAAAACACCTATAAATGTTAGGAGAAAGACTTACTTCCGGTTCTGCAAATAAAGAATAGCTTAGTTAGCATGAACTTAAAGTGCAAACAACAATATGTTTAGGTAATACCAGTAAAAATAGAGATGTTGATTACCTTTTTGTTGATGTATAAATTTATTAATATTGGATATCAACAGCTTAGTTATCAGGAGTCCGAAAAGGTTATTGTTTTGGTTGTGTGTTGTATATTGGCCGAAATATTTGTCATTCTGCTAAAGTCTTTAGCACGGAACTCCGAAAAATACGCACTTTGTTTTGGCCAAAACGCAAGGATAACGTGGCCCAAACATAGAATGCCATTCCTGATTGAACTCGTAAAAAGATCCTCCATCGATTGGCAATCCAAACTAAAACTTTTTTTTCAGCAAAAAATCGAAAAATGTAATGTTGGTTTGATCGATTTTCGGAGTAAAAGTTGATTGATCGGGATCGGAAAAAAAAGGTATGGGGATCGTTAGCTTAGCCCGTTAGCATTCAAAAATGGCAAAAGTTAATGACTCAATCTGTGACCTAGTCTACCATAAATAATATTGAATATATAAAATATATATTACATCCTTAATCCTTGTGACCGATACAAAGATTAAATATTTGTACCCATATCCCTATGAGACAAGTAAAAGTTTTTGAAATACAATATTACAACCTCTTTAGGGTTTATATTTTTTCCTAATATCTTTGACTATCGTCTATTAATCAGCACATTGATGCGCACCCTTTTGCTTATCCTGGGCTCCATCTGGCTTTGAAAAAATAAATAACTCGACCCTAGAGGCTCTAAATTGATTAACAGTAGCCTCGACCAAAAGCAATCGGGTTGGGGATGTGAAAGAGATGCTGTCAACGCTTCGGCGTTCCCGGAATGCCTTCCATTTACATGCCATAATTCTTAAATGTCACCCGTTTACAAAAGCCTTGACCATTTGATTTCGGCCGCCTTCGGTTTGGCCCTCTCGGTCTTGGTCGAACAGGTTGAATCCCCAGGTAGATTTCCATCCGCGAACCCTAAATGAACTCATCCTTTTCATCTCTCCCTTTGTTCGAGTCATAGACCAGCGATATTATATTTATTTGGATCTTTATTGAGCTGTGCAACCTGTCGCGGTTGTTTTTGGGTTTCGGGTTTGGTTTCTATGCCCCGTCCCTCTGGATCTGCCCATTTTGCTGGCAGATTTATGTTCTGGCCTCCAAGCAGATACAGATCGACGAGATACGATCGAAGGGATGGCCAAGAGCAACTCTCTCTATAAGAACAAATACACTGAGATAATAATCAATCAGTTAATCTTTAATTTGTCAAAAAAAATATAGTTATAGTTTTAATAGTTTTAATTCATAAAACTAAAGAAGTTTAATTGTACACTTAAGATTTGTTTTTTTAAGGAAACAATTTTAACTGATTTAACTAAAAAGTCTAAGAATTGGGTTATACTTTTTTTGATTGATTTCACAACTGTTTTCTCTCTGTGTACGTTTTCTTCGATCGTTGAAAATTTCAGGGTAATTTGTTGGGCCCGTTTTCAGATGTTTTTGTTGGTCGTCGGTAGGTTTTCAGGCTGGTTCTTTCCAAAACTGTTGGTGGCATGTTCGATTTTCGGCGGCTACCTTTTTTGACTTTGTGTCGCAGTCGCGCGTGTTATGAAGATGTTAAGATCCCCTGGTCAACCCCTAAAATATGTCTTAATTGTGTGGGGGATATAACCATTTCATAGATAGGTGTATGTACATTCACCTACATTTTATTCCTGACTGTTTGCATAATTCCGGGTCAGTGTCTGTTTGCTCAAGTTATTGGTTTATGGCTGCCGTTTGTGGTAACATGTGCCAAAGGACATCATTTTGTGGTGGTAAACGACTGTCCAATGCGTTCTCATAGCCCATAAATCATTGGCCAAGTTGAGGGAAAATTTATGTTTAACGTCCGGAGGGAAAGATAAAACCATAGGAAAAACATTGTCATATTTTCCTTAATATTTCACTTAAATAAATAATTTTTGGGTTAGGTTAGGAATTTAAGGGCTTTTTACACTGGTAAAATAAACGAAGTAAGTCCAAATATTGGAATTGTAATATTTTTCACTTTGGTTTTTAGTTATTTTAAACAAAAAAATATTAACAATTCTTTAAAATGTTTAATATTATTATTTTCGGAATTGATTTTAATATCTGAAAATTTAAACCATATTTAACTAAGAACTATTTGAAATCTAATATGAAATAATGCATTATAGTACGCATTGTATTTAAAAATATGATTTAAAATTTTATTTAAGTTTTAAATATAATATTTTGAACTCAGTAGTCAGATTTTTATTTTTAGTAATTCCTTGTTTTTAAAAATGTTGAAATTATTTGGGGTAGCAAATTGTTAAAGTGATTATTTTGTAGTCTTTAATATTAAAAAAAAGAATTTACTTAATTCATTTAAATTAAACCTTTTCCCCCATTTAAAAGTCATATTTTTGTTCTTTCTCCTTATACATTATGTATATAATATATTTGTAATAACTCTCTAGTGTATATATAAATTAAAATAAATAAATACATTTTTTTGGTTTGTGGATTTTGTTTGTTTTTTTTTTTTTTTTTATAATAATTATCATTACCATCATCATCATTATCATTAGAGTTATCCTCGTCGGTAAAAACGCCACCCTCTTCCCATTATTTTTGTGTCTTTATCTCATTTGCATGCTTGGTTGTTCGAGTTGCTGGTTTTGCTTTTGCTGTGGATTTCTGGTTGTCGCGGTTTTGGAGCTACAGTGTTTCGTTTACCAATTGTTATAACCGAATTATCATGATGCAGTAATAATAATAATAGTATATTGTATAACATATTCCGCGTGTGTCCTGCCATTTCTTGCACATCTATCCCAACTATCTCCCTCTAACCCATCCCCTCAACATTCTTTAGTCGTTAACGATTTTTGTGGTTTTAATTAACAAACAGAGCAACAAACAAAGAAATACTTCAGGATACATTGTTGTATTACATTTTTCCCCGGCCATCAAGCTACTCATCCTGCATTTCTCGTTCGGGACTAGCCAACAAAGCGCATTCTGTGTGGTTCTCTGGTACAATACGGTTCGGTGCTTATAGTAATAAGTATCATTCGGTCTTTAGATTCGAATCTTGAGCAGTTTTGTTCACTAACTTAGTTGGTACTGTTTGTGTGTTATCGGCTATAATGCTATATATATGAGTTATCCAAGTTTTAAGCTGAGTTCCTAGCGCACCTTATCTCGAAAGCTATTTATACTTATCGTTTAGTGTCGAATGGTTCGGGATTGGAAAATGAAAAACGACCGACAGACTGAGTGAAGTCTTGACTTTTTTGGCAGATCCCAAAAATTCCAGACTGGTCAGCACTAACCTACTTACAAGCTATATGTATATCATATACTCGTAGTCGCGTCTCAGATTTTTGTGTAAATTATTGTTATATACATTTAGACATGCAGTTCTAGAAGGAAGTTCCGAGCGTAGAAATCCTGCCATTGCTTGTAAAGAGTTCGTTGTACAAAAGCGGAAATCAGGAGGAAAATCATAACCATTTGCTGTGGAAAGGAAAGGAAAGTCAAGCCAAGTCAGTAAATAAGTAACACAAAAGAATAAGAATAAGAAGGCAACACAAGTTTTAACTTTAACTAATCATGTGGTTTCTCTTTTATTATACTTTTCGATTTTCGCATTTTGTTTGTTTTTCTTTCTTTTCACTTGCCTATATATTATTAGATGGTACATATACATATGTAGTTTATACGCTAAGCTAATTATTTTGTTTAACAATAAATGTATAGCTGCTTGACTCCGTCTTCTCATCGTCTACTTATTATCCATCATAATCCACTGTCTGTTTTTTTTATTTTGCTTACGAATAACAACGAAATTTAGCTGCAGCTTTTCATTTGCATTAAGGAACAGAAAATTATAAGGAAATTCTATTTCGAAAGAACATAAACGTAATAGGGAAACATTATTCAAATCAAAAATCATATTTAACAAATTTTCATTAATTAAAATTACAAAATAATAATAATTGACTCTCTAAATCATAGATGTAGATGTATTTTATGTGTAGATTTCATGGGTCTTAAATAAACAGATTTAGTGGCTTGTTTTTCGAGATATTGTGTCGAAGAGCTTTACACGAAATTTTGCTGGACAAAATTAGATATAAGACTCGCCCCAAATTCTGGCGGCAGATTTTCAAAAATCTTCAATGTTGTCCAGTCGGTCGATAGTTTCTGTATCTGTATCTGATTCTGTGTCTGTTCTAGCTTCTGCTTTCGGTTGAGATTTCTAACATAATTAAAACGCATTCAATTAAGCACACCAAAGCAAGGCGATATTTGAAATTTTGAAAAGACTTTTTGGTAGCAGCTTTCATCGGTTGAAATAGTATTGGAGAGAGATTCTCTTGCTTTAGCGTGCAAATAGTTGATTTCTTTTTTGATTCAGTCTATTTGCGGTCCTTTCGAGAGCTCTCTCGGAACTAAAGTCTACCTGAATATCCTATATATTTGTGTTTTTTGCTTGAGAAAGGGAGTGGAAGTTACGTATCGGTCGATTGTTCAGTTCGAAAGTCCGTTTTTGGGGAGCCGTCGTTGTGTGTGTGTGGTTCTTTGTATTGCTTCTTCGGGTACTCGATTTTCATTTTCATTTCCTTTTACTTTCGTTTTGTTTTGTTTATTAAAGACTATTTGTAATGGCACAAAATATACAGCATTGAATTCTTTCCTTCTGTCGCGGTCCAGTTATTGTAGCTATATCCGTACAATACTCCTTAACTTTATAGAGGCTATATGCTATGCTTTGTCGGTTGGTTTCCCCCTTTCCCTTCGCTTTTGCTGCGGAAGATAACAATGATGGCTTCGCTCTGTTTCTGGATAGTTTGGTTTCGGCTCCTCTTCGGCTGACTCCTCAGAAGGCGTCTGAGTCCATGCCACGCCCCCTTCCTCTCCAGCTGCTACCAATGATCAATCTGCGGCCAGCACTCGACGAGTTCTATGCTCTTCCTGCGCTGCGCTCCTCCTCCGTTTCCATCCGTCTATCCGGTCCACTTCATCTGGCTTTATGGTTTTTATGGTTGTCAACTACTTTATGTTCCACTAGATTAGGTTGCTATTTATATTTATCTTAGGTATGCCGTTATGTGTAAGTAGTTTTTGTTTTGCTTGGGTTTTCTATATTGATTTCCGTTTCCGGCTGGCTTTACCGCGGCCGCGAACCTTTGTAGTTCGGGTTCGGATGGCGACTGGGATGACGCGCTGAAAGCAAAGCGAGCAAATCATTAGACTTCTTTATTTCAATTTAAATAAAATAATTTGCTTAATTAGAATATAATTGAAAGACGTCGGCTAAACAATTGCTCGGATTCTCCAATTACTAATTTTTAGTTAAGATTAGATGGTGTTGGGAACTTGGTTAGTACAAAAACCCGCATACTGGGTAGTTCTTTATTATTTCCTTTTCATCTAATTTATTATTATATTTAATAATAAAAAACTGTTGATTTATTTTTAGAAACCATGGTATTTATGTCCTACCCACGTTTCTATCACCATAATATCTGAACTAAAGATTAATAACTGAAAAAAGAATCTTTTTAAATATTTTATCTTTTTTGTTTCAAATAATAAATCTTTACTTCACATAAGAAGTTATATAAAATATAATATTATATATAAATGGTTAATTAATTCCTTTTTTTATTTTCCTCTATGTTGAGAACCTATTCCCACTATTTGTTTGTTTATTAAGTAAGTAAATCCAATTATTCGACTTACCTTGTATCATCATTGTGGGGTACATGCCGGCCACCTGCGCCATTTGCGGCCGGATATCGTTCGACGGCGATCGTCGACTGTTGGGCAAGGCCACCGAGGGCTAAAGGATATCGAAAAAAAACACATGTTATAATATTTAAACAACTAGGTAATATATACTGTTGCGGTCAAAACCGTAGTGATTGTTAGGCTTATGGAAATAACAATCAAAAAAAATTTTGGAAACATTTTTTTAACCCCTATTTTATATTTAAAGCTGATATTCTAAGCCAAATGGGGAAAATAGAAAAGTCCACAATTTATTATAATTATTGTAGGTAAATAATTTTTAAACAATAAAAAAAAAATGTGTGAATTTTTTAATTTAAAAATATATCTGGTATTAATAATGTGATTGTGATTTTTAAGTTGTTATTGTTATTTGTAGTTTAAAGAATGGGATTTAAAGGTATGTTTTTAAGCACTACTATTATTGTCCCCCTACTATTATTTTGACCGCAGCTGTGTGTATATTGATTGCACTCACATGGGCGAAGTACGTCTGGCCGTACTTGAAGTACACGCCGGACGCCGCATTTGGATTGTAGCCGCCGAGGGCGGCCGCAGCGGCCACGCCGCTCAGCACCGCCGCCGTGGCCTGTTGGCTGCCAGCGGCTGCGGCGGCGGCAGCGGCGGCACTGTGGTGCAGCTGGGCAGTGGGAATGTGCGAGCGGGCGTTGCCACCGGCGGCTCCACTAGCTCCTCCTGCTCCTCCTACTCCTCCTACACCGCCTCCTCCTCCTCCGCCACCTCCTCCGTACAGCGAGGGCGGCGAGGCATTCTGATCCAGCATCACAAATCCTCCAGGGTGACTGACCAAAGTGGGTGGCTGTGGCTGCTGGGGCTGCTGTGGCTGCTGAACTCCCGCCGCTCCTGCATTGGGCGTGTTGGCAGCACTGTTACTCTGGCTGCCCACAATACTGTTGGGCGAATTGTTGCTGCTCTCGTGGCTGCCACTGCCCCCGGCTCCGTTCGCACTGGGCGAGTTCCGCTGCGAGACACTGCGTCGGTAGTCCTGGTTCATGGACTTCTGGCTGCGAAAGCTGGCCGCTCCAGCATTCAGACGCACCGGCGGCTTGCTGGTCTCGTAGCTGGGACTCGAGTTGGTGGCCCCATAGCTGGGCGGTGGTCCACTGATCAGCGGCAGCTGGTTGGGCTTATTGTCCCGCTTCACACCCATTGTGTGCGGTGGCGGCGGACCACGATGTTGGTACGAGGATGAGGACGAGGCTCCACCGAGGCTCACGCTACTTGGCGAGGCACGCGGCGTGGGCTCATTGTTGGAGTTCAGCAAGGGCGTTTTGGCACCCGAGGGTGGGCCACCACCACCGCCACCGCCGCCGCTGCCCAGGGGCACCGAATGCCTGGGATTGTAGCCACCACCGCCCGGGTGATATGGCTTGCGTACGCCCACCGAGGCACCGCCTCCTCCATGGTTTCTCTTTTCATATGGCGAAGTGTAACCACCACCCTCGTTGCTGTTCTGACTTTGATAGTAGTGCGGCGTGGAGCTGTTGCTGTGATAGCCACCACCACCACCACCACCTCCTCCTCCTCCTCCTCCGCCTCCGCCGCCGGCACTGCTGCTCCCGGAGCTGCCGTTATTGGGAGCTGGCGGAGTACTGAACAGCGGAGCCTGTCTTCCCGGATTGGCCGGCGTACTGGGAGCCGACTGCGAGGCATCCGCTGGCTGGCTGGCCGGGTAAAAGGGTGCCGCTGTGATCAGAGCATGACTCTGTGGCTGCTGTGGCGGCGGCGCCACCGCCTGCTGCACCACCTGCTGGGGCGGAGCCGTCGGCGGACCTCCTCCGCCGCCTGGTCCACCAGCAGCGCCGCCGCCTGCTGCTGCTGCCGCCGCCGCTGCCGCCGCATAGGGAAAGATATTCGTTGGGATCAGTGCGGTGGCATGTTGAGCGGGCAGCGCGTAGACATGCGCACCACCAGCACCACTGAGATCCGTGCCCGCTGGCGCACCACCGTGGGCCAGCGTCAGCGTGGGCAGAGCATGATATGTGGTTGTGCTGGCCGCCGGCGCAGCTATGATCTGGGCGGAACCCGCCGACGGATGATGATGGGCATGGGCGTGGGCGTGGGCATGGGCATGGGCACCACCCACCCCGGCATGCACCACCGATCCACTGGGTGTGTAGCTGGGATTGTAGTGGATGGAGCCGCCGCCGGGCGTGCGCTTCACCCGAGTGCCGTAGCCACTGGAGTGGCTGGTTACCACCGAGCCGTTGCTCGAGTGCTGCTGCTGCTGCTGATGGTGGTGCTGCTGGTGCGGCTGGTGGTGCTGTTGGCCTGAAACTGGGGGGTACAGTGGTTAATATCAGGGTTTATTGAGATTATACTTATAATGATTAAATGTTTTGCTTACTATTGTAAAATTTCAAATTTACAAGTGCGAGTAAATTGTAATTTCAAACTTGTACCAACTATATTTTGTCATATTTTTATACCCTTGCAGAGGGTATTATAATTTCAGTCAGAAGTTTGCAACGCAGTGAAGGAGACGTTTCCGACCCTATAAAGTATATATATTCTTGATCAGCATCACTAGTAGAGTCGATCTAGCCATGTCCGTCTGTCCGTCCGTCTGTCCGTCTGTCCGTCTGTCCGTCCGTTTATATGCAAACTAGTCTCTCAGTTTTAAAGCTATCTGCATGAAACTTTTCCAAAAGTTGTCTTTCTATTGCAGGTAGTATATAAGTCGGAACGAGCCGGATCGGACGACTATAGCATATAGCTCCCATAGGAACAATCGGAAAAATAAATGAAAAAAATTATAACTTTGCTGTTTTTTAATTTTTTGTTTAGTTCTTCGACATATAATAATGGTTAAATATTTCCGATTTACGGTTTAAATTTCATTAAAATCGGTCGACTATAGCATATAGCTCCCATAGGAACAATCGGAAAAATAATTGA
The DNA here is from genome assembly GCF_018152505.1 of Drosophila elegans. Classification (NCBI taxonomy): domain Eukaryota; kingdom Metazoa; phylum Arthropoda; class Insecta; order Diptera; family Drosophilidae; genus Drosophila; species Drosophila elegans. The sequence continues at coordinate 1,294,647 of NW_024545578.1, forward strand.
AAAAAAATTATAACTTTGCTGTTTTTTAATTTTTTGTTTTGTTCTTCGACATAAAGCAATGGTTAAATATTTCAGAGTTATGGTTAAAATTTCATCAAAATCGGACGACTATAGCATATAGCTCCCATAGGAACAATCGGAAAAATAATTGAAAAAAAATTATAACTTTGCTGCTTTTTAATTTTTTGTTTAGTTCTTCGACATATAGCAATGGTTAAATATTTCAGAATTATGATTAAAATTTCATCAAAATCGGACGACTATAGCATATAGCTCCCATAGGAACAATCGGAAAAATAATTGAAAAAAATTATAACTTTGCTGTTTTTTAATTTGTTTTTTAGTTCTTCGACATATAGCAATGGTTAAATATTTCAGAATTATGGTTTAAATTTCATCAAAATCGGACGACTATATCATATAGCTCCTATACAAATATGAAAATATATAAAAGAACAATCAAATAATTAAGCTGCAAATCTTCATAGCTTCAATGTTTTTAAACATATACGCAAGTAAATCATAATTTTAATGTTTTCAAAAATATTTAATTCTTGCGATAGCTGCAAGGGTATATGAACTTCGGCTTGCCGAAGTTTGCTTTCTTTCTTGTTTTTAAAACGATTTGATTTTCAATTTTTAAAAATATATTAGCCATGAAATTAGGGAATCCACGATTGTCTAGTGTGCTAACTTATAACTTGACATTATAAATCGGCTAACCAAAATAGCTACAAAACCACGAACCTAATCTTTCTATTCAATACATACAAAAAATAAATCTATAATCGTTTTTTTTTCAATTAAAATAGATTTTTCATAAACAAAATAAGGACATTTTTTTGTAAATGAAAATCTCCGTAAATCTCCTTTTATTTAAAAGGGCATATTTTTATAAGTCCCATTTAACCAAAACAATAAACATTTTTGGTTTAAAAAGATCCAGTATCCATAAACAAAATAAGAAAAGGACATTTACATAGCAGAACTTTTAAAGACATTATTATTATACAAAAACAATATATCCTTTAAAAGTATTTAATATAAATATGTATGTATGTATATGTGCGCCATAATATATTTTCAGTCAGAGAGTTAAATTTATATATTATAAAGGATGAAGTTACAGTTTTCACTGCATAGTTTTAGACTCCTTTATAATAGATTTAAAAACCCTAGTGATTTCTTTGCAAATGATTTTTTTACTAAGTAGTGTTATTCCTACCTGACACCACCGTGGGTGGACCAGCGGGTGTCCCGGCTGCCGTGTGCGCCGCCTGCTGCTGCATGGGGGCCACCTGACCCACCTGCGGCTGGGTGGCCACCATGGGCGCGGCGGCCACCGCCTGCTGGGGCACGTAGTACGAGATGGGGTGGTAGTACGGCGAGTAGGAGTATTGAATCGGATAGGGGGCCATCGGCAGCTGCTGCAGCTGGGCGCCGCCGCCCGGTTCGCTGGAGTAGATGAGCGGCGCCTGGTAGATGGGTGCCCCGTTGGGAGCCGCTGCCGCCGCGAACTGGGCCGTGGGGTAGGCGGAGGCCATGGGCATGGCCACTGTGGCCGCACCCGGTCCGCCCGGACCCGCCGTCTGGTAGATGGCCTGCGCCGGGATGAGGCCTTCGCGCGGCTGCTGGGCCGGATCGAAGACAGGTATCATGTAGGTGCCGCCGGGTATCTCTCCGCCAGCTTCCGGCGAGGCGAAGAGTGTCTGCGCGGGCGGATGGCTGCTGGTGGTCAGCTGGAAGAGCGGCTGCGAGGCGCCACCGGCACTGGCCACTCCAGGCTGCGGATAGGCGGCATACACCATGCCCTGCGGCACCGCATAGATGCTGCCGTCGGGCTGGAGGGAGAAATCAAAGATTAGTCTTCAGTTTTTGGGCAGAGAGTTGTAATGATTATAGGTTTTTTAAATAAAAAAACTAATAGTATTCAGTTTTAGACAGAAAGTCACAACAATTAATAGTTTTTATAATAAAAATGGGAAATAAAACTAATAGTATTCAGTTTTAGACAGAAAGTCACAACAATTAATAGTTTTTATAATAAAAATGGGAAATAAAACTTATTTTATATAATTAAAATTAAGTTTTTTATCATTTTGTATGATAAATAATGTAAATGAGAGCTATTTAATACGAGTTTTTCTTTAATTATTCAGTTGAAAACTTCTCCTTTTTTCGAAAAAATTTTCTTTTTTTAATAAACTTCATGGTTTAAAAAAATAAAATAAAAGTTAATGAATAGGTTTTACTATTAAATTGTTATAATAAAAGTTGATAAATAAGTATTATTATTTAATTGTTACAATAATAGTTAAAAAATAAATAGCTCTTATTTTCTTCTGAAAAGCTTTTTAAGCTTCAATATTTGAACTCATAACTCTTATTTATGGTCCCTGATTTTGGAAGATTCCTTAGATCCTGTAGACTTGGACTTACCCCCTGCTGATATGTGGTGGCGCAGTAGGGCGCCGCCCCGTTGGGCGTGGTGGTGGTGTGAAAGACGGTGGATCCGTCCGGCGCCTGGTAGCTCTGCGTGTACGTCCAGGTGGTGGCCTTGGGCTCCTCGACGACGATGCTGGCACTGGCACTGGCACTGGCATTGTGGCTCTGTCCGTGGCCCTGGATGGGTGTCTTGACCTCGCACTGGCTGTAGGGCGTGCTGCTGGGCGAGACGGACTGGAGGTCACAGTTGACCTGCGGCAGCGGGGTGACCATCAGGGGCAGCGGGGTCTGGCTGGATGGCAGTTCGCTGCTGATGCCCACGGAGGAGCTGGCCGAGCCGGATGAGGATGAGGGCCCCGCGTTGGCCAGTTGCTCCTGCTCCTGCTCCAGCTGTTCCTGCTCCAGCTGCTGTTGCTGCTGCTGCTGCTGTTGCTGTCCAACTACTGCCTCCAGTTCCAACTTATCGACGGCCACGGCACAGCAGGCGGGTATGTTTGGACTGGTGGCCTGGTTCTTGTACTTCTGCACCTCGATGCGATCGTAGTTCTTCGTGGACGTGGAGGTGGTGATGCTCAGGCAGGCGGTGGCACTGGTCAGGCTATCACAATCGTCGCCTTTGACACTGCCAGAGTCGCCATTGTTGCCCGATGATAGTTGCTGATGCTGCTGCAGGGGCAACACTTGCTGCTGCTGCTGCTGCTGCTGCTCGTAGCTCTCGTAGCCCTCGGAACACTCCATTCCCGGCGACTGGGCCTCCTCCTCCGCATAGCTCTCGGTGGAGCTGCAGGACAGCTCAGCGGTGGCATATTGCTGCTGCGGTGGTGCCTGTTGTTGCTGCTGCTGCTGCTGCTGTTGATGATGTTGCTGCTGCTGTGGCTGCTGCAACTGTTGCTGGTGATGCTGTTGCTGCTGCTGTTGCTGATGCGGCGACGTCTTGCGATAGTTGCTGTAGCCACCGGAGGAGGAGTTGCCCTGGTTCTGGTTCTGCGACTGGTACTGATTGCCCGTGTGCTGGAGCGCCTGGTTGGGCGGCAGATTGGACGGGTCGTAGTGGTAGATGGAACTGCAAAAATCGTACAAACTGCATTAGCTTTTGTTGCATGTGTTTATTCACATTTTCACTGATAGGATTCGAGTGTGTTATTCGGGTATTTTTTCTCGCTCGGCAGCATGCAACCTTCGAATATGATAATTAAGTATAAAAGAGTATACAACTGTGATTAAAATAATAGTAGGCTGCAAAGCAATTACCTGAATATATTAAAGGTTTATAGGGTTTTAAGAAACCGGTTTTTCAAAAACAATTTAGAAAGCTTTATCTATTTGATAAGTTTGTTTTGAATTAACAAATTCTCAGAATGTAGAGATACAAACAATTTCTTTCATTTAAATTTAAAATACTTAAATAAAAAAAATAATTTAAAAATGGTAGAATACAATTTTTCATTTAAAAAAAACCCCACTTTTATTTTAATCGCAGCTGTATAAAGTATATAAAAAGGAAAGTACAGTCGACACAAGCGGCTGCTGACAGAGTTGCCACAGTATTGCGGGTATTTATATATTCTTGTATGTTTTTGATTTTTTGCTGTGTGTTAACGACGCGACGGCAGCGACAGACATTTAGTATTATATAAAAGTAATTGAAAAAACAACAACAACAAATGGCTTGACTGATTGGATTGACACAATGCGAAATGTAAAAATTTAACAAACAACAATTAGGATATGACGACAACACTGGCAGACGAAAAACGATAACGATAACACACAACTCATTCATTCGATGGCTAAAAATCTTAAAATTTCGATCAACGCTGGAGAGGCAAGCTTGGTGATTTTTTGTGTTTTTTGAGAATGGAAAGTGGATTGGATTGGGATTATATAGTGGAATAACGCCCATTTGTGTGGTGTTTATAGTGTCGATGAGCGTGAGAGATTAAGGCAGAGATCGAGAGAGATATATAGAGAAGGTGGTGAGAGGCGAATATACGATATTCGGTAGCAGTTGGTGTTGCATTTGGTGTTGGTTAATTTAGTTCCAGTTTAGGCAGATAATTTACAAAAACAACATCAACAAGTCTTCACGAAAAATTAAAAGCTAATAATATTGCATATTTCACATATATAATAAAGTATTAATATTTATGGTAAATAATAGGAATAACATGGCTAAAGTTATATAAAGGATATTCGAAATATGGCTAAATATTTGGTTAAGCTTCAAGCAAGTAACTTTTGCATATTGAACACAGTTAATTATGTAATTTTTTAACTAAGATATATAAAATAAAACTAATCTTGATATTGTTTAAATAAGCGTAAATTTTTCTGAATTTATATTAATATTTTTGATGAGTTATACAAACAAATATTTTTTCATTTAATTTATGTTACTTTAAATATTTGGAGAAGTTTACTCAAAAGTTTAATAAGATATGCTACAAGTAATTATTTAATATTAATTAGATAACTTTAATAGGTACAGTTTAACAAAAGTTTAATTATATTTTTTTTTAAATATATATATAAAACTGTGCCCAAAGCCGCACTTGTCGCTATATTATTTTGTTTGAGTTAAAATATGTGTAAAACGACGGAAAAAATGAAATAAACGGATATACGAAAAGCAATTGCAGTAAACAATGCGATAATTTTGCAGCGATTTCTGTATTATATTATTTTTTTTAGTTGTTTGTGTGGTTTAATTTTTTTTTGGTTTAGTTTTTGTAAATTACCCGTCTGCATTGACAATTGGTTGGAGGGTTTGCGGATCAATGAGGAGGCTGCCAATAGGCACATTCGAAATGTCTGTGACGGCCCAGACGAGTCCCGACGATCCCGACGAGGATGCGGATGCGGATGCAGATGAGCCATTAGCCCCGGTGGCTTCTGTTCCCGAATCCATCACAGGGGATATGCCGGCAGCAATGGCGGCTCCTGATCCTGCACAACCACCGCCCATTGACACCATTGACATGGGCGGTGGAGCCACCACCCGGCCGTGATGATTATGGGTCACCATGGAAGGTGGCGGAGGTGGGTGGTTCAATTCCGGCGTCTGCCTGTCGCTGCCGTAGCCCGTGGGCGATGGAGTCACGGAATCGGAGCGCACGGACTGGGTGCGCGTCTTGTAGCTGGACGGGATTTCAGTTGGAGTTCGGTTTATATGGTGGTTGTTGGTTGGTTGGTTGGTTCATTTGTTGTTGTTATTGTTGTTGTTGTCGGGGGATTGCAAACAAAAATGTTTTTTTTTGTTTTTGGATTTTTTTGGGTATTTGTTTAAGGTTGTCAATTTAAAATTATTCATAATTTAAGAAATGGAGCGAGAGCGGTTTGGAGTTTGGGTACATGGAGACATGGATTTAACAAAAAGTTTATTTTTATTACCGGCTTCACTGGGCTTACGATACCCTTAATAAGTCGTTTTTACGCAAATAAAATAAAATGCAATTTTAAGATCTTAACATTTGAAATTATACTTTTTCCTGTCACCTGAAATATTTCTCTTACAAAAAAATAGTAACATTAAGAATTTACTAAAAAAAAATTGTTTTAAGATTACTTTAAAAGTAAAAGTTGTTAAGAAATGAAAAAAAAAGGTTGTACTTTCTTAAAACATTATGAGTTTAAGAGATGTTAGTATATAAAAAAATTTAAAATTATTAAAAAAATGTTGAATATTCCTTGAAAAGTCGCAAGAAAAAAGGCAATAAAATAAAATGAAACTACGTATCTATACCTGAACCTAGTGAAACCGGTTTTAAATGATGTTAAAGAGACAGACTTTTGAAGTACTCACCCACTGCTGGAAGGAGACAGCCGCCATGGAGTGCTGCCAGTGGAGTCCTGCTTCACGAAGCCTCCACGTCCGCTTTTGATCGAATTTGTGGAGTCGCCACGCGGCAGGGAATTGTTGCCAGGTCCTCCGGAACTTGGCGGTCCGCCGTAGTTGCCAAAGTTGTGCGACTTGGGCACAGCTCCGCCCGATCGCATACCATCGCGTGATTCCGTGGACTGCAAAAATAATATTTTAAGTAATGTGGAAGCGTAATTTTATAAATTTTATAAGAGGAGATATAATCGACTTCAGGCATCTGACATATCTTCTCTAACATTTATAGACATTAAAAGGGTTCTCCTTATTTCCCAAAAATATCTAAGTTTCACTACAACTGCGACTTTAATAAAATAATCCTAGTTTACTCATATAAAAGTATCTAGCTAAAAACTATTACGTGAAATTCAGTAGTATATGCGATTAAAGCATTCATAAGACATTTATGTTTTGTTTATACAAAACATTCAATGAAATTAATGCTTAGCTTTTTGAAATTACTAATTTAACTGGCCTAAAGTAAATGACACTGGTGCTTTATAAGGTCTTTAAACTTAAAAAACTTCGAATAAGGATATTTAAACCAAGGTCATGTCTGCACTGCTCTATAACAAATTGAGATTATCGATTGTACACTCTGAATATACAGCATCCTTCACTGCAGCTTTATGCAGTTTAAATCAACAAACTCCTGATTAAAAATTACTATTTAACTGTCATTTAGAATACCTAAAGTAAACCTACTGCTTTATACGTTTTTTGAATTAAATAACTCCCAGTTAGGTATGCAAATTTCAATCTTTAGCCCATGTCTGCACTGCCCTCTAACAAATTGACGTTATCAATCGTACATTCTGCATCTGGAGCATCTTTCCATTGGGCCTCTTGGGCCTGGGTGGCTGGTTCTGCTTCTGCTGCTGTTGCTGCTGCTGTTCCCAGCCGCCGTAGCACTCCTCATCGCCACCAGCAGAGTAACCGCCCTCGTGGTTCCCCCCCGTTCGACTGAAGATGCGGCTTCGCGCCCTATCGTAATCCTCCTCACGCTCCTCGAAGCTCTTGGCCTTGCGATCCATGGAAAGAGGGCACAAATACGGCGATTGACGCACCTCGTCGAAGCTGTGCGTGTCCCGCTTCAGAATTGACTTGCGTGCATCGTCGCGCACCAGCGACTGGAAGCGGATCTAAAATACAGTATTGATTAAGCAATTAGTAAATGTTGTATATGGTCTGGATGTGTGTCCAAGCAAGTACCTCTGGAATACGCGTGTTCTTGGCCACGGCCACAATCACACACTGCTGCGTCTCCGTGTCCACGTTGTGCTCCATTCCGAAGAAGGCCGCCGTGCGATGGATCAGCATGCGATTGTACGATGAAGCTGGCGGAAATCGATACTCACAGCCGCGACTGCAGGGGAAAAACTCCATTAGATTTGTATAAGATCAACATTTTATGTTGAATGACTTTTAAAAAACTATAAATATAATCGGGGATACCTCTGAAATCATCAGGGTTTTATAATCATTTATAAAGGTGTCTAAAATCAATCCCACTTTCTGACTTATAATATATTGTTGCATACTTTTGTACACTTTTATAAATAATCCCCTGGATTTCGCGGGAAATAAATCAGAAGGATTTGTTTTTTTCATTTTAAAGGACATTCTAAAAGTATGCAGGCAAATATGTTGAGTCATTTTTTGAATGGAATCCATTAGACTTCCGAACCTAAAATATATTGTTGCATACTTTTAGACACGTTTATAGGTAAACTTATATAATGGATTCTGTGTTCTGTTCCTTTTTCAAGTTGCAAAGTAATATTCACCTATTTTCCTGGACGAACTCCATTAGATCCTTCTCAATCTTCAATAGGATATTGCGATCCTTGGGATTCTTGTTGAGCGTGTCCCGGAAGAAGACCAGCAGATCGGTGCCGCCGTAGTCCGTGTACTGTTCGCTCGAGTTCTCTGATTGATGAAAGACTAGAATCAGTGAGTGATGATGAGCCGGGGTATTTGGCCACAGACGAAAAGTCGCCACTTACCGCGCGATATGAAGCCCGAGGTGTTGTTGCTCGAGTTATTGGACATGGGTCCATTGTTGGACATGTTGTTGTTGTTATTGTTGTTGTTGTTGTTGCCACCATTTCCACCGCCATTTCCAGCGCCGTTGCCGCCTCCTAAATCGATACTCCCAGATGAGCTGCCACCGAGATTCTTCAATCGTGGTTTGTTACCTTTGGCATTGGTGTTGGCACGATGCTTCTTGCCACCGCCGCCTCCACCTCTGGGCTCGTAATGGTACTGCTCCTCGTCGTGGTTGTTGCTGTTGCTCAGATTGCTGTTCTGGCTGGACATCTCGTGGCGTTCGTGGCGATCGTGTCGCTCCGCCGCCTTGTAGTTCATCCCCGAGTTGTAGATCACTCCCGCGGATGAGGAGCTATTGTTGTTGTGTGACTGCTTGTTGTTACTGTCCAAACCATTGGCCTTCAGGTCCACCACGAACTTCTTGTTGTTGTTATACTCCATGCCGCTGCCATTGCTGTTGGTGCGATTGTGCTGACCTCCGGATTTCTTTGGAGGCGATAGCTTCGGGAACTCTGCCTCATTGCTAAGTGGCACATTCTGTTGCTGCTGCAGCTTTGGCGGCACAGCATTAAGTTGTTGCTGCTGTTGCTGCTGCTGTTGTTGTTGGGATTGCTGACTAGTGACAATCACGGCTGGCGTCTCCATCAATGGCGAGTTGCCTCTTCCAGTTGATTGTGCTTTGCTGTTGATATTGTTATTGTTATTATTGTTGTTGCCGTGCTCGTGGGATTCCCCCTGGAGCTGCTGGTCGGAGGAGGCAGCCCGCGGAGTGGGCGTGCGAGGTGGCGAAGTGGACTCACGCATCGCATGGCTGCGCGTGAGATGTTTGCCCTTCATGTTGCCCTGGAAAAAAAAATAGTAATTAGTTTCGAATTAGTAGCAAACGAATGCCAAAGTTGAGTAGGGGTGAGTTTGGAGCTCAAGGTTTTCACAGGATAAAGGTAGCTATCTAAACAGATTTTACTAATGAAGTCAAGACTTTTGACGTCAATGTTTATAAAGGATAATAATTAAATTGAATGAGTTCCAAATGAAATCCATAAATTTATTTTAAAGTGGTTCACTTTACTAACAACAGGCAGGCGTTCAAATTCAATCCATGATGCAATTGCTGGCTCATTGAAATGTGAAAAAACAAACGGTCCACTCACACAGGAAAAACCGAAAAGGTTACCGGGGAGTTGACTCCGCCTGGTTGCCGTGTACCAAGCTTATAATATACGAAAAGACCCTTTACATATAGACATAGTATGGTATACTATACTCCAACCTACGAACGGGATTGCCTTTTGACATTTTTCGCGCGTTGAAGGACGGGACAGGACAGAAATCGGAGGATAAACGCAGCCAGGCGTTTAGTCTGTTGGCCAATCGTTCAAGTTTAGTCATCAGCACATTAATTTCGTGCCTTTGTTATTTGTTATTTGCTCGCCCCCCAATTGATTTTCTGCTTGATTTTCTTCAAGTCACTCAAGACGTGGCCAACAGGCTAAATTAACACTTGACGCTTCAATAAGTAGGTAAGGATTAGGAGTGTTTGGTATTAACAGCTTTGCTCTGAGTAATAGCAAAATACAAACCACCCTTATGTTGTTAAATTCATTTTGATTTTCTAGGTAATTTGGCATACTTAGTTAATAATAATTTGTTATATTTCTTATTTAATTAAACTAAATAACATAAATACAAACATACCAATTGTTGCTAGAAACTGACAACTACATTCATTTTATTACAGCCTTTTTATTAACTTTGAAAGTAAGCTAAGAATTTAATATTTATTTTAAATTTATTATATAAAATTATTTTATTTTAAAAACACATATTATAGTTTAAAATCTCTAAACGTTTAACAGCACTGAACATTTTTTTTAAACACATCCGATGGCCTTAAATCTTTAATAAATCAACTTAGTTACTAGTAACTTTTCGAATTTTTTGAATTTAAACTGTTAATAAGCTGCTTATGTTTTGAATACCCAGAAAACCCCTAATTCTCAAATTTTACACTTAAAAGAACGACTTTACTGGCCAGTAAATTTATAGCAACTGAAAAAAGAGAAAAACGTGTCCCCCAACCTTAGCAAATTTTCCAATTCTTCGAACTGGGCTTTCAAAGTGATTTCCAGGAATCTGGTACGCTCATTTAACTTTCAATGTGGGAAAAATCAATAAATCGACCTTGGAGCCACGCAGCAGCACCAAAATCACCAGCAGCTGGGTGTTGGGCTGTTTGGAGTGCGGGTGGGTAGTCAACCACTTCTATCGCCTGCCACATAAACAATGATTGACGATAAATCCTGCATGAGCAGTTAACCAAGGCAACCAAGGCAACCGAGCGAACGCGAACGACCCAATCCAATCCAAACCAAACCAAACCACCCACTCGACAACTCACACATAAACCTTGAACTCTGTTGGCAAAAAGCGTTTAGAACTGTCTGGGATTGTGGGGCAGCAAGAGAACTGCAGCAGGAGCAATCAGAAACACGTTTACCAATTGCAACACTTTGGCCATTCTGGGGTCGATTGGGGAATTTCCAGCAAATGTGATTCGCAGAACCCTAATCCCCCCTCAACTCCCCTATGTTTATATGCAACCTCCTTGGACTGCCAGTGACCTGACCCAGTTTATTAGACGTTTTTTGGGCGTGTATCCTTTGCTCGAGTTCAGTTCATGGCTGCACACGGCTGCACTTATGTGTGTGCATCCTGTGAGAGGAATTCGAGAGATGAGCTAGATTGCAACTATACTGGATGAGAGAGAGCTACAAACATCGAGAGCAAGGACGAAAAGAGAACCCACCTGACAGGACCTGACCTATTTAGGTCACCTCTATAACATCAGCATTTTATAATAACCTATTTTACTATCAAATATGTACAGCTTCTGGACATGCCTTCTATATACCACATTCTTTGAGAAGAATGTATAAAATACAAAGTATGTGGATACATAAAAAGATACATATAATAGCTTTCTATCAACAATGTAAATTTTTACAATCAAATTTCATGATCCTACGATTTTACGATAACTAAAACTATAAGCTATGAGACCTTTCTTGATCAGTTTAATAATTTAGATTCTTTTATATTTTATTAATTTAAGCTACGTGATTTATGACACCCATTTTCCAGCTTTTTTTAGGATAACTATTTGTTTTGGATAATGGATAATACTTACTCGTCTGTTGCCGAAGCTGTTCTGGCGTCCCAAGTTGGCAGATCCTGCCGTCTGGCACTCTTCGCCGCAGTTGTTGTTGATGCTGCTGCTGCTGCAGTTGCTCGAGATTGTTGCTACGGAAGTGGAGGATGTTGCTGATGCTGCTGCTGCTGCGACTGTTGATCCTGCTGCTGCGGAAGTGAGTGCTCCTGATCCTGCGACTACAGTGGATCCTGATCCACCTGATCCAGATCCCGTTCCCGATCCGGTTACTCCCACTCCGGATGAGTTAGTATTTGAGGCAACGGCGGCGTTGGCACTGGCACTGGCAACAACAACAACGGCAGCCGCAGCGGCCGCTGTTGAGGCAGAAGCGGCAGAGGATAAATTGGTTGGAATATTCGTAGCTAGGGCTACTTGAGATTTTGTGGAACTCATAATCACAGTTTATGTCAAGTGTACTGAAACAGAACAAGAAATCGCAAAACAAGTTAGTTGTTTAATTAATTACACTTGAAAGAAGCCTTTATTTAAATGTAGAAATTCAAAAAGTTTTCTATTATTTACGAAAACAAAACACTTTATATGAAATTGAAAAACTTTTCAATTGATATAGAACATACAACAGACATTGAATATTTAAAACAAGCCCGTCACTCAGAATATTATTAAAAAATAAAAATTCTTTGATAAAATATTAAAGGAAACATTAACAACTCTTTTGCACTTTTTAAGGAGAATAAATTATTTTAAAATCCATTGAAAATCAAATTCATTTTGTTTAGGTTTAAAAATAAGCTGTATTAGTATGTTAAAATAAATAAAATGTTTGTAAGCCCATGATGATTACCTCAATATGTGAGTTAGACTATTGCATTTTGTTTACACGGTTTTATGTAGCTCCAAAAATTTGTTAACAAATTTTCGTTTATGGTTAGTTTTGTCTTTTATTTTCTTGTTGTTGTCTGCGGCTCATAAGAATGTTTGCTTAGTTTTCTTTAATATATTTGTACGAATATTTAATGTTTTTTTTTGTATTGTTCTTTCAGAAATAAAAAATCATAGTTGTCGAAAAGTTTGCGGCAGTGCAGTTGAGAGAATTTTTCTTTCTATTAAAAAAGGTTGAACCAAAAAATCTCTGACGCTGTTGTTGTTTTCACTCGATTTGCTTTGGTTTTGTGCGACTAAGATTAGTTTACTTTTAGTTTAGTTTTTTTTATAAGATGCAAGGCTTAGTATTTGTAGATAAATAGTTATTGTATTGGATTTTCGTGGCAAAAAACTTTGCGAAGGGAGGAAAAATAAAACACTATTTTTGAGTATTTTTTTTCTCTTTTGTTATTGTGGTAATTGAGTTTTAAAACGTTTTGGTTGTTTGTTTGTTGTTTGTTTTTTTTAGAACGTTGTTTATCACATTTACACCATATCACCGAAAATCAGATGCTGCCTTTGCTTTTGCTTGGTCTATACACTTGCTCGATTTTCCCAGTTATTTTATTTAAAAATTAGTTCATTTATGCACTAAACACTTAAGTTGCTATTTCTATAATTAATTTATATATATATATATATGTATTGTATATTGTATAGTTAAAAATATTTTAGTTAAAGCTTTCTTTCTTTCTGGTTGTTTTGTGATTATTTCTCTCGCTGGTTTTTCCTTGTTTCTATTTGTTTATTGAGATATTTCCTTCTGGTTGTCTATATAGTTCAGGTTCTTTGAGGATTTCTTTGATTTCCTGTTGTTTCCTGTGGCACACATTTTACTATCTGCAAAAGTTGGAGCAAATTAAGTCCGATGGCTTTTCCCCAAGAGAAAACGCGCAGCCCAGAGAGAGAGAAGCCGAGAAGAGTAGAGAAATTGAGAAATCGAGAAATCGAGAGAATCCCTTCGCAAAACTGTGTATCCGTATCCGTGTGTATCACACACTCGTAGACAATATGACCTTGTTTACGATTTATTTTGATATTCAAAACTGCACGAACCAACAGCCAACCGAGAAAATGTCATGATGCGAATATTGCCCTCGGCACGATTAGAAGGGTGGTTACTTATTCGCCAGCCAGCTCTCTTTATCTCCTGGCGAATATCCTTATAAGGACACCCGACTGGTTCCCTTTTTCAGCGTAATTATCTGAAGTTTTTGATTGCCACAATTTATGGCAGTAGGTAGCTAATTTCGTTCACTTTTTTGTTCACGTATGAAAAGGGTTGTGAGTGTTGTACATATGTTCAAAAAAATGTCTAAAAATTTGATGTTTATCTGTCCAAGTTGAATGGACTTTGCATAAATTGCAGAAGTAAGTCGGTGTTTGCAATGGCAAGTAAAGGAATCTTGGGAAAGGGAACCCAATTTAGGTACCCATAGTTAAAAATTTCGATATAGAGTAAGGGCAACAGAAAGTTCCCAAGTAACAATAAAATAGACAAGCTGAAATTACAGCAACGTCTGTATATTAGAGAATTTTTAAAAATCTTTACGATAAACCTAAGTTCTTATAACTTATTGTTGTACAATTAAGTTAAAAACGAAAATTTTAAAAACTTTACGTGTTTGTAAACAATTTGTTTTATATAAACCAAAGAAATAAAAAAAGAGAAAAATTACAATAATAAGAACAAGAATAAGAATAAAGATAAGATTTCTTTCAAATACGTTTTATTTAAAATGGTTATCTAATTTGATTTAATAATATTTCTTTATATAAACTATGATTTCTTCGTTAAAAAATGTAGTTATAAATATAAATATACAATTTAAAAAAGTAAATTAAAAACTGGTTAATGGTAAGAGGAGAATTTAATGATTGACCATAAAGGCATTTTCAAAAAACCTTTGCCTTGTTGTAAATAGAAAATATGATCGATTTAAATATGCCTTTTGTTTTCCCCAGCACTTTCTTTGGCAAATACTTGTACGAAAAGCCCCAGAAAAGCAAGAAATGCTAATGCAAACAAGGCAAACGAGAGAATAGATGAATGAAGGTTTCAATGAAAGGCAACCCATCCCCTCTTCCGGCCAAAAACACCTGGCCAAATGCAAATGCCATGACAGTCGCAGTGAATCTTTTATTCTGGGAAATACCCGCGAAAAAGGCGAACCGAGTGGAAGCGAGAAAAAGCAAGAATTGCGAGATTTGGAGAATCGCAGATGGGGAAAGCAGGGGAAAAGCTGCAAAGTGGGCAGGTGACAGGAGATGACGTAGCCGCCTTAAAAAGAAACACGCATACGACGTGTGGCACACGACCAAAACGAATGTGAGGTGACGACGACGACATCGTCTTCGTTTCTGCACCGCCTTTTCCTTTGCCCTTTATTAATGCCTTTTTGGGTGGAAACGAGGCAAAGTTCGCCAACGAAATTTGGAACAAGAGTCGGAAAATTGCATTCGGGAGAGGAGTGTGGAGGTGGGGAATTGTGGGATGCATGTGGCACGGTATTACGACTTGGCCTTCCTGCTGTTTAGCTGTTTACAGCTGCTCACTTACTTACTCACTTACTCACCCACTCCCCCGCCCTATGACCCCGCCACCGCTCTCTTTCTTCGCCTATCGGCTTCTCCTTTTCATCGGCCATTCGCTCAAAGCGACAAACAAAAAAGCTTCCTCGTTGTTCGAGTACTAGGAAATGTGTTGCGGTTGTCTAGTCTGCGGAGAACCAAAATTCAAAGCGCCTGCGTGGGAGAATCCGAGGAAGAGAGCTAAAGAGCCTTTTGGAGAGTACACTCGAAAAAATCATAGCTACCAAAGTCAGCTTAAATTTTCTGAAGGTGGTCTATATCAATAAAAATTAGCTAATTTAATACAGGTTACCTACAACAATAAATAAATCCTATAATTTTATAAACAACGATTACTATAGGTATATTACAAATATTATGTCCCAAAACTTATTTTTAAAACAAAAGAAACATTTTTTTTCTAATCGCAGAACCCAAAAATAAAATTATTTTCCTTGTTTACAAATATTAATCACACATGACACCAACTTTTCTTGTAGATATTATGTTCCAAAACTTGTTTAAAAAATATAGAACAAATATTTTTTGTACGGAAGCACAAATGGGGCTTAAGAAACCACAATTTTTCGAAGTGTACCCATTAGAGAGAGCGTGGCGTGCCTGCACTTTAGAAGCTCTCGAGCAGGAAGTTGGCTGCGATGCACTCGCAAAGGCGTCGGAAAAAAGGAAATGGGAAATGGAAAATGAGGCAGCGAAAAAACCCCAAAAGCGCAAAGAAGAAGAGGACGAAATGGGGCGTGCATTTCCACCTAGAGCCCAACGTTTATATTTTTGTTGACAAGTCGATGATACATGGCAAACATGCATTTTTCAGCCTCTCTCACACGGAAAACTCTTACTAATTTGTACGCCAAAACGTCACCGAATTCAAAAAAGAATGAAAATTAAACGTACGAAATGAAAAACGAACCCGAGGAAAAGACCCGAAGTGTATTTGTATGTGTATGTGTGTGGGGAAAACGTGTACGACTGTGTATGTATAATACACCAAAAAGGCCACACAAAAAAATTGTCTTTAAACCAAATGAAAATTCTTCGCAACTCGAAAACATTTCTTTTTCGCTCACACATTTCTTTGCACTTTTTCTGCACATATATATTTTTAAACACTTTCGGCCCGGCAAAAAGGGGCTTCCTTTTCAGCTTTACATATATCCATGTACCACTCGCGATGTCTATAGTTTCACTAAGCAGATTTTTTATTTTATCTACGCGCGTGCCATTTGTATTTTTTTGTTGTTTTTTCCACTAGCGATTTCTTGCATGTTGTATTGAGAATCGAAGAAGAACCCCTACCAAAAAATAATCCATTCTCTCGCTCGATTTTTCCCTTCCTCTCGCTCACTTCCTCTCTCTTTTTGTTATTTTTGTATTTTTTCTTGAAAAACTAATTTTTCTCGGCACCAAAATTTTGCTTGCCTCCGCTCGTTTGCTTCATTGTGAAAAATGTATTTTTAAGCTGCTGCTGCTGCTCCTTCGCTTTTTCTATATAGATGTTGCTGCTGCTGCTGTGAATGTTGCTGCTAGTGTTGCTGCTGTGGATGTTGCTGCTGCTGCTGCTGCTGCTTTTTGTACGGATGACAATGACAACTTTGGCAACGGCTGCGACAAAAGCGACGACCGCTGGCGGACATTATGGGAACACGGCCGAATGGATACTGGGCCAATTCGCTTGCGAAAAGACTCTTTTTCTCTAAAATTTTCTCTCTATAGAATCTCTCGGCTAAAAAAAATCTCCTTGGTGCTTTTCCCCAGAAGGGTGGCAAAAACACAAGAAAAAAAAAACAGCGAGAAAAGAGAGCCCTGCGAGTGCGTAAAAGCTTCGTGGAAAACAGGTTAAAGCGTATGGGTCTCTCGCCCCCTCTCTTTTACTCTCTCTAGCCCCCTCTCTCTCACACTCTGGTAGCCCCCTCTCTCTCTATAGCTTCCCTACTATATAGTTCGCCCGGTGTCCCATGGCCCAGAGGCAAAATGCTTATTGGGGTGGCATTTGCCAGAGTCTCTCCTCTCGCGATTCACTCAAAGAAATGGTGGTTTTAATGGGAATAATAGATTGCACACAAAGTTTATAATTTAATAATTTAAAAATATGTATTTAACCCTTAAACAATTGTAAAAACTCTATTTTAGGTATATTCTTTTTGTAAATTTTTAAAGTTTTTGATTTTGTAAATAAAGTTTACCTATGATACCAAGAATTCTCTCAATAGTTCGCGTTTTACTTAAATACATTACTTTTTTGGTGGACTATCCATTAATTGCGCACCATTATTTTTTTTAATATCTACTTTACCTTTAAAACCCGTGGTAAAAACTTTAATTTGTTTTACTTATTTTATGATAAATAATAAAAGTCCAGTTTTTGACATGAAAAATTGGGACCTTTGTAATTATCGATACATGCTGCAAAATATGAATTGGAAATATTATTTAGATTTAATATATATATTATATTTTAGTTGCTCTCATATCATTATAGCCCATAATATTTCAATCAAGATGACAACTCATGAAGACAACTTTCAAATGATATCTTGAATTTTTTATGATAATGAATTGTGGCACATTTTTTTCTCAGTGCTCTCATCTACTCCTTCTTGCTGCTGCTCCTGGTAGCTATTGTTGTTGTTTTTATTGTCCTTCCTAACAGTGCGTTTGTATGCGTGTGTGCTGCGTACCGAGTGCAGTTGTTGTAGTCCTTCTGGTTACTGGGCATCCCAACCTTTATGCTTTTTTTCTGTGTGTTTTCCTATATATCCCTATATCCATGAGCTTGGTTCTGTGGCTTCACTTCCTAGCAGGCCACAAAAGGACCTTGGACATGTGAACATAAGTGCGTGAGAGGGAAAGGGAAGGGGAGAGAGAGAAAGAGTCCTGGAGAAAGAGGGAGAGCGAACCAAACAGGAATGTTTATGGCACAAAAACAACAAAACTTCACAGAAGTCGATGATGTTTTTTATGCTCTACCTGGAAATCGAATTCAATTTTAATTGAATGTAAATCTAAATCCGGAATTCGAACACAATTTTAATCAAATTGTTTATGCAAACGCCAGCAGATAGACGAATGGAAATAGTTTTAATATAGCAATAACATATCAGAAAGAGGCCCTTTGGACTAAAGAATATCCTTTTCAGCTTACACAAATAGTAACCAAATAGTTTTGAATAAGAAATTTCTACAAATTGTACATTTCTAGGAAGAGTATTGTTTCCAAGTCCATCAATTTTTTTATTTAGGTAACCATATATAGTAGATTTGTAGCCAAGTATAAGCACATATCTACCACTTAAAAAATATTCACATAAATCATCATATACGCTATATCCGAACGTAAAACTTTTCCAATTCAATTACCCTCGCAAATCACTGGCAAATTGACCAAAAAAGTGTCCATCAATTGAAGCTTCCTCCGTCTCCATTTTATTGCCTTTATCCTTCTCTTTTTCGCTTGCAAATCTGTCAATTTAGAGACTGAAATTGCATTTGATTCCTGACGGGATACGCCAGTTATTTTATTTGCCTCCGACCCATCTCTTTTCTACCCCGATGATGAGTGCATTCATCATTTGAGTGGGCAATAAAAAAGCTTTTAGAATCTCGTTGCTTAAGGGGGCAACAAAGAATAAATTGGAGGGAGAAATGTTGGGATAAGGAGGCGAACAGGACAGTTTTTGCATTGTTCCTCACAATAATGATGACCAGAGGTATAATATTCATTTCTCTTCCGTCAAAGTACATAGGTTTAAATATTGGTGGGAGATCGTATCAATTTAAGACGTTAATGAGTAAACAATTCATTTTTTAAATATTTATAGCACAATTCTATAAAGAGTTATATGATAAAACAAAAAATCATTGAATACATTATGGAATCACTTAATTTAATTTCAAATTTTTTAAAATCATATTTTTTTAGATTTAAAGAAGTTTAAAATCGATCAACCATTATAGAAATAGAGGGAAATAAAATAAAATCATTTATTTAAGTTTCAAACATTTACAATTATTTAATATATTTTAAATGATTTATGTTCAAGTAGTTTTACAACACATTTTGACATTTATTAATAGCAAGGCAATTTTCTAAGGCCATTTAGTTTAAATGTGTTTTTGTAAGAACATAAAAATAGCTAATGTGCATTTAATTCAAGACATGTTGAGATATTATATAAAATTACTTTTATGATACACAATAAAACACAATTTTGTACAAACTTTTGTATAGTGAACTATTTAAACAATTAAGTATGTCGTTTTAAGTTAGGTATTTTAATTTGAAATAAATGCCATTTTAAACTATTTGAATTATATAAATTATACAAACTGTTAACAAAAGGCCAACTAAATAAACCATATATTTTTTGCAATTAATTAAAGCTCTTTCTTGTGCATTGTGGTGTGCATCCCGCAACTTTCGGGATGAAAGTCAGGTGAAGCGTGTCCTAGATTCCACTACAACCACAAAAGCAAACTAACCCATACAAACACAAACACTCATAGGGATTCCAACCCCGAAGTA
Organism: Drosophila elegans; assembly: GCF_018152505.1. Classification (NCBI taxonomy): domain Eukaryota; kingdom Metazoa; phylum Arthropoda; class Insecta; order Diptera; family Drosophilidae; genus Drosophila; species Drosophila elegans. The sequence goes on from NW_024545578.1 coordinate 1,314,228, forward strand.
TGCAACATAATTTTAGTGCAAACAACGCAATAAGCTCGACTTTTTCTCTGGCGTGGGACCTTGAAATCAATTTAAGTTTTTATCTCGTTCTGGCTGCATATGCGCCCTATGCACCCTCTTGCTCTGGCAAATTGCAAAATAATTTCCATCGATTAGCCAATTGAGTCCTGAGAATTCCATCATCTCTCTCTTTCCCGGTTTAATAGTCTCAAAGGAATTTTTTGTCGCCTTTTTTTTATCATCTGGGGGATGTCAAATGCGCTTCCCCAAATGCGTCGTAATAAGTAATTTATGCAAAATGCTGGGAATACCGGAAATGAAATTGAAATCGAACGAGGAACGGGTGGCAAAGGAACAGATAGAAAGAGAGGGAGAGAGAAAAGAGGACGAGACTGTTGCTTCTGTCTCTCTTTCTCCCCCTTCGCATAATGTAATTGCATATTCGTGAATGTCGCGCCTTTCGCCTGTAATTACGAAATCTTATTTGGGTCAAACACCGAGAGATAGCTTTCTAGAGAAAGAGAGGGGGCTACAAGAAACGAAAGAGAGGGCTATATGGTTAGAAAAAGAGAGGTTTATACCGCTCAGAAAGAGAGAGGGTCCGCGAGCTTAAGCTCGTTGCACGTGTGAGCTTAAAAGCGCATCCCATTTCGAGGCCAAGTGCCGAGTGCGAGGATACGAGAATACGAGACTGCGAGGATTCGAGGACTCGAGGATACTGCCAGCATCCGTCTGTCACTTCCGCAGCCTGCTGCAGTACCCAAAAGGGCTGGGTGCTTTTTTTTTGGGGGAGGAGAGGTCACCGGGACAGCGGGCGGTGTCCAGTGGGTGTGGTCTGCGTTGGCCCAGTTTAGATGGCCCACAGGGCAGAGTTATGCAGATGCAGCTGCACTGATTTCCTGCTGGAAATTCAATCTAAATGAGAAGATCCCTGTTAACTTAAGTGCACAGCTTTTTAGCAATAATGCTAATAGAAAACTTAATAGCAGGAAATTCAACTTTTTAATTCTTGTTTCAATGGAGTCACATATTGTATAATGTAGATTTTTATTGGGTTATGAATACCAGACCACTTGTTTAATTATTTAGTTACTTAAAACTTTTATACAGACAAGAAGGCCGAAAGGCCAAATACAAAAGTAAATAACAGGAAATAAAATTTCTTAGTTTTTATCTTAATAAAGTTATGAATTTAAGACAACATGTTATACTTTAAAAACAAACCTACAGATATATCAAAATAAAGGCCTAAACATTAAACTAAATAACCGGAATTAAACTTCTCACTTTTCTTATTCTTAAAAAAATAAACTATCTGGTCCTTAAAACCTTTATAAAAAAAAGTACGTATAAGGTTAGTACAATATAAATTTATCAAAACCAATTGCTAATTTATGAATCACAATTGAAAAACGTACATTATTTCTTATTGAATGAGTATTTACCTAAAATGGTCAAAGTAAACTCAATCTAAGCTTTTTAAAAGCAACCCAGAGAATTCAATAATAGCACCCAGATTACTCTTTAGTTTCTCAGAGATTTTCGCACTAAAGGATGTCAGGGCAGAGCAGAGATGGCCATTAAAGCCTTTTGTGACGATCCTGGTGGGGATATTAAGCAAGCAAATCTAATCTAATTAGCCGGCAAATGTCAAAGCAGAGTTAACTCTTGCCCGGGTATCCATCCGTCCACTTTGGACCCCCTTAACCCTCTGTCACTGTAGTCACCTGTTTAACACCTCGACAACTGACTGCTGTACACCCCCGCCGATTCGTTTTATGTCGCAATTAAAATGCTAAATGCTTTACGACATCGCCCATGGGGGTCCTTTAATTAATTTGCCTGCGACAATGACTGTCTCGTGTCCTGACGACCATGAAAGGTGTTAACAACGAAGCGCCTGGCCAAGAAAGGAGGTGAAAGCAGGCTGGCAAGGACACCACCTCACCATCGCCTCCTTTCACTTGACCCAGACGGAAAAAAGTCAAGACAAACGGATGGAATGATGGCGCCCAGAGAAGTCTTCATTTAGGAGCCTCCTCCGACCTTCTAAACCCGCCAAAACCTAAGCCCCTCCCCTTCTCAAGCCTGATTATGCCACACTGATAAAAAATAATGGAAAAATGGAATAATAAGAACAAAACTCTGGCTACTGAATTAAAAATATTTAATTTATAATTAAACCAAAAATAAAACCATAATATTAATTATTTAAGTTGTATCTAGTTTACCCTTAGATTCAGTTTTAAGATTTTAAAATCCATTCTGAAATATTGAAATGATTAAATAAAAAAATATTTCATTTTCCGAATTTAAAATAACAAAAAACCAGCTTGAAATGAAAATTAAAGTAATAAATATTTAAATTAAGTTTAAACTCTTCATTTACATAATTTTTGTTTTCAGTGTATTTAGTAAGATTTTATGGGTGATTTATCATACTAACAAAAAAAAATTTCCACCGGGTGCACAAATACACAAGTAATAACTTACCTAAATAAAAAATAGTAAATGACTTTACAATAGCTAAACAAAAAATTTTATTTCTCTTATCTTACAAATAAGTTGCTGTAAAATTCAAAAGAATTCTTTCTATAACTACACAATTGTATCTTAATTTTAAATGAATTAGGAATGACACACATAAATTCATTTTACTCCTTCTGTTATTAAGCAAACAATCCTGAGCATTTAAAATTTCAAAATCATCTGAAACTTTCCCAGCATTTCTCTGCTCTTTTTTAGCTGACACACGGCCAAAACTTTTAAGGCCACGTTAAGCAACCTTTTGAGTTCTGCGACACATAGCGCAATAAGCCGAGCTAAGCAGAAAAAGCAAACCAAAAGGCTTCAGACTAGCACATGTCCTACAGCATTCTTTTCGATCAGAAAAATATTAAAAGGAATAGCAGGAAGGCTAGACTTCAAGTCTCTTTAATCATTCATTTGGCGTATGAAACATGCCAGTTGCATAGAGAAAAGGGCACTTGGGAGCCAACATTTGGGGCCACTTGATTGTTGTCTCCAGGTTTTCCCCGGCTTCACTGCCACCTGCGGGAATTATGAAATATGCAAAAAGCATATGCACGGGCCTAGGGGCACCACCCGTCCAACCCATCATCCAAACACCACCCATCCACCTCCTAGGATCCGCTTTTGCGGGACTAGAATTCGCTTGGCATCGCAAATTTGTCTGTAAAGTCTAAAGAGGAAGGCGGGAGGGAAAATGTGGGTTGAAAAGATGGGCTGTGTTGGGCTTAAATTAAAATCAAAAACAAAACTGGCGTAACCGATGTGATGTGATGTGATGTGTCTGCTCTTATCACAGGCGATTATTCATAAGGTGCAGCAAAAGGAAATACAGACGAGCTTCGTTAGCAATAACTAACTTAAAAAATAGTAGTAAATTATTTTAAAGTTATTTTAAAAAAAATTACTTTAATTACTTTTAAAAATTTCTTATACCAAAGCCAGCCACACTACAAAATTTTTACACTGATAAAAAACTAAATATTTATTGTCTAAAATAGCTTTTTAAAAAACTACTATTTTAATAAAGACATGGTATAAATCCATTCTTATGGCTATTTATTATATAAGGGAGTAGACAATAAAGTATATTTATTTTATTAAAAAAAAAATACAGAATAAACTTAACATATACATAAGTTTCTGTGTTTTCTTTGTCAAATAAATATTAAAAAATATGTATTTAAATTATATTAAAAACTAAATCATATACAAAATGTAATATTATTTATAAAAAGCATTTAAAATTTATTAAAAATTTTGACGTTGTCAAGTTAATCATTAATTATTATGGAAACTTTAAACAAGCTTTCATATTAAGGAATAAAAACAAATTGTCTAGCTTGTAAAAATATTTAACTTTTTTTATAACAGTGAAAATTGAAACTCTAGTAACTAAATTATCATTTAATTTTTTCCCAAATATTTTATATTCAACTGGCAGGAGTTGGCCTATCTAAGAAGCGAAATGTCAAATCAAAAGATTTGCGGCTGCCAGAATGTGTTAGAAAATTTAAATAAAATAGCATCCGATAGCAAGTGGCATGAGCAAAGGCAATAAATTAATTTACACAAATTCTCAAGATTCTCGGATGAAAAATGCTTCGGTTTCGCGAGTTTATATGCAGTAAGATTTTCCTTCAATCTTTGCTTTTGTTTTTTTCCTTGTGTAATGACTGCGAATCGGACGGGCGAAGCGAATCGGAGCGCAACAACAATCGACTAACTAAGTAGCAGCAGCAACTGCACGAACAACAACTAATACATTGTGTTTCGACGACGACATTTCGTTTATAGCATCAGCCAAGATATATCATCATCATCCAAAGGCATCGTCACCCAACAAAAACCTCATCATCGAATGCAAACAAACAAATAAAATAATAAACAGAGAAGAACACAAAACAGCGACGTTTAAGTATCAAATCGATGCAAATAAATATACAGTTAACACTAGCATTGAAGAACTATTAAATGCAGTCATGACATGTGTGGAATATATCAATCATAATAAATTTAAATATTGAGCTTATGGAAAGATGCAACGAAAGTTTGGTAAAACGAACTCCTTTTTATACAAACAATATGTTAGCTATAACTTTTAATCGAATATCCAAATATAATAACAAACAGAGAAAAACACAAAATTCAATTATCAAATTAATGCATGTGTATACATAGTTAACACACACATTGAAGAAATACTAAATGCAGCCAAGTGTGGAATTTATCAGTCTTCACTTAAAACTATAATTAAATTTAAAATTGAGTATGAAAATTGCAATGTTCTGAAATCTCTAAGCCTTGAACAGCTTCACAAATATGTTGTTCCTAAAGATGTAAAACGGACAAGCTCTTATTTGTATCCAAAACTTTAAAGTTTAGAAGTCATTTATTTAGAATTTATTTTCTTTTAATTTCTAAAGCGGCACTGTGTGCTGAATTTATAAAGATTACAACAACAAAAATTCTTAAGTAAAGTACAAAGTAAAGTAGTCATTCTTTTTGCCCGGGTCCGTGGTTTTCGGGAGAGGGAACAAACAAGCCATACGATGTAAGAGAATTGGAGACAAATGAGAGATATACCAAGATGATATAGCCAGTCTGGTCGGATGATTCGCAAAATAGATTTTCAATAAAACCCACTCGAAAACGCCGACAATGGCGGACGCAGGCCAAAGAGCCATTTCGAATCTATTTTAAACACAAACAAAAGCATTCTCTATAAATCGAGCAAATGCAAAGAGGAAGAAACTTACAGAAACTGTAGGCTAGAATGCGATATATGTCACCAGAAGTTTTGCGCTCTAATCGAACTGGAAGTAGTTAAATGTATAGAAAATTCGGTAGTTGTTAGAGATTGCTGGTCTTTTATCCAGATGTACCCGTGGTTGGTGAAGTTTAGGAGACTATTTAAAATACCAATGATTAAACTCCATACAATCCCTAAGCCCATCTACATTTTTTTTTTTAATATCTATTTTGCTATTGCACTAAAATATAACATTCCATTCTTTAAAATATTCTGTAAGTCTAATCCTTAGCAAGTGGTTCAAGTTTAGGTGTACCATTACTAGAGGATAGAAAAATACAATTTTTGTACGAGTTTTCTATTTTTTTTTTTTTAAATAGTAATACGCAATCCTTTGCTATAAGTCGGGTATTATAAAAGTTAAGTTTTTAAGTTTTTACTACTCGAGGAGACAGTTTCATGTTTTTCAGATATATAAATTCGATAATATTGGTACAAACCGGGCTTCGCTTAGTTTTAAACAGATAAAGTTCAAAAATGCTTTCTGGTATAGTGATATGAAATTCTTAGCTATAAATTCGATTGTTCCCAGTTTTATAAAGACCAAGTCCATAAAATCCTGGTATTAGCTATGGTATAGCATTTTGAATGCCCGGGAAACACCCCTACTTAATATAGGACTACAAAATCTGCTAGCTGTCCTCTTCCTCATAGTATGTTAATACCAGGCCCATGGAATCTTAGTATTACCTATCCTAGTATTAACTATAGCTTTTTTGAAACCCGGGAAATATCTGGTATAGTGAAACAATATTCCAACTCGGATTTTCCTCACTTTGACAAAGAAGACCAAGTTCACGAAATTCTTGTATTAGCGATGCTCAAAATGCACCAAAGAGTGTATTCCGCGTAACAAAGATCGCCAAGAATCCCAACCAAACAGCTCCAATTAGACACACACAGCTCGGAATCAGATAACGGGGCCTTCCCGGCTGCACCACTATATAGATATAGAGTATATAATTTATAGAGTGGGTGATACACATACATCTGCATGTGCATGCCCATGTGTTTGTGTGTATATACTGCAATCCAAAATGCAACCGCAGCCGGCGCTCCAGAATCCGATAATATTGCAATTGCGAATTGCAGCGAAATCAATTGTTTGCATTAACCTTTGATTTTTCCCCGGCGATTATCGAAAATTCATAATTTGTACGAGTTTCCTGGAAATTTCCCTTATAAAACTCACCATTTTCAGTTCTGCTGGCCATTTCAAGACGTCGTTGTTGTTTTTGCTTTTTCTTTGCTTTGCTCTCCGTTTGTCTTTTGCTCCGCTTTTCCGGGTTTCCCGAGGGGGCGAGGCAATCTGCGGGGGCGGCACTGCAATTTTTTGGATGTTTTTCGCGGTGTTTCAGTTTGTTTAGGTTGTTTAGGCCTTTGTGGCACGCATTTTCTCGCGGCCCTATAACATATATAACAAAGAGGTGGGGGAAAATCGATAACAACATCGTTGTCATCGATGTTTTCTATAGGTCGGGGATATCGGTGTTAGGCAGTTCATCGCCGATATTAATTTCCAACGAAGTTCCATTTCTAAGAAATATTAAACTTCACATTAAAAATAACGAAATGAACTGCCGAGAAATATAAAAACACAATTGATGATTATTTCAAACAAAAAAGGTATTTAGTATCTGTATACAAGCAAATACAACCGAAATCTTGAAATTAATTAAATGGCAGCCTTTAGTTTTATTTTTAATTTTGAATCTCTCGGAGGTAAAGATGTTTGGAAAAAAACATTTTATTTTAAACATCGATGACATTCGCCAAAATGTTCGATACTAGCAACCATCGATGCTTATTAGACATGGAACTAGCAAAGATTTTGTTTAATACTATCGGTGTTGCCAGAAAGGTGCACGCAAATATCGAAAGGTTTAATCATAATAAAAACAAGGGTCAAACATTCAAAAATTATATCAGGATTATTGAAGATTTTTTGTGAATAACATTAAAATTATTAAATTATCTCCTATTTTAGTTTAAACATTGAACATTTTTTGGCACCAAGCGAATTCCCTAAAGTTAAACGGGTTAACGGTTAGTTAAAATCCCCAATATAAATTAAAAAGTATAATTCAAACTCTTTTGAAAAATTGAAAAAAAAATCTTAAAAAATGGAAAATAATTTAAAATAGAAAAAGCCATGAGTAATTGAAAACCTCGTCACTTCCCGCATTTCTCTCCACTTTTTATGCATATTTATTACACATTTAATTACAATTCGCAATGATATTTCGAGCAAGTATTTTTAAATAAGGCAAAAATATGTTCGCAAAACTAGTTTTAAGAGCCGAGTGCAGTAACATCTTTTCAATTTTTCGTTTAGGTGCGAGTTATTTTAGTTAAACTTGGTGGTACGGCAGTAGTTAACTTAATTCTTGGAATACATGTCACATCTCAACAACGCCTATCGTTTCACAATAATTTATTAGGGTTTCTCTCGAATTCCATTTCGATTTCGACACTTTAAGCTTAACTTTAGGTTTCATCATCATGAGTTTGCGTATACGCTTTGATCGGCGTACGGATTCCGTTTTGGTAATGGCCTTTATTTATTTACACTAACTCCAGACGTTTCATCTCCTTGAAGAGCTCGTGGCCCATTTTGGCAGGACTCCTGGTCACAATAACGCCGGCCTTCTCCAAGGCGGCGATCTTGTCGTTGGCACCTCCCTTTCCTCCGGAGATGATGGCTCCGGCGTGGCCCATGCGACGACCGGGTGGCGCCGACACTCCGGCAATGAACGAGACCACAGGCTTGGCCTTGATGCCCTGTAAAAAGTATAAATTAAAAATTTAAATAATAGTCGGCATAAAATAAGCAACTATACAAATTTAAGTTTTCAACGACTTTTTGTTTTGGATTTCTTAGAATTTTAAAAATTGTAAGATAAATATAAAATACTCCAATAAAAGTTGGCATAAAATAAGCCAAGAAAACATATAAATTTACCGACTTCAAGTTTTGTAATTTAAGTATCATTTACAATGTTTAAATAAATATTTAAAAACATATATGCATGTTAAAATATATATAGAACGTCCACAATTTAAATTATATCAAATCAATTTAAATGAGCAATAAATATGGCGCGAAGATTGAAGAAAATGTTTTGGTCAAACAGTGAACCATGTACATTCAAGTTTTCAAGGACTTTTGCTGTTAGATTTACAAATTAATCTTTAAAGTTTACAAACAAACAACTAACAAATATTTTAAGTGAAGAACAAAGTCTCAGTGATGTATGACCGCTTTAGTAAACTAGTTTCTCTTACCGAATTGTATTCCGTCAGGTAGTCGGCAGCGTTCTCCTCAGCCACGCCTCCGATCTCGCCGATCAGGATGATTCCCTTGGTCTCGGGATCCTTGAGGAAGACCTCCAGGCAGTCGATGAAGTCGGTGCCGTTGAACGGATCGCCTCCGATGCCCACACAAAGGGTCTGGCCCAAGCCAACCTCCGTGGTCTGGTGAACGGCCTCGTAGGTCAGAGTTCCCGAGCGGGAGACCACGCCGATCTTGCCGCGCTTGTGAATGTGACCCGGCATGATGCCGATCTTGCACTGCAAGGATAAAATTGTAAAATAAGTTGTGATGTGAAAAAACTATTCAGATGCACGGAACGCATATTCAAATTTCAAATAATTCATAAATAAATAATGAAATCTTTTATTTAACCCAATAGCAGGTATTACGTTACTTAGAATGCTTATTCATTCATAATACTGCTAATTTAAATATTAGATAAATTGAAAGGTTCAATTGGAAATATAACCAGATATAGTTAGGAATTCTTTACCATCATCTGCTGTTTATTATCACTTTGTGTGACGTGCACCACGAGATAAGAAATATCAGAGTAAAATGGACTTTGTACCAAAGCTATGCTTATCGTTCAGGCCGCTCTGAAGATGTACGAACCTGTTCGGGAGCGATGATTCCCGGGCAGTTGGGCCCCACCAATCGCGACTTGCTCTGGCTGATGAGGGCGTGCTTCACCTTCACCATGTCGTGCTGCGGCACGCCCTCCGTGATGCACACGATCAGTGGGATCTCCGCCTCCAGGGCCTCGATGATCGCAGCCGCGGCGCCCGGCGGTGGCACATAGATGACGGTGGCATGTGGATCGGTGGCCTTCTTGGCCTCCGCCACCGAGGCGAAAACGGGCAGACCCAGATGCTCGGTGCCGCCCTTCTTGGGGGAAATGCCGCCGACCAACTTGGTGCCGTACTCCAGAGCCTGTTGGCTGTGGAACGTGCCCTGTTTGCCGGTGAATCCCTGGCAGATCACCCGCGAGTCGCCGTTCAGCTTCAGGTTGCCGCGCGTCTTGTTGTACTGCGAATTGCAGCGCACGCCGGCAACAAAGCCATCTGTAAAAAGGGAAAATCACTTTGTTATTAATGTCTATAAAAATTTTAAAATAATAATTAAAGCGGTATATTACACAGGGTAAACAAATTTCGCTTTTTTTGTGCAGATTTAATTGCAGTTGATGTTTGCTGCCGAAAGTAACTTCAAAGTTCTTAGAGTTTAATAACAATAAAGAGAAATGCCTACGTCTAATAGGTTTAATTAGTTTCAAAAAATAAAAAAAAAAAACCAAAAACGATTTTTTCCACTCATGACTAGATTTATCTAAAACATGCATAATTGTTTACCACTTGATCTTGCAAATCACTTCGTTAAAAATGTATCTTACGTTTAAGTGTCATTTATCTTTCTTATTCGATGCATAACTGTGTAATTTTTAACATTAAATGCAAAATGTTCCGGTAATTATCTGCCTTTTGTCGCAAATCTAAAATATTCAATCTACGTGTGAGTATCGTACTGTAAACACCATCATGAGTGCCTTTGTTTCTATTCAAAGTAAGTTACTAAGAATACAATTAGAAGTTCACTAGTACTGTGCCATCCTGTTCGATAGCTATAAGAAAAAAAGGTAAGGAAAGTGAATTCGAAAGAGCTTTTCCACTAATTAGTGATCCTCACTGTGCATTTGCTTCAGCCTGCAATTTCAATGCCACGAATAGTATTGTCGGTGACAAACAGGATTGTAGGCATAAGGTGTACTTACTAAAATGGTTTATATAAGTTTCTTGTTATGTGGATATAAGAGCTATTAAATGGAAATTTAATAATTCTTTTGTTAAGCCTCAAAGCGGATCTTTACTGTACTTTTAGCTACAAAATATAGCTTTTTTCCAAAGGTCACATAAGTTTCTTGTTATTTGAATATAACAAGAGCTTTAAAAATGCAACTACATAAATCAAAATAAAAATCCCAAGACTTGGTAATAAATCTGATATATTGTAGTGATCCTTGAAGCGAAGTCCCACTGTACTCACAGCCGAAATACACGGTTGTTTTTTTCGGTAGGTCACATGCAAACGAACCTTGAACACACCCCCCTCCGCACCCCTAAAAGGTATCTCTTCCTCTTTTCCGAAGCCACGTATCTGGGGGATTGCAAATTACCCTGATTGTTAATCCCAATTGAGGCTGACTAATCAGCAGATCTTTCGGAACGACAGGTGCCCTCTAGTTGTTTGCCTTTTCGTTCTTTTTTTGTGCCATAAATCCATCGAAGTTATATAATTTATTATGGCTATATCGCGCGAGTTATCCAACCGACTTGGGGAGTACGCACCTCGCACTTTCAGCAGCGCCCTCATTGAAGCAGCCATGTTATCTCCGTGAGGTGGTTGTGCGATGAAAACAGCTTTACTTAATTAAAACGCGTTTAATTAATGCGAAATATGCCGAACAGAAGGTTACGCCGTGCGATCTGGCAACGCTGAGCCGCCTACAAGATAGGGGTGGGAGTACGGAGGGGCTGCCACCTGACTGGAATCGCACTGCAATCTTAACAGAAACTATCGGATACTGTTAAATCTTAAAACAAAATTCAAAAATATTTGTATGTAAAAAAAAGGGACTTAAAACCAGGGATTGTAGAAAGCATATATTTTTATTTAAAAAAATTAAACTTATTAAAACAAAAACTTTACATCTCAGACCGCCCATTAAAACTGAAAACATTTATTCACTCAAACTGAACCTTTATTTCGGGAAATTAAAGAAAGGACAGATCAAGTGTCTACGTAAAATATATTGCCTCTTGTTAGACCTTTTAACGTCTAAATACTCAGATGGCTTACACATTATCAACTAGCACAAAGTACACACAAAATGCGCCTACGCCTACGAATATCAAATGTTTGCTCTGATTTTTTTCAGTTCTTTTCGCGCGACAACGTTTTAAAAACTTTTGCTAAGGCCAAAAATGGATACAAAATATACGTTTGTATTTTTTTAAGTTAAAATTAAGTGTGTGTGTCATTGCTTTTTGCTTTTGAACGGAGGGCTGAGGTGGTGGTGGGTTTCGTTTTTTTCCTCTCTGTCTCTACTACCAACTAGTTGAATAGATTCTCGTTGGCCAGAGGGAGATCCTCCAGAGATGGATGATCGTGGACATCCTGCTCGCGATGCTCCTGATCCTCTGATCCACGATTAAAGGCATTCTCCTCGCCCTTTTTCAAGCGCTGGTAGACCAAAATGGAGCGACCGGTGCGCGACTGGCGATGCTGCAATAGAGAGGCGACATTAGGTGACTGGGCGCCCAGTGCCTGCGACCACTCGTCCACCAGAGCCTGTGAGCCCTCCAGCCGGATTACCTCTGCGTGCTCGATGCGATGGAGCAGCCGGTAGTTGCGCAGGAATACGCTAATGTTCTCAGCCAGCGGATCGAACAGCACCACATGGCTGGGCAGAGCGGTAAGCGGATGCACGGGTATGTGCGAGTTGATCCAGTGCACGGGGTCCTCAAAAAAGCGATCGGCCTCGTCCTTGTACTGCTCCTTCTTCTCCAGATTCGGTTCGCAGGTCAGGAAGCGCATCGTTACGTTCTGGTGAATGTGGCTGGGGAAGATAAACGAAATTATAAACGAATTATAATTTATAAATACGCAATACATCAATGAAAATATGTTAAATACAGGTGTTTAAATAAATTTTTATGACCAGAAGGCTCTTTAATTTAAAAATACATTTATAAAACGTGTTCCAAAGAACCAAAAAATAAATATGTAATACTTTCTAATGGGGATGTATAATATGAAAATTCTAATGTTTGGTCTAAGCCATACTAGTTACCAATCAAAGGATTTTTTAAAACTTAATTTGTAAAAATAAAAGCGCTTTAAAAAAAATATAACCAATTATAGACAGATTTATAAAAATCACTCGATACAAAACAGTTAAATTAAAACGTTTGCATGTAATATGTACTATATTGTCAAAGCTGATTTGTCTGATTTATCTAATAAAAACCGATTTGAAACCGAAAGTAGTTCCAAATTAGTTTTTGATATAAATATGAAAATAATTTTAAGTTTTCAATAACTCTAATTTTTGGTACCAACTTAAACATTTTAAAAAAAAAAAGCCTTAAACATTTAAATATTTTGTTAAAAGTAGTGTAGACCTTACCTGTAGTACGGCGTTGAATGGCACGGCATGAGGAACAGGATGTTCGCCTGGTGCTCTCGTTCATCTCTGTATTCCTGGGCGATCTCCCTCAGCTTGGGCATTAAATCAATGGGTCCCTTCTGGTGGACAGTGCTCAGATACCAGGCGGGCAGGACATTGCCCACCAGGATCACCAGGGCAGTGGTCCAGAGCATGGTGCGTGAGGCTCTATAGCTCCATCGCGACAAGGCGTCCGTAATCACATACAAGCAGAGGGGAAGCAGCGAGGACACAAAGCGAAACTCCTTGTGCTCCACGGCACTCAGGACAACCAGAGTCAGAAAGATGGTGATCAAGAGCTGCTTGCTAACCGGATACTTCTCCGACTTCCGCACCGTCTCCATTATGCCAAAGATAAAGGGCAACGTGTTGATCCCGAGCACAGTGGGCAATCCCACGGTGAAGTACCAGTGCCAAGGATGCGAGCCATAGAAGCTGCCGATGTTGTTGAAGATGTTGTACTTGAGAAACTCGTACGGCGTCACAATCAAGTGACCATGCCAGTAGGTGTCGATGGCAATTCCGAGTCCAGCTACGAGTAAACTGAAATGTTAAGAGGGAATGCATTAAAATACTGATCATTTTTGTGGATCACTTAGCTAACTCCGAAGTTTAAATTACTATAAACAAATCAAACAAACAACAAAGTAAATTAAAAAGGAAAAGAACTGGTAATAAAAATAACCCTAGACAGCACTTTTTTTGTGCAGGTCTATGAGCATTAAGTTATGTAACTATACATTTTTGTAATCAAATCTGTATCCTAAGTTTTCATATTTTAAGAATAAAACAACAAACTTAAAATATCAAAATTTGAACAGAAAAAGCATCTTAGCGAGATTACAAAAACCACTACAGAAACGAAAACTAAGTATTCAGATGTGTTTAGATTAAGACTGCACCTTTTTGAGTCTTATTTTGTTGTCTTGTAGAAATTGATGTACACTTCTCTGATAAATCAAAACTTACCCGATAAGCACAAAACGTTTGAGGATCAGTTCCATGACATTCTGACGACTCTTGCGCAAATGATATAGGGATAATGGAAGCCAAATAACCGCCGCCGTGGGTCTCAAAAAGCAGCAGATGGCAGCTGGCCACAGATAGACAGTGGATTCGCCATACCAGGGGAAGTAGCTCAGGGCAATGGTGGTCAGAGAGGCCTCCAGGGTGTTGGCTAGAGTTCGGGAGCCCGTGTAGAACCAGAACCAGGGTACCAGCACCAAAAACAGAGCCCACTTCCTCTTGCCAGTCCACACAAAGAAGCGATAGTCGGAGTAGGCCGATAGCAAGGCCTGGAGAATCCTTGGCAGCAGGACCAGAAGTTGAGCACTATCCAATTGCAGGAGGGCAAGGATTTTGTACAGTCCGGCAATCAGCAGGGGATACACATAGCTGCGAATGCCCTGAATCCACTCCCAAGTCAGGTAGCCATAGCTGAAAAATACAGAACCCAGAAATATTAGGTAAAATATATGTAAATTCTTTTCTGGTTTCAAATTCAAAGAATTGGTTTGTTGACTATTCTGGAATTTTTAAATATTTTTCCCATTTAGTTTATAGTATTAGCATCACGAAAATATAAAACATGTTTCAAAAGTGGCTTCCAAACTATTTTTGATAGTTAAAAGCTATCAATATTACTAATATTTTGAACGCAACTGTATATACAAATATGTAAATTCCATGAATGTTCTATGGCTATTTATGAATGAAGTAGCGAATGTAAATGATTGAAACGGCCATAAAACCTATGAACTGTCAATTGTTGATCTATATCTACCAATTCTTTGAAGATAACCCCAACAAATGGACCGTAATCCCTGAAAATTGAACCCACCCAAAGGTCAGTTTGTGGGCCACTTCCAAACTCTGCCAATATTCATCCGGAACGTAATATGTTTGGACCACAAAAACAGAGGCCAAACGTACTGCCAAAATTGGCAGAAAGGCGTAGAGCAGCCTCATTTTTTTAGCGCTGCGTGGGTCCCGAGATCCAAAAATTAGTCACCCGGAAAACCGGATGGCGTTCCCTAAAAAAAAAGCGGTATTAATATAAATGATTATAGGCGTTTTTCAGGCCGGTTCTAACCTTAAACGTGTTGCGTGTGTTGCGGACTTACCAACCGGTCGAACTTGGTCGAAATTCCGGAGTTCTTTAGCCAACTTTTCGGTAAAAGAAAAGGCGGCCTAAAAATAACACGAATAACACGAGCAAAGCAAAAATGAAACAAGTAAAAAGAAGATGGGAGAATCGCTCAAGGCGTTGCCAGATCCCAGTGCGTTAGTAATCGATATTAATCGGAGTAGTCGTGATATCGATATTAATACATTCAAATTTTGTAAAATCCATTAACGGTTGAAAAGAAAATAAAAGATTTAAAACAGATGTTATCTATATTTTATTATAATTCCGAAGCAGAATTAATAATGAACGGAAAACATGGTCACCCGATTTTGTATTAAAACAAGAAAACTGCTTTATATATAATTCTGGAAGGTAGTGGACATATGAACAGCAAAATTGAAAAAGGTACAAAATTCATAATAATATTTGTATATACCTCTTAAAAACCATTTACAATTGAGTTCCTAACCTTCGAGGTTTTGGGATCGTATCGGATCACGATGTATAGCATTCGCCTGGCGAATCCGCTAAGGATGAGTTTGCAGACCATTAGCTACTTCTCGATGAACTCCCGAATCCCGCCGAATACGAACTTCTGGTCGAAGGTGTTCGGGAAATACCTGTTGGTTACGAATACCGTGGGATCGGGGATCTTTCTCCCTTTTGGAGATGCGCTGGCCCAACAATACGAGCGATTGGGTGAAATGAACAAGGCGTTTGACTACTCCCGCTCAGGATCTATGATGATCACGGGACTGGTGATTGGGCCCGTTCAGCACGGTTTCTATCTGCTGTTGGACAAGCTCTTGTCGGGCAACAAACTATGGGATGTCCTGCGAAAGATCCTGGCCGACCAGCTGATCATGTCACCCATCTACATCGTCATGTTCTTCCACATAAGCAGTCTTCTGGAGGGCAAAAGTATCACCGAATGCAATGCCGAACTGTACGAGAAGTTCCTCTACACCTGGTTTTTGGACTGCTGCCTGTGGCCGGGTCTCCAGTACCTGAATTTTCGCTACTTCAAGACCCTCTATCGCGTGGTATTCATCAATGTGGCCAATTGCGTGTACATCGTCCTTTTGTCGCACATAAAACACGGTTTTCAGTAGGTCGGAATCATAATTTTCGGCTTATACTCCATAACAAAATCTATTGCCTAGTTTTATAATTCTTATAATTCTGGGATTAATTATGTTACTATGTACAGTTTTTAAAATACAAGCTTTTTTAAGGTTTGTTTTATTTTATAAATTTATGTGTTCATTTATCAATAAGTTTTTTGATTTAATTTAATTTAGAAATAGCGATATCTTCCAAAATCGACTATCGATTTCGAACTCTAGATGTGTAAATTGGCAATCGGGAGTTGCCATCCCCAATCAGCTGTTCGTTTAACGTCAAAACAATCGTGTCTTTCGTAACGTAATTTTCAAACACTCGGGACTACAGTAGACCTCAGATATTGAGGTTGCGGGGGAGGATGTTCAGCATTCGCTGCCTGCGCTTCGGAATCCACCAGAATCCACTGATCACTCGAAATGGATTCCCCTTTAATTCCCAAAGGGATTTCAAGGTCCTTTGCCGGATGAAAATGGAGCCACTAAAATGCGGAGGAGGAGTCCGTTTGGCCCATGGAAAAGGGGAAACGGAATCCCACGGCTTGCTACTCATACGATGGACGAAAATTGCCTGGAGCAATATGTTTGGAAAGTATCTGCTAGTGACAAACGTGGTCGGATCCGGACTTCTAATGGTCGTGGGCGATGTGATAGCCCAGGAGTACGAGTACAGGCGGGGATTACGCCACCAGGATCGCTTCGATACGGACCGCATGTACAGGATGTTTGTGGCGGGTGCTCTGCAAGGACCTCTCCATCACTTCGTCTACAACTGGATGGACAGGATAATGCCTGCCCGCACTACTAAGAATATACTCAAGAAAATCCTGATTGATCAACTATTCATGTCACCCGCCTGCATCTTCATATTCTTCTACTCCATCTGCTACCTGGAGCGCCAAACTCTGGAGGCCACCAACAAGGAGCTGATCAGCAAGTTCCCCTATGTCTATCTGCTGGATTGGATGACCTGGCCGGCGGCACAGTACCTGAACTTTCGCTATCTGGACACCAAATATAGGGTTACCTTTGTCAATGTCTGCACGGCTGTTTATAATGTTTTAATGTCCTATATGAAACATGACTTTGGTATCCATTTGCCTCTGGAAGGGGAGTTGGTGGAGTCCTCCCAAATGTCCTTCGCTCCGTCGAATTACACAACCAGTCCGGAAACCCAGAAAAAGGTTTGAAATGTGATATTGATAACTAATATAAATTACGAAGTCATGGGTGTTATTATGTAAAATGAAGAGGCTCTTAGTATGAATATATATATGTGTTTAGTACAAAAGTTAACCGGAAAGCTGTCTATTTTGTAATCCATGGGCTAAAAACCTTATCTTCATGGTGATAAATGTATTTTTGAAGTTGCTAAACCATTACTACGTTATAATTTAAAAGCTTTTAAGGTTTTAGCGGACATTCATTGAAATGCAATTTCAATACGGAAACATATCAAAATGTAACCTCAAACTAGTTTATCAGTTGCAAAAACAAATATATTTGTAATATATTCATAAGAAATAAAACATCTAGTCGTTTATAATCTAAAAAACCTAATCTTGTAAATTTGAATTACTCGATGAAACACAAGTGAATAAACTAGTGGTGAAAATGGAAATTCTCAATTGACTGCTTTCTTATCAGCTAAAATATTGATTAGATTTGTAAGCTTCACACACACATTTACAATTTCATATTAAATCTTTGATTATAAGTAGTAAAACTAAATTTAATCGAAGTCATCAGACAACGTGTTTTAAAAAACAATTATACACTGTTATCTTATATAAAAAAACCCCCCTTAGTCACTAAATAGCTCGGGAATCTCCCTTCCTCACTTAATAACAATCGTTTCCACGGGCTGGGTGATACCGAAGATGTGCTGGGCCAGCATTAAATGCTCCTGACTGATGAAATTCGCCAGCAAAGTGATTACATTCTCATTGCAGCGGGCGATTTGCTGACGAGTAATTGCCTTGAATTCATCCCTGGCTCCTTTATCTGCTCCGCGTGTTCCAATCCTTCGGGTTTGGGATCCGCCACCTGCAGCTCCACTTGGTGCTGTTGGTGTGCCACTGGAAATGGGTGAGCTGGTCAGCTCGAAATTATCCTCCTGCTGCGAGTTCCAAATGTGCGAGAGTTCCTCAAGCAAATCGATGGCAATTATATAGGTGGATAAAGTGCGCAAATTAAACGATTTGCGTTGCTTAATCAAGTTGAAGATTTGTTGGGTGAGCAGCACATCATTTAGGAGATTCAGCTGCTGCAAAACCAGCAGATCCCCAAGCAATCGATCTGGACAATTGGGTTCGTAAACCTTCCGACTCAGTCTGCTGATAATGGCACCCACACAATACTGAACCAAAGCCGATCGAGTGAGAGGCAGGAAAACCATGTGGCGATGGCCTTTGAGCGACATGTTCTCTAAAAGTTGACCTTGAGTAGCCGGCAGTTCGGAGAGGATCTTTAAAATGCACTGGAAGCCCTGGAGCTGTTAAGTAAAACAGGTTAAAGTATGTCTGATTAAGTAAAAAAGAAGCTTACAGTCATGCTGCCCTGCATCAGATTAAGACTGAGAATCTGGAGACTTTGAACCAGGCTGCTTTGCGTGGTCATGTCGGCCATTAGCTTGTTGGCCTCATCTCTATGCCCGAAATATATGGCCAAATCGAAGAGAAACCTTGAGATCCAAGGCGCCAAAGGAAGTGCGAGCATTAGTTGACTGAAATCCCTTTGAAATTGATCTGTATTAAGCAGCTGCCAGCATTGGGCGGCATGCAAAAAGGCCTTGGATAGCTCCGGACTTAAAGCGGTGGTGAGGGAGAATTTCGGCGGTTCCATGCTGGGCACTTCGGAGCCATCCGCTGCTTCCGGCGACCACTCTATGAATCCCTCGACCAAAACGTGACTAATATCCGCATCTTCGATCCTCAGCTTGCAGTTCCTTATATATCCGTGCAGGGAGTAAATAAACAAGGTCGTGGCATAGAATAAAACCTGGGAACTGCCTGCCGGACTGCCAGAGAGTATGTCCACCAGCTTTTCCCAGTAGACATTCTGGTTAACATTCTTACTGAAGGGCAGAAAGGGTTCCCAGCCCATCATCTGGCCACAGATCATCAGGACCTTAAAGATGTTCTTCCAGGCATCCGCCGTATCCGATTCATCCATGATCTGACGGAGATAAAACTCCAGAGAACTGGTATATAGCCGGCAGGCAAGATTTGGCGAGAGTTCAGGTGGTTTATTCTGAATCATGGGCAGCACCTCCTCCACCAGAATCCTTTGATAAAGATCCGGATCCGTTTTCATGCCCTCGGCAAGCATTTCCAGTAATCTGGGCGCTTGAGTTACGGCCGATTTGGGAAACTTATTGAACATCAATATGTAGATATAGACGCACTGCTCCAGATTATCGCCACTGTGATTGATTGTGTGCATGAATATATTATGCTGAACCTCCGGTGTTAGATGTTTGTACATTTTTACATAGAACTCCTGTTCCGGAGTGTTTTCATTTTCATTTCTCAGCGCATTTGTTAGGGCGTTTATCTCCTGCCATAATTCTGCATGTTGATTGGGGAAATTGGTGGCTCTATAACGGAAATTTATTTATTAATTAACTGCATAATTATTAAGTTATATAATTACATGACGCTGAAACACTTGGCCGCCTCCTCATAATTTTTACCATCCCTTTCCAGTAAATAAGCCTCATATTGCAAGTTAAAGGAATTTGGATACATGGTCTTCGCAGTGATTATCCAGGCCATTGCCGCACATGGATCGCTTTTTCGAAGACTTTGCGCCTCCTTCACCATGTACAACTCATTTTCCTCGTTGTTTGTCATGTTTTTATATTATTTTCTATCGTTTTTCAATATTTTTCCCAGTTTCAGCAAAACCAAAACATTAAGCCGGCAATTAACGGGGTGTTTATCAACACTGTTTAGCGACTAGTGCTGCAACTACAGCGAAAAATAGCCAAATGTAGCTTGTCTCATAAGTCAGCTTTTTCTAGCTGATTAGTATTCTAAATCTTATAAATATAAATTTTGTTATATTGTAAAATTTATATAAATCAATAAGTCAATAAATTCTTAAGACACTTATAGTTTTTAAAATTTTAAAATGTATTGTTTAAGCCATAATAAAAAAGCCATCATTTAGCTTTAAAAAGCTAGTTAAAAAAAAGTTGAACCATTTCTATCGATAGTTCTGCCATCAACAAGTGTTGTAAAGCGATATCAGTAGTGTTGCTCAGCGGCTGCTTGCCAGCTGATTTTTCGCGAAAAAAATTTTCTTATTGTAAATTTACTTAATTTCTGTGATTTTTGCGATTACAAAAAGGAAAACTATATTTAAATTGTGATAGATGGATATAGCTATTGCATCTGGAAGTGTCAAAGTGTGACTTAGCGGAATTCGTAGAAAATAATTGCGACGCGGCGTTTCATTGTTTTTGTTGCGCGATAGATGCGGTGATCTTTTTTGGGAATTCGCAAATTAAATAGTAAATAAGATAAACAAACTCAAAGTGCCACATCTGCTGCAGTTTCGCTTAAAGGAAAATTGAAAGTGGAATTTCCCCTATGAGCTACTATAAATACGGGTGCACAAACGCAGTATGCTCCATGTTTCAATTGTCATTGCAAGCTGCCCGATAAAAAAACCATGACAGTCAAAATAATACTTTAATTCGAAACGATTCAGGACAAAATTCGTACTTAAATAATAGAAAATGTCAGAGGCGAAATCGGAAATTGAGGATATAGCCGGTCCCTCAACATCGAGCGAACAACAACAACAACAGAATGAGCAACAGGTTGTTGCCACGAAGGATAAAAAAACCCCCGATTTGGGTAAGTTCTTCTGAAATATATACAGTATATATAAAAATATAAAAACTGAATGACTTAAGTTAAGCCCACCAAAAGAATGTATTGATAAATGGCTTGCTTGTCCCAATTTCCCCTTTATTTACTCGTAATCTACACTATTTATTAATGACTTGGCACTTATCACAAGTTGGACACTGCCCTATAAATCATCTAAAACCGAACAAAAGGTAAACAAACAAAAGGTTAAGTAGTCTATTTAAATAACATGCAAATAATACTCGTTCACACTCCAAAATTTGGTTTTAAAGTATAACAAACCATGTTCTTCCATATCTTATCTAATATTTTATAGTAAAATAATTGTTTAAAGTGTAAGATTGACTCCTGCAAAAACAATTTTTTTTTTATTACGTTTAAAAGAATTTACTACCTCTACAGAAAGTAAATATATATATATATACTAACCAAAAATTGCCAAAAGCTATCCACTTTCCCATAAATCATAAAAAGAACCATAGAAAAATATTCAACAAATAATGTTTAAGCAATATGCAAATAAGACAGTTCAGTTTTGCTAAAACATTTATGAAGACCTGTTCCTATTGTGAATTTGTAGCGTAATCCATTGTTTAAATGTATATTGAGAACCATATTCAAATCCAATGACTCACTATACATTTTGATTCTTTTTTATACTAATTTTGCAGTCCCTTTTTAATTTTATAACTTGATGAATCATCATTTAAGCCTTCGTTCACTTCTAAATATTGAGGTGCTTTTGTACTTGTTCAACCTATTGTAATATTGTTTGGCATACATAAGACTTAGCAAGAACGTGTTAGAGTAAAGATTACACTTAGTTAGTAACCATGTATTTGTAATTTAGATTAATCTTGATTTTAATTTAATTTATGTACCTTTTCTAGCGCCCTTTTTCGAGTTCTGTATTAGTTGCAAGTGTTTATTTACCTAAATTAAGTTTACATTAAAAGTAAGCGCGAGTTTTGAGTTGAATTATGTGTTTGATATTCGTAGTGTACAAAATGTATTGTATATAACCACCAGTTTGAGTTGTTGCATCCCAAAACGCACACAGCAGGTTAGTTGCTGCCTTTTATTGAATCTTTTGAATTTTCACCTTAACCAAAAGCACACACAATTTGACTAATAACTTTTTTGGTATTTTCTAAAAATAAATTAAAACAAAAAACTTAATTACAGTGCCGAAAAAGCAGCGACAGCGATTGACAGAGGCAAAGAAAAGCAGCTTTGAGGCGAATCCTTTGATCCTCGAGCATGCAAATCTGGAATCGGTGCCCGAACACTTGGAGAAACTAATGAAGCAGTATGAGGAAAATCGGAAAATGCCAGCTGCCGAATGGCTTACTTTGCTGATTTACTTGCTGGCCTTGGAGTGCGGATTTGTGGAGGAGGAGATTTATGCCCAGAAACGACATCTCTTGCAACCGGTGCCATCTTTTAGCAGTTTCCATGCCTTAAATGTGCGACTCCTAAGCGAGCAGCCAGCCAAATATGAAGTGTTATTTAATGACACCGCTTACTCCATGCGATTGCGAACCCTATTGGACAAACATGCTCCGGGGGAGACTTCTCTGGTGGCTGCCCTTCAAACACGACTAATGGCCATCACTCTGGGGGATCAGCTAATGGTCACCTTATCGCCAGTGCCACCTTCCAAGCAACCAGGCTATAGCATCAGCCTCTCTATCGGTCGCTATGTCCTGAGTATTCAGGCGAAGAACAAACCCGTTTACCATCGCTTTCGAAAACTGGATGAACTCTCCTTTGAGCTCAAACAGAATGTTTTCCAGCCCATGCGATCGCAGCAACTCATGCAGATGGAACACAAGCTGCAGCCATCGTTATTGGGTCTGCCCGATGAACTATACCATGAGATCTTTAGACATCTCAACAAAAGCCAACTGAATGTGGTGGCCAAAGTCAATAGGCAGCTACAGTTCTACAGCAAAGAAGTCGAAAGGAAGAGGCTACAGGGCGGCAGGGGTTAAGGGTCAAGGGCTAAGCCTCAAAAATCGATTTCATTTCCATGAAATTTGTTAGCTCTTTGTTTTTTGGCTAAATCCTACTAAATGTCAAGTCTCGCATTCGGTTACTAAACCTTTAGTATAATAAGAAATTAAAAATGTTTAAGTCTTTCATTTATGGCGGGTAAAAGTTTTGTTAAAAAATTTGGATGGAACGTAAATAAGATAAATGACATTAATTTTGCCTTTAATAATTGACATTTTCAAACTATGTCTTATGAAGTTTAGTTCTACACAAGGAAATCCATATGAATATAATTTAGGGATTAACCTAAACTGATTTATATAATTCAAAAAATCTCCCATTTGACAATATTCAGCACAAAAACTTGTTTTTTTTTATGAAATGTACATAACTTTTAATATATCTGGTTATAATAAATTATCTTATATTGATAATTGGAATTGTTCGTTTTTTATTTGGTGCTTAGAATGGGTTTTAAGTTGAAAAGGTAAACTAGCACCAAGCAATATTTCAAAATATTATAATTATACAAATTGAAAACTTAATTTTAAAAAGGTTTTTAGTTAATTTAACTACATCACTATTTGTAAGTTCCCTTAAGTTGTTTTTATTTTTCACAAAATATTTATCATATTTCTGATTTTCTTTTTATACTGTGCATTCCGTAATTTAATGGGTTGCAGTGGCATCTAGGATAACTGCGGCACCACCGACTCCATCGGCTGAATCCTGCAACTCCTATGATATTTTTGAGCCGCCAGCCACGCCTCTGGATTCCATTAGCATTAAAAGCAGTGCCAGCAGTTACTTCTATGATCGTGATAATACAGGTGAGTCCTTGTGACCATTTACCCCCTTTATGCCCCCTTTTCGACGAAAAGAGGGGTACACGCCCCTAAACGAGTCGGCCCTCAACCACAGAAGTGCAGAATGCGAAACAAGCGGCTCCAGCAGCCAAAAACACGCGCCGAGATTGTCGCATCCACACAATCCCCATGGCGCCCTCCCAAAAAAACCCAAACCCAAACCAGAACCCAATCCCCAATTCCCCACCTCGTCGGCTCCGAATCTCCAACATCCCAACGTCCCGGTGCCCACTTCGATTTTTTATGCGCACGCAAAATCAACAAAACCCACGCGAGCAAAACGGCACCCCTATAACCCCTGTATATGCCACATCTTCATACACTGGGAGAAAACCATGAATAAATCATAAAGTATTGTAAATAAATAATTACACATAAAAAATATAAATATATGCCAGTAGGTAGTGAGAAATTTCATCTACACCAAGGCCTTTTTAAAATATTTTTTTAAATTAAAGTTTTTGTGACTAGGAATAGAAATAGATTAGAAATAGTTAATACGACATATTTGCATATATTTCTAAAAATTGCAAATTATTTAAGTTTGTCCAAACATGTAACATTTCCTAAAAACTAAGTTTAATTTTAATGGTGTAAGGAAAACAGTAAATGTCCAAATGTGTCGCCCTAAAATTAATTAAAGTTAAATATTTTCTCGCAGTGCATACCCCTACACCTCTTCGCCGTTTTGATTTTCCTGGCGGATGGCATCCACAATTTGGTTTTTCTCCCTCAACTGCGGGATGCTTGCTGCTCGGTGCTGGGCTCCTATTTCGTGTTTATATTACGATATCGACTTTCTCGAGCTGAGCCTTATCACTAAAAATAAAATAAAATGAATACAGGCATAGAGGAGAGATTTCCTCCCTTGAAAACCTTATGTTTTCGGGTTCCCATGGGTCCTGTCGAAATTATCTGGCTACAACTTTATCAAAATAACGAAAAACAGTGACAAATTCATAAATAAATTATTGCAAAAGCAAACAAAGCAAAACATATTCTGTTGGGCTGGCGCTCTCGCATTTATTTTTAAATTCGAATCGTGTCTCCTGAAAAGCTCCTGAAAAATTAGAGGAGCTTTCTTTCGAGCTGCTCTTGAAGAGTGGTTCTGCATTTCCCAGGAGCAGCTGTTTTGCCCAGACTCGCCCCTCCTTTTTTAGCCGCCCACAATCTGGCCGAATGGTTGGGTGAATGAACCCACAAATGTGGGCCACAGTGGGTTAAAATAAACATATACTAAGATAGATTTGGTATTTAATTTAATTGGGAATTTTAAAACAATCCAAACTTTCGGTATTATTGTTAACTTTTGGGAAAACTATTTATACAACGATTAAGTAGTACTTTTTCCTAATATAAATGCATTGTTATTGGTCAATTGAAAGCTGATTGCACTGCCATTTGAATCATTATGATGATAAAATTTCTTTAAAAGCCCGGTTGTGTCCGGATTTTTATTAGACTTCTCTCCCTGCAATAAAGTTTAAATTGCTTTTCATAATTTGTTGGCAATGTGTTGAATTGCTTGATTTGCTACTTATCTTATCGCGAATAAAACAGCTTCAATTTCTAGAACATACTACAAGTGACCTGGTTTTTCATGAGGGTGGAAATTTCTTAACAATGAGTCAATTAAGAAAATTGTACCTTTTTACATTTTGCTATTTTGCTATAAAAAATGTTTATCGATTGTTTATTGTTAAAGTTCCTCAAAAATACTATTCGTTATGAAATACTAGTTTGTATGTAGGCATATAAAGAAAAAATCAAATTTGAAATTTGAATAACAAATCGATCTTAGGGTATTTTAGTTTATTGTTTACTAGTTTTGGTATTTATATTTTTATGTTTTCAACCTTGAACTTAGCTGATGTACTTACGACTTTGGTCACACTGTGCGCTCATCTGGGATGCTAAACTGTGCCAAACTTTTCATTCTTCTTCTCGTTTTAGTGGCTGTTGTTGCTTATCCTTTTCTCCTACTCTTTCTCCTCTCTTGTGGGTGGGCTAGAAACGGTAAACAGCAAAGAGGAATCAAAAGAGTTGGCAAAACATACGGTGCTCCCCTTTCTCCCTTCTCCCTTTCTCCTTTTTTTTCTCTTTTGTGATGCAAGCGAAAGCAAAGGCCAATTTTCTAAACTGTCCTTCTCTCTTTTACTCTCACCTGCATTGAGAAAAATGTTTGTATTAGCTAGCGTCTAAACTTAAAAATGAAATCATTTTCCAAAATTTTTAAACTTTTTAAAATTGGAGATTTGAAATTTGAACAAATGACATATATCTCGAATATATATTACTCTGAAACATACAAGTTATGTTAATAAATATAGCTAGCATACTTTTCCAACTTTAAAAGGTTTATTTTGATTCCGTAAAACAATACCTTGAAATAAAATAAATAAATAAATCTTTTTGAAATAGCAAACAAATACGCGATAGAGACAATTTCAGATTTTAGAATGTAAAATATGTTTTAATGTTTGTCCGTTTCTAAAAAATGAAACTTTAAGAGCTAGTAGTAGTACTAAAGAGGATTTTTAGAAATATTTGTTTTTTTTTTAATTAAAGTGCTTAAAAGAGTAAATACAGAACTTGGTATGAGTGTTTTTAGACGTACCCATTTGTTTATTATCTGTGCTTTTTTCGGCACTCGCAGAATCCAGAATTTCTCTGCAACTTTCTCTCGTTTTTGGTGAACGCTCTCGGCCGATTGCGCTTTTGTCCTTTCGCTTCTTGGACGACCGCTTTTCCAGCTTTTCCGCAGGATAACAAAGCTCGGCGCAATCAGTCGTCGTACTTTGCCCAGCGTCTCTGGTCGGAAAAGCGGAAAAGCGGGACTTTTCACCCGGGAGAGAGTGTCGCGAGTCCTCGCTCTCGCCCAGATACCGTTAGAACCCGAGAACCTGTTCGAACTAGGTCCTTTTTTGGAGTGACATACATATGCATCGCGAATACGCGTCCTCCGCGACCGCGTGTGCCCTGTGTTTTTATAAATATAAATAAATAATTCCTGGCTGGTCCAGGATTCAATGCCCAAACAACACAGCTGTTTTTTGGGAAGCAGCGCTGGAGATTTTAATAAAAATTTTCAAGTTGGTTTAAGGAGCTGCCAAGCGACCTTGACATCGCAGTCATTGGTCTAGTTAGCGATTGTATTATCTTTGACATACACAAACCAATGTGAAATCAGATGGACTGTTTTTAAAACAATTCAAGTGGTTATATTACCGATGAAAACAATTCAAGTGGTTATATTACCGATGAAAAACAGCTGTAACTTTTTGAAACAAATTTTAAATGGATTAACAAGCACATTCCAAAAATAATTTAGAAAAAAAATCAGGAAAAAGAAATAGCTTTACTTGGACATCGACTGTTAATTTTTTAACATTAATGTTATCAGCCTGGATTAATTTTTGAAAGTACATTACTTTCTTGAACACAAAAAAAAATCATTTGCATTCTTTTTTACATTTTTTCCATTATCATATTAAAATTTGAAACTAAATTCACTATGCTAAGCTTCTCAGAAAATGTCCTAAATTTTTAAAATTCAAGTTGAAGTGCAAAAAAAAATCTTTACTTTTTTTTTTGTTTTTTGAAAATGTTGACTTGGATTGCAGAGATCTTTTAGTAAAAATGTTTTCTATCTGTCTGTTTTAAAACTGGAATAGTAAAGCAAGTTTTTAGAGTTTTTATCTTGACGCGCTAGACTATTAACTCTTAATAAAATAATAACAAAAACAGTAAAATAAACAGCGACCTAATCGCGATGGTCTAGTTTAATTTTGTACTATCATAAACTAAAGAAAATCAGCCTCAAGCTGGATTACAGCAGCGATAGCAACGGACCCTGGGAGAAGCAGAACCCGAATCCGCCGAACCCTCATCCGGAAAAGGACAGCAATGGCAGGACCAATGAGCAACTGCAGCACGATCTGTTGCAGCAGTTGCAGCAGCAATTTCAGATGGCCGCGGTGCAGCAGCAACAGCAGCAGCAGCGGCAGTTGCTGCAGCACCAGCACTCGCATCCGCCCTTCCAGACCCCGCAGCAGCAGCAACATCAGCCCGCACAGCAGCAGCAGCAGCAACATCAAAGTGCACAGCTGCAACATCAGTCGCTGCAACATCAGCAGCAACACTTGCACCACTCGCACCACCCACCGCTGCAACACCACCTATCGCTAGGTGGCTACCAGCAACTGCAATTGCAGATGCAGTCGAATCGGAATCAGTATTCCACGCCGCAACATCACTATCGAAATGCAACAGCAACAGCTGCAACATCTGCAAACGCAAATGCAAATGCGGCCACCATAAGACGTCGCACCTTGAGTCATGTTTCGCGATCTTACTCCCTTGGAACATCTGCAGCAGCAGCAACTGCAGCTGCAACTGCGGCAGCAACTGCAACAGCCACACCAGCAACATCATCGGCTAGCAGCAATAATCAACTGAGCATCCACAAAACTGGCATTATGGTCGCCGCCTCTCGTTGTCGCAGTCCCATTATGTTGTGCCACAGCCACAGCGACGGCGAGTTTCCACTGTACAGAGGTGAGTGGCTAACGAAAACCCATTCTGAATTTTATCCGAAAACACAGACCTTTTTGAAATAAACTCTTCTTCGGTTAAAAAAAAAAAAAAATGGATCATCTTTTTACAATCTCTGCGTCAAGACTGCAAAAATAAACTGGGTTTTTTAGGTGCTGAATGCATTGAGTTATTATTTTGTATGCCAATCATTTGAGTGAATTTGAACGACATTACTTTTCACATGAATTTTTCTATTTTTAGATTTTAATATTTTAATTTTAATGTTTCAACAAATAAATAGTAACCTTTTTTTTAAGCGCCTGCTTAAATACCAAATACTTCTTAAGGTGAATTTTAAATGTCTGGCTTGGTTTATTACAATAGCAAATTGCTCTCTATAGTTTTCAGTAACGAGTTTCCACCGTAAAAGAGTGTGTCCCCAGGTGGACTGACGGACATTTTGATAGCTTAATTAGCCCCTGTCATTGTGTGTCATTCGCATGTGCAGAGTGCAACAGTTGACGGCATCGGCAAATGAAAATGAGATGAAAATGGGCTGGATGTGTGTGGAAATTGATGGGCGGTCTCACGGAAATTGCGGTGTGCTTGGGTATCTTCCGGGGATTGTGTTATTGTCCTGTAATGCTAACTGGTCGATTGTTGTGTGCGGTCCTTTCGGGCTGCACCGCCTTTTGATTGATTACTTTGCAATGATTTATTAATTGGCCTACATTTATGCGGGCTCCTTTTTGTGTTCGCAATTAACTTTTTAATTAAATATTGTTGCAACTCATCTTTTATGTCAATTTTTATGAAATTATCATTTTTAAATGAAAGAAAATTCGATTGCTTGTTGTGTGTGAGTTTTTTGTTTTTTTTTTATTTAAAAAGGGACTAATAAAACTGATGGAAAAAAAGAATAGTAAAATTAAATATCCGACTATTGAATTAAAAATGTTTAATTTATAACTTAAATTAAATATTAAATCATTAAATTAATGTTCAAAAAAATAGATTTAAAATTGATTTAAATATTCCATAATATCAACTTTATAAATTATTAAAAGCATACAAAACTTTTGGTTTATATACTGTCATTTACCTTTCATAAACATTATTAGTAATTCAAATAAAAGCTCATTTATTAGCGTTTTCATGCTTCACATTTTTATTCCACGTAAATTACTCAATTACCTTTTAATCCTAATTCGATATAATTAGCCATCATTTCCCAATCCGCACAACCTTAACAAGCTCTGAAAATATCGCACTTAATTTTCGTATTTATGACGCCAATTTGCTATAACGAGTGAGTTTCATTAAAATTGCACAAAATTTCGCGGAAATGTTGGTTTTCTCCGCAGTAATCAATGTCCTTTTCTCTGCTCTTTATCCTCCCCTTTTTTTGTATGCAATTTTCCTGGTAATTATTATACTTTTTCTTCGCCTTTTCCCTTACTTTTTATTTGCACTCTTGTTCTGCTTGTCTTTTGGTGCGAGACTTAATTAAATTACGACACTTCGCCAGAGCCGTTTTTTCAGGCTTTTCCTGACTGAAGTTCAAAGCGCAGAATGTGTCGTACATCCTGCCAAGGATTTCCTCCTGCCCTCTCCTTCTATTCTTATCACTCTCTCTTTCCCCCACGCACACACACAGTGTGTGTCGACTGGTCTAATATGCTTTAAATGATGGAATCGATTTGGAAACATTTGATGAGCTTGTCTCAACGGCGACAGCTGCGAAATCTTTCTCATCAGAGTCTGCACAGAAAAAAATATTAAAAATTTGAAATGTATTGGGTAAATTATTTCGAGTAGCGGATTAGAAGAAAACATCAACTTAAAAAGTATATCTTGTAACAACACAGTGTAATCATCGATAAAAAAAACTTGCAAAAAAAAATGTTGGAAATAGTCGCTCGAATTCGACTTAGAAAAAATAACTAAAGAATTATCAAAAATAGTAAAACTATTACAATAAGAGATCAAAACCATGCAAAACAAAAATCGAACCTTATATTTCGTAAATTCCCATGATGTGTTTTTTGTTTCAGTGTAAAAGTATTGTGGGTGTTCGTACGAAATAAAATTAGCAGACTGATGTTGAGATGGGATGGAGGGGGGTAGACAAACTTTTCTTTGTCGTAAAATGCTGTGCGAAATGATTCCCCAAAAAAGGTTTTTTTTTCAAAAAATGGATATCTCAACTGGAAACCTAATGTTGCCCACGTATACAATTTATGAGTTTCTTTAACATCTTTGACATGTTTTATTTTCGAATTAAGTTGATTGTTTAAAAAGTTATTGATTTGAAATTTATTGTGGGCTGAATTTTTCGGTGATTTACTAGCTGGAACGATTGGTTGATTAATGATTCAGGCGGCATTTTTGTTTGGAATTTGGCAAGCATAAATTTCTTTGGCACGATATATGGGTAAGGAATTTTATATGGCATTTTATAATCAATTATTCATTTATTTTTTATATGTTTAATACAAAAGTATTGACTTTTAAATATGAAACTCAGAAAAATAAAGTTGTTCATTTACTTTCAACATACTATACATATGTACATATTCGTTGATAAAAAGGAAATATCTCTGCATTTAACAGAAATTTATTCACAAAAATATTTTTATCATCTGTAATCCGCTTTTTCTCCTTTATAGTTTTTAATTTTTCCTCCGAACTTTCTGGTTGAGTAAATATTGACAAATATTGATAATATTTCATTACCATTTTCTGTAGTTATTTCATGTTCTCTTTTTCACTTTTCTCCCTTTATCCCTGTCAACAATTTTTGCAGTTTTGCGTTGCCCTTTTTCAATTTTTTTGCTGTCAATATGGCGCCGTTTATGACAAACTGTTCGATGATGGTGGCGACAGCTTCCTCCGCTTTAATCACACCAACATAGGAATCCTCTCTCCTTTAGTATGTGTGAATTCATGCACTGAAAAAAAAATATACATTTTTTTATATAATGCTGTTGGTTTGGATTATTAGAAAAATTGTGCACATTTAAATAGTTTTCTATAAAACCTTCGTATATTAATATATTCTATATTAATAAAATTTGAATATACTGTTACATTCTTAAAAGACAATAAAAAATACAACAAACTTAAAAATTGTGTTTATTAAGACAGTTTTGTATAAATCTCTGTTGTAAAACATTTTGTAATATATAAAAATTTTAAATTTAGGAAACTTCGGGTTCATGATTGTAAGGGACACTAATTTATCCTCAGTGTTTCTCATGGTGGAAACTTAATGACTCCGTGGCGTGTCTTTAGTGCTCGAGTTAATGTTTCGCGTATTGATTTCGCTCCCTTTCGCCTGCAACCTCAACACTCACTCCCCTTTCTCCGCCAAATGCTTCTTGGCATTTCTCCCACCGATAAATGCGGCCGGGGGCTGGGGCGCTAAGAAGGGGGCGTGGCTGGGGAACAGCATCCGCAGCAAGTTGGCCAAGTAATTAAGGTTCTTGTAGCGTTTGCTGCCTCAATGGCTCCCCAAAGTTACGTGCATGAAATCTAAATTTAATTTGCAACTTGTGCCAAAACCAAGAGCGAAAAGAAAAATTGAATGAAATATTTCGCTGCTGCATGGGCTTTGCTTCTAGGCCTATTGACGTCATTAGCTATATATAATAGTGTGGAAATAAATAACAAAATAGATAAAAAGATTGATAGTTAGGAGAAATTAGGATAATTAATGGGTAGAGAGCTATACAAATTAATGGTGGATAAAAACCATTCAATATAATGGTCTTTATTTTAATTATGATTAATAAAGTTTTTACTGTTAAATTCATGTTACTGTTACAATTAATATCATAATATATCTCAAATAGAAATTACTAATTTTAAATAAAAACAAATGAGTAATTTAGTTTTGTAAAAGTAATTAAAATAAGTTTTCAATTTTCATCATCAAACTTTTTTAATATAACGCATTGTCGTTTTTTTAATATATGGAAAACGAAAAGCCATTTTTGGCAATACGATGACAAACCAATTTAATGACCAACTTTACAAGCTCAATAAAAGTTACCGAAATCAAATTCCGTGCAATCATATAACATTTAACTTGCTCACAAACTGTGTTATGTACACTTACAGATGGAGTTTAAATTTGCCCCCAATTTAATTTCACTTACAGAAATCCTCACAAAATCAATTTCGCCGCCAAACTTTTCCTCTCAAAAATTGAGTTGCAAATGTTCCCTGTTTGCGCCTGTTTTTTGTTAGTTGTTGTTTTTTTTTTTTGGCTTCTAGGCCAAGAAACAACTCAATTTGAGTTTGAATGCGGCTGCTTTACACTTGGTTGGCACTTGCTCGAACAATTCGGCATTGAATTAAGGTTTCTTCTCCCCTGACTATTTTCTTTTTATTTTTTTTTTTGGTTTCACTTTTTGGCGAAAAACGAAGCCCATGAAAATTACCATAAAAATGCGCAGCTCTGGGAAAGATTATCTTTATTTGCAGAACGAGACGCAGACATACAAATCAAATGTGAGTCCTTGAACCTTTCCATCCCCCTCCCCCTCCCACCATAAAAACCACTTGAGTTTTCCCAACAGTCACATCAGACTAAACAAAAGGCCGGGGGAAAACCTAAAAGAAAACACACACACACACACAAAAAAAGAAAACAAGTCAAAAGGTAGCTAAAACAGCAACGACGGAGACAACGCCAACGCCAACCGCAAATGACCAACTTAAGCCTCAATTTGGGTCTGGTCAAAAAGGAAATCTTGGAAAAGCTGGAAAAGTTGGGGGAGGTGTGCTGGTTGGTGGGAAAAACTGTGACCACCTTCCTGGCGAATTGCCTGGCTTAAAAATTTAATCCTCCTCGCTTATTTGAAAACAATCAAAGTTCCAATTTCGTTGTTGATTTTTTGCCTGCACAGGAAATAAGTTTTCATTTTTACTTGAAATCATTTTAACTCAATTATTCTATATATAAATAAATGTAAATATAGTATAAATATACTTGTAAGTTATATTAAAAACTCATTATTTTTTTTCTCCCTTTTATTAATAAACTGTTCTGGAACAGATCTGGTATTTTTATTTATATTTTTCAGTGTCGCTGTTTACTGTTTTCTTGTTTGACTCGCTCGCTGTTATTTATTTATATTTTATTTGCTTGCCCCACTTACCAGACATCAACCCCTGTCCGCCGCATCCTTCCGACTTCCTTCCTGCGTCCTTCCGGTGGTTGTCCACCTACATTTTCCACCTATATTTTCCCTATGTTTGCCCATTCTCCCCCTGTTTCCCCGTCATCTCTCCAGTGACAGAATTCTGGTCATGTGCTGCACATAATTGCATTCAAAGCTCTGCAAAACCAACCACGGCCCCGCCCTCATTTTCCACGCCCCCTTATTGAGTAGCGCGGCAAATGACAATAAAAGCGGTTACTTATACGCCATGTTGTCCCGGTTACTTATACGCCCTGTTGTCCGTGCGGCAAGTTGCTCATGTAATTACAGCCCAGTT
Source organism: Drosophila elegans (assembly GCF_018152505.1). Lineage (NCBI taxonomy): Eukaryota > Metazoa > Arthropoda > Insecta > Diptera > Drosophilidae > Drosophila > Drosophila elegans. The sequence continues at coordinate 1,348,138 of NW_024545578.1, forward strand.
TGTTGTTGCGGGTGGTCAGTTTCACAGGCAAAAAGGGAATTCTTTATGCAAACTTTCAGGTCATGCCGTTCGGACATGGATCTGGCCAAATGACAACTTGAACATGGCAAAGTTTTGCGCAAATTTAAAGTTCTGCCAACAGAAGAAAAAGGTTTTTTAACTTTGTGATGTAGGTTGTTTGTGCTGTCTCGAAAAGTTGAATTTGATTAACTTGGTAAAAATGTGTTATTAATTTTGAGCCGATATTTCTTTGGGAAACATAATACGAATAGAAATCTTAAAATTGCTAAAACTGATTTATAACTAAATTGAAAATAAATCATTGTATTTCACGAGGTTTGGTCTGTATTTTAATTACCAATTAAAATATTTAATCCTTATATTAATAAATATATAGCTATAAGATAAATCATAATTTCATATAAAAAAAGTTTATTATAATAACAAATATTCGAAATTCCAAAGTTATTTTACCTCTAATAATTATTGAGCTACAATTTGTTCGTGTAATTAAAAGCTTACTTGTTTTTCTTTCAAAATTAGCCACTGTCTTCAATTTTTTTTGTACTCGTCACCATTTCTAAATTGTACTCATCTCATTCCATTTTTTTTTTCTTGCCTTTTCCACTATTGATTCATGTGGGTTTTATGTTTTGGTGTTCCATTCTTTTTAACGACCTTTTTAAGCTTTGTCCCACGTTGACTGAATGGCTGACCAAATCACTTGGAAAAAATTCTGGGTCTTATGTTTTGTTTACTCCCTTAAAAAAGCTAAAATTTGCTAGGGAAGTTAACCTGGAATAAAAATTATTTGTTCAGAATAATTTAAAGATTTGTTAATTTACCATAAAAGCCAAAAATAAATATAAAAGCCATTTTATTTATAAATTATCTAAATCTTCTTTTCAAAATAATTAAGAATCGGCTAAACAATCTAAAAAATTATTAAAAAAAAATACTTATTATTAAACTAATGTGTTTTACATACCATAACTTTATTTTTATTTTTCTCCGTGTACTATTCAACTAGCAATAGTCATTGTGACAGTTTTGTTTTATTTTGACCGCGTTTGCGATTGATTTTAGTTTTAGTTGAACGCGAGCCTTAACCAACGACAGCTGAGAAAATTTTCAAGTCTGAAAAAATAATAAAAAATTATATACATATGTGTGCGGAGATAAACCGAATAAAAATCGATTATACGCCACGTTGAACGCGGTGAAAAGTACAGAAAAAATTGTGCCGCGGATTCAATTTAACGCCAGACTAGACTTTATCTTGCGTTTGTGTGTAATCAGAGAAAACGGCGAGATATAGGGGAAAAAAGGATATATCGAGAGTGGGAGATATTCAAAGGGAAGGAGATATATATATATATAGACAGAGAAACAGAAACGAAGTGCCAATTGAGATGTCCTGTCAGCGCCAAACGATTTCCAGCTCATCAGGACTTTGATTTGGGCCTTTATTTTCTGAATTTTTTTTTGGCGCTTTACTACATTTTTGGGCCAGGATGTTCCGCAAGAGAAAGCAACAGCAGTTGAGATTGAAACATCGTCCCGGCGACAGGAAACGGAAATTGTTGTCCTGCATTTTTAACAGAGGTTGGCTGGCAAAACTCTTCTTCATTTCCACACTCACACACTTAAACCATGAATTTTTAATATCTCCGGGAAAAAAAGAACAAAAGAAAAGCCCTTATCCGTTGAGGGGTTAAATATGTTTCCCAGAAAAACAAAAACGGGCAAAAAGGACCTCGAAGAAAGGATAGCGTGGTGTAATCACTTGTTGAGTGCTTTGTAGTATCCTTTTGTTCGTCCTGCTAATAGTCCGGCAATTAATTGCGTGTCTGTCTTGAGTCCTCGCTCCTGGCCATCATTAATCAGGGGCGAAAATGGATAAGCGCAATGATTTAACAATAAATTATAACCAGGGAAACGTTTTACTTGAAATTTAGTATGTCTAATAAAGGCAACAATTTTCTTGAAACCTTCTAAAAATTTAGATTTGTAGTTGATTTTATGGTTATATTTAAAGGGTGCAAATTACTTTCTTATTTGCAATGATTTAATATTAATTCGTAATCAAGGAAACGTTTTACTTGAAATTTAATATGTCTAACAGTGGGTGAATTTCTTGAATACTGTGAAAAATAATATTTTTTAGTAGATTTTATGGTTATAAGTTTAATTTTTTACTTTAAATTAATTATTTATAAAAAATGCAAAGCAATTCCTTACATGCAATGACTTAATAATAAATTATACCCAGGAAAAAGTTTTACTTGAAATTTAATATGTCTATCGGTTGTAAAATTTGGTTAATTTACCAAAAATATAAATTTGTATATCTTAAGAATGCTTTAATGTTTGTTAAAGTCACTTAAACACAGTTAACTTTGACTAAAACTACTTTCTGTATAGGCATAATTAAATATGTATCTTTGTCTCCTCTGGAAAATGTAATCAACTACATTTCTCCAGACAAACGCTGACATTAATTTTAATTTAATTTGACTTGCCACTCACTTAGTAAGATGGCTCGAAACAAAACATTTCAAGAACCAACATTGCATGGGCGGCTTAAAAGGTCAATGAAGTGACAATGTCGCATACTCTTGAATTTTAGGAAAATCCCGGGAAAGTCAATTGGCCTTTATAAGTAATATTATTACCTATTATTATACCTTTACTTTATTAATGCAAATGTAAGAAACATTATATATATTATATAATTTTTTGGAATTCATTGGGAAAATGTTGTTTATTGTTGTTGTGTAACAAATTGAAACTTTTTAACAAGCATTTTTTATATTAAAACAACATGATAAAATAATCTTTAATTAAATTTAAGTTTAACTTTAGTTTCCTTATAAGTGTACCTGCATGGCGCATTTCCTCCGAGTTTCCCATGTTTCTGATGGCTCATTTGATATTGCCATTTACCTGAGGGGCCCATACAAACACTTAACTTTGTTTAACCTGAATTATTCCTGCCATTCCTCAGACCACGAATTCTCTTTTATCTCACCCCATTTTTTTGCTCTTCTCTTTCAGGTAAGTTTGACATTGATGGACTACACGACCAGGAAAATCGCAGGATTTGTGTGGGAGGATAAGAAAAAGAAGGAGCTCGAAGGAAATGCTCCCGAAAAATTTGCAATGACTTCTTAAATTCCCTTGCGTGTGCGTATGTGAAAAAAAATATGGTGGGGTGGGGTGGAAAATTGGGAAAAGCGTGGCGCGTGGGCTGTTTCTTTCCAAATCAGCGCCTGCTGTGGCTTACCATTATCCACCCCACGATGCAAATTAGATTTAGATTTTGCCAAATTTCCCTCCATCTATTTTTGTTTTTGTTTTTTCATAAGCACATACACATCTTAAAGTTTGTTCTAAGCTCAAAGAGAAAATAAAAAGAAAACAACAGTTTTGAGGTGGGCTCCCTGCTGATGACAGATTTTTCCCGCCGGTTTTCCCTCCGCTTTTCCCCTCTACAAATACAGTGGTGTGTCGGCCTGGAAAAACAGTTTCTGTTTGTTCTTTGGGGCGGCAAAGTCCTAAGAAAACAATCAAAAATTAATGGCAAGTTAAGTGGAAAGTTGATTGCCATTTTTATTTCTACTTTGTGGACATTAAAGGCGGCAAATTAAGGCCTTAACATCAGGGGCAAAAATTTAACTTTGTTTATAATTTGAACACATCGTACTCAGCATTGGAATTTTATTTTAAATTGGTCATTAACATTTGTTTTTTCTTAGCTCTTATTGGTTTTAAATTTGTATGCTTCAAATGCAAAGCTTTACTTTCATGTTTATTTTTCATGTACCTCCTTAAAAAAACCCAAAGTGATCCAATTTGAGTTTTAGATATTTTTAAATAACTATTTGACTTTGAAACATTTTTATATATATATTTAATAAAAGTCCTTAAGCGTTAATAAAATTGTTTTTTTTATCAACATTTGTGTTGTATTAAACTCCCTTTCCTTTATTTAGTATACAACTTTATTTGTTTCGACTTTTAATGCTTATAAACAAATGCCTTTTGTTTTCCTTCATATTTTCGTTCAACCTACATTATTCGACTCTAAAATTCCTTTGCCTTGGGCCAATCAACTAGAAAACAGCATTTGCATAAACATTATTCAACATTTAACCACATTTGCCCTATCTAAATGCATTTATTCAGGATGTTGGACATATTTTTCATTTCGGGCCAATTTCCATATGCATTTTGATGCTCTTTTTTTCACAGGACCACGGTGCACAATTGCGCCTGAAAGGATGCTGCAAACACTGCAAACACACTACATTATAGCACACATGCATTATGCAAATGGCGACACTGAAGCTGACGTCTGAAAGTGAGAAATAGGAATAAAAGGGAGAAAGGGAAAGGAAAAGGAAGGGAAAGTGTGGACAGGAAATGGGTGTAGTGTGGGTGAAAGCGGCAGCGGGGGAAAGTGAAGCAGAATCTCAAAGAAAGTTCTTTGCAATCCCTTCACATTTATGTATTTTCTTATATTTTTAGTAAATTTATTTTTATTTTCATTCTATAATATTTTATTAGAATGTTTGTAATCTGCTTAATTATAAATATGTTATTGACTTACATTGCTTTAATTGCAATAATGCCTATGATTATAAAAACTACTTTCTTTGGAATTTAGCATACAAATTTAAACAGCTGGTAAAAAAAAAAGTTCATTGTTTTGTAGAGACAAAAAAAGGTTGTTTTCTAAATATTGAATTTATTTATAATAATGGTCATAATAGTCTGTCTTGTATAGGGACTTTAATAGCTTTTTTTGAGTGTATTCCACTTATCCCATTGTGTGTTTGGGACAACATGAAGCAAGTTAGTTGCCATAATTTGCACATTTCAGCAGCGATGCAAATTCACGCCGACGCATGCTAGCGACAGTTTCAGCGCCACGCCCCTTTTTGCCGCCCCTTAACCCCTTTGGGCCACACACCCCTTTAGCCCTCCCATTGCCACATGAAACATGATATACGAGCGAATGCGAATGTTTTTGATAGCTAACGGAAATTGCCAAGCAAAACCAGCAACAACGATAGCAACAAATTCGTAAATATTTTAAAATACGCTTTTTTCACTCACACAACCACTGTGCACAGCGAGAAAAAAACGCAATTTTGAACAGATAAATATTTAATTTTTTTTTTAAAGACCTGATTCAACTGAAATTTGAAATAAAAAAGATAGGTGAATTTGTATTCAATATTTCAACAATTTTATTAACATAAACAAATAGAATAGAACAATAAAACGTTAAGAGTTGAGCAAGCTTAGTTTTAATTTTTCCCTTTTTTTTGTATATATTTTTTAAGATCTTTCAAAGGTGCCATATTATTTTTTTGTAGTGTTTTTTTTTTTAAGTGTGAGCCCGTGAACCGCCCATTTTGCAGCCCTTTTAAGCTGCAGTTGCTCAAAGCAAATGACAGCAAATAGCTGGCCTTTGGATTGCGAATCTTTATCTGTTTTATCAGGTTTATTTGTTCATTAGGTCGTCGTCATCAGCAATTATCGTAGTACAGTGATCATTCGTTGCACGGGACTATCCTAACGTCTCAGGTACAGTGAGCTGTAGGGATAAGCTCCGTAGGTATAGGGCGAGGCATAGACGCCGCTGGTGTAGGCTGCACTGTACGGCGAAGCATAGATTCCGCCGGAGTAGGCGTAGGGTGTGGCAGCCACCACAGGCGAGGCCGCACTGTAGGCGGTCAGGAACTGCGGCTTTCCAAAGGCGACGGCCAAAAGAGCGAACACACACAGAGCGAACTATTTGAAAAGTTGGGGGAAAACAAGGATTTGATTAGCCAAGGAAAATAAATAAAGTCTTAAGACTTTAGAGATAAAGTGAAAAGTTTGCACAAAGGTATTATGATTTTCTTGGTTGGTTTTTTTATATTTAATATTATCTAAAAAATTTGTATGGTAATTGCCTAATATCTTTAGAATAAATAAAGTACGTTATATAGTACGTTTTAATTTGTTGTTGCAAATTTACTTTACGTATATAGTTTATCTTGTAAAATCCTTTAAAAATATTTTCTTAGGACACCGGAGATACTCACAAACTTGAACATCTTGGATTGATTGTTGTTTGGTTGTATATCCGCTGATTGAACAGAAACTGATATGATTAAACAATTGCAAATGCCCTGTCTTTTATAGTAAAACTTTAGTTGACTTTTGGCTTTACTAGCGGAGTGGGTGGCCCACGAAAAGGGGAGGTGGGCGGTGTGTTAGAGGTCACTTTTGACCGTGGCACGTCTGCTCATTTTCTGTTGTTGTTTTTTTTTTGCTTTCTGGTTCGTTTTAATTTGGCTGCTGCTTTTGGCCCAAACGTCTTTATGGCCGCTTTGCGTTGCGTGCACTGCATTTCTAATAATGGTTTTGTTTACCTATTTTTGGGGCAGGGGTTTTCGGAGATATACATTAGCAATGGGCCACAAAAAAAAACGGAAGCAATCAGAAATTCCCCGAGCAAATGCAATTTGACCTTTGGCAATGTTAATTTGTCTTGGCCAGATTGTTAACTATCGTTATGACTGCCAAAGATTCCTCGATTCAGAAAGGGCAAGGAAATACCAAGAGTATTCCAAAGAGAAGACCTTGCAAACGGGTTGTCTTGGTTTCCCTTTGTCAGAACCATTTTTTTTAACCCTTTTGCATTCCCATTGTTTAAATGCAACTGATTGAGCACTGCGAGAAATCATTAGTTTTTTGAAAACTATTAATTCGGGATTTAGAAAACATTTTAACCGTGACTTTCGCACCTTCAAACCTTTGTGACGAAAAATATAAATATCATTTGACTATATAAATACACTTTTAAAATGTTTCTATTCAAACTGCTACTGTATTTTTTTCAGTTTAAATGGCTCTCCCTTATCGTAACGCTTTTCCCACTCCGCAAACATTCAATTTGTCAAGTTGTAAAATTAAAGCAGCTTTTCAGCTGTGCCCCCCGCCCACTTTTCCACATTCGCCCACTTTTCTTTGCTTTTCTCCTATTGTTGAATGTTGTGCATTTTGCATTTTAAATACAATATAAATTAAGTTGGCAGCTTTTGGCATTGAGAACAGTTTTCGGCAAAGCAGCTGAATGAATGAATGGCAGCCCTTTTATCAAGCTTCTCAAGTTCATTTTACTGAAGGATAAGAAGGTTGTGTGAAAATGCGGAAGGGCTGGGAAATTGGGGCGAAGAAGTCGGGAAAACTCTGGCATTGAAGACGAATTGTTCGCTCGGAATGAAGTGGAATTTTCTGGGGGTGGGGTGGGTAAACTTGCCTTGACGTTTGACACTGAACTATTTGTCGATTTAATCAGTGTACTACTATTTTGTATTCAAAACATCATTTAATGTCAAACCTGGCTATCTTTTAAAAAGTTTGGTTAACTGTAAGTGTTCAGCACAAAAAGACAAAAATAAAAATTTACGTATATTTTATACACTTTATTTAACTAGAAGTAAATTTGTTTTACCTTAAGAATGTAATGTGATGTTTATACGTATTTGTTTTAAATTTCCATAATTTCCAAATTTAAAATCATTATCTATTTGAAAATTCTATATGACGGTTTTAGCGGTTTACCTCAACAGTTCTGTTACCGAAAAAAAAATTAAGTGAATGGTCAAATTGTTGTGAAATTATACCATGAGTTTTTGTTTTATTTTTTTATTAACATACAATTTTGTTTTTGTTTTGTTTTTGATAACATCAGTTTTAAATGATTTTATTTTCTCAAAGTTTTGCAGTCCCCAAAATGTCTCGCCTGCTATAAATTATGCACTGCTTGAAACAGTGCTTCAAAAACCTCCTCCAGCTGCTTTCAAACTATTTTTGTTTTGCTCTCTCAATGAAAAAGTATTTCTCTCTGGATTTCTCTCTCTATTTTTAATTTGTGGACATGCGCTTTTCATTTGCCGGCATTTTTGGTGCAACAAAATTCCTGCGCTGAGTTTTCCTCCATTTTCCTCCCTTCCCCTGCATTTTCCCCCTTCTCATACCTCGCTATCTCTCATAACAAATATCCAACTAGAGCAAATGATGCTTCCGTTTCCTGTTATATATACTAGGTACATAGTGATTACTATATATAAAGTCTGTATGTGTATATATATTTACTTGTGAGGCTTTGTTGTTCGTTTCAAATTAAAACCAAAATAAATGAGTTCTGTTTAGTGGTTGGCGTTGTCGTTGTTACACATTTTAGAGTCTATGAAAATTGGTTGCTTATTAAAAATATAATAAAATATATAAAAAGAAATGTAATTTTCAGAAAAGTTTTATTAATGGTTTTCAAGTTGACATTTAAAACCGTAAGGAAACTAACATAAAATTACACTGAGAAAACAAAGTATTACAATTTAGGTGCAAAAATATGTTGACATTTTTTTGAAAAAAAAAAATTAAATAACAATGTAAGTAAAAAAAATATGTGCCAAAAAATTGTATAAATAGTATTCAAAATATTAGCTTTTTTGTAGCAGCCAATATTTTTTCTTATAATAAAATAAAAACGAGTGTTCACTTGTTCGAATGCGCACTGTTTGGTGTTTTTGTAGTGGGCCTAAAAATAGGAGACGCCACCACTCGTGAAAATTCTTGAAGAGCAGTTTGGGAAATTCCTTACCGAAAAGTTATATACGACCAAAATAAGAGATTTGCCTCGCGCCCATTGTTTATCCACTATTTTTGTTTGTTAGTGTGTGTGTTTGGGAAAACAAGGTGAAATTGCTTTTGAAGTGCGGTTTTTGTTTTTCTTTCGCTTCCCCCGAAAAGATTTTCATTTGCGGATTGCCTCATTTGAGGGCTTTCAGGGATTTAGGTTTGTCGAGAGGGGAATTACCATTTGGATATTTCCGACGTGGAATGCAAATTGATTTTCAATATTTTCCCGCCTTTTTTCAGGCCCTTATTGTCCGCCTGTTACTGTTTTCCATTCAAATTGGCAATTATCATTGGGTGCTGGGTTTTTTTGTGGGTGTGAATTGCAAATCAATGGGCAATCTTATTCAATTAAAGTTCTCATAATTAACAGCGAAGTATGTGAGTCCAATCCGGTTAATTTCAGTGTAATTACTTCTTATATGTAGTTATATATTTATTAATGAGTAATTTACATGTTGGGAATCTAAGCCTGCAGATTTTTTTGTTATTTGAACAGTAATAGAAAAAATGTTGGTTTATTATAAAGCTACTAAAATAAAATTTAAATAAAAAATGTTAAAAAATTAGTCAAGTCAATCCCATTTGAATTTTGAGCTAAACTTTAATAAATAAATAAATACAAAATTAAATTCCTTAAGTACATATTTTGTTGGTGAATAAGAAATGTTCTTTATCTTAAAAAAATCACTTATAAATCTGAAATTTCAAATAGCATTGAATCTTAAATATGTTTGGCGCCAACATAAAATTTAAATTTCCGTCCCCAGTAGCTGCACTCTTCCAACCAACGCTTGCTGTGTTTATCTCTCACCATAGACATAGAGTAGGAAACTATATAGAGTCGGCATTTGCTCTGCCCGCAAATTTATGGACGCTTGCGTGACGCCGGTGTTTGAACAGTGTGGTGAAGATATCAGCTGTTCGAACATGTGCAAGCGACCAGCAACAGGATGCAACTGCCGTAAGACCTGCATGCGAAAGAAGAGTTCAGCTAGTAAGCGCTAAATTCAAAACATTGAAAGAGTTTTTGCGCTATTTTGTAAAAACAATGACTTCTCTTTTGCTTTTTTTTGCCTTTACAAGAACTACATACGACTAAACACCGTTGATATGTCAATAAAAGTCAAAAATAGCGATGTTTTATGACTTAAAACACAAAAATTTCAGGTTTTTAAACAAAACGTCCAGAGGTATTGCCTCTAAGCCGATGGTAATTCGATGTCTCCATTCTTTTATTGATTTCGCTGCAAAATACCAGTTTATTTACTTTTTATCATTTCACCACACTTCGAACATCCAAGCAGATTCCCAGCAAATTCAAATTGCTTTTGCTGTTTGACGTGACGTCATGTCGAACCTGAAGCATCTTCTCAATGCTCGACGTCCACCAATACAATCATCCCTCACACCTATTTTTAACTGTGTGAACTCAAAAATATTTCCGATTCCTACTCAGTATCGATAAAATATTCTCTGTTATTCATACAACAGGCTCTTAAAAGGTCGTGTTTCGTATGGCTTTGAGCTGTAATGCTGATTTGAGATATTTTATTGGCATAGAGTAATTATGTTATTGGTTTGATTTGCTTTTTTGAGTTTAAGGTAGTGAAAAAATTCAGTATTAAACCAAAAAATACTAGCTTCTACTTGAAAATGTCAAATATTTAAAAAATGTAAAATAAAAAAACAAATATAATAAAATAAAAAAATAACAATATATCTTTGCAACAAACTTAATTCCACCATAATAAATTATAAAACGGATTTTTTTTTTATTTGGTTTTTTTAGAAACATTGAAAGTGCATTATTACTCTATGTTATCTCTCACGAATATCAAATGAGAGACTGCAAACTCTAAAAATCATTGAAAGACAAGCTTATCTAAAAGACAAAAAATGTTAAATAATAATAATAAATATGCTCTCTGAGATTGAGAGAACTCAGAAGATCTCTCTCTCTTTCTGTTAGTTCGCTGTTTGGCTAACATTTTTCTGTTCGTACGACGTTTGGCTAACATTTTACTGCAAAACACAAACCCACCACAAGCTAGAGATGGGAAATATCGATAGCAACATCAATATAATCGATGTTTAAGAACATTGATGGAATTGATGTTGTCATCGATGTTTGCCCACCTCTAGTGTTTTTTTTTCTTTCGACTGGTGAGCATTGCGCGCGGACAAATCGCTGGATCCCCAAACATTAAAAAATACAAATAACGCCGTGCAAAAAGAAAGAAACAACGAGCGTTAGCCATTAAATAAACATAGAACCAGGCTTGTTTTCTGGCAATAATTTAAATTTCAGCGTCGAGACGAAAACAAAGTCGCGGTCCCTCCGCAAAAAGCAAAAAAAAAAAACAGTAAACAAAAACAAACACTCGGATCAACAACGATATTAGTTCCAATTTAGTTTTATTTCGCAGTGAAAAGCAAAATATAACAAAACTTTGCTTTTGTTTTTTCGCCGCTTTTTTCGTAGTTTTTTGTTGTTTTTCGTTATTTTTGCGGCGCGTCGCTTGACGTTTTATGTGTGTGCGTGCGTGTAAATGTAGGTACGTGCATTTGTGTGTCTGTGAGTTTGATTTAAATAAATTATAAGTTCAGCAAGCAAAAGTAAAAGAAAACGCAAGTAAACTGTGAAAAATAAAATAAATTAAATAATCAACAAGTGTAAGTGTAAATTAAAAAAAAAAAATCAAAAAGAAAAGTAAACAAAACGAAAATGCTAAAGAAAGAGAAAATGGAAGAAAACTGTTTTAACATTTAATCATACCAATATCAAAATATAGTTTTAAAATCGACGATCGACACAAAGTGCAAAAGGCAACAAAACTACGAAAGCGCCCAAAAGGAAAATCCGGTTTTACAACTTCTCTCTCAACACACACAATACACACAAACGACCAAATTCTCTCTGAGAAACAAACTAAAATTCCATTGCTTATAATAAATGGTTTTTCTATAGGAATTTCACCCATGAATGTCTCCCAGCTAAAAAAATAACAAAGAAAAATAAATATTGTGAATGAAAATCAGCTGCGACAGGTGCTACAAAAAAATTAACACAAAGGCCAATGAAAAACATATTTTAATGTGAATTTAATCACAGTGAACTCTCAGATATATAACATGCCTAAATAATAAATAATTAAGATATTCGAGTTAAATTTTCCATTATAAAAACTATATCATAAAAAATGTATATTGTCTTTTGTCCAATCGTTCAAACTTAAGATCATTAAAAAAATTGCATACAAAAATGTAATAATATGTTTTTAAAGCAACTTAAATAAAACAAAAAAAAAAACACTTGTGTTCAAGCAAAAGCACACCAAATTAAAAACTATAATAACATATAAATTTATTTTAAAATAATTGTATTTCTTTACATAAATTAAAACCAATTTCAAATGTTCAGATCATTTAAACTGCTATGTTGTGTATAAACATATATGGGCTAACCAACCCATAATTTTGTTATTTATTTAGCTTCTTGACTGTATCTCTGCTATTTGAAAAACCATCCAGAAATCTCTCGTAAAAAGTGAAATCAATAACACAAAAGAATGTTAAAACGGCAAAAAGAGGGGGCCATAGAAGTAGCATAAACAGAAAATAACAATAAACTAGGCAAAAATAAACAGTAAGCTCTCTCACTCTCTCTTTTTTCTTTTCACCATTTGGGTAAACAAAAAATACTTTACAGTTATTTCAGGCAGCTGTTTTTTGTTTATATGCAGAAATATGTTAAGTATGCATAAATAAATTAATTTCCACCAGCACACGCTTGTTCGCTAAATTGAATTTCCACACGAAAAATGTGAAAAAATATAGCGCTATTGTGTGTTATCTTATCCGTAAACACGATTTTGATGATGGTGCAATTGAAAAAATAACAGAGAAATGTGCTACAATTGCTTCCTTATCAAAAATAGTATTACCTGCAAGAAAGAGATAGTGATAGAAGAGGAAAAAGAGAAGGGTAGAGTGGGTAGGAAATTACATACATATTTCATTATTTCCTTGGGTGACTTTTCCAACCAAATATTTTTATCTACTTACAATGTTGTCTAGACAGATTCCTTTGCTTTTCTTCTTTTTCTCCACCACAAAGATATATATATATATAGGAAAAGTCTGGTAGTGGTGTGTATACTGCAGGATTTTCGCACCCTCTCCTAGGCATTTTCTTCTTCTGCCTCCTTTACTACTTTTTGTTGTGCTCCAGACTTCAGTTTACTCCACTTTGCGTCCGACTTTCGACCCCCCCACACCCACAAAATCCCACCCCCTTTTCGGAAAAGCCCCCTTTGCAGCATCCAGCAACCCCCAAAAAAACGCATTCTCTTGCTCCCTTTTATTGCCTTTCCTTGTTGAACAGTGGAACTTCATTAATTGAAATTTAATATGATAAAACTGACTTACGTTTTCGTAAAAGATATTTATGTTTTATAAATTAAATTTTCTTATTAAAAGTAAAGGAAACTAGTTTCTTAAAAATGTGTAGTAAATTATGAAACAATTTTTTTTTAGTGAGATATTAGGAGTTTATTAAATTTTGTAAAAATACCAATTAGGATAGTTGATTTAAATATCAATTAACATATTTTAAAAATTTAGTTTATTACAGAAAATAGCCATAATGGAATGTTCACTGTAGTTGTTTGTATATTTATTCTGGGGATTTGTGGGCGCCGTTTGCGCGCAAATTTAAATTTATGCGAACTTTCTGTGGAACGCACTAACTGCCGGCAACTTTGCCTCTACACCCCCCCCTTTTCACCACCCCATATATACCCATCTCTTTCCCTTCTCCGGGGAGTAGAAGTTTTTACCAAAACAACAAAAACGACTGAGGATGACGACTCTTGGTCCACCGTTTTGTTGTTGTTGTTTTTGTCCCTTGGTTTTTGCTGTCTGCCGCTGTTATGCTTTTGTTGCCATTGTCGTTGCAACGAAAGAAAGAGATGGGGGATGTTGGCTGGAGAGGAAAAAAGAGGGGTGAGAGATAGAGACAGCGAATTCCCAGTGAATTGTGAATTGTGTTCCATTAGCAGCAACCCCGAACACTTGTACTTATGGATTGTACAGCATGGGCACTGTGGGATGGCATATAATATTCAATTGGGCTTATAACTTTATGTTTTTGAAGGAAATACGTTAACTCAAATTTAGAAACAACGCATAAATAGTGATACAAACAAACAAAACCGTTAAAATTGTAACTTAAGAATAGGTTCTTTTCTTTATCAGCTCATTTTGAGGCTCATTAGAAAAGTTTTTTGTTCTGTAGTAGGTACATTATCTGAAAAACACTACGGAATATGTAAAGAAAAAGCATTTCCCCATCTTGGATTTGAACAGAAGTTTCCTTTTACCAGTTTTCTTACAACTTGGCCCACTGTGCAGCCCACTGTGCGACAGCTGGTCAAAAGAGTTGATTGTTGTTGGTTTTGCTACTTTGCTGCTGTTTCGTTTATCGTTTTTGTTGGCTTTTCTGTTTGTTGCTGCCTCCGTTTTTTCTCCACCTCCACCTCTGTCTCTGCCCCTCTTTTTCCATATATTTCTTATGGAGTTCGGACAATTTGTTGTATAAAAGTCGCGTGTGCTGGAAGTTGTTATTATTTTACTTTTGTTATTTTCGTTGCTCCTTTTACATAAACAATATTTTTTTTATTGAAAACCAAAAAATTCTGCTTCCACCGTTTTATCTGTTTTTTTTTCTGTATTTTTTTCTTGCTCTTAATTGGATTTGATTGCTTTTGGCTGGCGGCGCCGCCTCTCAAACGAAAAACGAAAAATCCATGAATCTCCGAGGTTTTTTTCTTTTTGCTGATGTTGCTGCCGCAAATCGCATTAGTTTTTGTTACTGTTTAGTTCCCAACGCTTTCCTTTCTTGTCTCACATTTATTTGGTTTTTTTTTTGCAAACCATTGTTTGGTTTTTACAGGCGAAACTCCCCGAAATGGAAATTCTCATAGGATGAACTATATTTAGTACTTGAGTTTAATTTGTATCTTAACCAAAAAGCAACATCTTAACTTTCTCAAAATAAACTTCAGTTTTTTAAAAACAATAGTTTGTTATAATTAAAAAAAAAAATTAACTTATTTTAAATGTAAAAAATTATATATGAAAGTTGTTTTAGTTGTGTTAATAGAAAATATTGTTGATATTTTGAATTGTTTTGCAGGGAAATGTAAAAATTAATTGATAGTCATACTATTTAAAGATTAATTTTATAGAAGTTGGACTGTATTTAATTTATGTTTTTGCAAAGCCAGAGTTGCCCCAAAAAATAAAAGTCGGGCCTCCCTCTCAGTCCGTCTTTGTCTCGCGCCCGCCCGCTTTTCCGTCTCTTTCCCATGAGAATAAAATCGCTAAACTACTGAACTGTAAATGAGGTTCAATGAACTTGCCACAAGGCGAGTGCGAAAGAGACGGAAGACTACGAGCGAGCGAGAGGGCAATAGCCACTCTTTGTTGAAGCTTTTTTTTCCTCATATATATCTATTTTTTTTAATATGCGCCTGCTGACGTTGCAAGTTGCTCGCGTCGTTCCACATGTGCAATGTGCAATATGCAATATGTTGCACCCTATCCACCATCCCCCCTTAACCCTCTGAAGCCCCTTTTTCCCCAACCCCCTGCGCTCAACGCATTTGCTAATTTAATCGCCTCTCTTTCTTTCGGCGCCGTCTCTTTCGCACCGCGTTTCAATAGACGTTCATTAAAACAAATGTTGTCGACATAAAAAAAAAGTTTCGTTTTGTAATTGCAACTGTGACAAAAAATTAGATATATATATATATATATGTGAAAAAATTGTAAACTATTATTTATTAATATTTCAAAACATAGTAAATATACTTTATTACGCCACTAATGCTGTCATATTAATAATACTGTTTACTTTTCTTAAGACATTTACTTACAAATTAGTTAAATTCCATAAGCAGAGATATAACCCAAATTTAATGATTATAAGATTTAAGTGGACAGTATAAGATATAAAAAAGAAAAAAGTTAAAAAAAAATAGTTCAAGAGACCCGATAATCCTAAATTTTTTTGTTTGTGTACTTTTTGTATTGCCTTTAAGCAACCAATGATCCACATTTCAAGCTCCTCCCCCGTTTTCCTTCACTTCCTGAGTTCTCTTCAAATTCTCGCCTGGCCGCCTTTTTAATGTGAGTCGCGCGCCAAATCCACAAAAAAAAAGTAAAAAAAAATAGTTAACTAACTGCCGACTCAAAACAGAATCGAAGCTAACGAGCCAAAAGTCAGTGCACTGGAACAACTAAAAGCAAACAACCACAAAACATCGGACAGCAGACCACAAAAGCTTAGTTACAGTTACTCTTAGCCAAGATTTCGCCCAACGCTGTTCTGGTTACCAATTCTTTTTTTTTATCGACTTTGTAGAACAGCAAACCAAGCAAGAAATAAAAAAGAAATATATATATATATTTATGTTCATATATATAGACAAACTTTTACTATGGGCGGTCATTAAAAGTAGGTTTAAAAGGGTCTTAGGTTAAAGAAATGGTCTTAGAAATTGTTCAGCTACTATGTATCTCAATTTTTTAATTATTAGGTCACTGGCATTACTTTAGGGTAGCTTATAAGTACTTTTTATTGTTATATATTTTTAATAAACATTTATTTATTTAAGTAGTTCTTAATAAATGAGTTCTACAATTATTTTCAAATGCAAATATTATCACAAATGCAACTGTCATATTTTTAATGTGTATAGTTTAATATTTTTATTTAATGGATAATTTGTAACTAATTCATGTTTAAAGATTTTAAAATGTAATTCAACCATTTCTTAATTTTTTTTTAATGTTTTGACACTCAAAGATAAAGAAAAAGCGAACACAAGTTGAACTAATTTTAATACTCTTCAATATATGAAATTATTTTCAAATGCAACTGCTATATTTAAAATATGTAATGCTTAATTGGTAATGAGGAACCTGTTATTTGCGGACGATAAAAAACACTAATTCTTGCCTTAAAATTTTAAAATTTAATTAAACCATTTCTTAATTTTTCCTTCAATGTTTGGAAGCAAATGTTGACATTCAAAGATCAAGAAAAAGCGAAAACAAGTTAAAACCAAAAGCAGAACGAGTCAAGAACGCACGTTGAATTTAAATTTGCCGCAGCTATAATCTCCGCTTGTGAGCTGCCTCTTATTTTTCGTATTCCTCTGGAATCCCTTTATAACTTTTCTGTTCCAGCTGTCGCGCAAGGTTTATTATTTTTTCTTCGATTTCTCGACGGTTCCCTTTTTTGTGTATCCTGTCATCATCATCATCTTCATCCGTAATTCCGCTTACCTGTGCACTTTGCGTGTCTCCAGTTCTCCTTTTCTCTTTTTCTCCCTTTTTCTCTACCATATCTTTTGTCTGAACCGAAGTTTTCTACCTGCGTTCCGGTTCCAATATGCATTCTAATAGGATTTTCTCCAACTTGAGCTGCCACAACTGGTTGCCCTTTGACCTTCCCTAGAGTGTTTAAATGGGAAAAAAGAAAGGTGGACAGATTTTAAATTCTGTGGGGAAACTTTTTGGCTTTCCATTTGAGTTTGGGTTTCAGTTTGTCTGAGCTGCAAAAAGAATTTGTTTTACCAGCGGGACTTAAATGCGTTTTCACACTTTGTTTTGCGGAGTAGTTTTTGTTCTTTTAAGGATTTATTTTTCAACTTTTTCACAATGCGTTGAGCCATTTTCTGTGGATAACAATGATCAACAGTCAAATTTCAATGGGATTATGTTTTTTTCATATTAATGTTATGTTGTGTTACAGACCATTTTAAATGATTAAAACAAAAAGAAATTTAATATAAATACATTAAAAAATTAAAAATTGTAGTTTTATAGATTTTGATAGATTTCATGAACGCTTTACTATAAATGTATAGAATTTTGTGAACAAATAATTATATTTTGTTTTGCTTTAAAATGATTTTAAATATTTTAGAGATTTTCCTTTAACTTTTGGATAATCGCAACAACCGCTTTGCTTATCTTAAAGAGCTGGAAATTGCCTCCGCAAATAGCTCCTCTCGTGCGTTTAACCCCTTTTCCTTAACCCTCTCGGTTTGGTTATACTCGATTTCCCCACGGACACTTCAATTTGGAGAGCTACTCTCCCTTTGGATCCCTTCGTCCTTTTCCATTTCCTTTGTTGCCTTTGGCCATCCTCCAGAAATCCTTTTCGTTTTGGCTTCTTTTGTTTCTGCTCAAGTGTTGCAGTGGTGCAGTGCACATGATGATGCTCCATTTCCTTGGATGGATTTTCCATATACTCCATCAGTGTGTGTTTCTCACTCTATTTTCTGCCCCCGTCTTTCCCATCTTTTGTGGATGGAAAATCTTCACCAGCTGTCGGCAATTGCAGCGTTTTTGATGATGACAACGACAAGTGGTTGGGTTTTGTGTGTTTTTACTGTGGCTTTTGTGGCATTTGTGGAAATAGAAGCTGCATTTTCAGTTAATTTTCTCGAAGGGAAAAACCATGTGGGGAATGTTGTTGTTGATTGTGTTTCTGAATCTTGGATGGCAAAGTGATTCTGAAAATGGACCAGTGAATGCATAACAAGGATGTAAATTTGTTGTATTTCATTTTACAATTTTAAAAAGGAAAACTTATCTTATATTGTTTTTGTTTTTCACTAATTTAGTCACTTCTTAATTAATTAAAATTAAATGATCTGAACATTATAAGATTCTCACGTCGACTTGGAAAATTATAAAAAAAAATTAAGTTACCTTTTATAAGATTTATAGCATAAGTTCTTAACAAACTAGAGTGCTAAATAATTATAATAACAAAAATAAATAATGGAGTGCAAAATGAAGTGTGAAACTGTGGTTTTTGTTGCCTTTTGCCTTTAAATAATAAAAAATATTATCAAAGCAATTAAAGCCATATAAGTACAGCACATTAACACAGCAGTAACTCGAATATCTGCCATTAAAATCAAGTGTAAAGTGGTTTTTGTTGCCTGCTACCCCAGAACAACACTCACCAGCAACATGCAACATACAACCATGCCACCTACAACCAGCAACCTCATTTTAATTGCAGCTATTAAGGCGCCAAAACGAAAGTGAAACCCTTGAAAAAGTGACACAAGAAAAGTGAAGTGCGGGTGAAGAAAAAAAAACAAAACAAAACCAGGAGAAGCGTGTTTGCCACCAATTAGCTGAACCGCCAAAGTCACGTGACAATGGAGTAAGAGTCTTTTTACTCGACAATCATGTCGCTGCGAAGCAACAAGTTGCAGAGCCAACAGTCGACGGCCAGCAACAACAGCAACGGAAGCAGCAACGCACAGCAGCAACTTCCGCCGATGGCGTATCAGCAACAGCAGCAACAATTGCTGCAACAGTTGCAGCAGCAGCACAAATTCCAGGCGCAACAGAGGGGCAACACCAGTCGAAATAATCTGGCCACTTTGGTGGCCGCCATCAATGGACATGATGGTCAAAACTCGCCCGTCAGCAGTGCTGGCTATCAATTGTCACCGGCCGCGGCTTCTAGGGTGGCCCATGCCCCACCCCATTCGCCATTGGGTCCACCCTCGTATTCGGCGGCCACTGCCCAGTCCGCATTTACATACTACGGACAGCATCAGCAGCAGCAGCAGCAACATCATCAGTTGCAATTAAACCACAATTACCAGCAACAGCAGCAGCAACAATTGCAGTTGCAACAGCAACAGCAGCAGCAGCAGCAACAGCAACTTCCACCGCCCGATCTCACCGATGGCATTGATCATCCCTCCGCCCAGGCTGCCACGCCCCCGGATTCACCAAACGCCCAATCTGCCGGTCAATCGGAACTGGAGCAACAACTCTGTGTCGTGGCCAAAATGCAGAAATCGGTGACCATCACAGTCACACCGCAACGCAGCAATTCCATGGATTTCCTCAACTTTGAGGAGAAGCGACAGCTCATTGCCTCGTCTTTGTCTCTGTCGGACATATTGCACAGCAGCAATGCCCAACAGCAACAGCAAGCGGTCAAGGATGGACTGGCTCTCAATGGCGGGCAGTGCGGTAAGTTGAAGATCAGAGGTGTATATAAAGATATATATATATTTTGAGTAGTTATTGTACCCACCTGTATTATTCCGAGCTTTAATTAGGTGATAACAAAACTGAAGTGCCTTTTTGGTGCATAGGTATTTACTGAAAATTGGTTTTGAAATTAATAAATAATTTTTTATACAGTTTCCTGGGTACATACCAAATGATTAAATATTTATTTTTGTAAATTAGCATTGCAATTTGTAAAATAAAACACATATTCCATACACATCTTCTTCAATTATTGTTATTTAGCATTCAAACTTAAAAGATACATTTTTGGAAACGTATTAACGACATATGTATATACTTTTATTATTATTTTTTTTTTTTGTATTTGTATTTATAAATATTACAATTCCCCCTTAAACTCTTACCAAATCTTTAAAGTTCTGCAATTCAAAAGTTGAACGACATTCCATTGGAGCTACACCCTTTGAACCGCACCCTCGCATACATATGTATGTATCTATATTTCACACCTGATGTGTGTATGTGTGTGTGTGTGTAGGCCCCACAAAAGAAGAATTAAAGCTGTACCCTCTGCCATACATTTCCCCTGTCGTTCGGCATATTGTTTCGCTTTAGGCATCAGATAAAAGCGTTGACAAACCCAGTCCCCGACCATTCGCAGCCCCTCCCTTTTTTCCCCATCCGCCCACAAGCGCAGAGTCAAGTGCAGTGAACCATTTTGGGGCCCGTCGTCGGGCAAACAGAAATGGAAAACAAAAAACGAAAAACGATGGAAAAAATCACATTTCCGTTCTGCATTGGAGTGTAAAAAACAAATTTTTAAAAAAACAGAGCGGACTTTACTGCATTTAGTAAAGCTTAAAACTTATTAACAGAAAATAAGGTTTTATTTAAAAATAAGAATATTTTCTGGAGGCAAATAAGATTTATTTGAAGATATTTTAAGCATATATATCTAAAGTGTATCAAACTCTATAATGCAGGGTATTTCGATTTTTATATATTTTTTGAAATAATGTTTGTGAACCCAGATTATTTTTATTATTAAAATTTAAAAACCAGATAAGTTGTGTAACTTTCATGACTTTACAACATGTTTTGTATAAATAGTTATTTATTTCCCTTTGAAATGAATAATGATGAATATGTATTTTTATTTTTTTTAACAATGAGGACAGTTTGATTAATGGTCTTTATTTATTGTGCGTATTTTTATTAGCCTCTTTTATTTGCCACATTTTATTAGTCTTATTTTATGGCGTTCAACAAGTCATCGTCGCAATAATTTCTGCCCTATATCCGATTACACCGTGACATGTCAATACAAATATCTAAATAACTTAACCCACTTACCCACTGCGCAAATCTCACCGTTTTTTCTCTATTTCTCCATAATATATTTCGAGTTGAGTGACTCATAATCGGGCATCATCAATCAAAGCAAACTTAATTCGAGAGAAATGCCGATGAAAGCAAAAAAAAAAACAGGGGTATAGAAACAACAGTTGAGTGAGCTTATTGTCTATTTTTAGCGAAATTAACAAAGATTCGAGGGAGATTCTCACATTATTGGCATTTAAAGATGCAATTAAAATGCTTTGCATTTGCATTTACCTTTGTCTCTGCTTTTAGTTTTTCTCTGGCTATTTCAAGTTCAAGTGGAGAATTGAAATTGTCTTTTTAATGCGTCTGCCTTTGAGGGCACGTGTCTGGAAAAAATAAAATTAAATAAAACCAGATAGGAGATGGAGTGTGGGCTAATTCAGTGTGTCAAACGAGAGTCGATGATTCACTTTAGTTATGTGAGTAGCTTGTACGTATAAACAGGTGTTCGTCAGCCAATACACCGCGAAAAATTCAAACCTTTATTTATAATGGACAGGTTCGGGTTTTTTTAATGATCATTTTCTTAGACACTTGATGATTTTAATCTTGATTGATATGATATATGAATATGATTTATTTGACAGTTAAATCAGAAGTGTCCAACTAAATTTTATGAAATAATATGTCTGGTTTCATTCATATAATTTTATGATTAAACAGTTTATTTTTGAATTAATAATATAATTTTTAATTTATTAGAAGATTGCCTTTCAATAAACAATAATGTACAAATACTGTGGTTAACCACAAAGTGGTATAAAGTTTTTCTCTGTTCATGTGTCGAAGTCAACGGCTTTGTTTTTGTTTTCTTTTCTTAATGTTGTTTGACTGCTTTTGGTTTAGCCGCATTCCTTGAATATTTTTGCAATTATTTTATTTCAAATTGATGTCGATTAAATCGGCCTGTTTGTTACTTGTTACTTTCATTGCTGGCAGAGGGATGTGTTAAGTTGTCAAAGCATTTATATAATAATAGCTTATATAGTCTGGTCATTCTCCAAATGACTCGTGTATCATTCCCATGACTTTTTGATCAAAATTGTAAAATCAATAACGAAAAAAAAAAAACGTTGGGAAAAATGGCGAAGGCAATTTACGATGTTCAATTACTGGCTCGCAAAAAAAAAGGCGAACAACAAATTGCCTTCAATAAAGCATAAATCGAACTAATCGAACTATCCCCTTGCACTTTTGCCACCTGAAACCGTTTTTCAATTTCGTTTCAATTCATCAAAATGTTGATTTCATTTCCCTCTGGCGGCTAAGAATTGTTCTGAAAAATGTATAAACTTCCATTTCCCCTTTTCTTAACACCTTTTTCTTCGCCCAGCTGTGCTAATCAATAATTTGTTGTTCTAGTAGGTTTTGTTTTCCATTTTTCTTTTTACGCCTATCTGTAATCTGGCCATATAAACTTTATACAACGCTTCTCCTAAAATTTCATTGAAGTCAGTCCAATTCTGTTTTTTTTTTCTTTTAACGCTTTTCTATTTTCAATTTGCACGCCAATTTCGCTGTCAGTTCTACAGTTACTGCCCATTAGCCGTAAAAAATACAGTAGCTATAAAAGTGGAGTGCTGAAATGAGGAGGCAAGCCGAGTTGAGAGCCGACAGACACACAAAGTAGTCAAATCGGTGGCAGAAATAATAACAACAAAGTCAGGCGAGCACATGTGCGAAGAATAATCGCTTTTAACCCATTGGGTGACGGTTTAAAAATGGTTTAAAAGCTATATAAGTTAATGTTCCAAAGGGGTAAAAATAAGGTATAAAGGTCATGAACTATGGTTGGGAAAAACTAATTGAGTATTTATGTTCAAATAAAAATCTATATATTTAAATTTTGTGAATGTTTGGGGTATAAAATATGATCAGTACAAAAATAAAGGTATAGGAAAAAAAATTTTATGAACAAATAAATTAAATCTTTGTTAAGGTACATTTCTTATGCAAAAAAAGTTTTTGGGTATGAAATATGATCATTATTTATACTTTTATTCTTTATTTTGTGTAAAGAATGACATAAATATAAATGAATTGGCAAAAAACAAAGGGTTAATATGCTGAACTCAAAACTTGACACATGAAGTGGGCAAAAAGTGGGATGAAAAGAACTCTCAATGCTTTTGTCAGTGCATCATTATTTTTGAAGGGAGGTGTGTCCTCTGTTTTGTTATTTACACACCATAAAAGACAGGTAAATTTGTGTACACAATAGAGCCTGCTGGAATCTGCGTATCTTCTTTTACCCTCTCATTTTTGGCTTCCAAAATTAGTTTTTTCGATGACGCTTCGATTGACAGAGCCATTGGGCCAAAAATTTGGTCATGGTTCTGTCTCTTTTCCGTTTATGAATTTACGAGGCCCTAATCGAACGGCAATAATCAATATGTTGGCGTCAAAATGTTTTGGTTGATTAAAATTCTGCTATTTTTGGTCTGTCTGCGCGAAGGGAAGTGGGCGTAAATTATACAATTTGTAGATTCTTACGTAAGCCTCGTTTTCGTGTTTACAATTATTTTGCTGTCTTCTGTGTGTGGGGTTCCAATCGAAGGTGCTAATTGGTCTAGGGTAGAAGTGATTATTGAATGATTACTGTAGATGATTATCAACTTCATCAGGAAGGTGAGAATTATTTTGCACTTTTATTTATTTTTTTTTTTTTGTGGTTGTCGTCTTTGGTTTCCATGTGCGATAAAATATCGTATTCTTTAATTTATTCGGCATTCTTAGTCATCCAACGAAGTTCTTTGCTTTACTTTGACTTGACTTTTGTTTTGGAAATGTGGTTTTAGCTATGGCATGATAAGAATTGTTTGCATAAAACGTGAGTTTACCCATGATTGA
Source organism: Drosophila elegans (assembly GCF_018152505.1). NCBI lineage: Eukaryota > Metazoa > Arthropoda > Insecta > Diptera > Drosophilidae > Drosophila > Drosophila elegans. The sequence goes on from NW_024545578.1 coordinate 1,372,156, forward strand.
TAAGTATTTATTTGCCGGTTGATTGGGGAATTGAAAGATTGCTCATTGGTTTTTTTATTTTACTTTGTTAGTTGCCTGGAATTTTGGTAAAATTTATTTGGTGGAGATTTAATGAAAACCAAAGTCTAGGAAACCTTAAAAATAAAATTCTAATTTTATTTAATTAAAGCTCTTTAAAAAATGTTTTATGTTTGCAAATTTTTTGGCTTAGTTTATACAAAATAATATTTGTTGAGTCTCAAAACCACTCAAGTTTATGACTAACTAAAGTGGCACTAAAAATTAAAACCTTTTAACATAAATTTTTTTTAACACTCCCAGTTAAAAAACTATAGGTTTTATGATTTATTCCATTTACTGCCATAACCTGACACTATCTTCCAACTCAATTAATTTCAAAGTTATTATTTCAAAGTTCAAGTTAGTCCCAGCTTAAACTTCAATTAACAAGTTTTGAAAGCGTTTTAACACATTAACCTGACAGCTTCTCGAACAAAAAGCCTGGACGATAAAGTTAGAAACCCGGCAACAAATCGAAGCCATGACCCATTGATGATCCGAGGAATATGATTAATGGACTAACGTCTGTAATGACCCTCAAACCAACTCGCTTAGTCGCACTAACTTGGCCCAGAGCCCGATGAATTCTATGAGTATGTGACTATACTATATATATGTATGTTTATGTCCCATAGTTCCATCAAACAATAATGATCGATCAAAGTGATGGACCGCACCCAAGACCAAAATAAAACATAAAGCCAACACGATGGCCATTAATCAGAAAAATGTTTATGTTAATCGGTCAATCGACAGAGTTGAACGTAAAAAGTTCTGCAGTCAAAAGAACTCAATTTCATTCAACAAAGGTTGCAATTTACTTGTTGTTAATGACTGAATATGTATGAGACAATGTAAATAAAAGTGTGTGAATATGTATGGGTGTACAGTAATAAAAAAGCTATAAAAATAAAAATAATAAATACATAAGCAAATGCAAGTGCGAAAAGTAGTAAAAATATTTGTGAGAAATATTTTTAAATTTTTTGAGAATTTCCAACTTTTAATTTGAGTTAAATAACGTTTAACTTACAAAATTTAAGATTTTAGTAGACTGGCCATTTAAGCAACTATGTATATAAATTGCTTTCCAAATGTTGTATATAATGTCTTGTCAGTGCATTTATGTATTCAGATTTATATCTTAATTTTACTAATGTATTGAAAAAGCGTTCCGGGAATATGGAAGACGATATATTGGTTAACAAATATAAAGTGTGTTTTATATTTGAAGAACAATATATGCATTTAATGAATTATATTTGAAGAACAATATATGCATTTAATGAATTAATGAGTAAAATTCATAAAATGCTTTCTGAACATCTTTCTCAGTGCATTTATGTATTTCGACATGTATTTGTAAGTTCTAAAAATTTCTTTTCAGTGCATTTATGTATTCGGATTTGTATCTGTCAATTTTCATTCGGCTGCCTGCGCTTAATTAATGAGTAAGAACTGCAAGTGAAGGCCAGACAGAGGAAGATGCTTTGCAGGTCAAGAGTTTTGGAGTCCAGAAAAGCATTTCAAAATTGATATCAATTCGATGTCTCTTACATATTTACCCTGTCCATCTCCTTCTAAATGGAGAAAATACATATTTGCTGGTTTACAGTACAGTCTGTGCAAAATGTGTCAAAGTTTGCTGCTCATTTCCGTCGACTGTCATCATCGTCATCGTCATCCTCAACGTCGTCGTTATTATCTTCCTGTGCAGACATCCGACCAGACATTGTCCAGGTGTCGGATTCTATTTGAGTTTCCCCTCCCATTTCTCTCCTTCCACTTTTCCACGCTTTCCCCAGATTTTCCCCGAGATTTTCCCTTATCTGTCTGGCTGTTGGCCAATTTGACAGTTGGAAAGTTTGCCACTCACAAGAGGACAAAGTTTTCCTTTCCCAATGCTAACAACTGTTTGCAGCAATTGCAGAATATATCAATTAACTGTAGTTAAAGTTTGCTTTAAAAGTTATGGATTTACATTCAACAAGATTCATTCAACAGATATTGATATTTAAGTTCCATTTAGTTGGCTCAAAGTTTTGAAACTTATTAAAGATGAGCAGTACACAATTTAATTGGTTCTACTACGACTTTTTAGACAAAGGAATATTTTGATCTTGAGTATGTAAAGTAATTTATTCTGATTGCTAATTTGTTATTCATGTTTAAAATTTGAATGGAAATTGCTAGGTAATTTTTAAAGACTAATCTTTGTGACGCAGATTTGTTAACAAATATTTTTAATATATTCTCAGGTTGAAAATAATAACATGCAACCACAATGTACTTTTTTTTATCTATTAATATCAGCCAAAAAAACTAAAATATGCTTCAGTTTTAAAATTTTTATAAATAATGTCCAATAAAATTTTAATGGCAAATTAAAAAAGTTAAGAGCACTTACTAGCTCGTAATGTATGTTAAGAACCCAATAAAAAGCAATTCCAGTTTTGCAAAAATTCTTTGTTGTTGGCCAGCAAAAACCCAACATGTAAATTAAAAAAATATTTAATAACCCTGACATACATTTATGCAAATTTTTTTGCGAGCTGCATAAAAAATTGTTTATGAAAAAAATGGTTGTGAGACCAAATTGAAGTTCATTTTTTTTCTAATGAAATTGGTCATCACACAAAATATTATGTAAATACAGAAAAACAACTTTTGTTTTTCTTGCTCGGGGGCTTTATTTACATTTTCAACTCCGCTTGTAAGTTGTATGCAAATATTTGCCTTAAATCTGATTCGGTTTGGTAGACAAAAGGCCATTGAACCTTTGGGTGAATATAAACAGAAGAACAACAAACTACAATTTAATCAGAATGAAAATGTGGAAATTTGAGCCTGTACACTTGGGATTTTATTCTGCCGCACAAGTCAATTAAGTCGATGACGATGTTCATTTCTATTTTTAAACCCTTCGGAAGATGTCAAATGTCAATGCAATTAGCCGCGTGCATTTTATAAATGTCCAACTTGGAGTACGAGGAACTTGATCACAGATGGGCGGGAAAAAGAAGCAGTTTCAAAGTCCTCAACGATTTATGGCCAAGCTTTTAATATGCAATTTGTTATTGTTCATTTGTTCGATCGTCGCATGATTCATTGCCATTCCATTATTTATAAAGTCTCTTTCTCCGCTTAATTTCAGCAATTGTTAGCCACACGAATTTCGACCAATTACGTGCTTTCGTACAGGGAGAAACAAATACAATGTTTATGCTTTGAATTCCATGAATTCCCAAATACTTGAAACCAAAAAATATGAATTAATAGTAGCAGAGATACCAGACATAAATAATTAAGTATCAACTTATTCTATTTGTCTGGCAGCTTTGCTGATATTATTAATTAAGCTGATTGTTAATACTTTTACTTTTAAAATCGCCAAAAAAGCAGTAAAACTAATTATCAATAAAACCGAGAAAAAACAAAAACATTAAACATCTAGAAGATTTGAATTTAATTTGTTTACTGTTACGTCCGGCGTTGCCACCTTATTGTTAGCTTTTGAAGCTTTTGTGTAAGCAATTACATGATATGGTGTTTATACACACACGTATTTCCCCATTTCATGAAATGATTGCACGAAATGGCCATCGTATAAACACACTAAGAGAGAAGTAGAGAAGCCGGGAATCATTTCTGAAATTGGTTTCATAATTGACTTTGACACAGACGCCGGCAATTTGCTTTTGCCGGGAAATAATGGGAATTGCGCCTGCAATAGGGTACAATTAGTTGCAACCGAGAGGAATGTGTTTGGGTAGAACTTTGATTGGCTGGGAGCAGGTGAATGAGTTGGCTTGAAATGATTGCTATTTATGGGTACAGCGGATTGGAATTTGATGACAATAAATCTCAAATGACAGTGACAGGTGAAAGATAAAATTTAATATGAATGGTTAAGATATACATCAATATTCAAATGTTTTTATGTCAATGCACATAAATAAATAGTCACAAGTTGGAGATGATGATCAACTGAAAAAATTCCACTGTTAGGTAAATAAATGAAAGTATAATATCAAACTATTGAAAGCTACAAAATATATATTTGATCATCAAATATTAAAAACCAAATGTCATGTGTCAAAATCAACTGAAAAATTAATATTACTATTAATCATCACATATTAAGAGAAAATCTTTTTATTTAATTCATATTCTTATTCTGCCACATACTTTATATAATTTTTGGAGAGTCTAACAAATACAGTTTATATATCAGTTTAAATCGCCAAGTGTCTATTATTTTTATCTCCTTATAATCAGTAAATAATAAATGTTCATAGTCATTGCTGTCACTCTGCTCAATGTCAACCACTATCGATGGGTGATGTAAAGTGAATCGGATTTTGTCATTGGCTATGACTACGTTATGCTTCAATGCTTTTTGTTTCATTCACGAATACGTACACACACACACACACACACACACAGAAAATAAAATAAACAAATCCCCCGCCCTGTTTCACCCTTTGCTGCGCAACGTGGCGTATACGTAATGCGATTTTAAAATTTTGTGCATGTGCATTTGACGCTGCTGGCGCTGCGATGCTTTTTCGATACCTTGCTCAACCAACTACGTGCCTCGAGGTGTGACCTATCCCCTCTTTTTCAACCCCTTTCACTTGCCATTTTCGATTGCACACGATTACATTTAATTTCAAGCTCCATATTGCCATCAAATCGACATTGGACCTGGCCCACAATTTTTGCGTTCAATTCATTTGTAATTGCCTTTTTGCCTGGCTTCAATTAGCGCGCGGAATAACCTTCATAACAAAAATGCCACACAAAAAATCTATTTCATAAAAATTAGCATGCAGTGCAGATTAGAGAAAATTTCAATTTATTTTTCAAACAATTTGTTACACTTTTTCTTTTCTTTCGCAAGTGTTTCGCTTTTCGCCAAAGGCTTCAACCCATCTGACATTTGACTATGCTTTTTCTCACTGTCGGCGGATTAAGCTTAAGCCTAGAGATGTGCAGGGGCTTTGATTTAAGTCTTAACGATATTTTTTTTTTAAATTAAATATAACAATAACTGGCATTCAAAAAATTAATCTTAAAATAAATGTGAACAATTTATAGTTGCACTTAATATATATAATTTCATGAAAGCTAAGGTTTAAGGCGTAGTTTTTGGCCTAAAATTTAAATTCAGGAATGTGTAAGCGATGAATATAAAATTTTCTCATGCTTCCATCTCCAGTACATCGCATTTTTTTTCGTTGTAATTAACTTTTGGTTTGTTTTTGTGGGATTTCATCTTTGACGTGTTGTGTCAACCTCTGTCTTCTTTTTTTTATCACTTTACTTTTGCTTTTGCTTAATTTATTCGCCAAAACAAAAAACACATTTTGTTGCATGCGATAAGCCGTAGAAATAATTTATATGCTTTGACTTTGTTAGGTGCAAATCCCCTGGTTTTAAGTTTTTTTCTCAGCTCTTTTTTTTTGTGTTATTTTAACAAATTGTTGAGCACATCACGTTGCGCAAATAAATTCGCCCATGTTATTGTTAGCTGTCCGGTTTTGTTGTTATAGTTATTCTTCGTGTTTGCGGTGTAGTTATCAGCGACGAATTTTGTTTATTTATAAGCGAGTAGTGCGCTTTAAAGTGGAACACGCCAATTGGCATTTTTCATAGAACTGTATTTGTATAACTGCCTTAGAAATCTTATAGATAGGAAAAATCTTGAAAATAAAACGAGTCTTTTGTTGGCAAAGTCAGCTGAGTGTTTGTATAAATGAATTCATGGAATTTAAATTGATAAACATACCTGAAATGCAATGAAATTATAAATAAAGTCCTTAAGAAGTTTAATAAATAACATTTTTAAAATAGACATATGTTCGTTCAAATAAAACCAAAAGTAAGTTGTTTCCACACTTTTGGCCTAAAAATGTAAAAAACCAAAATATTTTTCCCCGCTTGTAAATGCAAATTCAAGCGGAAATCCATATCTTTTGAACTCTTTTTCATAAATCCGTTTTGGACATTCATAATTCTTGCTAGTAATAATTTATCAAATGGATGTTTTCATACTTTTACTCCTCATCCGGCTGCCAGTTTATGGCATGTTTTTTCCAAGTACCATGTTTTTTTTTTCGCTTAGTACCCCCTTTTAGGTTCCTCACAGCTTGTAAACATACCTACAACAATGAGAAGAAAACATTTTTCCAGCAAGAGTCAGCCATATTTCTTTGGTTTTCTCTTCGTCTCGGTTTTGGCCTCAAGCGAATCTGGCGGGCGCCCCGAAAAATTGGAAACCAAATACAGTAGAACCTCTTTGAGTAACGTTTTTGTTCAACTAAAATAAAAATGTATTAAAACATTAAAAAGAAAATATTTTAAAATATTTAATTCTTTAAATGAAATAACTATAAAATAAAAAATGTATAAACGGAAAAATATTAAAAAAAATTATCTTTATTGTTTAGTTCGTTTTCATATAAAAAAGCTTTAATATGGAAGTAAAAATGTTTAATTGGTATTAACCGAAAGGAAGTTATATAAATTGGAAATGGAATGATTGATGAAAGAAATGTATTGTTTAATAAAATAATTAATTCAAATTATACAACAAACATATATCTGGGTATTTTAGTTAATTCATATAAAACCCAAACCAAAAATGTATTAAAAAATACAAATTTAAAAAAGACGGACTTTGTTTAAAAAATGTATTACATAAAAGCTAATTTAAGATATTTTTACTGTGGCGCAAAAGCGAGAATAGCAGCAAAAAACAATAATAGCAACAACGAAACGAACAATGACAACAACTTTCGCGAAAACCCGTTTTCCACGCGTTCGCATAGCATTACTATTCTCGATTTTTTTTTGTTACATGTTTTTTTTTTCTTTGTTGTTATTGTAGTTGGTTTGCCGCGCCCTTCACTCGCTTGATGTTGTTGTATTTGTTGACGCTTTTTTAGAAGCCAAAATCTTGGAAGCTGCATTTCATTCAAACTTCGACTTTTGAAGCTTCCAAAAAACCGGTTTTATGCCACAGAAAAACGTTGAAATAAAATTATTATAATGACGACGACAACGCTTTATTTTTTGCCTGTGCATATAGTATGTTTTATTTGTTTGATTTTGCTTTTGGTTTTCCCTTCGGGCCATTAAAAAAATGGGAAACAGCCGCGGAAATTGGGGAAGACGCATTCGAAATTGCCATTTCGCGTTAACATTTTCTGGTCTCGTGCTGAGATTCTGATGACGTGTAATTTGTTTGCGCAGACTGTGGGTATACTGGTTTTATGGGCCTTTGGATGGGAATGATATTATTTTGAAACTAATTAACTGCTGTGTGGGAAGATGCTTGTGGCTATTTTTTCTCACCCATTTGAATAATTGAGTCGAAAACAAACAAAAAACTAAATGAAAATCACTTGAATAAATTTATTTGTTTGCTTTGGATGTGAATTAAACCATTTAAAGTTTTATGGATATATTTGGATTTTACGGATTTATGGCTAAGAAGCAACAATTAAACTTAAAAAAACATATAAATATAAGTAGCTGACAATCAAATTTTTTAAATACTTTCTTTGTATAAGAAGAGCATTCAACAAATTAAAAATGACTGGTACAATTGCTTTGTAAATAAATATGTTTACCCAAAAATTTGTCACCCAATTTCCCGGGCATTTTCCGCATTTTCCCCCCTGCTTCCCAACGATTTTCTTTTGTTGGCGCCATTCGAAATGAGTCAAAGATTTTCCTCGCTGTTATTCTTTGTGGGTCGTCTGTTGTTGGCAAAAGTAACTCCCTCAATGTGACACACTTCCACGAGATACATAAAAACCAGAAGTAAACTTAAAGATGCTCACTTTTATTATGTAACTTAGCTGCTGCTGTTGACCAACAATTGACCACAATTGGAGCAGTTTCTGCTTGTGCCAGTGGGAAGCCCAGTTATGGTAAGAAGATCACGAAGCCAAATAGTTGTTAGCCCATTTGCAGTAGGTTTACTTCACAGTTGTGGCCCCTCTTATTTTTTCTCCTATTCTCAGGTAGCCTAATTTCAACGCTTCAATGCAGGCAGCACTTCAAAGTTTTTCAGTATGTGGGTGTAGTTCTTTATGGTCCAATATGTATGCCAAAAGCTTATCTGAAAAGCATCATCAACAGGAAAAGGGGGAAAAGTGCACTTGTAAAAAAACGCAGTAATTACAAATAAATTTTACTCTATTAAAATATTTTTCACTATTATTTTCAAGTTTTAATAAGACAATTTTCGGAATTGATTTTTATATATATTAAATATGAACTATTTTAAATAAAATATTGTTCACATTAATTAAAATATTTAAATATTTAATCATACAATTTAATATGCAATGCATTTAATATTATGATTTATTATTTAATAATTATAGTTAATATAAAATTTTAAATTCAATAGTCATGTATTTGTGTACTTATGTATTTTTACTATTCCCTTTATTTTTTGTCAGTGTAGGTCGGTCGGTCCAACTTGGAATGAGACGACATATCTCGAGCTGTTTTTGTTGACTCTTCTTTAACCTTATCTACAATCCTTTTGCTTGAAATTCTCTGAGTATTTCTCCCACTTTCCCCGCATCATCAATTGTTTGGCCAAGAGATTTCCCAAAGCAAACTGACACGGAGCTTCAGATGGCAGAAAATAAATTTAAATATTTGTCCAGTTGGAGACAAATAAATAGGTTCCCCTGGGAAACTTTTTTCGCTTGAGTGACGAAAATGGCTAAGAATAAATTGATAAACCTTTTATATTCAATATGTAAACAAAAATTGGTAAAAAAGGAAAACTAAAGTTATCTTTTTTTAATTAGGTATTCATTTTTTTTTATTGGCTTAAATAAATTCATAATATTTTGGTCTTCCCCACTCGCTTAAAATACTTATTTTTAATAACCTTACTAATAGCATTTTACGCATCATTAAAATAGCATTTTGTTTCTGGTTGTTGCGGGTAAAAAAAACCATTTTTAAATTCCTAATGTTCAAAGCACTTCGTAAAATATTGCTTTACTGTAAAAAATGCAACAAAAGCATTAATAGTTTACCTAGCAGTTTGCAGTTTACGAAAAAAAAACATAAATGAACAACCACATTCCGCCACAATAGCGGTAAAAGTGGGCGTGAAATGCGGCCATTTAATAACCGGTGGCCCAAAATGGGGGAACGCCTGCTTCCGTTTCCGCAGAGCATTTCCATTTTCATTGAAATGTATGCGATGTATGCTAATTGCTAATTGTAGCCTAGCTTAGCCCTCTTCGTTTTGATTTTTGATTGCAGCTGAGATAGCATACTGTTCTCAATTACATTTGTCTTTGAAAAGAATATGTTTCATACTTGAAAATCACATTAAAAGTCTGGAAAATTCAAAGATTTCATCATAAAATACCCAAGAATTTAAAATTTTATTGTAATCGGAAAAAATAAATTGAAAGAAAATTCTTACTTTTAAATAAACTTTGAAATAAAAAAATATTTTGCAATTTTATTATTCGGGTTTAATTTAATTTTACGTTTAACTCTTATTTTGCAGCTAAGAAACAGAATGGAGCTGCCATACGCACAAATAGTTTGGGATCGGGCACTAGAACACCGCCCTTGGAAAGGAAAAGCAAACTTAGTGCGCTGGGCAGATTCTTTAAGCCCTGGAAGTGGAGGCGGAAAAAGAAGAGCGAGAAGTTCGAGGCGGCCTCCAAATGTAAGTTTGTGAAATACTTATTAATTTTAAATGTTCTAAAATGTTTATTTCAATTGAATAACAGCGCTGGAGCGTAAGATATCTGTGCGTGCCAATCGTGATGAGCTAGTGCAAAAGGGGATTCTAATGCCAGAGAGTCCCCTGGGCAATATTCCAGAACCAGGTGAGTAATATTAACATTTCTACGTATGCCTTTAATTTAAAAAAAAAACAGGAAATACAGCTAAAGTATTAGATTATTATAGCTTTCCTTAGTTTTAAGCAAAATCAGGAAAATAACATTAATTTTATAAAAGAAAATAAATGTAAATCCGCCAATTACAAAGCAAACTCCCGCTTAAATATCAACATATACATTTGTTGAATTTCTTAATGCGTGCCAAGCGCACAAATTAACTTGCTGATTATTCCCACAACTATATGTATTTTGTTGATATTTCTTCTTCGTTTAATTCGCCATGTGCAACAAAACTTTTTGTTGGCTGCCAATTGTTGGCAAGTTTTGCTTACGGCTCAACCAGAAGAAGAGCAACAAAAGCCAGCGCAAGCATAACGGAAATTGGCCATAAGCCACGCACGAAATAGCCATGGCTTATGGTGTGATATGCCCCTTCGAAACCCCTCTCGGCTCCTCAATCTGCCTAACTAGACAGGTTAGCACTCTGCTAAATTGTTTGCCAGCCAAAGAAGAAGCGTCTTCCTTCCTTCCGCTTGAGTTGCGTAGTTGCGTAGTGGTGACAGGCAGAAAGACATCTCGTCAATTGGCCGGGTTGTGGTGAAACAGAAAAGCTAATGGGGGCTACAGAGGCAAAAATCAGAAAAATAGAAGAAGAAAATATAGAACCGAATTCTTATAATATGCTTAAGAACTCGCGTTTTAATGTTGGTTTATCAATCCTCAAGGAATAAGAATCTATCAAGTTTGAAATATACCATACATTCAAAAATATATCAAAGGTTTCATGCTTTGTGCTGAAGAACTCGCGTTTTGACTTTGATGTATCAATCCTTAAGAAACATAAACTATCAATTTTATTTAAAATATGAAATATATTCAAAAATAGCGCAAATATTTTATGCACAATAGATAATAACTCGTGCCTTAGTTAATTTATCAAGCCTTAAAGAATTTTTGATTCCCATAAAGAGTGTTATTTTTCTCAGTGTAAAAGGCGAAGCAGAGACAAAAGTGGACATTGGAGGTGTGGCATCTCAAGGAGGCGCCTTGTCAACAGACTTTACGAGTGTCCATCGTCGCCGAGTCGCGACTTTTCCGCTAAATGCCAATTAATCAGTGGCGACTAATTGTCCATGCCCATGGAATCCAAGGGGAAACAAGAAAAGTAGAAGCCTTTCCTCACTAAAAACGCGAAATGCATTCAAATGAGATTGTGAAAAGGGGGTTTTAATAAAGAAGGGAGGGGGTATCTTTTTATAGCGAGAATTCCGAACCTACCTCAACTTTGAACTGCTTGCGGCAGGCAAAGCAAGCAGTTTTACGAAGCCACTCCACCACAGATGGCGCCACCCAGAGAAAGTCATTCCCCGAATGAAAGCTGTTTGTGAACGCAACTAAAAGAAAGCTTTTATGAATGGATTGTTATTTTGACCGGCGTTCTGTAAAGTATTTCCTGGAATTTTTTATTTGCCGATTTCCTAGAATTTTATTAAATTTTTTTGCAGGGTTATTAACCTAAAGCTGAGATAGTTCTTGAAACAATCATTTTTGGCCATTCTTTAATTAAAATGTTAAAACTGGTTTTTTAGTTTTAAAGATCTCCGTTATTGCATGTTTGCATTTATTATTATTTATGTGATATTTATATTCAATCATTAAATGTTTTACTATTTTACTTTTCAAGATTTTTTATTTTAATTATTAATACTATTAAGGTATTTTACATGGTTGTTTTTAGAATTCGAAAAATAAATGCAAAGAAATCAAATCAAACCTTTTTTTTAAAAATGCAACTACTTTTTGTCACTGAGAATAAATAAAAGCAAACACAACTGAAGTCTGTTGTGAGTTTGAAACATTCCATTCTAATAATACCTAGTAACTTTTTTTTTACAAACTAAATAAAGAATAGTCTAGCAGCCATTTCTAAAGACTCAATTAAAACTGGTCATTGATTTGCAGGCGAGGAGTCGTATTACAACAGCAGCAACAGTGGAGCCACCGCCAATGGATCCCTGCTCAACTCAGCCGTCCACAACAATTCCATGAGCCAGGCCAACAATTCCATAAATGCCACCACCTACGGCACCGCCGGCAATCCGCTCATCTCCGCCGCGAATCAGAATCAGAATCAGAACCAGAACCAGGGACTTCCCAACTCGATCTCGGTGCAGCAGTTCAATAACGGACAAAATCCGCAGAATTCCATGGCCAATGGCCTTGTGGTTGGCGTCGGCGTCGGCGTAGTGGGTGGCGGCGGCGATGGCTCCTCGGACACCTCGTCGCTAAGCGGTGGAGTCCCCCACTCCCAGTCGGCGCCACAACAACTGGGCGTGGGTCAGCCACCGCCGCCACTAACACCACTCGCCCAGCACCACCAGGCGTTGGCCCAGCAGCTGCAGCAGCGATTCGCCATCAGCAACAATAACGGTGAGTTTCTACAAAAATTAGTAAAATTATTAAAAAGATTCTTAATATTAAATAAATGAAAAAAGTTATTTCTTGGAGTAATTTCGGGTGATTTTATGAGGTAAATATCTCAAGAGATCTGAAGAGACGTCCCAGAAATCTTTAGTTTCTCATGTGATATTTCTCAAAAGAACCCACATAAATACATAAAATATATTTGAAGTGGTCTTACAAAAGTCTCAAGAGATGCCCCCAGGAATATATATTTTCTCATGATATTTAAAAAAAGAGAAATATTAATAAAATATTAGAAAAATAATTCTAATAATATTTCAAATGATAGAGAGTAATTAATATATTTTAGAGTGATCTGGTTGATATTGAAATTAATAAAACTATAAATACACAACATTATTATTTTAATATATTAAACTTTAAAACTGTACACCCTAGTTTTTGTGAATAAATAAATATTTATTTTTGTTTGACATGCGTTCTACATGTTGTTTACATAAAATGCAAACAAAAAGTATGCAATATAATGTTGTATTTATACAAATTTAATCTCACAATTATTCAGGAGTAAATAATCTTTAAAATAACTGCAAAACATTTTAATATTCAGTCTTAAATTATAGCTGGGTCAAAAATATTAACCATATTTTTTCAAGTGTTTCCTCCTCTTATTTTCGTCATCAACGTAAGCCATAAATTAGAGACACTTAAAGTCCATTTAAGCTCAGTTAACGCCTAGTTAAGGGTCACCCACGCACACACGTTTACACTTAAATTTATGCAAATACTCCTACGTCTGGGTACATGTTTGCTTTTTCAGTTTTCAAATCTTTTTCGAGCACTTGCGGCAGTTTGCTAAAAGTCTATCGCATGTTAAAGTAACTAAATGCGTTTCTCAGACAAGAAACAGTATAACTTCAACTGTGAAACTTCTTTGATTTAAAAAAAAAGTGTAATTCTTCCAATTTTCATAAAATGTTGCAAAAATAACTTCATAAATAAAATTCCGTGAAACAAATTTTGTTTGTAAACTATATTTTTATGATTGAAAATATATTATTCGATTTCTTTATAAGTTTAAAAGGTTTAAAAGTCTTAATTCTTAAGAAACAGAGAATAGCATTTTAAAACATAGTTTATTTTTAAGTATATATATTTTTAAAGCAGTTGGTTTGTTTTAGGAATGTAAGACTGTGGCTGAAAAATTTGGGGATGCCAGGCATCTTGCCATAACATTTAACATACCACAGAATCTTCAGAGTTTTCGGCATTGCGTTTTCATCTCCATCTTTATATTCTTCTGATAATTAGCACAGCTACGTACACTTATCGTCCAGTTTGCTTTATTTTTTTGATGACTATTAAATTTTCATGGTACTGCCTAGTTGATTTAACTTTGGAGCTTTTTATTGCCGTTTGCATTTGGATGGGGTCCTCTCTTTCTGGCCGGATCCACCCCTTTCATTCGCACCCATTGAGAAGCTGCAACCGGCATACGGTTATATCTCTCCTGCCCTCTCTTTCGCACAGTCTGCGCACGTTTTGCGCTTTTGTTTATTTTATATTTCGGTGCTAAGAGCAAGCTCCCCCGTTTTTCATCTCCTCTCTTCGTTGCTCTCTCTTTTTTTTGTGGGGCATTTTTATAGGAAACCCGATTCCAATCCGCTCTCTTGCTCTGTACGCTTTTGCTCTCTCTTTCTCTCTCTCAAACCTGTTAAGATACAACGATTGTGTGTTAGCATTTCTGATTGGAAATTCAGTTCTCATCCAGTTAACATTATAACGCGTTCTCGTCGCGTCCGTAAAAAAATTAAATTATAAAATAATAAAACAATAAAACAATAACACCAAAAAACGTGCCGAAAACTCAAGCTAATCGGTATAGGAAATTATTAGATATTACTGCAGCACTATGCGAATTAAGTGCTTTATAAATAATACGTAATTTACCCCCGTGTACATAACATAATGCATAATAATAGTGTTAGTGGTTAATAACAGTACGCAAAAGTAATTGCAGTTAAATATTTCGACTCCCCTCTTCGCTCCCTTTCGCTTTTTGTGCTTTTATTTTGGGAGTCACATGGGTGATACGCCGGTTCTCTCAGGTTTCTGGGTTCCCCAATACCACAATTCACAAATCCCCCAATCGAGGGTAAACAAACGCCGACGAGGAAGTAATCGTAAACTACTACCGCCCATAAAACACTGCAGTTATTAATCAGTCGCATATTGGAATGTCTAGATCTGAAAATCAAGTGTCCATTGAAATAGAAATTGCTTATGAATGCCATTAGCTACAAAGTTTTGGAAAATGGGAGTAAAAAATACGGCAAAAGGGTTTAAAGTGTTATCTTCATTTTGAAAAAGTAACTTTACTAGTTGCAAAAGTGTTTAAAATTGTATTTTTATTATTAAAAAAGTGTTATCTTCTAAACTAAATAATTGTTAATTTTTGAACGACATATGTTATTAGAAAAGTTTACACTTTTAATTTTACAAAGGTTCCCATAAAATTGTAATATTAAAAGCTAATCTTCAATCTTGATAGTCTTTTAAAATAAATTTCGTACCTCCAAAGTTAGTCTCTAAATTATTTAGCTTTTAAATATTTTCAGCTGTTTATCAAAACTAAAAATAATCGAAAGTTTCTTAGTCATTAGTATGTTTTTTAGGCGTTCCAAATATTTATTACACAATTAGTCATATTTTGATAGACCCAAACCGGTTCATAATAGAATTTCCATATTTCCACAGTTAAATTCGAGGAGATCTGGTTATGGAAAGTCAGCTTAAAAGTATTTAATGTTTGTTTGAGCTGGTAAAAATATGTTTTTTAATCGCTACAAATACTAAAAGCCCCAATAAGTCACATTTTTATAGACGTAAACCAGTTTCTACAGCATTTTTCTTATCTCCAAAGTTATAATCGAGGTTTCATAAAACGATGAAGTGGCAAACACTTGAAGCTAAGCTGTTATTTCATCTAAAAACTACTTTTAATGTTTTAAAATGACAGTCTTACATTTATAATAGTTTCAAAAGCGATTTCCAGATCTGCCAAAATTCCTTTTCAATTTACCCATAAAAACCACCGCTTAGAGTTCCCCTTCAAAGTCATTGCATTCTTTTCAAACCGCAAGCCTTGTCATCATAGAAATTTGAATAAATGCAATTTAAATTGACTGAGCAAAAGCAACAAAAATAAAAGAAAATTCGGCTAGAGGGGGAAAACGCTTCGTCAGCGTCACCCGCAAAATCAGAAAACAAATAACAAACCAAATGAACTAGCAGCGGCAAAAAAAAAACAAAAGGAAAACATTTCGGCTCTTGTATTTTCCTTCGTTTCGCCGACGAACAGAACCCACAAAAGCGAAACAAAAATATTTTTGTTCCAAAAAGGAAAAAATACAAAAAGGAAATTTTTGTGTAAATGCAACATGCGAGTGCATTAGGGCTAAAAAGAGAGGAAAAGTGAAGAAGGCAAATTAAACACGGTTGAACTTCTGCCGCCCACTTTTTCCCCGTTTTCTACATACCAAAACATACATTTACATTTCAATTTAGGTATGTCTGTGAAAACATGGTGATCCCTACATATGCCTTATTTACTTTTTAATAAAAGATACTCAAAGGATAAGATTTAAATTTATAAATTTAATAAACCCCCTGTTTATAAGGTTTTAGAATCATGATAGCTCGAAAAGTTTTTTTTTTTATGAAAAATGTATCCCTTTTTTTTAAGAAACTAAATAGAAATGGTAAATTTGTCTTTTTTTAAAATAATATACAAAATGTATATATTTTTTGGGGACTCCACACAAAAAGAAGTCATTTAATGATGAATATTTATGTTCATATTACAGGCAACACCCTGTGAAACCCTCTGAATGGGCACCCCTGTTTTATTAACAGGGTGTTTCCTTATGGGACCCCCTTTTCATTTTAAGCCCCCTTTTGCCTCAGCCATACGCATTGCCACGCCATAAATTGCGCTCGCCTGCACGTCAGGAAGTCGTTGGAGCTGTCGAAAAAAGGGGGACAAAGGGGGTTGGGAAACCCTCGCAGCGCCGCCCAAAAAAAGGGGGGTGTAAAAATATAGGGGCGGCAGACAGGGGCGTGCAGCAAACTTTAATTTTCCGCCATTCCACTTTCGGTTGACTGTTCGCTCACATTACGCATACGCAGCGTTGACGGCTGCGAAAAGTATTGCCTGCCATTGGGCGGCTCTCTCCCTCTCTCCTTCTCTATTTCTCTGCACTTCTCGCTTTATCCTTTTCTGTGCCTTTTCTCTGCCTTCACTCTGCATTCTCTTTGCTCTCTTTTCGCCTTCTCTCCCTTTGTTTTGCTTTCTAACCGCTCTCTGGGTATATCCTTTTTTTTTCTCTCCCTGCTCATTGTTTTGCATTGTTTTTATAAACTTTCATTTCAAAATTTATTGCAATTATACTTGAAAATATTTAATGAGCATACCTTTTATATATATCTGTATTTTGTTATATTTTTATAATCCATTTTGTATGCGAATTTCCTGCTCTGATAAATGTTGCAACGTTTTTTTTTTTCCCCTTCCGAGGTCGACCACCTTTTTCCTGTTTATTTTCCCATTGCATTCCTGCTGTGCATATGTGTGTGTGTTTGTCTGTGTAAAAAGTTCTGCAAGTGTGTGAGTATTGCTATTTTAAAATCATTTGACTGATAGATAGCCGTTTTCGATTATTATTTTTATTTATTTCTCCTGTTTCTATACACATAATTATGCACTGATGAATCATCTCTTGAGTTCAAGTTCTTCGACTTTGTTTCTGTCATCAAATTGATAGCCTTTCCCGCTGAGGAAAGCACTTTGCAGTCATTGTTGGGATAGGTCACGCACTTTGTAATGAGAGTGCGCCGTACAGTGAACACCCATCCTGTTGCTCTCGTTTTCCATTCCCGCTGGGAGCTTATGCCTAAGTGAGTTATGGCCATTAGTTTCGTTTTTATGGCCAAGTGCTTAGAGTAAATGACCACTGAAAGAAAAACGAAAGTTTGCTTAAATAGATAAGAGTATATTGAACTGCCAGCAAAAGAGATATCGAACCAACAAAGGAAGATATGTACATGTATATTTGCCTTATCTTATTTTCAATTATTATAACAAATGTGTTTTGAATTCTTTGTAAAGTAAAAACTTTTCAAACTTCAACTGCTTTATTATTATAAATTTAACAACTAGACTTCACATCTATAATATTATAATAATTAATTTAGCAACTGGAGTTTACATTTAAATTCTTCTAATTACTTTCTAGAGCATAAAAATGTTTCACAAATATCCAAAATAAATCTGTCGTACATCAAATTAAATATTTGCTTAATGCAAACAAAAGGAAGTGATACCACTTGAGGATGAAAAATATTTACAATTTATGATACAATGTTGGCTAAAAACAGATAAATAATTTATGATAAAATATTTATTTTTCCAGCCATATATAATTTATTATACAATATTTACTTTTGCCATTCCCATATCGTATTTCCCACCAATCTCCGCATTCTAATCTAAAAAAGATTCTCCTCTTGTTTCGGCTCTTCCCCAAAATGAAATCTTATTAAAACCGCATTGCTGGAGATAAGAAATACATGTGTGTATATAATATATCTTCTATATATATAGAGTACACAACACCTAATTGAGTCAGCCTGATAATGCAACTAGTTGGAGCCAATGGGAGTGTGTGGAGATTTCTACTGTCTCGACAACTCTCGTAATCTTAGCATTTTATAGGAATGTTATTCTCGCTTCTTTTTCTCGAAGGTTGGGTGTACTTAGTCATCAAGGGTGTTTATAATTGATAAGTTATAGATTGCTTAAACGAGACTTCCAGGTACTTGGAGAACTTACAGTTTATTCAAAAACCATCAAATCTATAAACAATAAAAAATATTAGCATTAATATTCAGTAAATGAATACAAATTAAAAATTATTTGAAAGTAGTAATTAATCAAAAATTTAAAAATACGTTATTTTAATTAAATCATTTTATTTTTATCAAACAACTGCTTTATTTCAGTCATTCTTTGATTTAAAACACTATTTACATGATATTATATTTTTTGAATTAAATCATTCTTAGAATCAAACCAGCAGCTTGAATCAAATCATTAACTCAATCAAATCATTATTTGCATTCAATCAGTTTATGAATCAATTCATTATTTGAATCAAATAGTTATATGAATCAGACCATTATAAATTAAGTCTATTTTTAAATAAAACCACTAATTGAATAAAATTGTTGAAATAAATCAATCAAGAAAATATAAAAGTAGGCCAAATGTTTTTTGTATTACAATTTGTATTTAATAATTTAAAGCGAACAATGTTAATATAATTTCCCCCGCGGTTTTATTCCATTTTTTTGGCTCTACACCTGCTATGTATTTCTTGTTTTATTTGTTTTGGCTAACCGGCTCATTAGTTGAGGTCACCTGATGAATGAATTCGTTCCAATTTGTTTACCCTCCCAGCGGACGGACAAATATCTATCTATTATAATGGAAATTAATGTGCAAAGTCGCCCGCGCTAAATCGATTTTCATTCACAGCCCTGTTTTGTTTGTAAGCGAATTTAATTTAGATAATTAAAATCCAGAAAAAAGGAAAACACAGAGTTTGGTGGGGTGGGCAAGTCAATAGTCCAATCGGGGTGACCAAATAGAGACGTGAGACCACTCCCATTTTCATACCTATATATATATAATTTTTTTTTTTTTGGTTGCATGTCCGACGCTCGTAATTCCGACATTTGGATATCCGGTTCCTGTTCGCGAGCCGACACACATGCAAATGGCTCAACAGGGTTAGCTTCTCCATTATTTTAGGGCTTTTGTGGGTGGTGTGTCGATCTACTTACTAATTTGTTGTTCAAATTTATATTTCTCTGGATATATATGTATACAAGTATTTCGACCCTCAGCCCATTAATTAGGAAATTCTTTTCGCCGTTTTTCCGATTTATTGTTTTCGCATTCCCCCCAGTGTAAACATATTGCCAAAAGCCAGAGCCAAAGAGCAAATGGGCGAAAAACAAACTGAACAGCTCACAACAATCTTTCATTTTTTCATTTTTCATTTCACATTCATACCCTATTGTTGGTCTGGGGAGTGCTTAACATTTCTGAATGTGGAGGTTAATTTGAAAAATGGTGGAAAATTTGATAAGCAAAGATAGGGGTTATTAATGAATGTGTTTGTGGTTGGTTCTCTCATTCATGTATATATTTTTTGCTTTAAGAAGTTCGTGATGTAGGTCCAGTTTATTTATTTAGTTTTTAATCCTTTAAAGGCTGCGTTAAATACATTTGTCTATTATTAACTTGGATTTGCTCAACTAAATTAAACGAAAAGGTCATATGATATTCTGGAATACCTTTTATCTGCTCTTTTAAAATTGCTAATATTTTATTGATTGATTGGCAGATGCCGAATACAAAAGTTTGACTCTAGTTAGATGTGCTTAAAACTTTGTGTTCCACTTTCTCGACTTGCCACTACATTATCAGTCTTAATACATTTTTAAAGTATTTATTTAAGTACTCCTTAAAAGCTGCTTAAAATCTATTATTAACGTAGATTTTATTAATTAAATTAAACTTTAATATCATATTTTAAATGTTATTGTCAAATACTTTACACTGTTCTTTTGAACTTGCACTTATTTTTGTAATTGATTGGTAGCTGCTTATAAAGTTGAACATAAACAAATTCGACCTAAGTTCAGGGTGTTTAAAATTCGTTTTCCATCTTAAAATTTCACATCCTCCACTTGATACTCAACTCGCATTTTGCCATCTTCGCTCCAGCGAAGGCAACAATTTCGAGATACATTTTTAAAGGCGCCATAAAAGTCGAATGATGACAATGTCAATGTCTTGCCCCTCAATCCCCGAATCGTTTCACCTCTGGATACGAAAGCATGTGCTACTGACCTCCAGCCGGGGCCATAAAATCCACACTGTGCGAAAAAAAAACAAGGAATGGGAGGTAATGGGGGGAAGGCGGGGGAGGGGGAGAGATATGGAAGAGATATTGGTACAGAATGTGGGCGCCATCAATTATAATTCTCGCGCGCAAAAATTCACTTTTATGGTGGCGTATACTTGATGTGGTCGTTCGTTCGTTGATTTCCCATGTTTGTTTCGCTATGTGTGCTTGTGTTTAATTATGAACAATTGGCTGGCGAGAAATTTGTCTCACTGCAACTTCCGGTATTTCATTTCATTTCTCTTTTTTGAGGCTGCCTTTTCTCGCGGTTCTTATTTATTCCCAGAATCATCGTTCCATTGAATAAAGCCTCCAGTTTAAATTGGAATTTTTGTGGGTGGATTTTTGATCAATGCAGTCACAATTTTTCCCCTCCCTCTGTCTTTTTTTTATATATATATATATTTTATATATTGTATATCGGCCCGTGCCTGTCGCATTCGCTTTCGGATAATCTTTATCAATTTGGGCCACTGACAGTTTCGCTGGTAGTGTTTTTGTTTGTGTCTGCCGCTTATTTATGGACAATGGGCTGCTTGTTTAAGCAAATATGGCTACAATTCAGGCCAGTGGCTTTCAAGTGGGCAGCATTTGCCATTTTAAAGTTGCCACTGAAATTTAAACCATGTGTAAAGTGGTCATGAGTGTTTTTGACGTCCCAACGTTGATTGCGTAAAATGATTTTTGTATTTTGTAAAAAGATTAGGAAGTGCTTTTGTTCACGGTTGATAGGACAACCAAATTTGAAGATTTTATATTGCCTTAGTTTAGAGAAATTATTCAATAAAGCGAATAGTTTAACCAAATACAAATTTTGTCTTTAATACAAATTATTTTTAACAATGCTCGACAAATAAGATTTTAATTAATCTTTAGAAATCAATGACATTTAATTTATTGGGGGCTTAATAACCAATTTAAACTCGAGAACTTTGACGCATTCTGATCCTCCCTGCTATAAATACACTCTACGAGTAAATGCCCTTGTCTATCCGTCGGTTTTATCATAAAGTCATCAACCAATTTATCAACCCCAAAAATATATAGTCACCCAACCGAAATTCAAGCACAAAAAGCGTCTACAGCTTCCTTAAATGTTTATAATTAATTTCACATAATTATTAATAACCATTTTAATTGGTTCCTGCTGGCGTGTCAGAGATTCTCTTTTGTGATATTATAAATTAAAATTCAACAAACACAAATTACACCAACTGCACAATCAAGTAAAATAAATTACAAAATGCAAGCGCACAATTGAATGAAAGAGGAGATATAAAACAGCCAACGAGTGAAATCATCGAGAATGAGCAAATTTTCCACAATCATCGCACAAAGATAATTCCGCAAAATCGAAAGCCAAAAAGGGAAAAGCAATCAGAGAGGCAAGACGACTAAAAAAAGAGCACAACGCAACATAAGAAACAAAAACCAATTTTAAGTGATAATCAATAAAAGAAAAAAAAAGCGAAATCAAATTGAAAGGCTTTATTAGTAATAGACAACAACAACAACAACAACAACAACAACAACAACAACAACAACAACACCAATCAAGAACCCAAAACATATGTGATAAAGTCAAGTGTAAATCAAAGTTGAAGTGTGTGTGTGATGAACGGTGTTTAATAATAAATAAAAGTTTCATGGGGCTTATTGCATAAATTCCCGCTAACCGTTAAGAGTGATAAGGTCCGGACGCTAAGGTCCCATAAACCCAGATTGCGTGTTAAATAATACATGGCCGAAAAGACAGTGAGCAGCGGAGCAGCGAAAGATTAAGTTTATATTCCCATAACTGCCATTTTCAACTTCACATTTCCCGATGTCGTTCAATTTTCTAAGACTCGAACCTCAACCTCAACATCAACAACCAAAACACCAACAAAATCACCAATAACAACAACTTCAACAACTTCAAAAAAAGTGTGAAGGATAAGGATTTAATTGAGAGACAAGCGAATCAGCTTGAAGGGCGACATCAAAGCCACGCTGATGATGGGCTACATCATGGGTTGTGCTTGTTTCAAAGGTAGGAAAAAAACAAGTGTTGAAAACGCGTGTGAATACACAGAAAATAAATTTATTTAAATTAATTTCAAAAGATATTTTTATTGAAGTTATGATATAGCCAGGTTTATAGATACCCTTTCTAATAACCTGACTATAAAGGTCATTATATTCAAAATAAGCTAGAGAAACAAATAATATTATTATTAATAATATTAATATTTAATATCACAACTACTAAAAAATAAATCGCTGAGAATTCGAATGGAGTACATAAGGCATGGAAGGTTGAATACATACTCAGGAAATTAATTTTTGCAATAACAATTGTTTGAGAATCTTTTAAGCTAAAATGTAAAATATATTTTATATATTTTTAAAAAAAATTTTATAAGATGGATGAAAGTTGACAGCACTATTTTTTCCTCCAGTCGATCCCCATTCCACTGAATGATTTTCAATTGTCAATCGTCTATCTTTTATAAGCCACTACTTTCCCACCTCACTCGTTCGGTTTTTCCTTCCGCTCATTAGGCGAGAAAACCTGAGAAGAAAAAAAGATTTACAGCTTAGGGCTTTTTCTATTTTGTAACGCTCTTTTCGGTTTTTCTCGCATCCTACTGCACACGCATTTTCGCATTTTTCTATGCAACGTCACCTAGACGACGTCACTAAAACGGAAATGAGAGCCTGCGCTCTGCATCCTGCGCGCTCTTTTATCCTTATTTTCTCTCTCACTGTTAACTTTTCCATCTTAACATCTCTCTCTCTGTTATGTTTTCCTTCTTAACATTAATTTAACAGCAGTTTGTAACATTTTTTATAGCAAATTGAACATTGTTTTTTTTTTTTTTTTGGTGTGCAACTCATGACATGATGATTTTCTACTGTGTTTTTGGGCTTTTCGCGACTTTTCATGGTTTTTATGGGCTACAGTATATTTATTTTTATATTTTCGTCCTGCCTTTGTTCGTGTCTCTGTGTGTGTAAATTACTCGATAGCCTTTTTGAGTGCAATGTGATTTTTATGTTGCCTTTTGCACTTTCCTTGTTGTTTTCGCTTTTGGCTGAATGTTTGTGGAATTTTTTTCGGCTGGATCCTTGAGTTTGTTTATCTGTTTAGATTGGAATATGTAAGGTACATATATAATGTGTACGAAGTGGTGGCTTGATTTGTTTAAAGGTGAAGTGCATTCTTTGCTTACCTTGTGGTTTTTTCAGTTTGTCCTGATTGTCAGTCAAGCTCAGCCTTGACTGCACTTTATTTTATCGGTTTATCGTTTGCTGCTTTGAGGTTAAACTTAATTGAATGTTAACCTTTGAACCAAATATACCGGTATAATAGAAAGTATTTCAAGATACTATAATTTTACTAAATAAAAAATTGCCCTCTTATTAATTTAAATTGCATCGGGTTTGAAAGAAAACATAAAAAAAATTATAGTTATTATAATTTAAAAGGTGTTGTCAATAAGTTTTTCTCTTTTAAAATTTTTGTGTTAATAAATTTTTTTTTTTTTTGGGTGTATTTATACTTTATTTTTAACACCTTGAATTTGAAATTCCTTGTGAATGGTTAGCGTTCTTCAACCATCTCGTTTGAGACATTTTCTGCGACTTGCGAGTCCAGAGAATGCCTTTGGGCACTTAGCAGCCTCCTTTTGCTGGTTCTAAGCCCCATTTTCCTTGCTTTTGCATTCCATAAGCCACAAAGTATGAGTAAGCACTTAACCCTTTCTTTGACCGCTTTCTCTTACCCTTTCTTCTCCTTTCTCCACTCTCTTCTGGCTCTCTTGCATTCCTGACACGCATTGCAAGTCCTAACCTTTCACATTTATGCGTTGCACACGCCCATTTGCCGCCCACTTTTTCTCTTCCTAGTTAGTTTTATTCAATTTTTGCGCTATTTTTACTGATGCAATTTCACAGCGGAAGCAAGGAAATCGAGACAACCGTAGAGAAACTGGGTAAACGGAGTGAGAGCGGAGAAAGCGGGGAAAGCGGTGAAAGGAGGCTGCCTAAGTGCTTGGCCCATTAAAGTATGCAATCATTTTGCGGTTAGTTGCCCTTGTCTTCATTCCTTCGAAATCACCACCACCTTTCTTCTTCAGTTTCCACTCCCCCTTCCCTTTAGCAATTTCCCCGTTTTAACGGCTACATAAATTCCGCCACTGGCATTCGCCTTTAACCACTTTGCTACTCCATTCTAAGGTAGCAAGTTTCTTGACAAAATTATCAATTCTCAAGGTGTTTTCTTAGCTATAACAGGTGCACAAATTTATTAACTACCTTTAAGAGTGTCTAGCTTAAAGTAAAGTATTTTCAGTATTTAGTATTTAGCTTACATTTTTAAAAACATTTTAAGCATTCAGTGTTACGAGTATTTTACAAATATTCGAATACAGTTTTGATTTAAGATTAGCAATGATACACTACATTTAATTAAAATTTGATTTGAGTTTAGTTGATTTTTAAAAACTTATTCGTTTTGCATATCATTTTTAAGGATAAACATCAATAACTTTTTAAATGCCAATCTTTTCATCTTTGACATTTGTGCCACATTTTTATTTTGCTTTGCTGGATTCTGTGGGCCAAGTTCATTCATAAGCAAATTAGTGGAATTTCTCTTCTTCCTCTTCCAAGTCTATGCCCCCACAATTAAATCGAAAACACAACGTACTACCACCTCCCCTTCAGTTGTTCGTCCCTCTCATCTGGAAGTGAAAACACCCGTAGAAGCTACGTATAAATAAATAAATAAACAAGCGTTTAATTGAACCGGAAATTATTGTGTGTGGGTTGTGTGTATGCTTCTTCTTCTTGTTTTGCATCTCTCATGTGTGTGTGTGTGTGTGTGTGTGTGTGACAGTCTGTGTGCTTCTTATTGGAATTTGTTGTTCACTTTTATTTAGTTTTATCCCACAGATGTTGTTTGTTCGGATTGCGTTTTAGCTCTTCAACTTGTTTGCCCAGTTGGTTTATTGTGGTTGGAAAGAGAGGAGTTTATATTTGAGGTAATGAAAGAGAGGGGTTTACGGGGGTTATGAAAGAGATAGATGTACTGAAGGGGGAAAGAGAAAGCAGGGAAGATTAGAAGCTAGTTTCTCGCTTTGGGGCAGCAAAAGTATATACACGTTCTTGATTAGTTTTATTCTCGGTTTTGCCAACAAGTGCCAGAGATTTAAGCTGGAATAGGATTATGTAGTAAAGATTTTGGAACATTTATTGCTGCACTTTAAGGGGGTTTTTCGTGCAACAAAAGCTTATCCAAAGTTTTATTTTCGGTTTAATTGGGTGAACTATCATTCTTACTGCTGGCTTGTTAGAACTTATATTATTTTTTATGTTATTGCTTAAATGTGTGTTATATTTCGAGTTTTTCATTTTGTTAAGATTGTTTTTAAATTTATTTTCGGTTACATGATACGACTTTCTTAATTATTTAATAATATAATCTAATATTATTGTTTTTTTAATTGTGGGTCATTCCTATAGAGATAATTATAGGTTTTAAAATATTTCAATAACTTAATTCAAACGACTTACACTCCGCATCGAAAATAATTTAAATGAAACGTACTGCAAATCATCAAGTAAACATTTAAAGAGCTTTACTGAGAATTACGTTTTCTATTCATACTTTTGTTTAGAGAAGGGTATTTTCCTACCAAAAACCCATTAATATGCAACCCCTCGCATTAGCGTGATATTTTCGATTTGCATGTATGGGTGTGTGTCTGTGTTTGCATGTAACTGTGTGTGTGTTTTGTGTATCTTGCAGCACTTTCGTGGTAAATTAAAGTTGACAGTCGTTGCATGTTTCGACTTACAATACTCGACATGTACCATTTCCATTAATGTCTACTTCGCCACGCCCCCAACTTGTTGAATAAAATATAATTTGACATTATTTATTTGACTGAAGTTCTATCTTCACTGGTTAATCGGGTATTTCAATACCATAATTACCCAGCTGAAGGGGCTATAAAATATCCTGCAGACAACGAAGTACACTTTAGTGCCTCCAAAATGTCTCGAATTGTGACTGCTTTCAAAAGAACCGCTGTGGAATATTTTCGAAAAACAAGTCTCAACGGTTTCGGTCTGCTTTACTTTATCAGAAAACGCCGAGTTCAGAGAATCTTCTGGTTTTTGTTTATTAGTTTTGGCATAGTTTTGGCTGGTTATGCCGTGTTCGAAATGATTCTGGAATTTCTCAGCTACTCAACTGTTACAGATCTCTCGGAATTAAAAGTAGCGGAAGATGAAATGTATTTGCCCGAGTTAAGAATATGCAGTGGCTATAGGTTTAGTGGCAGAAAAATTGCAAACTATGTACAGAATATAGATAATGGCAATAATAAATCCAAGGAATATTTGTTAAAGGAATTGTCATTGCTTTCTGGTTATTTTGATTCTTTGTCTGTTGACTCAGAGGAGGTTTCTCAATATAATTTACTGGATATAAAAAATATTACCTCTCTTTTGATAAATTTATCACCCGCCTGCGAAACGTTAATAATAAAATGTAAACTTCAAAAAATCTCTGCCAATTGTTCAGAGTTATTTATATTAAAAGCTACTAATCAAGGCAATTGTTGTGTTTTAAATAAGGCAAATATCACGGGAGAACTTTCCCTTTTTCTAGATTCCTCACAAGAAGATGCATATCCCTTAAACGATAATTTCCCTGGCTTTAGTTTACATATACCAAGTTGGCTGGGTAGAATAAGCATTAACCCTGGTGAAATGGCAGCTGTACAAGTAGAAGTTATGGAACTTCAGGGAAATCCTCAATTAAGAGCGTATGCTATAGAAAAGCGAGGTTGTTATTTTTCTCAAGAGGGCGAAAGTAGGGAAAAGTGCCTTAACGAGTGTAGAATAAAAGCCACCTTAATTAATTGCCAGTGTGTGCCATATCCGTTTGGGTTGAGCGAGGAAAACTTTAAACTGCATTGTACTCTGGAGAATATAAATTGTTTGCAGTTGGTGGAGAGTGAGTTGTTCATTTCATAACTCTTTAAAATTATTTAATTTTAATAAACATACAGAAAACTGGTCACCAGCTCAGTGTCCGCAATGTTTGCCGATGTGCAACCAATTGTTTTATAGACTTAAGAAACAAGTCATAGACAATTTGCATCCTTGGAGAAGTGAATTGAATGTTAAATTAAAAACACCACATCGCCAGCTGTACAAAACTAATATACTCTATCATTGGTATCAAGTGCTTTGTGAGTTTATTTAACATTTAAAAACATTCTATGCAATTAAATTAAATTAATATTTATTTAAACCACACTAGCAAACATTGGTGGTGTTCTGGGCATTTGCATTGGCTGCTCTCTCATCAGTTTCTTGGAGCTGATCTATTTTATGGTCTTTCGCCTATGGTCCAACTATCTTCGGTAGCCAGAGATTTAATTAAGTTAAATGTTACCCATACGCCGTGTGGGCAAATTTGTTGTGATTCATCTCGGTGACAACGTGCGAGCGACAGGGCCGCATTAATCTTGATGACTTGAATTGTAACTGAGTCGAAATAAATGAGTGAAAAAAAGGGAAAAGAGTGGGTGGCTAATGGGCGATGGGTGGGGCTTAGCTGGAGTGTGCCGATCATCAAGGTTAAGTGGTCTGCTGAGTCCCTTTTTCATCGTCTCCCGGCTTGTTCGCAATTCATCGCCTGGGGTGCCACTTGATGACTACTGAACGGCAACAAAAAGATACAGAAAAATGTCTTTCCTTGTATGTAAACTGTACAAAATATGTTTATACATATATTAAAATTGTTTTTTAGATCTGAAGAAATACAATTTAAAGCAAAGAAAAGTTTTTAAATCACTTTGTTATTTATAAAAATCATAGTTTTAAATAAAATATACCATAATATATATCTCGTTAAGAATAGAAACTTTGTATAAGACCATTTGAATAATTAAATAGTGACCATAGTAAAAAATTAGTAAATTTTGAATGTTCAAGACTTGTAATAAAATTGTAATATTAAGAAATATTAATATTTTTAACAACGCACTTTTTACATAAGAAAACATTTTAAAATCTTAGAAAGATAAATTTAACTAATTAGAAACAACCTCAAGACGATCCATTTAATTTTATTATCTGGCTTAGTATTATTTTCTTTCAGTGAATTTGTGTGAGTGTGAGAACTTTTCTTAAGTGCACCTTAACGTACGCTTTTCTGTATTGATTTTTCTCAAACCACTTGTCAACTTTTGAATAATAAAATTCTTCTTTCTTTCGTTGCAGGTGAGTTTTCCCAAGAAAATGGTGTCCCTACATTCTATAGCGTAAGTTTGTAAACGTTTAAATTTAAAAATTCAAAAACTTAGCTAACAGAATCTGTTGTTAGACTGCTAACTAACAGGGAAAAGCTCAACGAAAGCTTTTAAAAGTGAGGAAATCAGCTATGAAGCACTTCCTCTAGAAAAGCTTGTACAAAAAGCTTTTGCTTAAGAGGCATACATTGTGTTGAATAAAGTGTAATTTTTATGGTCTTCTCTCAGTTATCACAAATCATGTTCAATCAATTGAAATGGAAGACAGAGAAGCTCATAAAATCGAACTTAAGCCATCCATTATCAAAAATCTGGCGATAAAAACTGCAATCTAAGCGTAGAGTAAAATCTAGTAGCAGCGCACACATTTTAATAGCCATCTGGGGACAAGAAAAACATTGAGCAAGGCAAACGTCTCCATTAATTTTAAAACCGCCATCTTATCAGGGCAGCGCGTCATGGTCCTAAGTGATTTTCCTCCAGCTCTGTTGATTTACGGAGAAAAAGCGGTGGAAAAGCGGATATCTGCTCTATATATTTTACACAAAGAGCCACTGAACGCAAGGACATGCGATGCCGTGTCCTTCACCTTCCCAAAAAAAATGAGAAAAAAATTTATACATAAATATCTCTGAGCGGAGGAACCTTCAGCGTTCCTTTTAAAGTATTCCGTATGCGGCGGCGGCTTGTCCTGGCATTATTATTTTTTATTTCCCTTAATTTTTTTTTGCCGGTTGATGAGCCGCTGATCAAAGACATTCCAGAATGGCTTTTCCGGGCAACAGTTTCGAGGAAAATTCAATTGGATTCGCTTAATGTGTCACATTACTCTCAATTTGAGTAGTTCGATTTAGCGGCAACTAATTTGGGGAATTTGAGAGCTCCACAGTTTGCGTGGGGAGGCTCTGAAAATAGCTCTTAGTTTTTCAGGGGACCAAAGGAATTTAATGATTGCTTTTCGGTTTTATTTATATTTTTAAATACATTTTATTTTCTACTTCATATAAAGAGGATTTCATGATTCTACAAATATAACAAAAAACTGTATAATAAAAACTTCTATAGATGTTTATGTTAATGTTTATTAAACATAGTACAACAATGTTTCTGGTTCAAACAATTTTATATAAAATTTTATAGAAACAACTTTAGGACAATGTTAATTTAAAATAATACAACAATATCATCAATTGCCAATTGTTAAATGAAAAAAATGGATTTTTCTAGTTTAACTTATACAATTTGAGCTACGGTTAACATTTTTCCTTAATTTCTTCTGGCTTGGAAACTTTAACTTCTTTACTTCTTCTACAAAAAAATCAATATTCAATGCTTTCTCCGTTTAGTTTTACAAAAAAGTTGTGAGAACAAGTTTAAAGTAAATTAACACTTTTTAAGGCGCATGTTATTACCATTAGCAACATGCGAAAAACGTTTTTCCAAAGCCCATCACGTCTGCATGTGTGGACAGTGGTCGAGGAGAAGTTTTTGTTGCAAACTTGAAATGAAATTGCTTCAAATTAAACATTTCGAACAGTTTAAGCTTGTGTCTCAAATTGCCTGCCATTGTATTTTGTTGCTCGACAAACTCCGTTCGGATGTGGTAGAAATGCTCCAAGGACATTAAGGCGAACCCATTCCATTTCCATTTCCTTCACTTTACCAGAAGCCTGCATCGATGTTGACTGTCTCATTTGCATAATTCTAATATGGAACATTTTTGGCCAGCAACAGAAGCAGCAGCAGCAGCTTCCTCAACTGTCCACCTACACACAAACGCACCCAAACACACACACATGTACTCGGTTTTCGTCCTGGGCCAGGAGATTTGCATATATAAAAGCGTAGCTGTGTCCTTGTCAACGTAAATTACGGCCATTTGATTTCGGCAATTACAACGCATTTTTGTGCAACAATTTTCCGTTTTTTATTGTACCCAAAAAAAAAAAAAATACATTTTAACTTTAATAAGTTTGTCTTGAAAATAAACTACACACAGTATTAAAGTATAAGTTTTAAAATTAATACTTAACTTTTTTGTTTAATTACCGGTGAGTTAAGTTTTATAATGATGCTTTCGTAGTGTTCATGTAATACTCATCTAGTTAGTTTTACGGCCGGCCTTGCCACCATGTTTGTAGCAAGTTAAGTTGGTTGTGCCACACCATTTGTTTAAGCTATGGTGTTTATACATTCTCAAATTTTCCCATTTTATTTTTTTTAATTTCACAGTGAATGAAATTTGTTTTCAGTGTAGGCTCTTGTTTTTTCTCTGCTTGATTTATGTATTTTTTTTATTTGTGGAGAAACGATTTCAATTTAAGCTGCTCACTCAACTTCGACATGTTGGCCAAGTTAATTATGAGCTTTTCCTTGGACTTGTCTGCAGTCGACAATATTTATTGTTGCTGTCCCGTCTGCAGGACTTCCTCTGTGATTTTTTGCTTTTGTCCGTCCTTTGTTCGCGGTTTGGTTTTCCTGCAACCAAGTCGCAGCAATTTGGCTCTCAGCCAAAAAAATAAAAACAAAAAAAAAAAAAGGTAGACAACCTTGGCCATGAGAAGGACTTTCTATTTATCTATTTGGCCGAAGCCGAAGCCAAGTTGCCGACTTGTTTTTGGGCTATCTGCATTTTGCGGGTGGAAAATGAGAATGAAAATGATTATCATTTGTTTTCGTTAAGTTGGCTAAAACCAAACTGTCCAGAGCCAACAAGTTGTGGCATCTCATAAAAATGAATTACGTGCGACGGAGCGAAGTAGTCCCAAGGATTCTGTAGTTTATCTAAGCTCTTCCTTCTTTCCCCCTTTTGCCAAAATTTTTCCCAGATCTCCAGGGATAAGTTTGTTTCGTGGGGAATTCCGGCAATAAGGAACGAACATGTTCACTCGCCCATGATATGGGACAATTTGTTGTGGTTTAAAGGAATGCAAATTGAATTTGCTTGTGTAAAATTATGTATAGCGAAATTCGTAAAATATGCGCTTGATTTCAAAGCCATACAAGATAGGAGTTGTAATAAATGTATTTCCATATTTTGCTTGTCAATTTATTATCATACGGAAGTTATTGTTTATTAATAAAATATAGATCAAAATATATGAATGTTAATATGTTTAAATATTTAAAAAATCATGGTACAATTAAAGAAACATTAGTTCCTGTTCCTTTAAATTTGAATCTTAAATATCATCTCCTTAGAGTTTCTTATAATGACATTAAAAAAAAAAATTATTTAGGTTATGTCCGTCAGAATTATTTTCGGCAAATTTACTTACGTTTCTATACTGAAGTCCTTAAAAGCTAAATAAAAATTAACTCACTTTTATTTTGGTGTAGATTTAGTATTCAATTCTTCAAATTACATATGCCAAAGTAATTTCTCCTTTGTCAAACAAATTGAATCGTTTCGTCCAATTACAAAAAAAAATATTTCAAAATAATTTGTATCGATTTTGGTGAAGAGCTCTCCTCGTTTTGTCCCCCCCCTAACGACTATTTTGCCTGCATCAATTTAGTCCTTTGCGATTTACATGATTTTCCTTTGCCGACGACTTTCCAATCCGCTTTTCAGCCTTTCCCCCGCTGCCCTTGACCATTGTGTAAGTCCTCCCGGAGCGGAGTCTTATGCAAATGCTTTTCAGGGGCGAAAGTCCTCTCAATCGAGGCGGGATTCCTTTCTCGTCGTCCTGTCCGTTCAATCAAAGTTGACACTGCCTGGCGGGAACATCCAGGACTCGAGATTCATCCCTGTCATTGTCATTTTCAGTGTGTGTTTGGTGTGTGTGTGTGTGTGTTGAGTTGTGTTGTGTGTGGGCGTCGCATTAAAGCGATTTTATTTATGCAACGGCATGTGCGCTCGCTGAGCTGAGTTCTTAACCGAATTTCGCATGCAAATTTTGCACGTGCCCTCGTCTTTGTGTGCATTTAATTATTAAAATTTAATTTGGCCAATTTTCTCGTCCTTTCTTTCAACCCAAAAAAATCAAACTGGAAACTACTCTAATATAGAGGTCCTTTGTCTGCCAAGCAAACAACCTGTTTGCATCCTCAAAAAAAAAATCTAAAATATAAGCCGAAATAGTTTTTCTTTTTAGAGGACATGGCACATCATTGTTATTCCTGTTGCTCTTCTCTTTTAGCTGATAAATTTTTGATAACTTGCGTCACTGGCATATTTAATGCAAAAGGAAAAGTTTTCCTTTTGCGTAAGAGAGCCGTGCGAAAATTTTAAGAGAGCCAAAAGCTTTCCGGTTTTCCCATTTTCCCAGCACGTGCCGTTTTTGTCGGCGAAAAGCAGCGAATTCAAGTTCAAGTCGCACACAACATTGAAAGCCAAGTTCACAGGCTCCAAGGCTCCCTCATGCTCTCTCTCTCTTTCCAACCGTGTCATGCTCTCTCTTTCGGAGGCTCTGACTATGTATTTTTGTGATTATGTAAGCAGTTTCTGCTGTGTTGCTCCAGCTATTTGTCCTTTGTTGCTTTATTATTTACTATCATTTCGGCAATTGGCATATAAAAAAATGTACAAAATATAAAAATTTGTAGCACAATCGAGGTGCAGAAAATAATATTAAACAGCTGCCTTGACTAATTTAAGAGGAAAATCTCTTAACAATGTTAAAAAAAAATTTCCATTGAAAAAATTAAAAAATTTTAATTTACACATGAATTATGAAATTGAAGAAACATAAAAATATTAGACATTCTGATATTCAATTATAAAAATATAATAACTAAAAACAACAAACTAATGTAAAAAAATACAAAATTGTTGCAATTTTTTTTTTAATGTTTATTTCTTATATTTATATAATATTATTAATAATTAATTTTTCTAAAAACTCCTTATATGCAGCTTTCTACCATTTTCTTAATGAGTATTAAACACTTGAGAAAAGTGTAAAAGCGTATGTTATTTTCTCTACTGTTGTTTATCCTTGTTGTTTTTTTTTGTTTATCCTTGTTGTCTTTGTTTTATTTTTGTTTGTGTCCGAAAAATTTCAATTGCATTTTTGGGTATTTATTTTTCATTTTCCTTGGCATTTCGCTCAATGCTGGCAGCCGTCCTTTTTGTGATTCTTCACCAGAGCTATCTGTTGTTTGTTGTGTGTTTTCTTTTTGGCCTTCTTTTATCCGTTTTTCCCCCTTATTTCCCTTGTCAATCGAGAAGAACAAAGCGGAAGGATGTTCGCCACCGCCGCCATAGTTTTTCCCTGTCCCTTTCTTTGTTTCATCTGGCTGTCTCTTTCTCTGCAATCTCCACCCGTCTCTTTCTGCGTGTTTTGGCATTCGTTGCGTGCTTGTCTCACATATCTCAGCTGCTATAGCTTCTATATATTCGTTGTAGCATCCATAAAATTGTGTAAACTTGTGTTTTCTATACCAACTACTTGGCATTGGTTTTTGCTTATGTCTCTATATATTTTTGGTAAGAGACGAAGATTTTCCCTTGTTGCGCATTCGAAATGAAGTCGGATTTTCCCTGAGGGCAGCTCCAATGTTTTCCTGGCCTTGATTAGCTTTCGGTCTTGCCCTGGAGATTGTGGGAATTTCAATTCAAATCGCTGTGTGCCACTGGTTTATATTTAGACGCGATCCCGATGTTTAACCTTGTGCGCAAAGGCGCACACTTCCTTTTCGGCGTGTCACTATTGTGGGTTTCCTCGTAGCCAGATGACAATTATGCTGCCTGGCATTGATGGTGATTCTGAGCGAAGGACCAAAAGGACAGGGACACGGGGCAGAAGGACACGGCCAAGGACGCGGTCGGAAACGAGAAGGGCGGGACGACAAACATTGCCATCGAGTTATGACTTTGAAGTGTTTGCTCATCAACGCAAAAGTTATAGTAGCTCGGCGACACTTCTCCCCCAACTATCATAGTTTCATTGTTGAGTTGCTCTGGAGTCTATCGAATTAAATGCACCTGTTGGTAGCAATTATTTAAAAATTTAAAGGAGTCAAATGCGTATGCTTATAAATACGTATACGTTATATTATTTTCTTCTTAAGTTCCATTTTATTAAATTTAGTTTTCATCTTTATCTAAAGTTTATTATTTTAGCCTAATCGAGTTTAGATAATAATGTCTTTTAATTAAAGGATAGTTGTTTTAAATTGAAGATAGTAACTATATTTCAATCTTAGCATAATCCAGTTTTGATAGATAGTAGTATTTATATTTCAATTTAATTTAAATCTTGTTATAGAAGATTTAGTATTTATACAATATTATTTCAGTTTATTCAATTTTTCTTGTGCCATAAACATTTTTCTTTAATTTTTGATAATAATGTCTTTTAGTTGAAGGTAGGAACTACATATATTTCAATCTCAGTTAATTTAGGATTTTATAGGCGTTTGACTAACGATAGTGACTATGTTTCATTTAGATACCCTATAGCTTAGTCTATATCCCGTTGCCTGCTAATGACTTGGACTCTTTTAATTTGCTGCTTGTCTGCCACATGCCATTCGGCATTAATTTAGCTACAGCCTCTTTTCCCACTCTATTTTGCCTTTCTCCCGCTTAATTACAATAATTCATCAACTTGTTTTCGTTCTATAGAAATCCAACCACGCTCCATGTTGATTAAATTCATGTTCCCATTGTTTGCCTCTTTCATTGAGTTTGGATGGAGATCCCGGAAACTTAATATGGAAAATGGGTTATATTATTTGGTTTACGGTTTATGGTTTATGGTTTCTCCTTTCGGTTGCATGTGCAACAGGCAAACACCAGCATAAATATAATATATATGGCCCTGACCATGGCCATTGCATTGACGCACACGAAAATCCAACCCCTCACCTTCTGCATTTTCCATTTTCCATATTCCTCTCGCTGGCTAGCCGCAAAACTCCTGGCTGATGATTTCAATCAGACTGTGGGCGTGCATTAATGAAGGGGCAAATCGGTGAAGAGGCAAGGCAGGGGGTAAATCGAGCAAAGGCTGGGGAAATTTGGGGAGTGGACAGGACAATAGGCTTTGGCGAGCCGGGCCAACAAACATGGCATAAACAAAACACACACGCACACTCTTCCGAAAAATAATGGCCAATGAGAGCGGTAAAGAGAAAACGCAGCAAGAGTTGGCAAAAGCTTTTCCTGACCAAGAGAAAATCCCATAGCTTTTCCTGCTCTTTCGATGCTCAGTGATGCTCATTTTTGCTTAGGAAATGAATTCTAGCTAATCAGACAAGCAATAAAATTTGTTTATTTATTTATTTCTTTATATATTTCTTTATTCATGTATTTATTTATTTATTTTTTTATTTATTTGTTTATTTATTTATTAATTTATTTGTTTATTTAATTATTTATTTATTTATTTATTATTTCATTTTTTTTATATGTTTTTGACCAGTTTCATGACTTCTTTAACCTTTTGAAAAAAATGTTTATGAACAATGTTTTTTTTAGCATTGTTTTTTTTTATAAAAATACATTTCACTAGTTTTATGCTTTCTCTTAAATTCTATGAAAATTGTACAACATTTCCTTAACCTCTAATTTGTCTTAGCCAAATGTAGTTACAAAGTTGGACAAAAGTTTAGCATTCTTAGCATGATTTGCTTAACCCATTTTGAAAGTGCTTTAAAAATTGTTTAAGTGGTCTCTAAAATTACATATATGATCAGAATAGTTACCGAACTTCTTAATTCCATAACCATTTCATTTTGAATTAAAGCCTTGAAAACAATGAGATAAGACGACAGTTTTTACAACCAAACTTTGTCGCAGCGGTTAAATTATGTAGTGAAAAAAGGTTTGCAGTTAAAAGGTATGTGCACTGATACAAAAATTGGAATATTAAAACTAAATATCTGAATTCAAAATCTTTTATATTATATTTAAATTAAATATTAAATCGCAAAATTAAGTACAATGCATATTAAATTGTATGATTTAATTTTAAAATATTTTGATAAAGGTAAAAAATATAAGATTTAAAATAGTTTCTATTTGTTTGAAAAGCATTTTGTTTAAGTTAAATGTGGGTTTGGTTGGAATTACATGTTCAGATATTAAAATAAATATCGATATCATATTTAAAATAACAAAATGTTTGGCTATAACACTAATTTTTTTTCCCAGTATTGCAATAATGTGGCATAATGTGGCTTACTGGCAGGGCAACGTGGCTAGAACTCTTTTGGCCAGCTAAGAGAGTTCTAGATGGTGGGTTTGGAAGGTTCAACCACCAAGAAAAGCTCTCTCTGCGCCGCTTATCAGTTGGGTGATGTGATGCTGCTCCTCCGGTGGCTTCACGCTCCACGCTCGGTGCTCGATGCTCGATTCTCGAAATTCTTGGGTGGTTGTGTTGCGACGACGACGACTTTTGTGTGGTTCTGGTGTCGCTGCTCGTCGCTCGTCGCTTTTCGCGCGGCGCTGCGAGATGTCATGAAAAACATTTGAACGGCTTCCGTGGGCCATCAGTTTGTTGGCAATTCTCGAGCCCGTCGGAACACAAAATAATATTCCAAAATTAGCAATCCCCAAATCTCAAAAAATCTCTCACAAAGCGCCAAAACAACAAAAGACACACAAATAATAAATGCTTATCAATACAAAAGCCAAACAAATTGTGATGTGATACGAGGCGGATAATTAACGCGTCTTTTGAGTTTTTCCCTATTTTCCTTGAACCTTTTCGGTTATTTTTGGGTAATCTTTATGTTCTGCCATTTTGGAAATTCTTCTTTTATGAGCTGTTAAAGTGTTTTGGTTCTGTGTGTGCGCGCGAAGTTAATTTCAAATTTTCGGTTATGCTTTTTGGCAATTTATGCGCGCCGTTTATATGTGCTAAGAGTATAAAAATCGAAAACAACAAAATCATAAATAAATATTTTTGGCCGTGAATGAAATTGAAAATATTGTGGACATACACAAGAATACATACATATAGCGATTTGAGCACTAAGTGGAACCATTAATTTTGATAATTAAACAAAAAGTGCATTGACTTTGGCACGGAGGCAAATTCCCAATGCCAAATACAAAATACAAAGTCAAGGTGTTATATTGTTAACTCTTGTTATTGTTGGCACTAAATGTTTATGTGCATTCAAATGTGCGTGTGCGAAATGCATTTTATTTAACGAATTTATTCGCAATATAAAAGCGCTAGCGGCTACAAAATAATCAACAGAAACATATTCGAATATTGCAATTTTTGTGTGTGCTTGAAAAAATCGTAATATTGTAAGAATAAATTGAGGGAAAACATAAAAATGATTGTAAATGTAATATGAAAACAAGCTGGTGATTTTAGTATTTTGTTTGGCAATTGTGTGTGCAAATAAAGTGCATTTTTATTATTTGTAATGTAAAAGTTGGCATTCGTTCACATATTAATATTGTAATGAATTTTTACAAGTAAATAAATAAAATGTGAATTTTTTTATTTTCTTTCATTTTGGTAAAATAAAAATACAGTGAATTAAAATGTTTTTAGGGTCTAAAAAAAAGATCGTTTGTCTAAATGATAAAGAATAGCTAAGTTATTGCAAATTTAATAAATTGTATTTTTCTTAACTCATAAGGATAAAATTAAATAAATTAAATTCCTATCCATTTAGAAATCAAAATTTTGCCAATTACTATCCGACTGCTATCCAAATTAATTGTATAAATTACTACAAATTGAAGCTTTTATTGCTTCTCCACTTTCAATTCTAATCGCATCAGCAAAAATACCTAAAACACAAATAAATTGCCATAAAGAAAGCTAATATTTAATCCAACATAGAACCGAAACTTGAACAAATGTTTGAGAATCAACCTCCACACAAACACACACACACTCAACCAGCCACGCCCATTGGAAATAGCTATTATAAGTTTTATTTGCAACTAGGAAAAGTAAATTACCGAAAATTTCAATTCGATTGAGGCCAAAATAAACAAAACAAAAGGCGGCAGCAGAAACCACTCAATTCACATGAGAATTTCCATAGATGGGAAAAGTTTAGCAATTAGAGTGAGTCGGGTAGATAATCAGATCGAGGGATAAGATGACAGGAGGCTAAAAGCAAATTGGAGTGGAAAATGGTTGTAAACCAACTTTATCATTATCCAGTGGCCGGCCACTCAAATTATAATTTACTGGCCTTAAACTCAACTTGGCTGTTCGCTGTTTTTTCGGGCTTTTCTTCGTACACAAGACAAATAAATTTGTAAATTTACAAACTGTTAGAATATTTTGCTAGCCTTTAAAACGCGTTTTATACATTTTAAAAATTTGTGGAAGAAATGTCGTTTACAAATAAATAGTTTTTAGAACAGAAAAGTTATTTTAGGTACGAAAGCTGATTTAAAAATGTAATCGTTTAAATGTTTTGAAAATGCCATTGAATCATTAAGACGACTTCAAACTGTTCTTAATGGGCTCTTAGGGTTTTTCGATTTCCATATTTTATAAAGGCTTTTTTTAACAGTGTACATTTTGTGTATTTTTTCATAACAAGAAAATACGCACCTGAGAGCGAAATTTGACCCGTGTATCTGCACGATACATAAATAATAATACCCTCGGATGGCGAAGGCGGACCAGCTGGGTTAACTGAAGCAAATGGCCATCGATATGGATGCCATTTGCTGAAGTATCCTTGAGGGAAAAAAGTGGGGGAAAAGAAGCTAAGCAGGCTTATTTGCTGAGCTGCTGCTGCTGCTGCCCCTCCGAATTTTCCTCTTTTCCCCAACCTTCGGGCTTACGTGACTTTTGTGCCATGTGCGAGTGGTCCTACCATAATTCTTCCATTTTCTCTTTTTGGATCTTGGATCTCTGGGTGCAAGTGAAATTAATGAAGCAGTTCATCCGACACTGAATTGATTGGCTTAT
Source organism: Drosophila elegans (assembly GCF_018152505.1). Lineage (NCBI taxonomy): Eukaryota > Metazoa > Arthropoda > Insecta > Diptera > Drosophilidae > Drosophila > Drosophila elegans. The sequence goes on from NW_024545578.1 coordinate 1,411,731, forward strand.
TACGCTGGCAACTTGAGTTGAATTTCACTTTCACTTTCACTCATTCGCTGTCGTTTCGCAGACAAGAGCGATTTTTTTGGCTCCAGCAGGACAAGTGCTGCGATGACAGGACATTTCTTTTGGCTTGCAAGCCTCATTTGTCTCGCTGTTTTGCTGTTTGACTGTTTTCTGCATTTTCCCCACGGGGGAAAAACATATGGACGGTTTCTCATAATTGAATTCCCATCAAACCGCAAATAACATCAAAATTACATTATTTGCTCTTGCCGTTTCGTTTCCATCTCCTTTTATTTTTGTTTTTGTGTCCCGGCTCTTAATTGCGAAACATTTCCGATATTTCAGTCACGTTCGAGTGCTATCAATATGCCACGTCAATGCCTCAATATTCGGCATCAGTGGCAACTTTTTTTTTTGCCACCCATTCATCCAGCAGCCATGCCATTAATTTTTGGCTTTCCTTTTTTTTCAAACCAACATTTACATAATACCACAAAGTGTGTATAGAAGATGGGTGGATAAACCTCCCGAGTCATTTGTTTGATTAGCAATTCCGATGGGCGTGACAGAAACACTCAGAAGTCGAGGAAACAGAAAAAGAATAGCTCATAATCTATGTGAATTTTTCAGAAAAGCAGAAACAGAAACTTAAACGGCAGTTACTAAAACCAAAATATTGTGTTTCCTGAATCAAACTCAAACTCAAACATACTACGATTTCAAAAATCCATATAATTAAACGGTTAACAAAAGCATCAAATAAAAATCAACTACACGGGTCGGTTGTTGTTTACAAAAGAATAAACCATAAACTAAACTATATCTACACACAAAAATATATTTAAATCAATATACAGACAGAAAAAAAGACAAGCGTTAAAGAGGCTTTCAAAACTAACATTTAATGTGAACGTATTTTAAACCCATAAACCTATAAGCAACGTATATATATATATAAAGGCTTCAAATTGAATCGAATGTGACAAAAGAATTAAACATTTAACCAACTGCTCAACCAATGTCAACTAAGTAAATATTTGTTAATTACAAAAGCCAAAAACCAAAACCAACAAAGACAGCAACACTATACAAATTAAAGCAAACAAAGTTACAAAACGCCGCAATTGAAAGCTTCCATTTTAAAACAGAGAAATATATATATATGTATGTGACACATTAAATATTTAAATATATGAATTTATGCAACATATATATATGAACTTATAAAATATATATAAAAAAGTTACTATTTTCTATGAATATATATATATGACATATATATGCGTGTTGGAGACAACAATATTTTAATAAATAAAATCAATTGAGAACAATAACAGAGGAAGTAGCAAACATTGAGCAGAATAAACAGAAATACTAGTTTAAAAATAGTAACTACATGGAAATAAACCAAATACTGCATTGAAAAATCAAAATCCCACAAAGATCAGAGATAAAAACATTTATCAAATAACAAATCAAATCAATTGATAACAATTCAAGAGGAAGTTTGAATAAAAGTAACAAACTTTGAGCAAATAGAAGCTGAAATTAAAATTATATAATACAATAATTAAAATCAAAGTCCCATAAAGAGCAAAGGAAAAAACAATATTTTAAAAAATAATCAAATTAAATGAAAACTACAAGAAAGGAAGAACTTCCTTACTTTGATTATAATTAAGCTGAAATAGGCCACAAATACTACTATTTAAAATAGTAAAAAAATTATAAAAAGAAAAATCAATTAAAATCAAAATCACACAAAAGAGGAGAAAATTAAAAATAAATCATCCTCATTTGCTCAGACAAATGCTGCAATACCAGCAACCGCAACAGCAACAACAGCAGCAGCAACAGATACTGCAACAGGAGCAACACCAACCACTGCAACAGCAGCAGCAACATCATCAGCAACTGCTGCAGCAACAGCTGCCGCAGCAGCGACGGCAAACCTACAAGGAGTACTTGCAGCAGCATCAGCAGCAAAAGCAACAGCAGCTGCAACAACAGCAACAGCAGCAACCTTTGCGGATATTCCGAGTCCACTACATCCGGTTGAATTCGAAGGACGGTGTACCGTCCATCAACCAACAGGTCAATGGCTATCCCAATGGATCTCCAAATGGCGCCAAAATGAAGACCATAGCACCGAATATCCGCCGACGGCGGCGGTGCGATAAGCACCACTTGGAGCTCTACTGCAATGAGACCACAACGCCACCCACAACAAATGTCCCCAGTTGTAGTTCCAGCAGCAATCAACTGAAGCCCGGTGGTCTGAGGATTCGGGAATGCATCACGGCACCCAGTACGGCGGCCAGTTCGCCGGTGGATGAGCACATGTGCATTCCGGCACCGCCCATCACACCACCGCCTGCTTTCCTCACCGAGGGCTACAGAAGGTCCAGCACTTCGGTCTCCACATCGGCATTGCCTACGAGTGCCACAAGTAGCCAGGAGACCCAAACTCAGACGCAGACCCACACCCACAGCCACAGCCATAGTCAGCTGCGAAACCAGAGCCAGAACCATCTGCAGCAGAGCCTGAAACCGAACCTGATGCGCCAGCAGAAGCCATTTCCCGTAGTAGTTGCCAAGCCCCTGGGTCCGCAGAAACCGAGAACAACGGCCACCATTGCGGTCACGTTGAACAGCGGCTCCAACAAGCCACGTGCCACGGTCAAGAGAAGTTTAGGTGAGCCACACAACACTCGCAAAAATAGGAATTTTATTAGGAAACCTATAAACAATACCAAATTAAAATCTAGTATATTTACCAAATAGTAAGTCCAAGTGTTACTTTTGAAAATATATTTTTGTTTGAAGCTTGCATTTTTATACAATAAATGTTGGTTTTAGATAATAAAGTATTCTAACTGCTCATCCACAAAAAAAAAAAAGTACCAAAATGGGTATGCTCATAAACAATTTTATGTTTATATCCCCACCTCTATTATTTATTTTCTATTTAAAAGTTAAAGTTTATCATATAATTAAATAAAGTAAGATGTATTATTTTGCGAAAATACGGTTCATTAAAACAAGCAAAAATGTCTTGGTACTTTTTATGGTTTTTTTTATTTAAAGTTTTTTTTTTTGGGGAACACGTATATGAAACTCAAAAACTTAGAACTTACTCTTGCGACTCCCTCGTAAAAATTGTTCCTACTGCATTTTCTCTCTCTGCTGTCGGTGGTCACAAATAAGGATCGTCTTCAATTCCCAAACCCACTCAACGTCTGCGATGAAATATTTCCTTGGACATTGGCATCGTTTTATGGTGGCGGTAATAAAGTGTGCTATATGTGAAAGTGGGCGGTGGCTTGGACAAGTGTGAGTGTGTTTGAGAATGATGGGCGTGGTCAGCAATAAAGAGGCACCACCGAATTGCAGCTGCGTTCGTCCATCGGACGGAATAAATTCCAGGGTCCGAAAGTGGGTGGTTTTCTGGGCGGTGGAGCGATTAGGTTTAAGCCTGCAACTTTATTGAAAAGTTTTTATGGCCAACGAGAAGCTGTGCGCTTTTTGTGTCAATTTTGTCGGGGAGACAATAAGCTTAAAGTGTCGATCAGGAAGAGCTGCATTCTATAGTTTATGGAGGGCCCTTAATAGTGGCTTTAAGAATTTATTTGTAAAAAAAAGTTTTAAATTTTAAATGGGTGTTAACATGACTTTTAATTATTTTTGATTTAACAACTAGTAACAGAGTGCTTTAATAATTCATATTACTGAGTTAATAAACAATACTAAGCCATAATCATTTAATCAATTTTAACATGATTACGTAAAAAGCATGTAAATTAAATACATTTATAAGGGCTTTCATTTAAACCATGTTAAATAGGCTTACAAAAATATTTATATATAATTTAAATATTTATTATTATTCATAAATTTAATATGTACATATTATTAAATAGCAAGTCTGGCACATTTAAATACGATAATTACAAATAAATTACTTACATGTCTGACAAAATAAAAACGTTTTCGCTGAACCTCATTAATTCCTTACACACACAGAAATCTTCTGACCTTAAACTTATTACCAATCAACGTTTCTCCGAGGCAAACATTAACACCCACTTGTCCCTCCACGCATATATTTGCCTGATTCTGCGAGTAACGAACCCCATTATTCCCAGACTGATTTATCCGAGTGTGTGTTTGTGGGTCTGTGGCTCCCTTTTTCGAATGATACTCAATAGGGCCATTGAGGTCGATATGCAAATGTTGAACTTCTGCTTTTGCGGGAGCGGCGGCCCAAGAAAGTGTCAATAAAAATAAGTTTCAATGCAATTGCCGCCCGCGGGAACGAAATTCCCCTCTTTCGTCCTTCTTCGAATTTGATTGCATTCGCTGGCAGCCCAGGAATTGCATATTGAGAGGGGCAAAAGTTGCCCTGAAGGAAGATGAAAAACGAGAATTGTATATTGGTGTAGGAGGTTCCATTCCATCTCCCGCTTTGGCGAGAATTGTCGCTTCGAGTTTGATCGATTTGTGTGCACAATTTGCTCATAATAAAAATTGTACGTTTCGTGTACGTTCCAGAAAATAATTTTCTGTGCACTGGGAAACTAGTTTTTGACTTTAGAAATGTGTTTTTAAAATGAATTAATAAGCAGATAATTCTAGACAACTTTTTAATTTAAAGCCTTTTTTCTCAGTGCTCTCATAACTTTACTGTGCAAATTCCAGACATGAGTTAGATCATTTCTGTTTGCCCAATGAGTTGCATAAGGTCATTTGGAAATTTTGCTTCGCAAGTCTTGTGCCAACACGTGTGTGTTGGCAATTACCACACTTTGGCATGAGTTTGCCAAATTTTCGTGCTCTCGACTCTCGATTCTCGAGTTTGCCCGTAAGATGCTGCCACAAAATCTAATTCCGCAAAGCAGTGCTTTCATAATGGATGGGGTGGAAAATGGAAAATGCTTTGCCATTTGGCAAAGCGGCAAAGCTGCTTTCTCCATCTCTTCACCTGCATGTTATGAAATATTCAATCAAAATAAACAATTTTCAAGCAATAAATCGGACTTGCAGTCAAGGTTCTATAGTAGTTTTGCCTTGCCTGCTGCTTTGCTTGCTCCCATTCAGTCAGTCATTCGATTCAGTTAGTCCATATTCGAGGTATTCATTACATTATTAAAATATTTCGATTTTGCATTTAAACTAACAAACTATTTGCGCCATGGCCAGTGAAAATCTAGATGCTTTTTGCAATGACGACAGGAGGTCAGAAAAGTCTGGGAAAGCAAGTTTGTTGGCATGGGCGAAAACTTTTGTAATTTTCTAGCATATAAATGATGGAGCTTGATTTAAATGGAACGAAGGCAAAGGTGGGCGGCATGTAAAGGGAGTACGTTACTGGGAAAATTCACGAGCTCAAAGAAAATTCAGCTCACAATTCCATATTTTGTATGCTTCTCAAACTGCTAGCTTACAAGAATTCAAAGTAAGCTTTTTCTGATAATTAAGAGACGATTTTCTGGCATATTACAAAAATAATTTCATCTTAATGTTATCCTTTTACATAAATTTCACTAGAAACCCTTTTTACACAAAGTTATTTGTGTTATAACTATAACTTAAATACAAAGAAACCAGGCAAAAGTTAAAAAAGACTTTTTCTTTGCATTTAAACTTAAATGTTAATGAAATCCAATTTCAAGTTATCCTCTTGCATAAACTTCCCTAGAATTCTTTTACACAAAGTAATTTAAACTATAAAAAGGAATATTTAAAGCAACTCAAAAAAAAGAGAAATAGGTAAAAAAGTAAAATAAGCAAATAAATCCTTTTCCTTGCATATATACTAAAGCAAACTTAAGCAAAATAAACTGAATATAATGACTGCTGTTAATTTTTAAATTGGTCAAACGGTTAAAGCAATTTTAACATTTAGGTTGTATTTAAAACACCTACAATTTCAACTTACTTCAAGTATCGACCCTCGAAACATTCTATTTAATGAATTTTCACACCATTAATAGGGGTAAAGTTTCTCTTTAGAATTGAACAGTGACCAGACCAAGTTTTCAAGTCGAAATTAATTGGCAATTAATTGAAAGTTGTCCAACTTTTGGGCACTTACAAGAGGCGAAATTTCATCCCACATGTTGTACTATAGTTCAGCCAAAGAAAGTGAAACCGAGAGAACATCTCAAGGTTTCCGAAGAAATTGCAGCCTGGAAAAGTGCTCGAGGCGATTGCTAATGTGGCCTGCAACTTTCGGCCCAAGTGGGGAAAACTTTTGCATTATCCTGCGAGAGCATTACGTGAAAGGGAGCAAGTTAATAATTAAATGCATAAATGCGAGAGCTGCTTTTTATTTTCACTTATTTTAACTCTTTTTTCTTAGGCCTTGGCGTGTTATAATCCGCAAACATTAATGCAGAGTTATCAAGAGATGTGGGTTGAGTTGAGTTGGTTTGGGTTGGGTAAAATGTGTGCACTGATGAAAAAAAGGGAATACTTAAAATAAATATTAAGAAGCCTTTTTCTGATTATTTAAAACTATTATCTAAAACTAAAAATGAAAATGAAGGCAAATATCTGAAAATATATTTATAATTGTTGTACAAAATATTTGGAGTTATTTCGTTTTATTTACCAGTGTGGCATTATGTGTGAATAATACTGGCAAGCAGAAGCTTTTAATTGAATGCGTGACTTGTTGAAACTTTTTGTGATTTGGCCCTAAAACGAGGTGACGATTTGTGGGTGGCAGGCAGCTAAACAGCTAAGCAGCTAAGCTGCTTGGTTGACAGTTTTTGGCCTGATTTGACTGGATGTCTGTCGTCTGGCTTCCATATTATACAAACCCGATTAAGTGAGGCATCAAGTTTGCTTTGTGGCCAACTGGAGAGCTTTTAATAAAAATAAGCCGATATTGTGGAGCTTGCAGCGATTAAATTAATTGCTTAAATGGTCTCGATTAAAATTTAATTGTATAATTACAAACCAGGGTAGTTTTAAGGCTTTATTAAACTTAAATTCTCTTAACTAACTGTTTAATTTTTTCTATTTATTTGCAGGTGAGTTTCGAGGTGGTAAAGCGAATACAAATCTGTGGGTAAACTTGAACAAATCTTTCTCTTTGTTTCAATACACTACTCGTATAATCCTTATAATCAATCAAAAAGTGTCGCAAACTGCTATCAATTTGAAATGCGGCAGCGTAATCAATTATCTGTCACGACAAAGTGCGGACAACTATCGAAAGAAGTTTTCCCCTTAACGAGAAAATGAAAAACTGCCAGCGTTTCTCAGTCACAACTGAGATAAACAAGAAAATGCAGAAAATGTCAAGCGCAAGTAATCTAATAAAATTGTTTGCTGCTCTGGCATCAGCAGCAGCAGCAGCAGCGAAGTAAAGTGAGCTTATTTATGATTTGCTGCCATTCGCAGTGGGCGAAGCTATTTCATGTGGAATATCTGCAGCAAACACTACTACTGCAACTATTTGCTAAACAATTTCAATGGAAATTACATTCTGGCCGGCGCAAAAATGAAAACAAACAAATGCAAAATGTTGCATACTTATTTGGCTCAGCATTTAAATTGCCATTTTTAGGCTCTCGCTTTTTGTTTGCCATGATACACAGAGAAAAACTTTAAAAATAAAATCATAATTTAATTTTAAATTTCTCTTTTTTATTAATATTATTAAAACAAAGAAAAGCTAAAAATTTACTTGAAATATTTATTGCTAATTTTATTAATTATTTCCCAAAAACCCCAATTTTCAAAATAAATATATTTAAACTGCCAAACTAAAAGCATTATAAAAACGAAAATGAAAAAAAAATTTAAATTATAATATTTTAAAAAAATATTTTATTATATTATATATAAAAGGGTTTTATATTTGCATTGTTTTGTACATTTTTTTGTGTAAACTTTACTGTTTTACATAACAATTTGTGTTTGGCTTTTGGCCAATAGCAAACCCAAACAAAAAATGCACGCCAAATTGGTTTGTTTGCTGCATTCCGCAAAATATGTAATTAAAAATCATTTTGGGGTCCGGTGAAAGTGGGTGGTGACAGCGGAGGGGCAACTTTCACGCACTTTCCAATGCGGCACGTGGGCGCAGTGAAGCGTGTGTTGGTATGTGTGTGTGTGTGTGTGTGTGTGTGTGTTTATCAGCTCCTGCCGCGTCCTTGCACACCACAAAAAATGGGGAAATGGCGGCAGAGATAAACGGGGAGAAAGTGGAAAATGGGGGGAAATGAAAGCGGGGAAAAAGAGATGCGAGAATCAACATCCGGCGCAGGAGAACTGAGCCGGCAGCAAGTGGCAAGTGCAAGGTCAACTTTGTTGAAGGACAACCGCCTGCCATCATCAGCAGTCCACGCCCCCTTTTCAGCCACCTACCACCCCTTATTCCACATCTCTTTTTTCCGCCCCCTGCCCGCTTTTCCGCAAACACAAAGCGCAATTGTCGCGTTCTGGTTTCGTGAATTTGCCGTACTTCGCTGCTTGTATTGTTGTTTGCCTTTCCATATGTGCACACATTGGTATGTTAGGCTGTGTATGGCTATGAAGAAAGTGTGTGTGCGTGTGTGGAGAAATTGTGTGTTTGTGTGTGAGTGTGTTTGGCATGCGACTGTGTGTTTACTATTCTCTTGGCTGTGACGTTTCATTTCAGTTCGTTTCGTTTAACGATTTGCGGGTTTTTAGCGCTTTATTTCTGTTGGCCAATCCAAGGAGATTTTGATTTGCAATTGTTGGTAAATTAAACATAAATATTGAAGGTCTTTTTTGGGTAGAACTGGTAGGTTTTAGAGGTGAAAACCAAAGAAATCCTTCAAATGTAAAACAAATTGATAAGTTTGTAATCACTTGATTAAGTACAAAAATAGGGAAATGGTTTTTAGAAAAACTCCTACAAGCTAATAAATAATGCTTGGCGCGAATGTTGTTGAAAACTATTTAATAATATCTAATAATTTCCCTTAAATTCCATTCTCACTGCTCGCCTTTTTATAAAACCCAGCAAATTATTCCTCAACTTAAACAACTTCTAAACCATTTGCCAATTTGCTGTTTATCTAGAACTCCTCGCACATTTCTGGAACCTAACTTTACATATTTTCTTCTATTAAGAAATGGAAACAAAAAAAACAAAGGCTGCAACAAGTGTGTGCAAACAATCAAGCAAACGAACCGAACTCACGACCTTACCATTTACCATCCGCTAATTTTCTTCGCATTTATCAATGTTTTTTTTGGCCCCCTATTTTTACCCATCTGCCACATAATTTTCTATGCCACATAATTCAAATTTTTTGCTCCTGTTGCTGTCAGGCTTGTTAAATAATTCAATGCTAATCTTTAAATTAAAATCAACTCCCTACCATTACGAACAGACGAGCTGAAATGTGTTTGCACTTGCCTACTATATAAATAAAATGAAATAAAAGTCAGCTAATAGCTTCGGCGCTGTTGTTCCTTTTGTTGCTGCACATGCCTCGGAAAATTTTATTAACTAACGTTGAGTGAAGGTTTTCCACGCTTCACTGCAATTTTGTTGTTGGTGTTTGTTGTCTGTGTTTTTTCGCTCTTGCATAAAATTTTCAGTGGCTCCACGAAAAACCAAATGCGGGAGGAAAATTCATGAGGCGTGGTTGTTTTGGGCCGCGCCGCACCGCTTTTCCTTGATTTTTTTAGAGCCACGAGCACAGGCACATGCCTTCAACAATTTGCGTTGAAAATTTGCAAAATGTTTGCCCGCCCTGTGTGTTATGTAATGCTGGCTGGGCAAAGTTTGCACACTCACTTAAATATATGCCAGAGAATCATATCCTGGCTGCGAGTAATGTGCAGGATACCCATGGATACCCATACCCCGTGTCAAACACTAATGCCTGAAGTGTCCCAGAATGTGGGCGTGGCGAAAATTAAAAATTCAAATGAAAATTTGCTGTGGAGGGGCAAAAAAAATGCGGAAAGGAAAAGTGGAAAACGGAAAGGAGGAAAGGCGGAAAGGGACCCCCCTCCGTTGAAGTGGGTGGAAGCAAACAAATTAAGGACTTCCTTGCTGAAGAATTTCCTCCGCTCCTGATGACTTGGCACTACACAGAATATCCTCTTTCTCGTCCTGCTTTCTGTAATTTATTTTAATGCAAACGCCCTTACTAGACTCTGTTTGGTTGGCCATTAGAGATGCGTGATTTTAAATCGTGTTGTCTATAAATATTTCATTTATTAACTATTAGACATCGGAATGTGAACTTTAATTGACCAATCTTTGTTTTTGATCTAGTTTTTTGATATTGAGCTTTTTAAAAGTTTGAATAGTAGACTTAGACTTAGGTTTGCTTGCTTTCTCCCACCACTAGTCAAAATTGTAATTTCCTGCCACTCAATTCCGACTTCCTTTGGACTTACTCTAGGTTTTCATAGCCTTGTTATTGTATGGCCCAACAATTTCAAGTTGGGACCCACTTTACTATTGTCCTTTTTTTCCTTTGCTTGTTCAGAGCCACTTCAAAGTTGTCCAAAAGGATTTTGTGTGTAAAAGCCGCTTAAGGAAGAACAACAAGTGAAATAAATATTGGTAAATAACAAAGAGAATATGTTGCGCAATACATACTTATTTCGTAGAACGAAAAGTTCGAGAGAAACTAACTGAAGCTGGTTTTCAGCTTTGGACTTTGACAAAGTCGGAAAACCCGGCCGAAATCATGGCGGCCGGAAAAAGATGAAAAGCGTGGAAGGAGGGACCATAAAATTTATTGCTCACCTTGGACACGTGGGCGTAGCTCAACTTTAATTAACCCTTTTGCTCTACCCATTCCAACCAAAAAGCTAAAATACAAAGGGAAGCCCAAGGATAGGCCTTTAGATAATAAAAAAAAAAAATAAATAAAGCATAGCGCAGGAAGGCCTTTTACAGATTTCGTTTATTTTATTATTTTGTTCGCTTTCAGTGGGTTTTATTTCAGTCGTGGTTCTGCGGCTTCACTCTCTTGTTGCATAATATTCACTTTCTTTGTGCGTTTTTGCACTGGGGGAAAACAAATTAAAAAGGCTGAAAATAAAATTTTTATATTGCCTTTTATCTGGAAGTAATTCTTTTATAACACCATCAATATAAGTCACTTACTATTATCAGTTATTAATGTGTGTATCTATCATCAGAAATCGTTTAAAATGTGTTTAATATGTTTAATAATACTTCGTGTTAAAAAGTAATTTAATTAAAATAATGCTTAGTTTTTATTTTTAAATTTATGAAATCATCATTGTTCTGTCTTGAAACAAGATATATTTAAAAAGTACATTTTGCATTGAATTTTTTTATGAATTACATTTGTTAAAAATATAGAACTGAAGCGTTTAATTTTCATAGGATTTTTTTTGCCGTCGTCTAGGACGAATCCTGTCAAGGCCAAAGATAAAGCCGCAATAAAATGCAGTTGCCTCGGTTTTTCGCTTTTTGCGGCTTTGATTTTGGGCTGTCCTTGATCTTGATGTGGGGGGTCACGGGCCAAAACGAGGACCCTGACTATCTGGCTTTTTAAATTTTTTCTGCTCCCGCTGTTGGCTGTTGGCTGTCATCATTATCATCCGGACCCACATCAGTATCAAGGCAGAACCAGAGCCACACACTTGCCTTTATATGACTAATGACTGTCAAGCACTGACTTTTGGCCAGAAAGTTGCTTCTCATCGGTGGTTAACTAACCGCTCATCATCATCTTCCCCCCCTCCCCTCCGCTCCCACTTTCCTTTGATTTATGGTAATTTGTGTTATGCATGTGCTGGCATCAGTGGAAAGTATCTCGAACAAACTAATTACATAAATCCACAGAAGAGCCAGCATGTCGGTGTCCTGAGGTTATCAAGTAATTAAGCTGTTATCAAACTTGGTCCGCAGCAAATTCTCGGAATTCAATTAGTTCAAAGGAAAGAAAGAGGGAGTAAAATCCTACTCAGGTATTATTTCTTTTCCCATTTGATTGATTGTGCCTTGATTACACTTTGCTTAACTGTGGAAAGGTTTTCCTTCCATCACATCATTGTAATTTACTCCGAGTGGCGATAAGAACACATTAGCCTGCCAGATTATGTTGTGATTGCGTGATCAAGGTGGTTGGTGTATTTGGCATATGGGCAGGGAAAATTGCTTTATTTCTTGAATGAATGGGAAATGCGTGCGTGGGATTTTATTTAACATACAAAAGTACATTTGGTTGCTTTGGAAATTAATTTTGTGCAAGAAATTATGCAGAAAAAAATGAAAAGCTTTTTTAATGGTATTAAATTTTGTACAAAAAATACTTTTGCGCAATTAAGTTCACAATGTTGATGTGATTCAGATATTATTAATTCACAGTAGCCACTTTTACAAAATTCGCAATTTGCCATCTCTTGAAATTTATTCTGTGTAAATTGTTAGCATTTTTAAATGGTATACAATTTGTATGCAAAAATTCATTTTTAGTTCATTAATTAGCTTGTCAGATAAAAATAGTTTAAGTTCAACTCAGATTTTTTTAAATTTTCATTTGATTTGAATTTGTTCTTCTATATATTTATATTTAAAATGCCTATGTCCATTTTCTGAAACCATCTAAAATGTAGTCACAACTTTGTGTAGTTTCCCAATAGCCACTTTTACAAAATTTATTTATCTCGCAATCGCTGTCGAAATTCCAATCAAATTCATTTTCCCCCTATTTATTTACCAATCAAAATTTACTTTGGCTCACAGAAGATAAATCTCCAATCCCAAATGATGTCTGTGGGACGCAGCATTTCCGCACATTTGCAGCGTCAGGCTAACAAAATACAGATTAGGTCGAAAGCGGGCGGAAAATTGTGGGTGGAAAGAGCGGGGAAATGGTGGAAACTGTGGTGGACGTCATCAAGCGAGATGACGCCCCACCATCAGTCAGCTAAGGAAAACAAACAATCCAAGAGCGGGACAAACAAATTTCCAGCCGTTGTCCGCACACTGGTAAAAAAAAGCATAGTAAATCCAAATATTTTGTACTCAATTTATATAGTTTTCTCTCTGATTTTCATCTATTCCGATTTTTAGTTTTTTAAATATATAAAAAAAAAAAATTAAAAATGATATTATTTCGACTTCTTTCAAGTTGTATTTCAATTTCTGAAAATTTAATTTAAATATAAGCCATATTTAACTGAAATAAAATGCATTTAAATCAATTATGCATTAAAATATTTTAACATTAAATCAAGATTTGATATTTTATTTAAACATAACATTTTGAATTTAATAGTCAGATATCCATTTTTACTATTTCATTTTATCATTATCAGTGCACATAGTAAAGCTAATGGTAAAGCTAATGCCTAAGCCAATGATGATGATGTTGGTTCTTCTGATGAAGATAAAAATAAAGATAATGATGAGGATGCTCCCTAGCCACAGAAATGTCCGAAAAAACAAAGTGGGAAACACTATTTTTCCGAGCTTCACCCAATCGCTGGCGCTGAGTTTTTCGGCATTTTTTGTTTTATACTTTTTGAGTGACGCGGAATTTTAATGAACTTCACCTTCGGCAAGGCGAAATGTGTTGGCAATTTGTTGCAGTCTTTACATGTTAATGAACTGTATACGATTTTTCTCTCTTAATATATATCTATATGTGTTCTATTTCGGGACTGCAGCACTCTCTTATTTATATTTATAAAATGTTAATTTTGTGTTGCGAACTTAATGAATATATTATAATTGCGGGGATGTGCATGTGACACATTGACTCATTGAGCGGGAATTTATTTGCGATTGTCGTATTTTAGTGATTCATTTCGGTGAAAATCCTCGCCAGAAATCAGAATTCTTTGACACCATTGAAAAATGTTGTCTCTCTTCGCGGCTGATTTTCTTTTCATATATATTTTTTCGATGTTGTCTCTTTAATGTGCGGACATAATTCATATGTTTTATTTCGCTAGCTTGAATTCCGAACAGCTAGAATAAATATGTTGTTGCGATTTTCCTACGCCAAACGACTCTAAATAAATAAGCAACAGTGGGGGTATAAAAAAATACAAGTAAATGTCGGTAAAATATAAAAATATATATTTTAATATTGTATATATATTCCTAAAGTGCGTTGATGTGTTATATAATATAATAAATAGATTTCTTTCAGCCTTAAAACGTTTTTTTAGATGTTGAGGACTTAGAAAAATACATAAATTAAGTCCAGAATTTTCTTCTTAATTCTTTTTATAATTTTCTATTTCAAGTTTAGGAATTAAGTATAAGTATAGCATTCCCATAAAAAAGACAATATGTAATTCCTTCAAACCATCATTTAAAGGCGTTGATATATTATATAAAAAACAATAAAAAATAGATTTTATGCAGTCTTAAAAAGTTTATTTTGGATGTTGAGGATTAAGAAAAACACATAATTTATGACCAGAACTTTGATCTCAATTCTTTTTATAATATTCTTTGTAAACATAAAGAATTATTGCGTTCCCATAAAGGAATTCCTTAAAACCATTCTAGAATTTGGACAATTTAAAGCTTTGTTTTTATAATATACATTATAATAATATAATTTTCTTAATGAGCACTGTTGATCAACAATAGTCCCTTTCTAAACCCATAACAATCAATCATATTTCGTGGGGCTTCATTAATTTCTCGATGGTATCAGCTGATGACAATTCGGATGCCAAATACTCCTTGAGTTACATAAGACAAAGCCTTTGTATATTTCCACTTTCTGCCATCAATCATGGCAGTCAGCAGCTTGCCCTAGAGAATTTTGAAATCCTTGGGCTGCCCCGGGGCTTAAATTTATGTTTATTACTTTCACTTCTCTGGAAGCGCCGCGCCCCAAAGAAATGGCATTAAATTATTTCTTTTTAATTATGTCGTTTTGGTCGAAAATTCCACCCAAGTTCTTGTCAACAGATTTCTTTTTCGCCACGTCCAAGCGAAGCAAAACAAACACGAAATCATCATCATTATGATGACCTTGCAGGCATCCGCTGCTGCTGCTGCTGTTTTTGGCCAAAAGTGATGGCTAATTTATTGCAAGACTCTAACGTTACGTTTTATTTTGGGGCACTTCCGCTGTCAATTAAAGCAATTTACTGCCCAAGCTGCCGCGATATAGTCTGCAGGGCATGGCAGGCCATCCTATGCATAATTCAAGCCGTAAATGCTGAAACTAATTGCTCTGCGACAGGCGCAACACATGGCGTATGATTAATGTGCCCAACAGGACACTTATCATTTTCCTTCTCGTCTTTTTTCTAATATAAATAAAAGGGAAACACAGCTCCTTGTGTGACCTTCAGCTATTGATTGAAGGCGACGCCCATTGAACCATGTTCTTAGCATAATGGGAAGGGGGAAAACTAAACGACAGGAAATCTTGCCACAAGCGAAATTCCTCGAAAAACTTGTTACCGGAAAACGGAAAACTGTGAAACATAATGAAATAACCTAAATACGTAGAAACAAAGCTTATTGGCTAGAAGAAGCTTGTCTAAAACATTTTTATCCAAGCAATTTGTCTGCTCAGTTTCGATAAAGTCTGGGGTAAAAAAGATACAGGCGCACCACAATAAGTCTAAAGTTTTTAGGTTCTTATGAGAGATTAAATTTTAAAGCATATCTAAAATAATTGTTATTATTATGTTCTCAAGATTTATAACCCTATTGAATAAATTTTTTTTCTTTTTTAAATAAATACAAGAACTGTTTTTGATTTATAAACCTTTTCATAGCTTAAACAAAATAAATAACAATACTATAAAAAAACAAATTTAAAAAATTAAGATAATTACAAGAACCACAAATAAAACAAAGCCAATTTAATTTTATTACTATTATGTACTATGCACCGAATCTTGACTGTAGAAAATAGCTTTTAACACACGAGTTTGTCTTTCCGAGCGAAGAATGTAATCATAACTCGGAGTATGTGTTAAGCATAACAAAAAATAGCTCAAAGCACGTACGAAACACAAACACACTGCGAAAACTCATATCTGTGAGTTTTGCGAAAGGGAAAACGAGGCGAAATGGAGACACATATACATTGTAGGACGCTTTTCCTGGCCATTTTCTAAGCGTTTTCCCCTGCAGCAGCAGCAGCGGCAGCTGAGGCTGTGTGTTATTTTGTTGTTCCAGCAATTGGGTGTGAAAAGCTTTTGGGGGCTGTTTGCCTTGAAGTGTGGGTGTGGGTTTGTGTTTTAGTCCGCAAATATGGCCCACGGCCAGGGAAACTCGTTTGGCAGTGTTAAAGTGACGTTTACTGTTACTCAAATCGCACCACGTGTTCTGTAACCTCCAAAAAGCAACCCCCAAAAACTCCTCTCCCAAACAACACTGGTAAACAAAGCTTAGTAAATCCAATTATTTCATACTAACATTAAATTTAAAATTTTTTTTAATATGGATCATTTGTTTCTTCTTAATATATTATTTTCTCCGAATTTAAACCATTCTAAATTTAAATATAATGTTATGGTGAGTCGCATCCAACTTAACTCGCTATAAACAAGGTGGCAACGCCGGGCGTAAATTTTAACAATTTAAATTAAATTCCTCTCGCTCTTTAAAGGTCATTTATTATTTTTGTTTTCACACTGTTTTCTAATTAATGAGTTTTAAATTCCGCTTTGGCGATGGTAAATATATTATTCAGCTAATATGATAATACCATCAAAGCTGCCAGAGATGTAAATTAAGGTGAGACCTAATTGCACACCTCTCTGCTAATATTATTTAAAACATTAATGAATAGTACAAACAAAATATTAAGTGCATTTTATATAATTGTATGTTTTCGAATTTAATTTAAATATGAAATATACACTTTTACGTTCAATAGCCAGATAATTAGTTTAGCTACTCCATTTTTTATCAGTGCAACCAGAGCCTCTCAAGAATTCTTGCCAAAAATGGTAAAAAAGACCTAGGCCAGGCATTTAAGCCCTAGGGCTGCCTTTGCCTCTGCCAGCTCGTTAATGTGCCTTGTCTTTTTTCCCCTTTACAACGCCTGAGCCGTTTAGGGGCTTTCATTAAATTTAAACCCAAGACTATTGAGTCCCAGAAAATCGGCTTGAACGAGTGGCTGTGGATTTTGGATTGGTTGCCCCAGACAACAAATCCAATTTGATGAGTTTCCATCTCTTAACTCTGCCATATTTTCATTCACTTTTCTTTTGCCGAGCTTGTTAAGTCTAGAAGTTTTCTTTGATGGAAGTTTTCTTTTCTGAAGTGGAGGTGTTCGACCCATGACAGGTGATTGTGCCGAGTTGAGTGTGTAATCCCGGCTATTTACTAGATAAATCTGGGAAAACCTCTTAGGGTTCGGTCGCAGATGTGCTTGATAAATGAGTTAAATTTAAATGTTGTCACTTGTTGACAAGCGACAAGTTGATTTACTAGTTGTGTGGTAAGAAAAAAATGGAAAATCGCTAAGGAGTGGGGTAATAAATGGTTTGGAAAAAAACCATTTACTTGGTAGATAGTTTAATAGATGTTTTTATGTCTAATAAATTTACCTGCCTTCAAAAAGCTAATTAACGTTATTTCTTAATTAAAAATGTTTAATGTGAGCCATAAATTGCTGTGCTATCTTAATAAAATATCGATTACAATTTAACCAACAAAATATATATTTTTTTATCAAGTAAATTTGTAAAATCTCAAAAAGCAATATAGAGGCAAAATCAAACTAGAAATCAAAGAATTTAATCTTAAAATAGATTCAAGGTAAAGCACTTAATTTCACCATAGTAACAACAAATAAAAACCTTATTTTTTGGTCTTGGAATGGAAAACGGAATTATTTATCAAAGAAAATCACTTAATTGAGTTTTGGCCCACACTTGACAACCAAGTGTCAAATATTCTTCAGCTAAGACGCAAATGGTGATGATCGTTATACATTAAGACTTAATGACAGTTGACGCTCGCTGCAGTTCATTTTCATTTCCATATCATATATACCATTTTCTTTGATTTGCCCCATAGAACTTGTCTCTGGTATTTTGTTTTATGTGGTGCCGCAAAAATTAATGTCGCATTGTCTCTCTCTTAAATTCCTATATATTTTGTGGGGCGAATTTGTATTTTTCAATCTGCTATTTGTTATATACATATATTTTTAGGCTATATAACGCAACAGATTTATGGGGCGGCAGCAACAAATTTAGCTTCTACTTTCTTAATTCGATAGATGAAATCAGCACTCAGTTATGCAGGGATAGCAAATAAATATAAATATTGTGTATAAAAATGAAAACAAATGAGCAATGGAGAGCCAAACAGCCTAGAGAGTATTAAATAAACTCATTTAAAAGGTCGGACAATGGTAGGTGCGTAAATCTCTCTTTTTTTTTGCCTGATTTATGGGGAACCCGAAGAAGAAATTGTTGCATATCGTAAAAAACGAGGCTCTGGCAGCATACAAAACGAGAAAAGCATAAATAACATTTAATTTTTCTTGAACTCGGAAACGACCTACAAAGAGAGAAAGTAAAGGGAAAAGCAAGGAAAAGCCTCCCGAAAGTTGATGAAAAACAGTTTCGACAGCACAGCCCGCATAAAGAATTGGTCGAGAGAACAAAATAATGCCATAAAAATAAAAATCAACAACGTGCCAGTTCGAAGTCGGGGTGAAAAAAAAAGTTATGCCAAAGTTGGCGAACCAAGTTCGAAACTGCAAATGTGAAAAGGTCGGTGGCAACTTGAACTGCGGTTTTCCAACATAATCAAAGACTACAACAAGTGCGGGGCGGAAAAACTGGCAACTTTACGAGCCGCACACTCGACACATGAACAGGCTCCCCCTTTTGCCACGCCCACTTTTCCAACCTCCCACACCCACACACATACATACACACGAACACCAAACACGCGCCATTGCGGTGTAAATGTTATAGCTGCGCCCAGAAAAGTAGGCAACGCCAAATGGCATAAAACGCCGGAGAAAGCGGAGAAATTGTGGGTGAAAAAAACACAGAATTCCAATTAGAAGCATGGGCTGGGCATTGCAAAAGTCCTCACCGAAAAACGGCCATTCCATTTAATTGGAATATATAGTATACAAACTGACTTTGGTCGCCATTTGCACAAAATTCAACTTTTAATTGAAAATTTTAGAGTTTGGCATACTTAATGCGAGGAAATTGTGAAAATTGATAATAATTATGTCTTTGGTTAGTCATTCCTAAAATAAATAATAAATTAAGAAAAATAAATCAAATTTATAATAATTTGGAAAAAAACAAGCTTACAAACCTAGTTCTTTATTACATTTTTGAATTGGTGGATTTAATGTTTTTTTAAAGTTTTTTATGCAAGCAAATTCTGAAAATTGTTAATCATTGTATATTACTATGAATTTTTCCTATAAAGTATCGATACAAATTTTTTGTCGATGCTTACCTTTAAAAAAAAACATAAATACAAAATTTATCAAATTTATCTTTAACTAGGAAATTCTTTATTTACCATTTCTAGCTAATAATTATAAATTTAAATTTCAACAAATTTAATTTACACAAAATTTAAAATCTATATTTATACAAATAAGTCTAATGAAAATAAATAGATTTTTCTGTTTCTAAGCATCCTCTAAAACCGATAGCATATTGTCGGATTCCATCCACTTGAATTGACCATCAATCGTCACCCCGAATTTGATTTTTCTCGCCACTCAAAGAATTTTCTCACTGCGATGACAAATCTTTGGCTAAGAAATTTCGTTAATGGGGAAGCAAATAAAAAAATAAAGAACATTTCAAGAGGACTGACTGATGCTTATGTTTTTCTGGCATTCGACCTTCACCTTTGTATACATTTCAATGGGAGGCATTCGAAAATTGAATGTGGGCGATGGTGCAGAGTGAAAAACTTAAACATTATTTAACTTAAATGTTACATCTCGTCCCGCTGCGTTTGCCATTTGGCTTTTAACAATTTGCAGGGGTAAACTTAATTTATTTTTAATCGCCTTTTAATTTGGCGCTGCCTGCTGCATTGTTTTGTTCACTTTGGATCGTAAAACTTTTAATTGTTTGCGCCCAGGTATTTTGATTCTGCCTTTCAGCCTTTTTCAGCCTGCTGTTTGATGTGTTTATTTTTGCATTAACCTGTTAAATGCCAAACGCATTTCAATCTCGGCCAGCGAATTGTGGGCCAATGTGTCGTCAATGACCGCAGGGTGCTAATGCTGCCTGCGGTATGCTCGGTATTTCGTTATTTTTTATTCGTGAGTTGAATATTGAAAGTAAACAACGCAGCGAAGAAAAGGCCAAAGGTCGTAGATACTTTTTCGGGGTGTCTGGTTTGGCTAAGTGCCTCAAATTTATACGCTAGCTAATGGAAGTCTGTGTGAAAACATACATTATATAGAACTCAGAGAAGGAGCAACCGCTAAGCTAAGGTGAAAGGGCATAAAACCCCAGTTTCATATAGTTTATTTGCTCAACTTCACAATTCGTTCTTCCGTAGAGATGTGCCAAAGCCAATGCAAACCCTTTTTCGCAGTCTGGTGCTTTACATTCAATAAAATTTGACATTGTCAAGTGCACTTGTTCGAGTGGAAAATGTTTTTCGCGCCGACAAACACAAAAAACTGTGAAAAGACGAATGGCAAATAGAAACTGGTGAAATGCGACGAGTTAAGAGACACAAGAGTACTTGCAAAAGAGCTTTACATGTCAAAAAGTCCAATTTCGTGGGGGAATTTCTCGAGAACTAGGTAACAAGCTTAGACGAATTTGATACGAAATTACAAACGAATAAGCATTAACTTCTAGACCAACATAAAACCAAATATTTAAGACTGGTTTTATAAGCCTCTCTAATATTTTAAATGTTTCCGATATTCTAGATTTTATTTGTGTATATTAAAGGTTTCATTTGTGGATATTCCCTTTTTTTTAATTAAATACATTTATGTATCAAGATTTAAAAGTTTTAAAAGTATTGCTATTATGGAAAGTATTCAGAATTTAAAAAATAACGAACTTAAAAATTCTTTAATAAGGACGAATTTATATATTTATATTTTTGGTATTCAAAATATCCCCTTTAATATTTAAATCACTTTTAATTTAACTTGCCTTGCCATTGATCTAACGAGAGCGAGGTGGGTGCATTAATTAAATTTAATGTATTGTGACAGAGTGTTGATTTAATGCCTGCACAGCCGCTGCAAACGTGGCGCGGGGTGTGAGATTCTTGTAATTGCCAAGTCGTTTGTCGTGCAGCGTGTCGTATACGTGATGTAGTTTTGTAATTTCTAGCTGATTTTTGGAGGCCAAGATGCAGTTTTTTTTGGGGGTGGCGTATAAATTTCACCCAGGGTTAAAGTCAAATGCACGTGTTGTTGCCTGATATTCGCTTTAGCCCCATTCTTAACCCTCCCCAACTGGTGCACTTGGCGTATGAGTAATGTGATTTCCTTGTGACGTCAAGCTTTCTCTGGGCCTGTCAATCTCTAAGGAAAGACCGCATATCCGAGTTTTCCCGCCTCACATGTTCTCGCTTATTCCCCAAATGTCCTCATGCAAAAACTGAAAATGAGCTATGGAAATTTGCAGCATTTTCCCAGGGCTACTCTTCCTCGCTTTTCTCCCCCCTTTTGACCACCGCAAATACACAATGCTCATTGCTTATTTATCAAATATCCACACATTGCCTGCAGTTACAGTGGGCTCTCGACTCCCGTTCCCAACTCGTTGATTTGTTGAAAGAGGGAGGACAGCAAAAAAAGGCACTTTTATTATTTTCTTATCAAATGGGAAAAGTAAGCATACATAAAACAGACATTATTAAACTTGGTCAGATGCCTAGACAACATGTGTAACTAAAACATAGTAAAATAGTAATGTTATTTAAAATTTTGAGTGAAATAGTAGGTAATGTTATTCTTACACTACCTAACACTATCAGATACCTTAAAATTTATTTAAATATTTTTTACAATACTGGAAGCTTAACTTTAAAAAAAAAAGTTATAATACATTCCAAATATTTTATTAAGCTATAGACACCTTAAAAAATACTTAAATATATTTTTACATATTGGAAGTTTTACTTTTATATACAAAAATTATAATGTATTCCAAATATATTCAAAATAGCTACTATTTTTTCCCAGTGTACCTGCTTTTATGCGATTGTGTGTGGGTGGCCGCGCAATTAGTTGGCGGCTGCATAACGAATTGTTCACTCTTAGCATTTTCCCCTCGCATTTGATTCGATTTTCACGAAGTGAGGGCTGAATTATAAATAAATCGTGGCATTACGTTTAACATGAATCCAAATCCAGCGTGACGTCACTGTTGTCGCCCACACACACCAAAATTTAACTTTGTTGTTGCGTGCGAGGAAATCATATCGGGCAGGTAAACTTTAGTTTACCTTGGTGTGGAGAGCTCTTTGAAATGTTTTCGGAATCACATTTGACATGAGTTTTTAATAATTAATTCTGTAAGAGAGTAATGTAAACGAAATGTTTAACTTGTCTGAAATTAAGCCAACACTTTATGCATTAAATACCTACCGAAAGGAGACATTCTACTCTACATCCCCCCCTAAAATTTCGCTCATTTGTAATTGCAGACTTGGGATAATTGATTAGAGTTTTGTTTTAAGTGTTAGGTGAAAGACGCGGGACGAAGGCGATAATGATTTTGGCCATGTTTGTGTTTTGGTCCCATCGTGTTCCGTACCTTTGTGTGTGTTTGCTAATTAGAGGCCAAACTTTCTGCCTAATTAATGTCATTAGTGTGCACATTGTTCCTCAGACAAGAGAGAACGAGAGATCTCTGATAAGGAGAAAATATTCGAATGGAAATGGGAACTAGAGAACGACAGAAAAGCAGAGAGAAAAACTTTACTTGATGACTTTCCCCGAATGATTACAAGGCGCAGATGGGGATTTGAAGGTTTCTGCACAGAAAAATAAATTTGTAATATGAAGAATATTTATAAAACAGTCTTATAATAGCTGTTGGACATACAAGTAATACAAAAATAACATTAAAAGAATGCTTTTCTTTTATCATTAAAATCAAGATGCTCCATAATGTAAAAAAAAACCTGTTTCTTCGAACATAGTATTGTATATCTTATAATAGAAAAATGACCCCACATTAGTTAAATGTTTTAAATATAATTTATACAGGACTCTTGATTTGGCGCTTTTGTTCTGTGCACAGAACACCCAAAAAGATCAGAAAGTAATGTGTGTGTGGGTGGGCTTTCATCAGATATTAGGCCCCAAAGATATACACCTATTTAAAGGCCCTCTTTTTGTGCATTAAGTTTTCAGGCTGTCAGCTCTAATTGATAAATGACCAAGAGGCAGAACATTTTATCTCCATTTGCATAATTGATATTGAATTTTAATTGGTTTTATTTTGCTTACATTAGTTTTAATTTTGTATACATTACCGTGGTATTTAGTATGCAATAAACAAACGTTTTTCACCTATGTCAAAGTCAAGGTCTTTTCTGTTAGACATAAATCAAGTCATACAATAAATATGTAAATCGAAAGTTTTAAAATGCATTTGCCATACAATAGTTATAAATCTGTTAAATATTTAGCCACTTTTTCACCTATGTCAAAGTCAAGGCATTTTCTTCTTTGCGGTTTTTTATCTTGACAGGCATCAGATTTTTGCTTTTGCTGTTTTGAACTTGATGCAAAAAATAATTTCATTACTTCAGCGCGTCAAACAAAAAACGAAACGAGAAAAATACTTTGTTTAAAAACATATTTAGGCAAACACGTCAAATTTTTTGGGAGGCTGGCAAAATGCCAGCGGAATTCGTATCTGTTTCGAATAGTTTGACGATTGCCACGCCTTTTGTGTATATACATATATAGTATAGAACGCCCCCGGGAAATTTGTGCTGCGTATTTAGAGCCGCTTTGATATTTATATTTACGTGCGATTAACCCAACTGGTATGCAATCCGCATATTTCTTTGCACATTTGCATTTAATATTCAATGAATTATTCACTGCTGCGGTTTTTGTTTATGCCACGCAACTTGTTGAAAAATTGAAATTAATTCGCTGGCCGAACTGCCAATTAATCGTGTGAGCGATATTTTCATTTCTGTGTTTAGGCCATAAATATAATATTTTCGCGTGGGAATTGCGCAGGATTTTCGACGGCTCTTCTTTTGGCTGTCTGTCAACCGATCAACGAGTGCGAAATGTATTTGGAATTTCGCTTTAATTGCTTTTGTAAGCGATCTTTATTTTCCCTGGGTCCCTGTCTATTAAGGTTGGAATTTTAATTGCGTGATCTTTTCGCTAATAGTACGAAAAAAAGATATTTTCTTCAGTTCAGTTTCTGTGGTGGCGTTGGGATAATGTCTAAAAATAAAGTGGTACTAGAAACTTGGGACTTTGGGCAATTTCCGGTCGTTTTGGGGATTGTTGTTTTGCTCCCACCACATCTTTCTCTTTTCTTTCTACCTTTCACTTAAATTTAACAAGGAAATAATGCGCATACGCCATGTCAACCCGAGGGGAAAGCAAAGTCCTTGCCGCAATTTGGCCCCGCCGAGTTGGCAGCGCTTAAGCCTTTAACAACAATTAAATATATTACACTCGAGCACGGAGAAAATGAACAGAAGCGAAAAAAGAATGCAGGCACATGAGTGCACTTAAAGAAAAGAGAGTTTTTCTATTTATACATTATTTAGGAAATAAATACTTTTGAAAATGTAATATGTTTTACAAGTTAATTAGATAATATTATTGTAATTTAGACTTCAAAACTTTGAAATACTATACAATTCTATGAATAAATAATTATAAATAAATATTAATTAAGTTCAAGAGTGAGAATTTAAAGTAAATAATTGTAATGTTTTACAAAAAATACTGTATACAATAAATTTATGCTCACAACTTCCCTTTTACATTTTTATTTTCTTTAAAGTAAACATAAAATGAATTTTAAAAATGAAAAAAAAAATTCTTTGCTAAAGTTGCCTAATAATTTAAATACCTCTTTTATAAACATTACAATAAAATATTAAGAATATTGTAGGAAATCAAATGTTTAATTTTCCCTCGGTGTATTGAAGAGCTTTGTGGCCAGTGAAGTGGATGCATGACCAGCTGCCCGCCAGCCAATTTTGCGACTGGCCAAAGGACTCGCCGCCAAGCGGTGGAAAACCCAAAGACCAAAAGCCTCTGACGACCACACACACGACAATTAAAGTAAAAGCTTGTCAAGTGCACAAACATATACATGCCTACAGTATATATAAGCTGCCAAGTGGATTCTCTTGGATACTTTTAAAACATAAATTAGTTTTCTCCTGACTCATTTGATCCTTTGTTTTATTTTGCAGAACCAAGAAAAGACAAGACTGATGCACAACAACAACACGGAGGCAATGGCACAATATCCACGCCCAACATCGAGCAGCCCACCTGCCAGGGCTCGATGCTCCCGCCCCCGGGGGCGGTGGTGGCCTTCACCAGGCGGACGGCAGTGGGAGTGGCAAGATGGAGCGACCGAACACGCTCGCCGGCGCCAATAAGCTGACCCGTCGCGGGGTCAACATCTGCTACCACAACGAGCACATGTGTAAGTGTACCATATATGGGAGTGTCCTTGGAAAACGCTTTTTTACATTATTAGTAACTAAGATGTTGGCTGGTGGGGCAAAGGAAACTGAGAAAGGAAATACCTTGAGTTGGTTTAAGTTAAGTATTTGTTCTAACTTGCCTCTTGGTCAACAAAAATTCAAATTAAAGACAACAATATATTTTTAAACTAGAGTAAAGACGAAAGAAAAAGAGAAATACATTACCAACTATCCATTAACAAATTTAATAAAATACAGCATTAATTAAAAATAAAATAAAATAAAATAAAATATAGTTTAAAGATGGTATTGAATTTAATTTTGTTCACAAATCGTTTAAATGCAAAAAAAAAATTTCAAGGGTATAAAAAACGTATATAAAATGAAATATTGGCATTATATTGAATTAACTTAAAATAAAGACGTTTAAATAAAGTTAAATTTAAAGAAGACATTGAATTTAGCATAAAATGTTTCATTTATTTTGGTAACAAATTATTTTGGTAACAAATCATTTAAATACAAAAAAAAAACTTTTTTAAAGTAAAAAATTACTCTTATTTACACTCTTAATAAAATAAAATTGACTAATAAAATAAGTAAATTTACCTTTAAATCTGCAAACACAGTTTCGAAAATATCATGGTGTTGAGCAACACTTTAAGGAGTAATTCTATAAAATAGGTATCTTGACTCTTTTATTTTTTTATGACTTTGGATCTGTAAGCCTTACGATCGATCTATCAGTTTCCTTTTCTCTATCGCCAACTATATCCACCCACACTTAACCACCACGCACACACCCAAACAGTCACTCACCCACGCACACACTCTCTCACACACACATTTGGCTAGACTCGAGGAAGAGCTGCTTTCACTTACTTTCTTTTCTGACTATCTTTCTTTATATCTGTATCTTTCTACTACCTCTCCTCTCTCTTTCCGCTGAAACAAAACAATTACAAAAATACGAAATTCGAAAAACGAATGCGAACAAAATTTCTATAATCTCAATCAGATGGCGAAGATGGAAAAATGGTGGGTGGTCCGCCGGGCAGCACTCCGCCCCCCTATCCGGGTGGCAAATTGCCGCCGGGCGTAATGCTCAGCGAACTGCCAGAGCCGCCGATTCCGCTGTCGGAGATCGGACCGATCCCACCGCCCCCGATGTTCTCCACTCCCAGTCCCACGCTCATCGCGGGACGACCTCATGGGCCCGGTGCCGTCAACGATCAGGATTACCAGCAGGACTACGACTACGATGGTAATTTCCCAGCCCAGACCCACACCCACACCCGAATCGTACCCAGCCCCTCCTATAGAGAAAACCAACCAAATTCCCTTCTAGATTAGCCAACCCTCAGCTCATTAACAAAAACGCGCACTTCATAATGTATGCTAGTTGGGGATGTTGATATTAAGTTGATATAACAATGAATTAATTCATTACTAGTACAACAAAAAAAAAACAGAAATTGGCAAGTTTAGTCTTAATACGTGTGTCTTGAAAATAAACTACTGACTGTAAAGTATAAGTTTTAATTCGATACTAAATAATATGGGAAAATTTTCAAACTTATTTTTAAAACACTTAAGTTTTATTTTTATACTTTTGTGGTATTAATTTAATACTCATCTTATTGAAAATCTTGTCTACCCAATGGATTAAAATTCATAAAGGTAAAAAATATTTCTGTCGAAACTCCAGTTAGACAATTAAAGTTGTATGAACCAAACTTTTTTTTTTAAAGTTTTACATGCATTTAGATATAGAAGAAATTTATATATATATATAACCGATATATATACATATATATTTATATATGTTTAAATATTTAAATAATCTATTGACAAAAATTAATTTAAAATCAACACCGCAATAGCTAGTCCCCTCCCTATTCCCTCAAACCCGACCCAAATACATTTTACGTGGTTTTATTTTGCAACGCTCACTAATTTGAAATCTTTTGTGTCTTAATTAGATCACGATCCGGATCAGGATGAGCTTGACTCGGATGACGAGTATGCCCCGTATGGTGGCAATCAAGTGCGCATGATGGACACGCAGCGCGTCGAGGAAATTCCAGCCAAAGAGCCCAAACCAAATGCAGTTCCTCTCAAGTCGGCGCTGAAGAAGAAGGGCGGGGCCATGCCCACCTCCGCCTCCACGCCAGTCACGCCCACCCAGGATCATGGGGCGGGAAGCGCGGCATCGGCAGCGGCCATGGCAAATAGCAACGGCGGTATAGGTTCGATGGCGGCAGCTGCTGCAGCAGCGGCCCAACAGTCCGCCAGTCAGCGTCCATTGGTTATTCGGCAGGATGCAGCGGGCAACAACTATTCGCTCAAGTGAGTACCAGTAGGAATTACCAAATATAACAGGTATTAAGTGATGTTTATTTGATTGAACATGGAAAATTTTAAATAATTTTAAAAGACCTTTAAATAAAGCTTAATTCAAAATGCTATAGATTGGCTTTTACGATATAAGTATCAGCTTTTAATTCAAAACACTTTCAATTATTCTTCAAATTTGGTTTTTTCGCTAGAAAATGTTCAACATTTAATAAAAAGCAACCCAAAGCTGTCAGTTGTTAACACTTACCACTATCACGAACAAACAACTGTCAGTTGTCAACATTTAATATTATCACGAAATTGTTTAACACTAGAAAATAAACAAAAACCATTATTTTGTCTAGAAATGTTTTTATCAATATCAATCCTTTGCCGTTAAATAGTCAAAAGACCAATTTCCATGATTAATCATAAACAGCATAAATACCATTTTAAAGTAGTATAATTTTGTATCGTTTTACTTAACTCCCTGTTGACTCTGTTTAACACGACCCTTAATCGCCCTAAACTTCCCCACGTTTTTTGGTAGTTCTTTATTAAAACACCCAATTAAAGTTTGTTAATCTGCCCAGAATAAGTTTCGTTTGTCTCTCTAGTGTATAAACACAACTTTTTACCTATTATACTACTGAAGAAAAGCTCACCAAAAGATTTAATACCCCCAAAAAAAACCTACTATTTGTTCCGTTTTTATTGTTACTCGAACTGTTTTCTATAACAAAAAATTTGTTCTCTTCTCCGTTTTTCCCCGACTGCCCCCGAAAACCTGTGTTTGTTCTATTTCATATACAATTTCGATTCGATTCGTTTGTGTGTGCGTGTCGAACAACAACAAAACCCATCCACTTCTATATCTACTACTACTACTACTACTATTTCAACCAAAACAACAAAATATGTAACGAATATCAGGCCAATACTTCGACCACGGATTAGACTATGGTAAACAATTTTTAGCTAATTTATTTGTAATGTGAAATCATGAAAACCCAAAACAATAAATGCTTCTAGTGCACCCCCACATACTGCTCTCTCTTTCTCTCTCTCTCTCCCTTTTTAAATGTTTTAAATGTTGTTATATAACACTACACTTCTACTCTGTTGTATAACACTCCCCGCAGTCCTTTTTAAAAATAATCCCCCCACAAAACGAAACAAAAAACGCGCTCATGTATACTTGCACTTTGTGCTGCACTCAAACACTCGGCTGTCTGTATTTTTGTACAAGTTTTTGTTTTATTTTTGGGTAAATAAAAACTGAAAGTTTTACAACTTTACAACACTGGAGTACACACGCAAACACGAACAATCACCCACACACCCGTATTCTTATTAAATTACTAACTTTTTTGCAGCGATTTTCGTTGTTTGCCTCTTATGAGTTTTTCCTTTTTTGTTTTTTCACAACACAACACTCGAGTCTTCTTCATTACCCCCATTACGTCTGTATGTGTGTATATCTGTGCGACTGAGTGTAGATTTTTTTTCCGTAAAAACTTTCTTTGTCTTTTCTTTGCCACTGCTGTCTGTGTAGTATTTCCCTCTGAGTCCTGCATGTTTCATTTCAAGCAAGAATTTGTTTCAAATTACAATTTGCCTTCCCAGTTTTAATTTGATATTTCCCACATTCGAAATATGCAAAAAAAAAAAAGTTAAAAGAAAATGGTATTTCCGGCGGTGTAGGTCAAGTTTTTTCATTAGGCAAACTTTGCCTTTAAGTTGTCCAGAGGCGAAATGAAAACTTGAAGTGTGCCTGTGCCGCCAGTGCATCGAAATTGAAATTGAAATTCAAATTGAGTGGAGGACAAAGACAGGCCTCACTCAAATGCTTTCGAGTGTTTCGCTCTTCTCGTTTTTCACATGACTGATATGGCCAACAATTTATGCACTTTATAACGCACAAAAATCAAATAAAAAGGAAAAATATGTAAAATAGCTGGGGTGCAGTGCACAGCGTAAGCGAAACCGAAGCTCTGCGAAACGTGCCTGCTAAAAAGCGATTTCTTGTTGTGCGCCCTCCAATATCTAACCATCTGTACATCTATCTTTCTATCGGAAAACGTAAGAGTGGGCACAATTTATGGGTATGTCGCACTTTGAAGCCATTTTGATGGAGGTTAAATCGCTTGCAATGTGATGGAGATATGTCAGGAAAGAAAGATATGGGAAGGCATAAAGGTTATGGCACAACGAAAATGTTTTAGAATAACAAATTTAAAAATATTTATAAAACTTTCAAACGCTTTTTATCTATTGACTCTATAAATATTATTTAAAAGGAAAGATAATTAAAAAGTAAACTTAAACCTATATAAATTATTTAATATAATAAAGAGTTTAATAAAACCTTTTTAGAAACAGAAAAGAAAATTTTCTGGAAAAGTACAAATTTATACTAATTTATTTATAAACTATTTAATCTAATTAAGAGTTAAAAAAACCTTTTTTAATCCTACTAAAATATGTACCCAAAGAATATTGGCTCACCTAAAAGTCCGTAAAATGCTTTAAATCTTCTGAAGAGAAAGTGACTTCCTGTGTGGCATTTTCACTCTATTTTCCTCGGAGACAGTTGGTGGAAAACTATATAGAATGCGTATTGCGTCACTCATCCGCCGCGCGGCCCCCACAACAAACTCCCAGGCTTTGTTCAGTTTTTATCCAATCGTGTTTGGCATTAACGCCCCGAAAGTACGACGGAAGCAGCCAAACAGGATATGGCATTCGAGGCGGGCTTTTTTTAAATCTTTTTCTATAGTAAAACCCCCGACAGCTTTAAGTACAAAGTCAAACACATGGGTGTACGTACATACATATATGCATGTGTTTTGCATATTATTTTGCACGGCTGTGTGGGCTGCCAGATGTGCACTCCACGTGCCGTTTCCAAAAGAAAAGAAAATGGGGGAGAAAACCAAACTGCCGCAGCAGCAAAGGAAAATAAAGAGGTGGAAAAAAGCATTTTCCTTCTTTTTTTCGGGTTGGTGACAAAACTTAAGGACAGAACAGGAAAAAGATAGACAAGATACAGTTGTGTATGGAATAATAGAAAATGTGACTTAAATATACAACCAATTTATTTAAATTTTTGAAGGTTAACGAAATATAAAAATACTGCATATCCATTAAAATATTATATAACCTTGGAAAATTAAACTCTGAAGAATTAAATTAGGATTAACTTGATACATTGAAATAAGCGTTTTTTAAAATGTTTCTCTAAAATTGTAATTTAGTAGGTCTAGTCATAAAAAAATAATGCAATTATTTTTGCAACTGGTCATAAATTTAAAAACAGAATAATTCGTTGCGCCATTATCTTTGTTATGAATAGTCTGAAAAACCATCCAATCTAAATGCGTTTAAATATGTAAATCAGGTACTTAAATGTGCTTATATCCTCGCTAATATTTCAACTGCAACTGTAGCAAGAGATAAAGAAAGACCCAGAACTGTGTGTGCACGTGGATGAATAAATTTAACACATGCAGCGGGGATATTTATGCACATGTGAATACTAGAAGCAGGCTAAAATCTGGCAGATTGCCTGGCCAAGATTGCAGAAACGAAAGGACTAAGACTAGGACTCAGAGGAGGGACACGATAAATGAGAAATAACACAAATAAATAAATTGCAACATAATATAAATCTGGATATAGAATTTTACATTTCATAAATACAAACACGAAATGCATAATTTAATATGAAAACATTTGAATTGAATATAAGATTAGGAATGGGTTTACCTAAAATACTGAGATATATTAATCAATTCTGAGAATAGTCTAATAAAATATTATTTTTTTCCGAATTTAAAATATTTTATATTTAAATACAATGTAAGCTGCATAATTTAAAATTAAAATATTTAAACTATTGTGCAAAATATAAGATTATTTGTTTTTAATACATTTTATTTAAGTTTATTATGGTTTTTGTTTAAATTAAAATTCCGAAAATAGTCAAAGTAATTAAAAATAATATTATCCGTATTTAAAATAACTAAAAACCGCAATAAAAATAAAAAGCAAAACGAAATACATTTAAATTAAATAGGAAATACTATTTTTTTTTTACCAGTGTAGGACTCAGAGGTGGAAGGACGACTGAAATGCATGGGCAATGCCTGTATAGTTGCCAGTAGTAACTATTGTGGTTTGGTTGTTGTGCTAATGTGTCTGTTTGTAGTGTTTAATGCGCCTGCTAATGACTTAATGGTTAACACGCCTTAATATGTGTACCGCCTTTGATGCTTAACCCACAGCAGGCAGCAAATGTTCAACATCCAATTGCCGTGCACTGTGGAAAACAAGGAGAACGCCCGACCGTTTGTGATACGCGAAAGTAGCAGCGACAGCGACGAGAGCGATGGCCATATTGTCTACAGGGACGAGGACAACGACAATACGCGTCTGGCCAAGTTGGCCCGCAAGGAGTCGCTGTCCCTCAAACTGCAACTGCGGCCGGACAAGCAGGACCTGATCAACCGCAACATCCTGCACCAGGTCAACGACAACGAGCTCAAGGAGTCCAAGGAGGCGATCGGAGCCCGTCTCATCCGCCGCCTGTCGATGAGACCCACGGCCGAGGAGCTGGTCGAGCGCAACATTTTGAAAAGTGAGTTGAAATCAAGGTTGGGAAAATCCAACTAAAATCTAGAATTTATTATGAGAAACAGAAAAATCTTAGTACTATCAGCTCATATGCCAAGTTTTAACATTTAAAATCGTCTGGATTTTGTAGAAATTTAAAATAATATTTAGTTTTATAAAATTAGGTTTTATCTAGAATTTGTTAAAGGAATCTAAACGATCTTAAAATTCTTTAAATTTTGTAGAAATGAAAATAAATATATATATTTTTAAATGAATAAGAACAATCAGCTTATGTTAAAGTTGTTCAGATTTATATAATGGTGTTTCCCAACCAATTTGAGTTTGGGAACATATTAAATTGAATCATTTTCAAAGAATCTGATTCTCTTTTAATGAATTTAATAAATAAACTTTATCAATTCTTTAAAAATTCGTTTGATGGGAATGTAAAAAAGATTAAAGAATCAGATTTAAGTTAAGCTAAAACCTTTTAAAAACAAAGCAACTTGAACTTAAATAATTATGGATTTTGGTTGATAATTTTCTTTTCCATTACTATTACCTTTAAAATGGAATTTTATTAAATGCTATTCACTTGATTTTGTGCAGCTCAATCACCCGCCGAGGAGAAAAAGCAAAAGGAGGAGAAGAAGTCGTATCTGTTGCGCAAACTCAGCTTTCGGCCCACCGTCGAGGAGCTGAAGGAAAAGAAGATCATCCGGTTCAACGACTACATCGAGGTCACGCAGGCCCACGACTACGATCGAAGGGCGGACAAGCCGTGGACAAGACTGACGCCGAAGGACAAGGCCGCAATTCGAAAGGAGCTGAACGAGTTCAAGTCCTCCGAAATGGCCGTCCACGAGGGCAGTCGGCATTTGACGAGGTATGCGGCTATCTAGGGCCTTGTTTGGATTAATATCTCAAAAGAAATTCAGGAGGAAACACTGAAAGTTTGTTTTATAAGGTGTCAGAGAATAGTTTTACATTTCAAAGGGGCTATCTAGTGTTAAGGTATCAGTGGAAATAGTTTTGATTCTATTTAAGAGGTATTAAAATATCTAATCCCTTGTTTAACCTTATTTCTCAGTCAAAGTTAAGGCAGAACCCCTTTATAGAACTTGAATATATAAGTTACTTCAATAAAATGTCAGGTGAAAAAGATCAGAATAGTTTTCCATTTAATTAGGTTTACTTAAATAACTTTAATTTGGAACCACTGAAATTTTGTTCATTTCATTTCATTTGAGGTCTGGGGCTATCTCAACAATTGTTTAACTTGCTCAGCCAAAATTCACTTATGTTTTTGTTTTAATAAGGCTAACGGGAACATAGTTGTGAATAGTTCCATATTTCACAAGTTTAAGGACTATCTTACCCAACTATTTAATCCAAAATTCAGGCATAACTGCTTTAAAGGAAGAAAGTTTTAAAGTATTTTTAATAATATGTATGATGTCTGGCCAAAAGGCTAAACAGTTTCTCAAACGTCATGTTACTTGTGTTAAAACCTACATTTTAAGGGAACATCTCAAGGAAAGGTAATCTTAGAGTTCTTTTAAAAAGACTGTCAAGTCTTGATTATTTTGAGTATTTTAACTTGTTCATACTGTTTAGCAGTTTAAGACTGACAATCGCATTAATTAAACTATAAGCTAATTGACGTTGCCAGGGTATTTCGCACTTCGATGGGCATGGATAACCACCGAGTCTAACTGGTTTTGCAAATTGCTCCCGTGGGTGGTTGCTGGAGGTCGTCAGTGGGTGGGTGGGTGTGTGTTAAAGTGCGAGGCTGTAGTTCGTTGTGGGGCCAAAGCAATCTCGCAATTGAGACATTCCAGTGTACGGGGGCCTGAATTATGTAGCGGGCGTGTCCTTGCGGCCAAATCGAATGGCCAAAAAGTGAGCCAAGCAAAAAATTGCCAATGCCAATGGCCAGTGAAGTGTCACGTGCAGTTTTGGCCAGCAGTCAGCTAGTCAGGCAGTGAGGCAGTCGGGCAGTCCCTTACAAATGTATTTTGGCGATATGCAGTCACAAAGGATTCGGTGTTTTTTTTTTTCATTTCCATTTCCCTTGCAGTTTTTGGCAGTGTTTTTTTTTATTTCTGGGGGAAGCAAGTGTAATGGCTTTTGGATTTCGGTCGACTGCACTTTATCCTTAAAGAGTTAAGCGATCTGGCTGCCACACGCCATTTAAACTTGCTCGCATTTAATTCTATTTGCTGGCCACGAAACTGAAAAACAAAAACAAAAAAAACTAATCAAAACTTTCTCTTGCAGATTCCATAGGCCATGACGATTGCAATGGCAGCAACTTTCCAGCAAATTGCAACAGCAACCCAAGCAACAATTGTATTTTATGCAGCATCAAATTGTCAACAAATATTTAAAAGCAAAAAATTAAGCCAACAAACTAAGAGTAACAAAAAATAAGAAAACTTTCAAACCAGGCATAAAAAGAAAAATAAAATAAAACGAAAAAAAATACACAAAAAAAAAGAGGAATGAAACGTGAGAAATTGAGGAAAATATAGGAAAAAAAGCCACATTCAATACATCATAATTGATAGTTTTCTGTTGATCATAGCGAGAAATGCCGCTCGGTTTTCTAATTTTAAGTTCTTTATGTTTCACCTTCTCCATTTGTTAATTGTGTGTAAATAAAATTATTTTCGATATTCAAGCCAATTTCACAACGCAAATCAAAATATCAATTCGTCTTTTGTAGAAATGTTAAGTCGCTTTTTGAGTTAAGGCAATTATGTATTATATTATATAAAAATAAACAATTAAACAACAACAAGGAGAAACACTAAATGATATTCGATTAAACATTTACATTAATGAAAACTAAATGGCTGAAAAAAATTCATTAAAGCTTAGGCATTAATTTACACTTACTGTTGCTTTCCATACATTTTTAATTTTTGAATTAAGCCAACTAAAAAAAACAACACAGAAATATACAAACAAAATTCTATACGAAAAATTATGTTTTACATTTACACAACATTATTGTAAAAAGCTTAAACGTAAAAAAAAACAAAACACAACACATTAAACTTAGAACTACGATACATTTACGATAATACCGAAAAATAAACTCTAATTTTTCGAAAGACATGTTTACGAAAAATAATTTAGTTGTTTTCGTTTTTATTTTCAGTCTGTGTTTGTTTTGTTCAATTCTCGAGTATCTTCTAACATGTACATACATATCGCCAAAGAATATTTGCATGGAACTCTAAAACTTATCGTGGAGATATAGAAGGAAACCCAAAAACCCGCAAAAAAAAAGCTGACAAAAGAATGCTCAAGCTGGCAAAAAAAAAAGCCCAAAAGTATAAAACACTCTAATAATAAATGGCAACAAAATATCAGGAAAAATAAACTGAAGCAAGTTGGACCCAGAATGAAGTTTTTTAGCGAGGAGAAAAAGTAAAAGAAAAAATTACAACTTAAGACGTAAGTCACGTAACCTACAACTTTTTAGACAGAGAGTACAGAGTTCGGAACCAGATGGAACAACATCATAATGAATATTTATTTTGTAAAAGCAGGGAAAAGCGGAAACTGAAACTTTTACTCAAGCATTCCACATAGTAAACTTAACCAAGAGGAAAATATGGAGAAATTCCAAAAACAAAAACCAAAACAGAAAACAGAAAATTGTAAATTTTGAGGCAAATGCAAATTGAAATGCTCGCGCGTGCTCGTGAATATTTAAACATAAAAGACGTAAAGTAAATATAAAACTAAAACTAAAGTTAAACTAAAACTTAAACTAAAACTAAAACGTAACGTAATGAACTCCGTTTCAAAGGACACTTAGTAAGATACAGATACAGATACAGACACAGCATATAAATTAAACGAAGCCACTTATTTCGAAAGCCCCCGATTAAGGGGCATAAAACCCATGGTCATTAGTTAAATGGTACAGTGGTGCTTCCTTTGCAAGTTTCATTCTTCTAATCGAAAAAAGGGGGGAATTGTAATATTTTCGGTTTTGAATAAGACACGAAATCGAAACTATATAGCAGTCCTTCTTCGTTTCAATCCGAATCTGAATCTGAATCTCTCTCTATGTCTGCCTCTTGCTTCAAAGCGTTGCATTGTCAAAGTTAAGCAATATAAATTGCATATATACATATAAACAACAAATATATATGAAAAAAGGAATAAATAAATTATACATATTTAATGACTATACAAAAAGGCAGAATATATATGTATATATTCATTTATGTATACACCTATTTATATGAGATGAAGCAGCCGAAGCTATACAACTCTATCAATATGGGATATAGCATAGTTTACACTTTTTCTATGGAGCGATTTATAGTGTACGATACACGAGAATTAGAGCAGAAGATCGTCGGTTTCGACCCCATTCGAATCTCCCCCGATAGCACTCGCGATATATGCGATATGCGATAGGCGATTTTCGATAGGCGATGTCCGATAGGCGATAGTCGATAGGCTACAGCTATCTAGAACCGACTTTCGTATTATACAGCAGGGCCTTTCCTCCTCGATCCCCACCAGTTTTGTTCTTCTGCCATTGGTTCTTCCCTATACTCCCTATTTTTCGACACATCTTTGCCAACTTCTGCAGTTGCAGAAACCAAAAAATGAAAATAAAAACGAGTAAAAACAAAAAAGATCTATAGCAATAACTAAGAACACCATAAAGCGATTGAAGAAATGAGTTTTTGGGCCAAGGCCGAAGTATGAAAAAAAACCACAGATAAAGTTGTGAAAATTTGCAAATGCGAAATGGGTTAAGAGTATGAGTAATGCAAGTTAAGTAAAGTAGCGGAATAAGCGTAGCGAGAGTTTTGGCAAAAACGGAAAAAAAACCGAGATCACAAACAACAGAAAAACCAGAAAAATATTGAATAATAATCACCGACAAATTGAGATTTAATAAAGATTTAATTACTTACAAAAGGTATCACGTATTATCTATGCAAAACAACATGGGTTAACCATCGATTTTTAAAGAAGTGGGGGAAAAAGGTTATTTTAAATTTAAACAGCAATGGATCTCCTGAGATAAACAATATTAAAATGGATCATTAAGGTAAAACAGAACTTACAAGATATTATAATTATTATTATTATTTTTTTTATTTTGAATAATTGCTTTTTAAGTTGAAACGAAATACAAAAAAAGGATATATTAGGATCGACTGTCTCTACTTATGGAAAATATTTGTCAA
Organism: Drosophila elegans; assembly: GCF_018152505.1. NCBI lineage: Eukaryota > Metazoa > Arthropoda > Insecta > Diptera > Drosophilidae > Drosophila > Drosophila elegans. The sequence goes on from NW_024545578.1 coordinate 1,449,504, forward strand.
TATGGTAAATTTTAAGTATTTTATGATTATGATTTTTTATATATTTTTTAATTTTAGTGATCCGTTTCTACGTTGAAACGTCTGCGGATTTCTTCGGTACTTTGACAAGAATTGATGACATTTGCAAGGAGTTTGGTTCCAGCCTCCAGAAAGATATCCAGCCCAAGATAATCTGAGGCCAAAAGGAGTTGCACAAGGAACAGAGGTTCGGCATTTTGATTCTTAAGGAGTCCTTTGAGAACCTGCATTCCCGTAGTCTGTTCACAACCTCCGATATCCTGCACAAATGTATACCACTTTATTATAAATTCCATTGTTTTGGAATCGACTCTGGCCAGAGGAATAACATCATTTGAATACGTCCCGTTCTCTACTTTTGCAATGTCCCGAATGGCTGCAAATTGTAGCGCCAATCGAATGTCCACTGTATGAAGCACGCCATCGCTACTCTGTAGTTTTACAAATATCGGGACTTCTAATGCTGAACCGCTTTTCGACATCTTGTACTTTGGAATTTTTGGAATTGCTATGTATTTACGATACAGATTGAGTTTGATGTACAATGTTCTAAGCTTGCTATCTATGAAGACTTTAAAAGGTATTTTATAAGTATAACTTTATGAGTGAACACTCAAGTGCTATACTTTTAAGGAATGGCAAACATTTTAGGAAGTAAAAAAGAAGAACAACAATTTTAGGAAACATAATCACTGTTTCAAAAAAAAAATAAATTTAAATATTTTTCGCTATCGTTTTCATCCAAAATATTAAAAATTTTTTCAATGCCTTTAATTCAAATGGAAACTTTTTAAACCTAATATTTACCACTTTTATTTAAACTCTTTAATATTAAATCATGCAATTTAATGGCATTTTATTAATTAAAATATTATATATAAAAATTTGAATTCAATAATCAGATATTTATTTTTACTTTTCATACTTCTTTCAGTGTTAGTGTTCATTGTGTTCGCATTTTTTATTCAAGTACAAAAAATATGAACCATCGTTGCTTTTATATATTTCTATAATTTTTTGGTGTAATAATGATTACAAGAAAGTTTTTCAAAACGTATTTTATTGAATCTATCAATATATCCATAAACTAAAAGAAAATTCTTTAACTCCCACATTTTAAAGGGGGGAATAAAAGTTAAAGTGAATTTAAATTTCTGTTTGGCAGATGTCAGCCCAAAAATATGCTTTGCGAACTTCTAGAAGCCATAGGAAAACCCCTTTGTCTACTTTTGAGAAGTGGCGGTTTATTCCCCCTATTCCCAAAGATTTTCCGTCAAATCCGCTTAAGCTCTTGTGCGAATTTCCCTTCTTTCATTTACCCATTTCATTCAAATTCCGTTTTGGCCAGAACACATGACATTCATTCATGAATTCCACGCCGTTTTCCTTTTAGCCATTCTGCACATATTTCACATGCCACGTATTTCTGGGGGTTTTTGTGTGTGCCTTTGTATCTTTGCATCTCGAGGCTGTTGCGTACGTGCCAGACGGAAAAAAAGCAAGTAAAAATGGTGAAATGCTTCAGGTGAGGCGACACCAATCACAATCATCATAAGACCATCATACCATCGCCATTCCAGTTGATTATGATGAGCTCTGGAGATCTTTTTTGAGTCGACTCGAGACTCGAGAGTCGAGATTCGAGTGCCTGTGCCTTTTTCTCGACATTACTCGCGAAAGTTTTATCGCCGCGGCGAGATTCTAACATTTTTGTGTGCATTCCTCTTTGGTGCGTTGTGTGGTTCCTCCGATTTCTCAAGAGTTTTTCGCTCATAAAACGTACTCGAACTCATTAAAACGCGCACTCTGATAACTGAGATGGCCAAAAAAGCAAATTGGACACCGTCAACTGGTGCCGGCCGACTGCTGCGATGGAATATGGCTACACGGAGGAAAATATTTGTATTTGTTTTTGAATATTTGCATAAAAAAAACTAATTAATATATTCGGCCAACGGTTCGAAAAATCTTGAAAAAGATTAAAAAGGGGTAGATTGTTAAAACTTGAACTTGATCATGAACAAACTTTTTTAGGCTGATTTTTATAAATTTAAGCCAAAAAACTTTTCCCAAAGCAAAAATTTGAAATGAAGAATTAATAGAAACCTTTTAAATTTCAACGCAGTCACTAATGGTTATGGTAATAAACTAAACATTCCTTACTGATTAATGATCTAATTACTAATTTATGTAATATATAAATTAAAATATTAAATTTTTATTATTATGTGAGACTTATTATTTTAAAATAAAAAACTTAAGTAAGTTTTATTTTATAATTTAAATAATTACCAAGAAGTAAGAATTTTATAAAATCATTGTTTTGTTTGTGTCTAAATTTCCCGATCAAAAGAAGAAGATCAAGAAAGAGAAGAGAACGCCGAGAACCTGAGAGAGAGCTTTCATTCCCGCAATCCTAGATCGAAAGCTCCGCTTAATGAGCTTTAATTGTTTACTTTTGGCACTTTGAAGAAAAGTACAGCATACGTGGCACTCGCATTTAAATTAAAGAATAACCTAAAATTCTGTTAATTTTGGCAACGAAAAGTGTTAAAAAAGTGATATTCATTGAAATAATATGTGAATAAAGAGCTGCGCAACAAATTCCGTGCGTAATTAAGCGTTTAAACGGATAGATTTTGCAATTTTTACAAAGGGTGCTCCAAAAGGCAAACATACATATTTGTGTGCTTGTGTGATTTACGCACTCTCGTAAATACATACATACAAATATGCATGTGATGTAAAGCATGTATGTACCAAGTTGTTGTTGCTTGCAAAGAAAGAAATAAAAGACCTAATAAGATAACAACGCTCTTTTACAGTTTTGTTTTGTATGCTTTATTTTTCGAAGTGTCAAAAATACAAGAAAAAGTGCATTTAAATACTTATAGCTTGCATGGCTTAACAAACATAACATTTTAGATCAAGACACTTTATTAAGAAAAAAGGGGTAAGTGATTTCATTAATTTTGAAATTTATTTATAAAAATAAAATAGTTAATCTATGGCTATAAATTTCTCGAGTTTTACAATGAAAGTAATAATAATTTATTTACTAAGTCATTAGGATGAACTTGCTTTGTTTTTTTTTATTTTAATACAGTTTGCTTGTTGCTCGTTTTAAGATCAAAAATTATTTGTCAGTGTACAGGCCGACGTGTTTACATGTGCGTCTTGCTGCTGATTTATTTGATGGGAGAGCTGGAGATGATGATCCTGCTGTTTTGGGGGAGCACGTTGCAGGTTCTCGAAATGGGGCAAACGGCGGAAAGATTTTAGCCAGCTCTCCAGCGGCCAATTAGCCAGGTTCACATTTGTTTTTGTGTGGGAAAACCAGGAAAAGTCCCAAAAAACGTTTACGAAAATCCACTGTAAACAATCAGAGATCAAAGGGTAATGAAGATATCCATTTTCTTTCGAAAATATCAGTATCTGTTGTCCTCGAGCAACATTTTCGAGCACTATCAATCCTCGCGTATCGCGAGCCAATCGGTTAACACTTCAGCATCGATGTGCCTCACAGTCATGTCCATTGTTTTGGGTCAGCCTGCCTGCTTTTTGGGCTTTATTTTGTTTCGGGAGGCGAACAAAAATTTGCATTTTGCCTGCTGGCCAGGTTCGCGACTCCATGGAAGTCTCCTGTTTTATCCCTGGGCTTTCTTTATGACCCGACTTGCAGTTTGCAGTTTGCAGTTTTTCTTCTCAACTTTTTTTCTTTGCTTATTTATTTGTATACATTTTTCACTGTGGCCTTTTGTTCCTTTTGGCCATGCTCGCAGAGAAATGTTTATTTGATTCTATTTTCATTTTATTTGAATTGTGTTGTGTGTTGTGTTGTGTTTGTGGCTTTTATGGCTCGACTTTGCGCCGAGATTTGTTTGTGAAAGTTGGCCAATATCGATGAGGAGGCTTCTCCGTCGCCTTTGTTGCTGGCTCGGTTTTGGTGGTGATTGTAAAACAATAAAAGCAACACCTGACTGCCGTTTGCCAACAATGGCGACGACTTTGTTGGTGGCCAGGCGGTTAACAAATGCCGGCTAGATTTTATCTCGGCTCTATGCTCTATGCTCCTGCTCTCCAAGCTCTGGCCATTTTTGGCCAGAAACAAAACATGCTTATTGTTTGTAGATTTTCCGCAGCGTTAACCCAAACATTTCAATTGCGTTGCGATGCGTTTTCTGTTTAAATCTGAATGGCATGCAAATAGTAGGAAAAGTTTTATTGCATGGGAAAAAAATAGAAAACTATATCGGTCTGATTCGCGTACGAAAATCACAGAAATTTGATTAGCTTTAATAATATAAACAAAAATGATTTGGTTTAACGCTGGGCAGTTTTACATATAATTTAGATACTTATATTTGGTTTTGTTTGCAAATGTGATAATTGATAGAAAATATTAAAACCATATGTTTTATAGATGTTTTTGAAATATATGATGTAAACTTAACCATTTCAACGCCTTCAAAATACTTAGAAATACTTTAAAAACTGTTTAAATTATTTAAAGAATGATTTATTATTTACAGAATATTATTGTTTGCACATTCTCTAGCTATTTGGATTAAGTAAATCTTTGTTGAACTAAAAATATAACATATAATTTTATAATACAGTTTTCAAGACAAATTTTCATATGACGTCCAATTTTAATGATATTTTTCGCGGTAAACAAATTACCGTATAGAAAGAGAGATTGCAACGGGCTGAGCTGAGCTGAATCTAAATCTAAATAAATAAAAATCGTGCACTGTTAAGTGAAAGGCATCGACGACGATCTGTGTGCTGCTGCAAATTTAATCAATTGATGAGGCAGTTGCAACTAGCAAGTTGCAACTAGCAACTCGCAGGTTGCAGGTTGCTGGCCCGTTGCTTTTGTTTGTTGTTTGTCGATGGCTGCCAAGCAATTTGGATTTTGTGGCACCAACTGTAGCGGCCGCAAAATAACAACGAGTCCTGACCAGAAAGACATTTACATTCTACTGTTTTTGGCTGATTGTTGTTATTGCAGTTGCTGTTGCCACTGCAAGTGTCGCTTTGGCACATGCAACAGCAACAACAACAGCAGCAACATCAGCAGCAACATCAACAAGCCGCCGCACACTTTACACGCTGGAAACCGTGACTTTAATTTTCTTTTTACTCCCTCTCAACGTTTCAGTTTTTGATTTGTTTTCCCCCTCGCTTTTTTTCTAATTTTTGTTGTAGCCATTTTATATAATTTCAAAATTCATTTCCCAATGGCCGCGCTTTTCATTAAATCGCCTCGCAATGTCGCCAATAGTTTTTGCCCGTTTTTGCCCCGCTGCAACAAAGTTGTTTCCTTTTTTTTATGTGTTCCAGCCATTTGGCTGCCAATGCTTTTAATTTGTAATTACATTGCACACTTTACTTTCGTTTGTCCGGCTTTGATTTATGGCCCATAGAAATAAACGTCCAAATTGTTAAATGGCAGGAATTGGCCAAATCGAATCGTGAGTGAAGTCACAAAGCCACAAAAGCTTGTCAATTTAAGTCAGGCAGCAATTGATCGTAAATGGAAGATTCAGAATTAGCCTTTTGGTGATGGGCCTTTCAGGTCTTTCTGGTCTTTCTCTTATTTTATATGACTTTTACATTTTATTTCCTTGTTTTTGTTTAATTAAAAAATCGTTAAATTGGGTAATGGAAAATCATAGTAACTGAAGAAAATTCTGTTGTAAGCTTTTGTCTGTTTGTTCTTGTCTTTTTATTGGCATTAACTTTTTTGAATAAAGACTGTTTTTGCAATTAATCAAAACAGCATTTATTATCTTCAGGTAATAAATAAAACTTATCGTGTGTGTACGCATTCACCTTGTTTTGTAAACAATGCTTTCCAATTCAATCTAAATTAAATTACTGTAGGGGATGCTTAGCAACAACAATTAATTATAATATACCAACTTCTTTCCAAAATCATTAATATAAAATTCTGTAACTTTGTAGATACATTTCTAAGTAATGCAACAATTTCTTTTGCGTTTTACATTAATATATAAGTCTAGCTTAGCTTTGTTATTAATATTCCAATTATCTTTAAAACTTTTGACTCCAATTTCCTTTCATAAATATGTCATAAGTTATTGTACCTGCTGTGCTGTCTGTGCTATCAATAAATAAGCTCATTAACTGCCGGTAAAATGTTGCTGTTGCCTTTGTCGATGCAGCTGACACTTGCTGTTGCTGTGGTGCAGCAACTAGCAACTAGCAGCAGCAACACGCAATAGCAGCAACTCAACAGCAACACCCACTCGTTTCTCAGTGACACACACACACATACACCAGGGGGACATGTGCAACCATTCCAAATCGCTTCTATTGACAACTGCAACAGCCATTGCAGTTGCTGTTACAGCGGCAACATGTTGCTGCAACATCGCGTAGACCCATTGATTAGGTGACCCTTGTAGTGGTCCTCTGTTTTCGCTCGCTTGTCTTGTGTCTTGGCCCCAATTGTCAATGACTTTAGCTGGTTGCCGGTGGCATGTTGAATGTTGCTGTTGCTGTTGCTGTTGCCGTTGTCTTGCCATTGATTGAATTACATACAAGCTCTCCCTTGGAGACCTTAAGCCACCAACGCAAAAGGCAAAAAGTCAGGCCGGTTAGCCAGTTAATTAGCAGCTAGTTCAACGGGCTGTCCTTGTGCCAAATGTGAGTGGGTTGCCCCTGAAGTGGGATCAGCAAATAGCCAGGAAAACCCGCCGAGAAAACAAGCAAGAAAATCCAATCAAAGCTAACTCAAGGATGTTTATGTGGTATAGTTGCCAAGCCACAGATTGTATCTTTATCTCTGGTTTTATATACATTTCAAGCACATAATCCTGTCTTTAAGATAACTTTCGGCAACCGTTTGCCATACACACAATCCTTTAAGCCGCTTCCAATGCGAATGGACAGCAGATACTATATTACCATTAGCATTGCCGCGTTTCCAATCACTCACTGTCCCATTGCATAAGGCATCAACCTCAGGTAGCCCCGCTATTTTTCCGTTTTTCCCTCGCATTTTCCCCCAAGCAGAAAACCTCATTCGACGACGAACTTGTCCTTAAAATGTCAGCCAAAGTGTTCATTAATTTGTGTTTTTCTATCCCTGTCTTTTACTTGCTCCATTTTGTGTGTGGTGTTTTGTGTCTGTGTCTAGTCATTGATCATGAATTCCATGAGCTCGGCATGAGCTGCATGCGTCATTCAAAGCCTGCTATTTACACTGCAAAAATGATATTCCATACTGCTTTCCAGATTAATAACGACTTCGGTTTTAAACGCTGAAATAACTATTTTAATTAAAGATGATATCGACTGTTTTAAGAAAAGAAACAATCTGAAAAACCTTGTCTTGTTAATACTTTTAAAATGTAGCTTTTAATTAATCAATTTAAAAATATAAAATTCTTTACATACGTTTAAATTAAAAAAAAATTATTTTGCTTATAACTTTCTTGTTCTAGGCTTTTTAAATATAATATAAAATTAAATTATTTGTTAAATTAAGTTTTTTATAAACTCCTAAAAACTAATGATGTAAATAGAGGAATTAAAATGATTAATGACAAAAAAAGTATTATTTTCCATCTAGTGCATCCAATGCATGTGCCACCATCAATTGGCGACACAAATTTTGCTGGCTTTGGCATGTGCCACCCCCCTCCCCCTCCACCTTTGCCCAAAAAAAAAAAATGAATAAAAAGCGCAGTTCAACCTACGCAAGAAATAAAATCTCGTGCCTGTTGCCAGTAGTTTGTAATTTTCATGTAAAAGTCGCGCCAAATGCAAAATGGCCCTGCGAAAACGGGGCAACAACAACAGTAACTACAAGAGCGTTGACTGACTGACGGGCAGGCACGCCCCCTCTGGGTTTGCCGCCCCCTTGCCACGAGATATAGGCAACCATCAATCTCAATTGCTTCGCGTTCTCATATGGGACTCTTCGATCATTTTGCAGGCTGACAGGCAACAGGAACAACAGGCCAACAAAAGGCAACACAACGGTAATAAAAATTGCAGATTTGTCACAGCAATTGTTTTGTTTTCTTTTTTTTTAAGCTTTTGCCGACCTGATATTCTGGTTTTTCGGTTCTTTTTTGTTTTTGCCTACATCGTGTGCCTGTAATTACTTTTTATGGCGGGTATTTTTTATTTATTTCTTAAAGTTTTCGTACTTGCTTGTCTTTTATTCTCTGTTCTGGATTTATCTCGCCCAAATGTCTACGCGTGATTAAACGCTTAAATTGCCAGATATGATATATCCCCGATATCCCAGCCTGTCGCCGTCGGTTCTCCTCCGACTTGACATATCGTATATGTAGATATAGGACCCGATTGCCGGGGATTGTCTCTTCTGGTTTCGAAAGTCTGCACCAGTGGCTGCCTGTCGTTGTTTGTTGTCTGTTTCTTGTCCCCGTTTTGTTTTCCTATAAATTTTATTCACCGAGAGACATAAAGTGCGACAAAGTTGGATAGGAAGAATTTTTTGGCGACTATTTGAATAATACTTGGGGGTTCAGGTAGTAAATAAAAGAAAAACTTGCCTTGAAAATTTTTTTTGAGTATATTATAATGAATTCCGAAATAGTCGAATAAAGAATATTTAAAAATATATATTTTTTTTTCATATATAAACTATCTAAAAACAGTGTAAATAAAACAAAAACTTACTTTAAAATTTTTTTTTTAAACTATTTTATACATTTTCTGAATATTTGCTATTCAAAAATGTTACTTTCTTTGTAGCTTATCAATCAAAAGACCACAACTAGTTTTCTAATCAGGTATTTAAATAATGTTAAACCTTCTTTAGGGTATTATTTAAATGAATATGTGTTCACACGCTCATTTCTGGCACTTCAACTAAAAATGGGGACTTTAAAACATTGTTTAAGACTTTATTTCGCGCCCACATCTGACACCCTGTAAAGCCGTCACTTCACGCTTAATTAGGCGCATTGTACAAATAGCTTTATCGAGGGGCTTAAATAGTCTTAAACTAAAGACATAAAACCTCGCTTTTGGTGGAAGAGATGTTGCGGCGGGCCAACCAAAAATGGTCAAAACATGAAATCCTATTAGACAAATTGAAATTACAAATGAGACAACAACGAAATTAATTTATTAATTAGTCACACTCCATTATGGTCAGAAAAAAAGTGATGATAAGGGGCAAAAGGAGGGGAAAGAGGTTAAAGTCAGTAGCCAGCGACATCAAATGCTGCCCACATGCGTTGGTGTCGTGGAAAATAGTTGACAGATGGAGTTAAAGGTGCACAGGAAAAAAATAAACACATCTAGAAGTTAACTTTTACCTGATTTTTGCAAAATAAAATTACTTAGAAATAATTAGGAATTTTAATTACCAATTAATATAGTTTATTATATTCTTGGCTGGTGATAACATTTCTATTTAAATCAAAATGTTTTACACTTTTATTTTTATTTTTATATATAAAAAAATGAAGTCTATACTTTTCATATTAGACAAAACCAATTAAATATGCAAACAATTACAATACCATGTTTTTAGTTTATTTTAGAAACGCTTATATTTTGAAAAACAAATAAATATAAAACAATAATAGGAATAGTTTATTTTTTTTACTTTTAACAATTTTTATTTTTAAAGAAAGATTTTCTATTATATTGTAGTAACATATCCTTATATATGTTTAATTTACAAACTTTAAATCTTTTTTAATCAAGCTTAATAAATATTTAACCTATATTTATCACTGTTTATTTTATTAGTTAGTGCCATTTGGTAAATACTCTTTTTATATGCTTAGAATAAATTTTAAAAATGTACAAAAAGAGTAAGAGCCCATGACTGACCAGCTTTCGATCTATTTTTTGCCGTGTGAAGCTGCAAACGAAGCCCAAGTCAAAGTTGTTCAAGCCATTCCTGGTGTGAAAATGCCAGAGATCCAATTCCAGGCACGCAACTTGCCTGCAAACTGCGGGAAACTTTCTGTGTGGGTTGTTCTCTCCGGCGGGCGACTGACATAATCGTTGATAAGCGATCGCTAATTAAAATTATTAAAACCAGAAATGAGCGGCGAACAATGAAAATGAAATTTGTGCCATTCTGGACTGTATATGCGCCTATCCAGATATCTTTTGCCGATCTGTGGGTTCCATTTTGGCCCGTTCTCGGACAGGTTGTTGGCAAGACAATTGCCCACAGCCAAAGGAGTTATCATGGGAAACCCAACCTAACCAGCATTTGGTTCATTTCTATTTCGGCCTTCATCATTATCAAGTCGGCTCACAGAGAGATAGCCAAACTTGGGCGAAGTGAATGTGAATGCTCGCCGCTCCAAGGAGGCGATTTCTGGCCAAAACGAGTGGGCCAACACGCTAATTAAGACTTTTTCTGGGTGTCAGAGGCTCGTATACTATACCTGCCATAATTCATATCTGGAAATCTGAGCCTCCTCATATTTCGGTTTTAGTTCAGTTCGCGTTATACAACGCGGCGCGTATCTTTTGGGGAGAAAGTTTTTGTGGGGTCTCTGGATCTCAAGCATTTTGTATTTTTAGCGCCATAAATAAGCGTTTTTATTAATGGCAGCCCATTAACCCCGACTAATTAATTAACAAATCCCAAAATACATAACCACCGGCAAAACAAATAAGCCTGAGGTCCGACATAAAATAACATAACAAACTGACTGACTGACTGAAGACTGTCCGATCGCGAGATGTTGTTTTCCCATCCAAAAGTCTGCTGCTGGTGATGAGTTTTCAAATGATGCGTATCAATTTTATTTGAATTTTTTTTATATCAAATATTTATGAGCGCTCGTTAGATCATTCATGGTTAGGAACTACAAAAAGTTTGACTTTGAAATGCGTTTGGTTCGCTTCAAAAGCAGAGGCTACCATCCTTATAGCAGCTATAAATGATCAAAGACCAAAGATGCCATCCCAACCTTTGTACGACTTCTTTTTTTGAGCTGTATCTTTTCAACATAAATCTGTAGAACGCCCACGTTTATCTGACTTCGATTTCCAAAGATGCTTTTTGTTTTGTCTCAGTCGAGACTAATTTGCGGTGCGTGGAATTTTCGGTTTTCTTTCATTGTCAAAGTGTCTTCTCTCTTCTCTCGATTTGTGAAAAGCGTTTAATAAATGCTGTAATAAATATTTGACGAAGACAATGGGCCACATTTCACATTTGGATGGGCCCGATGAAAAAAAAAGGCCTGTGGATTATTCAGAGTGCGGTGGCTTGTAAACAAAATTCATTGAGGCAATTGTCTGCGTTGCAGATTATCTGCAATAAGTTCCCTCCCACAGGTCAAGCGTGCACATCAATTACTTTGGCACAGGCCCAAAAGATTTTCGATTTTAGGCCCGGGAATCTAGACAGGAAACGCACACACAGATGCACAGGTACACATAGGTAACCAACACAGAGATACACACACACACTGGTAAACACCATCCAGCACTTTGTTGACCTCTCAATTTAACGCTTATAATGCCAGGAAATGCCAACTTTAAGCAAGACACCAAACAGAAGAGGATGAACATGCGGCTGCAGAGACTGCAAGTGCACTGAAAAATTAATATATTGTTTATTGACACAATTTAAATAATAAAAATAATAAAAATGCGGGACAATATTCTTTAAAGTGTTTTGAATAAAATACAATATTTCAGGTAATTTAACGTATTTACTAAGCTGTGAGGAATTTGTAAAAAGAGATGAATAGATAGTCAATACAAAAATATATAAACTCAAGAGATTCAATTGCTAAGTAATACTCGCTTTTATTTATTAAACAACAAAAACAGCTATGTTCCTGTTAATAAAATGTTGCTTTCTAAGCGTATTTAATTACGTTTCTTTATGGGTTCCTTGCGATCATTTTTTCTATTTACTAACTGTTAAAGTATTTAATTTTGCAGCAGCTACAGAAGTATATGTAAAATAGTCATATGAGAAACTCATAAATATTATACTGTTATGGGAGAGAAAGAAACCAAATACTTTAGTTTAATGAGTAATTTAACTTTACTGACAAGTATTATATTGTTTATATTTAAGTTTGCCTCTCTCACTCGTTAACTTGATGAAATGCCTGTGTTTTTTCCTGAGTGTTCATCCATCCACCAAGCTTTGTTGTCTATGGAGAGTCACTTGATCTCGGCGTTGATTGTGCGTTGATTGTTTTATTATGAAGATGTTGATGGGGGCTCCATAGTTATGGCTGTATTATTAAGCTAATCTAATGCACTCCACTCGCGAATCTTTAATGAGTTGTCAACGTTTTGGTTTGGGGAAAGCTAATGACCTGTCAACTTTTGACTGAACCCCTTGGGATGATCACATTCCAGATGGCTCTCATTTCCATCCCCCACAAAACATCTAATTAGCCAATCCATTAACGTGGCCCAGGCCATGTTGACACCAAAGCGCCAACAAACGGCCATTAGGCGACTGTCAATGCTTTTATAATATAACTTTTTTTTTAAAATTCTCATTGCATTTTTCCACCGCTGCAACATTTCATTAATCGAGTCACGACATTAGACATTCAACAGGCCCAAAAGCAGGCAGCTGGAGAGCTGTGTGGCTATATGGCTATATGGCACTTATAAAGCTGGAAATTTTACCCAGCCAGCCAAAAATTGCTTTGACAACTTTATCGCTGCACAGCATCGACAACGGGCGACGTCAAAAAAGCATTTGCTGACAGCAGAAGGGGGGAAATCGTTGGAAAATGGTGAAAAACAGGGGGAAAATCCGGAGGGAGAATATTTTCCAACTGATAAACTGTCAACTGTGGGGCCCTCAACCCAAAAGGGAATCTAAATTAAATCAAATAATCAAGCTCAACGATTTTTTTGTTTGATTCGCCAAACAAAAGACTCAGGCAACAAACTTGCAAGCCAGCTAGCCAAAATAAAAAATGCCACACACATGTTGCTTTACTGTGGTAATAGCCCGGCTAATGGATATACATACGCTATATCCGCATAAATATATATATACATATACATACTGCATATTAATTGCAATATCAATGCCTGACTACCGTGGCCAAATTGTTGTTGTTTGCTTATGACTTGCTTACTTGTTGTTGCTGCCTCGTTAGCGCTCGGCTTTTAGTTCAATGGTGCATAGGTTGAAAGCGCTGGGTCTTTGGCTCCAAAGGGGCAATAAAAGTTTAAATACTCTACTAAAACTGGTAATGGGCAATTGACATAGTTGGCAAAACACAGCTCCTTGGGCCATATTTGCGGGATAATAAGCTTTAGGGGATGTTTAAATAAATTATTACAAATCACTTTGCTAAAATAAAACATAAACACTCTATTTGGGAAACATTAAACAAATAAACGATTCACATTCACTTATCTAACCATTTTTAGTCTTTGACGAGTTTAAATAATGTTCTTTCAGGAACACTTTCTAAAAAGCTAAAAACAAAGTATTATTAAAATTTCTAAAGTTAGCAATAAAACTGTAAAATATTAGAACAAAAGTGTTTCTTTAAAGTTAAATTGTACTTAATACGGAAACTGAATAAGATCTAAATTTAGTTAAGTTTTACTATTTCAAAAATAAAGGTTACAGTTTTCAATTTTTTATACTTCAATGCTTTAACATACCTGCAATATTATTCTCTACAAACTTTATAATATTTTTTGTTACTTGCTTTAGAAACATTTTGTATTACTTCATATAAAATAATCTTCTTAAAAATCCAATCAAAATATTTTTCTAACTTCGTTTAATTTTATATTTAACTCCTTAAATTTCCCACCTTTTTGTTGTACATTCAGACCAGTGAATGCACCCCTTAATTTGCAGAGCACAACAATAGAATTGAAATGCGGCAACTCCGATGTGGGGGCGTTGCAAATGAACTTTCCCACACACTCGACGGTACATTGATTCAATTACGTGTCGGTTTCTATATATACAAATATAGATATATATATGTGTGAGCCAGCCATTGCATGTTAGTTAGCATTTAGTTGGTACAACGCTCGGCTTCCTGTTCGCCGCATAATGAGAGCTGCTCCGGAGTCTCGAATGCGCGCTGTGCCCCCATATCATTATTATTATTGCATTTTTCGCACTTTAATTTATGCACCTGCAGCTGATTCGTGGAAATGTTGCCCCAGGTTTCTTTGGCTGCCAGTAACCACACCCACAAAGCAACTAATCGATTTTGTCTAGCTATTTATGACCAATAAATTTCACTTTCAGTTGGTCCCGACTTCATATTTAAATACACGCGATAATTTATCTAATTTTTGTGGCTTTATTTAAGTCGGCTTAATGGAGATCATGAGGAGCTACTTGAACTAGTTTCGCTGTAGTCACATAAATTTGGTATATAATATTAGTTGTTATATTTACAAATTGGTACAAATACTTAAGCACATTGATAGTTGACAAGAGTGAATTTATGGTCGGTTAAAATTATCAACAAATTGTGGTCTTTGGCTTAAAGTTTTATTCTGTATTGTAATGTATAAAAAACGCTAGCTCTAAAATATGAACTTATACTCATTATTACAAATTGTAACCGAACTATGTTGAATAAAATGTGGCTTAAAAAAATTTGTTTTGTTTCAGAGTTTATATAATATATGGTTAGATTTCAAGTTTTTGATTGCTTAACTTAATTTAGATTGTCAAAACTATAATTTTAGTTATTTTTTAATTAAAATTTTTATAACATAAATTTAATTTAATATTTAGAAACTTGAAACTTGGTCAGTTGCAATGATCATAAAAAATTTAATTGAAGTAAACAAAATTGTATATACTAAAATGTATTAAAATTGTATTTATTTAAAATTGAAGGCAGAAAAAGGTTGTGAGTTTACAATTAGTCTTAATTGATCTGATTACATGATTTTTGGCCAGCGTTTTTCGATCTCTAGGGTTACCCCCATGTGAGATCCAATCGATTCACACAGCATTAAGCACCTGGTCAGCGATTCTAGTGCCTTGACCCAACCCATTGTGAACTTTAGCAAACGGCAGAAATAGCCGAAAATAGTCGAAAATAAATGAAAACAATTGGCAAAATGCAAGCCCGCAGTTTAGATTATTGGTTTTTTGTGCGGTTTGTTTTTTGTTTTTGGCTAGCTGCGTTTTCATAACATGACAGCCGGGCTAAAAACGTTCTGCTTGGATTTTCATTTTTGGATTTTCCTCCCGTTTTTTTTTTGTTTTTTTGGCTATCAGTATCAGTAAAAAGCAGTAAAGCAAAGCGGCAAATCTGCAAAAGGTCATAAAATGTGTTGTTGCCCCGGTCGTGTAAATTTTTACACGCCGAATAGCAAAAAAAGCGAAAAACTACGCCGCCAATTGTTCACCGCCATGGCTGACATGCAACTTCAGAGTTTTCGGCTTTAACTTTTGGTTTCACTTTGAGTTTGGGGGCTGACTGCGACGAGCATTCAACTGTCAACAGTTACTACCGAAACGACAAGAGCCGCTAAATGCCGCCAAATAACTCAGAGCTCAGAGCTCCGCCATTTCAGCAACTACAAATCACTTTTACTGCCTGCTAATGCTAACTTGGCTTCAAGTCCGCTGCCAAAAGTCCACTCGAAATGGCCGAAGGGGCGCGAAAGGCGAAACAAAATTATTTAAAGTATAAATAAAATTCTCTAAATATTTGCGCGTCGATTTTCCATTTAGCCAGCCGCTGAATAGTAGACAGGCATCGCCGAACCGGGCAATTAAGGTGCAATAATTTCGGATCATTAGGTTAAATTTGTCACGACCCGCTGCACGATTTGGCAGCCCCTCTTAACCCTCTCGTGGCTCCTGTCCCGAAAAAGAGACCCCAAGGCGGGCACAGCACAACAACTGTCCGACAGAATGTAAAAGCCTAAGTCTGGACAAGTCGGAGAGCTGTCCATTTGGCTAGTCGATGTCCGCGGATTCGGATTGGCCCCTGGCAGCCATAAATTCGGTTACGGCCTGGCCTAGCTATGGGTTTTGATAGCGCCACTTGGAAAAAAATTAGGATCAAAAGCCCTCCTTGAATTTGCACATCTTGTATTTGGTCAATAGACAAGTGATGTCACAAAAATATATTAAATTTCTGTAATGAATTGTAGACTTTCTCAGCAAGTTCTGGAAAACAAAACATGTCATCGAAATATTAGGAATTTTATTCAAAAACTTAAAAGTAAATTGGTTGATTTATATTTGCCAACTTTTGATATGAAAAACTTAGCACAACTTAATTTATGAGAATTTAAAATGATTTGATCGAATAGAGAATAAGGTTAATAACATACATTATTAAATTAAGCCTTATACGTTTTTTACAAATTTTATAAATTCCGTTAGTGTATTGTCATTTCTTTTCCCAGAATTTAAATACAAAATTAGTTTTCACGTACTTAAAAAAAGGTTAAGCCATAATTAGATACCACATATTTTTCTCAGTGCCTCTTACCATTTCGCAGCGCTAGGTGGCGCTTTTAACAAATTATGACACAATTTGCGGGCCAAATTTGGTAAGCAGTTGACATTTGGCCATGTTTCTTGTCGATTGTCATCGTCTATCGGACAATCGACCATCGGCGGATCGGCTGGCAACGTTGACAACGCACGCCAGCAACATGCAACATGCAACAAGCAATGTGCAATATGCAATATGCAACATGTTGCCCTGTTCCGCGAAAGTGTCGCGTGGGCGGTTTGCAAAGACTGTCTTTTCATGTAATCCCAGCTATTAGCATGGCTCCCTCAACTTTTAAAGGAGCGGGAGGTCTGCCACAACCACATCCAAGTGCATCCAAGTTGCATTCCACAAATCGATTTCGCTGCGCACACGCACTGACCGCAATTTTGCGGCTTTGCTCAATGATTCATCGCCAGCGGGGCTGCCAAAGATGGCAGTTTAATAGATAGTTTGTAAAGCGATAGTTGTCCAATTAGATGGGAATGTCTGTGATTTTATTGTATTATATTTAAGAACTAAAATATATAAGTACCTTTAAATTAAATATAACAAACAAGGTTTCTTACTTTTTGTTATCACTAAAATTAAAAGTGTTTTAACATATTTCAGGGATTCATAGTTAATAAAAAATATATATTATATAAAATAAAGCTCATAAGATACGTATCATATTTATAAAATTTTACGTTTTAGCTATCTTTAATATTGACAATAAAATAGATAAGAAAAACTTTTAAACATTAAGGAAGCAAGATGCTGATTTCAAAACCCATTTCAGGGGAATATAATTAAATTTTCCTTTTAATAGATAGTTTCTAAAGAAACATCCTTATAGTCTAACCACTTTGGCACCCATCTCTAGCAATTACCCGCAACTCTTTAGAAATATAGCCCCACCCTTCTGCCCCCCACCGAAAAGCCAACCCCCGGGGCCAATGTGTGTGGCATTTCTGTCACTTGACGCTGAATTATTTTCACGCCTTTTTACAAATGTTTGGCTTGAAAAGCGCATGAAAAGCGATGGCGGGGGCGACAAACTGCAGTGTGTTCCACTTATGGCCAACTTGTGGCCTCAACTCAGCCCAAAAGCAAGCCAACTCGGACTTGAGACTCAAACTCAAACTCGGACTCGGTCAGCATGGAGATTTGCTCATAAATCTGACAAACTCAGCGCTAATATTTGCGGACTTCGTTAGACACACTCGAATGCATTTGATATGCCTTAAACGGGCCAGACTCTCCATCGGAGTTGGTCTAGAGTGGACCTGTAGGTGGCTGGCCAGCTCCAACCAGGTCCGCCTCAATGTGCCAGTGCCAGTGGTTGTGACTCTGCCAAATGACAAGTGCAAAAGCTGACAAGGCGGCGGTTACTAAAATGAAATGCAGACAACATTTTTATCTGATTAAAAAGCCGGACGGGCGACTGACCAACTGCCAGAGTAACCCAGCTGGGAAAAGGAAAAGTGATTTCGCATTGGGTGTATATGGCGTAAAAAATTTGTTTTTATATCAGGCTAAATATTCGGCTTAAAAAGAAAAGTTTTACCTGAGAGGAGGCTTTTAAAAAATAAAACTTCACATGCTTTTTAACAACAGTGTTTTTAAAACAAATTTACTTCTACATACAATATAAAAGGAATACATTTTCAGTGATGAAAAATCATGTTTGCAGATTTATATTACAAATTTAAATGTAAAGGCTATAAAACCCTATAGAAAGCCTCTATGGGAAAATAAAAAATTGCAAAACGTATTATAATAAATTTGAATAATTAATTTAATATTTAATATGTCAACAAAATGATAAATTAAAATAAAATAATTATATTTTTAACACAAGAAAATTAAATATTATGAAGGCTTTTATATAAACTGTCTTTAACATAAGCTCTAGATTTAAAACCTATGTGTTTCTTGGCAAATGGCATCTTAAAATTTGACTAATTGCTTAAGCCACACACTCCTTTCATTAGTTTAAATTATGACATCCACTGGTGGCGTCATTAATCTCCTACTCAGTCGACTATTGTGCACCACTCACTCATGCTCGTCTGACCTTTTCGCACCACCATCCGCACCACTCACCAAGTTCCTCACTCACCCACTGGGAGCACGGAAAGTACAAGCGACTAATTTAATTTTCATTTATCAAAAGCGACTAATTAATTTCCCGCTGCGCTTTGACCGCAGACAAATGATTTTCGATTGCACTATATAGGTGGGTTCTACCACTTGCACACAGAATACAGAATACTGGACATTTTAATTATTTAAATGCAGGCCGAAGGCTAAAATTCTGACGAGTTGCAGGCGCAGGCGCACTCAAATCGGCAATCATAGCTCATAAATCCATCAAAGTGGCAATTGCAGTGGCCAGAACAGAACAGAATGGACAGAATGGCCAGAACAAGGAGGCCAGAACAGAACCACTCGGCCAAGTGCCATGCAAATGTTGTTCGACATTAAAAGCTACAAGAAAAGAACAATTGTTTTAGTAGCAATTGTTTGTTGTGCCCATTTTTTCCAGCAGCTCCAAGTAGTTGGCAATCTCGGCCAGTTTCTTGGGCAGCCGTTCACGATTCGCATTGAAATGTTACTTTTGGGCCCCCCTTTGTAAATGCCGTGACCGTGAATTGTCCAGAATAATTTGCAATTGCCATAATATTTATTATGATTTATTAAACGCATTCCCCCCAACTCGTTTGTCTGCTGTGCTTTGTTTTGCAGCTGAAGGGCCCTCCACTCTGTCTGCGCAATTAAATTGTTTGCTTTGGCTGGCAATTTATTAAAAATGCATTAAATAAATAAATCGCTTGCCATTCAAGATTTCATAAATTTCAGCGGCCAATCGAATGACTTAGGCAGCGAACGCGATGGGAATGTCATCGAAACAATTTGTCGAGGGAAATATCTTTTCTTTGCCCCCTACTACATTAAATGAAATGAGGCTTGAATATACTTTGCTTTGATTAGCACAAATTATTATCAATTATAGCACAATGGATGAATTTAAAGGAGTTGGAATAAATAACCTTTACATATATGTATAAAATGCTAGAAAACCAGATAAAATATTGAAACACATTAAAAAAATAACTTTTTTAAAAATAAGAATTGAGAAAAATTAGGATAAATTTAATTAATTAATTTTAAAACTTAAGAATTTGTCAACTGATTAGACTTCAAACAAAATATTAAAACTAGGCGGACTTGTTAAATATTTAATTTTAATACATTTTGTTTATTTTTTGTTCTATAATTTTATTGTGTTATTATTTACTTTTTGTTTGTTTTTAAGCAATATAAAAATTATTTTTACTAAGACTGTAATGTGTGATATTAAAGTAGTAAAGCCTTAAAGCCTTTTTCACTCATCTTGCTGCGGATTTGAAAGCACTCTTTAAAAAAGAGCTATAAAACCCAGTGATGGACTACTAAATCCGCCTCCAGCTGCATTCATCATCATTCGCTGTGGCAGAACCTCCGTGAAAATGACTAATTGCCCCACGGACAACACCTGAAAAAAAATGGGGAAAAGCGCTCACGCGATGTTCGCCACTTGCAGGCTGTCTCGAAAAGGCTATAGAAACGACAGTTTGTTTGGCAGGAGTCCCCGAAGAAGACGGGGACTAATTAAAAAAGTGTCATCAAAGTGTGGTGGCCACCGCGAAGAAAACCGTTGCGTGTCACCAGATTTTACGGGGCAGCTTTCGGCCTTCCGATCTGGGGAAAAATGTAAAGGAGTAAAATACTGAGTGCATACGATTGGAAAATACATGTGTGTATAAAAACCATACCATGCATTCGCTTACACACGAAAGTTGTCTATAAAATCTGACCACTTTAACTTGCTAAAAATATGGTGGCAACGCCGGATGTGAAAGTAAAGAACATTAATTATTTTTGTCATCGCTCGGCTTTATTGATAAGTTTTTCTAGCATTAGGAGAGCTGCCAGACATGTAATTTAAATTGTTACTTCATTTAATACGTCTGGTAACTCTGCTAATATTATTTCGTGCAATTCGAATTCATGTATTCAATAATTCATGAAATTCATAGCATAAACATAGTAAAAGTATCAATGAACACTGGGTGGGCAAACAGCAAACGGCAGCCGCAATATAAACAAACACATGTACGTTGGTCTATTGGGGACTCTATGCCATCCATACTATCCATACATATAGTACCACATCCAGGTATGCAAAACCATATTCCCATGAACATGGTAACCACTTGCTACAAATTGTCGAACAAGAGCAGCGCGCTCTGGTTAAAAAATGGCAGCATTTTAAACGGATGCAGATAACGATCGTCGAACACAAATGGTGCAGAAATAAACACGAGTGTAGATGCAAATGATATGATAACGAGGACGGTAGAGGGGGGTTAAGACGAGACAACGAGACAACGAGAGAGGGGCATGCTTAACCCATGGCTGCCCCATGTCCATCACGAGTGCAGCATAAATTGGCACTATGCAAATTAAATTATCAACTTGGTTGGGGAGCAACCGAAGCAAAAACAAGTTTTCCACTTGGGCAAATTACTGTCAGCGACAAGTCGCCTCAACTAAAATGCAATGAATGCGTCCCCTAATCGACTGGTGCTCCTTAACCCCTTCTTGCCCCGCCCCGTCTCTCTCCTGGCTTCTTTTTTTCCACTGTCAATTATGTGTAAGACGGGCAGCCGAAACCAGCTGGTTAAGCACACACATAAACGATCCCCGGCATGCCGCATCATTATAATCACGTGTTGATTGCTTTTTAAACTCTACCCAGCCGGTTTATTTCTTCTTTAAACCAAACCCCTCTCCATCTTTCCATCCTGCTGCCAACTCTTCGGCCTTTAATTTCCATCTCAAGAAGGCGCCATCTCCCCGAAGAACAGGGGCAAAAACAAGAGCATTCTGCATTATCGCCGCAGACGAGCAGCTTGTTAAGCAAATGCTGATAATTAGACGGCGGATTTTTGGGGTTGGGGAATACTGGTTCACACATGGGATAATGGGTCAGTCGATTTAGAAGCTGAATAAAAAAACAAGGGGACACCGGAAACCAAGTTGACATACAAAACCAAGGGGATAATCGGTGGGGATAGTTTATAACTAGGAATAAATTTAGTCACTCGAGATTGTTTCATTGAAAACTAATAAGCTTGATGAAAGGTTTACTAATTGTAGTTTATTAGTCTTTAAATGATTTGCTTCTAAGCTTAATATTATTACTTACATTGAAGTTCCTAAAAAACTTTTTCCCAGTGTTGAGTGATTATATGGCGACCTATCCCTGACCCGAGCAAACTGTGGCCAATTGCCAAAATAAAATGTCTTAATCCCGGCTGGCGAAGACAAATGCCGAGCTAGCTGGGCAATCTAAAAACCAGAAACCGCCCCGAGATGCGGTCCCTTCGCATTTGGGCTTAACCAATTTTCCACTCGGGCGGCCCACGCTCTTTGGCCAGTGAAATTGTTTCAAAAAAGAAACAAAAAGAAAAAAATCTAAATAAAAAAGTTGTGGAAACCTTGTACACATATCAACATATAGAAATTATAATGAAGACATCAACAACGGGCACAAAAAAATGAGTAAATCGCCAGCCAGCCCACTTTGATTTTTATGGCCAGAAAACACACACACATGAAGCGGGGACTCCAAAGGGGGTGGGATGTTCCTTTTTTTGCAGGGGGGCTGACGGGGGAGATACGACCTCTCACCGGCGGAATGGAGAATCCAAGCATCCAAGCAAGGGGTTTTGGAGCAGGAACCGAGTAGTAGGTGGTGCCCGAAACAAATTGCAGGCAATCGCAGAGCCGTAAGTATGCTAAATTATCAGGCGTCGTCTGCGCTGATGCCGGAATACCCTTTATGGCAAAGGGTATGCTTCGGAATTTGAAAATTACAAAACAAAGGCGGTCTCGAAAGAAATCAATATAATATGTATCCAATAAAACTCGAAGAGAAATGTAAAAAGTATACATTATAAAGTTGAGCAATAAAACTTTTACTTTAAATACAAATAAGTGCTTTTGAACATGATAGTGAAGTTTGTCTAGTCCTTAAATCCAAAACATATAAATGTTAAAATAACATCTTGGAACATATTATATTTAATTTTCTTACTTCTTTTAAAAGTTCTAAATAAGAAGTAAAAATTTTTATAACTTAAAGTATACTTTATTTAATTTAAGTTATTTCGATGTTTTTTCTTAAAATTTTAAATTTTCTTAAGTATTAAAAAAAAACTGCTTCATATTAATTTTTATTAACTTCCCTATTAATTTTTAATCTTTTCTAAAACAAATAACAAATTTACCTATTTACATAAATACCTTTTAAATACCACAGTAGTTTAATCATAAACAAACAACCAATAAAAAATGTATTTATTTGAATAAATACCTTTTAAATACCACAGTAACTCATTCATTAGATAAGGGGTATCATAAACTTCGTGGACCATCCCTTTGTTTGTTTTAACATCAATATTTTTCGGAGTTTTTCCGGGACTTTTCAATAATGGACTTTGAATGCTGGCGGCTGGAATAAGCAAACAAACCGCAGAAAAAAGCACTGTTCGCGAATTTTTGTCGGTCGAACGGTGTATTATTATGAGAAGTATTAGCATTATTATTGGTCGCTGGACAATTTCGGGCAATAAAAGACGCAAATTGCTGCTAATAATGATGCTGAATCGATGTCCCGCATTGGCTTAACCCCTCAACGGGCCCGGGCCCCCTTCACCCACTCCAGGCCGCACTGTTAACCCACTCGTACCCCAAAAGTCTTTCTCGGCTGCAGGTTCGTTGCCTAAGTCTTTTGTTTTGTCCTCCTTGTGTGTGTGTCTGTGTGTGTGTGTGTGCTTGTGTGTCTTTGTTATTATTTTACATATTTTATTTAATGCTACGATAGTTTCATGCTTGTCATGTTCTGCGGCTAAGAAATTGAACTTTTTTGCCGTTTGCGGCTGCACTTTTTTGGTCGCTGTGAAACATTTGTCATTTTTACCATTTTTAGCCAAGCGTGACAAGCGTTTCTTGGCCATGTTGTTGCTAGTTTGGTGGCTGTTAGTTTCACCCACTGGCATGCAAATGCAACGAGACACCAACAATGGTTGTGTTTGTGTGTGGATTGCTTTTCGATATGCGATAAAGATCTCAAATATTGTTAAAACAAACAAGAAATTTATTGAATATGTAATGTTTGCCTTTTTTTGTTTTTGTTGTTGTTGTTTCTGGCCAGGTGAACAGTATGAACACCACATACACCAACAATAAGTTGGCGGCTTATTGTTTTATTTATTGTAGGTGAGAAGTCAAATATTTGTGGGTGGCATAGTCACATTCGCAGTCACAGAAGCGATTCACAAATGGCACAACTCGCCATCTTGGCAGGTTGGTTTCTTTTTCAGAGTTCAGAGCTTTTCGCCTGCAGTCTTTTCCAGCAGTTTTTGTCAGGCGGATATATGCTCGTTGGCCATATAAGTCATAGGCGTATTAACGGGTTAGAAATATGACTTCGGACCCCAGGTTAATTCCAGTATTAAAAGGCAAGACAAGCCTCACATTTATATTGGGCGGAATGATGCAATCTGCGATCTGAGATGAGAATGTTCAGATGGAGTCAGTAGGGTTACGCCGGTGATATATCGTGGGGGAAGTGTTTTCGTTATAGTCACTGATCATCTGCGAATAAGAGTGGTTTGTTATAAATTACATGGGGGGAGGTGCAAAATTGTTCGGTATAAGGAAGTTATCCTAAAAATGTTTGTAAGCTTTCTTCCTTTTTTTTATAATTTTTATTGACTAACAGTAGTTTTTAACATTTTATCAATACCATATCAGAAAGTTAAGAACAATCGTTTAACTAATATTCTTATTAATGCTTATCATCCTAATATCTAAAAAGAACACATTTTAAAGCTAACCATTCTGTAACCCTGAAAAGTTAAAGAGCAAACGTTGCCAGAACTTACATCAGAGCAAAATTATAGCCTCCTTCCTTTTTTGGCATTGTTGACTTGATAGTCGCAGATTAAGCACCGATTTAAGGCCCTCTAAGAATCCCCACACACATTGATCTTCCGCCCACGCAGGATATCATCCTCTTCTCGATTTCCGGCCATCTGAGGAACCCGTAGCCCCGCCGTCCAATCTTCTGGCACTTGTCTCCATATAATTTGCTGCACTTATTTAGCACCCACGCACCTGAAGGCAAAAAAAAAAATGGCAAAAAACCACAACTGACAACGGAAAACGCAGACAAATTAGCCGAAGTCAGACTTTTGGCCAGAGCCTTTCACACATATATATATATATTTTGTTTTATTTTCTTTTTTTTTGGTTTCGTCCAGCAGCAACTTGCGACTTGCACTGTGAAACTTGCAATATGCAACTTGCAACATGCAACAAGGAGAGACCCCAGAGGCGAGGTCAAGCAATGGAGCATGGGAGCGGGACAGATGAGATTGCACAACCGAAACCCGATTTGCATATGGCGATTTAGATTTAGTTTTTTTGTCGGCTTAGGCTTTTTGCTCAGCTTAGTTTTTCCTTCAACCGTTTTCCCTGACTTTTTCCCAGCCGATGTCGCCAATAATCCACTTGTAGTTGACTTGTAAAAAAGTGGCATACTTTGCATATCAAAATGGCTTTAATTTAATCAATGGGGTTTCGAGTAGAACTTAAAAGCGTAAGAGCTTCAAAGGAAACTCTGCTGTCTCTGTTGCTATCTGTTGTTTTTTTATTTTATTTTTTTTTGGCATGTCTGGTGGGCGTAGACTTCAGATATAAAACAACAACAACAACAACCACAAATACTTTGGCGGGCTTAAGGAAGAGCCGAGCCGAAGAAACAAAAAGCCAAGCGACGACGTGAGGCTCACCATTGTCTGGTGGAGATAATCTGTGATTCGGAAACTCCCACAGGTCAGGCGAGCACATCAATTACTTTGGCACAAGTCCAAGAAAACTCGGCACTGGGGAAAATATAACCATGGGTTCTAAGATATGTTTTTGGCTGGAAAAAGGATAAGTTTTGTATTTAAGAACATTAAAATAATGTTTTTTGAGAACTTATAATTTTTAAAAGTGCAACGTATTAAAATGGTTGCTCATTTGAGAGCAGGAAAGTTAATAAAATACGTTTTTAATATCATATAGAAAGATTTAATCCAAAACATTTTTAAGAATTTTTATTTTACTTTTTTTATTAAGAAAAAACTATGTGACCAATACAAATATATATTTATTTTTAATTGAACAAGAACCTTTTGTCAAACCGTATATTTAGATACATATACAAATCCTTGCATAAGCAATGAAGAATTTATTTTAAATTAAGCATTTAAATATATAACTTTACTAAGGTTAATATCAAGCGGGTGAAAATCTCAGAAAACTATATATTACATATTAGAGATCAGAGATTGAAAAAAAATCGAATACAATTTTTAAATTTTTTTTCAATCTCTGATCTAATTATTATTGAGTAATTCTGTTAAAATATAAAACACAAATAGTTTGTAAGCTTAAAATGTTTATTTCTTTAAATAGACTTATCAAAGATGGAATTATCAAAGATAAGTTGTATGGCAAACTTTGGACTAAAATTGGTGTTCATTTTCTCAATTTTGAGATCAGTTTTCTCTCAGTGTGGCGGATTCTCTTGGGATTCTTTGGCGGCCAGGAGAAAACGCAGCCAAAAGTCTCGCATCTTGGCATCGTATCGCAGTATCGAAGCGCCAGCAAATGGCGCAGAATGACCTCTCAATTTATTGTGCAGCCTTTATCCTTTTGGCATATGCGATTTGTATCGACTTAAGCACACACTCACACCCCCTCTTAACCCTCTCTGTGCCGCCTTAACCCCCCAGAGCCCACCAGAACCCAGCAGAACCCTTTTCGGCCAGCAGAATTCCCTGGCTGCGAGTGCCTTACGTTGATTGTTTTATTATGATGATGTTAAATTATTGTAATCCAGGCGCGCAATCGCAATCGTTGTCGACATCATCATCTCGCCGGTTTTCACCCCCTCTTAACCCTCGAAGGCCCCCCCTTAACCCTATCGCTTCAGTAGGCGTTACTCGGCATATCCTTTGCGTATGGGCAAAAAACAAATAAATGCTGCTGCGGCTCCATCGCACACTTACAGATTACGATCGAGTGCGGAGTCTTGGCCAAGTTAAGGCTATGGCTATGGCTATGGCTGCAAAGCTATAGCCAAAGCTAAAGACAGGCCCGATGCCAGGTCCGTGATAATTTCGGGTTGCACGCTTATTTAATATGCGAATTTTTACAGATAAATGGTGAGAAATAATTTGCGCTGCTCTGTCTCTTGATCTTGGCCATGCTCTTTGGTCTCGCTTTTCAGATTTCTATATTACTATATAGCAATATGGCATTTTGGTCGTGGCGTGGGCGTACTGTTTGTGCAAGGGGGAAGAATGGGGGCGTGGCCGGAGGCTGGCCAAGTGTGCGAGTGTCTGCCACATGTGTGATCATTTCATTTCCGCTTGCAGTTCAGGGAACCTTTGCTGACCACAGACTAAAGGAAATACGAGCAAAAAATGTATACATGCATAGTAGTTAAAAAGTAGTGAGAAGTACACAAAAGTTCTAGAAAGTCTAAAAAGTAGCTTTTACTAAAAGTAAATATGCGTTCAAAATCTTTAAAAAATATTTTAAAGGACACATCGATTCTGATGAAATCCTCTATAAAAGATAATATAATGACCATAAAAAATACTATTTAAAATAAATGGTCACTAAATGTAGACCCTAAACAAGCTTTATTATAGTGGGATTTTTTAATTGGTAAAAGTTAGCTTAAATAAAATTTAACCCAAATAAAAAATAATTGATCTTAATCGAAATTAACCTAAATTGCAACCCAGTGGACATGTTCATGTTGCCTGTCCACTGTGAACTTGTCCTTAGACTGTCGCACCACCAAAATGCACTACCTACTCCACTCCACTTAAGACCCACTTCGATCCCAATGACTTGTCCACCCGGATTGGCCTTTGGCTCTCGAGTCGTTACATTTCCAGTCGACTTGGTCACAGTGCAGCTACTGGTTTTCACTTGGCATTTGCCAATCTGACATTTACACGAGGCGACAATCGACGACAAAACTCCGAGCTGCTGGGCTACGCTACGCCCACGCCAGAAATCGGTGGATAGATATATATAAATATAACCCCAGATTGTAGCCAGATATTTGGCATTGACATTCCTCAAAGGCGAAGAGGCGCCGCCTGAGGAATTCTCATCGACTCGGTGACAAGAAGGCATTTTAATTGTGAGAACTTTGCGGAAAATCGTTGGGTTGCATGCCCGCTTAGGAAAATGTTGCAACGCAAAAATATTCACAGATGGCAGATATGAAACAGTTACACTCGGAGAAATGCCGTCCCGCCAATCTGACAATCTGACAATCTGCCTGCGTTTGGCGCCAAAGAATCTCGCCACCCCACGGGCCAAAAATCGATGCCAACTTCGACTTGGACTTGCGACTCGGACTGCGAATGCTAATCAAGATGCCGCTGTCGGCTGGCCAATGTTTGAGCACTCAAAAAAACTCTAAGAAATTAGAAGGGTTCATAATAGCTTATCATTAATTACCAGTTTTTTGTTTTGGAAATAGGCAGAATTAAAACACCAGTTTTTAAAAAATATAGACATAGGATATCAAAAACTATTTTATTTTAAAAAAATATTTTAAGTACACAAGGCCTGCATTTATTATATTTAATGTTGATTCAAAGGGTTAGTAGCAGTATACACATTTAACAATTATAAATTGTTAGAAGGAACAATTTGTTTAATTTTTAATTTGTCCCTAACTTTTCAATATGTTATTTTTCACAGTCTTTGCTTCGATTATGCAAAAGTCGGCTGGATCGACCCTCGATCTTCGGTCAGCTTCATGTGTGTCTCGGGATCTGCGGCTTTATTCGCTGCGGGGGCTGGCGTTTGCTTTTGTTGTGCTGTGCTGTGTGATGCCCAAATAATAGCACATAAAACTATAATAGTAATTTCCAAACGGCGGAGAAAGAGCGATGCAATCGCTGGGTTTTTGGCCCCAGTCAGTTGGCCATTTGGTTGCCAGTTTAGCCAGCTTTCTGCCAGCTTTTTTGCCAGCTGTGCGGGCTTAGTCATAGAAAGGCTGAAGAAACTGAAAAACTGACCACACAGCGAGATCAGGGAATCGATGAGCTGGATACCGAGTGCTGGCTGGGCTTTATTTATGACCAGTCAATGCCACAAGCTCCAGGCCCAAGCTGCGATCGCAGCAAAATAAAAGCAAAGCAAACACTTTCATTTTTCAAACACTACGCAGAAATAAGCAGCGAAAAATGTTTTAATTTTTGCCAGGCGACCTCACCCCCTGATGCTAATTTATTTGCCACAGCCCGCAAAAGGTTCAAGTTCGCTTTTGGGGCTTTCAGTTTTCGATTCTCGGTTTTCAGTTTTCGGTTTTCGTTTTTCGTTTTTCGTTTCAGGTGTAAATTAAATACACTTTCCAGGCAAACACGCGACAGATCCGACTTCATTAGAACCAAAGAGAAGAGAGCCTTGGAATGCCGCGATCCTCGCGATCATTTAAATAGCTATAAATTAATAAGCATCCATTAATTTGGCGCGAGGGCGTTGCGCATAAATTTCGTGATTTTCGGGCTATATCCGATGACCGATCCGCGCCGATTCGCAAGTGGGTACAGGTATAATATCCTTGGCTGGGGGGTCAAAGTCAGACAAATTATGTGGTTTGCAACACACGCGCCATAAATTTGTCACTTACGAAAGCGCTGGAGGATGGGTAAAGATCGGTTTAAAAAGGATCGCAGTTGGGGTAAGATGATCAGGAACACTTTAAGCGGCTGTTCTCATGTTCAGATGAAGGTTTATAATGACCCCAAGTAAGCAGGTAACTGACGTAAGAATTTTATGCTCATTAGGACTTCTGCCAGAGAATCATGTAATATATTGCTTTTATGTAAGGGGGCAATAAACCTGTTTTTATATTAGTATAATATTTATTAAGGCTTGGGATAACAAACCAGATAAAATTAAATTTGTTTCTTGTTAGTTTTTTAAACTAAAATAGAATTTGTTTAAGAAAATTACAGTTTAAGTCCGTTTTTATTGTTATTTTATTATTATTGGTTAACAGTTAGTTTTAAGTCTCCATGCGTTCTGATCCAAAATGTTACAAACAAGTTATATAACAAACTTTATGATGATTTATTAACTATAGGCGTTCCACAAACATTTATTTACTTAGACGATAAAAATATATTAGTTGTTGCAAAAATTCAATTTAGTATGAGCTTAAATCCCTTTAAACAAAAACACTAAACAACATGATGAACAAATAAGATTTGGTATAAAATTTCTTTTGTAAAATGATCCTAGAACTAACATAAACTCATAAACTAAACTTAATCATAATTCCACTTGGCAGGGAACCCCTTTTGGCTTTACCAAGCTGACAAATTGAAAGTTTCAAACTTAATTGCAATAGTCACGAGATGATGACACTCCGTGGACCAAAGACAACTTGGGTTGACATTTAAGGAGTTGACAACAGCGGGAAGTCGCAGACAAAAGGCCAAAACCAGGAGTGAATTATAGAGAGGCTCTTTAGCCATATTACACGACTTAGTCAGATGGAAAAAAAGTCAACTTGGCGCCACAAAATCCGAGATACTAAGCCCGCAGATTTTTTTTTTTATTTTCGCTATAGCAGGTGTCAAGCTGTGCGTGTGCCGCCAAAAATACATAAGGAAAAACCGACTAAAAGAAATATCAGACTGTTGCATACGCATTTATGTTTTAATGTTCCCACGAGCCAATAAAACGCAGTCTGAAATGCATGTAATTAGAACAATTAAGTCGAACGTCATGGCAAATGCAATCTCATTTGTAGATAAGACTGGAAAACTAAAACTAAAAATGAAACTGAAACCCCGACATTAAGACACCTTTTTTTGTGGTATGAAAACTCAACCAGAGATGCCAACGCCGTTTCGTCATTTGCGATCCAAACTGCGGCCCGATCCGAGCTGAACTTAATTTGCATAATTGCTGCGTAAATATTGATATTTGAATTTTGATATTGACCGGACCGCGCAGATATCGTCGACCAGAATGTCAGTCTCTGTTTGCATTGCCCAATCGACTGTCAATAATTTCACATATTAAATATTGAATAAAACGAGGCGTTTAATCAAATGGCCCAGCTGCGTGTGTGCGACACTCGATAGCGCGTCAATTCCCACGCTCCGAAGTCCGAGTTGCGTGAAAATCGACTCACGGTAGTCGAATCTCCGATATGAAGACATCAGGGCATAAAATTGGACAGATCTGAGTCAGAGGTGCTGGGACTATTGCCATAGTTTGCCAAAAATAATGGGATTTAAAAGGGGGGAACTTGTTTTTCAATAACGGAGATATAAAAGTCATAATTTGGATTATTAGTTATCTACTTATCTACTTAATTTTATTTAATGAAAATCATTTTCAAGGGCATTACAACTTATGATTAAATAATATTCACTTTGTTAAAATTAGTTTATACTAATTGCCTGTTATAAATAATGGGCCTTAAAAGAAATGGCACGTATTTCATGCAAAGAAACACTAAATTGAAAATATGGATGTCCAATTGGCGTCTTTTAAATATATATAAATATTTATAGGTGTCTAAATAGTGATTTCCATTGATTGATTAAAAAAGACCTAATTTTCAAGGGAACTGAAATTTGTAAATTACAGTTTAAACTATTTGTTCTTTATTAACTCACTTTCTTTAAGTGTACTGTGAATTAAACTGTGTATGCTGAAAGTTGTCGTATTTTTTTTTTCCAAAGCATAATTAATTTGAAAATGTTTAACCCATGTAGATCACAATCAGTTTACCCTGGTTTTGTTTTGGCGTTTCCTTTTATTAACACAATAATATTCATTCGAATTTCCTGTTGTTTTCTATAAGTACCATTTTCCTTCTAACATGTGCTCCAGCAGAATTCGTTTAGTAAGAAGCTCTTAATGTTGTACGCTGAATAACAAAAAAAAAAAGTTGTTTTTAGCCTGAGAGCCTTGTAGCAGCCAAGTATTTCAAGTGGTTGCTGTTGCTGTTGCTCCTGCTGCAGTTGTTGCCGCTGCAATTGCTGCTGCAGTTGCTGCTGCTTGTGGCAGGCACATGTCCAGAAACCTTGTTGGGGGCAACCGAAAACACAACGTGTAAATTATGCTCTAACACAATTAGCCACTTTAGAAGTGGCCTGAACACTGCTGGCTCTCTTTCTTTTATAATTTTTTTTTTGTAATTTTTTAGGATTTTTTTTTGAGGGGTGGTGGTGGGCCATTTGCCACTTACATGAGCTGCAAAACATTTTGCAACATAAAACTTGGCTGAAAAATTTGCTGCAGTTGCAGTTGCCTAATTAAAAACTAAAAAACTGAAAAACTGAACAAAAAAGATCTCAACGCGAAGCTGACAAACAGGATGCTATGTGTAGGTTGTCTCGTGTGCTGCCGACTAAAATTAAATCAAGCAAATTACTTTTATCTCTGGCACGCATCTCAAAACGCAAAAGCTTAAGCCGCAAAAATTCGATGGGGGCCATATGAGAGGGGGGGAGGGGATGCCCATTCCCCCGAGCTCACTGCATAAATTAAAGCCAACTAAGTGGCGGGCTTTTATTATTAAGCCCGCTGAGCTGCCTCAGCTGCCAACTGTGCAGCTGATCGATAGCTGTCTATCTCGAGACTTCAGTACAACAGAGTGCGAGTGCTCTTAGAGCGAAAAATATCGGAGCAACTCCAGTTGCTTATGGAAGGAGTCGCTGTCGAGTCCCAGTTGCAATCGCAGTTGAAGTTGTCTTTGTCACAGAGCCCCAGGAATTCATCATGGGCACAGTGGGATGAATTACGAATTTTCTGAAAATAATTAAATAAATAATAATTTACTAAGCATCCAATTTTTTTTTACTTAATTTTTAAGTACTTGAGTCACCAAAATGTTCCTAATTTATCTAAATATATTTACTTTCTTTTAAGATCCTTTGATATTTTATGTCTTCATAACTTAGCTCATTTGAAATATATTGTCTTTTGTTATACTATTTATTTGTTTACTCTTTTATCAAAAAGTTATGAAAATTAGCACCAAATTATAAAAAATTAAACCTAAATTTTGATGGAGATGATTTAAGAAATGATAAAAAATTGTTTAGTTAAACCCTTTTTTAAAATCGGCTGTTAATATGAAGCATGCAGGAAACACTATACAAATTTTTCCAATTATATTTTTTAAAAACTTGATTACAACATTTAAATAGGGTTGTTAATAAATTATAATATTACAAATAATTTAGACAAAGGGGTTGTTGATTTCCTCCACGGTGGCCTCCCCTTTTGCCGCTTTTTCTTGGTCTCCTTGTTGGTATCTTCGGGGCTATATCAACATATGTGTATATGGCTATCCACGGCACTTTGTCAGGGGCTCTTGGGTGCTGAATCTGGATCTTGGATGTTGGATGTGAAACTATAGCGCTGGAGCTACGACTTTAAATGGAGGAGTGATGGCGATTGCTCGCCGGCTGTCAAATTAGTGGCATGGCTATTGAAAAGTGAAAAGCGAGCAGCGCGGTGGTAATTGCAGCTCTGCTCGCAGCCCCGCCCCCCACGCCACATGCCGCCCTCTTTTTTTACCACAGACCTCAAGACTTTAAGATCCAAGATTCGTCACAGCTGTGTCGACGATTTTGATTTTGAAATTCATGCGATCGCGATCGCAGACGTAATCGCATGCAGCAAACGAGTTTCAAGAATTTATTTTTATAATTTTGTACCCTGCCGTTGCAGGAGCCTCTCATTGAAAGCCTTTGTTTTTGCAGAGTTTTGCTGGTGTTGGCTATATTTATGGCATATTGATTAAGTTATTAACATTTTATTAAGGCATTTCAGAGAGCCGACGGCTGTGGAGCAGCCAAAACCGATTTTTAATTGTGGCGTTGTGTTGTGTGTGAGGAAAAGTCATCGTATTGAAATTGTTGAAATGATTGCGGCTACTACACAAATGCCAGGAATCCATTTAATTTAACTCAATTTGTTCGCCAGCTAATTGTGGCCACTGCAAATACAAGTATATTATTTATATTTATTTCTTGATTTCTTTATTTTATTCGCAATCATGTCGCGCGTCACTCCATTTCTAACGAATTTTTAATTTATGTTGTGTGTAAAATGTCAGGCACACCAAAAAGTGACAACGAAAATGTCAAATTGCTGTTGACAGGCCAACTCTGGACAATGGATTGTACATACTATATGGTATATTGTTTCCATAGGTTCTGGTTGTGGCATATAGGGGGTCTATCGGGTGTCTGGCATCACCAGACACCAATGCCGCATTATATAAATCATTTCAAATGCCAGCTCTTAATAGGGCCGCGGACACCTCGACACTTTGGACATGGCCAACACGTCTCGCACTCAGTTGGCTCCCTCTCTTTGGGAAAACAAATATATGTATATATACATATATAAAGCTGATCCGGTACTTATCGGCGAGGTGTCAATCACATCCAGAGCTAGCGTTTAGCTCGTGATCGCAACTCTTAGTCCACTTTCACTGCACCTACATGTCATTAATTTTATCTTTTAACTTCTTTATTACAATATTATCTATATTAAAAATAATCTAGAAATGGCTGTAATTAAAATTGTCAATCTGTTTTAATTAAGTACATTTTAGTTGGTTTAAAGAGAGCATACATTTTATCATTAGACTTATATAGACCATACACTATGTTATATATTTATATTAAATTAGGTAAAATCGTTATTAGTTTGAATCAATATTAATGGAATATGAGTGTCAATTTTTTTTTAATAATTACCTTACCAAATTACTATTAATCCCCCACAGAAATAAAACAGACATAAAATAGTATGCCATGACAGTTATATTACGTTTAAAATGAGGTGCAAAGTTAAAAATTTTAAATTTCGACTCTCAACTTAGTTGTTCATTTTAAGATGTGGGAGTTGGCCTCGTTGGCTAGGTCCTTATACCGCTCCTTTTCGCTGCTCTTGAGCCTTTTGTAATTATGCAGTGACCAAAAGACTACCTCGTCCGCTGAACATTCCAGAACGTGCTCATCCAGATAGTACATGAACTCCTCCAGATACATCATCCGTGGGGTAAAACCAAAGTGCGGATGGATCTGGTACTTCTTTAAAGCGGACTTTATGATTTGCTCATCGGAACAGAAACCGTTGTGGGCCATCTTGAGTCTAGAACTTCAGGGATTGGGATTTGGTTAACACGTTTGTGTGCTGCAAACAGAATAAAGAAGCAGAACTCAAACCAAATGACAACTCAGGCTGAGAACTTTGGGTCACAGCCTACTCGGTCTGACATTTGTGAACCTAATTGGTTCAGATTCCGAAGAGCCAAACCTAATGAAAAAGCCCCCACACTATGTAAATCGATTTGTCATACGAACTGGAGTCAACTGAAGACTCCTACTATGTTTATGCGATGGCTATTTCGTGTCAACATAAAATATAAATAGACATCCATTTTATGTATTCTCTAACCCACGAAAGCAACCATTTAACTCGCTATAATAATTGTAATTAAATTCTTCTGGCTTTTTGAAGGTCATTTATTATTTTTGTCTTCACACGGCTTTGTTGTTTATAAATTTCCTGTAAGCTTTGGCCATGGTAAAAAAAATAATAATCAGCTTAATTAATAATACTAGCAGAGCTGCCAGACATTTAAATTAATTACGTCTGGTACCTCTGCTGTTTTTATATCATGCATTCGTTTGATTTTGATTTCATGTATTCAAGAATTCATGAACTTAATGGTATAAACAAAGTCACTGGCTTCTTCATATAAAAATAAATAAAAGACGTAAATAAAAACGAAGCCCTGGCTGAAAATGAAAATGAAAATAAGTGTGAGGAGCAGTCGGAACACGCTTGTAGGTCGTCAAAGGTCCTGCCGTGAATTGTCATTGTCGTGAGTTGCATAATGCCGCACAAAATCGACACAACAATGCAGTCAGCCAGCCAGCCAGCAACTAGCAACCTCTGGTTGCCACTTAATAGTAAAGAGAAAAAATGGTAGAAGCAAAATCTACTGGCCTGAGCCCAATTCTTTAACTATACCTCATTCCTTCTTTTTTTTTTTTGCTGTGGCCAATTTCAAAGCAATTTCCAAGCTCAGAGCATCAGTCGTAAATCAAACAGCATTTCAACACCTTCGCTGGGACCTTGACTTCAGCACTATAGAAACTGAAACTGAAAACCGAAAACAAAACCAAAACCCCAAACCAAAGAAATCGAAATCCAAATCCGAGTTTAAATCCAAAATCAGTAGCAAAATGCAGGGAAAACAGTGAGTCTGCTAATTTGGCTCATTTTGTCTTTAAGTAATTTGTGAGCCTTGCCGGCTGACTGGCCTAAAGTGCAAATTTTAAGATTCCGCCGACTGGCCGTGTCTGTGCAATATAATTAAGTTTCTGGCTTAGACCTTGGCTTGTGCGATTCTGATAAAATTGGCCCAAAAAATACAACAAAATAATACAGAAAAAAAGTGGCAAAACAAAGCCAGCCGAACGAAAGAGGGAACTGCAAAACATGCCATTGACTGGTAGCTGATTTTGTCTGTCAGGGCAATGCCAACCAGTGCCAGAAAGCCAAATTAAAATTCAAAACTCGTGACTTATTTAATTATAATGAGTTTAGATTAGAACGGTTTCAAACGGGAGTCGGCAAAATGGCACAAAGTAAATCGGAGTTGGGGGGTTTTTGGTTTTTTGGTTCTTTTTGCTTTTTGGCAAGGGTTATAGCCGTTGAGTATGTGACCTGGTCTGATAGCCATCGACAATATGGTAATTTGTTTGCAAATTCGGCGAGAAAAGGTGACTAAACTGAGGAAAAATGCTTACTTAAATAGTCATCCATTAGGTAGTTGTTAAAAAACTTTATTAAACCTTTTTTTTTAATATTGTAAAACTATAAAATATAAAAATTTAGCACAGTTTCCTTAGTCAATTATTTACTCAGTATTTGTAAAAAACAATTTTAGTATAATGTTGGATAAAACTATTGAAAATGGGGGAATTAAAAATTAAGTGCATTTTTGCTACTTGAATTGTTGCATTATGATTTTAAATCACTTGTTCCATTAAAATTTTTTTTTTAATAATATTGGCATGTTTTTTCGAGAACGTTATTACATATTTTGATTCAACACATTAAAGTTTTTCATTTTATACTATTAATAAACTAGTAATACTATGTGCTTATGTAATTATATAATTGTAAACGAAAATGGTTTCACTAAATAATTATTTTGTATTTATATTCTAAACTATTTAAAACCTTTAATTTACAAGTTGATGTAAATCTGCAATGATTTTTCTCTCTGCACAAGCTTAAATTTCCGCGTGACCGACTTGCGAACAGGCTCAAAATCTCAGCTTGCATTCACATTCACCCATAAATGCTCCACTTTTCGCCGGTGCCCAAACAATTGTGCAATTGTGCAACTGCCACTGCAAATTTCAGCATGTTCATTTCGAGGTCGCCGCTTGCAACATCTTCAATCAAACAAGCAGCCACATACAACACCTACGTGCAACCGGCGACAAAAGCCATAAATCCAAATCCCATTTGTCAGCATTAGAAAATTATGCAGCCAACAAAAAGTACAAGGCACAAACAATACAAAAAAAAACAACAAGAAACCGAAAAATCACAGCGGCCCAGGCTCAAATTCATAAATTAAATTACACGACAAGCACAATAACAATAAAAACGATTTGAGGCCCACACGCAACTGCAAAAACTACGAAAACAACGAAAACTACTACGACCTGCGCAGAGATTCATTAAAGATTTGCCCAGCAAAAAATAGCAAATAAATAATAACGAAAAAAAAAATGGCAGAACAAGCAGCAGCCGTTTTATTTATTTGATTGTTGTAATCTGCACAGCGACATGAGCAAACCGCTCCACTGGCCAAAAGGCAGACAAAACAAGACAAAAACACAATTAAAATAAAATAAATGATGATGAGGCAGTCGCAGTTTGAGTTTCTTACCAAGATTTGCACGCATGCGCGGGCGCCATCATCAGCTGCCATCAAAAGCAGTTTTATCTGTGGCCAAATTTGGTCAGGTTTGGCCAAAAGCAAACCACCAAGCGGAAGCCGAGCTGCAGAAGTGTCATTCATTCATTTGCAGCAAACAGAAATCAGAAAAGCCATGGGAATCTCTGGCCAGCGAGTGGGTGCCAAAATCGCTGGCTAAGGTGTGTGTTCTCTGGGTCAAATGACAAATGCTACTAGCCCAGGCACAAATGCAGAAACTGCACTTTAACACTTAACAAAAAACTATAAAACATACCGATATCAGGTAGTCAATAAAAAGTATGCAAATTTATTTAACAACTACCAGTTATATACTTAAAAAAATGATTTACATTCACATTTTTATTTTGACAAATGCCAAATCACATTATCTAAAAGTTAATGGCTTTATCAGAAATGGTTATAAGACTAGTTTTAGAAAATTGTACAAGTTCATTTTGACGAATTTTAAAACACATTAAGCTTCAGACACTTATATTATTTATAGTATACACTTATATTATTTGTTGTATACGACTATCAGGTAGTCAGTAAAACTACATTTTAGAACTGAAAGTTTATATACTTTGAAAATAAGTATATTAACTTAACACTTATTAAGTTTAAGCCCTTAAGTGTTTTGTATTTAAATTAATTTTTTATTTATCGAACCCAATTAACAAAGTTAGCGTATATACAGATGAGTTGTTTAGAAAGAAAAGCAAACTGTACAGTTTAAAATTCTAGTATATGGGCTAATTTAGTTTATTATACTTCGATTTAATTAAAAGAACTAAAATGGCTACAGATTTTTTTATGAAAATAATTTTCGCTCACTGCACATGGCGCTGAGAACCAAATGCAGTGTGGCATTAAATCAAACAATTGGCTGACGTCAGATTTCGCGATCCGATCTCCAAATGAATCACCTTTGGCGGAGACTTTAAGATCCTTGCCTTGAACCAGATCAGCGATTGTTTCTGCTCTCGAATCGATCGAACGAATCGATTGCAATTACCAATCAATCAGGTCAGAAATTTTACTTCCTTGCGGCATGACTTCCCCAAAAAAAAATACAAAAAAATTATAAGTTGAAAACAAAAATCAATTATATGCAGAAGAAACTTAAAAAACAACGCGTCACTTGACCAAATCGATCAATGTCAGGAAATGATGGCAAGGTTATGACAATTATCAACGGATTGGCAAAAAGTCATGCTAATTATTACTGCAATTGCAGTGTGCCCATCTAATGGCAAATGGAAGTTGCCCAAGTGTATTAATTATACGCCACGTTGACCCATAAAGTGCAGTACAAAAAGAACTGTGACAATTGTTGCGAGCCCACAAGATACTGTTCTCAGTTTTCTGGTTTTTATTTCTTGTTTATTGTTTTTTTTTTGCAAGTGTGAGTGACTCACTGACCCCCATTCTGCCCCTGCAACAAAACCATTGTGCGTTGCCAACTTGCAACTAAGGTGCGTTTTTGTTTAGAACCCGGTTTTCAGCTCGAAGCCAAGCCATTTATTGCCTTCATGGCACTCAATTTGTTTGGCCGACGGCTGGCGAAGTTGCCGCCTCGGCTGGCACAATAATAAAATGTTTTTTATTATACAATTTAGTTGCTTTAACTTGCGTGTAAATCGCCTTTTGCATATTGACACATAATCATTGTCTTTGCCAGAGCCTGTTGGCCAAAAAAGCGGTGAGAAGCAACAATAGGCGTGGAGTATCTGTCGATTGAGAGATACTCTTTAAGGATGGATAAAAATTAACTATTTAAATATATTACTACATTTTCAATAGGATTTTTTTTTAGACTTTTATTTAATTTCATTGGTTGCCCTATGAAATAAATTCAAGCTCTAGTTGTTTAAATTGAACTTAACCTTGAAATTTGTGAGTTTTTAAGGGACAAACATTTCATATAACTTTATTTAATTGAATAAGTCCGTTTGCTCAAAACCACATAATAATCTGAGTATTTTATCATTATAATAGTTTCTTTCGCTTTATTTACATTTTAGTAACTGGTTGAAAAACTGCAAGCACCCTTTTTAACTTTGAGAGCATTAAATTGAGACAAAACTTATTACATGTTGCACTGAAAACCGTTGCAAATCTAATGAACATTTTCATTTTCGGGCCTGCATTGTGTGGGTGGACTGCAGCCTTAACTTTTGGATTGGCTTGAATGGAAAAAATGGGAAAAAATAGGAAAAATAGGAGAGTGTAGCCGCAGACTGCCATAAATTAACGCTTCTAATAAGCGGAATAAGACCAAGTTGCGATTATGCTCAGTATTTCACATTTATCTATCTATTTCGTAGATGCATTCTTCAACTAATGAGGTTAAAAATGCAGCTCATTTACATGAGATAGATGCCAACGAGTTTGCTACTCCAAAAAAAGGAGGTCAGGCAATCAGCAAATAATTTGAATTTCCTGCACTTAAAAAATCTAGTAAATTAAACTTGGATGAGCAGTTAATCCGGCAGGCATTTAAGCATTTAAAATTCCCAGAGGAGCTAGTCTATCCTCCTTTTTCTCTTCATTTTATTCCGATTGAAAGTGTCTGCAAGTTGTTGCTGGTTAGGAGTTGCTTGTTGCAAGTTGCCGGTTGCAAGTTGCTGGTTGCATGTTGACCTCCCTGAGGGGTGAGCAACGTGCGTTTTTGCCTAGATTGTGCAAGCAACTTACATGCTGCAAATGCCGCATGTTGCAGGCTTATAGCCACATGATTGAATTACATTTTGCACACAGCAGCAACATCCGAGGAGCACAACAGCAACATGTAGCAAACAGTAGCAACTCTCCTGCCCCTTGCACGTGTTGCATGTTGCTGGTTGCTTGTCCCCGGTTGCCGGTTGCTCGTTGCTGGTTGCTGAGCTTGGTCCAACTAATTAGACGTCATTGTCTGGCCAGCGGATCGAGCTCGTTTGCCATTTTCCGGGCTGTCCAACTGTCCCGGCTCCATTGTTATCGCGGCCAGCGCTAAAAGGGGTCATTATGTCAAGGATTTCGCTGTGATCCGGGCTCTCAACAGCGGCCATTCCATCACTCTGCGAAAAATGGTCATGAAATAAAGTTTAATCCTGCGAATTCATAATTAAAACAATTTTAAAACTAAGCAAATTTATTTTCACATATACACCTAATGATTAAAAAAAAAAACTTTTATTTTCAAAAAATATTTATTTCAAGGCTTAAACATCTTTACAAAAGTAGGCAAATAAACATTAAACTAAAGTTCTAAAGATTCTTTAAAAGAAATGGTTTAAATAATAATAATTAATAATTTTCTGCTTCCTTTTTTTCGCTCAGTGCTGGCTTTTCAGCCGGATCTCTGACAGCAGTCGAGTAGCTGTTGCCACTGATAGGTTCGTTGGCTTCCTGATAGCCACATAGCCACATAGCCACATTTTGCCACCAACTGCATCGGTGGCTCAAACTGTGACTCATGCCAACGTTTCAGTGTCATTGTTTGGCTTTGGCTGGCAGTTTTTTTGTAACTGAATTGCACTTTTATTCGAATCGCCAGCTGCAATTAAGCGGCTGACAAAATGACTGACAATTCAACTGTCTGCGTTTTGCCTCCTGCGCCTGCCATTTTGGGTAATTGCTAATCCCGCTAACGAGGCATTGAGCCACTGAGCCACTGAACCACCGAACCACCAAATAAACGAACCGCCAATAGAGTCTCGAGTGTCCAGTGGGCGTCGCATTAGTTTTCAATATCTCAAGACCAAAAAGAAAAAAATTGTAAAATGGCCAAGAGTGGCGAGTTAATGTGGCCCATGATTGCGTCTAATGATTGATTGCCTCAGATATGCACAAACTTTTCCAGATTTTTCTCCTTTTTCTTTATTTTTTAAGCCTAAACGATAGCGAAATTGCCAACGAAACTGAAACGAAATCGAATCGGCCAACTTGCAACTTGCAACTGGTTCCTGTGGATTTCTGGAGTCGCGAACGTGATGCTGCTGACCCACTGAACCCACCGAAACAGCCGGTGGGTGATGGGTGGCA
The DNA here is from genome assembly GCF_018152505.1 of Drosophila elegans. Taxonomy (NCBI): domain Eukaryota; kingdom Metazoa; phylum Arthropoda; class Insecta; order Diptera; family Drosophilidae; genus Drosophila; species Drosophila elegans. The sequence continues at coordinate 1,491,180 of NW_024545578.1, forward strand.
CACTCACACTTACACTCACAACGAAAAACGACAACGAACCACCGAAAACAGCGGTGCAAATTGCACTCAGCGGTATCGAAATATTGAAATATCGAAATGGAAAACGCTCAAATGATCGTGCATTAAAGTTTATTGATTTTGCGCGATATTAACCCCAAAGTTGCACAATTATTTCCAGCATAATATCAATTTAAATATATATTTATTACGGAGTGGGGATCACAGATCACGAAATTCAGCTGATCACGAGATTTGTCAATACCAGAAACAGGTGGATTTGGGTATAATTGGACAAAGGATTTTCAAGTAATCTAATTTAATTTAATTTAATTTTTTTAAACACTAAAAAAAATAAAATATACCTATTTAATCAAATAAACACAATTTAAGTACTCTTTAAAATAATTAAGAATTGCCTAGGTTCATTTGACATTATTTTTGAAATTAAAAAAAAATAAATAGTTTAAATAAAGAAATAAAACATATATAAGCAAACAGTTGATATACAAAATTTTAAAATAAATAAAATTTAAATAAGTAAATCTAAAAAAATCCACTCAAACTAAACAATTTAAAATTAATTTCCTTTCATTTCCCTTCTATTTTTCCAATTTACGCCATAAATTTCGAGGAGAACTCGATCGGTTGTTCGGAGACAACTTCATAAAGAGTGCAACTGGCAACGCCAACAGCTAACAACATATTGCAATTTGGCCAAATTGCTTCGGCTAATTGGCACGTGTTCAAAGAGCGACGGCAGCGAATAAGAAACGGCCCAAATACAAATGAAGAGAATTCACTTAAAATGCAAATTCAGTATCGCTCCTCCGCCAAAGTTCCAATAGTTGCTGTCGCTGATGTTGCTGCTGCACGTGCAACATGCGACAAACAACAACCGCCCATAGAAGGTGTTGTTCCTCGTAATTTGTTGCCAATACGTTAACGCAATTTAAGAGACGTTACACTGATAAAAAAATTGAAAGACTTAAAATAAATAAATGGCTATTGATTTGAACATTTATATTACATACATTTTATATCAAAAACCGAAAATAAATTTTAGTATAAAATTCTTGGAGTTACTTCCCTTTTTTTCAGTGTAGTGCAGTGGTTCGGTGGGTGGCTTGTTGGTGGCTCCTCCGACTGGATAAAGACATAAAGTCCAGGTGATTGCCTGCAGTGCGTGTGCTCCTTTTGCGGCATGTTAATGGCTTTATTAACTATTTTCGTGGGCAGATATTGCAAAAATAGGAGAGAAAGCTTTAAAATCACTTTTAACTCACTTTTTCTACGCCCCCCAAAAACTTAAGACGAATGCAACTTATGCACAATACGTGTAAATAAACCAAATTGGTCACGTTTTGGCCATTGGAATTAAATTATTCACACACAACGAAAAACATAAATAGCCACAATTTATTTGGCAGCAAACATAAAAAACATTTTCAACTACTTCTTCAGTTTTTTTTTTCGTGTTTTGTCGAGACGACTGCAACATGTGTTGTGGATGTTGGTGCTTGGGGTCTCCAGAGGTTAGTTGCTTTAATAACTTACCGAAATTTAATATAAAACATTTTGACCGCCTGCACCTTGCCACATTCATATGGAATTATCTGACTTGTAAGCTGCATTTATTTTTTAAATGTTTATGGGTAAAAGAAAAGAAATAAACTTAACAGATTTAAATGGAATACAACAATATTTTAAATACGAATGTATAATGAATTTAAAAAATGTTGAATCATTTGAAACAATTAATAAAGTAATTTTTTAAGGCAATTTTATTTAAAGGATTTACGCAATTTAAACAAGCAGATTTTAGTAAATGATCTTTATACATTGTTTATTTCGAAAAACACCTTTAAATGAATTTAGGAAACCTTGTTCTATTCGAAACAACTCTAAGGTGTTAAATAATTCTTAAAAACGTTTTATTTTTTCCATTTGTTCTTTATGAAAAAAGCTGTTAAGCCTTAATACTTTTCCCATTTAAAGCTGGTTGCGTTTTGTGTACGCTTTTTGTTTGAATTTTTAGCCGTCACACCGCACGACTGACAGCAACAACAATTGCTGATTAGTCGGCGACATATGCAAACCGAAAATAACATTTACCATGCTTACACAATTAGCCATTTTGTAGCCGGCAACATTTTTGTCACTCCGCTCGAGACGCGTTGCATGTGTAGCAACAATGTTTGTCAACACAATTGTTGCAGTTTCAACTGCAATTCGAGCTTCGAGCTGGAATCGGAATGGGAATCGGAATTTATGCAAATGATCGTCAGGCAATGCGTTGACAATATGTCACATGTCACTTAGCCGACACACACATAAACCCATGGCAATTTGAGTCGATCGATGGCCAGATAGATCGGCCGATTTTTTATGTGGCCAAAGCACCCGCACGTTCTGAACCTGAACTCGAAGTAAAACTAAAGAAAAAAAACCCAGGCCTTTAGCCACTGAACAATTGAACAACTGGAAAACCGAACAACTGAGGCGGCGGAACAACGGAGCCAACATAAAAATAGCAAAGGCAAAAATCTTGGCAAGCATTTGACCTCAAAAGCGACAACTTTGGACGGATCGAATGGTTACCCTTTGAATTGTTGAGTATTACGGTTTTCAGACTACTTTATGACACTTTTTGTGATAATTAAAACCACAAAATGCCAATTTCTGAATGGAATGTTAAATTTTTACATTAAGTTAAGTTATTTTTTTGGAGACACTTACTTTTTCGGTATCTTGTCAAAGTTTATCTGACTCAAAACTCATAATTAGCGAACATTTTTTAGTTAAAATTTCTATTTCTTAACAATTTAAGTTAACTTTCTGTTAAAAACAACATAATAGACTTAACAAGACATTGAGAAATCGGACATTATTCAGTTCACTTAAATTTTTATTCGACTTTTTATATACAAAATATATTTATAAAGAAAACAAAAATATTTCATCCTTTGATTTTATTTTACCCTTAGTTAGAGGTATTTTCCTTGTCGGTGCTTCGGTTTTTCCCCTTTTTCCCTAAAGTCAATGGCTGACTAATACCCGATTGTGGCTGCTTTTGTGGCAATTGATTAATTGTCAAATTGCTGAAATGAGTGCAAAGACTTGTTCTCCTGTCGCCTCGCGTAAATCATTTTAGCTGGCGAATTTTCCGCCAGATTTTCCCCGAAACCCCTAATGAAGTTGTATTTTCCGGTCGTCCCACTTTGCACCCACTTTTTGAACCCACTGGTTATTATCCTTAGACGCGCGTGCGTGCTGTCTTTTTGGATGATTGCAATCGACAATCGGGTATACCAGCACAACCTATACTATAGTATACCATAGTATATAGTAAAGAGCAAATGCGACCCAAGTCGGGAATGATTTATGGGCAGGCGCAATCAGGCGAACGCGATATCCAGCGCCAGTGTTAGATTTTGATATATTGTATGTTTTGGGGGCACGCGCAGGATGTTGTTGCTGTCCCCAATGGTTGTTGATGTTGCTAGTTGCTGGTTGGGTTTGCTTGTGTTTGCTTTTTGTGTTGCTGTTGCGTTGCTGTTGCGTTTCTGCTGCTGTCCCATGCCAACAATTAACGCATGCGTGCCACAAACAGCCGATAAGCATCGACCGCATTCGAGTCAAATGGGGTTAAGAGAATGACTGAGTAGGATACCCAAAACTCAAAACTAAGCCGTGTTCATTGATGGAAAGTATTGCTAAATTTGCATCTACCATTGCAATATTTATTGCCTCCTATAAAAAGACACATTTTTTAAAAACCTTTGAATTTTTATTCCACAGAATATTTATAGCCATCATTTAATAAATAAGTAAACAAATTAGGATAAGTGTTTTTAACATACAATGCTGTTTTTAAAATTAGAACAACATACTATCACAAATATATTTCTTAAAACTTTGATTATACTGATGGGATACTCAAATATTACAAATATATCTGTAATTGATTATTTTACTTAAATTTTAAACAAGGATAAGAATAAAGAATGTAATATTCGGCCAAAATATATATTTAAATGGAATGAAAAAAAACGTACTATGAAATGAACTGGGATTTTCAACAATGACTACTCTTCGTATGAGTAATATTTATTGCTCATACATGTAGTTGACTCTGATTTCACGTGTAATTTCATTATATTAAATTAAAATAAATTAACTCTGTTCACAATTACCATTTTTATACAGGATATTATTCGTTGCATCTTTTTTATATTTAAAATTAATTTCTAAAAACAAATGGTGTTTTAAATTGTAATGTTTAAAATTGGTTATTTGTTATTGGTTTTTATGCCAGGGAATACATATTTAAGCTTTTCTAAGGCCCGAATTCTTCTGCATATACTCCGTATTTTCAGTTTTATCCCACAACCTACCACTGAACCCCCTGAACAAACGGGTTCACCCATATCATTAGCCCCTTCGCTTGGGAGCTGCTAAACCTTGCGCCATTATAACACAAATATTTGCTAACAATAAGGCCCGCGGAACGCCATTAGTCTCGCTTTTCGCTCGAAGAGTCGAAGTGGATGTCGAAGTCGAAGTCGAGGTCTCCTGGGCTCAGAAAACTCAGAAACGCTGAAACTCAGAAACAGAAACGAAAAACGAGAAACGAGCCGGGTCCAGGCCGAAAAAAACTGAACTCTAACCCTCATTTGCGATCAATTCGTGGCGATTTTACCGGCGTCTGAATATTTGCGCGCGCTTTCGTGCTGCGAACGTGCAGAAATCCCAGGCCGGCGAAAATTTAGTTGCTCACTTTTATGTAATTTTCCTTTTCTTTGTGTTGTGTTGCCTAAAAAATCCAAAGCAATCTCAAAAAAAAAAAAAAAACGAAAAGCCAGGGGCCGCCCGCTGGTCTAAACGGGCCCGAAAGTGATTGCCAATAATTGCATAATCAGCCGCAGCATTCGGGACTTAGAGAATTTCGGCCCAACAGGTTGCAGGTTGAAAAGTGAAACTTTGACATTGGAATGGCTGCAAAAAAAATACAGGTGAATGTACGGGTCAATGTCCAGTGGAAAGTAAAACCAAAGTGGCAACACAAAGAACTTATTGAAAACATTCTCACACGAAAGACAAATAAAAGCGAATTTATCACGCACCATGACTAATTCTCCCCTGCGAATTTACGACACTATATTATCGGTTATACACACTCCAGTACACTCATGTTCACCGATCGTTAAATTCGCAAAAAACAAAAAATCCAGCCCGAGTTTCAGTTGCATTTACATTTGCTGCAATATTTGTTCTCCTTATTTTGCATCGTATTTAAATTCAATAAATAATATTCATATTTTTATGAGTGCGGCAATTTCTGCTAAATTATTGCCCAAGCAAGCTCAAGTTGTTTGAGCGATGACTGATGCAATCGAATCATGCAATCGAGGAACTGAATTACGCGGAATTGGGAAAATCTTAACAATAAATAATTTGGTCAAAAATATACTTTATTAATGGAAATTAATTTTTTTTATATTTTGAACAAGCACCAGATGTAATGCATTCCTTTCTAATACAAGTTTATTAATAATTTTGTTTAAAAATAAATAAATAAAATAAATATTTGTGCTCTGCATTATACTTCCAAACTTTCTCCGTATAAAAATTTAAGGATATTGCCAAAACCATATTTAAGAACTGTGAAAATATTATCAATATATTTCATATTTATGTGAAAAATATAATATTTTAAAAGGAAATAAAATGTTTGTTCCCTTCGCATAAATCTTTAGTTTAAACATGATAGAGTTGGCATTAAATTAATTAAAATAAAAGTACAATCTTTAAAGGAATATTTATATATTATTAATTTTAAGCAATTATTGCAGGAAATGCGTTTCTTTCTTAAACAATTTCGCTAACACACTTATAAAAAAAAAATATACTTATTTAAATATTTGTAGCGTGAATTCCCAATTCCCTGCGTTTAAATCTGTAAAGCAATTGCAAAATACATATTTTTGCAGGCAGGCTACAAACTAATTATGTACGAGCGGAAAAACTGAATGAGAAAACCAATTCTGGCGCGGCCAACAAATATTGCCAATTGCAATGAAATACAACTGGAAGGTTCAAAAAAATAAACCGAAAAAAAGAGCATAAAAAATCTGTTCAAAAATTGAACATGATAAATTCATAATTGTCCATTCAACGAACACGAACTATAATTCATGTTAGAATAATCGAATTGGACGCCATTCAGAGAGGCAATTGAGGACGGCGACGATAGAGACTGGTGGCCAAAGCCCAACAGCAACACCAGAAATTGCAACTGCAGCAGCAGCAGCAGCAACTGCAACAGCAGCAACATAGCCAACTAGCAACACCAGCAATATGAACAACATAGGTCAGGCGTAACGAGTCATTCATGTTGCAGATATTGTTGGTATAATTTCTGCTGCTTTTTTTTGTGTACCTTTTTTGGCACCCGCATAAGTCACACTCTGTTTTTCAAAATGGCAAAACCGAAAACGAAGATTAAGAAATCGCTGAAATCATTTTGCCGTTTTTTTTTTTCGTTCAAATAGCATCTTAAAATCAATTGGGAGGGAATGAAATGCTTTCGGTAACTCTATCCGTTTAATGTTGTTTTCTTCAGGGTTCGCAACGGCAGGTGGCGCCACTCGGTTGCAGTCACGTTCGACTCGATTGCAGCAGCAACAACAACAACAACACTGCACAGCAGCAACATACCCAACAGCAACACTACACAACTGGCGATTAATACGCAAAACGCTTTGGCATCTTAAATATTGTGGCGTGAGATATTTGTTGATAGAGAATCTGGGAAGGGAGTGGGGGATTCGGGAGATTAATGTGAATATTGGCAATCAGCATTTGTATTTGCGAGCTTGGCATTTGCAGCCGGAGGAGTGGAGACCGAATTCCTCATGGCTTTTTGTTCGTATCTTAAGATAAACAATCCTTTTTGGCTCATTGTGTCCTTTTCTCATTAAAGATTCTCGTGTAAACATTTATAGTCATTGTCAGCTATGCAATTAAAATGAGAGATAAACAAGGATGGGTCAATCACCCGAATTAATTTAAACAATAAAATTCGATTTTCAATTAAACAAAACTTGTTAGACTAAATTGAATATTTGGGCAAACACATTTAATCAATGTCCGACTAGTAATAAAATGCGAGCAACACCTACACTTGAGGAAAAATTGTATCTGATAACAAAAATAATAAAATATATTTGTTTAAATTTTAATTTTGTTCCTTAGTTATCTAATGTAAATATTTTCATTAACATTCGGAATTTATTTAAGTTTGTTCAATTTCATAGTAATTAAAAACACCCCTTCACTGCGTTGTAAACTTCTGACTGAAATTATAATACCCTATGCAAGGGTATAAAACTGGCCTTATATATTGTTAGGCCAATTGATACAATTTAAGCTCGCTTTTATTTTATTTCCTCACCTGTAATCGATTATCTTTGATATTCTGCACACGCTAATAAATTACAATTCCCGAGCTGGTAATTCAATTATTTTCCCACCAAGCTGTCTAATTAGACCCCAAGTTCTTTGAAGTCGTTGAAGTGCAGCTGGAGATTTACCCGTTGTCTCTTGCATATTTATGAACCCATGCGGAATAACAAATTGAAATTGTTTAGCAGATTTATTTGCTGCAATTAGCGCCCATAATTAGCGGCCTTTGCCGTCGATTTGTGGGCCATAATTTGATGGCTCACCGAGGCTTTCAACGGCAGTCAACAAGTCAGTCAGTCGTCTGTGATTAGAGGCGTGTGTGGGTGCCACGAAAATCGCGACTGTCTCCCGAAACAAAATGTGCGGTAAATCCGGTGCCAAATATGGCCAGCGATTAAATGATTTTCATGTGCCATAAACGACGCGCGCCTTTAATAAGCCCGATTTTAACGAGCTGCAAGTCTGAAAGCTGAAGTCTGTACTGTATTCAGTAAACCGAAAACCGAAATTGAAACCCGCTCTGGCCCCTCTTTTTATTCCACTGCCACTAAACTGTCGCAGACGTCGAGTCTCCAGTCTACAGTCTTCGATCTTCGGTCCTCAGTCTTCAGTCTTCCAATCCTCGAATGCGACATGTTTAGATATGCGTTTGAGACGCTTAATTGCTACTTTTATGGACAGTTTGAGTTGCAGGAGGAGGGATAATAACTTTAATGCATATTTGATGGATATTGACTCTGCCGGGTGTAAACAGCATCGTAAATTCAGCCGAGTGTTCCGTTCCATTCCGCCTAACGAATGAAAGTCTAACCAAAATGATAGCGAATTTGTCGCATAATGAAGCGGAGATCTCTTCGAAATCCATAGGTCAAATCCGGAATAATCGCTTCGATATCGACAGGCTGTCATTAAATAATGCCACGCAATAAAAGCCCCCCAGGAAACACTCAAACAGCTTGGGTTAAGCAAATAATAATGTGCTAGCAAAATAGTTAAAATGATTGGGATGTAATAAAAAGATAATGTTGTTAGAATTCGTAACAAGTAATAGGTGTTTCCGAACAAATAGTAATAATAATAAATATTTTAATGCAGAAATATTGTTAAGATTTCTTAACAATCCGGAAAACTATGTACTTGAGAGTAACTTTCCTCACAGTAGAGATAAATAATTTGTTTAATAGATGTTTCCGAACAAATTTGAATAATAATAAATATTTTAATGAATCCATTCCTTTAATGCAGAAATATTGTTAAGATTTCTTGACAAACCAGAAAACTATTTTATATACTTAAGAGGAACTTTCCTCCCTAGGCAATTACATAAAATGATAAATGGTCTTTGACGTATGTTTTCTCAGACATTTAACAAGTCTCACAACTATTAATTTGAACACCATCGTACATATGAAAATGCAAAATGCTTTCAAAGCGATATTTCTACAATTTATTAAAAATTGATTGTATTGCCACGCCACAAAAATGGCAATTGCAACGGCCAAACACTTTGAGCCTGGCCAAACTGCACTTGTTGAGCGGGGCGAACATGGTAAATAAATAAAAAAAATAAAACACAAATAAAATATGGGAAACTCGCTATGTGAAAATGGCATTTTAATAAATTCAGATCGGGCCTCTTTATCGGTGCCGCTTGTTCGTTGTTCGTTGTTGGTTGTCCGTTGTTCGTGGCGTGCGATATGAGTTCCATAAATGATTTTAATGCGTGAGTGTGCCAATAAATTTAGCAGCCAGCTCTCAAGATAAGGCCCCAATCCGACTCGAACCTATCCTCCAAGTTTAATTAAAAACCCCTCTGCACTTGACCTGCTTGGGAGTTTAGCGGGCGAGATTTATCTCTCGATTTACCGACGTCTATAGTAGTGCCGCTTGTCAAAATACAGAAATCATTTCTCACGTTGCAGCACCGAAAATTATGACAAAATATTAATAAACATTCGGTTGCAGTTGCAGTTGCAGTCTCGAGTTTGTTATTTATCTGGGCTCTATCGATTTGACCCGCTCTACAAAATGAGCGCAAGTCCAAAACACCAAGTCCAAATCCAACAGTTTGCATGTACGAATTTAATTAAAATCCGCGCTTGCGTGCATATTTCATAAATAATTATTATCGCTTGATTTGCCGGCTGATATTTCGTTGTTTATATTATTTATGAGTTGGCGGTGGCGGACTGAGTCTAAATCATGTTCGGATGCTGGCCGAAAAAAATAATATTAATGAGAAACCGAGAGATTAAGGTTGTTAACACGGTCGCCGATAAACTTGATTTGGGCTTTTCAACTAGATTTATTTAAGCTGGAATCTTTGATTTAAGTCTAGCAGTTCTGATCTGATGCATGGGGAAAAACTCAGTTGGGTAAATTAGAATTATTTATTTTGTTGTAAAATATATTATTATGGTGGTTTTTATACCCTTGCAGAGGGTATTATAATTTCAGTCAGAAGTTTGCAACGCAGTGAAGGAGACGTTTCCGACCCTATAAAGTATATATATTCTTGATCAGCATCACTAGTAGAGTCGATCTAGCCATGTCCGTCTGTCCGTCCGTCTGTCCGTCTGTCCGTCCGTCTGTCCGTCTGTCCGTCCGTTTATATGCAAACTAGTCTCTCAGTTTTAAAGCTATCTGCATGAAACTTTCCCAAAAGTTGTCTTTCTATTGCAGGTAGTATATAAGTCGGAACGAGCCGGATCGGACGACTATAGCATATAGCTCCCATAGGAACAATCGGAAAAATAATTGAAAAAAATTATAACTTTGCTGTTTTTTAATTTTTTTTTTAGTTCTTCGACATATAGCAATGGTTAAATATTTCAGAATTATGGTTAAAATTTCATCAAAATCGGACGACTATATCATATAGCTCCCATACAAACAATAAAAATATATAAAAGAACAATCAAATAATTAAGCTGCAAATCGTCATAGCTTCAATGTTTTTAAACATATACGCAAGTAAATCATAATTTTAATGTTTTCTAAAATATTTAATTCTTGCGATAGCTGCAAGGGTATATGAACTTCGGCTTGCCGAAGTTTGCTTTCTTTCTTGTTATACCCTTGCAGAGGGTATTATAATTTCAGTCAGAAGTTTGCAACGCAGTGAAGGAGACGTTTCCGACCCTATAAAGTATATATATTCTTGATCAGCATCACTAGTAGAGTCGATCTAGCCATGTCCGTCTGTCCGTCCGTCTGTCCGTCTGTCCGTCTGTCAGTCTGTCCGTCTGTCCGTCTGTCCGTCCGTTTATATGCAAACTAGTCTCTCAGTTTTAAAGCTATCTGCATGAAACTTTCCCAAAAGTTGTCTTTCTATTGCAGGTAGTATATAAGTCGGAACGAGCCGGATCGGACGACTATAGCATATAGCTCCCATAGGAACAATCGGAAAAATAATTGAAAAAAAATTATAACTTTGCTGTTTTTTAATTTTTTGTTTTGTTCTTCGACATAGAGCAATGGTTAAATATTTCAGAATTATGGTTAAAATTTCATCAAAATCGGACGACTATAGCATATAGCTCCCATAGGAACAATCGGAAAAATAATTGAAAAAAAATTGTAATTTTGCTGTTTTTTAATTTTTTGTTTAGTTCTTCAACATACTGCAATGGTTAAATATTTCAGAATTATGGTTAAAATTTCATCAAAATCGGAGGACTATAGCATATAGCTCCCATAGGAACAATCGGAAAAATAATTGAAAAAAAATTATAACTTTGCTGTTTTTTAATTTTTTTTTTAGTTCTTCGACATACAGCAATGGTTAAATATTTCAGAATTATGGTTTAAATTTCATCAAAATCGGACGACTATATCATATAGCTCCCATACAAATAATAAAAATATATAAAAGAACAATCAAATAATTAAGCTGCAAATCGTCATAGCTTCAATGTTTTTAAACATATTCGCAAGTAAATCATAATTTTAATGTTTTCAAAAATATTTAATTCTTGCGATAGCTGCAAGGGTATATGAACTTCGGCTTGCCGAAGTTTGCTTTCTTTCTTGTTTTTTTGTTTAATTATATAATTTTGAAATAAATAATATTTGTAAAATATTTATAAAATGAAGTGATCTATTTTTTGCGTTTTTTATGTACAATCGATGAGTTTTTATATATTTTAAATGTAAAACATTCTCTCTTCCTTTTAATATCCAACAAATCAACTTCCAGTTGAAATGAATAAATCTTTAAACTAATTATCTATAATTTTTTCTTTGTGTGCTTAGCTTCTGAGAACTATTTTTTAAGTTTTATTTTAAAGCTGCCGCAGTGGCTTCATCTATACCTGGCAGTCATGCGATTCCAATGCATTTAATTAGCCATAAAAAATGTCTTCTGGTATTTGGCAATCTTTCCACTTCGCTCCACTCAAATCCACTCGCAACTCTGCTCCATCGGTGAAACTGGCAAATAAAAATGCCTCACTTGTTCAATGCGGACGCCCGATTAATTATGAACAGCTGAAAGCGCGCCATTAACATGAAAAGTCAAATCTATCTAAATATTTGCCATGGGCAACGAGTTGCTCCGGACTGTCCGAAATTTTTTGTACAGAGGCTCCCCCGAATCCGTGTCCGAATCCGAATCCGAATCCAAATCCAAGTCTCTTGGCCAAATGTGCAAGTTGGCAAGTCATTTTTATCGCCCCGCAGTAATCTGAGCTGCACGAATGTGCCGAAGTTTCGGGGGAAAAATAAAGGAGGACGGACGGCAAATATATAACATGGCATCATTTGCTGCCAGGCGCGCGTTTGCTTGTTGTACAATAGTTGGCTAACCTCCGGCCTCCTTTTATTTTTCAAAGCCCCCCTCAAGCCTCTACCCTCTACCTAAAATCCCACTTCTTTGATCGCAAACTCCTCCACCGCAATGATGATGCAACTTTTTTTGGACCAACAAGTGCTGCGAAGACCAGTTCCCCCTTTAGATTTCCAGCCTTTATCTCCCAGCTAGAACATGTTTGCCAAAACAAGTTGGGTCTCGAACCTTTAACTGGGTCACTAAGCCAGCCACAACAGCCATGATCTGGGGTTACAAGTTAGGGAAGAAGGCGGCAGAGAAGGGGAGGAGCAGAAAAAGGCAGGGAAGTTGAAGAAGGAGCTGCCTAATTAGCACAAAAGACTTGGACAACGAACTTGGCTGGGCAGAGAAAATCGAAGGCGAGGTCTTTAATATACTTGTACTCTCTGGAAATGCGTTCAATGAACTTTAGTACACTCGGGATATATATTGAATATATATAAATATATATTTTATTTAAAAAGAATTAGTTGTAAATCATGATTTAAAGGTGTATCAATAGTTCCACTATTGGGTTATCATACATAGCAATTGACAAAACGCCAGTAATGTTATTTATATATGTTTAATTTAAGTAGTAGTGGGTAGCGAAACTTATATTAATAGCACTTAAAATAAAGTCCTAACATTTTTTTAGGATAAAACATTATATATTTAAGTTAACAAGTTCCTGATATTTGTAAAGTTTGTAAATTAAATTTTGTGAAACATATGAACTACCCTTTTGTTACCATTTAATTTAACAAACTTTTTTAATGATCATGGGCAATTCTAGAAATAGTTGCTATTGATTTTTAGGCACAAAGTGAGGGTACTCACTGGTTTCCCACCCTGTGGTTAGCCATGTTTTATGGCGGTCCGCGAGCATGATTGTCAATTGGCCGGCGGCACATCCTGTCCAGATCCGCGATTCCATGTGCCAGATCCCAGAGATCCAAGATCCGAGATCCCAGACCACAGACACGAAGTCGAACGGCCGTCGGCTTGCAGCTTGTTGTCTTTATTAGCGTTTTGGTAATAAATCAAAGCGCCAGCTTGAGAGCGACGACGACTTTGGCTCACATGTGGCCCTGGTACTCGAACTCATACACTAAAACAAAAAAATGATGTATTAAGAAATTAAGTGTTAAATTTAAATGAATTTTCAAATCACAATACTAAGAACCACAATGGGAAAAACAACGTAATAAATCCAATTACTTTAAACTCAATTTAAATATTTTTCACTTTTCATTCACTGCGATTTTTAATTATTTTAAATACGAAAATATAAATAGTCAAATGAAATATTAAAAAAAAAATTGAATTTAAAATCGGAATGGCTGCAAAACAAAGCAACAAATATTTAATTTGGGTGTGAAGTACTTGGATTTACTCCTGTTTTTCCAGTGTAGTCTTACTCGAACTGGCCAGTACTGCTATTTGTGTCCCCTAGAGATACCTTTATACCCCTCGCCTTTCGTTTCGTTAACTTTACTTTACATGCGCATAAACGACGTTTGACTGCCCGGCAATATTTCAAAATTAATCCAACTGCCAGCGATGACGAAGTGTGGCTCACTTTCCAAGCGTCGCGTATTTGTCTAGTTCACCCGATAGAAGCGTAGAGAAAATAAATCAATTGTGAATTGCGGTTTGCCGGTTAGTTGGGTTATTACTCAATCTTTCTGTGGTTGTGTCTTGGTTCCATGGACTTCTTTTTGGGGAGGGACAATCGGGGGAGATTGGAGATCGTTTACCGCCACAGAGTACCATAGTTCCCTTTTATGGCACACGGAAAAATTAATTGCCCGACTAATGAAGCACAGCATTTGAGCAGCGATCGCACAATGAGATCTCCGATATCTGATATGGCCACAAAACTGTCGAGATGCCTTGAAATACAGAGATAAACGACAGTCTGGCCAATTGAAAGGCAGAATGACTGTTTTATCTGCTCAGTTTAGGGGGAGTTAAGAGGTTCAAATGAGCAAATAACTTGATAATTTAAGTCCGATTTAGAAAAAGGAGATAGTAAAATTATTAGTCAAGACAGATTTAAAATATAAATTATGTCTGAAAAAGGGATTCATATATTTAACGTTTAAGGGGCTTATCAAATAGCTAAGGTCATAAAATGAATCAAATGGTAGTGGATTAATTTATGCATGTGTTAAGGTATTATTATTTTAAATTTTTGACTTAACTATAACAATATTCATATTTCAGCATATATTTTTTTTAATATAGATTTTTTTCTTACAAAACTGATAAGATACTCTAAATGATTAAAACCTTATAAAGTTCATATTTAAGCACCTACTTATTTTTGTGTTATTTGAAGAATATATATATTTTCTTGTATTTTCTGCATTTGGCATAGAATAAGAGAGATATATATAGTAGGTCATTCCTTGGCGATCCATCATGGCTCTGCATATCGCCGTCAGTGCCTGCCTTCATCTATCAGCATATTTGAAATGGCCCAGCATCGAAATCAAACTAATTGCAAGCTTAACTTCAACGTCATGCCTTAGTTAACTCAACATCGAACCTTTCCACATGAGGGGCTGTATGAGAAAGGGGTTTTCCGGAGGGGGGGGGGCGTTTTCTTTCGAGGCACCCAACTGCGTTGGCCCATGTCAATGGGTTCGTTTGTCGTGCCTCGAGACATGAAAAACGAATTCAAGTCAAGTCAAGCTATAAGCAATACGGGCTCAAATCCGAAAAGCAAACGCACGTGCCGCACAAGCGAAACAACTTCATTTTCTGATCATTTGTGGAGCTGCCGAGGAAAACCAAAGCCATACCTTTCTGAATGGAGCTTGTAGAGCACTATTTTTGACATTTCTGTGGCGCCAGCTGAACAACGGCCAAGATCCAGCTGACATGCGTCAAACAACAATCAAAATACATTCGTTGTTTGGCTTTTTTATTTCTGTTTTCCACTCGGGGAACCTCAAAACGTGAGCTTGCTGGGCCAGCCATTCATTAGGAACTCGTTTTTATTTCATTTTCGAGGCCCGAGAATCCAAATACAAGGGTACACACACATGTGACAGTAAATATCTTTGGGATGTTGTCGGCTGCCAATTAACCGAATGACCAAAAATGCGTACAACATTGTAGACGGCTCCATATGGCGCGATTGTATTTCTTATTTTATCACCCGCCTTGAGATCTCACTTTTGAAATCCCAGAAATCATTAGTCTCCTTATTTTACGTGACAATTTTTGCCAGAAACATAAAAGCAAAGCCAAAGTGGTGAAAAAATTTTGTTTTATAAATTATTAAGTGGTTTTATTTTCGATCATTTTAGGTGAATGAGACTAACAATTTAACAAAACAATTTTAAAATATATCATTATTATTTATTATTTGGCGCTAATTTTATATGAACATCTAATATAAATACGTTTTTATAAATTATTAAGTTTATTTATTCTCGAGCTTTTAAAACTAAGCCCATGGAGACAAAAATTTTAGTTTTAAAATTTATATACCATAATTTTGTTTTTTTATGATTCCTAAAAATGTCTTATTTATTTTGCGATATTTTTTAACACCATTTTATGCTGAATAATGTTGTTTTACTTTCTTAATGTAAAACTAAGAATAAAATTAAATTATTATTAAAATTGTATAAATTATTATTATTAGGATTCCTAAAAGTGTCTTATTAATTTGTATATAATTTTACGTAAACATTTTTATCCAAATGATAAAAATCAAGTCACAAATGCTTCGGAAAAAATGCAGTTTGTGAATTATTTAGTTGTTTTCTCTGCAACCACGTTACCTAAGCTAATTAAAACATTTTTGATTTAAGTACAAGTTTCTCCCCCCGTTTTTTGAGTCATTTCAGGCGTTTAGGCCTCTTGGCGCAACACTTTAGCCAAACAATTTTGGTCGAGTAATTTTCCTCAAGCAAAATCAACTGGCAAAAGGCCGCAACTCAAATGCAAAACAGGCAATTTTTCTATAATATTGTTGGGAGGATTTTGCAGTACCCTAACCAAAAAGCTAATCAAGTAACTGAAAGATTTCGAGGCACAAAGAAGTTCCTGGCTCAGGAATCCCCGAGATAGAGTATCTCTAGCTTGGAGACTTGATTTTGTCAATAGTTTCGATTTTCCCTCGTTTTTTTCTTCTGCTCAGCAACCAAAGTTATTTGACTTTCAAATGAACCGAATGCGCGCAGCCTGCGGCAGTTTTTCAGTATCTGTTTTTTTATGAGTTTTTCCGCAACATTTCCAACTGCCGCGATTTCTGTGCAATTTGCAATGCAAAACTGCCGAAAACAAAGAAATGTTTTTCGGTCTGCCAAAACGGACGACAATAAAAAGCGACAGTTGACTCGTGTTGCAAGATATATTGTTGTTCCCATTGTTTGACAATGTGATGTGCAAAGAGCCACCGCAGTTTATTGGTAGATAGAGCTGGCAAAAGGTAAATATTGTTTTCGATTATATCGACTTTGTTTCGCTAAGGGCATAATCGAAAATTATAAAATCTAGACAGTAATTGACAGTTAATTTAGTTGTCATAAATTGAAAAACTTGTAATTTTTATGCTTTATAAAGACATTAAGTTAGATTCAAGATCAAAATTGAATATATTAAATATATTATTTAAAGCAAATATAATTAAATTTAATGTTATCAAACATGTTGTAAAAGGCATGACAAACATAATCTAATTTCTGAAAAGTTTAATTTTTTAGGCTCAGTAAATATTTATTCACATGATATTGGTTTTCATATTCAACACAATAATATGTACAAAATTTAATTTTTTGTACTAAAAAAAATATTTAACACTAATTTCATTTTTTGAAAAAACGTATCATATAATGCCACATATAACTTAATAATGTTTTTCTCTTTACTTGTTTATTAAGTTAGCTTTAAGCAACTTGGTTTCTAATCGATGTTTTTTTCCCAAACGATTGCTTACTTTGATATTAAGAGCATCTCTACTGAAAGATCTAGCCAGGAACCCAACTTAGTGGGTCAAAACGCATTCGTTCAACAAAGGCGACCACAAAAATGAATAATTACGGGCGAGTATTGCCAGATAATGGCACATATTTATGGCCCCAACGATGGAGTTGTCTCCTCGCCAAGAAGTAAAGTAGCAAACTGGTAGCAGAAATATGTCCCGGTAATTTACCAAACACATTATCACAACAATGTTGTGCGGCATTAACGGTGCTTTCCATACGTGTAAGGCCACATGAAAAAGCCGCCTGAGAAGCCATGTGCTGCTGCTGCCAAAACCAAAAAAACCTAGCCGAATGAAATATTTGTAACACATTAGCGCAAAGCGATTTCTAATGGTCGCCGCATTTGTTAGCTTGAAGTCGGGGATTTACTCGGTGAACTGTGTGCATTTTAGCCAAATAACCGGGCCATAACTCATCTGTTCTCCAGCTTGAATCTCTGTGGTAATTGATAGTTGGGTATCGCCGCTGTAATGGAGATATTTTTCCCGAGAAATGTGTAAGCCAAATGATTGCCATTTCTGGATTACAACTGCGGTTGTTGTTAATCAAATTGACTTAAGGGAGTGTGGAAGATCATTAAAAATGTAAAAGTTGCTGAAGATTTTTGGTATTTTCTTGGGGAAAGAGGGTTTTTACAAATTATGATCCAGGAATTCAGCACATTTATCAATAAACAACGTAATCCTTCTTCTTACGTTAGTTTGTTGGCAATCAAATAGATTTCTTAAACAAAAACATTACAAAAGTTAAGATTTACAAAGGATTTTGCATGTTAAACAGAGATGCATTAAATATTGATTTATTTTGTTTTTTAAATAACCACAAACTTATGGAAATAAAGAAATTACGTAAACAATTAACTTTAATAAATGTATAGCCCTTTAACTTTTATAAGTAGATTTACCATTGACAAGCATAAAACATGTGTTGAGTAAATATTATTGAACTTAATTTAAATTTAACAAGTCGTTGGTAGTTTTTTTTTTTTAATTTTGAAAAATCAATACATTTTGTAAAGCAAACTTTGATTGCTGAGTGAAAGCACTGAGTTTTCCCATCGAGTTGAACTGCGCTTAAAGTGTCTCCAATTCGGTTGAATGCTCACTGCACATTCCACATTCCTTCAACCAACATCTCTCAAACACTCTGAATGCCTTGCACTAACATGAGCATAATTAAACAAATATTTACACACTTTAGTTGTCCAGTCACTTACCGTTTTGCTTCTGCAGTAGATGTTGCTGCTGTGTGGACGTTGCTGCTGTGACATTTGTTTTCGTTTAACCGCTGACCAAGTTGCTAACGAAGTCTTGATCGAAACCCTTTTCCCTTTTACTGAGATGAAATATCAATATGCCACCGTGGAAAAGTTAAACAAAGGGGCTTGTTTTTGAGATGTTTCTTGAATTTGATTTTCCATTGATTTTTATTGAGCGTATGTTTTAAGATACATAACTTAATAAGTATGAAAAATACTGTAAACTTCAGTTTGTTTTTTAAATCAAATAAAACTCAGTTTTTCAAAATATTTTTAATAAAAGGAGAAATACAACTTTAGTGTTTTTTTTTCTTTTATTTTCTTTATAGTTCCTTAAATTTTAATAGGTAAATTTTCCGACCGTGGAAAAAACAAACAAAAAAATGCTTGTTTGTAAATAATTCTTGACTATGATTTTCTACTGATTTTTATTTCTTTATGAAGGGTTTTTTTATTATTTTTTATTAGCTCAAAAAAATAAACAAGAAACAAGAAAATAGCTGTGCAGTGAGTGATATTCATAACCAAAATTCCAGCACGCTTTATGACGTTGCCCGATTTCTATACAGATTATTCACGGTTCCCCGCGACACTTTTTATATGGATTTTATTTTTTTATACACTCTTTCTTATTGCTCGTTTTCTCTGGAAATCGACTTTCAGTTGATTTTTCATTGTGCGCGGCTCAGAGAAATATTAAAATGAATCTCGTTGACGAAATCTTTATCGCGGTAACCCTATATTTGGTACTGGGGCTACCGTTCGAAGTGCTTGACATCGTTTTTCGGCAACGGCAACGGGTGAAATCCATCCAACCATCCATCCATCCATTCATTTATCCATTGTGCCCATTAATTTGTCTCTTTATAATTGCTGAATGATATAACTGGCCGTCACAATCGATCAATTTGGCATACATAAATTTGCTTTGTCGAGTGAGTTATATATTATATGCCCGTGTTTATATATCTTTTACCCGTTCACGATCAGCGATCTCAGCCACGTCATGTTGCCTTGTTGCCATGTTGCCATGTTGCTGCCGTGATTTTGATGTTGCTGCGGTGCAGCAACTTGAGTGCTGCACAAATTGCTTGTAGTTGCTGCTGCCCGTCTTAAAGTAGCTTTAATTAAAGTGTGCGTTTTAAATGTCGACGTTTGGAATTTATTGGCTTTTTATGCTCGAATCTGGCCGGGCACTCTCTAATTTTATTTGCTTTTACGTGGCCACACAATTTGCATTGTCGATTGTCCGTGTTTAGTGGATTGGCATCTCCATCTCCATCTCCTCTCAGATCTCACATCGCAGTTCTCTAATGTCTGATCCATTTCCCAGTGGTGTATCCCAACAGTGCAGTTCTTTTATGGTATATACTTAATTGAACTGCCGCTGCTGTCGATGTTAAATTCGCGTTTAATTGTTCAATTGTAATCGCTCTGGCCACTTAGCCAATTCGCGTTTCCAATTAGCCGGAATGGATGCACACGCAGCTGGTGGCCCATTAACCCCTGGTTGGCCAATAGGGTCTGGGATTACGCTCACTATTAGCCCATGACATCCAATACTCACATCCATCTGGACTCTTCAGCTCAAACTCGAGTGTTAAATGCCCATATTGTGCTGTGCTGTGCTTGCGGTGATTTATTGTGTGTGTAAAGTGTCACGCCGGCGACAACAGCCACCGCTGTGAATGTGACTGCGATTGTGACAGTGAGTGCCATTGAATACTGCGACAAAATCAATTCTACTCCAACACTCATAAAATTTTTGTATATTTCTCAAAGCAATCAGGAAAGTATCAGTGGAAAGTGATATGGATCTAAAAACGTAATTGTTATTAAATATTATTTCATTTTTAAGACATTGCAAAAATTTTCATCTTTGTCTTAAGATTCTTAAGACATTTTTCTCAAAACAAAATAAACAAAGTTACAAAATACCCTTAAATTAAAATTAAACTGTATGTAAGAAAGTAAATCAAAAATGTATCACTAGAAAATATTTAAACAAATTTTTAATGACTGACATTTTTAGAGAACTTAAATAATGTAAAAGGATAATTTTTGTATATTTGTATATATATATATAAAATATGATACATTTTGTAAACATTTTTTGTCCATTAATAAATAGTTAGTTGAACTATTAACTATTAAATACCACTAATTTAAAATTTATAAGTATCCATAAAAATATATATTGATATATGTATAGCCATATATAATTTTAAAGATTGATAATAAACAAATAAATAGTAGGTGGAAAAAAAATGTAAACCATGAGAACAAGACAATTGAATTTAAATTGTTTTTATTTACGTTATTTTTGAGTTAAAGTACCCAATATTTTTAAATTTTTAAATATTTATACATATGTTCTTATTAATAGCTTTTGATATTATTTTTTTCTGAGTGTCACTTTGACATGTCACACAACGAGAAAAGTCGGACAGAAACTGCGAGTCAGACTGACAATTGGAAATGTCATATTGCAATGCATATTAAACGCTGGCTAATAGGAACCTAACGCTCTGGCATGGGCAATTATGGCATTGGCAAAAGGTTGGCCCAGACAACCGATTAAAATCGCCAGAGTTTCCATTTCCATCTTCGGTGTTGGCGTATTTCTTTGCCGATGTGCGGGTGTGTGTCAGAGATTGCCAGCCGAATGATTTGTGGATGATTTCCCACGATTTGCGAATGCTCCTCCGAACGAAAAATGAGTCATTTTTCAAAACAATAACTTGTAAGTCCAACCGAAAAAACTCTGCCAAAAATCTAAACGCAAGAGGTTTTTGTTTTGTAAACATTCGAGCGACCGAAACTAAACCACAGAAATCAATAAAAGAAGCGGCTAAAAGGGAGCAACAGCAACGAACATTGCGCAGGCGTAGCCATTCTGGGGTAAAGGGGGCCATCGGGGGGTTAAAGGGGCCGAAGAGTGTGACTAGCTCCACAATTGAGCAATTGAATTCGCACGCTTGCGCGCCTTTTTTTTAAGCCAAGTTTATGAAGTTTTTTTGCTCAGCTTTTTTGCTGCTGCAACGGATGTCGCAGATGCATCTCGGAAGTTTTTGGTTGTTGCAGAGTAAAGAGCCAAACAAAAATGAGTGCCAGCCAAGATATTACAAAAATCAATTACCAACACCTCAAAAAGTTGTTGCCATTGTAGCTGGTTGCTGTTGATATTGCTTTTGCTGCCAGTTCAGACACAGCAGCAACATTAACAACGACGACAACACCAGAGCAAAGCTGCACAGAGAGAAAAGGATGTACAAATAATAATAAATAATACTAGACAAGGGGTTAAAATAATAATACATAGTAACCTATTTCTATCTATCTATCTTAATTCAAACAATTTAAAGCTTGTAGTTAGATTGTAGTTGTTTTTTACTTCCTAATATTTTAAATGATAATCTAATATAATTTTTAAATTAAAAGATTATAATTAAAACATAATAAACTAATTAGTTTGCTTTAAAAACTTCAAAATAAGTTCTTCAAATTATAATTCTTTGTGTAGAAATCAGGCAAGCCCTAAACTAGCAGAGTGAACCGTAAATACCCTTATAAATCAGTTCCTTATGAAAGGATATTTCCTCATCCAACCCTATATAAACGCAAACTGCAACCGATCAAACTTGTTTAAGAAACATCCATGCCCCGTGTCATTGTAGTTAATTCGAAATACGGCAAAATGCGCGTGGTTGTTGGTAACAGACACAATCATAAAAATGAAATATATCTGAGAATCTGCCATAAGAGACGAGGCGAGGCGCAAGTTGCGCAACTTTGTCTCCGCTGGTTAAAAAACTTAAAAAAAAGAAACAGATATAAACTTGGCTGCCTCATCAGCAGCTGGGAAAGAAGAAGAAAATACAGGCAGGAGTGGTTAAAAGTTGCAAGCCGAGAGTAAAAATCGAAGCTGGAGGCGATGTCGATAGCCAAAAATGGTAAATGGGATAAGCCAGATCCACACGAGAGAGAGCCACGCGTGGGCTGTCAGAGCTAGACCCCCTTAACCCCCTTCTGGACATCCCTCAAACCGCATCTACACAGAGAAAAAAGAGCATTTGTAAAATCAACCATTCAATAGTCCGAAACCTATAAAAGATTTGTAACTGTCATGAAAATAATAGTTTACTTATAAAATATTTAAGTAAGGTCCAAAAAAACTGATCTTTAAATCGCGTCACTATTCAAATGTCTAAAATTAAAAAAAAAACAAAATAAATTTAAAAAAATGGGTTTTATACTATTTTATTTGTTTGACTATTATTTCATGGCTCAAAAATTAAAAATCAATGAAGCTTGTCTTCTATGTTGATTTTATATATGTTTTTTTTTTGTGTGTCCATAGAGACCCATTGCATAAGCCACTCTTGGGGGTGCTCACTGTATCTCCAACCTCCCGCTGCTGCCCGCAAATATTTAAATTATTTCATCGCATAACCAAAATGGCCAGAAGGCATGGCATGGATTCAGGAGTTTGATGGGGGTGGAGGGAGAGGGGGAGACTCCATGGGATCATAGAAATATATCCTGATGCCAGGTTCCTTGCCTCGTTGTAGCCCCATAACTCATGCAAACGCCAAAAGCCTTGTGCTCCACTCGCTTCCAACTCGTTTAACAATTATTATTGGTGATTAACACGGCATGTACAAAGGCTACAGGTGTTTTTTTTTTTTGGGGGGTGGTGGGGTGGCTCAAAGTGGGGGAGCTTTAGTGCCAGTGGTGCAGCGACAACCTTCGACACCTGCAGCCGCCAAAAGCTCGGCGGCATGTGGAGCACTCGGTGGCTCCCAGTCGCGACTCACGTTTGCCTTTTAATTAAAATATTAAACGAAAATGCAACTGCAAAAATGAAATAGAAATATTTCAAGTGGGGCAAAGTGGGGCAACAAGGGGTACTGGCAATGGGGGGTGTTGCATTCAGGGGGGAGACGATTGGTGTTTGTTGTTCTGTATATTGCAAACAAATCGAGAACCACTTCGATGAGATATATAGTAGATAATGGGAAGCTGTGAGAAAAAATAGTCATGCATAATGTTTAAGCTCACTTAATGGAAAGATAAAGTACTGGTAGAAAATTGTACATTCCGTTTTGATTTAATTACATATTATTAGTTGTATGAAACATTTTAAAATTCATCAATAAAATTATTTTAAATTGAAGTGCTTTTTTTTTCATAAAGTTTAAATACTTAATAAACACAATAAGTGTGCTAAGATCATGTGCTGATAGAAAGCTGTACATTCCAATTTGCTAAAATAACATGTTATTAGCTTTATGAATAATTTCAAAGATTTATTAAATTTATCTATTTATTTAAAAAAAATAAATCCGTTAAGCTTTGATTTTTGTATTACCTTTTATAGGTGAAAACATTTAATTAATTGCTATGGAATACAGATTTAAAAATCCTTACATTTGACATTTTTATAAAAATCTATATAAAATTGTATTTACAACTACATCTATTACAGATAGTAAATATTATTCATCAACGGCCATAAATCTCAAAGCTTAGACAACTATAATAAACTTAAGTCTTGGCTAATCGTATTGATTTATGTCATAAACGTAAAGAAAACACTAGGTCTTTCACCACAGACACATACATATCTCCACCGTTTAAACTAAAATTTCCCCAGTGATCTCATGGCCAAAAGTATTAATTGATTAACCGGCGATCAGGTTCATCGATCCCCATAAGTTCTCACTCTGGGCCAAACATAAACCGACACTCTCTCCATAGTATATGGCATCCCAACGATCATCTTTGGCATATCGATCTTCGATTAGCATGCGCCGACAAGTCGACAACAAATTTCCGATGTCTCGATGGCATGAATAATGCAGCGATCTATCCGGGCAGATCGTGCCAGATATGCGAGGCATTAACCCAAGCGCACATCACTATCTTAATTTCGATCATAATTTCGCTGACAACACTTGACTATTGACTAGTGACTATTTCTGTTTCTATTTCTATTTCACCCAAGGGGCGATTAGGGCCCACGCAGACCTTTTGTTCGTTCGGATTCCGATTTGGACTCCGATGTGCCAGCATTATGCAAATCGCCGGGTTGAAAGCCGAGGTTGAAGGAACTAACCAACACGGCGACCTCTGCCTGTCTTTTTTTTGTTCTCTTCGGGGGATTCAATCAATAAAAATTATGCTAATTAAATGCCATTTCATTGAGGGAACATAAAAATCCACACGCCATGCCATGGTCTCAGTAAAACTCGAGTTTCGCTTTAAGTTCATTCACAAAAATATACGAGAATGAAAGCACAGGCAGAAAAAGAGGCTTACTTTTGTCGATATTACAAAAATTACGCCAATTAATTATAGTCTTTATATCTTAGAGTTGAATAGGAAAGGTCTAACTTAAACATTATCAATTTCCAAAACATATTTATTCATTTCTATGTTGTTATTAGCAAAAGCCGTTTTCGTCCACAAATAATGAAATTATTATTAAATGTTATTAAATGTTATTAAAACAAAATTTGTTTCATCATGAAATGTAAATCATATTTATAAATTTCAATATTTGTATTTAAAATTTATTAAAAAGCAAGTGCAATACTTTGTATTCAATTAATATATTAAATATAACATTTAGAATTCAAAAGTCAGATATTTTGTGTTCTGCTCCATTTATTTATCTGTGTTGTATCTTTTCAATAAAATTAAATTTAAATACAATTACAAGACATTTTCTTAAAGTGTTCCATTATAATTGGTGTCTATTTGTGATGTCAGCTTCTAAACACGACCGTTAACAAATTCTTACGCAGCAGATAAAACACATTTTAAACGTGCTGGGTCGCTTCGTTTGGCTTTTGGATCTTTTGGGTTCGAACTCCAGCTGTTATTGAACTTGGCCAACTTAGCAGAGTGACTCATCGCGGACCCACAGGCCTTAGGTCTCCAGCCTTAAGTCTGATTGTCTGACTTTACCTATCCAGATGGAACAGGCTGCTGAAAGGCAAAAGCAAAAGTGTGCCAAGTGGTCAGCAAGTCAGCAAGTCAGTCGGCAACGGAAGTTTACTTGCCCGCATTTTTGTCGGTCGGCGAAGGCCAAGTTTTTGCACTCTTGGCCAGCTCAATCAATCAGTTGGTAATGAAGAGAGTTGTTTCTGGGGATCTGATGGATGGGGGAAGTGTTTCCCAATTCAGGTGCTAAAGGTTAGAGCCAGGGAGCATTGAAAGAATCGGCGGAGAACCCCAACAAACGCTCTCGGTTTCTATCAGTTGCAGTTAGTCAGTGCCTGTCTAATAATTATATTGAAATATTCTCATGATTTATGTTCTCTGATCTCTGCCGATCCCCTGCCATAAATCATCCGTCGCAGAAAACTGGTAGCCAATTGGGTGAGTTGCAATTGCTAGTTTTTGGACCAGTGAAACGCACAACTTTGGGGGACCAACTTTAAGCTAATTAGGGGTAAAGTAACTAAAAAGTAGTGAAAAATAAGTTATGTATAATTTTCCTGACTTTTATTCAAAACAATTGCTACAGTGAAAGCCAACAAACTTTATAATTACATTAACCCAAAATTATTAAGAAATCGTTGGATTCAAAACCCTTTTTGATCATTTTAAACTATAAATTATTGCATTTAGTAGATTAAAGTAGATAAAATTCAGAAAGCTTACATGCGAAAACTCTCCAACTAACATCTCTTTTGCCACTTATTCCGAAGATAATAATCGCCTTTCCCCCAGCAGTTGGCCAATAAAAGCGCACTTTTTGCCCCTTTTAAAGACGAAGTCGAAGGCGAAGTGTAAAATCCAAGTCCACCTTGGCCTGTCTCCAGTATTTTTGCCTCGTTAATGTGTCACCTTTGAATTGTGTCTCCGCGGTGGAAAATCGGACGTGCACTAGTTTTCGCCTCGGTTTATTTTTATCTCCCTGTGTGTCAGCAGCGACAACACAAAACGCCGACTCCTGGCGACTGCCAGTAGTGGCCACTGTACAGTACAGTGTGTCCCCGTTGATCAAACGCAAATGTCAGTTCAACTGACAGTTTGACAAATATTGACGACGCTTCGCGCAAGGCGAACCTCACGACTCGGTGCTCCACTTTTAAGGTGGTTGCGAATGACGATGGAGATGGAGGTTCCCCACAGGGTAATTAGTAGCCCCAAGTGGACGACTCTGGACCCACTTGCCACTGGTACTTGCCACCGGTACACTGTTGGAAAAATAACTTAGTAAATCAAAGTATTTCATACTCATTTTATATATTATTCGCTTTGATTTTCATTCATTACGGTTTTTATTTATTTAAACCATTTAAATATTTAAAACAAATTTTTCATTTTTTTTGTATGCAAAATGTATATTTATTTTAAACTTTTACTGAACAATGCATTCAAAAGAAACAGGATCCTTTTGAAATCTATTTAGCGCATAATTATTTGTGTTTAAATATTAAATCATACACTGGACTTAATATTGATGTTAGACATTGTTTAAATATCAAATTTTAAATTTTGAATTATATATCAAGATATTTATTACAATTATTTATCAGTACTAATTTACTATTACATTGTTTTATCAGTGTACTTCTTTGATCTCCGCTGGATAGCCGACAAGTTGGTCTGCTAAAAGTGTATTTATTGGGGGAAAGGCCAAGTGTGTTTTATTAGGCAATGCAAATGGTCTGCGATTTTAAGCAACCAAACACTCACCTCAAAGGAAAAACTTTGATTTAAGCATTACAGTGGAAAGCACCAATAAAAAATAAAACTTTCGAGAAAAAATGAATAGGAGTAAGAATCTACCTTATACAAAAGGTTTTATAGTTTTTATATAAAATTGATAGTTAATTTGTCTGTTTTAAATGTGACATGTGAATAGCAACACAATTTTCTTAAATACAAATTTTCAATATATATATAAACGTCTTTAAATTAAGTTAATCAGCATTGGTTTTTCGACTAGTGACTTAATATGAAAACAATTTTGATAATGTGATCTCTTAAACGAGTAATTAAATTGAGTTACTGGTTCAATAAATCGATATTTTACTGCACTTTTCTGCCCGTTTGGCCCACTTAGCGAACTGCGGCATTTGGCTTTCTGCGATTTGCGATCTGCGATTTGTATCTGCGAGATACAAACATGCTTTTAGCAGCATTATAAACATTTTGTTGCCCAACATTTTTGCTACTATTTGTCATCGCTAACACATTCCGCGAATCAAAATCCGAGAACGGGGCATTTTCAGGGATCTTTAATTGCTTTTGATAAATCGCCGCTTAATCCGCTTAAGTATTTCGCCTGGGTTTTTATTTTCGACTAATTTTTCAGTGCACTAATTAAACAAAGGACACACATTTTAAGCTCTCAAAATGAATGTGTTTTTTATGCGCGGACCCAAGATAAATTGGAGTTTGTCTGATTGGATTTGGAGTTGTTGTCGGGGTCTGATTGGGCCATGGCTAATTAGCGTGGGGGGCAATCCATCATCACGGCAAAACACCGCATCATCACTTCCCCTCAACAAAAAACAAAAAACAGACTTCACAACAAACTCCCCACATTAATTCGGCATTAAATTTCATTTTCAATTGTGGCCGCCAAGTCCAAATCGAATCAGATGAATCGATTATTGGGCAATTTCGAATATGGAAAAAATTACAACGTGTCCATTAGATTATTAACTTGGCTCGAAAACTGAAAAGCTGAGAAACCTGCTGAGTGCGGCATGTGTGTGTTTGGCTATTCGGACCTGGAGTTTCAGCTCATTAAAGCGCTCCAAACTGAATTGGAGTCGTAGTGGGCCG
The DNA here is from genome assembly GCF_018152505.1 of Drosophila elegans. NCBI lineage: Eukaryota > Metazoa > Arthropoda > Insecta > Diptera > Drosophilidae > Drosophila > Drosophila elegans. Next base: position 1,519,525 of record NW_024545578.1, read on the forward strand.
TCGTCGCGCCTCCTTAGTTCAATTATAAAGCAATTGAATTAGCCTACGAGTATCTGCGAGTATCCAAATGGCTCTCTGATCTCGGATCAATCCATCAATCAGGTATAAGGTAATCCAGCGATTACGCAACATTACCATAAAGACTGCCAATTTTGGCGCGTGAGTTTCTTGGGCTAATTGAAGGCGAAGTACGCGGCGGCGTGATGTGCAAAATTGGGATTTCGGTCGGTCGGTTGTTTTGTGTGGAAACTGGGTTACCGGCTTAGTGGGTTAAATGTGCCGCAAGGGTTAAGAGGTCCAACGGGGGAGGCCCCTAAAAAGATTGCGCCAATCCCATTGTTTGCCATCAAATTACAACCAAATCAAATTCAAATCCTTATATAAATTTACCTTATTACTTAGCAAACTTTTTAATTATCTTAGTTTCTTATTTATTTTACAAAATGCCGATAATAAAAAAAGCCTCTATAATAGCCAAAGCTTTCAGAAAGTTGAATTTTTTTATCGTTAGTTAAGGGTTTAATTATGTATATATATATAATATTTTAATTGCTTAACACCTAACCCAAGCATTATTTTAACCAACGATAAAGAATAAAGACCTTGTATAACAATCACATATTCCAAATATTTATTCACAGTTAAAGTAATAATTTAATCATAGTTATTTTTTAAATTCATCGTTGCTATAAAAATAAAGTCTTATATTTTAGCATATAAAAGCTACTGAAACCTCTTCAAATCAACATGATTTTCTTCACCACTTATTTCCCATTTAATTATTCAGCTCTTCACAGTTTTTTTAACCAGAAGGAATATGTGTATTTAGTATCCCTGAGTTTGAATATTGCGTGCCTCGTTGAAGTAAAAAAGTTGCCCACCTTTCAAGTCGACCGGCACGCGCCTCATAAAATAACATAAACTTCTGTGTCGACAAAATGCGGCGTAATCATTTGGCAGTGAAATCGGAGTTGGATGGGGGTTCCCAAGTTCCCAAGTTGCAAAGTTCCATGGGTACATGTCCATATCCATGTGCCATCATCGGAAAGTCAGACGGTCATAAAAACAACCCCAAAGGTCAAACAATTTTGTGGCACAATTTTAACACCTTTTTTAGACCGGGACACGAGCCAACTGTCCGAAACTGTAGCGAAGGATCCTCGAAATATTTATGTGAAATGGGAATGCCATCTGAAAGGAAGGCAGGCTGAACACTGAAAGAAATGGTTTAAAAAACAACGGTGGAATAAAGAAGAATTTGTAAAATCAAAGGATAAGCTAATGACTTTGATAAAAGTATACAATGCAGACATAATGTTAATTGTATCCTATTAAACTAAATTACTAAATTATTTATAAAATAAAATAATTTAAAAAATGAATTTACTTTTCTGACGTGTTAGATGTTAATTACCAATTTCTTTATTATCTAATATCTAATATATTTTTTCAAAACTGATATTACTGACTTACTGAACTACAAACATTCTAAACTTTTCCGATGCATTTTTCCCCCAGTGTGTGCATGCATTTTTATGTATTTTGAGTCATCCGAAGTTGGTCAGAAATCGTGGCAGGACACGCGACCCCGAGCGCATAATTTAATTTCAAGGATCCGCGGGATGGAATGGGGGTTGGAAAATGCGAGAAAATGGGAGAAAATGCGAGGGACGTGCGTGTGACATATGGTTAATGAAAACGTTAACTGATGATAAACTGGCAAACAGTTGTAGTCCCTTTGCATATTAGTTCCTGACATTATCATTAATTAGCGACGGAAAGGGGCTAGAAAACCAGAAAACGCGATAGGCGTAGTGTGATAAATGTTGGTCGCTCTTGAATTTAGCAACGTTTAGCATGCAACAGTCGATGCCGACTCAAAAGTCGGGTTTTTGAACTAAAACTGCGCCTGCAAATCCAACGACCAACGCATCTTCCACGGTGAGTCAGTTCGTGGGCTTTAATGTGGCCCCGGTTTTGTATTTTTCTTTTTCTCGGCTAATGTTTTTCGCCTGGCCGCCCATGTGCCATGTGTTTGGAGTTCTTTACGACACTTTGTTGTCCGGGGTTAAGCTATTTTGCTGGGGATTTTGAATTACCATCTAGAAATTATCATAGTTGCAATTTTGTTATTTATCTATTTCTTTTTTTTTTATTTTGTTAAATATTTAAAAAATTTATTTGTAAGAAATAATTTGAGTTTTAACGACATTTTATTATAGTCATATAAATTTAACCAAGACTTAACATAAAAGAAAATATGTCACATATTTTGGTTGATCTTGATCTTTAATTTACATGATTTAATCGTGTAAAATAATTTTGTAGTTTATTTTCATTCTTTTCCTGTCTTTGAATATATACAAAATTTCATTGCAGGAAATAATTTAAATTTTACCAACAATTTATTGTTATCATATAAATTTAACCAAAATATAACAATAAAAAAAAATATGCCATTTTCTTCTTTTTTTATTTTAAAAAATTAAAACATTAAATTGTAAAGAATATTTTTGATTACAAACCGAAATAATTGTAGTCATTTTAATTTCTGAAAAAGCACCAATAATCTTTAAATTAAATCAAAGTTCTAGTACCAATATATTATTTACTTATAATTATATACTTATAAACCTTAGAAGCCCTTTTTTTAACTTTATGGAGAGTACTTGCAAATTCCACTTTCGTCCGGCAACCTTCTCTTGTTGTCTTTAAGTTTGTTTCTTCCATGTAATTGGTCTTTGTTTGCCATTTGATGTCATGTTCTCTGGGCTTTGGGTTCTCGATTCTTCGGGGTTGTGTAGGCTGCAGGTTGTCTGTCGTCTGTTTTAGTTTACTCTTTTTTTTTCTTCTTTTTGTTTGCAACTCACAACGATTGTGCAACACGCAATTGCGATTGCTTTCATGGGCGCTGATTTGCCGCTCGCTAGCTGCCATTTGCATGGAAATGGAAATGTTTGGCCAAATTACGCGTGCTCTTGGCTCAGTTTATGGCCAATATCCCCCCTTATTTCCCCGCCCCTGTTCGCGTTTATTCGCGCTATATTGTTGTAAATTATTGCGGCTCCTTTGCAGCTCTTTTAGCGGATGTGCGCAATTTAAAGAGCTAGTTACGAGTGTTAGATTGTCACTCGAATGTGGCAAAGGTGTTGTTTGGGCCCAAGTTATGGCATCAGATGGTATAAATTAAAAGAGTTTTTTTTAGGTCATTATAAACGGAACTACTGCATGTATTATTTGGGTAAATTAATACTAAACAATACTATGAACAGAGATCCTAAAGAAGTGTCATTTTAATATTATTTCTTAAAATTATTTTTTTAAGTCTGTCTTAAAGTCTTTTATCCATTTAATAAAACTATATATTAAATTTAATAAAATTAAGATTAAATTAAATTAATAATAAAATATGCCATAAGTTCGTAACTTATACAATTTTTAATTTAAACATCACTGTTTAGATTCTGAAAGATTTTAAAAAGAAAGACAAACAAGTGTATGCTTAAATGTAATAATTATAAATTGAAACATATCTATTAAGGTTATCTAAGAATTCAAAAAGGAAAAGAAAAACAAATGTATGCGCAAAATAAAACTAAAAATGTCAAATATTTGTAATAAAATTGATTTTTATTTTTAGGTATTAAAAAAATTTAGATTAATAACAAGGAAAATTGCAGCTCTATACATTGCCTTACCAACTTACTTTGTATAACAGAATAAAATAAAATCTTAACCACCTTTGTAAATACCTTGCGCTCATTACATGCCCTTCGAGGAATAAATAAGCCAAATAAGGCGACTCCTCAGCGCAGTAGCCATCAGTTTAATTGAGATTGATTGTGGCCAACTTCCGTTTCGATGCCCAGACATTTCGAGTACGAGTACAGAGTACATTCCCCAGAAGACCCGATAGTTGGCCCCCGATAAGATGACTCTGTGTGGGCACCAGTCGCCCCGTGACATCTCCGATTTCTGATTTCTGGGGTATGGGATCTGGGATCTGGGGTCGAGACCAAGATTTATGGCTCCTGTCATTCCATTTCCCCTTTCGCTCCTTTGCCGCACTTGCTCATCTCACACATTTGCAGTTGCATTGATTTTTGTCACTTGGGGCAACCGATTGGCATCGCCTCGTCGCGTGCCCCACAATTAATCATTGAGTACGGGCAACGGGTATCGGGCATTGGGCATTGGGCATCCGGGGGCAAGTATCGAGTATCTGTATCTGTGTGTATCTGCAGCTCATAAACGACAATCCGCGTGACATATGAAGAGTGATGTTCGGGAAGCGATTGTTCATTGTGCCACCGCACTCGCAGATGCAAATCGTTTAGGTATTTTTCGAAAAATTGTGAAATTGGAAAATATTGCATACAGTTCAGTTTAAAAATTTGTCGAAATATACACCTACTTATTAAAGAAAGGCTTGAATACCTAAAAGTCGAAGTCAAATTTGTCTGTAATCAAAATGTTATAAATTGGGGTAACATATGTATATTTGAATATGAAAAGAAAATACAATTTGCATAGTTTACTAGTCAATTTAACTACAATTTGTAAAATTGGTAGAAATTATGAAAATTGTTAGTCCATTAACTCCGTGCCGTCGTTGTAAAACATGTTATTTAAATATATTGACATTTCTGAACAAAATAATGTTACAATGTTTCATTCTTCTTCCATAAAAGTAGATATTAGAACAGGAAGTAGGCGGCAATGCGTTGGATGGTGGAAATCACTATACTACGATGGCGGCGCATTTCGGTATCCAGCGAAGGGTCTACGAGCATGACCATCAAGAGTACTCCACGGTTTTCCAACGTGGTGTTGTTGTTAAAGCTCCAGTTTGCTACAGAAATGTACCGAACGCGTTGAGGCGCAGAAGGCGGATTCTCTGGTACAGGCAACAGGACGGATCTTATCATTTGATTCCTATTCCGGCGGTTGGACAAGTGCAGCGGCATGAAGATGGTGCGATTTGTGTGCTCAGGATCGGAGATAATTTCCAGCTGGGGTACGAAACGTCTGGAACGCCTTTGACGAGGAGGTGGCGCAAAATTAGCCACAACGAAGAGGGCACGGGTCCCTTGACCTGCAGGATTCGGGTTCGCTTCGGAGGCCATGGATCTCTCCAATTGGATGCGACGAATGCGTTCACTGCGCCTTGTTCCCTCGGTCATGTTATTTAAAATTAGTTAAGATTTTATATTGTAATTTTGTAGAATTTTTACTGACGTCCGTCAACTTGTCACTACGCCTCAAGATAAAAACTCTTGACAAAGGCTCACTTTGCAACACAGGAATGGAGTGCAGTCATTACTGTCAAAAGCTCACCTTACAACACTGGAATGGAGTGCAAAAGGCTTCTTACATGTGCAAATCCTTTGGTTGACATTTAACCAATAAAAAGGGTCCATAAAAATAATCTTGCTATTTTGTTTTGAAATCTGAAATGTTTGTTCAACACCACCATTTGAACCAAAAAAAAAAACGCAGATAAGAGGTCAGATTGTGTAAAAATCCTTTAAAAGTCTAGTGTTGTCAGCCCAAGTGTCAGATCCTCTCACTTTGCAACACTGAAGCTGCCAAGGCTGCCAAAGGATAGGATTGCCAGCGCTTGGTGCTAAATATGGTCATTAGTTTTGGCCAAGCACGACTTAGTTTATTCGCCCGTTGGCCACTTTTTGGCCCATTGAGCCTGTTTGCGCCTGATTATTATTATGCTTATGCTTATTATTGCGAAAAAGCGATTTCGCCGCAGCTGCAGCTCATTTATTGTTGTTGTAGGTGTTCAATTAAATATGCAAACAGTTTCGCAAATGTGTCTCGACTTGACCGAGTTCAAAGTCAGGCTCAGGCTCTTTTGCCAGCGCATTTCCAGTCTAGACTTTTGTCTTTTTTTCGCTGCGAAAAGTTCATTGCCAAATGCAGCAGCCGTTTTCTGTTTTCTGTTATTTTGTTTTCTTATTTTTCTGTTTTTTCTATTTTCAGTTTGCAGTTGCCATGGATCGATCGGTCGATCAACTGCAGCTGCATTGAGTCACAAGCCGGGTCGAAAAGCCCAGAAAATGGACAAGAAAGACCATCGGACAGCGGCCAAGTTCCCAACCTCCAAGTTCCCAACTTGCAACTGCTAGCAACAACGGTTTTTTGTGGGCGGACACTGGCCAAATGGCTTTGAGTACCCTTTTCTAAGGGTGTCTTGAATTGGATATAAACTAATATCAGGGATGGGTTTATAAGAACGAGATTTATGAACTCTGCAATTAAGAATTTGGGAAAATTTCAGAGCTAAGGCGAATCATTGGCTAACTTTTGAGGGTGTTCTATATTTTTTTAGCATTACAGTTTTTTTTTTTCTTACTATAACTAAAACAACATTATTCTATTATAATGATCAGTTGTAATAAGGTAGCTTGCCCTGTCGGATATGCCCCACCTTGATTTTCCCTTCTTTGTGTTTTCGATTTCACTGTGTTCTGACTTTTATTTTCGTTATAAATTCTGGGCATAAGACCATATCGTTTTCATTTTGATTTTGATTTAATTTACGGTTCTCGGGCCACGGGCTCCCGCTCGGACACTTTGAATAATGTTTGTCTATTTATAAATATGAATTATTTCCCAGCAGATTAGAGAGAGACCCGACCCGGTCATTGTTGTTTAACCACCGATCGCTGTGTGCTGCATTTTTAATTGCTAATTAATTTCCACGACACACGAAAAACAATAAGAGTGAGCGATAAGTGCGCTTTAAGTTTTCAATTACCCAGATATCTGGAGCCACACCCCCCTTGCGCCCCGAAAAACACTTAGTTAGGCTTATTTATCGCGTTGAGATTCGCATTATAAATTTAATTTAATTATACGTGAAGTGGTGCGTGGGCGTCTGTCTCTCTTTTCGTATATATATTTATTGTAGCGAAAACTTGCCCCGACTCGCACTAAACAGCAATTAAGCTTAATTATAGTTGTCGCCGTTTTTAGCCAGCGCTTGTCTTGTGTTCGGCTGTCTTGTGTCTTGTCGCATATTGTTGTATGCAAAGCAGGCGCACGTCTGGCCAAAAGTCTTGCCATTTTACCATTTTGCCGTAGAGCAGGCCAACTTGGCAGACTAGTTAGCCGCGGTTCCTGTTTCGCGCTTTTCCGTTTTTCGGTTTTCGATTTCGGTGGTTGAAAAAGGTGCACGCTGAGAAAAGTGGTGCAAGGATCCGGCATTGAAGGACCAATTTAACAAAATACTCTTTATTTAATCACCTTAATATATTTGAGTTTATCTAATTTTTAAAAACGGGTTATTTAAACGTGTGCTCTTTATTATATATTTATATTATATATATATATATATATATATATATATATATATTATATTTATATGTATATATATATATATATATATATATATATATATATTATATTTATATGTATATATATATATATATATATATATATATATATATATATATATATATATATATATATATATATATATATTATATATTATATTTATTTCAATTATTGTTACAAAGATATGTTATCAAGAATGCGATGTCGGAAGTTTTTTTAATGTTCTATATATCTGAAAAACTTTAATTCATATTTTAATTACGCATATAACTTTGTTTGGAAAATTATAAAATTGATATTGAAAGAAGTAACATTTTTTTGCTGTGCCCAGGTAGATGTTGGATGGCCATATCCCCCTGCTCCGCCTTCTGGCCAAATGTCTGTCACGATTACCAGACGGGCACGAGTGATGGCGTCTGCTGCCCCCCTTTTGCGCCCCTACGCCCCTGGAAAAATAAAACCCCGGGGGGGGTCCTCCCCCATTTGGCTAATGGGCGCTTTTATGTTATGGCCCGGCTTAAAATGGATGAGCCTGCTCAGGAGTTGCAGTATATACAGTATGTCTGAATGTGGGAGTTTTTTTTTGAGTCACTGTGGGTGTTGCGGCAGCTGGACTCGTGGCCCAAACGAAAGTAAAAGGTGTTACCAAATTGATGTTAGTGGTAGAGGAAGTAGGAAATGTTAACAACCATGAAATAAGGGGACATCTTGTAGATTTTTAATGATTTTGTGTGTGGCAGTCACGTGTTAATATTGTTGATATCAAACAGTTAAAAATTACATACATAAAAGCATTTAACCAACATAAAATTTAGTTTTTATATAATTGTGAGAATATCAGAATAGAACTTAAACTTTGACGATAGGTTGATAGGTCGATGCTTAATTCAACCCTTAAATTTAAATTTTTTGACAAGTATTCAAGATTGATAGTTAACAATTTCTTTAACTATTAGCTAACAGAACTGATTTTTTTTTCAGGTCAGTCAAATAAATATAAATAAATACGACATGAAGAGCAATCATTGTAGTTACATAAAAATAAACAATTTAAGGCTAGGCAATGCCGTTTTTTTGTATTAAAAATATAAAAATCCACCCACAAGGAAGTGGAGTACTTAATTATTGAATCACCTTTCGAATCGCTGAACATCTCATTCATTTCCATTCATTTGTTATTCGCTATTCACAATTCCCTGTCGATTCGCTCGGAATCAATCACAGTTCAGAGCTGGGCTTAATTAGCTGCAAATTAAAACATATTCTGTGTATATCATTATAAACTCCACTGACACATTAACCAAGTTGGCATAATGAGTGCACTTCCACTGCCCCTCGCTTTTCGCTCACAAATTAATTGAAATCATAAGATTTATCACATCTGCGATCTGGCTCAAAACTGAATCAATTTCATGAGGCTTTGTATTCCATATGGCCAAGTGGGTGCTGTAGACAAAAAACCTTTGTGCGATGTGCTATACTATACTCGTATGCATAATATCCAGTTGTGGGGTCCCATTCCTACACGTACTTTAGGTTTATCCGGCGATCTTAAGCCAATTTAATAAGCGGGTTGCCCCGTTGTGGCCGCAAAGTTGAGCTGTCAGTCGCCAAATGATTAATCAGCCCGAAACGCAGCACAATTGAAGAGTGGTGCTGGAATGGCACTGGATGGATATGGATGTGGATCTGGTTGGGGATGTGGGTACAGATGGATGGGGATGTGCCAGTGGATGCTCAGATGCTGCGATGAATGAATGGGGGCATGCCAATGTCTCAACGCCCACGTGAAGCGCATAATCGAGTACTCATAAACATTGGTATTACACTTTGAAAAAAAGCTATGGTATCATAATTACCTATCCCAATAAAAATCATAGGTTTGAGAGGGACGTTCTGCATTTTAGTTTGGATGGCATTCCATTTCTCTGATGTTGTTTTAAAAATAATATAATATATAATATATTATCATTAAAAAAAATTATTTGTGTATGTTATATTATTGTATATTATTATATTCAGAAGGTTTCGATGGTAATCAGTTTAAAAATGTATTGATTTGATTTTTTCCATCGTGGATTTTAGTTATTTTAAAGATCAAAATATTAAAAATATTTAAAAATTTTGTATTTTTATTTCGGAATTGATTTTAATATCTGCAAACTAAAATAAAATATTGGAATTATATAAAATGATTTTTAATTAATTAGGAACTATTTTATATATAATATTTTAATTAAATAATAATATTAATTAATTGAAATTAAATTAATTAATTAAATTAACAATTAATTTAATTATTTCAATACAAAATCAAGCAATTTAATAGGCATTGTATTAATGTTAAGTTTTAGTATTAAGTTTTAATTTTATTTGTACAATTTGTAAATTAATAGTCAGATATCTGTTTTTTTGAATTTCAATGTTACTAAGCTTTCCTTTTTGTTGGAATTAATTTATAACTTTTTACTCCAAATTTTTTAATAGTTTTAAACAGCTCTTGAAAATTTTCTTTTAGGTACCTAGTTAACCTTTAAATTTAAATGCTTGAATAAATATCTAACTTCATACTCAGCCAGCCCACAAATCATATAATCCCCTAATTAATTGCTTTAAATGTTTCATAAATTTATGATAAGTCAAACAGGTTCCCCACGAAAGGATCGCTTAGTAACTGAACTCTACCCTATAAATGTGTACCCTCTTTAAGGAGCAAAAGCGAAATGATTTTTATCATCGCTCCAATCAAAACAACATGACGCGTTCGAATCGAAATGCAGGCAGACAATTGAAATTATTATTGTTATTTTTAACAATTTATTTGGGTCTCTTTTTTGGGGGGTTTTAGGGAGGGGAGCAAAAACACATTTGCTTGACATGTTTGTTTCGTGTACAAAATACTTTGATAATGATCGCAAGAGCCCAGTACAATAAAACCCAATTGAATTCCACAAGACATTTCGTTCGGCATGGGGTCACAGTCACACTGATCGGGTTTACATTCTCATCTAAATGAAATTATTGTCATTTTTTTTTGTCGAAAATAGATAGAAAAACTTATGACTGCCTTTGTGACGTGTGGAGAGTTTCGAATAGATCTCGAACGGGGAAAACTTTCAGTGATTTGTGATTTGTGAGTTGTGTTTGCCTTGCCAGGCACGTATGGGGGAAATGTTAATAATTGTTTAAAGTCCAGCCAATTGCAATAAATAAGTGACAAACAAATCAAGCAGGGAATTGCTAATAGAATAAGCTTTTAAGCTAAAGTACAGTCACGCAGCAATAAGCACCTATACTTAACACAGCGAAAATAAATAAATAGCTTGAATAAAAATGAAGTGAAGGAAATTATAATAATTATTCGTTTTCTAACTATTTTTGTCAGACAAAATTTTGGCTTTACTCTATACTTAAATGGTAATTAGATAGTAATAGCATTAAAGCCAAAAACTTGTTATTTAATATAAAGTGTAAACATATTAAATTTCCAATTGAACTAGGTTTTTAGAGCTTATACTTTGCTCAGTTCATTACGATTTTATGGTGGTGCAATTGCTAACACTTTTAATCAATCAAAATATTTGCTTAATAATTTGAATCACATAAAGTAAAATTGATTATGTTTTAAACTTACGTTTTTTATTTATTTTTTTTTTTAGCTTAAAGTTTTGAATGTTTAATTTGTATAAAACAGCTAAAATAAATATCTGTCTATTATGGAATCCCCTAAATGCAATAAAATTTGGTGACAACTCATGAAGAAAATTTAAAGTATTAAGGATTTTTAGGCCCTCAAAAAGTTGAAGAGTAGGTCATGCATTTAGCAGTCAGCTGCCTTTATTTACTCGTTTATAAATTTGAGAGGTAAGTTTTGAAGGTGTTTTGTTTTAGTAATTGTTTGATTTTCCAATTTTTAGGTCTACATTATATTATAATATAAGAAAATGCCAGCAAGACGAAGCGAACGTATACGGCGCCGAGAGGAAGCAAATGCTGCTGCAGCAGTGAACTTGCCAACCAATTCAAACTCTGAAAATAGACTTCATCGTGTTCGCACTCCAAATGCCCAAGCATCTAGGGGCAGGTCGAGGAGGAGGCCTAGTATCACCTTTTCATCTCCTCCAAGGTCTACTCCTCTAAGGACCCCTCCTCGTGTGAGAATCGCAAATCGTGCTCCTACTCCGCATCGTCTTGGCGGCGTACCCTTTAATGAACCCATGGAACCAGAACTTTTGTTCATGCCAGTGCCTAGTTCTTTGGTAACAGTGCCCAATCAAGGTGACGCAATTGCCACTTCGAGGCTGAAAAAAGAGTTTAATGTTTTCGCCAAGGGACCCGTTGACGGATGCAAAGCAGAACTTGTGGACGAGAACCTTTTTCACTGGATAGCCACCATTCCAGGTCCTCCGGACACGCCCTACGAAGGCGGATGCTTTAAGATGGACCTTATCTTTCCCGAAAACTTTCCATTCCAGCCACCGCACATTGAGTTCCGAACCAGGATCTTCCATTGCAACATCACGATATCGGGCTACATTTGCCTGGACATTCTCAAGGGACAGTGGTCGCCGGCTCTGTCCGTGCCCAAGGTACTCATCTCCATCATGTCCCTGCTGGCCGATCCGAATCCAGCCGATCCCCTGGAGCTGGAAATCGCCCAACTTTATTTGCGTGACCCAGAAAAACACAACGAAATTGCACGCCAGTGGACCCATCAATATGCCAAGCCATAAGACTTCTTCAAATGGTTTTTCAAATATATTTTATTGGATCTTGTTGTGCCAGCACTTTTTGGTGGATTTTAAACGGTTTACGACGACACTAAAATACCTGCGATAGCAATATACATACACATAGAGTTTATGGAATTACGTTTACACTTAACACACCTACTATATGTTCAAAATTCTGATTAAACATCTATTGTACTATAGATCTAAAGAATATGTTTATACATGTTAACTTACAGTAGAGCTCTAGATTATGCTAGTTCAATTTGTGATTGTGGTGCTGAATTGTTGGTTAGTTGGTTTTGTAGGATGTTTTTTTTTCTTTAAGCAGGTGGTAATTTCATTTACTTAAACTACTACACTTCGCATTTGAGTTAATTGAGTTGGTTAGCAGTTCCTATCAAGTAGTAGTTAACCTTTCAACTAAACGAATTCATTTTATCTACGCTAAAGTCCTTTGGATTGTGATATAGTTGATTTTTTTTTTGTTTTTGCTGGGCTCGCGTGACCCCGCGTGACCTTTCTCATTTGTTCTTGGGCAAATGGCGTTTCATGTGGAGGGCCAGGTGATCGCTCCGCGCAAAACTCCTTTCGCAAACGATGCACTTGAAGGGTTTGGCGCCCGTGTGTTTTCGGTAATGTCTGGTCAACTCATCGGATCTGGCGAATCTCCACTCGCACTCGGGCCACTGGCAGGTGTACGGCTTTTCGCCTGGAAAAAAACAGAAATTGAGAATTCAGGATCAGTATAGTGTAGAAAAGCATTTACGGAAAAATTACAAGGACGTTTCAGGGATTTTTAAAAATATTTAATGCTGTTTCTATGAATAAATTACTTATACATATTACAAAAATATTATAAGTAAATAATAAGTACGTCGCATTTTACATATACATTATGTGAAATATATGCTTGGTAAATACTTTAGATATAGAATAATTAAAATAATTTTTAATAAATTCTAGAAAAAAAAAATCAAGAAAGACACATTATTTTCCTGCGTACGTAGTTCAAAACTAAAAACGATCTGAAAATATTATGCCGAACATTAAGATATAATTGATACTTCATTGTTTTTTTTGGCAATAACAATATGACAACAACAGAACGGCAGCTGCAGTAGTTTGCTACACAAGTTTGCATGTTGTGTATTTTGTTATTTGCGATTTCTATTACCATTTTTGTTACCCAGCCAAAAAGACATTCGAAAAAATTCCACCGGCCGGTGAATGCGAAATTCGTTGTTATTGGCACCGCTCTATGACTAATTCAGACTCCCCATAAACCCCTCCGAAAATTCGAATGCGACACATAAACATAAACATTCGTGTTCAAATTGAAATTGAAATTGAATGAAATAATTATTGCGGCTGTAGATTTGTGAGTGATCTTGACATTTTTTGGCTGTCTAGCTAGGTTTTATGGAGCGAATCGAATGGTTTATCCACGGACATAATCCAATTGGATTGGTTGTGGTGTGCAGAATTGAGATTTCAGTGCTGAAAGACAGCGATTCGCAAGGGTCTTAAAACCAAGGGATTGGGACATTTTTACGAATTATATTTGGCTAAAAAAGTAATATATTGTAGATTTTGTGTTTTTAAAAAATTGTTTTAATATATATATTTTGTTAATCGTACTAAAGGTTTTATGTATATATCTTAATACTGAAATGTTTTTATTAGAAAAAAATATTTCAGCATTTTGTAAGCACAATTGCATCTTTATCCCCGAACTTTCCCCCCCAAATCATGCAGTTGTCCTAGTCTCTTGAACCCATCTCCCATCTCAATCTCGAGATCTCAGCCAACATCAAAGCGAGTGTTGTTTATTATTTTGTACTATACAGCGAACAAACGCACAAATTTTGTTTGGTTTTGGTTTTCTCGGACATTTCGGGGGCCCTCGAAGCGAAGAGATCTCGAGTGGCACTCAGCTGACACTTTGCTGCGGGATTTTCGGATAGAAACCCAATGCCCCTCGACTCGTGGCGTGACTTATTGGTTTATTTAGATCTCTTTTAATGAACTTAAGTGCCTCGAGATGCGAACATAATCGCCACGTGGGGCTTTTGGGATTTGGGATTCCAAATGGCCAGCCAAATGGTGAGTCACCTGGCCCAGAATGGGACATTAAATGGACCTCCCCGGCCGTGGGAATTTAATTTGGCAATGGGGCAGGCACAAACAAAACTAAAACTGCCACGGCAAACAAACAAAAGTTATGTAAATGTTGTTTTGTAATGTGCGATGAACGCAATGCGATAAGCGCAGCGCGGAATTACTTCATAATTTTACTTACAGCCGCGATAAGGTCTCCACTCAATATAAATAAATTGCGGCTCCAATGGACTAGAGCCCCGGGACTGGACCACAACCACGAGCACATACTATAAAAGACCTCCTCCAGTCGCTGGGCATAAAATCAAACTTATTTATGGCAGCGCGAACGTATTAGCAAACAAATCAGTACAAAATAAGCCAGTTCCAGCCCGAATCCGAATCCGAATCTGAGCCCAAATCCAAATCCTAGGGATACTGGACTGCAAACTGGAGACTGCAGACTGGACTGGCTGTAAGATATGGCAAATTTATGCGTTCGCCGCCTGCATAAAGATTAGTTACCAAGTGATTTTCTAATCGACGCAGCCAGATAAAAACAAAAAGCCCAAATAAAAATGACAAATTTACGAGCCTCGAGGTTTTCTGTGATGATATGAAGATGAGAGGAAGTGGGAATGGATGGCAATGAGGCAGGGAAAGAGAATCTAGTTAAAAATAAACAAAGGGAAAAGCCGATTTGTTGATATCAATTAAGTTGAATTATTTGATGAATTTAATTTCTATCTAATAGGGGTAAGAAATGAGCATGTATTTTTTTTTTATCAAAAATCGTTGAAAAATAATTAAATACGGTTAACTTCAAATTGTTTGAAAAATAAGCTTTTACAAATTAATAGTTTAAATATTTTATGAATTTTAGTTTTTGGCTGATTCTCAACAGAATCGGGTGCACTTTTTACTATCACCTAAGTTTTTAATATTGTTAATTTAAAATTCGAATGAGTTTATTTTTTTAATTTCTCAGTAATAATAAAAGTGTTATTATTCTATGGAGAATATTTTTCCATATCCAATGTCTAGATATATGCCGATCTTTACCTTGACTGATTTGGTCAATAGTTTTTCTCCTGCTAATGGACCTCTTCGCTTCGCGCAAACGAAAGACTTAGACAACGAACTTACCGCGGACAGCTCAATGAGTCTGGCAAATATTTGCGGTGGAAATCTCTCAATCTCGTCACTTTTCTCCTCGCTTCAAGCCCCGGAAAAATCTTCAATTTTCGAGCCGGCGTTGCTAATCAGCAGAGACAACAGCCTGGTGGCGCCTCGAAAATGGCATGAAAAATGTGTGTGTGTGTGTGTGTGTGTGTGTTATTGTTGTTGAAGAAATATATGAATGGGCTGGGCTTTGCCGGAACGCTAACTAACTCGAAAGCCAAACAAAACGACAGCCATCAGACGGTAGCCAAGCATTTCTGCATCTCGGCATCTGTCTGCCACTCAAAAAGAATTGCGAAAGTTTTTCGGTTTAAATCAAATCCAATAAACCCAGGCCCCGCAATTCGTGTTGGACTGAAGCGGGTTGGTCTGCGACTGTGCTCTAAATCGGATCGGGTAAGAGAACCTTTGGCGATCTCAAGGGAAAATATAACGTTAACCCACTGCTGCCGACCTCTCTTGTTGATGGGGCGTTAACTCTTTATCAGCTGAGTGAAAATCAGCGCTGCGCACACAATAATCATAATAATAAAATGTTTTTAAGGCAGCGCTTTAAGTTGCGCATAAATCAGCTGGTCATGTGCGATTAATAAAACGACGGAGAGATGGGATTCTGCCGACTTTTAGTATTATTTTTCCCTCTTCCTTTATTTTGTTGTTGTTGTTTTTTGTGGAGGCAAGGCATTAAACGTGCGGCCCATAAAACGAAGACAGGTGATCTCGGCGGTGATCGGTGGTGATCGGTGGCCAGCGGATCGTCAAGTGTAATCCGAGCAAGGAGGAAATGCAGGCCAAACGTGCGCCCAGCTGATGGCGTTGGCGATTGCCGATTGCCGATGTTGCAACTGCCAACTTGCAACTGCAACTGACCACAAAAAAATTGGGGGGAGGGGAAAGGGGAAAAAAAAACGAAGCCAGAGCCACAAAAACAAACCGTACAAATCACGATTTTTGCTGCGGTTGCCTCCGTGGTGCAGAAATTGAAAATGAACAGCACACGGAAAATAAATGTGAAGATAATAAGATGAGATTTCCTTTTAAATATGAATTGAAGCTTTGAAAGTACCCAATCAGAAATCCGAAAAAAATAAAAAATTAACCACTTTCATAAATCACTAGAAATAAATAAAAATTTCCTTTAAACTAAATATTTTCTTTTTAATCATGGGATAAATATAAAATTGGCTTTTCATTAGATCTTAGCCAGATTAAAAAATAAGTAATGTTAAATTATAAAATTGATTGCATTTTGAAAATCATATCTTTTGTCAGAAAGTTATTTTTTAAGTTTATAGGCTTTTTAAAATGCAACATTTAACTTGAGTCATAAAAATATTCATTAATATTCCTTTCTTATCCTATCTTTTAATTATTTATCCAAATCGCGATAAATAATTTCCTTATTTTTTCTCAGTGCACGGCACTCGAAAAAAAAAGCGCTCGAAGCTTTCTGGGCCTTGGCAAATTATGTGCTGGCAACTACAAATATGAGCGCGCGAATTAATCAAAAGGCGACGTTGGGCAACCAACGTCCCGAAAAACCAAGTGGTGCAGCTGTTCGCCGGTGGCTCATCGGTGGTTCAGTGGTGCACTTGGTTCCGTTTTTTTTGCTCAGTGGTGCTCAGCCCACATGCGAGCTGAAGGATCGCAGTGTGGACCAAACTGAGACAGCGGGTCATAGACGGGGTCACCAAGTGGGTGGTTTTTGATTTAAATGGGATCTTTGCTCAAGGGAAAACTCACCCGTGTGTATCCTTTGATGGGCCTTCAGATGCGAGCTCTTCGTGTAGACCTTGGAGCAACCTAAAAAAAAAAAATAAATGGAAAAACATCAAAACAAGGTTTCTTTTTATTAAATTATTGCAGTTTTAAAGTTTGCAATTTTGGAAAAGTTTTATGTAAAATCTTTTTACTAAAAAGGCCTTTTCTAAGTAGATAATTGTTTAAGTCATTAAAAAAAAAAAAACCCTTCAGTCCAAGCTGCATATTCTATATTAATCTTATTGGTATAAAATGGAAATTTTAAAAGTAGTTTTAAAAGCTTATGATGAAGCTAATTCAACTAATTTTTCTAAATATTTTGTAAGAAATTTTTTAAGAGCCCTTTTAAATCGATAAATAAATAATAGCTTATGTTTAAACATTTTAAGTTGTTAAATTGATTTTTAAAACCATAATTACATTTTTTGCGCCTTGAAGCTTAAATATATTAATCTTTTAAGTATAACAGTTGATTATCTGTTTCAAGCCGCAGTCTAAAATTTTAACTGCCTATAATTGTTAACTTCCTTTACTAAGTAAATAGTTTTGAAAGCTGTTTGATTATAAATAGTTCAAAAATCTGATAAAAATAATTTCAAGAAAATCTCTTTATCTATTAAATCGAAAAATAAATAATACCTTACGTTTAAAGCAATGAAGTTTTTAATTTGGATTCAAGACCATATTTACTTTTTTTGCGCCTCGAAGCTTAAATATATAAACTTTAATGTATTATAGTTGATTTCCTGTTTAAAGCCGCAGCTAAAAATCGTTTACTGCCTATAATTGTTAAAAGCTTTGGGCATCTGAAGGCTATAACGTTTTTTGAGTGCACTTGCTCACTTTTCACAACATCAGATAACACAATAGGGGAGCCTCGAATTTCGAATCCAGATAGAAGAGCCGCTCCCACAAAGTGGGTCAGTGGGCGTGGGCCTTTAATTAGCGGGTGAAAGTTGCACGAAATTCACTTGCAACTAGCAACTTGCAATGCCGCAAAGCGAGTGACATTTATGAGGCATTTTAGTGCCCCTTTCGCAGTCCAAAAAAGGATTTCCCGGGGATCCCCGCACGTACGGCTCTAATTGAAAGCTGCCTTTAAACGTGCCACGAAACACAATGCCGCGAAGAATTTTGCTGACAGCCAGCAACTTGCAACTGGCAACTAGCAACTTGCAGCAGCAACCACTGGCAACAAGCAACCTGCAACTTGCAACGATCGGCGACAGTTAGACAGTTGGAGATACCGAAAATCGGAGGAACTCCAGACATAACTCACTGTCTGATGCGTGCGCTTATGGCATAATAACTTCATTTGGACAGCCTTTTGGCTGCGTTGCTTTGCAGTTACCTCAAAATGGCCATGGCCAACGTGTCAGACAATTGTCAATTATTTATTAGTGGCAACGCACGTACTGTAGTCTGCTCGAACAAGCGACATTGGGACACGGACTGAATGGACGGAGTTTGGATTGTTAGATTTTTCTATTTTTCGATTTTTAGATGTATGCCAGACAGCGTCGCCTTAAGTGCTTTTTGGGCCGTAATAGTGATCCATCGATAGCTAATGGATAGTATTCCAAGCGGTTCGCTGTGGTGACTGCGGTTAATGTGATCTCATCTTCGATTCGAGAATAAGCTATCGATATTGCGAGATCTTAAAGTGTTTCAAAGCCACTCTAAATTTAGACTCTTTTATCCCAAAAGTGCTATTAGGTATTTTAAAGACTTTTTTCCATTTATATGTTCAATTGAAATTAAATTATTATGATAAAAAAAAAAGAAAATAAGTAGCCAATTAAGAAATATTAATAGCTTAAATCATACAATATTTTAATTCAAGATGTGTGTATTAATAAGTTTAAATTTACTACATTTTGGTTTACCTAGACTCAAAAAAAAGGCCATGGATTTCAGAAAACTTAAAAAGCCACAGTGTAAATAACATATTTTTGTTAATTTTTTAATTTTTGTTTTTAATTTTTTTTCTAGTGAAAAGATTGTTTCTATGAGTACAGTTGTATTCCAATATTCTGTATTTTGATTCCTTTCAGCACTACAATTGATTGATCATCGCTGACTCAACGATCTGTCGCCCACCTCTGACATTGAAAACGCACTTGGCCAGGCTAAAAAACCAGATAACAAAAAAAAACATGCAACTGTAACAAAAGCCCAGTGGAAGTGGAAGGTGGAAGGTGGCTCGAAGCTCTTACATAAATATGGCAATTGGCTAATTAGAATTACAAAGAAGGCAATTGAAAAAGCGCCACAACAGCGACTGCGACTGCGACACCAGAAACTTTAGAAACTTGGCAGCGGGAACTGTCAGTCGCACAGCAAGAAAACGAAGAAAAGAAAACAGAAAGATAATAAATAAATGTATAGATAAATAGAGAATAAATAAATGCCGATTGGAAAAACGCGGCACGCATGCGCAATGAGGATCGCACGTGGAGTGGAGTTGGCGGGCTGAAAGTGGGCGGAAAAGGGGGCGGAAGGCGACTTTGTTACGAAAAGTGTCGCAAAACGCGCCAAATGATAAACGATATGGTGGCATGCAGCGACTAACAATCAAAAATCAAGATGAGGAAGCGCATCTCCAGATATCTCGACAAGATGGGAACTCAATTATTGGTATGTAGTACACTTTTTGTTTACTTTTTAAATCGTCTAAGTATTTTGTAGAAATTTTAAGTTGTCTCACTCCAAAAGCATTACATTCCCAGTTGTTTAAAGATAATCTTATGGATTGAGGTAAAACGTAAAGAGCTCTAAAATTTTCTTTTGATTTGGTTTGAAATTTTATCAAGATTACTATCAAGACTGTTTTTAACTCTTTTTTGTTATCAGTTTAAAAATTGTCTTTGTCAATTATTTTCTTGCAATAAATTGTGTTTAATATGAATAAGAGTATGCATTTTATTTAATACAAATTATAAATAAATATAATTTAAAAGTTTCGGAAAGATTCATTAATATTTAAATTACAGAAAAAAAAAAAACGAAATTAAGCTTAAATATTATAAATTATATAAGAGTAATTATTTTGTTTTTAATTTTTGACAAAGTATTTTTATTGTTTATCACGTGCAAATGTAAAATGTATTTTACTCACCCACGAAATCACAGTGGTGTATGCGTCGCTTCTCCAACTCGGGATTATTGCGGCGGTTGTAGCGCACCGTGCGCACGCTCATTAAACTGGCAATGTGGGCCGCCGTGCCCGGTTGGTGGTGCGAATGACGGCCACGCCTCCCGCCCCCCGAAGAGCGGGGGGTGGGGGTGGCTGCTGTTGCTGTTGCACCTGTTGCTGCTGCTGCTGCTGTGGTTGTTGCTGCAGCTGCTGCTGCTGAATGGCACTGGCGGGTGTTAAAGTGGTCAAAGTAGTAGTGGCGCTGGTAACTGCACCGCCACCCAAAAGTTGCAGCGTGGGCGGTGGTGGGTTAATGAGACCCAGCACATGACCTTGCTGGTAGGGCGGTGGTGGGGTGGTGCGACGTTGGGCGGCTGCTGCGGCGGCGGCGGCCACCATCGAGCTGCCCGGACTGCCGGGATCCGAACTGGGCGGGGTCAAAGGTGGCACGAACATGTGGCGACTGGCGGAGGACCCCGACGATGAGGAGATGGACGAGGAGGAGGCGGAGGGGGTGCTGGGCGCCGCGGGGGGACACAGTTGCTGCAGTTGCTGCTGCTGGTGCTGTTGTTGCTGTTGCTGCTGTTGAGCACCGAGTTGAGCTGTGGGCGTGGCAGTGGCGGAGGCGGTGGCTGAGGCAGCCGCCGATGGCGGGTGTATTTGGTATTTGGTGTGAAACGTCTATGGGGTTAAAGTAAGGAAAAATTTAAAATATATTTTATTTTTACTTTTCAAATCTGCAAATAATTTATAAGATACAGATAATAAAAATAAATTGCAATTTGAAGAAAATAAAATATATTTTTTTATATATTAAATTAATTTAGCTCTTAAACCGACAACAACAATTGATCTTCTTTTTAAAACTGATATAATTAAATTGCAATTTGAAGAAAATAAATTTATAATTTAGCTTTTAGAGGTCAACAATCAATATACTTATTTATCAATAGTTAGAATAAAATTATACATGTCTAAGTACTTGTTTTGGTATATTTGTTTTGTAAAACGGTGTTTTTGCTCTATGATTTCTTGCCTACTATGTGAGTTGCTTTTTTTTAGTGTTTGTTTTATGGCAAATCGCAGATGTTGCAACTGCAAGCACTGCAATGCCAATGTCCGTCACTCACCTGACTGCTGTGCCAGCTGTAGCCGTAGGAGTTGCTGGTGCTACCGTTGAGATAGCCGCCGCCCGATCCGGCGACCAATTGAGATGCGTACTGTTGCTGATAGGAGGAGGTGTTGCTGCTGCTGCTGTTGTCGCCGGGGGTCGCCAGCTTGGGGCTGCTGCTGCTGCTGTTGCTGGTGTTGTGTTGCAGATGTTGCTGCTGCTGCTGCTGTTGCTGTTGCAGTTGCAACTCCACCATCTCGACAGCGGGTGGCAAGCCAGGCAGCGACAAACTGGGATGATGCTGGTACAAGTGCTGCTGCTGATAATGTTGCTGATAGTGTTGCTGCTGGTATTGCTGTTGCTGCTGGTGTTGCTGCTGCTGTTGCTGCTGTCGCTTTTGCTGCTGCTGATGCTTCTCAGTTTTTATCTCCAGGGGACTGAGCAATGGGGTCGAGAAAGTCTCCAGCAAACTCTCATCGATTGCCTCCATCTTGACCTGCGGCAATTGCGATGTTGCAGCTTCGCCAGTGTTGCTGCTGTTGCCGTTGTTGTTGTTGTTGCTGCTGCTGCTACTGCTCAGCATGAGCGCATTCTCCGGATCGATATTTTGGATTGAGGTAGTAATATCGTCCCAGAGCACGGGTCGCTGGTAGGGATCGTCCAGCGGATCGGCGTAGAGAGCCTCTTTGTTTTTGGTTTCTATATGTGCAGTCAAAAAAATTGGGAGAGAAAAGCTCTTTATAATCGCCTGCTAACACTTTATGCAAATCGCCGGCATGGGGAATTATTAATGCAAACAATGAAATCTCGCATATGCATGAAATTTCTAAACAGCTGCTCATTTGTTTGACTATTTTTAGAGTGACTATTTAGCGAGCGGGGGGTCCACAATCAGAATTGAAACTTTTCGTCTAGGGTGCAGAGGGGTTTATTGATAGGCTTGGGTTCAGTGATTGATGGCAGGGAGACTAGTAAATCAAAAAAAAAATATAAGTCCATCATAATGGTCTTTAAAAAACACATTTTTAACTTCCGAATGACGTACACCATTTACTGTTCAACAAAAAATTTAAGTGTTTGGTAATCACTTTGGTATAACAATTATTTTGTTCAGTTTGGACACAATTATTTGTAGCTTCTAAAACTTTTAATATCCCCTACTATGTACAAAACATGTTTTGTTTTAGAGATCAATTCACATTACATCATTCCATAGTTAAAAACATAAAGAAAGCTAATATAAGAGTTTCTCTTTATGATTGTTTAAAACCTACAAAATGGAAAATCATTTTTATTGTTTAATACAAAATTTGTAAGCTTGTTAAATGAATTATCATATTTAAATGTTCTTAGCTTGTTCAAATGTAACAAAAGCTCATTGCCTGTTCGTCTCGACCTCAATCTGTTTTGTGAGCAGGGTCTCCGGCTTGTCTGCGTTGTTTTTTGGGCGTTTGGTTTCAGATTTCACATTTCGGCAACGAGCCGCAAACATCGCTTGTTTTTTTCTCTATTTTGCTATTGACTTGCGAGATTTCACCATGCGTGTAATTTTGTGTGCCCATCAAAGTTGCCAGTTCCCAGTATCCCCCCTCCGCCATCCCTCGATTTACCCACCATATAGATACTCCTTGTCGCTGGAGGTCGCGCCACCCGAAGCGGCAACCACCACCGCACCACCGCCGTAGGCAAGAGCCACATCGTAGGGCGCACCATCGTAGAGTGGGGCACAGCCGTAGGCTCCATTTGAGTTGGAATTCGGTGATCCGGCGGGCTGAAGTTGCTGATGTTGCTGCTGCGTCTGTTGATGTTGCTGTTGTGCATGTGCAACGGCAACATCGCCGGCGTAGTGGGGCCACGCCTCCGATGCACCACTTTCGCCGCTTTGCAAGCTGTGCGTGTGGTGGTGCTGCTGGTGCAAATGGTGGTGCTGGTGGTGGTGCTGATGCGAGTGATGGTGGTGCAGGTGGTGGTGGAACTGATGTTGCTGATGGCTAGAGCTTGCCAAGTTGCTGCTGTTTGTGGGTGTTTGGCTGCCGTTGCTGTTGCTGCTGCTGTTGTTGTTGCTGCTGTTGTTGCTGCTGCTGTGATTGTTGTTGCTGCTGCTGCTGTTGTTGTTGTTGTTGTTATTAGTGGCTGCTGCAGCGGCTGCCAAAACCTCAAGCTCAACATCGGCGGGCTCGATTTTATGCAGACGTCCCATCAGCTCGTGCCGATAGTCCAGTTCCGGGGACTGCAGGAAAAACGGGAGAAAGAAAATGGAAAGAGAACTTATGAGCAATCGAAAAAAAAAAAACACACAAAAAAAAACAAGGGTTAAATATTATATGTAGATATTTTTTAAATATTTATTTGTTAGATAGTTAAAAGTAAAACTATATACAAATTTGAACAATTTTGTATGATTTTGAGTATATGATTTTTTTTATACATACATTATACATTTGTACATTCGAAATATAATTTATAAAATTTCTTGAAGAACTGTTTGTCAGCATATGCCCTTGATCTCTAAGTGAATAATCATTTTTATAAGATTTTAAGTAAAAAGACATAAGCTTTTTCGCTCGTGTGTTATATGGGCCATTGGGCAATCAGAGCTCCAAGCCTTCTACTTCTTCTGCTGCTTCTTTGGCGTCCAGCTCTATCTGCTTCTCTGCCGCTTCCCTCCCATAAATTTTGATTAAACTTTTATCGCCCTGCAACACTTTGAGCTGCCACTTGAGCAATCTCGTGCTTACTGTCCACTTCCCTTCTGACCGAATCATTCGACGAGAGTCTTATCTTTACGTTCATTTCTCTTCCCTGGCTTTATTTTTATTGCATTCTTCGCTTCAATTTCGTTTTGCTTGGAACCGAAATTTGTTGTTTGTAGATTTGTCGTTTGATTTTTATTTTATTTCGATTTTGATTTTTATTTTTATTGCCTGTCCAGCGCACGGATCGGATCGGGATCTTAATGCTCATGCGCTTTTAGGGGAATGCAAGCAAGTTCGTTGTCTAAGTCATTCGTTTTGAGTGGGGTATTTGTCGAATTTGAATATCTCTTCGCGCGAGCTGAGCAAACGAGAACAAATAGAAACGCGCTAAATCTGTGCCCTTTGTCATGCAAAGATTGCCTTTTTATTTTTGTTTGCAGACTTGAGGCCTACAAATTGCTAATTCTGTAGATGATTTACACATCAAGTTTACTTCTTTCAACAACTATAATTTTTATGGAATTTCTTAGGCTTTTTTATTAATAGTTGTGCTGTTACTTGAAACATTTTCTTTGTTTATCCATTTGATTGCCTTTTGTTTTATTTTATTTTTAGGGAACTAATTTATGGCAACACTTAAGGTGGTTTAGGCAAACATAATAATCGTTTGGCAAATTAGTGAAATTTTTTATACCTGGCTTTTCATATGCAAATGATATGGGCCAAGGGCCCATATATCACATCCAACTGTCGATCGGCGAAGGCTGGCCATAAAAAATAGCAGAAAAATCTGACTCAAATTCGAGAAATGCCCGACACTGACTCACTCTCCCCCAAAACAAAACTTCGAAACTTCGAAACTCCGACAACAAATGTTGCCTCGTTGCTGTTTTATGAGCTGAAAATTTACGAGCGTGGCAAATTATTTTAGCTGCAATATTTTTGCGCCAGCATTTTTCATTTTATTGGCTGCTCTGGCTTTATTTTCTTTCTTTTTTTTTTTGACTTCAGCCATAGTACCCACACGGTACTGTTTTTATTTTTTATTTCTATTTTTGGTTTTAGGTTTTTTTGAGTAATGTTTGCTCGCCGCTGAGGTCAACATGGCGTGTGATAATTTTAATAGATTTTTGTGTTTCATTGCGGTTGGTATGAGTAATGTCTGGAGCTGCCATTTTCCGCTGTGGTTTTCCACGAACCACCGACTTTTCCAACTTGGCAAATGTTCAGGGGGTTTTTTTCCGTGGAGTGGGTTAGTTAGTTGGGCAGCTAGGGCGCATTTAGTGGGCTCCCCACGCAAATGACCTCATAAGAATGCATGGAGCGTCGTCTGCGGAAGCCTCGCGGAATCTTTAAGTGGCTGCGATTGGACTTTGAGAGGCAGCACCAAGCCAAACGGTAATTGTGTGACAGCCACCAGAACCACAAACATGAATTTCAATTATGAACTTTTCTGTTCTTTTGGACATTATGCTCAGGTACTTATAATTTCAATTTCTTTGCACTGTCACAGGCACGCCAAAGTATTTTCATTTACTTATGATTTTTTTTTTTGAGGATTAAAATGCCGTTGTCAATAATCGCTGCTGACGGCAGCGTCAATAAATGGGCATTATGTACACATCAAAATTAGCATAAATTTTACTGGAGAAGGGAGTTCAAATGGCCGGTTTGTGCCGCTTTCGTCTGTGAGTTATTTGCCCATTTTGCGTTGAAGTCTTTGGCCATTTTATGTTATTGTTTATTGATCTGACCCATTTGGAGTGTTGGTGAATTGGGTTTTAGAGTGCCTAGTGTTGTTAAGCTGCAGCTGCAGCAGTTCAGATCGTGATTTATTCACTATGAAAAATTATAATTACTGAAAGGGTCAATTGCTTTTGGAATTACTTTTAGAGAGGTGTCATTTGCTTGAGCAGGAAACTATTTGGGTTTATGGCAGTGCCCATAATTATGATTTAATAGCTAAAAGAGACATAAGTTTAAACAATCCCAATTGTAAAGGTGTCAATTGCTTGGTTATGGAAGTATTTTTGTTTTTCGGCGGTGGCCATAATTATGATTTGTAAGCTGAAACTTCAAGCGGCTTCCAAAATGATTTGCAAATGGTCAAAGTGTGATTTTGTCACATGTAGAAATATTTATCACTCATGAGTTACAGAGGTTTTAGAATTTATTTTTTAATGCTAACTTTAAATTGAGGTTTTTATGATAGTTTTACAAGTGCAATGCTTGAATGCATATAATCTGTTTAATAATTAAATAAAAATTATTGTTTCTACTGTAAAAAAACGTTTTATTAACTGTCATTTAAATATAAACAAAACTATATTTATATATTTTTCTTTGTAAGAAATAGCATTTAAATATTCTTTAGAATCTGTAAATTATTTTCAGTTTATTTAATAAGTAAACATCAGTTATAGTTTCTAACGTCAATAAAAGGTTTAACCAATTGTCATTTTAATAAAAGTAAAACTAAATTAATATATATATATTATTTGCTTAAGAAATAACATTAAATATTTCTGTAAAATTATTTACAATAATTTATTATCAAGGCAACACCCCGCGTTCCACTTTCCCTGCAATTCCACCTGTCGGCAATCTCAAAAGGCAAACAAAGGCTTCGTTTTCACCGGCAATACTTGGACAGTTTGAGTGGATTTTCTCATCTTCCGCGTCTCGAATTCGGCATGCCCCGTTTCGAGTGCATTTTGCGGCTGTTTAGCGATTCGTTTTGGTGATTTTTCATAGCCCCATCTCTGACTTTTATGTGGACTGACAGGCGATGGCGTTGACTGGTGGCGGCTTCTGCCGCAGATGCACTATGCAACCAGCAACACAGCAAAACAGCAACACAGCAACCTGCAACATTGCAACTGCAACGGCAACTGCAACTGAGGTTGCTGCTTTGGCATTTCTCAGGTGAATGGCAGCCGAAACGTGAGGAGTTGCTTGGCTTTTTAATGGCCAAGAGCGTTAAGTGCACAAATAAAGTTGTTAACTATTGTTTAACGCCACCGCCACGAAAAACAAGTATCTACACATGTAGTGGGTCCCAAAAAACAAGACACAAAAAGGCCATATTTATATGAAAAACAAGCAGAAAGCATAAAAAATAATGACAAACATAAATATCAACTTTACGAGTGCAACGTGACTTCATTTAAAATCGAACAAAATATGCAAAATAAAGCACTGGCACTCGGATACGCACGCACACATGCGTTTTCGTTCGGATACAATTACATACAAAGTCCATCGCACGTGCGTGTGTTCGTGGTCAAGAACCTCAGACCAAATTTGGCACTTGTTGTGAGAAATGGAAACAAACGGGGAAGCAAACAAATATACATACCTTCCCCCAGAAAACAAAAAAAAATAAAGCCCATAAAAATTAATAAATTTTATGTTCCATTATATTCGTTGTTACTTTTATTGTTTTGTGTTTTTTTGTTGCTTGTCTTTTTTAACCAACTTCGGAGGCCGTTTTGCATTTTAAAGAGCCGAGTCTACCGCAAACCCCGTTCACCATTCATCCGGCTGACATTTCTTTTCAATTTGCCTCTATATCTATTAACGACCATCAATATGCCAAAAATAACTATATAAAAAAGATGTCAAATTGCCAACTGTTTATCTGACTGTTTTTACCTCTATTAATGCGAAGCATTTTCTTAGCCAGCCCCGATATTGAGCCATAAAATTGGCCATTTTGCGTTCGATCTTGGCGGCTGCGACAGCTGCGCATAAAGTCGCTCATAAATGTCGCTCCATAAAGCCCGTAAGAAATGGGTCCAAATCATATCAATAACAAAGGCATTTGAACTGCGGGAAACGATAAATTAAATGCCTAAATGCCATTCGACCAGAATGGGGTTATAAAAAGTCAAATCGAGGCCCACACAAAGGCTATCCACGGATAGCAATCTAATTGGTGCTGTAATTCCCGAAAAAAACATCCAAAATATGATAGTCTTTACACGAGATGTGCTTTCTAAAGTCGAGCAATATCGACTTCATTAACGGCACGTGCCGAATATCAGTTCATCAATGGCTCATGTAATTCCCCCCACACACACCCATGGCCAAAAAAATAAAGAAACAATGAATGCCTGACTTTTTTGTGATAAGGCCAACAAAAGGCTGCTTAGAGCCAAGTTAGATATTTGTGGCGGATAAGCAGAAGCCAAAAGTAATTGCTGGGCTAAGACAAAATAGACAGAAAGAAAGGCAAGAAGAAAGCAATGGTAGAAATGCTATAGCACCACATAATAATCGTTAAATAATCTATGGCGTATTGTTCGGCAAACCAATTGCCAATAGCGCCCCAGGGCCAATCTTCAATTGAGTGCAAAAAAAACGGGAAAAAAGAGATATGTATATAAAAAATATATTTCCTGAGATTTTGTTTAATGAAACGACGGCTAATGTTTATTATCGCGGGATAGTGAAAGTTTCCATTAAGGCAGGAAGCGAATAGACTTGACACCAGAACAAGTTCGCAGCCTGAGTCTTTCGTTTTGTCGAGCGGGGGCAAGAGCAAGTTCGTTTCCTGAGTCTTTTGTTTTTGGTTTCGCGTCGAGACCAATGTCAAGTCCTCAGGGTTTGACCCTCTTCAAAGCCCAAAGCCCAAACCCCTAGCCATAAAAACCAAACGCTTAAAGATAAAACCCAATTCAAATCCAGAAGATCGTAAAAATAGTTTAGTTTCAGCACATATAGTATATATGCATTTATAGGCGATTTTGTTTTGGCCATGACTCTTGCCGAGGAGCGAAAAGCGATTTGCATAAAAAATCGCTGGCAATTATTTTATTGGACCAACCGCACATAAATCTTGGCCAACTAAAATGAGCAAAGAGAGTAAGAGGGGAAAAGTATGCCAGCAATGTTTTTCCGCATTTTCCGCCGGCCAAATCAGCATGGCAAATCAAATTTGGAACAGTAGTTGGATCGCCTTGAATCTTTTCCTCGGAGACCAAACGACAAGTGCAGCCCATGCTCGACATGCGTTTTGCATCGTTTCGTTTCGTTTGCTTCGTTTTGGTTGCGAAATGGCCAACTCCCTGGATTTTTCCTCCTCTTTTTTTGGCCAACTTAAATGTCACCAGGGGACTTGAGGCCTGCGATTTGCAGTCAATTTCTGGGAATTGAATTTTGTGTCCATTTGTGGGTCGCGCGGGGAGATTACAAGGCAGCCACTTTGCATTTGCTTAGAGGAGGCTTTTTTCGTTGGCTGCCCGATGGATTTGCATCGAATGTTCAATGGGATATTGCCCTGTGGGATGTGGACCCACAAATTTAAGTTAATTTTCATGGAGGACTTACACTACGAAAAATCATAAGGGTTAAATAAGTCAGGAAAATATCTTCAAAAGTGCTTGGGATAATGTCCTATAAATTTGCTCTTTGTACCAGTCTTATTATTATTATTGTCTTAGTTTTAAAGTGCATTTATTTACGACTTTTGAAATAGTTTACGTCATCAGTTTTTTCTTAATTTAGAATATTCTAAAAGTACGGACTTCTAAATTGTGTTGAGTGTACGTCTTTTCAGCAGTCTAGGCTGCCTGCTCGTGGCATGCCACATTGCCTTTCAGTCCGCAGGCAGGCGTGTAGGTATTGACAAGCCAAGCGCTACCTGCTACCATATGTTGCTGTACTGTATGTGTTACCCGTGGCACACCGCCTCTTTAAAAACTCTTAACTGGGAACTCTTTACATGGACATTCCCCGGCGAGAATCATTTACACGCGAGCAGGGGGAAACTGGGGGAAACTCTGCGGGTTTTGATTCTGTTTATTTGCTTGTCGCCAGCCACAATTTGTCGGCACAGCTGGACGCGTCTCCTTCGCTTTGCTTAGCTTTGCTTTGGCACCTGCGAAAGCAAACAGAAACAGAAATCTTCGGGCATATAGGGAAAATCAGTGTTCAGTCCATCGAAGGCCGAAGCAGCCAGCTTTAACACCTTTATCTGAGGCGAACTCATCAATTAGGTAAAAGAGCGCAAGACGGGCTCATAAATATTTAAAGTGTATTAGGCTGGGGAAAACGAAAGGGCTGGGGAGAGAGGGAGAAGAAGCGGAATTTCGGAAACTCAAGAGGGTTTCTGTACACTGGGGAAAACGGTGAAGTAATATTGATTTGCATTTTGAGTAAACTTATCAGTTTTATTAATATATAGAGCTTATTTAAATGGTAACTAAAATAATAGTAAGTATATACTTTCGCTATAAAATATAAGAAGCATAGAATTCTCTCTTTTTGATTGTTGGTTTATTTTCTGATTGGTTAATTAAATTATATGAATATAAATATTGGTCAAGTAGTTACTTTGTCAGTTTTGGAACAGATTTAAATTTGATGTGAAGAATAAATACTTCAAAGGCTTTTTGATTTTACAAATGTTTCAGATTTGTACCTAACATTTTTCTGCGTGTGTAAAAGGGGCCTGTAGAAACTGCTGTGGGGGAACACACAAGGTGTCAATTTGACATAAATGGGTCTCGTATCTTCTACTCGAGGCGCGCTCGTGTCGTTTACATAATTAAATGAGGTCTGCCCTGTCCCTCCACCTTATTTTCTCCGGCTTTTTTCTAATCGTAAAAGAGGCGCTAAGTGGCGGGGCAAACAACACAGTACGGCACAAATCTCTCGAAAAGGTGTTAAAAGAAAAGCATGAAGCGTTTATCTGGCCACTCCGTTTTCGATTTCTCAAAAGTCCATTAAAAAAATCAAATGTTGCTAGTCATCTTTAATAGGGGCAGCTGCAAATAACTGCGGCTCATTCATCAGCTGGGATCAAAATGGGAGATCATCATCATAAATTTAGCTCAGTTCGCCCCCATATCGTTTTTTTTGTCCAGTTTTTTCTGTTTTAAGGATACGCTGATGAAACCTTAACCCTCTGGAGAGTTCGTTTGCCGCATTGCCGCCCTTTGCTGCTCTTCAACTTTGACGTCATACGCCGTCACCGTCAGTGTCTGTTTCATTAGCGATCGGGTTATTAACCATTAACCACCTTAACCCCTGGAACCCCTTGTCCTTTCAGCGGGCATATTCTGCCCTTTAGAGCCGGCATTTTAACACCTTTTGCGAAGGTGTGCTGGTGCTGCCTTTGGCATTGGCGTGTGCTGTTGTCGACGACGCGTGCGCGTCTTTAAAAAATTAACTCGCAATGCCGGACATTGTGTATTTTTTCCGCTTTTTAAGTGCTTAGTACGAAACGAAGGTGAAAAAATGAGAAAAATTACAAGTAATTAAGAAACCCTACCAGCCATTTAAGCCATGGTTGTCTGCGTTAATAAATAGTTTTTCAGTTTTTGGCACCAACAGAAAGCTTCTTAATAAATCAATAGGAGTTTAAAAATCTTAAAATAATTACCATTAAAAATAAAATCATTTATAAGTAAGCTTTATACATAAATGTGCAATAAAGTGGCGATTTACCTTATTGGTTCTGTTATTGCCTTTTTATATTAGGAGTAATAAAGGGAATCACTTGGTAATTAAAGGCACAGAAAAAATAAACTTTTGATTGGCTAATTCGTTTTATGGCCTTGATATGAATTTAACAATAATGCGGATTATTAAAAAGCAGAAATGATCATGTTTAAGCTTAAGTTTTTATTGCTTAAGTAATTTTCCAGTGTCGTGAAAAACCAAATACAATTTTAAAAGGAAACCAAAAGTTAAGACAAGAAGTCTGACTTTTACATCGATTAAACGTTTTTTAATTAGCATTTCTGATAGCCAGCTGTTATCAAATAAGCTTTTTTTTGTTATACGAAATCAAACGCTTTACATTGTTTTTTTGTTATCTAAATTATTTTAAATAATTTATTTAGTGATCGACACTTTCTGTAGACCACTTAATTTTCCCAATTCTTACTCTTCCTCAAAAGTAACGCCAAGCTCTGCTTCTGCTGACCCAGATTTTATTGGCGTGATTCATTTGAAATGCTGCCCCATGTTGCAATCCCCCAGCCATATATATAGTATGGGATATATTCTCAATTGGCCATTCAATGGACCTTTTCAAATGCCATTCATTATGCCACTAAACTTATTAGCTACAAATGTGTCTCCGCAATGTGTCAGTTGCACAGTTCAGTTCCCCAACGGCGGCATAAATCACTTGCCAAAACGGCAGCTCCACCAGAGAAACAGAAACACTGAGACACAGAAAAACAGAAGCCACGACAATGGAAACCACAACAAACACACACACACAATGCCGGACAGCCAAAGAAATGCGTTAATCAATGCAAGACCCAAAAACCAAAACCCAAGAAAAAAAGAGTTTGCCCAAAAATGGTCAAAAGACCAGCCCACAAAAGTCAGTCGCACACGTGAGTCCCAGATGATTTGCGAAGGGGATTTCGCGGGGCTTTTCTGGAGGTATTTCACTTGCCGAAACATTTCAACTTCCTCATTTGGCGCGACCACAAAAATAAACTTAATACACATTTGCCGATCTCCTACACCCGCCCGACGATTCAGCGAATCTGAATCGCACTTCATTAAGACTCGCGCGGAATATTTGTAAAAATAACAAAACCGAAAAAAGGAAACAAAACAAAATTTAATCTTAAAATATTTGCGCTTTTGTTAACGAGTTGCAAAAAGGCAGTTTCAAAAAGGCAGCACAGCAGCAGCAGCACAGGCATTTTGCGTTAATGATGCACATTGTTCAATGAAAATGAGAGGCTGAGACTGAAAAACCGAGGCTGACACCTGCGTAATGAAGGATTTCAGCTCAGGAGGTTGATTTTGGCTTTTGTAAATAAATAACAAAACAGGAAAACTAATTTTGTAAGGTGAAGAAAAGATCAACATAGAGTTTTTGATGTTAAAAGCCAAAAAACCAACTTTTTAAAT
This sequence comes from Drosophila elegans, assembly GCF_018152505.1. Classification (NCBI taxonomy): domain Eukaryota; kingdom Metazoa; phylum Arthropoda; class Insecta; order Diptera; family Drosophilidae; genus Drosophila; species Drosophila elegans. The sequence continues at coordinate 1,552,474 of NW_024545578.1, forward strand.
GATAATTATATTTAAATAATTAAAAATGAACTATATCTCAATTTTATTTGAAAATAACTGAATTGCTATTATGGAAATATGTATACTTTTAACCTGAACATTTTTTTTAAATATTTATATTTTAAAACAATTTAATTTAACAAAACTTCGAAAAAAAGTATTGCTACTATGCAATAACGTTTAGTTTTTTTTTCTGATTAATGGACTCTAAAGACATAAAACTTAAAACTTAAAGCGAAACCAGAAAGGATTTTTATTCGTAATGTTACTGCCTTGGACACTTAATTCTCACTTTGATTTATGCACATCTCAGCCCACTTTGACGTCAGATGTGGCCCCTCTCCACTTTTATTTTTGCAGGTGGGCGTCAATTGGAGCAGCTGCATCCAAAAAAAAAAAATCATTAAACCCAAAAGCCGAACGACAAACAACAAAACAAGCCACAATGATTGCCCGCTTCCTGCTCAAAAAAAAAGAAATAAAAGTACTGGCAAAAGGGGGCGGGCGGCGAATTATGCACTAAGCGATTGTCATTACAATAAATTTCGCATATTGTGCGCATAAATTTCGCAAATGCTTCAAAGCATTGGGCTCAAAGGCAGCTGGGACATCCAAAACTGGAGTTTTGCCATGAGTCACGGGCTCTTATTGTACCGAAAACTAAGGAAACTGGGTCAAATTGCGGCATAAATGCGAGTGCTTAGAAGACAATGAGTCAACGCCGCGTATACGCAATGTGGGCCAGGCAGTAACTTCTTCGAAGTGACATTTCCAGTTGGGTTTTTATAGCTTTTTGCCGCATTTGAATTTTAGGCAGCTGTCAAGTTGTCAAAACATTTGCCTTATCGACATTTCAATTAGCCTTTTGCAGCAGGGAGAAGTTTGCCACATTAACGATATATGAATTGATAGTTGGCCTGTCAAAATCTTTTGGCACATATCTATTTCGTACGACTGCCGTTCAAATATCAGCCGCATTTTGTGCCGAATTGGCAGTCGCATATGCAGATTGTGTGGCAAGTTAAAATGCCAGCAGACATCACAGTTTTTTTTCTAAAACATTTCTCGACTTCTGTTTGGACCGGCTGGTTGTTACCCCATCCAGAAAAAAATCGGCTATATCTGTTGCTCATTCAGCAGTCTATCTGTCCAATTAAGCATTTATTTTGCGACATTTAATTAGGCGAGATAGAGCGTTTAGTGGTTGACTGCGATTGAGTGGAAATATGACAAGCTTTGAGGAGTGGGAAAATGTTGTCGAGGAGTAGTAAAACCACATGTTTTTTTTAAGTATCTCTAAAATTTTTGTAGTACTATTAAAAATACCTGTAAATAACTTTGTAGTATAAATAAAGCTAACATAATCAATTTAGATAATCTATTTATAAGTTACTTGACTTGTTCTAAACATTTTTAAAATGTCAATTCTAATTGAATAAGAGTTTTTACAATATATGTAGTACTATAAATACCATATAAATTAATTTGTTAAATACATAAAGTTACGATTTTTTAGATCAATTTGAAGAATCTATTAATTAGTTACTTGACTTGTTTTAAAACATTTTTAAAATGTCAATTCTATTAAAAATCTATTTTTTTTAAATAGCTATTTCAACCTTTATGTTGATTAACCTTCAATCTCCCCTTCTCATTTCCCGGAATTTACTTTCATTTTCGGTAGAGATTTATAATTCACAATCGGTACTCACTGAGCTTTGTTAATGGCTCATTTAGCTAATTTCACTTATTACCCCTTACAGCATCCCGCCAACTCAATTTGATTTATTTTAACGATCCACCCAAATGAGTTTAATTAAGCAACGGAGGAATATAAACAAAACAAGAAATTCGCTTCCCAATTATTCGAGTGCGCCGCTGCTGCTTATTTGCTTAATTCTCGTGTTAAATGCATTTAATTTAACTGTGACATATAAATTATCGGCAACCTTGGGCAATCCGCGTTCTATGTAATTAAATAAATTGACGGGCGCGAGGAGAGTGTGGTGTTTGTTAAAAACAAATAAACTAAAGTAAGGACAGCCAGGGGGCACAAATATTTTGACGATCGGCTTGCACAATTAATAAACAAAAATTGTACAGAATACAGGGGCATAAATTATAAGGCTAACATATGTCTAGGCCTGGACATTATATGTACATATACCATATATACCCGCAAAACCCCGGCAACTGCCAAATGCAATCACGACTCGCAGAATCGGTTGTTGGTAAGAAATCATAGCTCTCTCGCCTGAGACAAATGCGGCATGATGGCCCAAGGGGACGGGCCAAGCAATTACCCACAACTGGGAAATTAAAATGCATGTGGAGTCGCTTTTTTTGTTTTTTGTTCATTTTGTAGTAGTAGTAAGTTTTTGGGGGGAAACAAACAGGGGGAACCTGGATGCGTGTGGGGCACTGTGACCTCTTGGACATAAAATATGTGACAGCTTTGACACCAACAAAGAAATAACCGCAGCATCCAATCTTTCGTATTCACTTTACTCGCGGGGAACATCGTGTTCGACAAGATTTTCGTTTAAAACGCGAACAGGTTTCGCTTTTATTTTCCCTCTGCGTGTGCCGCCTTTTTGGGAACACTAAACTACGGGATAGTGTCGTTCAGATAGTTTTACGTTTACTAGTGTTTTCTAGCACTATTAAAACATTTTTATATACCAATATGGATTTAGTATTTTAATGTTTTTCAAAAATCCAAACAAGATATTGTATTAATGTATTAATGTTTTACTGTATCAGAAATAAGTGTGCTCTAGCACTATCAAAAATAAGTGTTAAACATTTTAAAATACAAAAATGGCTTAGTATTTTTTTTTTACCAATGATATTGTCAAAAATACAAATGATTTGGCGAGTATTAGTATAAATAAGATAGATGCAATATTTTATTACAAAGTTTAGAAACCATTTGCTTATAATTGGTGTATTACAATTTAAATACCTTTATTTACCGCCTTAGAACATTTAAAGCATTACATAAATATTTGAAAATGAAAACTGAAATGATGGTTTTGTAGCCCAGTGTAAGCCCAGCGAGAAAGGCAGGCGCAGATTATGCTAATTTTCGGCATTTCATTGAGGAAAAAGTCTTGGTATCTATGAGTCTGTTTATCGGGCTGTGAGTGTGAGTGTATGGGGCATTTCATTGACGCCAAGCGATATTTACGCAACCAGTTAACAGAAAACTCGAATCCCAAATGGACATGGCCGGCAGAAGAAGTTCCAGGGCAAAAGGGGCAAAAGTGGTGAACAGGTGGGTGAGACTTGGACAAAGAGTTGAAACAAAACTTCCAAAATAGATAAAAGTCCAAGAGGCAAAATGAAATAAATCAACGACGACGGGCAGACGACGAGGGAATAAACAATAATTTGGTTAAATTAGAAAATCGGTAACAAAAATCAATGATGCTGAAAATTTTCATAATAATAGCGTTAATAGCCATCATAACAACGGTCGGAGACCAAACAATGGATCGATATTTTCGTCTGGGAGGGAAAGGTGGGAAAAGATACTCCACTGGAGTTGAGTATTGAAGTTTTTTTTTTATGGAGAGAGACTAATGGTCGACAAATTGATGAATGAAATTTATATGGGAATGGTTATGGAGCTGAGGTCTAAGAAAAAATTGGTAAGCTAAAATATGTGCATGAAAAATCTATGTTTGTTAATATACTATTGAAAACTATTAGGCATTTTGTAACTGAAATAACTTACAACTTACAAATATTTCTTAACAAGTAGTTTGGTATTTTTAACAAACCTAAATATATACTATTGTTAGCTAATGACACCAATAATTCCTGAAATGGATACAGGCAATAAATTTAAAAAAATCTAAGCGCAATCAACAATTGGTTTAATTATATATGTTTTACTCAAAAAATTTCTTAAGTCATCAGTTTAAAAAAATAAAAATGCTTCAAATTTTAAAGTTCATATATATTATTTTTCATACTCTTACTAGATTTCCACTTTTACGCCTAACTAAAATGGCGAATCGACATGTTCTCGTTCTAACGGTTTTCCAGCTCAATTGTCTTCCTATGTACAGTGAACGCACTCAGATATATATTAATGTATATATACTATATATACTTCCCGTTGAGCGGTACATGCGCAGTGTCACGCATTCGCTCAGTTGTTTAGCTTTTCAGTACGCTCCGCTCGACGGCTGTTAAGCACCATTAAGCAGCAAAAGTCAACGTCGAGTCGCCATGTTGAGCCAGCCCCCCAGCCCCTTTCCCCACCACTGAGTGCCACCCACCCCCCTCCCATCATGAACGCTTAACACCAACCAAAAGTTGGCAGAGAAATAGCTAAAGCTTCGCAAGCGCAGCAAATCAAAACACATTTCATAGCTTGAAACAAAACACAAAAAACTCAGTGGGGAGAAAAACAGCAGCAAAAGTTGGGAGAGTAAGGTCAGAGGTGCTGAGAAGGGGGGTTAAAAATATTTTGTGATGTAATATTATTTATTTTGATAATTATTTGATATGATAAAATGTAAACTTTGTAGTTTAAGTTATATAATTAAACTTGATGAATTTTTTTCCATTTCGTAAGAGAGTAGGAAGTAACAACAAGTAACATTAAAAAAAAAAATGTTTTTATCATATAATAAAATTAGTTTGAGTTTTAGAAAAGAACAAATAAAAAAAGGCTTTCAATTATATTCTTTAAATAACATTTTTTATGTGTATGTGTATGTAGCCGGCTTACTGATGGATTCACCCTCTAATTAAATTTTGTCGCTACACCCTTGCTCGCATTAAATTTAAACATGCTCTTACTTATGCGTGTTAAATAGTGAAAAATAAAAACAACAACTGAATGTTTTTAATTTTTTTTTCCTGAGACAGAAAAAAAATAGAAACAAAAGCCGCAAAACGTAGCTGCTGAAGTCCATCGCTCGCAGTTCTCTGTCTCCCTCCCACTCGCCATTTGGCCCGCTCTAGCCCCACCCCTCTTTGGGCGGTTAAAAGCCCCCCCTCAAAACCCGGCCACCCCTCCTCTGCAACGACGCCATTTGCCAAGCGTTTTGCTATATAGTTGCTGCCGTGTTGTTGCTGCTGTGTTGTTGCTGCTGTGTTGTTGCTGCTGCTGCCGTCGTTCTGCTCATGTGCGCATGACGAATGACCGCAATTTGCGACAGTTTTTTTTCCCCGGCTCTTAACTATTTTATTTCTTTAGTTTATTTTACTTTACATACTATATCTGCCTGGCTGACTGATGTTGTTGACTATAATCTATCTATCGATTGTAGTGTGTGTGTGTGTGTGTATCTATTTTCATTATTGGCTCTTATTTGCCTTTGCCTATATATACGTTTATTTATTCTAATGACAAGTCACTCGAAACTGACTGATATTGATATGGTTATTGTTGTCGCTATTTACTGTTCCCGTCTAGCGCGCCATTTTGCTATTGAAAACGATTCGGTTTAGTGGGTTCTAGCGATCGCGTTTTGTAAGCAGATTTAATTGACTTAGTTTTGAGTTTGTTTACGCGAAAATACTGTTTTGAGTAGATTCAGGGATTTTTATTGGGTTATCTGTATTTAAAATGTATTTATTTATTTAAAAACGAACTAACTTTAGGAAATTCTACCTACTGAAAATATGTTCCATTACAATACAATAAAATATATTGATGGAAACATTTTAATGTTTAGTATATAAAATAATTTTTAAATATTTCTTGACAATAGATTTTCTCCACAATAGAAGGGAGCAGTATTTCAAATTCTATCTTCCGTTTACTTTTCCCAAAAGGTGTTTTCCCAAAAATATTATACCCTCAAAGACACCAAAAAGCAGCGGTTTTCAACCACATTATAGCGCTTCCCCAGTGTTCCTTTATAATTCATAGTTAGCCCTTGGCAAATGCGGCATTTCCACCCCCGCACACTCATTTGCATAAAACCATTCGCACAGCTATTGCATATCACCGGGATATTGAATATCCCTGGCTATCCTTCACGCAGGACAAACATAAATGCATAATAAAACATTAATTGATGTCGAGATGACGCGCCGTTCGGTAAATATTCTCACAATTTCACGCTAGGCAATCATAATATTCGGATATATTGGGGTGACCAGTGAAGCTATGAATAGAGTGCTATGCTACACAGGAAGTGCCCTGAAACCCAGGGCCTACAAAACCAATTTCCGATCAGAGCTGCAGAATTAGTCAGCCATATCGAGGGGCTCTTGGCTAACTATAACTTAACCCATACAAAACTGGCATGCGCAACATGTAGCCGTGGATTGTATGGAATCAATAAAAATTTGAAATGAAAACTGTTGAATATATGCTGATCGGTCGAGCACACAGGATTTGCGGGCAATTAATTTGTGTTTTTCAGGAAACTCGAGGGGGCAGTTCAATGAGTTCAATGGCCAAAAGGCGTTTATTGACAGGCCGAATTAGTGGGTCAATTGCCCAGAGTACGCGTAGATCTCAATGATGGGCTGCCACCTCTTCTTTTCGACTTATACACTTTCAAAAAAAAGTTTTTTATTCATCTATTGCGGATTTTAGTTATTTTTAAAACCCTGTATTTGACTGTTTTAGCAATTGATTTTAATATCTGAAAATTTAAAATATTGTAAACCATATTTTAATAAAACAAAATGCATTTAAATCAAATAGAAACTAATTTTAAGATAATGATTTTGACATTATATGAATTGTTTTAATATAAAATCATGCAATGATAACATTTTAATTTAATAGTCAGATATTTATTCTAACTATTCAATTAAATTTTCAGTTAGCCAATTTTGTACCTTCAGTACTCTGGCAATTAGCGATCTATCGATCGGTCAGAGAAATCTCGGCCGGGTGATAAAAGTTAAGTAAGCAAATAATGTGTATTGAAGTGATTTTTGGCGCATGTTCAGCTGCGGGTATCTCCCAATGGTCCACGGACAATATATAATAGATAAAGTATACCTTACGAAATGCGATTTCGATTTCAATTTAAATTTGCAATTCGATTTCAAGTCGGTGTGGTTTGTTGTTGAACCTTTGTTGCGACTTTACGACCCATGGAGATCGAGACCATCCGATGATGGCTTAATCATGGCACCTCGATCAAATGTGTTTTTTTTTTGTCATTTCTCACCTTGTTGTTGAGACGATTTCGAGACTTAAAATTGAAATTTACAGCGACGGCATTTGACATCGGCTTGGGTCAACTATTTGAAGATTTCACGCAGATTTTGTTTCATAATCAAATAATTGATCTTAATGCGGCAACGCAGAGCTTTAAATAAAATTTATTTCATTCCATTCGCTGTCATCCGCTGAGCTTTTGATCCCATCAAACTCGAAACGAATTGCGCTTTCAATGTTGTGGGGGTTTTAGCACCTCTGTGAGCATAAAAAGCCTTTTTTTTTGTTTTTTTTTGGGCAAACTAGTTTCCGCAATAATTCGGCGAACTCAAACATGTTTTTTTTCTTTTGGCTTTAGGCCGGCAATCTATCAAAAATTTGAGGTGATACTTTTTGCTGACTCGATGAAATGTTGAAATTAGTCAGCCAAAAGGGTTTGCTTTCGACAACAAATGTTCACTCACGTGCCATAAAATTGGTTTGAAAAAAAGAGGGCAGAAAGGTTTAAATTGGGATAAATCATTAGCCAGGATTCTATTGAAAAGCTTTTAAAAAATATCTAACCAAGATTGATGGATAGTCGGCTTTACTGTTTCAGACATGGCATCTTTAAGTATTGATTCTCAACGAGAATGAGGGTTTGTTTATGATTTTTTAAAAGGCTTTTTAATCAAGACATACAAATATTATAAAATAAAAAAATATAAGCAGAACTGCTGTATTCTTCTAACTTTTATTTTGTTTAGGCCAAAACTATAATTATTTTTAATGAATCCAAAAGGAAAAATATTATATTTTAATTTTAATTAAATATAAATTTGTATAAAAATTGTAATCTTATTGCACAGCATCCAACTCTTATTTTTTGATGGCAATATTTATTTAAGGACAACAAGTAATAATATCATTGTATTACCAATCTGTGACTATCTTTAAGACCACAACAATTCCGCAAAGTTCTGTGTGCATTCAGTGGATTGTGAGTGATTGATTCTCGTGGCCCGATTGACCTCCAACTTGGTGAGGCGGCGAATCAATCAAAACTGCCTGCAAATAAATGATATTTTTTCTGTGCCATTTTTGGCACAAGTTTTGTGTGCCAGTTTTCGTTTTCATTTGCATGAATTGGCTAAAGGCAAAAGCGAAATAAGGCAAAGACTAGAAACTAAAAACTTGGCATTGTGATGGAGGAAGCCGAAATTACTGGCGGGATTTGCATAGGAATCGATCGATTGATCGATCCATCGACCGATGGGCGATCTCCCACTGGGCCTTAATGAGATTTTGGCCAACTGTTTTCATGGCTTACTCCAGTTATTATCTAACTGCCATTGTTTAGGCGGTGTGTAATTGGCAAACGGTGTTTTGTTCGGGGGTTCGCTCCAATCTTGAACTCATTTCGAAATGGAAAGTCTACTATATAGGGACATCCATTATCTTATCGGCGCCATTATTTGGCCTTTTCCTATCTAATTTGCCACGATTTTTTATGGCTCAGATGAGCAGACAGCGGGCTGTAATTCTTGTTAAATTTTCAGCACCGATTCCGCCAATTCACTTTGAAGGCGGCCGCTTTTGTCTGACTCTCCGATTCGCAAATGCAAATATTTTCTATTGGTTCAGATAGGCCATAAACCCATAAACGTTGATTTCGTACATTAGAAAATGTTTAGTATTTTATTGACAAATCACCAGAGTCTAGAGACTGCAAGGCTAATTTAATTTACATAAAACTTGGCCTCTTGCTGACAGTAGTCCCCCCTCTTAAATTCCCCCTATCTGATTTTTATCTATATTTAATTATTTACGATTGAAGCACAATGGTTCAGGGCCATTAATCAGAACTGCAAAAGTCGGGGCTACGTGCTTGATTAGTTCCATTATTCACTGAATGTATCCGATTCCGAGACCCCTGGTATACTCGCTAATTCCCTATAAGCGCGATTGTAAACTAATTTCGTTCTGAGCCATAAAATACGAAAGTTTTTCGTCATAATCGCTGTGAATCGTGGGAAATACCTTGCCATATCTCGTCATATCTGCTAAATCAGGGGAAAACGGAAGAAGCCCGCCCCCTCATCTAAAAATTCGTCACTATCTGAGGGGGATTTTCGGGGGGTAAAGGGTGCCTATAGAGAGTGCCAACAACGCTTTGTACTTTTGCGACTGTCTGTAAATATTTGACAACACATGCCTAATTAGTGCAGCCATTGATGGTGACAGGCGGAACAAGCAACAACTTGAACACTTGTCCGAACACCCAGCTCTTTTACGACTCTTTTTCCCCGGAATCGCCAATGTCTCGGCTCGAATTTCTTCACCACACATATATGTATTATGTATCGTATATATGTATTTCCCTGAGGTTCCTGAGTTCGTTTCTTATCTGCCGGTAAAAGGAAGTGTTCTGAAGAGTGCCAGCTAGGGGCACTTAGCCCGAAGTTTTGTTGAGTAAGGCTAGACTTCACGGGGGAACTTATCAAGTTATCAATGGGCGTAAGACTGGTAGACTTCTGGTTGTAAATATTAAGCTGAGGTGACAAAATGATACGAAAAATTTACGTAGATCACTCTAGAATAATTACAAAATTAGTAATAGGACCACTTTGTAAGCAATAAATATAAATAAATGATATTATAGTACATGAACATAAAGTAAAGGATTTTTTTCATTTAATTAGCCAATCAAAACATAAAAAACGGAATTTTTATTCAATTAGCCTTAGTACAACTTTTCATTAAAAATATTATAAGCATTTGAATAAAATATTTACCATTCTTTTAATTTGACTAACTGATTCTGGCGTAAATACATTACCCCTTCTTATTAACAAATTCTCAGTACCTGGGAACTCCCTCTTTCAAGGTTAAACTATCTAAGAACACTCCCTTTCCTTTGATCAGTTCCACTACACTAAAACACTTGTTGACATGCAGCGGGGTATTAATAAACAGGATAAACAATGTTATTCCCTAGAACATAATATTACTCATACGTAGGCTGTCATTTTGTATTTATACCCCCAAAGTAGCCAATAATATCCATCAATGCCACACAGGCGATGATCGACTATAGCTGTATATATATATATGTACATTCCTGTATAGGAACCCTGATGAAACGCACTCATCAGTCAGCTGGTTTTGAGTTTGAGGGGACACTTGGCACATTGGCAAAGTGTTGTGGGCAAATATTTACGCAGAGCTTCGCAAGTAAGCGCGAGTCAAACAATTGAGGCAAACAAACCGAAGAAAAACAGGCTGCAAACATGGATATTGAAAGGAGGAGGATGGGAGAGGATCGACTTGGAACAGTTTCCCCGAGGAACGCGTGAAAAGTGTGGATAAGTGTGAAGTTCAAAAGAGCTGGCCGACCGTGTTCTCGACTGTTTATGTGTTTGAAAACGGCTTAAAGAGGAACTCTCGGTGCCTGCAGGTGATAACAAGATTTACAAATCGATTGTCGCATTTGGCAAACAAAAAAGGGAATCCAAGGAACACCTGAGGAAATCCAAGGTGTTAATCTCTGCGAAAGCACACACACTCGAATTCCGCAGCTCAACTCCTCATCTCAATCGATAATCGAGCTAATTTGTTTTCGCATTTATTGTCAAATTGTAATTTGCGAGTGCCGCGTGCGTTTTATTTATACTCGTTCAAAAATCTGGTCTGTTCAAGATTTGCATTTTGATAAGCGGAAGTTGTTGGGCTTAAGTTGTTTTTCATCTCATTTGTTTCCCTTTTTTTTTGTTTTTGTTACTTGTTAAGAGCTGGCTTATTGTTTGTCAAATTTGGCTAAAATTAATTTGCAATAAAAGCGGTTTAATTAGCACATTTTGTTATAATTATGGCTTATAATGGTTTACGATGATTTTGTTTGAATTTGGTTTGACAAGGAACAAGTGATTACAATTTAATTGGCTATCATTTGGGGATTTTTAAAAGTCAGTGATTTATTTATTCCTTTTGTGTGATTAATATTGTAAAGTATATTGTTAAACGCATCAGCTAATCGGGTCCACTCTATTTGTTTATTTTTTAAACCTATGTTTTTTAAACTTGATAGACCTGTTTTGGCTTAAAAATTTAATGAAATATTTAAGAAGTAATTATTATTATGTGCTTCTTCAATGTTAATGAAACTCATTATGGGTACAATTTTTTTCTGTATAATGTTAAGTATCTAACTATTGATTTTTTATTTATTTCATCTCGCAAATTTTTGTTACTGTATTAAAACAGACGTTTTAAAATTTTTTAAGGTTTAACGGTGGACATAAAATAAGTTCGTCAAATATTTTTTTTGAAGGGGTAGGGCTTAAAAATTTTTAATTCATAAGCATTTTATTGAAAGATATTTTTTAATTTCCTTGCTGGTTTTTAATTTCATCTTAGCTTATTCAATTTTTCCTTAGATACATACCTGCATCACCCAGTAGTTATTGTTGGCGGCAAATTGATCACCAATTATGATATCCGTATGCATTTAAGCGGCGTTTTTCGCATGAAGCTCAACTCGAGTTTTGGTGGCCAGGGGTAAATGCCTGGCGGGGGAGGGGTATGCAACCGATGCCACCGATTCCACCGATATTCTACCGATATTCTACCAATATTTAACCCGACAATTTGCAACTGTGCTCGTACCCGTACTTTTTTTTATTTGCGGACAATTAAATGGCGCTGCTCTGACTCACGAGTCACGATCAGTTCAAGGCACAAAATGATTAATCAATTTTCGAATTCTGTTTCAGATTTCGGGTTTCGGGATTATGATTATTGAATACTTCTGCTTGACATGGCACTGCGAACAACAGACATTGCGGCACGTTTTCTTATTATTCAATTACTTTTTTGTTATTCAATTAATTCTCGATTTCAATTTGCAAGGATATGCAAATGAAGGCACTCGATCACTTTCTCTCACTCGTTTCTCTTTTCCCTTTGTTTCCCTTTGTTGTTTGCACAATACTTCATATATTTTATCCTTTGCGTTAATTGCAAATAATTATTAAAAAAAAGCCGCCGGCTTTCGCTCACTTCCGCATTCGTTGAGCTTGGGTTTTTATTTTGTATTCTGTGTATTTTGTATCTTTTTTTGTTCCTGTCGAAAGCGGATACTTAATGGGCAGTAATATTCTATAGATTATATGTTAAGGCACTTGTGGTTTGTGATTTTTGTTAACTTTTTGCTTGGCTCAAAGGGGAAAATGAAGTGTATTTCACGCGCTCGTCGGCGAAGTTGTTACTGCGCTGGCGGGAACCGAGTTCGTACTGATTGGACGATTGGCGTGCTTCTCGCAGACGAGCCTCGAAAGTCGAGAAGTCGGAAAGCCAGTCAGCTAGCTGCCGGTTAACCCCCGCCGCGCCACCGCTTAACCCTCCACTGCCCGCCGCCGCCGCCGCTCTCACACTCACCTTTTTCGTATCCGAAAGATACACTCTGGTCTCACCAGGTGTTCTGCTCACCTGGATTCCGCTCTCCCTCTTTTTGTTAGCTCTCTATCTCTTCCTCTCTCTCTGACTAAAACCCAGGTGATCACGAGCTCTTATACTTGGCCTACCAGCCAGCTGATCTTATTGGAGGTGTACGGGGTGTATAAGAGCTGCGATCGATTTTAATTGAATGAACCGCCGACTGGGATTCGCCATTTTAGATTTGAACTGCAGTGGAGGTGGTTATGGGTAGCAAATTAAAAACAAATTAAAACAAAATGTAAAAGGAAAGGGTAAAACAACAAATTTAACTTAGTTATAACAATTTACTTAAATAACGATACTATATAAAAATCTAATTTTTGTAAAAAAATAAATAAGTTCAGGAAAAGTATAAAACTTTATACTGTTACCTTTTTAAAAAAAATAGAGGAATTACTGATTCCTTTTCTTGGTTATGGGTAATAGATTAGAAGCAAAAGTAAACAAATTACAAAAAAATTACATTTAAAAAATTAAAAATACTTAAATAACGATTTATGTTGTCTTTGTAAGAACAGAAAATTTGTACAGGATAATTTAAAACGTAATTTTTTTTGAATGAAGAACTTTTTCATTTTGTTGTTATAATATTACTTCTTTTGTAACAATTGAAAGTTGGCAAGGGATATTATTTTAAGGCCTGTAAAGGTTAAAGTAAAGAAAATTGTTTTTAGTGAAGAACTTTTTAATTTTGTTGCTATAAAATACAGTTAAAGGACTTTCAAGTTACGTATTCAAAAGACATAAGCTTAAAAGCCTCCAATGCTCCCGACCCAAAGTAAAAATGCATGGCTTTTAAAAGAGCAATAAATCGCAGGACATAGTAAACATAATCCCCAAAAAATCCTCCCCCATTAAAACCGTTTAACTACACCGTTCATTAAGTTTGACACATTTTAGATAGTTCTTAGCCAAAATAAAAGCTGCCCAACTAACACGCGAATCTAGCATAGACCCCACGTAGCTTTAGATGGTAAAAAAAGCATAATTAAATAGAATTAAAGCATAATTTAAGTCAGCTTATGTGCTTTCTTTTGCGGGAAATCAATAAAGCGACAATTAAAAGGTATCTGTATCTACATATTCCAGGTGGAATGAAAAGAAGCGAAGGAGAAGTAGAAGAACTGACTGTGTAAAGTAATTCCCTGAATCATAAAATTACCCCAACGCACGCCACACATAAAAGCCATTTTCATTTTGACTCATCCCCCTAAATTTTATTTCCTTTTTTCCTTCTTCTTTTCTTTTTTTTGGGCCATTAGGGAGCCACAAGTTTATGTTTTCGCGGGGGAAAAATGGAAGACGGCAAAGTATACGGAATATCACGCAAACGTGGTTTTTCGAGGGGTTTTCGTTTTAGAGGTGTGGCCTCTCTGGAAAGCGGCGCAGACTCAAAAAGCAGCCAATCGGCGGTCGACAGAGAGCGAGAGATACCAGATACAAGATACAAAGAGCGAGCGAGACAAGTGATTCGGCTGGAAAGAGAAAGCGAGATATTTTTGCGTACCCACGGTGGCAGTAAGTAAAGAAAACAGAAAACAACACCGCACGCAGGTGGAAAAACACAAAAACATCAACATACCAATGAGATACAATTGTATCTGCACACTAGCACACTCGCAGATACAATCGTCAAAACTTCCTAGCTATTGATAATTGACTGTTCCCCCCGTTCTCGCTATTGACTTCGTGCAAATTTGCCATTAATGCCGCCGCAGACGTCTCCAGATACAAGCTCAGATACACTTGCAGATACACACATTCGGATCTGTTTGTCTTGGCGCTTTTGTTTGCTCCCGAGCTGCCTGTCTTACGTTTGGCATCCGTGAGATATGCCAAAGACACAAAGACACATTCGCAAGTCCGTACTTGACTCCGTTCGCCGCTTGACAAATGTCAGCCAATTTGTAAAGCTTTTGGCCTAGAACGCAGCGGTTGGGGATATACTATAAATATCATTAATATGGCTACAGGGTTTCTGAATATTTATGGTGTGTTTAGAATTATTTAGAATATTTAAAAATATGCAAATCGGGTAAAATTGATTGACTTAAGCATACGATACTTTAGAAATATGTGTAATATATAACCTCTAGCTAAGCTTCGTCAGAACATCAGTAGGTCAAACCAAGCCTTATTATGTACACTGTATGGTGCAATTTTGTATTAGACAAGTATTAAACAAATCAATTTAACTGAACACAAAATATTTGTATATATTTCATGGAACATTGATTACATTCTTTAGGTTAAAGATATGATTGATACAGCATAGTTCTATAAATTCTATCAAATTACAAAAACTTATTAGAAAATTCGAGAATTAATTTTGCTCACATAATATATTGTATTTTATTTAAATGACAAGTCTCATTAAGGATATTTTGTTTGTTCTTAATCAAAGAAAATCTTTAAGCTTTAATTAAAGCACATACTTATTTTAGAGATGTTCATCATATTTAAATTATTTAAATGATAGATTGACTTATTTCTGTGTGATAAGAGCTTGATAAGCTTCTTATACGATTCCACATATTTGTTATGCTTAAAAATAGATTTATATTTTAATTTTATGTTCAATTGCCAATTGTCTTTTGAACTTATAAAAATAATTTGTTTGATTAATATAAATTTTTGCTTTTTTAATAAAATTTTATAAATTTTGGCTTAAAATAATAAAATAACTAACTCCGTCTCATCGATTGTGTTTGTTCTTCATCATCAGAAATCATGAACTACCATTTAGGCACTTACTTCACCTAAATATATTCATCAAAAATCTATAACTTCCAATTTAGTGAATTACTTCCCTTAAGAGATATTCATTAGAAATCTTTACTTTCCTTAAAGATTAAAATCACTCATTCTTGTTTTTATTTCATTGCAACTTAATTTTTCACCAAATTCCATCCCTGAAAACCTGTAATTTGGCGCTTTTATGCCGATATCTGAATAATTCACCATAAATATTCAAATTGGAAGCAGGCAATATTGATTTTCCCTTCAGCGATATCTCTGGGATTTATTGGTGCCACTGTTTCATCTCTGACCTCACACAAAGATCGATGTCGAAGTCGCATTGAAATAACTACCTGTTCGAGGATTCTTGCCCCGGAAATTCACTGCACTCGAGCGAGCAGAACTTATCGGCCAACTCTCGACATGATTAATTACCCAGCGAAGACCCTCGAGATCAGTTCGTTTGAATTGTGGCCAAAATATTGTCACGCTTCGGAATCGGAATAAAACGAATAAAACGAATAAAACGAGTAAGGCGAGTGAAACAGAACAAGTCTCCAAGGAAATGGTTCTCCGCTTGATTGATTCCACTTGGCGGCACTTGCCGATAAAGAAGGACAAGTTCCCAAATGATTCCGATTTATATTTATTGTCAACCTGGAGATCTTATATTTCTCCGCTTCGAGAGACGGAGAGAAACCCAAAGATTACACGGCAATTTGTTTTGTCTGCGGTATTTTCTGGGAAATATTTTCCATAATTTCTTCGGCTTAACCTTATCGCTCGAATTTATTTGTTTGCATAATGCGAGTGGGTAATTGAAATCTCAGAGGGGAAAATTGGGGCAGGGCCACCACCTCGAATTCCGTCTAATTCTATGGCCAGATTGAAGAAACACGCTTATGTTAGTTAACCCGAAATGTGCATTCTATGCAAATTCGGCCGAGATGCAAGATGCAACTGCGAAATTTATGCGAATGCTAATCAAGTTAACACCACAAAGTCGCAGTCGTCTGACAATTTTTAAGTGCGTATCTGTGTCGCTGCGACGGCGGCAACGGCGGCAACAATTATTAATGATTTCGCTAAATGTTACAGAAAATAATGACAGCACTGGGTGCTGTGCAGCTCCACAAAATTACAAATGCACACAAAATGCCTTTTGGATTTTTCATTTTGTGTTTTGTACTTCGGTTTTCGCTCTTCGCTTTTCAACACCTCGCAGCCCACATTTTCGTTTCGTTTCGTTTAGTTTCGTTGAATGAATGATTCGACATGTTCCAAGTGGGCGGGCCGCCTGAGGGCGTGTCGCTTTCAGTGTTGTGGGCGGGGGGTGGAGGGGGCGTGGCTGGGGGAACAGCAGGCGGCTGGTTCCTCCGAGCTTCATGGGCACTTTTTTGACATTTAGCGCGTGCGCAAACGCAGAAAGAAAGAAAGAAAGAGTCATGATCAAAGCATCTAACGATCTATTGCACACCGAGAAAAATATACCTAAATTACAAATATTTTAAGATTTTTATAAGCCCAATTACAAATAAACAAAATTACAAACGAAATGTTTTAGTATTTGTACTTCATCATGTTTATAAACCTAAAATTTATATATTTTGTTATTGAAATAATCCACTTTTATAAATGTATGCTAACTTATATTATTCATATATGAATTCTATAGAACATCAAAATAACACAGATCTCTGCTACCCATTTTCTATCACAAAAAAGTCATGGGTGGTGACGATATTTGAAGCTATTTTCTCCCAGTGAAAGGCCTCCATAATTTTCCCGTTTCCCTGTCCCACTTCAGGTGTTGGAGAGATGAGCCCCCAGTGCGGTACACCTCCGACATCATTTCTATGATCGCGTTAATCACCTTTCAAGCCCACTCGAAGCGAAATAAAACGATATGGCACTTGAGAGTGCTGGATGGGGATCTGGGATGTCGATGGCATGAGGGCAACTTATAGTACAACCGATATCATTGCTTACTCAGCAGGTTTCTCGGGACCCAACTATCATCATCTTTTTGGGGGGTGGGCAGGGGGGGTACGAGTGCTGCTAATGATGCGACTGCACAATTGGAATGAAATTAATCTCGCGCAGCAATTAATTAAATCCGGGCTGTGGGCAGGAGCAGAGAAAGCCAAGGCCTCCCACACCAAATCATCTATCCGCTAACTACGGCCAATAATAATTATTAATTGGGCTAACAAGTCTCTCCGTTTTGGGTTGTGAAATCTCTTCGCCTTGGCCACACAGGCCATAAACAACTGATACACCATAAATGCGACGACGACGCACAAAACAATTGCACCGCAACGAAATAATTAAATTCGTGTGAAATTAAATCATAAAAGTAACCATAATCTGGCCAAACCCAGAAACCCACCAGTCCACGTCAGACATCGCAGACATTGGCCAGACTTCAGGCACTGTAGTGTTTTCGATTCGACATTTATAATGATATTCGACACTGACACCGAAAAAGCAAACAGAAACGCCAAAATTTCCATAGCATTTTCTATCGATTTTTATGGCCAATCGGAAAAGTTTATCAATGTCGAGAACTTTTCTTCGAACGCGACATGCAAATTATGAAATTTATTTGGTGAACCCTAATTCTGCCTAAATTTCCATATAAGGTTGCGTTTTCTATTTGCTTATCTCGGTTTCTATTGTGATGTCGTTATAAAATTTGCTATCTGTTTGTTTTCGTTTACGATGTTCTTGATCAAACGATTTTCTGTTGATTTTTATGGCCAATTGGAAAAGTTTACCAGCGCCAATTTGCCCTAAACATACTTTATGGTTTGATGGGGTTCTCAATTTTGATAAGAATTTAAGTCGGCGTGATTTTCGAGGAAAAGCATGTAAAGTTTGTTACTTTTGGATTTGATTAATTTAAAAATTGGCCAACGTTTTTTATTTGACACTTGACCTTTAGTTAGCTAAACTTCTCATTTACTTAGTAGAAAGATGGCAAAAGTAAGCCAAACTTTTATATTTATGCATTTTATTAAATTAAGCCACACTTTTATGTATCTAAACTTAAATCAAATGATCAAAACTTGTATATATCTAAGATAAAATGCATTATGAAAACTTTAATATATCTAAAATTAATTAAACGAGTCAAATGTAAAATAACAGGATTTAATTTAATTTGTATGTGTTGTTTTAATTTACGTTATTTAATCTGGTGAGGCCTTGACTTTAAGACTCCCTAACTTTCACAATCAAAATTCAAATTCAAAAGTCTTTAGTAAACTAAATTCCCGAAAAATGAGTCCAAATTCACGGCGCTGCCTTACTCTGCTTTTCGTGGCAATATCTTTTTTGGGCCTCCACCTAATCGATGATCATATAAAACTTAAGAAGCGTAAGTTTGAGTTGCTAAATAAAAACACAGGGTATTGCATTGAACATATTTTATGATCAAACAGCCTTTTTGGCCCGTCATCGCCATGAAATCGAGGGGATCCAAGACGATTTGGTGCATTTGGCAGATAATGTAAGCCTGTAGCTAAGAGTTTTCATTTGAATAGCAATCTAAAGTTCCGAAAAGTGCACCATAGAGAAACTGGCGATGGAAGACTCACTGGAGTATCTGCAGATCAGCTGCCATGTGAATGACCTGCCAGAGGGTTATGTGAGAAGACTGAAGCCCGTGGATTATGGCCGTAGTTTCTTCCTGAACCAACGCATATTGAAGCCCCTAAAGCGCCAGTGGAATTTCCGAGTGCCCATGGATGCCGTCTCCTCAAACTTGATTGATTCGAGACTCCACTAGACTGATAAAGAAAATGTCAAAAACGAGCCAGCTTATCAGCGGATTCTTGGTGGCAGCGAAACTCTTGACCACCGGGGGATTTCAATTAATCCATGGGGTCAGCATAGAAGGAGCCGCTACTGGAAATGATCGGTAAATCGGTAGGTCGGTAAATCGGTAATGATCCGCGGGCCTTTGTCTTTAATGAGCTTATCCATCATCGCGGTCACAGCTCCCAGCGACTGCTCAAACTCATCTGTCACAGGGCTAATAGGTTTCATTAGTCATCTCCAATCGCTCGGTTTATCAGCTGCTGCCTTTTTTCGGTTTTTTTTTCGGTTTTTCTCTCGTTTTCTGGCCATTTCTCAGAGGGCCAAAAAAGGTGTATTTTCAGTTTAAGTTTGGTCTCACTGACAAAAAAAAGGATACTACACATTGAATTCATATAAAATTATATATAATATTTTAATTAGACATAAAATCATTATATAAAATATAATGCTATTTAAATTGACTGATTATAATACAAATATTTCAATTAATTTAAAACATATAAGATTTAAAATCCCATAGGACTTACATGCATTTTTTAAAATTAATATATTTTGAATTTAATTTCAATTTTCATATATCAAAATCAATTTTGGAAGTAGTCAATAACTAACTATAAATAAATAAAAATCAAAGCGAAAATACTTAAATTATGTACTACGATTTTTTTTACCAGTGCTCAATTGGCTTTTTACCTTTGCCACCTTTTCGTTTTGGACTTTGCGTGTCGACAGCAATTTTCACCTTAATTATTTTTGGTGGCAGGAGTCGTCGGGTGGACAAGGATGTGTCCAGCACGCGCTAATGTTTAATATCCGCCAGGATAATGGAAAGGGTAGTGGTTTCTGTGGTCTTTTGCGGGGGAGGGAAAGTGAAAAAAGACCGAAGAAGACACCCAGTCCAAGACCAGACCAGACAGCTATGCAAATTTCCAACTTTATTTGTATATTAAAAGGAGAAACCTCCACGCCATAATGATGAACCAAGGGAATACCTTGTGACGAGCGACAATTTGTGGAAAATTTTAATAAATTCTACTTACGCAAATGTGGTGAGCTAATGATACCGCAAAAGGTGTCAAGACAATAAATATGAACCATAAATATCTAAACAATATTCAAATTTTTATGTTAGTTCAATAAATTGGCGCCAATTAAATCTAATCGAATTTGTTATATGGCGAAAAAAATAACAATAAATTTGTATTTAAATATTCATAAAAGCAAGTGCGTAAGTTTTTAAAAATTGTACTCTCTGCACCCCGAAAAACTATTTTAAATATGGTAAAGACTAAACCCTTTTGTTAATACATTAGAATGTAGATATGACTTTATTACAGGCTTACATATTTGATTTTAATATAATTTAATATTTGAAAAATTTTATTATATAATTTAAAGTATAACTAACAAAGAAAAATACACCAAAGCAACGCCTATATAGTTATTGATGTCTAGATAATGATTATTAACTTCAAATGCCATTACCAAAATAAAGCTTATGAAGTTTTTGGTATAAACGTTTTGTTTGGTTACATTTTTTATGAAAATATTATTAATGGTTTAAATTTGTAATGACATTCTTCATTTATTTGCCTTCTAGGGCTGGTTAAAATTGAAAAGAGCTGATCTTTGAATATTTTTTAGGCACTAAGATTTAAATTAACATTTATTTATCATTTTAAGCACTTAATTTTTACAAAGATTACGACGAACCAGATATTCCCCAAAAGTTAAAGAGCATCTGCAAAACGGAAGCGAAGCGTGTGCTCGTAAATTATTGTGGCCACACACAGACACGGATACAGAACACACACACAAGGACACCCACAGGATGTCAGCTAGGTGTCCCTGTGTGTGTGTGTGAGTGTGTCTGTTTATTTGCCCATTTGGGCCATCGTCCTTTCGTGTCCTGGCTGTCTAACATTGTCCGTTCATTGTCTTGCCATGGCCTGTTTTTTGAGAGGTGGACTTTCCACCAGCGGTAAAAATGAGAAAATGGGAAATGGGAAAACGGGGATGGAGTCTTCCCTGTTTGCCATTCAATATTGGCGCCATTGTGACCCCCACCCCGCGACTCCTTGCAAGTTCTTTCCCCTTCCCACAAACGCGTTCAATTAGTTAATGAAAAAGTTTCCAATTGGAAAGCAACGTTCGAGTTCAACTAACGACATGGCGGGGCATTAGGGGGTTAAGGACTTGCGCCTTTGTAGAATATGCCTTCAGGTCGGAAATTTATGCATGTGATTTATGCACAACAACGATTGCCAATTACAATATCATTTCTCTTCTTGTCTCCTCGACTTTGTGTTTGCATTTGTTCATTTTGTCTTGCCTTTGGGTTCCTTTTTTTCCATTTTTATTTTTTTTCACTTTTTACCTGTATCTTTCGGTGAGTGTGCGTGTGTTGGGTGCCATTAAGAAATGTGTCAAAACACGTGAGGAATTATATAAGTTAAAATACGACAGCGGGGGTTAAACAGTCAGAGAAGACTCGGTAAAAGGACAAGGAACTGGTGAGAGAATTAATTGATTTTTTTGGGTTGGTATTATAACCAACATTTAGTACTTTATTCACATTGCTTATTCAGTTTTGTAAATAATAGACTAAGAATTAAATATTAAATTAAATCAGAAACAAAATTTGCAATCATTTATATATTACATTTATATTTTACTGATTAAATCTATATTTAGCTATTTATTTAATTAAACTAACTCGAAATCACAATATTGGTTTATACAAGGGATTACGATTAAACATTAAATCAAATTTAATAAAAAGAAGAAGGCCTTCATCAATTTATCTTAAGCAACATATAACGCACTTAGAGAACTCTACTTTAAAAGCAGACATAAGATATATGTTAAGCCATTAGCAAATGACCTTAAGCCTTGCCGAAACATAAATTTCGTCTTGTTAAATTTCTCCAGCATTTTTTAATTTCACTAAATTCCAGCTCAATCAGTAAATGAATTTCAATTTGCAGCGACTATCATCCCTATTAGAAATGCAATCAAAAGTTCCGCAAGCGCATCGCTTCGTAAATCACATTCATTTTATGAATGAAGAGAACAAACAGACCCCCTGCGCTAAATTCTGCAGATACCTGAATGCGGATAGCTACAGACTGCAGACTGAAGACTCCGAGGTTATTTATGGGCCAATAACTTTACAACTAAACGCTCATCTACATTTAATGGCGATAATTTTTGACGCAATTCGAGAAGCAGACACGTCGGCTCTTGGAGCCTCTTTGGCTGTGGCTCTTCTGCATCCCAACTCCATGAAGATGGCCTACAAACAAGAGGCAGCAACCGCAGAAGATAAGGCAAAACACTTGACACCTCGACTTCGGCGTTTTGTTTCCTTTGCGTCGCCATCGGGCAACTTCACTGAGGGAAATAATTGTGCTTTCCATGAGCAAATAATATTCTTTGCTTTCAAAAACTGAAGTTATTTTTTGATGAAAATTGTAATGCTGGAAAGCATCTAAAAAATCAATAAGTGGCACTCTTTAAAATAAATTGGTGTATTAAAAACTAATTACTAATTTAATATTAGGTTTACAAAATAGCATGGTACAAAGAGAAGCACTTCAGTTTTCAGTATTTTCTATGCTCCAAGCTTAGGAATTTTCTTTAAGTGTATAAGGTGCGTGAGGGCTTGTACCGCGTTAAGTATTTAGAAGGAGAGACCAATAAAAAGAGCTCTAGTGAAAAGAAGTAAACAAAGGCAGCGATCGTAAATTCCCTCTGAAAAGGCGAATGCCACTAAAAGGAGTAGGAATGTTGTAAATTTGGGGATTTCGAGATGGCAACAGCTGCCTGTCGAATCCCAAAAGAATATGTGGGTGGCACAGGTGCTTCAGGTGGATCAAGTGGTTCAGTGGCAATCACCCTTCATAGATCATGGCATTGTATATCGCTCCACAAATCGATTTCAGGCTTCATTGGCCGCCCTGCACAGGAAACTCCCGCGTTTTGTGCCAAGCTTTTCCTTTGTTTTTCCCCAGTTTTTCCACAGTGAAAATCCAGCAAGTTAGCCGCTCTATTGATGCTCGGTCAACCAGTGAGTTTCTGTTTTCCGTTTCTGTTTGCTGAATGTTTTTTCTTTGTTTACCGAATGCCGCGCGCCAAAGTCTCGACTATTTTTTTTTTTGGGTTTTTGGTTTTTGCTCTTCTCATATGCGTTCTCAATATTTCCATCATTTCCCTTGACGCGTTTTCTCCATTTCCACGGCAGTCGCCTTTTTGTTCTGCCACCCCACCTTCATTCCCTGAATTTGTGTCATTTGCATTGGCTTTTCCTGTCCGCCACTCGTTTTGCTTTTTCCTCTGGCTTTAATTTCTGTTTGCTGGGAAAGTAAAACAAAGCGAGAGTTGTTGACTTTTGATTCTGGCGATGGTTGAATGGTTGAGTAGTTTGTGGGGTGGGGGCAATCTAGGGTTAGGGGGGTAAAAGGGTGTTAAAGGGGGTTACAAGGGCTCCGAGAGGGAACGTGCCAATGACCAATGTTCTGCTCTAATTCGAATTTCGACGATGGATGGAGTGTGTTTTAGTGGAAAAAAGACCGAACTACATCGAAAAGGTTATACTAAAATGATTTTAATTGCTATTTAGTAAATAAGTTTATGAAATGTTCGTTTATATTTTACGACACTCTTCTAATTTTTTCTCAGTATTTTGATTTTGTATGTTTTTTTTATTTATTCCCTAAAAAAAGGGAAACTCTGGAACGACTTGAACGACTTTTTCGGAAATTTTGAAAGGGGTTAAAATCATTAAAATTGCAAAAAATCGAACCGAATTTACAAATCAAGTTTTGAACGCAGTTTTTTAGGTAACTAAGCACCAAGACATTCAAGATATACCACTTAAAAGTCGGATACTTAATAGAAAAGTTATAGATATAAAACTGCCGGATTTTGGTCACTTTTCTGTGGAGCTATTTTTCGGGTCTTAATTAAGGAGTTAAATCGTAAAAACAAGAACTCATCATTTAAAAAAAAATTTAAATGCAGGTTTTTAGAGGCTTAAGCCACAAGACTTTGAAGATATACTTCTTTGAAATCGGATAGGGGAAAGAAAAGTTATGGATTTAGAACTGCAGGTTTTTGGTCAATTTTCTGCAAACACGACTTTTTCGGAAATTTTGAAAGGGGTTACATCATTAAAATTGCAAAAAATCTACCCGAATTTTCAAATCAAGTTTTGAATGCAGTTTTTTAGGTAACTAAGCACTAAGGCATTCAAGATATACCACTTAAAAATCGGATACTTAATAGAAAAGTTATAGATATAAAACTGCCGGATTTTGGTCACTTTTCTGCAAAGCTATTTTTCGGATCTTATTTAAGGAGTTAAATCGTAAAAACAAGAAGTCATAATTTAAAAACAAAATTTAAATGCAATTTTTAAGAGGCTTAAGCCACAAGACTTTGAAGATATACTTCATTGAAATCGGATGGGGGAAAGAAAAGTTATGGATTTAGAACTGCAGGTTTTTGGTCAATTTTCTGCAAACACGACTTTTTCGGAAATTTTAAAAGGGGTTACATCATTAAAATTGCAAAAAATCGACCCGAATTTACAAATCAAGTTTTGAACGCAGTTTTTTAGGTAACTAAGCACCAAGACATTCAAGATATACCACTTAAAAATCGGATACTTAATAGAAAAGTTATAGATATAAAACTGCCGAATTTTGGTCACTTTTCTGCAAAGCTATTTTTCGGATCTTATTTAAGGAGTTAAATCGTAAAAAAAAGAAATCATAATTTAAAAACAATTTAAATGCAAGTTTTAAGAGGCTTAAGCCACAAGACTTTGAAGATATACTTCTTTTAAATCGGATGTGGGAAAGAAAAGTTATGGATTTAGAACTGCAGGTTTTTGGTCAATTTTCTGCAAACACGACTTTTTCGGAAATTTTAAAAGGGGTTACATCATTAAAATTGCAAAAAATCGACCCGAATTTTCAAATCAAGTTTTGAATGCAGTTTTTTAGGTAACTAAGCACCAAGGCATTCAAGATATACCACTTAAAAATCGGCTACTTAATAGAAGAGTTATAGATATAAATCTGCCGGATTTTGGTCACTTTTCTGCGAAACTATTTTTCGGATCTTAATTAAGGAGTTAAATCGTAAAAACAAGAACTCATACTTTAAAAACAAAATTTAAATGCAGGATTTTAGAGGCTTAAATCATAAGACTTTGAACATATACCACTTTGAAATCGGATGGCGGAAAGTAAAGTTATGGACTTAAATCTTATAAAAAATGCTAAATTTGGCGACCTCGAAAAAATAAGTTTCAATAGTTTGTGGTTTAATTTTGGAATGCCATACCTCGTTGAATTCGTCATGGAACATTTAATCGATTCCCGTTAACAGCTTAAAAATGTTGTTTCGGTTTAATATTAGCAGTTAAAATGGATAATGATACCCCTTTTTAAAAATGCGAAATTACCTCGGTTTTCGGTTGTTTTATTAGAACTAAATGTTCAAAAATTTTGTTTGGCTAAATTTTCGAAAAAGAGAGTGATACAAAATGCGAAAATTTCCCAAAATAATAATTTATAACTTTGAATGCCATTTGATTGGAATTTCATTACGAAATCTACAAAAAAACGTATAACTTTTGTTAGTTTGCAGTCAAAAAATAGTTAAGTCTATTTTAAATGCTCATTTAATTCAAATTAAAAAAAAAAAACAATAATTTTCTTTATATTCTTCTAGGTTGGACTTCCAGCAAGATCCTACGAAAACTAAGCTCATGGTTGCCTGGGGACTGGAAAGGAATTCTGCAGTCTAGGCGCATTTCAAATTATTCATTAAAAATTGTAGTACATTTTTGGATTCACACTAACAATTGAGAAGCTAATTAATGAGCAGTTTTAAATAGCTTAATTAACGTTTAACAAGCACTAATATATAGTTATTTTGAGACGAAATAAAAAGTTTTGTTTAGCACATTTTTGGGTGTTGCCTTTAAATTTTCATTGCGTGTATTTGCAGGCATCTTAATGATTTGTATGAGATATTATAAGAAGTTTTTTGTAGCATATTTTTGGGCTTCGGCGTTTACATCTTCATTGCGTGCATTTGGGCAAACTTTGACAACAACAAAAGAAAAACGTCTACAACAACAACAACAAACATATCGCTGCAAAAAGCGATTACAACAACAACAAAAACCAATTACAAAAACAACAAAAAAATTTGTAATCATTTTGTTTTTGTTGTTGTAGATGCTTTCGTAAATTACAACAACAACAAAAACCAATTACAAAAGCAGCAAAAACAAGAATATCGACTCAAAAAAATTACAACAACAACAACAAAAATTGTTGTTGTAATCGCTTTTCATAGCGTTTGTTGTTGTTGTTGTTGTAATCATATTTGTTTTGTTGTTGTAGATATGTTTCTTTTGTTGTAGTCGAAGTTTGCCCAAATGCACGCAATGAAAATGTTATCGCCGAAGCCGAAAAATAGGCTACAAAAACTTTGTATTTTAGCTAAAAAAAATAATGATGCCTGCAAATAGCTGATATGTGCATAGACTGCCCAAAAGTATGCTACAGATAATATTTTTAATTAGTATTTCTTCTTTTATTTAATTAAAACTAAAAGAAACCAAAAACAATTTTTGTTTTTAAACTTTATTGTGAAAAAATACTTTTTTTATTTATTCTTAAACAATAAAACATTTTTGTCATTTATTGCTTACAAATACTTATTTACACTAATGACTGTCGCCACCTGCTGTTCGATCTTAGAAGTTCAACTAAAACGTGAGTTCCTGCCTTGTCCATAGGGTGCCGCTCTATTGGTTGCCAAGTAAAAATACAAGGTGGCGCTGTAAAGAGAATTCAATAAAAAGTGTTAGTTTTAAACAATCTTTTAAGCAAATGCTATACAAACCTTCGATTGACATGTTCTCCCATAAAAACGGTTTGATCCTCTTCTCCAAGTCCAATTTTATTTGACTGCGATTTGTCCGTGAAGCAATTGTCAACATGCCGACTTTTAATGGCCCTCAGACTACACGAAATTGCTGGAAAATTGCGCTTCATTCCAATGGATTCTGCGTAAAACAAGACTGCCCTGTTGTGGCTGCAGCTGTCTGTTGAAAATATAAATATAAATGCATAGAAATAGTAGAATAGCAAAAATAATAAATAATAATTACAAGCCTCATGCAGTAGCTTACTGGCTGCGATGACATCCACATTTTCGCATCCTGGCTGTGGTGCCTGGCCGAAGTTGGGATAAAAATCGACTCTTCCCCGAGGTCTTATATCGCCGAACAGAGGGTAATCCGTGTGGATCACATCCACGAACTGAGCCGCATTCGGGTGCAAGCTGTCATCCGACCGAGTTGAAAATAGGGGAAGTGCTGGATCCAATCCGGTAACTCTGCTCAAAGTTCCATTGAAATACCGCCCAATGCGACCAGCGATATGAGCTCCCAAACTGTGACCTATGACATGGACCCTGTCCAGATTAATGCCATGTCGCCGGAGGAATTCCTGCAATGATTTCGCCAGAACCCGAGCCACCTTCTGCACAGCCAAGCGTGAGGTGGCATAATCCAAATTGGCCGCTGGTCCCCAGTCAGCCACCAGTATATTCTCATAACCCTGGGCTGTGTAAGCTTAGGGATTTCGAATTGTTATACAAAAATATAGCTGCTATAAACTATAAAACTCGACCAAGCAAAGTGCAGACTATTAAAAGATAAATCAACTCCAAATGCTCACCATTTCGCAGCGGCATAATAGAGCTGTGAGTGCGTGATCCCAGATAACCATGAACGATCAGCTTGACAGATGCCACGGTATCCAGCACCTCCACATTCTCCAGGAGCACATCGCCAGCTGAGTTCAGATAGTATATCTTGCTCTCGCCCACCAAAGAGTCCAGCAGAGCGGCTTGTAAGCCCAAAAACTGGCAGAGAATCGGCACCAGACAAAAACTACTGCTTGTCTTGGCCATGTCTACTCTTGGTTAATCGAATAACTAAAGGTTTTCTCGCCAATCCCACCTTTATATAGCTTTAAAATAGGTTGCGTTCCGTTAATCGTTCAATTAGGGATAGATTTTCCAGACATGACGACATTTCAAGAGGGTGTTCTGTTACTGTATCGGCTAGGCATTAAGTAATTTTCCATAAATATTTTACACACACGCACAGAGAGATTCAAAGCTTAGGCTAGAGTTAAAATGCAAGCAATCGATTGTGGGTTATCCCTGATTTCGGAGATGGCAGTTATAGATATATCCAGATACATCCTATCGCCTGAGCGCATCCGATCCATCGGCAACGGGGCGTATCATCCAGCGAACTTTCTTTAGGGAGTATTTTGCTCCTCGGAAGGTATCCCACCACATTCCGGTGTCACCAGCTTCAGCATAGTTCTGGTCCTGGGGGATATATTTGCCAAACGAGTTGCTGGTGGCACAGTTACTATACCATCCAGCTCCCCTGTGCTTCATGGCACAGTTGCACTCCAGACAATTGTCGTTGTCGCTATCTACGGTGCTAAACTTGGCACCAGCATGGTAGGACAGGGAATCCCCTGCCGAGTTGGTTAAATTTTCCTGGTATTTGCCCAATATAGTCAAGGGATACAATTCGCTTTCGCTGCCAATGGCAAAAGAGGCATAGTTCGCATCCACCTCGTTGCCCGCAAAGTCCTCCATCACGATCCTCAGTTCGTGCAGTGTCGAAGAGGTCAGGGCATGCAGTTTGTTCAGCCCAATGAAGAAATCCGCAGCCAAATTGCCAAATCCTTCGCGATAATCCAGCCAGCCGCGCTCGAAGTTCACATCATCGGAGCTGCGCCTTAGGATCACAGTCCAATCTTGTTCGCATGACACATAGAAGGATTCGGAATCCGGAGTAAGCTTCACCTTCAGGATTCCCGGAGCAGCGAGGTTCGAGTACTCGCAGCCGGTGGGCATGGTGGGATAGTTCGGATGGACACCATCTAATGCACTGGGTCCGTAGAAGATCGGCGGCTGAACTGCACTCGGTCCATGACTCGTTCTCTGGAGGAAATGATTCTGGCGCCTGAAATTGATATATTTTGGATTAATAAAACTTGTTTTTTAATCGAAATAGTGGGTGTCTCAGTGTTAAATTAAATTTACAAAAGGTAGCCATGTACTGATAATCGCAGGCTTTTTATAATAATACAAACAAACAAATAACTAATTAAAAATTATAGCTCATGGTTTGTTATCTGTTCCTCTACATCATTAAATATAAAAAAAATATGTATATACATATTAAACATCAGAACAAATAACTAAGAAATCCATGTTGAGCAAATTTAAAATTGAGTGTTATCTGTTCTTTTAACATCTTGATGTTTAAAATCTGAACTTGTTTCAATGAAGTTCATTCTTCTAAGAATTAAATTAAATGGTTCCTAAAAAAACCAATAAGAAATGTTGTTGATAAAAAACAGAAGACAGACATTTGAAGTTAATCTACTTAATTTATATATTTACCTAATAACCCGTGAAAGATTGGCCACTTCAATCTGCACTGATCTCACACTCAGGGCAGTGGAAGTCAAAAGTGTGGCCAAGGCGTCCAGGCGTTCATCCAAAATAGGATCCGAAACACCCCTCGTAGGCCGCGAGTGTTCTGTTAAAAAATAAATAAAGTTATTTAATATTTATTTACAAGGTAAGTTAATAAAAAGGATGGCAAACACAACATCAACAATTGTAATATCATTATTAAGTTACCATTCAACTTTTTGCGATTGTTAAGTTTGTGTTTCAACTCCCTTACACGGCGTAGAGCAAAAATCCGATTGATTTTACCTTTAATATAGTTCAGAGTTTCTCTCGAAAGATTCTGAACTTGTTCAATGCTGTCCAATCGTGAATTGAAGTCCAATTGCTGGGCTTTAATCGATTCTATTCGAGCTGTACCGCTGTCCTCCAGCTGATCTAATCTGAAATATAAATACATATATATATATATACATTTAATAAATAACTGAAAAGCATGGGGAGAATTTGAAAGAATTCCCTTGAGTCCAGAATTGAATAAAGCTCTCCCCTTTTTTTTTCTGTTTTTTATTGTTACTCATTTTGAATTTGGCATTTAATTGCTGTTTGCCAATCGATCAACAAAAAAAAGAGCAATTAAAAGCAACAAAGAGCGAAATATATTAAGCAAATAAACGAAACGTTGAGAACCGATTTGTAAACACTCTCCGGATGCGTGCGAAAATCAGCAGAAATTTCTGCGAATCCATAACAATAAATTTGACCCAAAAAAAGGAAGAGCGGCAACAGATGTTACTTAATTTAATTGCAGATAATTGACTGACTGTTTGAACATCACTAGCCTTTGAATTCTTCTGCCAAATAAATCGCAAAGTTGCACTGATAAAAAAATGTATATATAATATTTTACTTTTATATATTAAATCACAATATTAAATACCTTGCATATTAAAGTTTGAAATAGTTTCTATTTGATTTAAATGCATTTTATTTAAGTTCAATATATATAGTTTAAATTTGAATTAAAGTTTCAGATATTAAAATCAATTCAAAAAAAAATCAATAAAAAAAATGTTAATTTTTTCATTTTTAAAAACAAATTATAAAATATTTGGATTTACTGCGCTTCTTTTACCAGTCTGCCAAATGTTTTTTGTTTTACCGGTTTTGTAACGAATGTATTTAAGATCTGTTGTGAGTCTATGTGAAACCAGTTCTCACTTCTTATCGATGACTTCCAGGCGGTGGCGCTGGTCCCCGTCCAAGGTCGCCAAAAGGCTTACGCGATTGTTCAGGCTGGTCATCAGTTGGTGGCAGTTCTCACTTTTTGGAGGACTCGTCGTGGTGGTGATCGCTAGACCCTTGAAATTGGCAGAACAAAAAAGGGAGACGCTACAATTAAGCAAACACGAGGCCAGCGCATTGAACTTGTTCTGGCCAAAACGAAACCTGCTGGCCAAAAATCAGCAGCGCGAAGCCAAGCTTAAAATTCACATTACAGTGGACGACCGAGAGAGCAAACACATCACGTTATGCTAACGAGTTTGCATTTTTAACAAAGGGTCCATTTATTTTATTTATCTTGAGTTTATTTTCTGCTCTTGCTGTATGTTTTGCCTGGAACATAAAACAGTTGGGCAAAGCTTTCGGTGTGTATATATTTTGTATGCACTCTCTTTGACATTTTCGTTTCTTACTTTTGTAGCTTTTTCGTCTTTCATTTTATTGAGCATTTGAAGAATTGCTTAATCTTTCAACTTGCATTTCGAAACAGAACTATAAATTGTTCTATTGTAGTATTTTTATCCAAATTTTCGCAATAAAATGTTGAATTATTTGTGAGATTTTTTCATTAGAAATTGTCTTTTTTGAATTTTTGTAGCTTTTTCTTCTTTAATTTTATTGAGCATTTAAAGAATTGCACAATTCTTGGACATGCATTAATCATTTCGAAACAGAACTATAACTTTGTCTGCATTTCAATTTCAAAACACCGAATTGAGTTAAGAATTTTAATTCATTTCTGTATTATACACATTTTTCCAATAAAAACGTTGAATTAATTGGGAATATGTTTCAGTACGGAGTTTTACCCTTGAAATTGATTGCTCTTTCGGTCGTCGGTCGTAACGAATTTCCACTGTAACCTACTCGGAAGCTATTGCCGCGCGATCGCGTTTGTATTTTTCGGTTATGTGGAGATGGAGGAGATGGAGTTGCCTGGGTTGCTTCGGGAACTTCCACCACAGAACCGGTGCTCGAAGCGCAAAGTGCAGCCATCACCACGACGATGGCCATCGTCACCAATTGGGGCCTCATCATCTAGCTTTGTTTACGCGTCGCTCAAGTCAAACAAATCACTGCCAAATCATTCGGGTATAGTGTTTGACACCTAGCCTTCGCTCCACACCCAAGATCTATTGAAAACCTAAGATCACAGAGCCAGAAGAGAGATACGTCCGTTCCGTTCGATATTCGCGAAGATACTGAGCGCATTGCAAGATCTGTTCGATTATCGTGTCATTTCGAGAGGAGCTTTGGCAAAAAGCTTTCGCGAGATGCTCCAAAGAGTGTATTTCTCAGAGGGATCGTCTTTGTTTACACACTGTTTACTGTCTGAAAACAAAAATCCCCTAGGCTTTTTAGTCTCTTTGGGTTGTTAACCATACAGGTGAATACTTAACATGCCCAGCACGCCGAAAACAATTTAACACGGCTCGTATAGAACGATGGACACAAGTTGAGAATTATTAATTGCCTGTGCATAAAAAAATGGCATGAAATCACTACTACAAACTACTAGTCTTGAGCTTAGCTTTAGTCTTTAGTCACAGTATCATTTTAAAGCTAATGAGTTAGGGGTTACTACTGAAGCCATGATTTGCTCTTTCATCAGTTCTTATCATATTTCATTATTAACAATTATAAATAGCACAGCTAGCATCAGTTATAGTACTATTTAATGCTGACTAACTATAATAGTATAG
This sequence comes from Drosophila elegans, assembly GCF_018152505.1. Classification (NCBI taxonomy): domain Eukaryota; kingdom Metazoa; phylum Arthropoda; class Insecta; order Diptera; family Drosophilidae; genus Drosophila; species Drosophila elegans. Next base: position 1,585,174 of record NW_024545578.1, read on the forward strand.
TTTTTTGTAATTACTTGGAAACTTAGAATGTATAACTACACTGATACAAAAAATGGAATAGAAAAAATAAGTATTTGTATATTAAAACCAAAATTTAATATTTCATGTATAATTTGAAACAAAACATAATAATATTAAAAAGAATGCGTATAAAGTTGCACGGTTTTATTTTAACAAATTTATTTAGATTTAAAATATAAACTAAATGCATTATATTTAATTTTAATTTGGTTTTAAATTTAAATAAATTTTCAGAAAAAGATGAAATAGTAAAAAGGTCTAAAAAATCATTATAAAAACAAATATCCAAAATGCAAAACAGCATAAAAAATTTATATATAAATTCAATTGAACATGATAATATTAAACACAATGCTAATTAAAAAAATTAAAAATTTGAATCGATTTAAATTGGAAACAAATTCTTAGATATTAAAATATTACTTTAAAAACCGCAGCGGATGAAAACCAAATTAAAAACTATGTAAATTAAAAAATTTAAATAAGTCATAGGTACTTAGATTTAATACCAGTTTTTTTTTAACAGTGTAATTACTTTATTGGTAACTAAGAAGGTTTAACTACATGCTTTAAAGAAATGTTGATTATAGTATGCAAATTTAGTTAGTAAGCTTTGTAGCCAAACAATTTAAGATATTCATGTATCTCAGTTTTGTTCTTAAAAATCTATTAAAAGTCTTGTATGATTTAAAATGTAGTAAAATACTTTTAATTATTCACTTCCAGTAAACCTACTTATCGAAGGCTTCAGTCTTAAGTAATTAGTGTTAATTGCTATATAATTTTATGCAACTGATGCTCTCTTGGTTCACCGTTCAAAATTCACTACGTACTTTGAATCCAAATGATATGCAAAACCCGTTCATTGGCAACTCGCATAAGCCTGCCTCAACTTGGAATCATATATCCATATATTAAGCCACAAGAAAGGGTAACCAATGAGTAATAGTGTGTTTGGAATCGCACGGCAAATGCCCAAGTTGTCGGCCTTTGTGAAATTCCCCCTACGTTGACAATTTATTTATAGAGTTCTACGATTGCGGTTTTATTAATATGGATTTTGGCCTTAGCCCGTCATTGGTTGGAAATAATGAAAGACTCACGAGCAGAATAAATATGGACAGAGCAATTGCAATTGCACTTCTCATTTGGTTTTACAACACTGATATAAATATTGATCTGACGATTGAATTCAACATTTTATGTATAATGTATAAATTATATAAAATCATAATATTAAATACAGTGAAAATGAAATTACATTTTGAAATATTTAAATCAACTTTTAAAATAGTCAATAACAAAAATTTTAAATATTGTAATTGTTTCATATTCAAAATAACAAAAAACCGCAATGGATAAAAATACTAGGATTTACTACGATTTTTTTAGCAGTTCATGAGCTTACCTTTGATTTCACGTTGTTCCGCATTATGTCACTTTGTGATTGTTTTGCTAAATTACTATACAATATACAATCAATAGTGATGGGTTTTATGGGTTTCTGAAGGTTTACAGCTGCATCCGAGTTGGCCATTGGGTTTGGGGAACCTTTTTCGTTGGCCAGCTGCAAATAATTCGTGATGAGATGCCCGCTTGCAGATACCAAAAGTCAGCAAACTCTATTTATGGCCCGAAGATGACGCAATCTTTGGATGAGATGGAAAAAAAATTCGATGGGGAAATGTTTCTTTACATCATGTTCATTGTTTGCTACTTGCCCGAAAATATAGATGTGTCATTTACATAATTAAAGCCTTTGGATCCCATGCATGCCACCCATTTTGTTGTCATCCTCTTGAATTATTTCAATTGCTTGAATTGGGTGTGAGTTCACTTCAAGGCATGCCAATCAAAAATTATTAGCTTGTGTTGTTATTTATGGCTAGATGACTCTAGGCCATTAATCAGTTGAAAATTCTTGAAAACAAACAGTGCTTTCTTTACTTTTCATTGGCCTGGGCCGCTTTTTATTTAATATTAAATTATTGTACAGGTTGAACTTATTCAAATTGTATTTAGTTGCCATCCATTTCTTGTTAAATCATAAACATTCAATATTTTTCCGTTTCTTTGCCATTCTCTTGCCAAATATTGTTCTTTTCGTCTTTCGCTACTTAGAAATCAACTACAAATATTTACAAAATCTCTCCACTTTCATTCTTTATTCATATTTTTATTTGGGGGTTGTTTCGTTTCGTTTAACTATACAAAAATGCTTACGAGGTAAACATAAAATTTGCATGCTCCATCTAAACTATCGCCTAACTGCATCGAGAGTTCGTAATTTGTGTTAATAGATTTATTTTGTTTTTAACAAAGGTACATTAAATATATATACGACGAATTCAATGCATTAAAAATATTTAAGTTTCATATCGTTCCTGCTTTTCTTCTCAGATAATGTTCTTGTTTTATCTTTCGCTTAGCTACTACATAGAATACGTTCCGCTAAAAACATTCTTAGTATTTACTCGTTTCGATTACGTTATTATTAGATTAGATTTAGATTAGTTTTCGCCATTATCTTTTGTTTGCTTTGCTCATCTCATCTCATTTCGAATGTTGTGCAAAATAATCAATTGGTTGGAAAATGTCTCGAAAAATCATCTCTTTATTTCGGTTTCTCTGATAAAACTAGCATTTAACGAAAACGAAAATCTTTGTCAATTTCGTTCAATTCGATTCGATTTGTTCCATTGGCTCATTGGCTTATAAACTATGGACGTAACCTTCGGGATGGGAAAAGTGCAAAAGTGCGTTGCCATGCTTCGTTACCTTTTGTTTTGCGAAAAGCGAAATTTCGCCGAAAACCGAAAATAAAAGAATGCGTAAACATCCTCTTTGCTAAATTTCAAGTGTGTGCAAAATTTTGCTTCGATTTAACATAGTATTTTTCATCTTGGCCAGCAGCAGTAGCAAACAATTCTAAACAATATTTGCTTGCCCAGCTTTTCTACGTGGGTTTCTCTAAAGTGCCTAATTCTTTATCTTTATTAAGTTTTTGTTTACTTTGTATTGTGTTTACCTTGCTGCACTGTAGTGTGTGTGTGTGTTGTTTTTTGCATACTTTTTTCATAAATCACAGAAAAAGTTTATTCATTTGAAATATTTGGTTTTAGATTTGCCTTTGCTTAAATTTGACTTTTACCTTTTGCTACAAAATATAATCTGGTTGAGTGTGTGAACGCTATTAAAACGTGGCCCTAATCGAGTTGTTTTTCGAGTTATTTAAGTTTTAACTATTGATGTCTCCATGGAGAATCTTAGCAATTTGATTGCCTACAACTCAAATTGGCTTTCGCGTCCTTCTCATAGATTTATACGATATTCATAATATATTTTGTTCTACACTTTAGTTTGCTCTACTCAAATCGTTTTTGTTTTTGTTTTTGATTTATTTACTTGTTTCAAAACCATGTGAAGTGTCTTTGATTTCAATTTGCACATTTGTTAGCTCTTCTTTGAACTTCTCTTGAATATTTTTTAGTGGAACCCGTCGACTTCGGGCGTCCTCTCGTTTTTGGCCAAAAATACGATACGTTTCTTAGAGTATGGAAATGGTTTGGGCTTGGTTTCGATTCGATTAGCTACGAACTCTATGTAAAATACTTGGTTAGGTTACTTTAGTGTTTAGATGATGGCTATTTTATCTCGAATTTACTTTTGGTTGATTGCTAAAAATTTGATTCTACTATTTGCGTTCTTTGCTAGTTTAATTGTTTAACTATTCGCTTACGTTTGCCTCGAAAATGTTATGATTTATAATCCGCCAGCCTTCCCCCCGTTCATTAATTTTTCACTAAATGTTCCTAGGAATTCCATCATCTTACTCCACACGCCAGCAAATCTCTGTGAAAAGAACTAAAAAGTTGATTAAAAAACATAGGAAAACAAAAGCAAACTTATATGGTATATAAATGATTTAAATTTATTTGTTTTACATATCTTTTAAGATTGTTTTACTTGCTTTTTACATAAATTCATTTAATAGTAATAAAATTATCACTTAAACAGCGCGGCGAATTTATTTAAACCATAATGACAAAGGATGCAGTTACAAAATCATACAATCAAACGAATTAAAAGAGCTAAAGTATAAATGTTGCTGCTTTGAATGTCTGCTGTGCATATTTAAATTTGAAAATATATAAAATTTAAGATTAATAATTGCTTGGAAAGAATCGTACATATGTTGAGCGCATTTTGGTTGATTAATTAATGGTTGTTTTTTAGGCGCACATTCCCGCCCATTCATTAATTTTTATTAATTGCACTCTATTAAAGCAGTCACCAATCGAATTTTTTATTTGCATTTTAAATAAACACTCAAGAGCCGAACATTCGCATTGAACAAATCGACTCAAACTAAAGCGAAAAAAAAGAATGGAAACGAAATACAGACATGATGATGATTATCTCTCACTCATTGCAAACGAAAATATTGCGTAACCCACAGAGGCAATTCACTCACTAAAAGCTAGCATTAATTTTAAAATTTGTTTAGCTTACAAAAGAATACAGAAAAAAACACGTCTGCGCTTTGACTAAACTGAGTATCCTTTTTTCGACGCGCGACTTCAGGATGGCGAAAGAAATCTAAACTAACTTTAAGCAATTTGACTGAAATTAAAATGCCGCCATGTCTTCTGCTAAACTCACTGCGAAATCAAACTAATAACTAACAAGTATCGTAGAATTATAGTACAAAACTTCTGCGCGTGCGAGAAGTTCCTCTTGCATTTTATATATGGCTGTCGATTTTGCTGGATGATGCGATATATAGTAGGTTGATTGACAGATTGGATAGAAAGTCCAGGATCCAGTAGGATTGGGTGATTGGGTGGTGATTGGTGGTGATTGCTGAGGACTGGGATCCTAACAGTAGAAACGTACGCCATCCACAGAGAGGACTTGCTTTAATTTTCATTTATTCTGTCGATTTGGCTCCGTATAAAGCTGCACGCCTTCCACGGTGAAAATTGAGGTTTCTGCAAGAAAAGGTCACAGTCGTAATAAGTTAAAAATATTTTAAATTATATTTGTAATTGAAAAGTTGGAATTATGACAACATGTTGGGCTCAGTTCTGACCATGACATAATTTAATTTACGGCCATCGAATAGCGAACGACCGACAATTAAAATTGCCATTGGCAAAATTACATTTTCCAGCCACACATGATGCACTAACACAGTTGCTATAACACCCCAATCACCCTCAAATCTCACACGGATTTGTACAGTAAATACTTTAATGGGTGAACACTTTGTAATGTGAAGATTTGTAAAAACTAGAAATTTTTATTCAAAATAATGCACCTATTTAGCTTTAGACTACATTCTTCACAAAATATTTACTTTAACAAGAAAATTTTAGATTACTGCCAAAGCTAATTAAACATTATGCATATAAAAAACAAGTCTAGAACAAAATGGAAATAACATATTTAAATTGAATAAACACAAGGTATTGCACGTAAAATTAGCGTTCTGCACTAATAGTTTATGAATAATTGTCTTTAAAAACATTCAGATAACTTCTAAAGCGAAATGAACCTATTTTTAAAGCCAATTACAACAGCATAGTGCATTTATTGGTAACCCAAAACAAAGCTCTACTGTAGCACACAGTAGTCTACTGTGTATGGCAACCTAAACCGCAAAAACCGCACACGTGGTGTGATGACCTTTTCCTGGCCATGATAAATGAAGCGCATTAGTTGCGTTTTAATTGATTCTATCTGTCCACGCTGCGTATACGCAATTTTGGAATGGCAAAAATACCAGGGAAAATCCCCACCCTTTCGTAATGAGCTGGTTTTTTTTTTGAGTTTTTCCACAGCCACTGTGATTTAGCCAGAAATTAGCATAGCACCCTATCTGGATTTGTATGTAGTGAAAAAAGTAGAACCAGTTTTGTGTAAACAAATCACGCGTTAATCGTATTTTAAGCACACTTTAAGCTGCCCTCGAATAAATGCAAGTCCAGCTTGGGGGAATTTGCACTTCATTCATTTATTTTCGGATTTTCCACTGCGCTCTCGAGTGGCTTTGTGCCCCTATATAGTATTTATATATGCATTTTTAAGGCCCTTTCTATTGCATTTGATTTTCAGTTCTTTATTTCGCCCCACATTGCATTTGCCAAATTGCATATTCCACAAACTCGATGCTGGTTTTTGGGGCTGACCCTTAAATTTCATTTTTTTCGGAAATGTTTCCATTTACCGAACAGCATCCGATAGGAGGTCTGCTAATGAATGCAGGCCCTCAGGAAAAACGGAAGTGAGTGTGCTTTTTATTTACTTGAAAATGCAGTGAAATTGTAATGGGATTGGAAAAGATAATTGCTTTTAGATACACAGGCCAAGTGGAGATTAAATTTGTATCTTTTGGGTACTAAATTATATACACAAAAGGCAAATAAAAATAGTTTACAAGCCACTTAAAAGTTTATACTTTTGAGAAGTCCACAATATAAGCTTAGGGGGAAAAATATAAAAATCTGCATAAATAAGTAAAAGTATATTTATATGTATGATTAAAAGTTTGTTTTTTAAATTTTCAAAAAAGATCAGTTTGGATATTTATAATACTTAGTGAAAATTGTTAAAAATTTCTAAAAATTCAATTCAATTAATAACAAATGCAAAAAGCAAAAATAGGTAAACTGCAATATGAGGAAAAACAAAACTATCCGGAAACAAAATTCCCCACTTTAAATTATTATTTTCTTTTGGTGTATACTAGACAGCGTTTGCACTTAAAAACCAACTATTATTTACTCTTGCTTGTTCACTTATCGCAATCTAATTAGTAGACCAGCTTGATTTTCTGTCTGTAGTAGCCCTGTATTTGTCCAACAAGTTTGTCCTTTGCATTCGGTGCTTTTTTTTCCCCCAACTTGTTGCAAACTTTTGCCACCACTTGAAATACAAATTAAAACTGGCAAATGCAATTACTGTTAACTATACCTCGGAAAAATTCGCTGAGCAAATGAAAACTGCTCGAAAGGCAAACAAATTGTCGCGAAACTTAAATGAGTTGTCCCTACAAAAATAAAAGAATGGGCTACCTTTTCACGGAGATTTTGCCTGACTTTCTGCCAACTTTGAGCTAACAATTCATCCTTTTTTTGCCCCTTTGTTAATTGGTTTTCTTTCCGGCCAGGCCACAGAGACATTGGCCCCAAAAAGTTCAGGGCCGTAAATGTTTAATGCATTAATTCAATTTTGCAGGACTCACCGTCTGGCAATTCGTAGAGTTTCTTTGGCAACTGCGCAAAGTACGGATGCTGCAGTGCATCGTCGGCGCCCAAACGCTGCTCCGGATTCAGTTGCAGGAAGCCGTTCGCTATCGTCTCGCCCTCGATGATGTCGTACAGCCGTGGGAAGTTGTGACCCAGTTTCCGCGGTCGATAGAAACCTGAAATGCACCCCGGATTAGCTTCAATTCTTCCACATTTGACCCCCCCGTCGATTACACTGTGCTACATTTTTTGGGGTTTTGACTTTGGATTTTGAAAGTACTCTTTTGTACTCTGTGGCTAGTCCAAGACCTTTTTTTTCAGATTTTATAAACATGCTATATGTTTAGTACTTGGACATAACGGTATAATTTGCAAAATTGTTAAAGCAACATGTATTCAGTATATTTTATAAATTTTAAACTGTTTTAGGGCAGATAAAGCAAACCCAACTTTTGAAAAAAGAGTACGTATCGTAAAATAGGCTTAAAAATGTCACAAGAAAAAATACCAACAATTATTTAGTATATTTAAACACTTAATGATATTATTTAATTATTTAATGTATTTTAAAAATCTTTTACTAGTTACCAACAATAATGTTTGGAAAGTGAACCTACGATTTAAATCGGCTAAAGAGATAGTGTTACTCCAATCTTTATGTTGCTAATATTCAAACGCTAAGCCAAATGAAGATTGACTGGCTTTGGACGATTACTTTCAGAACCTGAAATCCAGATACTTTCCGTGTTGCACTGTGTTACTCACCCAATTTGTGCGGCTTGTAGCCGGGAAAGTGGGTAACTCCCGCCCACGTATCCTCGGTGGGCGTGCCCAGCAACTTAAATATCTTGTCCAGCTGGTCGTAGGTATCACGTATGCCCGGAAACGTCGGCATCCCGGTCACCATCTCCACGAAGATGCAGCCCACGCCCCACATGTCCAGCGAGGTCGAGTACTCCGTGCTGCCCAGCAGGACATCTGAAATGGTCACGAGCTCTCGGTTAAGTAAATGCAATCCACTTCTCTGTTGTGTTGCAAAATAAATTGCCATTTTAAATAAACAAAAGACAGTGAGAGAGAGCAGGACCAGAACCAGGACCAGGAAGAGATGGCTCTGCACTTCCTGTTCACCTCTGTGTTTATCTTTGCAACCGCTTTTTGGGCCAGCAACTAACAAAGTTTAGCTCTCCCAATGGGCACATACGGTTTGCTGGGCAGCTCACTATTTTGTTTCAGTGAAAGGAGTTAAAAGTTCCCACATATACTCCAAAAATAAAGAGCCTAACACGAGCAGAAGTTTTACAAACATTTAACCTTATTACTTTAAAATATGGGGGAACTCAATTAAGGAGATCGACAAAATTGGAGCTACAAAGCATTCAAATTAATTTTATTACTCAGAAAAGGAAATGTTATATAACAATAAAACTCGTTTGTTTTTTGAATCTTCTGGTAGAATAAGGAAAGTTATGTCTAGCAAATAACTGAATTTTTAGTTTAGAAAGGCAATTTTAGCACCAATTGTAATTAAAGAATATTGTGACCTTACCTTAAGAGCAATAAGTTCTTAGTTCTTAAAATTGATCTCTGTATTCAAGCACTCGTTTAAGGCACTCACATATGGGTTTGAATTCTTTTGTGGCATATTTTATATCTTTCTTACTGAGCATGGATTTTCACTCTTTTAAAAACTTATGGTGTACATTTCAGAACATAATCCGTAATAAATAATTAGAACGCAACGCTTTTTGAAGAATATATGGTCTTAACAAAAAAGTTTAGTAAAACTAACTTAAATTTTAAACAAAGTTCTCTAGGGATTCTAAGATGTAATAAACCTATTTCTATTGTATCTAGTACACCTATGCACCTGGGTGCCTCCCATACTCATTTGCCGGGCAGGTGGCGACAGGTGCCCATGGCAACCACATCCTCACCCTCATCCTTATCCACTTCTTTTGCCCTTTGTTTTTTGCAAGCCACCGCTTTTTGCCTGTCGGCGTTGTCTGCCAAGAAGTGCAGATTAAATTTGTTTAACATGCTTCCGAACTATTCCCCAGCTGACGTTGATGGCGTCCAGAGTTTAGGGGCTAGGGGTTAGGGGTCAGGAGTCAGTAGTACAGGTAGACTTCCCCACACAAAGTGTTCATAGCGAGGGAATTACGTATTAGAAAAAAATTAACTTTATTCCTCCATCCCGGACTCCTTTGCTTTTAGTTTTCCACTTTAGCTGGCTTGCAAATTGATGGAAAAATCTTTGCCATGCAAAAATTGAATTGTTTACCCATTGTCAAGGGAGGGATCTTAGTGAGGCATTAATTTAATCCCACTAAAGCCGCAGCTAAACGAACAATTTTCAGCCCTTACGGACGCCAATTAATTGGCTTCGAGTGTCCAAAACAAACGAAATAATTTAATGCGATTTTCAAATTGGTTCGACTTTGGGGCTTGGGTTTAAGCTACAAACTGCAAATTGTTTGCGCTTCCGAAAAGTGATTCTAGTTTTTTTTTTTGGCAGTGAAAAGCTTACATTGAAAGGCTCTCAAGTCTTTAGCTTTGTAGGGATTAAAAGAGAGGGAAATAAACATTTTCCATATACAAAATTTAAGCTCTATTCTTTTTTGGGTTTCTAGGCATTTTGTAAGAGCGATTGGAATCATTGAGGATTTTTTTGAGGCTCGGTTTATAATAATATTAAAATTTATATATTATTAACACTCTTAAAAAAGGGTCGATCAAAACATAAATTGCAAATTCATTTGTTAAAGACTTTATGAAAATCCAACACAGTCAATGAGAATAAATATTCCTAAAATGCTCTTAAAATTTAAAAACAAAAATGTGAATTTAGGTAAAGCCACCAAATAACTAGTTCTTAAAAGACTATGAACTAATTTCCATGAAATGCAGTTATACTTTTATACTTAAACTGCAATAACAATAAACCCCCATTTTGGTTAACTCTTCTGCCACCTCTCTTTCTCTCTTGATTTTTAACCCCGATTCTAAACTTTATATGTAGAAAACTCACCTGGAGGGCGGTACCATAACGTGACCACCTCGTGGGAGTAGGTGTGGCTGGGCACGCTCTTGGCCCTGGCCAGTCCGAAGTCGGCCAGCTTGAGTTCGCCGCAGTCGCTGATGAGCAGGTTCTGCGGCTTGACGTCCCGATGGAGGACACGCCGCTTGTGGCAGTAGGAGAGTCCACGGAGCAGCTGGAAGAGGAACAGGCGCACGTTGCGATGGTCCAGGCCGCCCGGGTGCTTCTCCATGTATTGCGACAGATCCGTATTCTATACCCAAAAAAATATATCATATAAACTTGGCTAAAAGTATTAATAGAAAACGATCGAAGGAAGAAGTTTAAAGTCTTGCAAGTCTCTTTGGCTGTGATTTAAGTAAATCATTTTTACCTACTTCCATAAACATTAAACGACCCACTGAAAACTAAAAATACTAAAGAAAATTCTTTTGATCTGTTTAACGAAACTTATCCATTCTACTAAGTAGTTTTGATAACTATGATTATATAGAGTAAAGGTATACTGTTTTATGATAGAAATTTCATTTCTTCGATCTTTCCATATAGCATCATGTATTTTGCAAGCACTCACCACATATTCAAAGACAAAGGTCAGCGTCTCACGCGTGTGGACAATGTCGTGCAACGTGACGATGTTGCTGTGTTTCAGTTCTTTCAGCAGCGATGCCTCGCGAATGGCGGTAAACGGGGCTCCCTCCTCTTCCTGCAGCCGAATCTCCTTTAGCGCCACCCGCTGGTAGGTTAATCTGCAACACAAACGGAGGGACGGCACAGAATTAATAAAATAAATACTCGAGCGGGAATGTCCGGACAAGGACAACAATTGCACAGCTGCTGGCGCGAGGCAAGAAAGAATTAGGCATCGCAATTTGCGGTAGGAACCCGCCCAAAAAATGTCGTTCTGGCCCGAAAGTCAGGACATGTAGAGAGGGAGAAATGGGGGCCTTCGTATATTAAACAGACATAACGACCCAACACGCAGGAAAATGTACGGCAAACACTTAAATTAGGATAAGGCACCGGCCACAGGACATGGAAAAGCAGAGAGGATACAGCTTGGAAGCAGTGATGGCAGCTCAGCATTTTTTTTTGTTGTAGCCAAAAAGTTAGATTTTAAGGGAAGTTGTAAAAAAAAAAGTAAAATCAGAATACTTCGGAAAATGTCATAAGCTTGAACGAAAAACAAGAAAGAAAGCAAACTTCGGCAAGCCGAAGTTCATATACCCTTGCAGCTATTGCATGAATTAAATACTTTTGAAAACATTTAAATTATGATTTACTTGAGTATATACTGAAAAACAGTGAAGCTATGATGATTTGCAGCTCAATTATTAGATAGTTATTTTATATATTTTTATTAGTTCTATGGGAGCTATATGATATAGACGTCCGATTTTGATAAAATTTAAACCATAATTCTGAAATAATTAAACATTGCCATATGTCGAAGAACTAAACAAAAAATTAAAAAACAGAAAAGTTATAATTTTTTTTCATTTATTTCTCCGATTGTTCCTATGGGCCCTATATGATATAGTCGTCCGACTTTGATGAAATTTAAACCGTAAATCGAAAATATTTAACCATTACTAAATGTCGAAGAACTAAACAAAAAATTAAAAAACAGAAAAGTAATAATTTTTTTTCATTTATTTTTCCGATCGTTCCTATGGGAGCTGGGAGCTATATGCTATAGTCGTCCGATTTTGATGAAATTTAAAACGTAAATCGGAAATATTTAACCATTACTAAATGTCGAAGAACTAAACGAAAAATTAAAAAACAGCAAAGTTATAATTTTTTTTCATTTATTTTTCCGATTGTTCCTATGGGAGCTATATGCTATAGTCGTCCGATTTTGATGAAATTTAAACCGTAAATCGGAAATATTTAACCATTACTAAATGTCGAAGAACTAAACAAAAAATTAAAAAACAGCAAAGTTATAATTTTTTTTCATTTATTTTTCTGATTGTTCCTATGGGAGCTATATGCTATAGTCGTCCGATCCGGCTCGTTCCGACTTATATACTAACTGCAATAGAAAGACAGCTTTTGGGAAAGTTTCATGCAGATAGCTTTAAAACTGAGAGACTAGTTTGCATATAAACGGACGGACAGACGGACAGACGGACATGGCTAGATCGACTCGCCTAGTGATGCTGATCAAGAATATATATACTTTATAGGGTCGGAGATGTCTCCTTCACTGCGTTGCAAACTTCTGACTGAAATTATAATACCCTCTGCAAGGGTATAAATATGATTTTAAAAATGTTACAAAAACTTTAAAAAACAAGAAAGAAAGCAAACTTCGGCAAGCCGAAGTTCATATACCCTTGCAGCTATTGCATGAATTAAATACTTTTGAAAACATTTAAATTATGATTTACTTGAGTATATGCTGAAAAACATTGAAACTATGATGATTTGCAGCTCAATTATTAGATAGTTATTTTATATATTTTTATTATTTCTATGGGAGCTATATGCTATAGACGTCCGATTTTGATAAAATTGAAACCATAATTCTGAAATAATTAAACATTGCTATATGTCGAAGAACTAAACAAAAAATTAAAAAACAGAAAAGTTATAATTTTTTTTCATTTATTTTTCCGATTGTTCCTATGGGAGCTATATGCTATAGTCGTCCGATTTTGATGAAATTTAAAACATAATTCTGAAATATTTAACCATTACTATATCTCGAAGAACTAAACAAAAAATTAAAAAACAGCAAAGTTATAATTTTTTTTCATTTATTTTTCCGATTGTTCCTATGGGAGCTATATGCTATAGTCGATCGATTTTGATGAAATTTAAACCGTAAATCGGAAATTTTTAACCATTACTATATGTCGAAGAACTAAACAAAAAATTAAAAAACAGCAAAGTTATAATTTTTTTTCATTTATTTTTCCGATTGTTCCTATGGGAGCTATATGCTATAGTCGTCCGATCCGGCTCGTTCCGACTTATATACTACCTGCAATAGAAAGACAACTTTTGGAAAAGTTTCATGCAGATAGCTTTAAAACTGAGAGACTAGTTTGCATATAAACGGACGGACAGACGGACAGACGGACGGACAGACGGACGGACAGACGGACATGGCTAGATCGACTCTACTAGTGATGCTGATCAAGAATATATATACTTTATAGGGTCGGAAACGTCTCCTTCACTGCGTTGCAAACTTCTGACTGAAATTATAATACCCTCTGCAAGGGTATAAATATTAAACGCTGTAACTGAAGATCTGACTACTAAAAATACTTTGTTATATTTGTTTTATACTTAGAACTCAGCTAAAAGCATAGAAAAGTAAAAATACTCAGGAAAATTCAAATATTTATAATTGTAATTAAAGTTTATAATTAAAACTTGTTCATATAAAACTAGTTTAAACCATAAGAGTGCTGTTTTTTTTTTAGATAATTCAGCATCTCTTAAATGAGGATGAAGATGACACAGAGGAAAGGACGCAGCGGAGGACATTTGAAGTGTCAAATTAGGCTAAATTATTTGACACTGCCGCACAGACGTTGGCAATTTATGCGGCTTGCTCGCATTGCCAAGGCAACATTCTAATTGGCAGCGCAGCCACCCAAAAGAAAAAAAAAAGGAAAACCCGCAACGCAAATCTTACCATAAAGTAGTTGACTTTAAGAGCAGAAGCCAGAGTGAATTTACGAAAGTTTCTTTATGGCTCAAGCATGCCAGCATGAGACATCTTCACGCGAATATGTCAAAGTGCAAGTTTTTAGGGGCTAGAACTTATCACGCCACCAGCTAATTGGGCAAGCGAGGGTTAATGACGATGATGAGGGCTCCTGATGACTGAACTCAAGCGCATCAATTTGTCGAGCAGCATCGTAAATTCTTGCTGGCAAGTAAATATGCTCAAAATACCCTAAACTTTTTATCGCAGACATAAAAATTCACCGACTTTTTCGCTATTTCCGAACAATGTCTTCGAGTAGCGGCGAATTAAACTTTTTATGCGATATCAAAATGTATTCTAAAACACACTCGGTTAATAAACCTTCCATCTAGGAGCCTGAGAAAAATGCTATAAAAAGCTTATGTCCTTACCGCATTCAGAGCAATTTCCATGTAAACGGAAAACAGCTGCCAGGAAAAGAGAGATTTTCCCATGACAAGTGTACACGGAAAATAAGGGGAGTTGAATAAGAAAACTCTGAGTGCTGAGGAAAATTTTTAATAATTTTAAAACTTTTTTTGTCTGTGCATTCAAAAAGCACTTAAATTTCTAAATAGTTTTAAAACTTATTGATATAATTGAAGCTGAAAGTTTATTTTAATTTAAATAATATATTTTGTTTATTTTCGAAGTAAAAATCAGTAGGCTTTTTTGGTTGTGCATTCAAAAAGCTCTTAAAATTTTTAGATAATTTTTCAAGTGCCTTATGGTAGGAGGTTGTAAAGAGGATTTGCTGGCTGGGAGCAAACTTTGTCTTGTTAATGCTAAAATAATACGATTTAGTTAAGCATAAACCGAAAATTGCGTGTGCCATCAAAGTTTGGGCAAAACTTTTGGCAACTTTTGACAGCTGACCTACTAAATGCTAATCAGCAGCTTGACTTTCTGCTCGAAGGGTTCTCTTAGCTTGATTTCTGGGTCTTTTCAGTGTTTGCATAGGTAGGAAATAGTACAGGGAAGTTCAGTAAAAAAATACAGTGGCAAATACAAAGAAAACCGAGGGAAAACGAAAGTCAAATGGAAGTGAAATCATTCATGAAATCTTTTACAATTGACAGACAGAGAAGGACCTAGAGCTGGGGGATTTATTCAGCTAAAGAAAAAAAAAACAGTCCGAGAGGAAGCATAAATCTTGGAGAAGGAAAGTGACCCAATTTCCATTTGAAAAGGCAAACGAAAACAGAGCGCAAGGAGTCGCAAAAAGGACTCTAAACAAAGCCAGGCCTAAGAAAAGTAAAAGCCAAAAACTGAGGGGTCACATTTCCATTTGGCAGATAAATTAGAGCGAATTAATTGCATTTCGTATAAACAAAGGCTAATTGGAACTCATTTCGCATGTAAGTGCCGTCGTGCATAGCAAATGAGAGAAGAAAAGCGGGGAAAACTAGGAGACTTAGGGAGGAAAAGCGGGAAGGGAGAACTGGCTGTCAAACAACTTTGTTCGTTTTTCACGTAATGCCCATTGTTAAGGGAAGAAGTTCGAGCCAACACCAAAAGCAAATGATTGTCAAATAAATCAAAAACAAAAGGGAGCAAGAAGATGAAGTGTGTGTGCGAGAGCAGAAGTGGAAAAGTGGAAAATGGGGTGGGCAAACCAGGGGGCAAGTGGCTGTGACAGGCGGGAAAAAAAGGGGGACATCTATCATCGGAAAAGCAGGACAGCAAATCCTGTCAAAAAGGTGACGAATCTGGTTACCTCTCCTCTTGCTTTTCCTATGCCCATTTGTCAAATTATGCAGGAAGAACCCCACAACTCCAACTCCAAACTCCAGACTACAGCTCCTTAAACAACTGAAATCAGTGCCAGACGAGGCGCAAATGAGCCAGCATTTTGTAATGCCATGATTTTGTGGCTGGGGTAAAGGAAATAGGCTGTGGAAAACTAAAGGAAGTCAACGCAACTATGATGCAACTTTTCGGAAAAGTGCGTGTCCTGCACTGGAACAAACAATTTTAATTCATTTAAAGCTGGAAAACTATATTTACGAGCTTTAAAAACATTTTTAAAAATTTGCCTAATTAATATAATATATATATACCTGAATATTTTAAATTCAATATATAATAACTATTATTTTTAAGTACCTTAAATCTTTCTATGACAAAACTCTGTGCAAAGAACTAAAAATATATAGTATTTACCGAGCCAAACTAAATTTTTTAAGATTAATCTGAATTTTCTGTCTTATTGAATCTTTCTCGAGATATATTTCTGTGTGGAGTTAGGCCAAGTAAACAATTGGGGACAAAGGCAGAAAAGGAGTCGGGAAAAGGGACATTCCCGCTGCTCCTGCACTGCAATCATCTCCTTCCCGTCGGGTGACCCACATAGCCACTGGGTAACCACGAGAACCCACACCCCTTTGGCCGTGATTGATGGCCACATTTGCATGGCTCTGGCTGTAATGAGTCTGCCAACGGGCACAAAGGCATCTCCAGAAGGGAGAGCTCCAAAAATGACTAAGGAAAGCGGATGCATGAGAGGGAAACTAGCAAATAAATCAAGGCAAAATGACGACACACATTTCTTTTTAGCCGGCTTAAAAAAGGGAAATCCATTTTGATCGGGGGCACCACAGTCCACATCACAAAATTCAAGCTGAGTGATGCCGGCAATAATTTTTTGTTTAACCCACTGACACGGCAGCCCACTTTTGGGCGTGGCCCTCTGGTACTCACTTGCTAAATCCTTTGTAGACCGTCGCATAGGACCCTTCGCCCAGCGGTTCGAGTTTTACATAGGCCTCCTGCTTGCCAAATGGTGAGTCGCCCTGTGGGGGGAAAAAAAAGACACAAATGGAGTTGAGTTGAGTGAAAAATGTATCATGTTTGTTAATTAATTAAGCAAAGTCAGTTTGGTGTGCGGTTCACTTGGCATTACGTTAGCTCATGATGTAATCAGTGGGAATGAATGCTCTGTTTGTTTTTCAATTACCCTAAAGCATACGCTGTTTTTCAGTGGGCATACAGGGAAATATTTGAGTTATTTACTTAATTACTTAATGTGAGGTTGGCACACTAAGCAAACATTTCACATTTTCTATTAATTTAACATGTTTGGGTTGGCTAATTGAGTAATATGAAGTTTACTTTTAAAATAACATGGTACTTATTTAAATTGTTAATTGATTTTATTCATTGCATTGATATTTTGTATTATTTTCTAAGTGCCCAAAAGTAGGCTCCATAATATTCAACTTTTAAGTGTGGTTCATTGAACTACCATCGAATAAGCAGGCGGCGACACTTTAAAATGTGTGGTATAAAAAGGTACTTACTTTTAAGAATTAAGTCTTTATAAAATGAGTTTATTTGCTTGGCGAAAAAGTCTTACAAATAAAACAAACTTTGTTTATAAAAAGCAAACACAAATTTCTTTAAGTTAATTTAAATAATTTGTAGTTTTTAAAAAGTTAACAGTATACGAAACTATGTTCTATTTTCAAGCCTTGTTTAAATATAATTAATTACTAAAAGGGAACTCTAAGTGCCTGGGCATATTTCATGCAAAACTAATTGAATTTTTATCACAATTAAGCCGAGTTTTTTAACTAAAGTTACATTGACATACACATGTAAAATGTTTCGTTATCTATCATTAGTAAATTATTTAAATATTTAACTAGTAACGTTATCACCACCTTGCTTAATAGTTTATTTGTGCAATTTATTAATAAACGGGAACTCTCAATGCCTAGACAAAGGGTCCCACCAAGACAAATTTCAAAGAGAATATAAATTTTCAATGCCAACTCAGGCTTTGCATCTTCTAGTCCATGAAAACTCTGCCAGAACCAGTTGGGAATTACAAGAGTAGCCAGAGAGAATAATCAACACACTCATAAGTATGCTGTAGAAAATTGACAATTGAGGTAGTTTTTGCACTAAAAATCCTTACATCCTTGCTTGTTAAGTATAAACAACTCATTGAAAGTATAAAACGAATGATTATATAAGAGTTTTTTCACTCAAAACTGAAATGTTTTAGATGCTTATAAATTTAAAGTCAATTTCTAACGAAATATAAAGCTTCTTGAATACTTACACCAAATGCACTGAACCGTTTGCGTCGCGGATGCGTTTCCTGCTTGTTCAGAAAGACCTCGGACTTGGGTCTGGGCGGCTTCTTGGGACGCATGACCACATGCGAATGGTACTTCATCTCCTCGCGGATGTCCTCGTCCAGCAATTTGCTATCGGAGGACACGGAAAGCTGCCTCTGGACGCGATCGTGATGGTCGGTGCTGTCCGTGCTGCGCCAGTCTGTAAATAGTCGACAGGAAAACAAAGCGGAAACGGCATACTTGAGTAACAGGCCAAAACAAAGTGAGCCAGAGGTAAAGACCCAAGTAAAAGGCTAAAATGCAAAGGAAGAGCCGCTTAATGAGCAGTCGCCGGAGCAGCAGCAGCAGCAGCAGCAGCAACAGCAGTGGTAGCAACCCACTTAAAACTCAAATTAGTGGCCTCGACAAGGACCTAGAAGTGAGTAGCAAGTGGATGGCAGCCTGCTCAAAGGACTATTAATGTACACTCACTAAAAAAAGGCTATCTAAAACCAGCAGTGCACAACTTTACTTAAGAAGCTGGCAGTCTTGAAAGGTTCATAATAATCTGAGAATTTGTATGATGAAAAGAAACAAATCTAAAAAAATGGCTTATTTCTCTGCTCACTTTTGCAAATGTTTTATTTCCTTTTAATGAATTATTGTGAGCCTTACCAAAACTTTACTCAAGAAGTTGACACTCTTATTATATAAAAACATTTTTTAAAACAAGAGTCACATCCCGAATAAGAACTTGTATTCCCTTTGAATGCATTTTTGTCAGCGTAAGAAAATAATTGCTGGATGGACTTCGCAATTCGCTTTTCCCATTTCCTTAATGAGCACAAAAAGAAAAGGAAATGTCTGCAACAACTCATTATGCACATCATCAATATTAAATATAATGAAGGTTGAGAGCTACCGGGATCTTTGGCCGAAATAAATCGAGTTGCTGGACAACCTTGAAATGGCCGTCCGAATGAATGGGAAAATCGGGCAGTGGAAAATGTGCCATGTTTGCCCCACACTCACAGTTCGTTATAATAAAATGTTTTAAAAGCAACCGCGTAGCAGCAGCTGGCGAAAGTTGGTCTAGGACAAAGTTCGGTGGGAGGTGGTGCAGGTGCACAGGTGTGCAAAATACAGGTGCGAAATCTGGGACTGGGTCACCTAGTAACCTGCTGATATTTCTTCATTCATTGACTTTGCGGGAGCTCCGGGGTTTTGGGTTCACCGCCCATCTGCGCTCACTGTTTGTTTGGTTTTCTATTTGAGCACTAATTACATTTTAAATTATGTTTGCTTTTCCCCAGTTGCAGTTCGCAACGTAACCGTGACTGACTTTTCCAAGAGGGGTGGAAATGGATGGCAAGGGGCGGGAAAACTCAGGTGCAGCAGCATCTGTTTTCGCTTGAAATATTTATATAACAAACTTGCAGCACAGCGCTGTAAATTGCTTTGCTTAAAGATTGAAACTTTTTTGCAAAAGACCCAAAGACACACTTAAACACTAACACTAAAATAATCTAATGCCGAATATATCCAGATATTCTCCATTTGTGAATTCGCAACATGTTTCCCATTTGACTTTACTTTTTCACTTTGGTTTTTTTTGCCGCCTTTATCGCGCCTCCCGCCGTATCATAAAAAATTTAATATTCGCTCGCAAGATGTTCTTCTTCCGGCAAGAGTTTCCTTATTCCTGCAGAATGCTTGAAAAATTACTAACATAAAAATTAAAAATTCAACAGCAGCTGATTGTAGAAAAGAAAACTTTGAGCGGCCCACAGAGAGCAATAGAGTGGGGTGGGGCTGGGTTGGGTTTGATTTTCCAGGCGCAAGAAAGAACTGACGAGCTGCCGCTGAAAGATGATCCAAACCCCCGACACGGAAAGAAAAATGATTTTCTTTAAACAGCTAAAAGAAATTTATTTAATAGTAGCCTTCTTGAAAAATACTCTTATATTACAAAGCAAAATGTCTAACTTTTTGTTTGGTTTTTAAAAATATGGTTTTAAGCTTTCGGAGAAATAAAAATGAAAAAAATTCGGGATATATTTTGGGCTGCACTATTACAAATTTTACTATTTTATTTATTGGCTTTAAATGTACCTAAAAATATAAATGGAATAAATTTAGGAATATTTTGGTCTATTATGATTTTTGCTAAACAAAATATTTCCTAAAGGTGATGGAAAATTTATTTTACTTTATGTATGGCTTAATTATTTACTAGAAATAAAAATGAAATTAATTCAGTAATATTTTGTGCTGCATTATTAGGAATTTTTGGAATTTATTGGCTTAAATATCTCAGCATCAACTATCATACTCTGAGTTTTGTTTTCAGTGCCTCATAGAAGGATACACATCCTTAGCTCCGTATCCTCTGTATGCTGACAGCGATTAAATGCGCAATATGTGCCATAAATGAGCCAAATAAAAGAAAAACTTCAATAAAACAGAATATATATTTCAAAATGGTCTTCTTTTTAGTCCTCCATGTTCTCTTGTCTAGTCGTTGGAGTGGAATGGTATTTGGCGTTGTATCCTTATATTTTGTCCTGGCAAATCAGCGAAGGAAAAACAACAAAACGATGGCAGGCAAGCATTTGATTTGCAAAATTGACTGAGCATTGGAAAAGTGCCTGTTAAATTGGAAAATGAGAGCGAACTCAAAGGAGAAAGGGCAGGATATCCGCTCGGATCGCTTCCTTAGAAAGTCCTTAAATTGAATTGCTGATGTGTGCGAGTGCCAAGAGCAGCCAGCAAACGCCAGCCAGCAGATATAGCATTTTGGCAACGATAATTGGATACGAGAGTGGCAATGCGAAAGTTGCCATTTTTGGCGTGGATACTTTTGGGGTCATCAAAACGATTATTATTATTTCTATTATTATGGCTGGATATAGATATCGATTGGGATGTAAAAGCGAATTAGGGCAGAAAATGAGCTAAAGAGCTTTAAAGGTTTTACTATCGAATGCAGCATTTATTAGCGTGGCCAAGAAAATATTTGTAACTTTAAAAATTGTTCCCTAAAAATTTTTAAATAGTTTAAACTCCTTTGCGTAGACGCCTAGAATGCGTTAATATAGCTGTATAGGGTAAACAAATGTTTGTTTATCCTCTTACCCTCAAAATAAAAATAACAATAATATTTCGTATATTTCCCTAAGACATTTTAAGAATTGTTTCGGGGGTAAAACTTATTTGTTTTCCTTATCTGTACCTGACCCACATTGGTCTTATGTTTTAACTACCTGCGGCTCCCTTAGTTACCTTTCGCCACACCCCATAAAGTTATTTAGTATTCCATTCTCTCCACTCAACTCTTTTTATCGCCCTCGCTGGCTGCTCTTCCCCTATATAGTATTATGTTTCCTTCTTCAACGCCTTCGTATAAAGTTTTATTGCATTTCCCTTACACATACTATATTTTGCCACAAAAAAAAGAAAATATATGAAACAAGATATATATATAAATGTGAAAAATCTGTGACGCGAAAATCTTGAAATGCAAACAGAAATCAGTACAGGAAGCTGTCGCCAAAAAAAAAACAGAGGGAAAGAGGAACTAAAATGAAAGAAGATAAGTTGAGGGAAATTCGCTTGTAAAATGAAAACAATGAAAATTATGCAAGCGCATCAAGAGAAGCACTTCCAAAAAAAAAAGATAAAAATAGCACGGTGGATTTTAAGGGGGGATTTTTCAAGAGATAGAGGATGTCCGCGGAGGCTGTCGCTGATGTCTGGTATTTCCAAGCCCCCAACTCCCACTTCCCACCCCCTCGCCACTCGTCCTTCGACCAGGGTCTCTTGTTGATATAGTTATGCAAATGCTATGCAAGGATGTCACGTCCTCCCGCTGACTTAAAGCCATGCACACATGGGACAAATATAAAAAGAGTGTGCCATGGGAGTGGGGAGCCTTTCCTCAACCCGCACTTTTTGGTACACTGAAACAAAACCTAGCCACCGTTAAAATTAGTACAAGAAACCACAAAATTGATCACGATTTAATACCTATAAATATTTTCAAATGTTTTATTGAGTAAGAGGCTAACCAATTGAATTAGCGAAATGAAAAATATTTCATATTTCCTCTTGTTTGAAAGTCCCTTTAGCCCAAAATAATGTAATAAAAATGTTTCGAGTGTCCCTTATTTGTTCAGTATGTGTGTGCTCTCAGTCTGCGGCCCCATCCGCTGTTGTCCTTTTGCATTATTGCATATTATTGTAATTTCTGTTTACTATTTGTTTTTGGCTTTGCAACAATATTTATGTCTCCCGGGGAATGGAATGGAACTGAATGTCTGGAGGCTGCAAATATGTCATAAAAAAGAGCGAAATCACAGCGGCTTGTTGCATAATGCTGAGTGGGTCAGTCGCCAGCAGCCACGCCCCTTTAGGCCACAGCCCAGAGTAGTGTGCCATAAAAAACCATAAAAAATGTGCACATAAAAGTTTTTACTTTTCATTTGCATAAGGATGAGAGCTGGGGGATCCCCCTCGTCAAGTATTATTCTCTTTTTTTTATGCATGTGTGACTGTATATATATATTGTTATTCATATGCGCGTGTCGAGCATTTGCGTTAAAATTTAATAAAGCGACACTCGAAACTCGACACTTCCGCTTCGCTTTTCGCCCACTTCCGTTTCCCATTCCTCTTTTTTTCGGGGGTTTTCACCAAATTTACAGGGCTGCCTTGGCCAGGAAATGACATTTTGATAAGAGCGATGGCAACTCTGGTTGGCCATCGACAACGAGTTTCGAATTGCCCAAAAATAAAGGAGTCCAAAATTGTTTTTCCCCCGTATTTTTCCTCAGAAAAGGATGTATCCATGGGGTTTTATCTGGCGACATCTCAGCAGACCCCCAAATTTTTCGCACCACCCACATTCGCTGTTTATGTTTGTGATTTATTATTCAAGCAAGAAATTAAATTTTCTCTTTTTACTGCAGTCCAGCATCGATCTCATCCTTTTCCTCCCCATTCTACCAACTGTCTGCACGGTTTGGCATCGCTATGGAAACCTCCCCCCTTTAACCCCCTGTTGCCGCTGCTTTTTCCGTTTAGTGCCTAAAATTTATTGTGTTGTTGTAGAATTCAATTACAATACAGACAACGAAGACCAAAAAGCGGTGGCGGAGAGACAAAAATCGACTTGAAATTGGGGGAGTTTTGTGGACTCTTCTGGAGTGGAAGGCTATGCAATGTTGCATCCTCAAATGTTTGCTTTCCATTTCCGAAGCCCCCGAATCATAAACCCAGTTTGAAATGCCTGATTAAAGTGAAATTCAATTGCTGCTGGATCCAAATACTTCAATGTCTTTTTGATATTTCTGGGAAATTTCATCTACAATCTTTGAATAGGGGCTTATGCAAAGATGCATTTTTCAAATTTGTTTTCCTTTTTCCAACTGTGTTGGAAAAACTTGGTTAAAGTGAAATTGAATTGGTATTTAAACTCTTTTAAGGCTTTATGGAAAATGCTAATATAATAATAATACATTTTAAGTTAAATTTTTTATAGTTAACGATTGAAGTCCTAATTGTTAATACATATCCATTAACACTGCATCTTAAAAATCAGTTTTTGATGTTTCAAAGCATATATTTTATTATTCATTTTACGAGTACGAGAGAAATATTAAAAACATAAATAATTTCTCATTTGTTTTAATACTTTCTTTGTTATTCTGTTTATCTGGTTAAATTGTCAATAAAATGTTTAACAGTCTGCCAAACGCTCTTGCTCCCGAAACAACCACTTGGTCTTTGGGAAACTTCATATTTTAATGGTCACCCCCTTGTTTAGTATGCAAGATTTATAGTCGGCCAGAATTCAATTACGGCGAGAGATGACATCCTTTTTGGGGCCGTTTCCAGACTGCATCCTTGAATCGGATCCCTGAATCCTTCGCTAAGCCAATGGGCTTGTGCAAATGTCTCAATATGACAATGGTGGCCCGCTGCGTTTTGTCATTACTTTTGGCTGTCGCTTGCATTCGTCCTTTTATCCCCCCGCCTAACTTTTCCACTTTTATTGACAAAAGGATACGGAACCAACAACAAGCTGACTGCTTGACATCTATTTTAATGACATTCTGAAAGCTTTGCCGCATAAAATATGGCAATTTAAATTGCTGTCCGAAGAAAACTATTAAAAGTCTGGGATATTTCCGGAGCAAGAGTGGTGAGAAACGGGTTGAAATGATTCAAAAGACATGCTGTGCGCAAATAAGAGTATTTAAAGTATCAGATTCAGCAGGGTAGGAATAATAATAATAAAAAGCGTTTTACCTTGTGGTTTGTTATTATCATTTTTCGCAGATTCTTGTGCTAAAAATAAACGAAATAGAAAGAAATGGGGGGAAAATATTAAATTAAAAAAGTGTTTCATTCAAGCAAGCAGTAAAAAGTGTATGAAACTATATGTAAACAAGGTATACATGTATTAAAGTGCAAGGACAAAAAACGGTTAAAAGTGCATTTAATATAAATTTATGGCTTAGCCCAGTTAAGCTCTGTTTTTAACCGAGAAAAATCCACTTGGTCACGGAGTTTATCAAAATATGTTTCAGGTTCTATGATTTACAATCAATTAAGTGTGTTGGGTTACGATGTTTACGACCAGGGGTTTTCGCCCTCTGAACTTTGTTGACAAATAAAAGCATAAATCGCGCGTAATAATTGGCCGAAAACAGGAAAAGCCAAGCCGGCGAAAGGAAAGCACATTTAATGGCTTATACACAAGCGCATTGGACATGGTCAGGAAAAGCGGACAATAAAAGCCAAACAAAACAAGGAAAGTAAGCGAAGGAGCACATAAAAGTCGTTAAAAGATTTACTCTATTACTGGTATATGCACTGTAAAAAACTACCTAAAGGTAGTGTATTAAAATAAATTTTTTATATATTTTAAAGCTTAAAGTATATGTCATTAAAGAATATAAAATATATTTTATTTTACCTTTCTATTATATTATATAAGAAATAGATTTATAAACCTTAATATTTTACATATTTATCTTCTCAGTGTTAAACCTTTTTATATGTATTTATTCTTCTTTTCGCACTCTTCTTTCTGTGGGAAAACTTTTCTCGTATGTTTTCGATTTTTATTGAATAAGGAATTGACATTTGATTAGAGATTTCGGTTTTTCTTCTGGGACTTGTTCTAGTTTTTGGGAGTGAGCTCGTGTCTGGGATTTAAGCTTCAGTCCCTAGTGTTCATCACTTCCAATTACACTCTTATTTATTGCCGAACGAAAAGTGCAGAAAAATGGTGAAGCATCAGCAAATTGATTTGTGCGTGTGGATTAGCAATGGGTATTTTATGTTCAAGGATTTTCCAAACCCGTGTTGTCACTTGAGGGTGTATTTAATTACTCAAACCCGATCGAAAAACAATCGTTTTCGGGTGCAAAAACATTTTCCAATTAAGCAGAAGAAAGGAAAAGCCCAAGAATGGCCAAGGAACACGTACAAACAATTTTCAAAACGTGGCAAATTATTAATTGCTGACACCCGAAGTCCTTTATTTTTTGCCATGCTTGAATTAATTACTCACTCCAACATTTCGTAACTCTATTAGTGTACATGTTTGGGAATGTGCCAGATTCAACACTTGAAACCAATTTTTGGACAGAGAGATTGCCACATCAATGGGTAAATCCCTCACAAAAGGCTCAAGACTTCAGCAACAGAAATCGACCACTTTGATGTTTTGTAATTAAGGCGAACAAATCCTTCCTCGTTCGAACTTTTCCCCTTTTCCGCACTTTTCCACACGCCACATCCTGGCGAGACAGCCAGACAAACACAAAAGTGTGTGTATTACTTAACAAATTACATACAAATTACTTTACTCCGTTTTTCTTCTTGGGGATGAATGAGATTTTCCCGCTTCACAAACAAAGAAACTGGAAATCGCTAAGCGTTTATAGGAAATGCAAGACAGTGATGTGTGCACTCATAATTAATTTCACGAAATAAAATCATTGTTAATGTATGAATACGTATCCCAGTTTTACTTTAATTAGGACTTTAGTTTAAGCAATATTAACATTTTCCTCAAAATATTTGTTTTTTTTGGGTTTTGTAATTAAGTTTACTGTTGCGGCAAGACTAGATCTTTATGATAAAATAAATATCTTTTTAAAGAATGTATTATTATTATATAATAATCATAAAATTATTTTGTACGATTTCGACAGTTTCTGCTAAATCCTTAAATTATCAATTTGTTTTTTAGGTAATTATAATTAAATGTTGTCCTGAAAATAAAATCTTATTACACAAAATCACTAATATTTCCACACCGAATGTTATTCAAAATAAAATCACGAAGCCATCCCTAATATATGCTATATCGCTTCATATTGCCGCCTGTCATGTCAAAATGTTTACTTCTGTTTCTTTGGGAGGAGAGACCTCAACTTATTCTTCCTTCACTCTTAGACATTTGTTTGTAATTCGCAAACAAAAACAAAAAACAATTGGCGGCTCATCATTCATCATGTCATGAGGAGTGGAAGGAAAACATATGACAGCATATTTGTCTGAGAAAAGGCAACCCTTTTTCTTTTACGCAGACATTTAAATTGGCTAGGGAAAAGCGCTGGGAAAAATCTGAAGGCACCCAAAATGCCACGCAAAACTGACGTTGATGGTAATTAAAAGCGAGTGGTTTTCTTTTCTAAAAGGGTTGAGTGGCGCCGGCAGTGTTGGCATGAAATGAAATTACTAACGGAAAATTAGCGGCATGGCGCACATGGCGTATGCTTAATTTCCTGCCTTTCCCTTTGTCCCGGTTTTTTGTGTCCTGGCAAAAAGCGTGCAAGAGAGCGCTGGAAATTATGCTCATCATTGTGACACAATTAGCGGGGCGGCAAAAGCGGTAAAAGCTGCACAAGCGACTTGCAACTTAACCCTAACGGATGTCGACTCGTCGTCATGCGGTTTGGTGGCAACTCTGGACAGTTGCACTGAGAGAAAATTAGCATAAAAGTGTACTAAGAGATGCCTACCTTCGGAATCAATGTCAAACATAATTATATACATTTTAAACGTTTATAATTATAAAAACTAAATATTTTTATAACAAAGCATCTTTCAACCATAATATCAATTAATATTTACTGATATTTTGCAGTGCATTAACAGTAGACAAGGGAGACCATGATATTCTGGGACAGGCCACTGCGCACACACACTGCAATTTTTCCATTTTTCTATGAAAGTCATTTCATGCATGCGGAATTAGTTTATGTGCGCATTTTCAAAAGAAGTGCCACAACGAGGAAAATGGGAAGTGGAAGTGAAAAATTTTCACACTAAACGCTGGATATTATGCAACATTGTTGCTGGGTGTTGAGTTGTTGGCCCAAAAGAAATGGTGAAAATGCCTTAAAAATATTTTAAGGTTTTTACAGCCAGACGAGAAAAAACGCGCACCAAGTAATTTTTAAATTAAACAGCCCAAGCCAATCTATTTCTTCCCGTAAACCAGATTAATTCCAGCCAACTTCCCATTGACCAATCCTCTCTATTGAATTGATTTGTCACAAATGCTCCATCAGAGAAGATTTACAACCTCAATTTGTCGTCTATTTACTGGTTATTTTTGCACAGACTCTTAAGACGTATCGGAAATTGCACAATAGAAGTGAAATGAATTGATTTCTAATGCGATTCTCTTGCCACACTCTTCTCGTTTTTTTCTTTTTTTACCCAGGTTAAAGGAAAAGGTGAAAAGTTTCGAGATAGCAACAGGAATCCAATTTATTTGCAGTTGCACAGGAGTTATCCCCACTCCTTTTGTTGAAGCAAATATTAATAAGCAATAAAATGGATTTCTCTTTTCACTTCGTCGTGGAGATAAAAGATTTATCAATAATATTTTTACAACCGCTCGTAAAAAAATTAAGGGCCATGAAGAGGGATACTTAAGTAATTGAAACTGCGCTGGATGGCTTTCGTTTTAATTAACTTCAAAAGGTTTGCTCGATAAACAAGGCCCGAGGCGATGTATTCGTATATAGTGGCAACGATCCCTTGCCATCAGATTTTCATCCCAGTTATTGGCCACTGATTTGCGGCAACTGCAAACAAAAGGCGGTGGGCGTGGCCACTGCAATATATCATCCGTTGTTTGTCATTCCAGGCAGACAAAAAAAAGGGGGAAAAAAATATATTTACGCAAGTGCACAATGCTCCCGTTGGAGTCTCGTCATATATGAAAACGCCGCATTGTTTTCCCGCTGCGAATCGCTCAGGAAAATAGCAAAAATAGAGCAGAATCGCTGGCCAATAACACACCGAGCTATTGAGCGGATTGGGATTGAGGTTTCCACAAAGGACACACGTAGACAGTTTTAGCCGGCAAAGCGGGAAAATTCAAAAGAGATGTTTGGTCAGTAAATAGACCTCGGTTTTGGTTGTGCAGGCAGTACTCTAGGGAATGAAGTGGTACTGATTGATCTAGAAATTACTATGCTAGACAAAGGGAAGCCATGAAATACCCTTCAGTCTAAGCAAGGTATTGGTGGTAATTCCATAACAAAAACATTAAAAATTCACAAAAAATACTAAATTCTACTCAACAAAATCTTGATTGCAAATAAATAAAAAATATTTTAAAATTCACAAAAAATACTAAATTCTACTCAACAAAATCTTGATTGCAAATAAATAAAAAAATAAATTTAAAATTGAATACATGTTCTACGTATTTAACAAATGAGGGTAAGCAGTATTTATATAATTATAATAATAATACGTTTTGATAATAATAAAGTCATACATTAAAGATTCAGTATCGGCTACTCTAAGTATTAATAAATTAAATATTTATATGCCTGATAATTATTAGTTATATTTAAAGGACTAACGAAAATGTTTAAATTTTCTATTATGTTTAATAATTTGACCGTTTATCTATAATAGTTGTCTAATAACAAACCCTTTCCATATAATATGCAAATGTACGCACACTTTCAAGGATTAACTAATCGACGATTAGTGGATATATTAATGCAGATACAGATACTCTGTGGGATTGCCCACTGCAATTGTTCAACAGCTATGCCTATTCCAAAACTCAATCATTCAGTGAATGGCTCTACCCTCTGCAAACCTCGAATCCCTTTCCATTGGTTTTTGCTCTGCGAAATGTAAACGACAATCAACTTGAAATGCAGCCCTCCAAAAACGTAATGGGAATAATTTGCAGCAATTTCGTTCACATACAAACGCACTCACACTCGCACACATGCGCAGTCACGTAAATGACAATCAAAATTTGAAGTGGTCTGTGTGGCAGGAAGGAAACGGAAAGGCCGGCTGACCAAATGAAATGCGTAGGCCATAGGTAAACCATTGGGGATAAGACCAGAGTCCGACGATGGCTACGGCCACATAGCCATGACTTCAGGGGCAGGAGTACGGCGATGCCCCAAGGCTGTCACAGTCAACACACATAGCACGCATAACACACATAACGGACGTTATCTGTTCCGAAGGCCAGGACAGGCATATGACGAGTCTGGAGGAAATGCAAGAGGTTGGGTTTAACAACGAACAGAAGGACGTACTGGAAAAATAAGTTATTAACAGCGTTTACTAGAAATCAGCAGTGAAGTTCGAGTATCCTTCTAGTTATTTTTGACCATTTTGCAATGAAAACTTAGCCAGTAGCCTTAAGTTTTCAGAAGAACTTTTACAAAAATTCATGACAAGGTGTGTCAAAAACTAACTGAAGCCTTGATTTAATTTAATCAAGGGGGAAAATTAGATTTAAGCTTGGAAATTATTAGAAATCTACAGAAGAGAGATTTTTATAATATTAACCTTAAAACTTAAAAAATTATAAATTACCTAAAGTTTCATTAAATGAAATTTCTTCCTATTAAGACAAAAGATATTAAGATATCTGGTTTCAATAGAAAAGGAAGATAATGTTAGACTTATAACAATCTGTAAATATTTAAACAATTTCCTATGGAAATTTCTTAGCTATTCTACTTTACAGCACATTCTAACGAAATTAACGTTATTTAATAATTGACATTTAGAGTTATCTTGATTAAACACAAAAGAAAGCTAATATAAAACACAAGTTTAATCGGATTTTATAATTTTTTTAATTTTTATTATGTATACCCTATATTTCTCTCACTGCAAGGATATAGAAGTGGGGTGTCGGCCGGCTTTTCCCTGAGGACCAATACCCAAATGTATGGGAATGCGAGCCTGCAAATGTGTTTGTAGGCGTATCTATGCGGACAACCACATTTGCAAGTTGCTTATAATTTAGGCACACCTATGTGAGAGAGTGCCTTTGCGGCTGTGTCTGTGTGTGTGTGTGTGCTTCAAGGATATCAGTTGCCACACGCAGACGGGACAACCTTTAGTTACAATTGCCATAGCCCAAAGTACCACCCCCCAAAAAGCATCCTTCCCCCAACCAATCACTTTGTCATATTATGAATCCTAATTCTGTTCTTTGGGTTTCTGCTTTTGGGGCTCATGACCCGAGGTCCTTCGATGACGTTATGGATACTTCAGCTGTCAGTCAAAATACGCGCTGATTGCAACAGAAATGCCCTCAAGCTATCCTAGTTCTCATCCTCTTAATCAAAAGATACACATCGAAAAAATTGGGTAAGTATCCCAATGGTATCAATATTTTCTAAAAAATGTTCATTTTAAACTCTTAATATTATAAAAATAATAATATTATATTAATTTTAAAATAAAATACATACAAAAATATTTGTAGTCATTAATAATTTTTTAATTTATTTCATAGACAATTTCTCCCTGTGCATCTAGATCACATTAACAACTTAAAGAAGTAAAACCATTTAAGGCTCTGTTGTCCACTTTCTGTTGTTTGTTCGTCCCATTATTGTTTTTATTATATCCAGCGATGTTGGGCCAAGGAATTTATAATGACAAGCGAGAATTTTAATATTGTGCCACTTTCTTGGGCCAGGGGGCGTGGCACTGCCCATGGGACATTGTTAGCCACAGCAAGATGCAATAAAATAGAAAAGCTCATCAAACCGTCGGGGGTGATGGCTGGGCAACTACTATTAAAAAGTTTTGCAACACATTTTTGAGAACCGCCCTTCGGTTAAGGAATAATAAAGACGAAAAAAAGACGAATATAAAAGGATGTTCTCTGTGCCATAATGAGCTTAGTATGCATAAAGCGGTGAATTGTCAAAAGATATTTTCTGGACAATTTTCTTTTTCGTCATACAAACGGAAGGGGGGGTTTTCTTCTTTTTTTTTTTGGTATAAGGAGTAGGACAATGGTGAAAATTGCTAGTGGTATGCCAAAAGTTGGTAGGGCGTGGCTCGACTTTAGATTGTTATAAAGCTTTCACTTTGCTTAGTTGTGCAGACCAAGTTTTCACAGAAAATTGATTGCATTAGTTAAGTCCGAAATTTGGGAGGTAGCTTTTGGGTACAGCATTAATACACAAGAATAGAGTTCCACTCAAATGCAACTTTGTATTATTGAATTACTTTCAAAAGAAATTACATACTAATTAAAGAAATTTCCTATTCTAACTTTGATTAGATCAAATTTAATTTTATGTACATCTCAAATTTAAGCTTAACTCAAGTTGACATCCCCATCCTGCAGCATCATTATTAAGCGTGTGGCCACCACCTTAATTAAACAATTTGGCAGCAAAAAATAACATTATACTCAAATTCATTTTGTATTAGTGAAATGGAATTTTTTTCAAAAAAAATCCCATCCTACTTTTAGAAATTTAATAGTCTTACTTTGATTAGATCAAATTTATCTCTGTGCCCATCTCAAACTTAAGCATCAATCAAGTTGGCATTTATAAGCTCAGCTTATGAATAGAGTTTGTGGCTCAAAGAGTTGTAATCACATTTTTAATATTAGAAATTCTCCATTTTTATCTTGTTTTGATCTAAATTATCTCTATGCACATTCCAAATTTGAGCATAAATCAAGTTGGCAGCCCCATCCCCAGCTAATGAACTCGGTTTGTGGTTCAAAGAGTTGTTATACTTGTGCATTTGCCACAGTTATCCACTGTGGCAGCCCTTTTAAACAAGCCAATTAGCAAACTTTTCATTTATCAGAGCTAAAAAAAAGCCTTTGGCCTTTTGATAAGCTCACACCCATTTTTTTTAGACCATTTCTGCCACCCTTTGGCTTCAAACGTCATGCAAATGCTGTGTAGTGGCTGGAAAAACACTCGAAAAAAGGGGAAGAGAAGAAAATCAAACGAAGAGAAGAACGCGGACCGCAAATTTTCCATGTCATTGCATAAGCCGCTTCATTAGCCCAACCAAAAAACGAACGAAAACCACCGAAAAAAATTGTCTCACATCAAACAAAAAGGAGAAACCAAAGGAAAACCAAGAAAATTCTCCAACCGAAAAACAAAAAAAATATCTAAATCATTAAAACATAGAATGGTTTTGGGGAAATGCGGCGGAAAAAACAAGTCAGCGAAGGCGACATGTTTTTGCTTCGTTAATAAACTGCAACGATTCTGACAGGAGGTGGAGGTTATGACCTCAAAAGGGGTGAGTGGGTGGTGGATGGTGGGTGGCTTTTCTGGAAGCCACAAGAAAGACGCCGCCGAAACCGCAAGGCGTTGGGTGAATTCCGGTTGCGGCTGCCAGTTAGAATTTTAAAATGAACCGCAAGAAAGACCCTTTAATAGATGTGAAAGGTATAAAAAACCAGACCGAAAATTGTCAAAAGGGTTGTTAGGAAAAAGCAACACCACCACGTACACCAAACAAAGTGAAACAAAAAGATTTTCTTTAAGTATTTTGCCAATAAATTTAAATCACAGACAGTTGCCCAAGGAGCGAAAAAAAGGGGAAATTGGGGACCAAGGAAGCGGCATTAAAAACAAACAAACGCACAGGATCCAGCGAGTCAAAGTACCAAATAAAAATAAACAAAAACTCAAAGGAGTAGGGATGGCAGAAGAAAAAGCGCGTCAGAAGCCAAATAAAGCGTTAAAAGGATTTATGTGCAAGTTGAGTAGAGTTTATATAAGGACCTTCTTCGTCTTTCACCCCATAAAAGTAGCTTACAGGTGGAATTACGCGCCTTTAAAAAAAGAAACCTTCCCACACTTTATCACCGCACTCAAAGCCTCTTCGGATTTTGCCTTGGCAAATTAAATTTATTCCTTTATATTTATGCTTCACGCATAATTGTAAAACATGATTTACCATCATTGTCGTGGTTGTTTTTAAACAGTTTAATGCGAATTCTTTTTCGCCAATATGTTTTTCGCCATTTTACACACAGCCATGTTGGCATAATTTACGCATATAAACAATAATCTTTTGCGAAAGCGTTGAACATAAATTGTTCATATCCTCAGCTTTTCCCCCTCTAATGGCAAACAGTGTTATTGTCGTTGTTTGTTGCTGAAGATAACTTATAAATCATGTAATCAGAACAGCAAAAAAAAAATGGGTACAGCATGAAAAACTGAAATTGCTTTTTGCTGATAGGAAAAGGGGCTGGAAAAATTCCGGGGGAATGATGTGGAGGATGTTCGTTGCTAACTGGGTGGAATTTCTCTGCTGGCTTTCACAACTCTGTAATTTATTGTGCGTTATATAACTTTATGATTGCGTGGGCAGAGGGTGGCTTAAAAAAAACTCCCACAGAATTGATTTCGAAAGATAAGGGAATTAAAAAGTTTGCATCAATAGTTCTGTGAGCTGTGACAAAATAGTTTGGTTTTTGTTTTGTAAGAATAAACTTATTGAAGTTAAGACAACTTGGTTTTCTGAAAAATGCTGTAGAAAACCATATTGAATAAATAATTTAATTACTAAATACTACCAAGCAGCTTCTAGTCAAATTGAACCACTTTAAACCCTGATAATATCGCTTAAAATTGTTTGCCAACTAAGCAAATACCTGGCAACTGCAAATATTCGTGTCATGACATTGCGTAAACACTTTTCCCTTCCTTTTGCCATCCCAAAATGCATTTCCCTTTCACAGGAATAGTTTAACGACTTTGTTTTACAATAATCTAGGCACCATAACAACAAACCCGATGGAATTCAATGTCAGAAGGCAATAACTTGGAGGAAAAACAGAAAACTGGTGAGGAAAATGCCCTTTCAATGGCAGCGAAACAACAATAATGGTATTGAGTTTAAAACCCGGGAAAGATATATGGAGCATGCACAATTTCCATTTGGTTATGAATAATTCCCTTGTTGGTGTGCACTTGCTTGTTAATATTTCCATTTCCGTTGTTTTATGGCTCGATTCCGCAAGGCCTAGACATCGGTAAGACAAAGGACATACAATATATGCGGGGAGACATTAAAAGGGAGTACATTCAAGTTGAGTGCCCCGCTTTACAAGGACAATAACAAGGAGCAACAGCTTCAAGTGCACGAGCAACAAATGAAGCCATTACATTCACAGCCTTATCGGCAATGTCAACGAGTCTCGTCTTGGCTACCTCACTTTTTGTTTTCACCACCACCCCAACATCTATTGTTTGCATAAAATTGCAATTTACAATTATGAGAAAAACAGTGGCAGGGAAATGATGACAGCGAGCCACGCTTATCAGGGGAAATTTTCGCTTAGATAAGCTTAAACGGCGAAATGGAACAGAAAAAACTTGTTTGCATTAGCTAAATGAGACAAAAATTTGATAAATTGCCTTGTAGTAGGAGTACACAGAGAAAAAAATGTGTCAAATGGAATCAATATATTCTTTAAAAATGTAAAACATAATATTGACCTGTTTAGTTATTTTTGAGCATAACTCCTTTTCCATCAAAACCATTGCTATATTTGCTTTAAATATTAATTTTTTGGTTCGAAATTGTAATTTATTTATTATTTATTTATTTTAAAAAATTTTAGTGACCAAGTTTTTAAGTACTGAATTATTATATATTTGATTTTGACAAGAAATTAGAAGATTATTTAGTTAACTTTGGAGAGTTTCTTTTCTGTGCAAGAAAATATGTTAAATCGAAGTAAGGGAATTCCCCAGATGCAGCAAGGAAAAAAGGAAAAGCTGGGAAAATGGAACTGGCTTCCATAATTAGACACGCTGCTCACATAAGATGGAGGCATAAATTATTGCCAGTCAGTCTGGGCGAAAATCGGAGAGTGAGGGCCGTGGCATCTTATCATTAAATTAGTTTCGGTGGAGGAGGGCAGCTTAAATGAGAGATTATTGCACAAGCGGGCGATAAATTAGGCAAAGCCTTATGAATGGGCCTTTTCGGGGCTTAGATTGGGCTTAAATTTTGGCAAGATGCTTATGAGGAAACTACAATTGTGTTATAAGTAAAAATATATTCCTCTTTTCTTAATGGAAATAGTTATAAAGGAATGTAAAAGTATGCAGCAATACATTTTGGGTCTAAAGGCCCTTTGGATTTATATCGAAAAACGACGTTTACTTTTTTAGTGCCTACTTTTCCACGCTTTTTGAAGTTATTGGGTGCCACCACAAACCACTAAAGTTTTGAAACCAGTTATAATATATATATTTTAAGTTTTAAATTCCGTTTGAAATATTTCAAAATACTATATTGCATACTTTCGGGCACCTTTAAAAGTTATTTTAAGTCTTATAACCTTAGAACAGAATTTTATTTAAGAAAATTGAATAACTCACCTCCATATCTGCAATTTGTCTTGTCAGCGGGTATATTGCCATTCGGCTCGAGTCGGTCCAAGTATTCCTCCGAATTGTAGCCGTTGTATGGAACTTTGTTACCGTGGTTGTGGTGCCCGCCATGTCCACCGCGATGGTGATGGTGGTGGTGATGGTGGTGCGTCGACTCGTCGCCGTCTTCGCGGGAAATTGCTGCAAGAAAAATGGGAAAACAAAGGAAAAAGCCACAGTTTAGTTCGAGTTTTCTTCAGGTTTAGATTTCCACTCCCGGGAAAAACTGCCCTAATTAAATTACAAGAGCCGGCCATTGAGATGTCAATATCCATAAACGCTCAAGTGGCAGGAAAGCCACTTCAGTTTTGGGGGCCAACACACAACTTCACTTTACAGTTTTGCACCCTTCGAGCCATTAGTTTTGACAGTTAACTATAGGTGAAAGGAGGGAGGATGCCAATCAACGCCTATTGGACTGCCTCCCTTTTTTCGGGTCAATATGCCAAGCTCTTTGTGGTTTTTGTGGCTGTGAAACCACAGGCCTGTGGTCCTCTTTTCCTGACTCCTTGCCCTGAATCTGACATTTGCTTCCTGATGTTTACATTTTCTTCCAATCAACTTGAAACCCAAATGACAAATTTGTAAAACAAACCATCAAATTGGAGAAAATATTTTAATGAGGTTTAAAAAACTATTTAAAATACATAAATTAAGCATAGAAATAAAAGCTAAAATGTTGCTTTTATTTTAGAAATTATATGTTTTAAACATATCAATACAACTTAATACCAAGTATATATATTAACAATTTACTCTTATATATTAAATTAACACAAAAATGTATTATTAACATTGACTTGCTAATATTTGTCTTTTCTACTAAACAACGTGAAAAACCATCAATTGGAGAAAATATTTCTATGAGCTTTTAAAAACTAAATTTACATACACTTATAAATACAATTTAAAAGTAATAACACTGATATTCTTATATATAAATATTTGTTTAAGCGTTTAGCCTTCGTTTATTTTGCTAAAACAAAATTACAAATTCCGAAACACTCTAAATTTGGCTTTAACCAAAAACCATTGATAGTCACAGCTCATAAAAAGGAGAATGAGTATAAATGGTCAGGGGTTTTTAGTGGGTGTTCAGGGCAAACATGGAGGGTACTTTGAATGTGCCGAATATGCAAATGAGTCGAAGACGAGGACGACGCTACATGCAAACAAAAGGGTGAAAAAATTGCCTAAGCTTTTGTACAAATTTATATGGCAGCGCTGGAAAAAAGGACACAAAACGGGTGAAATCACGAAGGACACTGGAGAGGCGGTACGCGAAGCTTTTTGCCTTCCAATTTCTAAAACGGAAACACAAAAGGCAGTACCAGCATGTTGGCCAAGTTTACCTGGTCTCCCTGGTATCCCTTAGCCAAAAAAAAGAGAAAGAGGAAAACGCGAAACGAGTCAAACGGAAATTGGTTGGATATTAGCTTACCGCCAACACACATGCAAATCCTTTTTCGGGTGTCCTGGTGAGCCTGCAATTTGCTAACGATATGCACACAAGTGGGCGTGCCAAATTCGCCAAAAAGGGGATTTTCCCTTCGAAAAAGTCAATAAATTGTAATCAAGGAGAGTAAGGCAAAAAAGTACCAGCAAAAAAAGCTTAGATTTCTCATAAAATTCTTTGATTTTTTCCCATTTCTTGTACTCTCACTAATAGTCATCATCTGGCGGCAGACGAAATAAATTATGGCAAGCCATAAGCTGCAAGTCAGAGCAGCAAATATGTTTAATTAATAGCCAGGGCAAATATGCAGCCCAAGGGAGACTAAGACACAAGTTCCACCCTTGTCGCAAAAGGATGATGTCACCACCCACCACACACACAAATCACAAATTACCGCAAATCGTCGCTACAAATAAGCAATTTATTTGCCAACTCAACGGCGGAATGAGGAACACTCCGTTGTCCACACGAAATGCAATGCGAAATGCCCCCAAAAATCATCTTTCAGTCGTCGGTGGGGGAAAAGAAATCTCATAAAGTTGTGCCAAAACACGACGGAAAAGTGGCCGCAGTTGGAAATGCTGGAGTTGGAAATGTAATCAATAAAATATGTTGAACATAAAGTACAAACCAAAAGGGAGTTGGCTGATTTTTTTGAAAAGCGGGGGAAAGTCACAGTACAGTGCTGAGTTATAGAACTATAAATATTTCAAACATATCAACATTCAAATGTGTCGACTGTTGTGAAAAAATGCAAAAAAAAATTCATGCCATGAAACTCTTTTATGTTTTCACGACAGGAATTTTTTCGTTATATTTTAAATTTGTTTAATTTTTACTGCAATCTATCTACAAATCCAAAAAAGATAAATACTTGATTTAAGAAACAATTCCCTAATTTAAGAAGTAATTGAAATATTTAAAATAAAATAAATAAAAAATAACTTATGGCATTTAAGTCAGCCATAATTTTTATGGTTATTTTTTTTCTAATTATGTATGATAGTCCTTTATTCCTAAATATACTGAGTGCAATTAATATACATTTACTTTTCTCGTTATTTTTTGTGCTATTATCTTGACGTTTGGTGTATGCATTATGCAATTCCACCGCAAAAACCCGAGTTGCCACACAGCATTACATCAACTCCGGTTATGTTCTTTCCCCAACATATGAACCACCACACCACAAAATATGAAATAAGCATAATGTGGCAGGCAAGTTTTGGCAGATCTGCCAAGAAAATCTCTAAACTTTAAAAAGTTTTCTACCCCGGGTAGATTTAAAGCGCCGACATCCAAACAAATACCGCTGACGCATGAGTGACAGGACATGGCGAGAACACAAAACTCGGACATTGGCAGGACACCAGGACACGAGAAAAGCCAATTGAACAAAGCTCGCAAATTGCAGGGAGCCCAGGGAAAATTCACAGGACGAACTGGAAGGATATGCTACAGAGTAGAGACACCAGCAGCAGCCAAATTAAATCAAAGCAAAACCACAAAAGGAAAAAGGCCAGCAGGAATGAAGAAAAAGTGCGGAAAACTTCATCGAGTAAATGCAATAAATTTGCAAGGATCTGGAGAAAGAGAGAGGATGAAAGAGATATATGACTGCCAGAAAGAGTGGGAGTGACAAAACCTATTATGCCTGGGGCACATGGAATTCGTTTCTACTTTTATACCGAAGGACTTAACGGGTACTAAAACCTAAACAGCCACCGAAAACTTCCAAAACTTGGAAAGTGTTGAGCTGGCAAAGGATTGGCACAACCTCAGATAACCATAAAATTGGGATCGAAGGAAAACGTCCGATGATTATGACGAGCCAATGGGTAATCAAATGGTTAAGGCTGGGCCTCGAATTTTATGCGATAAGCTTTACTTAGTAAGATGGATATGTGGCTTTGCAAAATGTTATAAGTACAATTAAGGTTAAAATAATACTTAGTCTAACAACAACAAAATCTTTAAAAATTCTGATAAACGTGTAAAATAGTTAAAAAAATGAAAAATATGGGACAAAATCCATAAAAATTCAGATGAATTTGTAAAAGAATGTGTTGATTTTCACTAAATCTTACACAATGTTAAATATGCTAAATATAGAAGAAAAGTACATTAAATATTTTTAAGAGAACTTAAACGAAAAGACTTGAAACCATTTCTAAGGAACTTTATACAAAATTAAAACTTTAAAATATTCAGGAAACTAAAGCAAAAATGATTAGTTTTTTAATTTCTATCCATTTAATCCAGAAAATTACTTATTTTCAACATAAAAAGTACAATTTGTTTATACTTTGCTCATAAAATTCCCCTTTTATATTCTTCTTTTTTTTCTGTGTGTTTACAAAATCACATTTTGCAGGATTAGACGCTACTGAAACCGAATGCTGACCAATAGTAACTAACTCAGGCAGCGCAGACAATAGACAAAATCAGTAATTTATCCTTCAAAATGGCCACCACAGTCGAGAGGAGCAGACAAAGCCAAATCCAATTGAATACTGCGAATCCGAACCTGATGTGACACTTCAAATGCTGACAAAATACATCGCATTAACGTAGCTTCCTTGGAATAGGGACAATGGCAATGCAATTTGCCAACCGAGTCAAATTAAATGTTAAATTTCGAAGGATTGCACTCAGTGTGCTGTGACTGATGTGGTCATGCAATTAAGGCTTTTCGCAATTTAATCAATTTATCAATTAAGCAAAAAAAAAAAAACAGAGCACGAAGAGGACATATTCAGCTGCTATTCATTTCTTCGTTTTTCAGTTTTCAGCTTTCAGCAGCATTCAGCTTCTGCTTTAAAAGGCAATTTCATTAGCATTTCAAAGTGCCGCTTGTGGGTCCTCCTCCCTTTTTACCCATTTTCCCAATTTGCCGGCGAACACAGTCAATAATGTTGTTAATTGCCCTCCTCCAAGTGGGCGTGGCCCTTGTTGAACAATGCAGTTGCGCGTCGGCAATTAACTTTTGTAAATAATGCATAATTGTCGAGCGGAATGTGAAAATAAAAAATAAAAACAAGGCAACAACGGGTGGAAAATATATAAAAAAAAAATAAAAACAAGTACAGCGTCCAATGAACTGTTTAAACATTAAACAACTGGATTCTGGAGGGAAAAGGGAGCGGTTCGCGGTTGATCAGTCTGCCGAGTTCAATTGAATCAGTTGGCCAGACGGTCTGGTTAATTGTTTAAATGATTTGTATTTTCGGGGGCAAAAGAAAGATATTTACATGGCGATGGTGTGTAAAACTGCAGGAGGTTTACCTATTTTTTTATTATTAGTTAATTAGTTAAAAAGTGAGAAACACAAAGCCGTCAGGCATCTTAAACTGTCGAAAGACTCTCAAACTTGTTTACCATCCCATTTTAGTTTGTTCTCAAACTTGACTGTCATCACATTTCGATTTGTTCTTTTTGTTTTCAATTGAATTTTCATGATATAAAGTTTAAAAAGTAAGCAAAATGTGGGGTTAAATTATTCTCTTATCTATTTTTAGTTTGCAATGATTTATGAAAGGGTTATTTTTTTGTCCATTCCTTTAATTAAGTAACAAAGAAGAAGTTGTCTGGCATGTAAGACTGCACAATCGCTCTCAAACCTGATTACCCTCCCATTATAATTTATTCTCCGTGTTCTCAATTTTATAACATTTTTTTTTGTTTTTGCATAGTTTGCTGATGAGAAAGTGCGAATGGAAGGGGTGCATCCATACTCGTTGACGACAACGATGGCTGTGAACTTTTTAATTTAATTAATAGACGCTGCTGCCGCGCCAACAAAAACGACGCAGAATGAAAATGAGACAGACGCCCTGGAAAAACAACAATATTAACGAGAGGAAAAAGGCAAAGTCTAGGGCATTGAATTACACAAAGTTCGGGGGACTCAGAAAATCAGGGGCGGGGAGTTATCAACTAAGGTGTGCGCCACTGCCATGCGAACGCACTTAAAACTTATTATTAATTAAAAATAATTTTTTTTTTGCAGCCGAGGCGTGCGGTAATTTATGGATTCGAAGGATTTAAGGAGCTCAGTTTTTGGCGGCGCACCGCAGAAATGTCAGCCACTCAACCATTGCAGGTGTGCTTACACTGGCAAAAGATCTCAGTCGTTAAAAAAAAATGTAAAACAAATTTAATAGAAATCAGTTGTGTGTTTATAAAATAAATTTCTATGATATTTCTCTTAGAAAAGAAACCTCTAAACCTCTGAAGTTGTAGAATATTGTATTATTTAATGAATTAATTTTTAAATATATTTGTACAAATAGCTAACAAATAAACTTAATAGAGTATTCTTCAGTTAATGTAAAACCTTTTTTCATTACAAAATTACCAACTTTCAGTTTTACTTATTGATATATTTTGTTCAGTGCACTCATAGTTGTTGCTCCTGTTTTGCTCCGTTGTGCCACAATTTTCTTCACTACACAATTAACTTTAATGACTGTAAAAAGAGCCATGTACCGAGGCACTTAAGTGAAGAATTTTCGAGCGAGGGACCACAGACGGCAGACAGTTGAAATTGTAAAATTGTTTGTGGCATTAAGTGCGGTTAAGTGGTTTTCCCAAGGTGTCCTCCTGTCGCCATCGACTTGATTCTTTTTGACAGAAATTGAAAATTACAAACAGGCTTTCATACTTCGTCTTCTATTCGCACATCAAAGTGAGTGAGCTTAAGTCGGTTGCCAGAAACCGATTTATGCTTTTGTCAGCTGAATTTGAATTGGAATTGGAGTTCAGTTTGCAGGCCCCGAGGCCCCGAAAAAAAGAAAGGTGAGCAAAGACGACTTGTAAATCTTGGCCAAACAAGTTAACACTTCTCGGGGACATTTTCAGCAAGGAGTAAGGGTAATGCGGAGCTAGACAGCCACACAATCAGACAGGCCTGTGGGCTATATGAGGAGGATTTGCCAGGAGGAAGGATTTGGAGGACGACACAACAACTGGCAGAAGGTTCAAATGTACGACATCGAAAAGGCGCAAAATATATATTTCTTAGGTCGGTGTTGAACTACTGTAAATACTCTACAAAATTGAGAGGATAACTGGGAATAGTCGGAAGAAAAAGACCAAGGAAGCTCAACATATTTTTAATAATTTGTATTTCTTCCAACAGAACAATTAAACACTTTTCTAGTTCTAAGAAAGAACGAATGAACACTTTTGTGATTCTAAAATGAAATACTTCTCTTGTTACCTTAACTAAGAATTTTTAAAACTTTAATCGAAGTTTTACTAGAAATGTTTATTTGTTGCAATAATTTATCGTAGAGTATTTTTTGTGCGACATCCAAAGAGGCTTCTAACGCAAGAGAACTTCATCCAATTCCTGTCAATTGAACACGCAACATTTGGGGCCTGCAAAAGGATATCCATTGGCAAATAAAATATTTAAGCCAAACATTGCGCCAAGACATGGCCAAATTGAAGGCTCAATAAGGCCAACTTTTCTACACTTGCCAACTCATCCCTCTACTTTATCTAACTTCCTTTACAATTTTCCCATCCTCTATCCCCACTAAACCGTTTTGCAAAAATTGTCAGAGGCCTGTGGCAAACTTATCCTTTGCCATAACAAATAAGAAAAGGAGACACAGAGACCGAGCCTTTTTGGCAAAAATCAATAAATATTTGAGGAGCCGGAAGGCAGGGAACAATCCTCGAGATTGCATTTAATTTAAAACTCATAAATACGAAATGCGCTCTCGCG
Organism: Drosophila elegans; assembly: GCF_018152505.1. Lineage (NCBI taxonomy): Eukaryota > Metazoa > Arthropoda > Insecta > Diptera > Drosophilidae > Drosophila > Drosophila elegans. The sequence continues at coordinate 1,628,195 of NW_024545578.1, forward strand.
CTGTCTTGATAATCATAATAAAACAGTGAATAAATTGCTTAAGATATTGCCGTGCAGCGAAAAATAATTTGTCTACGTGGATCTCCCTCTGCCAAAAATCAAAGATGAAATGTTATGGAAAATTATTGAAAATTTCCAAGGGTAATTGAGTGTTAAATGCGAGAGACCCAGCAACGTTCGTGTTCAAGTCATCAAAATGTCAGCAGGAAATAATTAAGAAAATATTTAGCCAGTTTGATGCGAGGCAAATGGAAATTGATCACAAAACTTGAATTGAGCAGCAGTTGCGGGGGGAAAAGCAGACACAATTGCCGCTCTACTTGAGACACTATTCCCAATGCTGGATGGGAATTAAAATAGCTCCCTTACTGTCTGTTAACTTGGCAGATGAGCATGCTCGAGGATTTCATTTGTTGAAGGCTTCAACTTGTACTTCAACTTCAACTTCATCTCCAACTTGACTTGAACTTTCCTCCACTCACGCATATCTTAAATGCACAAAATATGCTGAAAAGGGTTTTCATTTTCCCCCGCCTCCCGCTCTTGGCAAACATTTTTGCAGCAATTTAATTTGCTCCTTTGCATAACAATCAGCGGGGAGCATTTCTAGCCAGGATAATCAACGTTTTCACTCATTATCATTATCAAGTCGCTGACTTTTCTCTGCCATCTCAATCTCCATCCCTTCCATCTATATATACTTTCTATCTGTAACTGGAAGTACCCTCTAGGGTATTCAGCTAATGGCCCGCGGCGCCGGAAGTTTTTTGTGTAGACTCCGAACTTCCCATTTCTCCGGCTCCACTATTTCAAAGTCTATGTTGCACTTGATTTTACAAAATATAAGGCAACGCTTCCAAGCACAGAAAAAAATGATTGCTCATAATAGGTTTAACCAAAGAACTTAGGTAAATAACAGCTAAAAATCATTAGCAAATAAAATAAATTCTGCAGAAAATATGTCGTTCATCTTAAATACTTTTGTTTAATATTTAAGAGTACTTCATCTCTACCGATTTGACATAATAATAAGATATAATTTTTAATTGTTACCAACTTTGACTATTATTAAAATAGTAAATTAATGAAAAATGTTAATGATATTTTTCCCTGTGCATATTTACTCTTTTCCCACTCTTTATCATTTCGACTGGAGTTTGTAAATATGAAGTTTGATAAGTGGGCGGTTCAGGAGGAGAGTGTCTAAGTGTTTGGCCTGGTTTTTTTTTTGGGGGGTAACTTGGCAGCCAAAAATAGAAAGGGGAAAAGTACAAAAAAAGGGTTCCTCCACTTTTGACTTGGTGCAGACGGCAAACGTCGCCGAAAAAGTTTCACTAGGTGCAGATTCTTTATGAGATTACTTTGCTTTGCCAAAGATATGAGAATGGAGGACCCTTATCCTTTAAAATAAGTGAATTTTTTCCTAAGGGTCGGGCACAAGTTTCAACTCCAAATAATAATTCCAATGAATGAAAATGAACATTCCACGAAATTCATGAATCATTAAATGGAATTTATCTAATTAAGTTTGGGGCTTTTGCTTCTTATTTTTTTTAGATTTAAGACCACTGTTCTTCAGTTTCGTTTACCACCCAGTCACGCATTCACCCACACCAAACGTTTTTTGCCATACAACTTTAGCAGAATGCCTTTGTTTATGTTCTCTTAAAATGGCAATCGCTGGCTTTTCTTTGTGTTTTTTTTTGTAGGTTGCCACAAATGTCGTTACGTGCACAAGTTGCGCTTTTAAAATAATTACAAAAGGAGACAAGCTGAGAGTGCAGTCTGTTCTACCTCAGCGGCGGAAAAAAAGAAGGAAAATATGGTCAAAGTTTCCAAACAGCAAAAATGATGGGAAAAATGTGTAGCTAGCTTTTGTGCGATTTTGTGGGGAAGGGGAAAAGTTTGAGAGCCACTGAACGACCAGCTGTTACACAAGAAATGCAAGTCTGAAAAGACTGCAGTATGGCGGTATATATCTATATAGATTGCATTACGACATCAGTTACCGGTTGACTCAAAAAAGAGAGAACAAAATATGAGGCAAAGTGAAGCCAAGTGTGGCTAATGCGAAAAGGGCGGAGATAGGAGGCTTTTGGATTCAGCCTCTTGGAAAATATACTGCCAGCACTTCCTACTACAAGCCAATAACTTCCAAGCCGAAAATATATAAGTTGCATAGGAAAATGACAAAATAAGAACAGCCATGAAGCTTAGTCAAAATGTATTATGCACAGACGATAAAACGTTTTGTATTCTTGGGGCAACCAACAAAATAGGACAACAAAAAATGCAGGAAACAGTAGACAATGCAAAGCCTGAAGCGACGGGCACCGAGGTGTTAATGTTTGGGGTGGCTTTACCTCAAAACAGAGTAGGGGTTCGCATTAAAATGCCGCCAACGCAAGTTGACACTATTTCTTCAGGAAAGAACAGCAAGTACAGGGTTTTCGGGATTATATGCAAGAAAAGATTTTTGCATTTTATATTTAGGTAAGAAATCTTTAGTAGTTTTAATTCTCTTAAAACTCCAAAATCAATGCAGAAGTAATGTATTGTATATATATATTGTATATTTATATATTTATTTTGCTTTCGATCTTGTACTTTATTTGTCACAAATATTTATATATTTATTTTGTCTTTGATTTTTAATGATATTTAGTTCTACAATTTTTCAAGAAGCCAGTAATCGTAGAAAATATTATATCTTATCTATTTTGAATCGTTGTATGTCAGCTAATATTTCTTTCAGTGCTTTCAGCGTTGGACAACTTTCAGTCACGTCATCAGGCAAACATTAAACCAGCAGCAGCCTGAAAACTAAGCTGAACAGAGGCTGGCTTTTGTGGGGGCGTTAATGGGTTAAAAGTGCGCTTAGAGCGTGTATAGATTTTATAATGTGTTTGCTCGGAGTCTCACCCCCGTTTTCTTTTGCATCTTGCATGAGTTGCATTTTTTTACCGCCCAAAAGAATGAAAAAAGAGGACGACACCTGCAAGCGGCATTTTGCTCGCTCGTCCTTTGCCATTTTCACTTCCGCTTTTGCTGAGCGGACAAACTTTTCCCCAAGTGTACGTGTGTGCGTAAGTGTTGGGTGCGTGTGTGTGTGGGTTGATTACAAAATACAGTTTAATGTTGATTACACATGCAAGGAGCACAGCCTGCAGGCCAAGCAAAAGCAATTGGATTACACTCCAAGAAATTGACAATAAGTATATTTATTTTACTCAAAAAGGTACTAAAAAATCATTTTTGAAGAAAATGTCGTATTCAAAAGTACTATAATTAACCTTGTTAAGTTAAAAAACCAATAAAGTCCTTCACTTTGTAGTTTTTAGCTATATTTTTTAAGGAATTACAAGATAACAAATAGTGCCAGAAGTTTTAAATTGGTGCTTGACACATTACTTTATTCCTTCCGTTCAATTAAAATTTTTGGGCTAAAGTAATCCGTTTTAGCAAATCGTACACATATTATTTTTTTCTCTGCAAATACAGGCTGTTGCTGTTAGTGACTTGGCTTATGCTGTAACAAAAGGCATCTGCTGCCAGTGACTATCCATCTCTATATCCCTATCCCTTTCCGGCAAAGTGTTCCCGTCTCACTCTGCGAAGCTCAGTTGCTCTTAAGCCTCATTATTCATACAATGTTGACACTAAACTAGTTGTCTGGCATACATGCATTAATATAAAAGTGTGAAAAATGTGTGTTCTTTCTTGAAATTTCTTTGAGAAAGACACCAAACAGCTTGAGTTTGCCTTAAGAAAATTCCTGAAAGTGTTTAAGGTACTAAAGCTACAAAAAATTTGACAACTGCTAAAATAATTTAGATTTTTGTTATAGTAAAACTAGAGAGGTTAAACAGAGTCAACAGTTTGACATTCACTGACCAATCAAGTCCAACGAAAAAACCGCACAAAACAATCAGGCAAACAACTTAAGTGTGCAAATTATAATAAATTTGTTGTGTTTATGAACTGCTAATGATTTGGTTACGATTTTTATGTGTTTCTCTCTGTTGTTTTTGCGTGTGCAGGCAATGAGGAAAACTGTCGCAAATTTGATTTACAACACGCCGCGCGAATGAGGAAAACAAAAACAAAAAATTGTTGCAGCGAAATTTCCATGTCACCCACAGAGTCTGGAAAGACTTGGCAACTGTCATGACACATTATTCATTATTCAACAATGCGCGGCGAACGTGATGTAGCATTTCAAAAGCAAATGATGGCGATAATGATAATGATGATGCTTCCGAATGAGCGAGAGCTTCAAATCTGATAATCACACAATTATATTAAATTTAATGCGATTTGGCTAAGTTTTAACACATTTTCTGAACAAAGTTTGTTGGGCTGCGTGAAAAAGTGAATGTTAGCCACGAATTCGAGTTTTAGCACCCTACCACCACTCAGTAAGTTTACCTCGTTTGCTCACGAAGGTGTTAAATGGGAATTTAAAACCATTTTCTTTGTCTTGCAATGTGAATGGTGGATTTTTATCGGTGCAGAGATATTGTTTTACTTACGTAATATCAAATTTAACAAATGAAAAGTACTGGTCAAAGAATGGCAATGAACTTTGGAATTAAATATATATTACTGAATATTAAAAAATTTGGTTTGGTTTTTTTCCTTAGTATTTTCAGTGTGGCTTTAATGGATTTTGTTTTTATAATAGTATTTATACAACTTTTTGAGGGATGATTTTTTCACCCATCCATATAATGTAAAATTTTCCCTCTTTCATTAGCCGACAAAAGTCTGTTCGAATCTGTTCCCAAAACTTTGCCCCATTACCTGAACATGTCAATCTAAAAAAGGACCACCCAGGAAGCTTGGGAAAAAGAAAATTGAATTTCCAATCTTTTCCACTTACAAACCCAAGAAGAGTACAAATTTTTGGATAAATGAAATTTAAAACTTTCGACAGCTTTAATGAAAATAAATATTAATTTGTTATTCGCTTTTTCGCGAAGCCTTTAAATCCGGAGACTAGCTTGTCGGGCTTTAGAAAGCTGCAAGTTTCAACAACTTTAATTGGCTTAAAATTAGAAAAAACTCCGAAAGTGTGTAAAGGAATTGCAAATGGAAAAAGTGTGAAACAAAATACGGCAGAGAAATATTCTGTGACAATTACAGGATGTGGATTGTTGCAGAAACACACCCCAATTCACATCAATGGCTGTCAGGGGCAACCTGGCAATTTTCTATATAAATCATAAGCGGAAAAAACAGGGAAAATAAAAGGAAAACAAGCTCGCTTATCGAGTGTTTAACTTTGGTTGGCCGGTGGTATGGGTGGCTTTCGAGAGGCTCAAAGTGGGGTTTCAGTTGGAAATCCACCTTTTGCGCTGGTCAAACAATTGTGTGCCTACCGCAAACTGCAGAGGGTTCCCTCATATCGATTGCAGGGTACCCAAAGCTACAATCCCCAACCCTGCCCACTCTGATGTTATGCAAAACCACCCCCAACAACGGTGCCGCCTAGCTGATAAGCAACATGGCAACAAAATGTTGAACGTTGCAAATGCCAACGTGTGGCAGCTTGTGATAGCAGCTCAGAAAACTCCCAAAAAGAGGGTTGCTATTCTGTACACTGTGGAAAACAATTGGGCGGAAGACTAGAAAAATTAAATGCACTTGAAAATTGTATGCATACATCTTTTAGAAATTTTCGAAAAGTTGAGCATCATAAAAATCTTAAAACATTATTAGAGATAATAAAGGTTTTAAGAAAATACAATAAACTAATTTTAGTTATATTTTACATAGAAAGAAAGTAGAAAAATGTATGCACACACTTACTGCACTTAAAGGTTATATTGGTAAATGTCCTACAAATAAATTTTGTTTTGGTACCACTAAATTATTACTGAAATCATTTTAAAACAATTTCCAGAGATTTTATTTTTCTAGTTAATTTCAGTCCCTTAAAATATAATATTTGTTTATTGTTTAAAAGATAGTTTTACTCTAAACTTTTAACATTTGGACCGTTTTGATAAAATAGACTGTAGTTATTCTTTATGTGCATTTTGTTATGCGCATTTTGAGTGATGTATGGTTGAAATGGGTGTTTTGGGGTGGTGAGTGGTTAAGGTGGTGGTTTCAGGTTTTGGTGGCCATGCAAATCCGTCGCGGTGCGTCCGCCACTGGTCCACTGAACCCCCGAAAATGCCACGACTATCCGCAAAAGGGGCGACGACAACTGGCACGGCACAGTGTGGGCAATATTTTCGGAGCGACTGTGCGAATGTTAACCCACGAGAACTCAAACTCGGCGGGGAATGGGAAAAAAGCCCAGCATGGCACGTGTCTGCACTTTGAGCTCAAACGAAGCAGCAGCCAACTCCATTAGCGGCAGCGAGGGGGCGCCCGTGGGTTAAGGGGGTTGAAAGAGACCCACGTCACCTGGGGCCACCGAAATGCGAAGCGAAGGGGATCTGTTTTATCGAGGGAGTCCTTGTTGCACGATTGCCCGGCCCTTGCCTTTTTATTTTCGCTCCTTTATTTTTTGCCAGCTGTTTGTTACCTACTGCACTTCAAATGCAGTGAGCCATAAACCGGATCTGGAAGCAGTCATGATAGCCCAAAGTGATCCCTTTAAGGAGCGCTTTAAAATGTAATACAATTGAAAGAGATAGAGATCAAACTCTAATCTTATTAGGTTATATACAGTTTTATAATTAAGTATACAATTTTGCTGCAAGAAACTTTAACTATCTACATTTAAGCTATTGAATTAAAATAACGTATTTAAAATGTTAAATGGTTATGATCAAATATATTAACAAGTTCTTGCAGCTACTTTATCTTTTCTACCTTTAAGCCATAAAAATGTATTAAAAATCGTATGCAAAAGAAAATAAAAGAGCAAAAACTTAGACTAGACTTTATAATCAAAAATATTATTTTATTCTTAAAGCAACTTTATTTTCTTTACGTTTGAGCTATTGATTTTATCTCCTTTTCCTTAGTCTTTCACTCTTAAAGTACACACAGAAATACATAAAGATTTAACGAACTTGAACTATTTTCTCATTTTTTTCCGGTTGTTTTAGCAGCTTAAATGCCTCTTCCATCGATTCTCAATTTGGAAGATATTTCCTTTGGCATTTTCTCATTTTCAGCTTTGGTGCCCTGATTTCTCGGCTTTTCCCGCCTCCTCCCCCTAAAGCCCCTGAATCTAGTGCTCACGTCTTGCTTCATTATTTTTTATAACCATGGCCATTATCTATTTACATATGTCTAGCTTTTCTTTTATTAGATTTCGCATTTCCATTTTATTGGCAATTCTTGTGCAATCGCCTTCAAACTGTAATTTGGCATTTAACGCGAGAAATTCACACTTTTCAAGTTTGTGTATTAAACATCCTTCAGTGGCATCCATCCACGCTCCTGGCAAACAATTTAGCCTGCACTTTCCCCCCTGCCCTGTCGGCAAGCTCTGACTCTCAAACAGATTTACATGCGATTTGCATAAATTGAGTGTTCCCTTTGAGGCCGCTGTTGATGACGATGCGGATGTTGTCTACCCAGCTCCAGCTCAGTTTGGAGTTGCTCATGTCCCGGTCCCTGAGGCCACTTCTTCAGATCTCGTCAGCCTAAGACCCCCATCTTCTAGATTTTTTTTTCAAATGAATTTAAATCTCTGACACAAAAAAACGGGCTGCCGCTTTGCAAAAGTTAATGTTTCAATTATTCTATAAAGGCTAAAAAGTGCACTGGAAAAAAATAGGTTTGAGTTTGGGTAACTATTGTTGTGTGCATCACAATATTGCAGAAATATGATGTTATACTAATGAAACTTTAATCTTTAAAGGTAAAAAAATATTAAATCTATAGATTTGGAAAAACAAAATTGTCTTAATGAGTTTTTATGTTTTTCTTTTATTAGTTAATGTTTAAGTTATTTATTTCAGTTAAAAACTATATTGTTTTCAAATAGTTGCCCCTTTTTATTTTCCTTTCATCTTCTCGACTTTTGCCAAAAGTTTATGTTTCAAAATTTACATAGGAGATTTGGTAACTATGTATCTTAAAGTAAAATACATTTTCGACACGATTTTTTATCTACATATTGTTTTTATTTCATTTGTAACAGGATTTTATTTCTATTTTTTAGTTCTCTTATATGACAAAGAATAAATTCAAAATTTTCAGAACATTTTTTTTTGTGCTTGCAATTAGTTATGAACCAAATGGTCCTTTTCCCTTTTTTAAATGCACCCCTATTGATTTCCGGCCGCTGGGAATTATTTTGATTGGAATTCTTTTTGATTTTCGGTCACATTTTGTGGGGTCATTGAAGGGTTAAGCGTTTATTTTTTGCATTGAATTTTCCGGTGGCCTGAGAGTGAACAATTTGATTTGACATAATTGGGATAAAGTCAAGCGGAAACGATTATTGTGTGCATGTGAGAAGGGGGTGTTGAAAAAAGTGGGCGTGTGCACGAGCAAAGTAATTCAATTTCCCGGCTTACAGCTCTTTTTTGGCCGTCTGGTCAACGAAAAAGAGAAGGGTTTGCTTTGGTCGGGCATGTGTCCCATTTTTTGTACCATTTTCCTGCTGTCGCATTGCGTCAGCGAATATGAAGCCACCCCGTATCACCCACTTAACACCCTTTTTTCACCCACTCACCCACTCACCTGCCAACCCACCCACGTAAGCCACCCAGGCAGTTAGTTTAAACTTGTTTGCCTCAACTTTTATCCGTTTCTAGCTGGCCTTTGCATTAAAAATGCATGCGAAAGTCGTTTGACAAAAGTTTGCCTCCATGGGAGGAAACCTTGAAGGGCAAAGGTAAGGAATCGCCCCAAGCAAAGTTGACAGTTACATGCGGGTCAGACAAGATTCTCCCACAGTATTGCTTTAAAATGCAAAGACTACAGGCAAAAGGGCAAAGGTAAGGGCTTTACTTTACTTAACTGCCAGACAATCGATAATTTTCAGCTATTCAATTATGGGTTTTCAGGACACACACCGCACACATGCCATAACAAATCGAAATTCCCACGCTCATTGAAATAACTTCAAGGCGAAGAAAATATTATCAAGTGACAGCAAAAACATCCGAGTTATGTCACACAAATGAGCAGAATGATAAGGAAAATTCATGGAAAAAATACTAAGCAAAAATTCGTTGGCAAAATGTCAGGCAAAAATGTTGACATTGTTTGGCTTAAGATACAAAACACACGGACCGAATGCAAAAAAGACCAGGCAGAGGCAAGCATTGTTGGGCGAAGAAGTTGACAAATCAAGTTTTCCTCTTTCGTATATTTCTTGTGCATAACGAGCACTGCTTAGAAATGTGTGTGTGTTTGGATTGCAGCGAACGCAATGAAAAGATGAAAAGCAAACGAAAAGAAAATTATGAAAATGCACAAGATGCAGTAGTGCTCTAATGGAAAGGCTTAACGGCAGGCCAACTTGTCAAGTGGAAACGGGGGAAAAACTCTATTTATTTTGTGAAATATATCATACAAATGAGCAAATCTCACAAGTTTAATTTGAAATTCTTTTTAAGATGAAATATTAGTTAAGAGGAAATTTACAAAAGACATGTTACAAATTTAGGATAAAATATGAAACTATTTATATTTAAATATACAATACTTTGCACTCTCACAAATATCTTAAATATATATGGTATTTTAGAAAGCACTTAAATCATAGAAAGAAGAACAAGAAATATCCCACAAGTTAAATATTTAATGTGTTAGAAAAAAAGATATTTTTTAAGTTAAAATATAAGTTAAGTTTAAACTCAGAAAAGACATGATAATCCTTGATTCTTAGTAAGCATAAAAAATTATAAGTTATTCAAATGGTGTATTTTTAAAAATACAATACTTTGGCACGCTTTGCAATCATCTTACATGTTTAAGGTATTTGTAGAAGCACATTGCCTGTTTACGCAGTTCTCCAATCGTCTTAAACTGACTAACCTAATCCAGTTAAATAAACTTAAGTCCAGGACTTAAGAAGTTAAAGTCTCATCCGCAATCCATTAGAGCCAGTCAAAGTGCCATAAATAATGCCAGACAATGCATCAGAGGAGCCAGACACAAACACGAATCGCCAGGGGCGAAGGGAAGGGATTCGAGTTGGTAGCAGAGCAGAGAGCACATGCTCACTGCACACACCCATCGAGGCTTTTATTCAAATTGTCAACTCGAAAATGGGCTGCAAAAAAAAAAAAAACTACAAAAAAAACAGAAAACTGAAAATCAGCACGCCAGAAAAGAACAGAAAACTGAACAGATCCGACTGTAAAGTTCAACTGAGCGTATGTGCAATGTTTGCGAATGACAATTTACGAGTGGCCAGGAAAGGACGAAAGCCAGGACACTCTTGCTCCGGCACTTCTCCGCTAATTGCCAGCAAAACAAGCTCTCAAATCAACTTTACACACATGGAGAGATATTCTAAGTCGCATTTGTAAAATTAATCCCTTAAAAACCATATACAAAATAAAGGAAAAAATCAAAATCTATTCAATATTTTGAGATTTTTGTAGAAATTCTTGTAATGATTAATTCCTATTTAAAACTTATTTTTTCTCATTTAATTTAAAATTATTTTAAAACTATATAATGCTGTTTATAGTATTGGTAATTTACAATGATATAGAAATCGAAAGCGAAATGCAATTTTTACAAATTATTTTCTATAAATGTAAATTATTAAGCTACTCAGTATTATTTTTCATTGTGCACATATTTTACTGCAAAATAAAAACTCACCCTTCTTTTCTTTTAATAAATTTTAAGTGATATTTGCTAGAGCGCCCAACGCTTATCACGTTTTAATATAAATGGCTCGGCAAACGAAGTCAGCAGAGGAATGACTCATATGCTAATTTCAGCCACAACAAATGTTTGTGAACCAACTTTGCACACCTCCAAACTTAACCCACCGTCGACACCTGTCCTGTTCTGATGACATTGAACGATATGCCGCTCTTTTTTTCAGGTGAAGGAAACAAGATGTTGGCCCACTGGATAGAAAACCCCACAAAAACCCCTCCTCTTGACCAACTTTGATTGATGGCTATAACAAGTTTTCTCTTTGGTTTGTCTGGTTCTTTTGTTTTACGCTTTTTTGTGGTTACACTCAAGGACATTCGAGAATACCTGGCGAAACAACGAAAAGCTTTCAGTCAAATGAGTTTTGATATAGGCGGAAATACCAAAACAAGGAAATGTAATATATTTCAGGTGACAAAGTTTAGAAATCTGTGAGAATCAGATGCCAATAAAATATGTAATATAATATCTCTTTCCCAAGAATTTCAATTACAAACTTTAGCAGCCTTTAAATCTAGACTTTGGAAACTCTAGAGAAGCTTACTTATCATTTGGCCCGCAACTATTTCCGGCAGCAAACTTCAGTTTTTAATAAGCCTGAAAGTTTACAGAACTTTTTTTTCAAGTAATTTGCATATTTACGACTTCATTGCGGCGCCCTAAAACAAAAACCCCAAAAAAAATATATGCCCAAAATAGGAAGTAATCCAAAGAGAGCTCACACACAAGTAAAATAAAAAGCAAAAACTTGTTTATGACTTGCAAATTTCCTGTAAAAGCCAAAACAAGTGCAGCACACAAAAAAATGGGACTAGAAATGAGGGAAACTTGTTCAAAGAAGCAAATCAACTTTTCCGAACTGGAAAACGAGAAGCCGGAGGAGAACGAATGACAAACGAACTAGAAATCCCCGCACTTGGGTAAAAGTAAATAACTAAGACGGAAGTGTAGCCGTTCGACCGGAGGCCAAAAGGCAGGACGAGATGAAATGAGGTGGGTAAATGAACTTTAAAATGGATATCCCCGAGGTGGAAAGCAGAGCCGGGAACTTGCAACTAATGTAATCAAATCAAAATGAAACGCCAGCCAAGCAACTAACCAAAGGCAAATTGCCAACCAGAGATGAGCGAGTTAGAAAAGAGTTTGCTAACGATATCACAGCCCTTTAAGTCAGCAACTGAAGTCAGCATAAAGAATTTTATAAAACTAAATTCTAAGACAAGCAAAAAATATTTGAATTTGAACTATATCTTAAACGAAATTTCGATGAAATTAAGAATAAAGAATATAATAAATAAATATTCAAAGATATACAACATAACTGAATTTTAATACATTATAATTACTCAATTAATAATAACTATTTAATTTTAAAAATAATGAACACATGTGGTCTAAGAAAATCTGTTTTGTATACCGCAAATAATTAAATGTGGAATTTTCAATTTGATTAACAGCCTATCGACGCTCATAAAAATTAAACAAACAAATTAAATTAGAAAGAATGATTGACTGAAATTAAGCGTTAAGAAGTACTATATTTTACTAATTATTATTTAAAATTGTTTTAAAATCCAACAATTTAATCGTGATGAAAAATATTTTAATTTACAAATCGCTCAACAACTAATCAAGCGATTAAAGTCCATTTAAAGGGAACTATAAAAAAGGTCACCTTATCAAATTGTGCTTGTAAACCAATTTTATACTTCTTTAGGTAAAAGAAATTAAATTGAAAATTTAATTCCCATCTCTGGCGACCGGAGAGCATTGGACTCGAGGCAATCGGAAGATGGCGAAAGGAAATATTGTCATTGAAATGCAAGTCCTGTGCTGTTCCACCTGGGCAAATGCAAATTGAGATGGTGAAGGAAGAGGAGGAGGGACAACAATAATAATAAAAATAAAAATAATAATTTGCAACAAAAGTCAGTCAAGTGCTTGGCGGTCGAGAGTTGGTTAACCGCAGAAGAGACTTTTTGCCCCTTGTTGTGCCATTGTCAATATTTGCCACCGCCATCTCCATCTGGTGTGTCATCATCATCGAAACGATGACTGCTCCACTCCGTCTTCATCGATATGCAGACGACACAGAAATCTCAGGGCGAAGACAAATTTTTATATATATTTTCCCTTGGACTACTGAGGGGATTTTGCTGCGAGGCCTCAATCTTTTGATCACCAACGCAGCGCGCACTTCATTTGCATGCAATCATTTGTTTATTTATTTGTAAATAAAGTCTGAGAGTTCCTGCTAATGGAAACGATAACTTTTTCCTAGAACAAAACTACGAGTTGCTAATTGAAGTAGTTGCCTTGAAGGAAGTTGAGTCATGGTGGGGCTCAGGTATACTAATTGAAATCCATTTTACAGCTTAAGTTGACTTTTTGAGAAGAGCGGAGAAAGGCCCTTTATTTGCTTCTGCTACAAAAATGAGTAGTAAATTTAAATCAACATTATTTCTAACTTTCCTGTGCAGGCCTCAAACCTTTTCTGGTTAGGAAACAACACTGACCCATGGTCACTAAACAGGGTAAATGTGAAAAAAATAATGGAAAATAATTTTCAATTTGCCTGTTTTGCCCCCGCTTTCTAACAATTTATTGGAATATGTTTCTCGGCCTTTTCCTGTTCTTTTTTTTTTTTTTTTTTTGTGTTTTCCCCCCACTTGAGATGTATATGCAGTACGACGACGGTAATTGTAGACGCTTGGTATGCGCCGCTCGTGGTTTATTATTACCTCCCCACTCTAGACTTTTTTGAGCTGCTTTTCCCACTCCAACTGTATGTTTTGCGCTTCTTGAGCCAGGCAGCCAGCCAAGCAAATATTTCCACCAGAGGAAACACACAATATGTGAAAAAGGAACAAATATATATCTGTATATATATTGTATATGAAAATAAAGGAAAAATGCTGGCCAGACCCTAACAAGCGAGACAATAGCCAAAAGCTGTAAATTGTGGGCGGGGATGAGCGGCAGAGCAAAGAACAAACTGGAACAATGAACAGCATATGACTGTCTAGCGGAATGTCTACTACTGCTCCTAAAGCAGTCTCAGAAAAACTGTAATTAAAACTGTGCCTGCCAAACTGTGCAGAGTCAAGAGTGTCAAGTGCAAAGATATGGAAAAGAATTTCCAAGGCAGAAGCTCGGGGGGAAACTCAGGCTCAAGTTAAGAAGGAAATCATTTTACGGCCGCATGACAGACAATAAACGAAAACAGGAAAACATTATGGGGGCGTTGCGTTGTTGGGTTGAAGGTTGTAATGGAAGGAAAAGAGGACAAGGAAGCCATTACCACGATGCAGGTGGCACATTTGTTGTGAACAGACACACACACATGCACCCTGAGTCAACACCTTGAACCAGTTTAAGTGAAAAGAAATGAGAAATTATGGCAGAGTGAGCGAGTGCGCTGGAAAACTCAAAATAATGAAGTGCGAGGGCGCCGACACTGACATTTTCCTGAAGACCGGGAAAACCCCTGATGACGTGAAGGCGTCCTGCCCGGCAAGCAAAAGTCATTAGCGAAGCACATGACACGGCCAGAAGAGCACAGTGCTCTTAGGTTAAGGCAAATTAAATGAAAATAAAATATTTTATTTGTTTTAAGATGAAACGCCGTGATAAACTAATAGTCACGAATTAAAAGGCAGACATTAGTAACAATGTATTACCTGTAAGGTAAATTTGTTGAGAAGCGCAGAGAGAGGCGATTTGGTAGACGATTATTTCCACACATTCGAAAAGACAGGTAAGATAATTTATTACTTTCTTGCATAACATTTTGTAAATATTTTATGGATACTTCTTATTTGACAAATACCACCTTATCTTAAAATAAAATAAAATAGTTACGAATAGTTAACGTCAAATTTGTGAGAAGCGCAGAGAGAGGCGATTTTGTAGATGGCTTGTAGGTTAGATAGGTTTTAACACATGCACTTTACTTCTCCAGTTATTTCCCTTTATTAAAAATCTAATTTAATTATTTAAGCAAGGTATATTTGTTTAAACCTAGACCAGTGTACAGCTGGGTGGCCTTTTTGGCTAGATTTGTGGGGTAAATGCCGACAGTTGGAGCTGTCAGGAAATGCAGCAAAGTTGCCAGCCTTAGGCTGAAGAAGAAATTCTACACGTGAGTGGCGGCCAGGCAAGGCAGGCCACTCCTCTGCAATCTTGCCTCCTGTTGTCATGTGAATGTGCCCCATGTCAAATATTTAACACTTGGTTTATTTTGCAATTGTTTCGCTCCCTGTGGCACATGGAAATTAAATGTTTACGCTTTTTCTGGCAGCAAGTGGGCGACGACGACGACGTCGACGTCACCAACTCAAGAAGGCAGCGCTGAAGTGGATTTCATGGGGCAACAACCAAATGGCAACCAATTTGCTTGCGACTCTCAGAACTCCACATTTTCATATCCAGCCAGATTTATTCGCCCACGCAATGAATGCTGCAGAATATTTCACAATTGCAGAAATGCAATCAGAAATCAGGAATCAGGCATCGGGAGTCGGCAGTCGGCATTCAAACCAAATGCCAGCCAAATCACGTAGCATAATATTTTGTTATTTTGTCGGTCTGCGCACTGTGTGTCTGCATAACATTGACAGTCATAAGTCTGTGGGATATGCCACGGAATGGAAATCGAAATCTATGTGCAAAAGCAGATTTTCAAAGTCACGCGCCACAAAACAGCGGTGAGCATGGGTTAAGACCCGCGCCACCACAAATGGCTAAAAGTCAGACAACAATCGATGATGAGCACATAAAAGCGGTAAAAGGGAATAAAAGACGGACTGTGTAGCATAACATAGAAATTTGCAGAATGCTCTTTGGCAAACGAACTTAGAATTCAACCATTTTTTGATTAAAGTGGTAATAAATTTGAGAAGAGGTTTATTTAATGTTTGCTCAAAAGTAAGGTAAATATTTTGAGACGCAATTCATTGTGCTAGGTTTGGTTAGCTTATACATATATATTCTATAACATTTCACAATCT
Source organism: Drosophila elegans (assembly GCF_018152505.1). Taxonomy (NCBI): domain Eukaryota; kingdom Metazoa; phylum Arthropoda; class Insecta; order Diptera; family Drosophilidae; genus Drosophila; species Drosophila elegans. The sequence continues at coordinate 1,644,022 of NW_024545578.1, forward strand.
GACTCGTATAATTTTAAGAAATGTGTATTTGAATTTGAGAAGCGCATATTACAGGTACATGATATTTTTACAACTTTAAAACACAAACCTTACTCATTTTTAATCTTAAGGTGATGTTGGGTACTTTTTTAAATAGCGTGGTTTAATAAATATAAGATTCATTTTACTTTCTTTTCATATTCAACATACACGCTAGCCATATAGTGTAGCCTTTATAAACTCATATCTCCTATCGGCAGCCACAATAAGGAACATCAGTTGAGCCTGAGAGTCTTGACGCCGCGCGAGACGCCAGAACATTTCTATTAAAATGCGAAAAGCCTTTTGTGGCCGACCCCCATTCCCAATTCTTCTTAGTATTTTACTTGTTTATGCGGTGTCTGGCTGGCTGTGTTTATCGCCAAAGCTTCAGCTTTTTCTGCTGCTGTTGGCAGTGCACTTTGCATGCAAAAAACATAATAATCGGAAAGGGAAGAGATTGTTGGAAGAGAAAGAGCACGGACGTGTTAGAGTCTTCGTCTTCCGATCACAAATGTCGTGAACGTTGTTTGACGTCAGCATAAGCCACCGAAAATAAACAATACAACAAGGGAAAAAAATGCAGCGGCAAGATAAACAATAAACAAAGACACGACGAACAGCAATGGCAAATTGAAAACTGCATTACGAAATGGCAAGGGAAAGGGGATGCAGAGGGAGGATCCCTTGACATTCACTACAGAATTCAGAGTCATTGAACGAGTTGAAGACAACGATGAAAAAGAAATTAAAGAACAACCAAAAGATGCCAAAAATAAAGTTGTAAAGAAAATAATGAGACCCAGACAAAGTGGCGGCAAACAACAGTAGCCATACACTTTAAAATTTAATAAACTATAATCGATTTGGAAATTAGTTTCTCCAGCCGGACACTTAAAATATAATTTACATAAACTTTAGCATTACTTATTGACTCATGAGTACATTGTTTTTTCCGCAGCTAAAGTGTTCGTTTTGATAATCTAGTAGAAAGGCGCTTTTTTAGCTCCTCTCCAAACAAAGTTTAATAATATAAACATATTTGTTCCTTTAATATGAACAAAAAAAATGTTCTCTGTAGCTAATGGCAAAATGACTCTCAAACTGCTCCAGCCTAATTGAATTCTAACCGCGTTGCCAAACAACAGACAACAGAAAAAAACCAGTACACACCGCCAAAGAAACCAAACAACGAAAATAGTAAAAGCCGCATTGAAAACAAAATTTTTACGATTTACGTCGGAAGGTTGTGAATTTCACTTAAAATACTTTTATTATGGGCGGTGAGCCTCCAAAGAGAAAAAAAAGGGAAAAAGACCGGGACCCCTGCTCGCATTCGAGGCACGTTTTCCAGGCAACGTTGACGCTTGGCCTGGCATAAAAAAAGCTTTGGTTTTTTCTTCTTCAGCTCCAGACAACCAGACAAGCAGACAACACATGTACCTGTAATGGGGCCCATTCGACAAGAGTCGAAACAGCAGCAACAGCAGCAACAATGAGCCGTTTAAAAACAAATTATCGAACATGTACGAAACGCCTGTCACCGGCAGAGAGTAAAATAATAAAATGGAATAAGAGAAAAATGTTTATGGACAGTCAATGATAGTCGGCGAAAATGCAGAATAAACCCGGGCACACGAGGTCCCAAGGGGTTAAGCTGTCTGTAATGGGGAAATGTGTTTGGGGATCGGTGAGAAAAGATAAACACACATAATTGACAGAAGTAGAACAAAGCTAGTGATGTAATGCAACTCAGGGACTGCCAGGTAAATTTTTAAGTGCTCGTAGTTCTCTATTAAACATTTAACAACACATCTGTATTTATTTTGTTAACATTTCATTTCATTAGGTATTTTAGTGCTCATCTAATGTTTTGTCATAATTTTAGTTGTAAACAGATAAAATGTTTAAAGAATTTTAAAGGTTTTGACAACCAAAGATAACAAAAATAGAATGGTAAAAACAAATATCTGACTATTGCACTCAACACATTATATTAAATATTTGAATGAAATATTTAATTAAATTCTTAAATGATATGCATATTCAAATAAATGACTAAGTATTAAAATATTTTAATAAATGTGAAATTTTTAGAATTAAATTGGTTCATATTTGATTTAAAGGGATTTAAGGAACATATACTTTAAATTTAAATTACAATTTCAGTTATTAATATCAGTAAAAATATTTGGATTTACCACATTTTTTTTTACCAAAACTAAAATATGTAGAGCCATTTCCCATTGCCTTAACCCTTGACCCTTTAACCATTAACCCCACACACAGTTCAGTGCCCAGTGCCACTCATCAATGTCACAAACATAAGCGCGGAAAAATCAAGGAAAACTCTTAACGTGAGAGGCCTCACTAAAATTGCTCAGAAATTCAGAATATCGTGTAAAAAAACACAGAAAATACCCGCATAAATTTCTTTTCAACGCGTTGAGGGCGTAAAAAAATCTTCCGCTTTATGGATTTTGCGCTGGTTTCATTTAGAGTACTATATATGAGTATTCTTTCATATTACATATTTAATAGTGCAACATTTTTAGTGGGGAAGGGAAAAGCTGCATTAAATGTGCTTAAGCGAGCGAGAGGTCATGTGCGTGATTACTCATACGACGTGTGGCCGTCGCGGAGATCATCATCTCAATCGCATGCCGGAAAATAAAACTGAAACGAGCTGAATGAACGTTTCATATCAATGACATGACATATTAAACGGGCCACCAAAGCGGATTTGTCCACACATACGTATAGTACTTCAAAATCTTTAGATAAGTTGGGGCATCGGAGGGTTAAGGGGAAAGGCGGCGGGTTGGTGGTGCTAGGTGGGCGGGGCCGATGGCATCTGTAGCGTTTTCTGCTCTTCACAAATCAGAGCGTAAATACAATGCTGAAAGGCGATGAGAAAGCGAGAAACGATGCGTGTTCTGATAGCGGAATCTGCTCAGTGGCACTTGAATGGACGGTACAGTGTTTACTCGGTATAAAGTTTATGGATATATTGCTTGACACTTCAAAACAACCTTTTTACATGCTGTAATGCAACTTTAACTGATTTTATTCGTTGATCAACTAATTTTCCATTATTTATAAGAGAGAGAGCTTCTTGGAAATATTTAAAAAGGGTGAAACTAATCTCTTTTTATTTAAGAAAATAATTAAGTTTATTTCTAAAATATTTTAAGAAGAATAAAAAGTGATGGTTCAAGAAGTGCAAGGAAGTGTGGTAAGGGTTAAAAAATAATTATTCAAAGCAAACTCAATAAATGCATTCCAACAGTTAAACAAAAGCTGCAAAAATTCTTATAATTTACAGTGTCTTTAATGAAAGCCAGTCAATTAGTTTTAAATTGATTATTTATCACTTCCAAGGAGTTTTCCAAATCAATTTAAAGCCTATGACCCGCATTGTTGTGCAGAAAACCTCAGCCGCCACTCCATGAATCATGCACAAAATGAAAAAAAATCCCCCAAAGCAGTTATCACTGTATCAGCAGCACATATGCGGGCAGGGTCCAGTTGAGCTCATCTGTGGGCATTGAAAAGACCCGGAAAGTGAGTGGGGGAGATACCACACTATATATAGAGGGTGGAGTGGAGTTTTCTGGGAGATAAAAGCGAGACGATGGAGGAAGCATCAACAGTCGGCGGCCATTAGCTGCTTATCGCGCTTCGTCTTCGGCTGCTGATTCTTTTATATACTATACATTTTTTCTTTCCTGCTTTTTTTTTGCCATTGAGAAGAGTAGGACTGAAAATAGCAGCGACAGTGAGAGCTCAAGTGTAAAGTTATCAAGTGGCTGCGACTGGCAGCCAGTTGGACGGACACCAGTCAAGGGTTAAAGCCATAGACAACGTCGAGTGTGTTTGGCCATGGCTTGTGACATAAAATGTTATCAGAAAGGATTATGACAAGCCTTCGAAAACGAGTAAAAGAATAAAAACATAGTAAAGAGCGAGGTGAAACACTGTGTAGAGAACTGTATCACTGGCACAAAGAAATAGAGACGACAACGACGACGACGAAGATGATGATGATGATGATGATATAGCCGACAACCAAGTGTCAAAGTCGGACATTCGACGCCATAAAATATTACCACCAATAAGGAGCAAAGGAGCCTTGAGGTATCTCAAGAATCTCACTTCAGTCGGCAAAGTTATCCTCTATTTCATAGGAAAAAAAAAAGATGGGAGGTGGGATAAGTGTCACAATTGTTGGTTAAAAAAGTTGAGGATCTTTCACTTGAGTTGGATGAGTTTGTAGCTATTTCTCTATCCAGTTCGGCAGATTTAAGTGGTTCAAGTGAAGTTTAAAACCCAATTTAAGAGAACTTAGGCATTAGTAGGCATTTATAGACATTTCTCAGTCAAAAATATATGTTATCGCAAAATTAATTACACATTTTTTATTTATAAAAAATGCAAATATTTACAAACATGACTGAAACACGATATGAATAAATTTATCAGCACAATGCGGCTAAGCCAAACCTGAAAATACAACTGCAACAATGTTTTCCTATCGTTAAATCATTTTATAGACATAATCAAAGAACACGAACACAAGAGTCATGACTCCAATGAATCATTCTCAGTTATGTAAAGCTCAACGAAAAAAAAAACACAAGAAGACAAAGAAATCTCGATCGCTGCAAGTAAATGTGTATGTGTTTCCAGTTCTGTACTTTTCTGATCTATGGAATGCACTCATCCAAAGCTGAAGAGGAAACGCCGTGAATTTCCTAGTTAACTGCCAGTTACACAGGGAAAAAAGATTTTTATTAAGTAAAGGAAATTTCCATAAATAAGAGAATTAAGTGCCTTTCTGCTATTCTAAAGAGGTTTAGCTTATTCTTACATGAGATAGTAAAACCTATTATCAAATTGCTTAGGTAACCATTGTTCCAACTGATTGATGATATATTTTTTACGTTTTTTTGTCAAGTGTAGGTACTTAATTTCTTGTGCAACGTCTTATAACTTCATAACTTTTATGGCTGGCGAATGAAGCAGTTTAGAAGGAGCGACAGTGAGATACAGACACATAGCTTGGTATAATTAAAAAGGAGGGAACACAAGCGGCAGCTCGTGCGGCAATTAACGATAGTTAAGCTGCAAGTATCAGTTCGCTGACAAACAACCAAGACAAGTCCAACAGCTACCAGCAACAACTGTTAGTGGGTTGTTGTAATGGCCTTGGCAGACAACTTGCAACTTGCAACTCGAGTGACATTCCTTGGTTTCATTTTTTTTCGTTTTTCAGTTGCTTCACCAGCTGCTGCTGCGTCAAACTCCTCAATAATGCAATAAAAACATTTAAAACTTCAGCTGAAATAAAGTCAACTTTACTAGTTCTGTTTCTTGTTTTTGGGTAATGCAGCATTTATGAGCCGAGGCGAACACAGAAGCTGCTCCCAAATGGCAAAATCGTGAGAAATTGTTTCAATGCTAGCTCAAGTTGCAGTTGAAATTGTTTCCGGTTGAAGGATTGCCCAATTGTTGATGGGGGTGTTGTACCAAAAGTTGCAACTCCGAGGAGAAATCCCTGACATATCGGATGCGGTGGAGAAAATTCGCTGAAAATTTCATCTTTCATCGAAATGAAATAGTAAAATTGCTCACTGAACATGAGTTGAAAAAGTTGATGGAAGAGTGTTTGATAAAAGAAAATAAGATGAATAATGTTTGGCAAGAAAAAAGATTAAAAAAATTTTTAATTCACTATTGAAAAAAAATGTAAGTAATGTGTTTAGTTAAATAATCCTTTTTTCCTTGAATTATTACTAATTTGCGAATTTATCATTAACAGAAACCTTAAACAAGATTTTCAACCACCTTTTGAAACCATATAAGGCCCATATTTTCAGTCTTTCAAAACTAAGGCCCCGACACAAAATGTCAATTAAATACTCAAGCCAAAAATGGTTAGATATTCAGCCAAACAAGACCATTAATCAGCTATTCAGGGGCTTACCTTTAAAATCGAACTTTGTTTTACAATTCATACCACCATATCTTTAACTACGCCCCTGACCAGGCCGCAAAAAAACACTAAATCGCTCCGGTTATGGGAAGAAAATCAGCTGTTCGCCGAACTAGTTTCTGGAACAAGAAATGAAGGCAGCAAAACATAAAAAAAGCCAAACAAAACCGAAAATAAAAAACAGTTTGCGTGGGCGTTGAAAGACAATTAGCCGCATGCCGCAAAATCAAGCAACCGAAACGGGTTTTTCAGTGAGTCAACATGATGCAAACTATACGGGTTTCCATGTCATGCCTAAATAAACCATCATAAATGCATGGCGAATTTTATGAAATTCCAAAAATTAGAGGGGGAAACATCTATCTATCTATACACATACCATGATTATGCTATGAATTTCATGAATTCTTGAATACATGAAATCAAAATAACCCCTTTTAATATTAGCAGATATACCATACGTGTAAATTAACTCTAATTTTACAAGTTTGGAAGCTTTACAGTATTATTATTTTAGCTGATTATCATTACTTTTATCATAGCCAAAGCGAACAAAAAATCTAATATAACAATAAAGTCGAGCGAAGACAAAATCCCCTTAGTAGGGGAAGAAGAATTTCAATTCAACGACAGATGTATCGTTGCAACTTTATTTATACAGAGTTAAGTTGGTTGCGTTTAAAAATTTTCACGCATTTGTTCACACGTGTATTTGTCCATTTCATGAAATGCATAAAATGGCAACCGCAACTATCCACATTCGATCAAGTAATTTATCAAAATTTGTTTATACTTCCCACCATTTTTGGCACATTCCGGGCTCTTTTGTCTGTCAAATTGCATTTGACTGGCAACGAGTGCATTCAATTACCCCAACGAAAACGAAAAGAGCTGAACTGACAACCCATCAAAAGGCTTTTTTAGACCATTAAAAGCTTTTCCCACCAATGGCAACACCAAAAATCGATAAGTTCCTGTCTGAACATGCGAATTTATTTTGCATCTACTTTTTTTGTGTTTTGTATCCGTTGCGGTCTGGCAGGAGAAAAGTTTTTTAAATAAAAATTGCGTTTTACCCATCGTTTTTTATTTGGGAATTGTGTTTTGGTCAGAAAAAACTGAAGGACAGAATTGAGGAACTGCAGTTTTTGTTCGTCTAAATGCAGAACTTCGAGATGGAATGAGTTAACGGGTTCTATTTTTTGGACGGAAGGTTGATTGAAGTTGGGGAAATGTTTTGAATTCATAACAGCTGCGAAAAAACTTGATGATTTGAATGGGAAAAATTGAAGTGGAATCGGGTTTTAAACGCTGCAGTTATAGGAATTAAAGGACAACAAATTAAGATGAATTGGTTTTGATTTCCTATGCATTCAAATTATTTCAAATTGATGGGAAACTAAATTTTCTCTTCAATATATTCTAAGCTTCCACTCGCTTGTATCTAATTGTCATTTGACATTTTCTTCAACGCCTTCTTGATTTAAACAAGTTTTTCCCAATCCGCAACTTCAAAAGCATTAATGCATGTATACATATAAAAATATCTATAGACTATTGCATTACCATAACTAACTATTGTTTGAAAAATACTGCACCCACATGGCACACAAATCACGGAATGACTCAACTTCATTGAGAGATTTTTCCTGGGAATTTTGACAAATCAAGGCAACCCAACCAAAGTTTTTTCTCTTGAAATTATTTAATTATAATATAAAGATTATTAATTTGTACTCACTTAATCTGCCAAAGCTGTGGGATAGCCTCTTCTTGAGCTTCTGAAGGGCTCCTCCCTTTTTCTCTCGCATTGTGACGCCTGAAAGTAAATAGGAAAATATATACACAAATAAATTTATGCAAACAAATCACTTAATTGCGATGAAATGTGAGAGATTTATTAAGTGATATTCAGTGATTGCATAATGATGGCTCCAATCAAGATACATGTTGGGAAAACTTCAAAATAAACAAACAGAGGAAACAAAACACAGATTTCGTTGTTATAAACGAACATAAATCAGTCGAGCGTGGTCTCCCATAATAAACAGTGTGACCCCAGAGATAGAAAATTGGGGAGGGGACTGCATTTCCATTTCCCCAAATGAATAACCAACAAAATTTTACACCAACTAAAAATATTCAGCCGAAAATAGAAAATGCATTTCTGAATTTATTTTTGTATTCGAGGGGAAATTTCCCTTCCCCTCTTTAATCCATCTGTATAATTAAGTTTTCTTTTTAATTCTGTTGTTTGTGGAAATGATCAAATAATAACATTTAGCAAAAAGTGCCTATTTGAATGTTCAGTGAGGCATGAAAATTGGTTTCTGTTGTTGTTTTTTAAGGGGTTTTCAATGGGAGGCGTGCCTGGTTTTCCTGGTTTGTTGATTGCATTAATGATTTCAGTTTGTGTTTGTTTTTTTCGCTATTTTTAGAAGGCACAGAAATGAGCATTTTATGTGGTTAGATGAAAAAATAAAACAAGTGGGTCAGCAGCGGCAACTATTGAACTTGTATTGCATAGCCATAACTGATTGCTAATATAAAAATCGAAATTCAATATTTTGTGTTAGAAAATACATTAATTGTTTGATTTTATCTAGCTCCTACATCTCTTATTCAAATTTCCTCATTTACACTTCCTCATCACAGAATTCTTGATTATCTCCCGTTTTCCATCGGATTACCACCATCCGAATAAGGAAATTGGCACTTGAGCAATCATTTGTCAAACTCTTCACAACTCTTAAGTCACTGTTCTGACACTGATTGAGATGACCACTCCAAAACGACCTCCACAAAGCCCCTACAACCAATAAAATATTACCCACTCCTTTCCCGACTGCCCACAAAACTACTATAAGTAACAACATAGAAACCAGTTTTGTTCGAGAATAAAAGCGACTTTGACAATTGCATACAGAAAATAACTTACTCTCTTCATAAAATGTACATATTTCTCGTTATTTATTTACCCATATGTGAGCCGTGTTAAATCAGGCGATAAAGTGTGTGCGATGCTGTAGTGTTGAGATAACTTCTTGTTCGATCCCCCTGAGTATTGTTAGGTTGGTTGTCTTTTCGAAAGCAATTTGGCTTAAACAATGCAAGAAGCAAGTCAAGCCCAAGCAATTTATGGCCATGGGGTGCTTTGCATACCCACTTTCCATTTTCCCCCTCTTTTCAACTGCAACTCAATTACGGGGCCATCGGAGTCATAACTATAAGCTGTTGTTGACTTCTAAAATGGTTATTCAAATACATAACCCGAGATTTTTAAAAAGGAGGAGGTAATTTGACAACAAAGAACCGGAACACAGAAGGAAAAAATTGGGAATTTGGTGGTTCTTATGTCAAAAAACAAAATTTTAAAATAAATTTTAAGATTTTTACAGTACGAATATTAAATTCAATAAATTCATTATCGAATATTAAATTTATTTTTGTATCCCTTATAAAATAATAATTTTATTAATGTCTTATCTTTTTAAACTTTTTATAATTTTGCAAATTTACCATAATTTAAAATAATCTTTTGACATGGAATACAATTTTGCCATAAAATATATTTTTAGATTTTATAGAATTGAGAATATTATATATAAAATATAATCACATAATAAGATTTACAACATTATAAATATTTATATCTTATTAACACAATAACTAAATTTCTCTTGAAATTTATCATCGCCTAAAATTATATTTTCTCTTTGTGTATTACCAACAAAGAGGACCATATAGCTGCGTTGTTTTTGTTGTTGTCTATATAAGTGAACTGGAAATATGATTATGATGGTGATGCTGATGCTTATGCCGGTTGACAGAGCCAGACACACCAAACCGAACCGGGCGGTTGCATACAAATGACACTCACTGTGCACAGTGATTTGCATAAAATGGCGCCAGCCTTAATAGTTTTTGATAAATTGTTGTCAATATTGCAGGCAACCCACCCCTTAAAACATGGAGTTGTTAACAGAAAACTTATTTAATTAAATGCGTGGCGGCAGCTAAAAGTTTCTACTCCACGATAAAGTTGCAGTTGCAAAACTGGCATTGCATTAATGAGTTGCATATGCAAACATCAAAGTTTGCAATCAAAATCAATGTCAGCGCCAGACGACGACGACAAATTGTGGGCAACCAAGTTCCAGATCAAAGGCGAGCGATATCGCATAGTACTATATATATATGTATACTTCACAGACAGGTAGAGTTGAGTAGCATTGAGTGGGTTCAATAGCCCAGAGGCTCCAGCGCCCATCCGCCCATGATATATGTCGGTTGGGGGCGTGGCCAGTCAGGCGTGCCATGAGCAAAAATAGCAAAATAGCACTGAGAACTGAGAACTGAACAGTCACTCCTGGAAATGTTCGTTAATGTCTGTGACATCTAATTAGACAACAAATAACGACAAGACACAAAACAGGCAAAAACAAATAATCAAAAATGCAAAAGGTAGGTAGAAAGGCAGGTTCTATTGACTTGCCAGAAAATTATGGAAACTGTTGGGCGCAACTAATAGATTGGATAACATTGCCTTATTAGGATAATTGTGTTTACTCAAGAGTTCTATGTCAAACGGTACTAAAATTGTCCAATAACTAGGCTAAAAAAGCCCTACAACTACTACACAAGATTATTTGACGTTTGTACACAGTGTATATACATGGTATAGTGGATAGTAAAAAATATATAATTTTTAGAGCAAACTTAAAAGAGTGAAATTTAATTTCTAGTAGTATTTAGACCACCCACTTAAAGTCCTTAAAAATATTCGATAAACAAGCAATGAAGAAAATTAAACTAAACAGCTTTGCTTATATAAATGTGTACGGAAAACTTATTCCCGGAATTGTATTACTCGAAAATATCTGCTGCTGCATCAAGTCAAATTAACCCAATTTATTATGCCTAATAGTTTGTAAACTGTGCAAATGTTCTGCTCGTGTTTATCCCATAACAGCGGACGAACAAAGTGTCTTCTTTCGAAACGCATCCATTACCCAAAAACAGACCGGCAATTATTCCCCTCAAAGAAAACGGCAGCCAAACAGTTGACACAAGCCAAATGATATGACGAGCACTTTCCAAATTTCTTGTTAATGACGTAATTACCTTCAGTATAGCAAAACAAAGGCGAAAAGAGAGCCAGCCGGCGAGGAAAAGTGGAAAAGCGCGAGACAGGCGTGAAAATCGTGAAGCAGGCGAAGCTGATTCTCAGGCAGGCCACACGACGTATACGTGACATTTCGGCCACGCCACACGGCAGCTCATACCACAAATGTGACCACAAAAATAGTTACATTAAAAAAAATTAAAAAAATTTTAAATCCAAATAACACCACTACTATTTTAAAACCACAAAAAACGTGCTAATTTTTTTATAAACAAAATAAAAATATTTGGATAAACACAAAATAATCAAATTGAGTTTTTGGAAGAAAGCCTACAACATGTAAAAGTTTAAAAATTAGAATAACACAAATAAATAATAATAAATTGGACTGACATTACATTTTAATTATTTTTTTTTCAATTCATCCAGTTTGTACTTTTAGGCTTAATAATAAGAGTTTCAAAAGAAGTAATAACACTAGAGATCCTATAAATTTAGTCACATCAGCAGATATATATGCTTTTCCCTTGTTCTCCATCCCCTGGCTTTTCGCCAACGCGCACACACATTCTCTGATTCAATGCAAGGGAAAATAGAATGCTGAGTAAAAAAAATTATAAAAAAAGGAAAAAAATAAGGAAAAGAAGATCTGTTGCTAGCAAAAATATTTTGACACTTTTCGACGACAAGCAGCTGACTAATTGCGAGAGTTTTGCTCTTTTGGAGAATGCCTATAAAAGGCTCTAAAAATAGAGAAAGAGTGGAGTGAAATGCAGTAGCGACAGCTGACGGAACTGAAAGTCCAAGAATGCTCGATGATTAAACGGCTTATAAATGACGCGGTCATTTTTTGGCCGACAAAAACTTCCAACCAGCACAGACACGTGATAAAAGATAAAAAAATGAACTGGGAAAGCCACCGTTTCCATCGATTTTCAGCCTTTCCTTTAGTTCATGACCCCACTAAACTCGACAGCAAATTGAATTCAAACTTTTATCAATATTAAATTTGCTGGGCAAACAACGTTTTATACAAATTCTATTTGTTTTGCGGTTCATTTATATGCAGGAGAAGAAGTAGCAAAGTCTCAGTTTAATTAAAACACATTTGTAACTAATTAAATGTGGGATAATGGAATTTTTAAAGAGGATAAAGCTTAAACTAATTAAAATAACTGTGAGCCAAAAGCAAATAATTAAAGTATGAAAAACTATGAAAGCTTAGCATAAACACAAGCATTTTAATTTATTTGTGAAAATTCTTAAATTGGTTGTATTATTAGCACATAAAATTACCTAATACATTTCATTTAAATGCCTACCTTCACACAATCATAAATTTTCAGTTTCGCTGGCCTTAACCCTTGCTTGGCCAAGCTTTCCACGCCTTTGGCAGTCCCATACATCAGCGTTGCCATAAAACACACGCATCATTTATTCACCAGGCAAATAATAAAATTAAAAAACCATAAAAAACACAGCGCCCAGAAACCGTGATTACTTAGTTTTTGAAATATTCATGCGGCCCGAGGGAAAACACAAATTTTATTACCATATAGAACTATTTTTTATCGCCAGCTCATCAAATCTAATCAAGTAAAAGTCGGAGAAAGGGAGAGTTTCCTCAAAAGATTGGGCGTGGTGTATAAGAAAACTGGGTTGGAAATTAGTCAACCAGTTGCATGTTTTCGTAATGGAAAAAGAAGAAAAACATATATATTTGGGTGAGTGTATTGGCCACCTGTTTTAATAGTATTTGTACACGGCACAGCACCAACTTTTTGACTGGAGTTGCGTGCTAACGAATCGTTCATCTGAAACTTGCCGAAAAGCAGAAAACTTGGCAGAAAAGTGGAACCTGCCAAATCCGATCTTAATTAAAATTGAAACATATTTTTTTAAAGAAAATAAATAGAAAGCAGATACATCTGTTATAATAAATTATTTAGTTATTTATTATTATATTTCAGTCAAGCATTGAAATATAACTATACTTTTTTAATTACCCCCAAATCTGGTATTCATTAGGTGTTCTATTTTTATTGTTAAAGCAGCTGTAAAAACCTAATTACTTTCGTGACCGACTTTTGAAAAATATTAAATTAAGTATGGATTGTAAAATAATATGCTGATAAGAAAAAAGTAGGTTGGGTTGCAGTTGCATGGGATAAGAAAACAAATGAGGAACATAAAATCTATAGGCTTAAAAAAACTGGTTGAAAAAGCAATATAAATTAGGTAAGAGCTCGTTATTCCAATTTTTTTCATTAAACAAATTTGTTTATATGTAGTAATATAGAAAACTTTAGCTCACACGTTTTTATTTAGAGCTATAAAATTTTAATCAATTTTCCCTGTTCAGTTAATTAACTTAAAACGTATGATCCAAAAACAATTCATACACGATATTTAACAGCCCCTGGTTGCACTTTGAAAGCTCTTATTCGATTTAATTAATATGAAATCGGTGCATCGTATGTAACGATTTCAATATTGGCAGTAAATCTTAACTACGTTTACATCATAAAATAGCCATAACTCTCTAATTGATTTAGCCATCGAATGGCAGCCTCAAAATGTAATCAATTTGACATTGTATGTTTGCAATGTAAAGGCGGCATTCATAATTAGACAACTAAAACGACTTGGAAAAGGAACTAATTAAATTGTATTTAGCCTAAAAGCAACACCAAAACTAGTTGGCCACTAATAAATCAGGCGGAGATAGAAACCGATATTCCATAATGAGTTTCGGATGCGTTTGTTTTACGTTTCATGTTTGCTTTCGAGGTAAATGCGGTCTGGAGGTTGGGGCTTGTGGCTTATGGCTTATCGCTGTCCATAAAGCATACTATAATGTCTGATTAAATAAATGATTTCGATTTGCCTCGGGCCGTGACGTCAGTTCTGTTCAGTTCAGTTCAGTTTGCCGGCGGCAATCCTCTTGTCTTGGGTTCAATGTTCTCTAATAAACAAAAATAAAGTTCAATTCGACTTGAATTAATATCAATTGAGGAAGGAGAAGTCGCTTTTCAAACGGGTTTCAGAGTGAAAATAAAAAGGGGGATAGGGCAGAGAGAACTGGATTGCACAATTTTTCAATTAAATGCAGTTTCTGCTTCTGGCAGTCGCATTTATATAACTCTTCTCTTTTATTTCTCCTTTGCTTGTGTCAAAATATTTACGCTTAATTTTAATAAAATTTACTTTGAGGCCTGCCATTCTTCTCTTCGTATTTGTATTGCATTTTAAACGGGGCTTTTGGCGCATATACAATATATTTTAAAATATGCATTTATTTATTTGCTCTTTTTTAAGGCAGTGCATCAAACATATATATGAATTTTTGTTGATTTTTCAAGTGTGTGTGAGCGGCAGGAAGTTGGATGGTGGAATTTAAATTGAGAGTTGAATTTATGGGGGAATTCCTTTTTTATCCACCGAATAAATATGCGAATGCACGGCGAGGGAAACAAAAATAAATTATTGACAACTTACGGAGAAAAGTTTAAGATTATTGGGATTAAAAAAGCAAATAAAGCTTCCTTAGGTGTTCAGTTAAAATGAAATTTCCTACTATTGAAATTAAAATTTTTTAATAAATATTTAAATTAAATATTAAATTATAATATTAATACGAAGAATAGTTTCTATTTGATTTAAAATCAATTTATTTTAGTTAAATATGGTTTAAATTTAAATTACATTTTCAGATATTAAAATCAATTTCGAAAGAAGTCTTTACAAAGTTTTAATATTTTCATATTCAAAATAAATTGATTAAAAGCAAATTTAGGAGTCAATACGTTTTTCTACCAGTATAGCAATCACAAGCATTCTTTAAAACCCATCCAAATTTTTCCATTTCCTTTTCCAGTTTTTTACTGAACTTGTTTATATTTTAAGAGACTATGAACAAAATAAACAAACGCTTTATTACACTCTGAATTCCGCTTAGCTTAAAATAAAACCGAGAAACCATAACAAATGCCAATTAAAGCCAAATCAATATAAATAATTTATAAAAAGTGAAGCATCAACTTTTTGTTTATCTTCGAAAGAATTCCTCTTGAGCAGGAAATTCAAGTACAACAGGGTAGGAATTTTGTGTGCTCTAGTGATCAAACAAAAAGATACAGTCATGTGTTATGTGGATTATTTATGATGTGTATATACGCACCGGCACCAAAATTATTGTTGTTAATTTTAGTGGGCTGACTGATTAATTCGGCCATGTTGCTGCTGTTTTAAGACGAAATCGAAGAAACGCTCTCACAGTTCAGTTTATTTGAATGTTATTTAATTGATTATTTAGTTGGGCTAACACACTCGTTTATGGCACGCATTTCTTTGGTTTTTTTGTGTTTTGTGGTTCTCGTAAATTTCACTGGGTTCGAAATCCGATGGAGATATATGAACTCCACACACTGCACACACTCTCGATTGAAATATATGGGTTTATCTATATTTTTTTATCAGACACGACGCCGAAGTTGCAAGTAAACGAGGTCAAATATTATCTGCAGACAAAACAACAATAAATCTACCGACCACAGACAACAGCAAGCACCACACAAAAAGTTTGCCGCTCGAAAGACATTTTTGTTGTTCTGGGGCTTTGACTTTTTTCTAGGGTGATTGTATGTTAGGGGTGGTTGTTGATTTTCATGTTTTTTTCAAGTGGTTTTAGGTTCAGATGGCAGTTTATATATTGTACAAAATTATAAATTAAGCACACAAGTATTGGTAGCAAATAAAATTTTTACGCAAACATTTTAGCAGCTTTTTTTGACAAAAATTATAAAAACACAAATAAATTCTTGTAATTTAGCCAATATTATAAAAAAGTCACTATTTTCACAAATATGTTACACAGCTTTGAATAAAATTTTATCTATCCAAAAATATAAAAATAATCAAACAAAATGATGTAAAAGAAGTCACTGTTCGCACATTGTTTAACTAATTTGTTTGTCAATGTGTTGCTTTTAAAAGGCGAGCTTAAAAACAAGTTTTGAAAAAGTCACTATTCTCACCATTTTAATTTGACAAATAATCACAAGTTTTTTCAAACATTTATTTTTAACACAAAGGAAAATTGCGACACATGGCTTCAATTATTTTTTGTCAAATAATTACAGTTTTGTGATAATGAAAAATAAAATTCATTAAAGGAAAAACAATCCACTATTTCCACAATTACACAAGGTTTTTCGCAACAATTCGATAGTTCTTGTTTTTAAATCAAATTAGTAAGGAGTAAACTTATTTTTTCACTCTTCTTTGCTTGAAATGTTTCGAAAATTTTGGGGTGTTATTTTGGGAATTTTTTCGCCGGGACGCACAACCTGCCGCTTTGGAATTCGCACACGAAATGAGGTCAACGAGAAACGGGACAAAGGACGTTGACTGCGCTGCGACTGCGCTGCAAAAGCGACTGCGACGCCGGCGTTTTACGTTACGCCTGGCGAAGAAGAGGAAGAAGCGGTAAAAGTAGCGCAAGGGCGACCAAAAGTGGGCAGTGGGTGGTGGGTGTGTGCTCTCTTTTGGAGAGCGAAAAACAAACCGGCTTGTGGAACCTAAGAGAGAACTACAACATCCTGCTCTTAAGAGGGGTGAAAAATATCCTGTGTCTTACCCCGCGTATACGCAATATTACATGATTTAGCATTTAAGGGTGAGGGCAGGTCGCGATTTGGCAGGAGCAAAAAAAAGGGGTGACAAAATCAAAGAGGGTGGGTGCTTTGCATAGCTGGGTCAAAGGCAAATCTCGTTAAGAGATCAAAAACACGAAATGCAACTCGAGTTTGCAGTTTTACAGCCACTGCAATTCCGAGCATTTGCGTCACACTTTTCCAGTGTTGCATGCAAATTGCGAAAGAAAAAACTGGGTGAAAATATCTTAAGTCAGCTGATGGAAATCAAAGCTGCGCGACATGGCTAGTAATTTACAGGAATCTTAGATAATATTACAAGCCGTTGTGATTATCTTTAATAGGTCTATTTCTATTTCCATTCTCTCTCTTTTTTCTTGGGGCATTTTTCATACAGCTTCCTCGGCCACAGACTCAAGTTCATTATCATGATTATCTCCCATTGCCGCCAAATGTTTACACTTCAAAGTCACGCACCGCCTTGAACTCGAACGAATTATGATACATTTTTATTTTTGGTACAGTGGTCACCTATTTTTATAAAGACTTTTTAAAGAAAATGTTTTTTTAATACTTAGATAAAAATCGTTTAAATTATTTATTTTTTTAATTTTAAAACAAAACCTTTTTTATGTTATAATGAATTTAAAGATTGTAAAATGATAAATGAATTTCTTTAAAAGATATTTACTAAGCCTTCAAACAAATTTGGGAGCTCTAAAAGTTATTAACTATAAATTGCATAAGTCAGTTAATGTATCGGAACGAAATATACATTTGTTAAATAATTAACACATTCAATCACAGTTAATTGTGCTAATTGATGTTCATTAGTGCCTAGGGCATTTCACATTTCATTTTTTAATGTTTGCCAAATTCTGCCCAATCAAAGACTTTCTATTCCAGCGACCACTGTATTTAAGTTTATTATGAATTGGGTCTCGTTAAACTGTGCGAATCGTAATTGCCAAAAAAAGTGAAGAAAAAAAACCCAAAGATAGCAATAATAATAAACTGCTCGAGCTCGAAAATAACCTTCAGTTTTGGTTTCCTTTTCGCAGCTGAACGCACTTCAACCCGTGCAAAGCCTCGCAAATAAGCGGAATTCAAATAAATGTGGGGGTGCTGGCTGGCTGGATGGTTGGATGGCAAGGGGTTAAGCCGGGGAGCTCTATAAGGGTTAAGAGGGGGCAGAAACGGACCCGAACTCGGACTTCTAATTGAAACTAGAGACCGCCTATCGTTGGGGTGAGCATTTCGCGGCTCCGGCTGCTCAAATAGCAAACAATTCAAATAAACAAACACAAAACACACACAGTACACGGCACACGAGGCAAATAAATAAATAAGCTACACACATAACACACGGCAATAACAACAATAAGTGTGCACAAATTATTAAATATGATTATTATATTTATTGCTCTCCATTATTGTTGTTGCTTTGCTTGTTTGTTATTTAAGCTGTGATTTATGATGCTGCGACAAAAATTCAAAATAAAAGTTAGCGCAGCACAGCACTGTGACGTACAATATTTGCAGTTTGAGAACCACTGGTTCGAGTGAAAGAGAGCGGTAGATGGCGCGCGAAAGAGACGGGAATAGAGGAAGCGAGAGCGAAACGTCAGCCGCGGCGAACGTACGATTGTGAACTGAAAGTACGACAGCAACATCAGCGATACGGCAGCAACATCGCAGCTACAATAGCAACAGCACAGCGACAGCAACAATTGCACGCCAGCAACATGCAGCAACGCAGTAGCAATATCTCAGTTGCAGCAGCATTATCGCAGCTAAAAGAGTAATATAGCAGCAACTGCTTGCTAGCAACATGCAGCAAGACAACAGCAACATCTTAGTTGCAGCAGCAACACCAGCAATTGCAGCAGCTGCGGCGCCAGCAGCGCAGTCGTGGTGAGTTTTCCACAACGATTTTCGCTACTATGAAAATTCATTCAGGCACGCAACAAAAGAGGAAAAATAAAAGGAAAGCGCAGCCGGCAAAGTTTGAACAGCTGAAGACGAGCTTTGCGTTCCGGTTTATGTCGCTCCGCTCGGCTTACGTCACAAACAAACACAGAGAACCGACAACAGAAGCTATAAATGCACATGAAAAAAACTAAAAAATTTAAGATTACTTTAAATAAATAGAAATATAAAATTGCCAAGAATTAACTAATTGATTAATATCAAAACCAAGCATAAATTACTTTATAATGAAGGAAAAAAATATTTTTAACAAATACAAAAAATGCAAACTTGTTAGTTCTTAAATTCAATATTTAGAAAAAATAAAAGGAAAAAAAATTGTTTAAAAGAAATGAGTGTTTTTTAAACTTTTTTTCTTTATTTTTGTTTGTTTTTATTACAGAAAAGTATTGAAGTCATGAAAAATGCCTATTCAGCATCCAAAAATAAAGCACAACAAATCAAGAAGTAAACAAAAAAAATAATGAAAACAAAACAAAACAAAAGAAGAGAAGAGAAATAAATAAAAGAAAGAGAGAAGGAAATTGCTGATGTAGCTGCTACAAGGAAGTGTTGGCGAAAATAAATTATTTAAGAAGCAAGCCATTGTTTAAATGCAGCAGTGGTCAAAAAGCATGATTCATCAGCCAAAAGTGGAGAGAGAGAGACAGAGAGGGGGCCTACACAAAAAGAAAGGGAGGGGGCTACGCCAAAAGGGGGAGACAAGTGCAAAGGCATCCACAACAGAGAATTGGGAGACAAACGAGTATCCGATGAAGGAATGTAGCCACGCAACAAACAAATGAGAGAATAGAAACGCTCTCAAATAACTTAACTTCCACAATATTTTCACCACTCCATATCAAGAGAAAAAGAGAGAGACAGAGGGGTGGGAAAGAGATGGAGGACAACCAGAGAAAGAGAGGGGACTACACACTGGGGCATCGCATATTTGGTGCTCTATTTTAAATTATTAATGAGCGGCTTGTTCAGTTATTAAAAGCCTGGGAATATCACAGAAGTCTCCCCAAAAGAGAAGCATTCTCTCTTATTTTCTCCTTTCCTCCCATTCTCAGGGCAATTCCCTAGTGAGCCAAATTTCCAGCATAACAGGAGCCAAGCAAAATGCCCACATTCCCCACCAAAATTTTGATTAGGTTTAGCCCTCGGTTTCTTGAGCTTTGTTGGCAATAAAAAGGGAACAACTGGGTAATGCCTTCCGAAAAAAGGATGCATCGAGCCCATTGGGATAGGTTATGGTTTTTGGATGATTTGTTAAGTGCGTTCATATGTACATATGATACCACGAAAATTAAATTTTAAAAAGAACCAGTATTCGTTTTAATTATGTTATAAAGGTAAAAATAAATTTCTATGAAGCGCTTTTGCTTTTTAAAACGGGTCAACCTTTTTTTTTCATCTAAACCTAATGCTTATATTTTCTGTGAAAACTAAATGTATTTTAAACTAAAAATACTCACAAAAATGACAAGCTTCCTTTAAAGACCCTCTATATTTTAAACATTTTTCATATCGCAACTCTTTTTGCAAAAAAAATAATATAGAAAGCCATGTAAACATGTCAAACCCTAGCGGCTAACCATTTTCCACACCCTCGACACACGAACCCTTATCAGGACTTTGCCGCAAAAAATATCAATCATTTCCACCGAGCTGACTTTTCACGCAGGACCCGGACCTCTCCTCTCCGCCGTCCATTCCAATTACCCCTAAAACCGGGCTAATTTGCATTTGGATCGCCCTGAGGCCTGAAAATTTGTACCGCAAAAACCGCACCTGGAAAAACTTTTGCGGCTTTTCCCGATGCGAGGAAAAATAAATTTTGTAGTCATGGTGCTTGCTTGTTGTTTGGGGCCCGAACCCGAAAATGTTGCATTTGTTTAGGCCGGCGAGACACGCACTCCCCCACCTGCGAAATCCTGGTAGCTGCTCCTTCTCCTCGCTTTTCCCCAGGAAAATGCCTACTCCTGCCCTTGGTTTTTCTGACTTTTCCCCGAGGTGACCAAAAGGCGGAGCAACAGTCACACAGGCTGAGCAAAGCAAACAACAACACAGTACAGTAGGCTAAAAATTGCGTGTGAAATGGTTTTAACTTTTGCTTTTTATCTCCAGTGTTGCAATGGCACGTGAGGGTCCTTTGGAGTGGGTCCTTAGAAGTTACGCATACGCCGTGTTAACCGATTCTTGCTGCCAGTTACCAGTTTGTTCTGCTTTTTATTGTATATGCTCTGAGCTGGAAAGCCGGAAAAGTTTTCAAGGCACTGAGGAAACATATAAGGAATTTTAAGCTTTTTAAATGATAATAATTAAAAATTATTTTTAATAAAATGTAGAGATGGTCAGGAGAATATCTTTTTTTCGATCACTTTATATTTTTCTGACATTTTCAATTACTCTGTTTAAAAAAAACTGTTAAAATTCTTAAGTCAAGTTTATTAAGTTAATGCCTAAGTGTATGAATAAATTAGTTTGTATTCCAAATTTTTATTAGAAAGTAGTGTTTAGTAGTAGTAGTTTACTTTTGTTCAAACATCGTTTGTAAATATATATCATAAACATCTTAATTTCTCCAAGTGCATCTGCTTCTTGTTAGCTTTTCGTTTTTTCGCACTTTTCATCTAGCGCAACTCAACAAAAAGTAAATCTTCTTTTCCCTTGTTGTTTTAGTTGACATTTTATTTCTTACTTCGCGTAGGTAAATTTAATGGAAAACGACGTACTCATCCTCCATTTCCTGTCATGCTGCACAAACTTTCAGCATACAAAATGAATTTTATTTGAAATCGAAACGGATTAAGGGAACAAGAAAAATAAACTCCTTCTTTAGTGAACGAAACTGGGCAATCAATTCGGAATCGAGGGCGGGAGTGTGTGTGTTTTCCAAGGGGCGGGGCAAATGGACCGACCAACTTAATTGACTTTTGAAGTGGCTAACCATCAATCGTGGACCCTAATACCCACCCACATCACATAAGGGAACCCATAAAATCATTTAAATAATAAATGCTGCTAAAAGTTTATTCAGGCAAGCTTAGCATGTAATCAAAGTTTGGCTAATGAAAACATTTGCAAAATGTTTGCCCCAAATTTCCCTCCAGCTCGTTTCGCTTTTACTTTATGTATGTGGGTCCATAAAATCAATAAACTGAAATAACTACAAATAACTTTGAAATTGGGACATAGCCCAGAAAAAAGGGAGGGAATCAAATGCAATTACCTCCCACATAATCCTCTTTTTCCACAGGATTTTGTGGAGCTCGAGATGAGCTGCAATTTCACACACGTTCAGGTTTTTTTTCCCCCTCCCCCCAATATATGTACAAACATATTTGCTAATGAGATGGATTAAGGACCAAAAAGTTGTGGACAAAGTTGGACGTCCACTTTCCTCCCCCGCAGAAAAAAAGCCGCAATAATAATTCATGTTTATGTCAGCCAAATAAATATGCTAAATAATGTTTGCTTGTGTTTGTTGTGGTTTAGTTATGGCTTTGCCAGAGATGAGGAAGGAAATTGACAATTTCCTGTGGAGCGAGTTTCAGCGGAGGGCATTAAAGAGGATTTAAATGTGTGTGGGAAATATAAACCAATTAAAAGCCTGCGATTCGATTAAAAACTATTCAAACATGTACTAAAAGGTTGGATAATGCTGTTAAAATTTGAATAAGGGTTCAAAGGATATTTATACAAATAGTTTTCATTTTTATTGCATAGATTACAGTTTTTAATCCTTTTAAAATTGTAACAAAGTCTAAGGAAAAAACATTTTAAAGCCAATTAATTAGAGTATTTTTTATAAAATATTACAATACTATGGTAACTATGGTAATTATTAATAAATCTAAATTAAACTATTTTAGTAAGAGGAGTTTACTAGTTTTAAGTATTAAAAAATTATAAATAAGATAAGAAATAAGATATATTTTATCTTCATATTAATTAAAAACTTTTGAATAATATAGACTTTATTTCTATTAAAAAAATATCTTATTATTTAACAAAACTAATTGTAAACACCGGTACTCTAGACTTAATCGAAAAGATATCTTTCAACTCACTTAGTAAAGTAATTATTTCAGTTTTAAATTTATTAGTATTGTATATATTAAAATATAGTAGAGCCCAATATAAAGTAAAACCTATCACATAAAAGTACAACTTCACACATTCGCCAGAACTAATAAAATCCAAACACCCTTTGGATCATTAAAACCGAAACAACTCAATCGTGGGGATAATTAAAAATCCACTCGACAAAGTCGGTATATAATATCAAACCATTCTGCATACGCCATATATTCCGCACATTGATTTTCTGCCCTCGATTTCTTCTCCGAAACAGTCCCTAACATTTCCCCCTTTAACAAACCAATCGACCATGAACTGCCCCTATTTCAAAGACCCACTTGTCCCCCGTTTTCCCCATCATAAAGCATAGCATATACAGCTGCGGTCATGCAAATAACAGTTTTGTAGTTTATGGAAATAGCTTTTAAACTTTTGAAAAAATTTGTATATTTTCATGAAACTAATACCATAAACTAAATGGGGCAAATAGTACTAAAAAAAAGTTGATCGTATTTAAATTTAAATAGTAGGTCAGAAATTAAAAATATTTTTGTCCAACGCAACACAAAGTGCAGGTGGGTAAGGATTTTAGGTTATTTTCTTAAATTTGTTGAAAATTATCTACTTCAAAGAATTATAAATTTTTATATCTTGGATGTTTTATGTGTTTGAACCAATTTAACTGTCCAACTACTATTTTTATGACCGCAGCTGTATGTACGTATATGGAGGGGCATCCACATATTCCGGCAATCAACAATGAGCGAAGCACAAACTTCCGGTCTCACTTTCATTCAATTCTGCCCTGCACTTTATTGCAATAAAACAAGAACAAAAAAAAACAAACGAAAAAAATCGCATAAAATGCAAAACGTTCTCGGTTCCACTAAAAAGGTCTATAAACATTTTGAGTCATCAACTTTTTTTCGTTTTTTTCCACCGCGAGAAGAGTGAGAACCAATTTACAGCTATGCCCAAAAAGAAAACCAAATTAAAGCAAACAAACAGCACGCACAAGCATTTAATGGAGGCCAGAAAATGTGGGGGAAAATCGCAGCTGATGGTGATGAAAAAATAGGAGGAAGAATCTCATCTCACATGTGCGAGTTTTGCAGCGAATCGAATTGGAATTGAAATAAAATGGGAAAAACGGAAATCGCTCACCGTGGAAAGTGGCAAATGTCTCAAGTGCTTTAATTGCCCGCAATCCGACAGATAGTTTTCACTTGCACAAAACTAATTTGAGGGCACAACTCGAGTGTTGGGAATTAAATATATAAAACATAGGGGAGAGATACTTGATGAATGTCTCAAGTGCTTCAATTGCTGGCTAATTTTCTAGTTATAAAAGCATAGGAAATGTAACACTATTCAAAAATAAAGTAATTATTTAATTCTTAGAAATTCGACATACCACATACAGAAACTCAGAATTATAAATGCTTTAAATAATAATTATTTTATAGCAAGAATTAAAAGCATAAGAAAGTCAAATATAATGTACAGAAGATAAAACTTTACGTTTAAATTTTAATTTTTAACACAAAATATTTTTATATAATTTTTTTATTGTAATATTTGTATCAAGTCTGTATTTTCTGTTAAATACAAATAAAAAGAGGCACCACAACAAAAAATTATCTCTTTTTAATTTTCATTAGATTCATTTCCATATAAATTGCCTAAAACTAATAAAGCAACAAATATTTGCATCCCTTTTTAGGGTGTGCAAATTTAAAGTCCCAACTTTAGCCAAATATTGCATAACTTTATTAGACAAGCAAACAAAGTTTGAAAGGGTTTTTTTTTTATCAAAAAATGTTCTATATATTTTAATTGCCTGCAAAGATCTGCAAACATAATTTTGGCAAACTAATTTGACGTCCAACTTTGTGGGACTTGTCTTGCAGACTAGTGTAAAGTTTAGTTCACTTTAAAATTTGCATAATTAGACAAAAGAGTTGTGCCTTGAGTCCTTGCAAGGAAATGAACTTCCTTTTAAACTAGCTACCCTTTTATCTTGCCTCTTCAAACATTTTGCATTCTGTTTATTTTGAAGATTGAAGATGCTACTTTTGTGGCGTACAAATCTTTTAGTTTCTCTGGGCAAATCAGAACTGCAGATTTTGGTTATTTATTTATTTGGCTTCGCTCTTTCAGCTCGGCTTACACAAAACTTGGCTGGCTGCAGAAATTATGTATTTCTCGAGTTATAAAATTTATCAGCATCAAATGCTACACTCCCTTTTCTTTCTAGTTTTAATTGGAAGTTGTTGGCTGCACATTAAAACAAATTTTCTTAAAACGGCAATTTCTCGGAATATCTTGTGTGTTTGCTTTGCTTTGTCGTTTTATTTTGATTAATGCCGTTGCGAGAGTAAAATCCAAACATTTCATGAGTTTTCGAAAGAGGAAGGGAAGTTTAGTTGAGATGTATGGGATATCGAACAGCAGGAGATCTCATAGTTTTGATGTTGATTAAGTCTCCTCAGAAAACGTTTGTGTAGAAATTTAATTAACTTATTTCAGGGTAATTACTAAAGCAAACTTTGAGGTGATGTCATCAATGCAAAAGGCATTGATTTAATTTACGTGGCATTTTGAATTCATTTAGCAGGCAGTTCTCGTTTGTCAGAAGTTAATTAAGCAACAGAACAATGAAGAAGAATTAAAGTAATTCTCCATTTTTCCGTACGCAGAGCTGGGAATTTTCTCATCTCCTGGCGAAAAAATGAAATAAAAACAGGACATGCAACCATGGCAATTCTGTCGGCAAGGGGTGAGCAAATTAAAACGCTTCGCAATGCACAAAAGGGTTAAATGGCTTAAATGCTGCCAATGGGGCGGTAGGCGATAGGCGTCGGGAGGCGTGGCCATTGCAAAGGCCAATAAAACTACGTGAGTAATGTGGCAAATGGTGGCAGTCGAGCGAGTAGCTGGTCATAAATTGATTGAAGCAAAGGGAAAATTGATATAGCAAAAGGAAGTGCAGGGAAATATCAAGAGAAATATGCATAAGAAAAGGTGGTACACAGAAGAAATGTTGATCTAATGATAATAAAGGTGTCTTTATATAAATTAAGATGACTTTCAATACTTTTTTTTTATTGAAAACAAAGCTTTTTCTTATTATAATTTAAAAAGCTAGCGCACAGAAAAGAAACACAAAACATTTTATTCTTAGTTTTACGAAAACAATAATAGCATAAAAAAAGGTTTTCTACGGTAAACAAGAGTAAGGCTGTCTTATTAATAAAGCAATCAAAAAATATAATATTAAGAATAAAGTTTTGTTGTATTTTTTAGAAAACTATCCGTGATATTAATGTTTCGGTAATCTGCAAGTTTAAATTTTTCTTTCCATGCAGTTTGAAAGACTTCAGCGAGAACAAGGCAACACCAACTGCCCGACACTTTACTTCATGTGTGCGATACCGAACTGAGCCCACGTGGCGTATGAGTGACGTGAATTTATGTAAGCTGTCTGAGGCAGGAAAAGCGGAGCGGGGCGAAAAGCGGAGGAAAACTGCTTAACTTGCCACACGTTCTAATCAGTGAATGCAACTGCAAACATTTTGTTTGCCCGCTGCCCAAAGTAACTTCACCCGGGGAGAGTGGAGTGCAAAACCGGTTTCAGTTGCAGTTGTTCACCTTCAGCATCCTTTAAGCCAGTTCAAAAGAGAGTGACATGAGGGGGGTAGGGTCAACCTCCACCCAGCCAATGTAGCATGCCACACAAACAAAAACCAAAGCAAAACCAAACACAAAACGAACCGAACAACCAACCGACAACCAAACAACCGACAACTGAGAACTGAGAACCGAACCAAAACAACACTGGCGAGAACAACAAAAATAAACCCAACGAGAGGAACAACAAGAAGTGTTTGGAATGCACAATTGAAATTGAGATTTATGTGGCCATCAGATACCCTGTACAAATAGGTAAGTGCAAAAAGTTAAAGCGTTATAAATTTAAGGTACTCTTTGCCTGAAGTAACTTTGAAGACTTCCCTTAAATATTTTTAACAATTTTGAGAAAAAAAAAATGTATTATAATTACAATTACTTTTTTTTAACTCTAGTACATTATTTTTAACATTTGAAATATATACACTACATACAAAGGTGTTAATAAACTGGGACATTAAATAATATTTTCGGCAATTAATATATTTTGTGTTAATAAATTTAATAATGTAAAAAAATTTTTTGTTGTTTTTAATCCAATAAAAAAAATTACAAATACACAACTCGTTACAAAGAAAAATATTTTGACACTTATTTTTTCTAAGTAACGTTCGTAAATATTTTTGTTATTATTTTTGTAAGTTCACTAAAATTAAGTTTTTTTAAGTTATTTACTATAACTCTTTTATAAGTATGTAAATGCCCCTAAATTCTAGTGACAATGGCGACTTAAACCAACGCGATGCATTTTTTGTGAAATTTCATATTAAGATAAGATTTGGGTATGATAAATAAATTATTTTGTGGCAGTCAGGCACATATATGTATTTTGGTGGAAAATATCCGCCCCTCGACTCATGTAACCCCCAAAAAAATGCAGCTACCCTGGAAGTCACAAATCAGTGACTGCGTTGGCCAAATGCTTGGCATGCTGCTGCTGCTGTTGGTAACTGCTGGCGCACAGCTTGGAAAACTCAGGGAAAACTCAGGGAAAACTGGGGGGGAAAACTGAGGAAGGAGTCACCACACAGCTGGGAATCACTATGTATGTGGGTAAACCAGTTGAGTGGCGATTCACATACCGCTGTCAATTCCAAACTCCCAAATCGGTGACGCAACAACAATAAAGCACTTTAGTTTGGTGATGGAAGTGCATTGAAAAGTTGACTGGAAAATGGGTGGGTGGCAAGGTGAGTGGGTGGGCGAAAAAACGAGGCACAACGTCGGCAATTACAATTCAATTAATGCGCTTAGTGCAATTCTTCTTCGCCTTCATTCCAGCATTCTTCGCCTACTTATGACCACTTATACATCTTTTCGCAGTATAGTAAAAACATGATAAGAAGCAGAAAAATTGCTCAAGGAGACGGGGTGAAAAAGGGAGGAAAAAGGGGCTTGAAACGACGAAAAGGCGGTTTGGAGTTGGAGTCCAAGAACTTGGAAATTTAATCGCCGCCGCACAAAGTTAAACGACCGCGCAAGTTGCTTAAGACGCAAGTCGTAGACATGGAAAAGTGGGAGTTGGGCGGTGGGCGGTGGGGAAGGCCAGGCGGACAAGAGGCGTGGCATTTGGCAGACTTCGTTGTAATCAGCTCATATGTGAGCGTATTGCTAAGAGGACAGGCAAATGTTAGCCCATTGTATACCCTTTGTAAAACAATCATGAAAAGTATAATTTCTATAATTTGTTTTTTTGTCCTCAAAATATTTAATTAAAATTTGGTAAAACAGAGTAAGAAATTAGCTTGCAAAAAAAAACTTATTACATTGTTTATCACAATTTTTTAACATTAAAATACGAAATATGAAAATAATTTAAAAAAATCAATTATGTTTTTGTTTTTGCCTTCTTAATGACTTTGAAAATCAAATTTATTACCAAAATGCAATACTAGTTATTTATTTTAAAGCCCTAAATCATAAACTGGAATATATTGGTCAATGAAGAAAATTTGGATTTTATTTAAACATGTATTTAAATCATTTTGGATAGTACAAATTAAGTTTAAAATTCATCACTAGCCTCTTTTAACATTTTTTAAATTTTAATTAAATATATACCTTAAAGTTTTACCAGAATATTACAAAAATTGTTAAGTCATAAGTTAAGGTTAAGGAAAACCACTTCCTACTCTTATTTCCTTCCCACACTCCTGTTCTTAACTTTCATTTAACATTGCATCCTTATAGGTGCCTACATTGCTTTTCCTTCATCATTTTTCCCACGTCATGGGTGTTGTTTTTCAGGTTGTTAAAAGGGGCGAAGACGGACGGAAAAAGGGGTCTTTGTCCGTACAAGAAAAGGCAGCGATTGCACAATGAACGGTTTTGAATTGCATTTTATTTAATTAAGCTAAAGGCATAAAAGAAGAAATTGAGACAGGAAAAGTCTGGCAAATATTCTTGAGAAGTTATCCTTATTTTCTTTAAACAAGCAAAGTTCCACAACTTCTTTGGGGCTTGCGAAGGATTTGTTTTGTGGAATCGCTGAATTTGTTTTCGACTGAACAAAAAGTTTACGGGGGAAAACAAAGTGAGACTTGAATTTGAACCAGGTTTATTTAACAATGAATTAAGAATGCCTGAAAGAAATCATTATTAGCTCAATTACAACATAAAAGGAAAAAAGGAAATTACCTATATAATTATATTTTTAATTGTGCAACTATTTGTGGCCTCCTTAGTAATTGTAAATAATCTAGGATCTCCTAATGGTCCTTAGGTGTTACAAATTCATCTTTAGTGTGTCTTACTAATTAGTAAACAAAAGCCCATTTTAGTTGGCAAGAGAACAGATTTTAATAAAAACCCTGGTGTTGTATTACACTTTAAGTAAATGGAAAAGCTACTCCCTTTCTCGTACTCTAAGTTTTCCTCTTTTTCCTCTCAAAGGTCGCGTTAGACGAGACGAGTCCCCGAACTAGCGTTAAAGTTACATAATAAAACTAATAATAATTATCAACGCCATTGTCAGGACATCAACAGAACAGCAAAACCAAAACAGAGAGCAGGCGAATAAAAACCATAGAAAAAAGAATGGAATGTTGAGTGTAGGAGGGATTCGAATGATGAAAACATGGAGAAAAATCTATCCTCTTTTTATATACATAAAATATAAGAATATATAAAATTCCTATTAAAAGAATTATTTGTACAACAACAGAACAATCTAATTTCTATGAATATAATTTTAAATTTTGCATACACGCTTAACACAACCCCAAACATTTTAGAATAAAATTATTTGGCGTCCATTAGATATTTAAAATTAAATAAGAATTATGGAAATATAAAAAAATATAATATTTTCAGAAATCGTTTAAAGGTATTATTTTCCCAGTTTAAAGCAATTGAAAAATCTATGGATATTTTCTTTCGGTGCAGCCACTAAAACCAACTTTTCTGTTGTTGGTGTTTGGTGACATGGTCTGAAAGAACAACAACTAGAACAACTAGAAAAAGCGAACCGGCAGCAGTTACACCATTTGCTTGTTGTGGAGGTCCTGGCAAAACTCCCTTTCCAATTTTCGCCACTTTCTCATTTCACCTAAGGATGCTGGGTAGCCAGATTCTGGATGGCTTCGCCTGCCCATCATCATTGTCATTGTCTCCTGGCAACAACAACCAGCATCCGAGAATCAGCCACAATGAGCGACGCAAATGGCAAACCAGGACAATAAAATGTCATAATGAAAGTTTTCTTTTTGGAAAGCTATAGAAAGAGCGAAGGCGAACGCGAACGCGACGAACGACATTTTGGAGAGTTATAAATGGCACAGACTAATGGGTTTGTCGACCGGTCTATATGGCGGTTATGGCCGACTATTATTTGGGCAAGTTTGTCCTTGACAATGGTCTCAAAAGGCTTACCAGAACAGAGGGTACATTTAAGAGTGATGATAAAGTAGTTCAGACGGGCCACGGAATTGAAAACTTACCTAAAATGAAAGAAAAAGGGGAAAAAGTAAAATTTGAACAGATATATGTTGCTTCTTAGGACATAACTATTTTATTGTACTAAATTTTTACAGGTAACCATAAATATTCTTTATGTATTTATAATTACAATTTAATCAAATGAATTACCCCATTTTTAGTATCAAAAGAATAGACAAATTTACCTTGAAGATTATTTAAATAAACTTTAATAATAATTTTCATAAATATGAATTTAACAATTTTACGCTGTCACACAATATAAAAACCTGTTTTATTTAAACTCACTCTACTTAAAACGTAGAACTTATCTCCTCCTAAAATAAATTAAACATGTTGCATTTTTTTTATTATAATTCCCCTATTTCAACAGATTGTTCAATGTGATTATAACAATCTGCTCTGTTTATATACACACATTTCAATGCACTGACAATTGTCGTCATTGAGCATTGATGGCATTTTATTACAGAACAAAAATTAAATTACTTAACCCTAATTAGTATTGGCATGACAGTGAGTAACCGGAGCTGCAACTGCAACTGCTACTGCTAACTGTGAAATTTTCGCAGTTGATTAATAATGAAAAGGCAAGCCAAAGTTTAGTCATGCAACACGACTTGCAGAAGTCTTCTTTCCGCAGCTAACCTTCAGTTTTTGGCTCAGTTCGTCTTCGTCTTCGGTTTTTCCATCTCGAGTGTTGAGATGGTGGAGTTTCTTAAGTTCTCAAGTCTGGGACTCTGCCTTCACATCAATTAGTGGTTTCATGTTGTGCATGACAGGCCAAGTTGCTCTCAAGATTTATATCAAGCATATGTATAACTTCCTCTACGATTCGCTGCTATCTCTTTCAATACACTCAGCAAACTTAATGGAGCAAAACTATTTCATTTACAAATGTTTCTATTATTTATGTTTTTAAAATAAATGCAAATTTTTATTGTAAGGTAAGCACGCTTTAAGCAATATAAAACTTTGGAGATATTGTCCACATTTTGCAATATTTAGGATGCAAAAAAAAATTACTGCGATATTTTATTTAAATATCTGTATGTATTCCATTTTTGGAAGTTTTGTTAATAATAAATATTTAATTTCCGGCCATGTTTTATTCCTAAGGCTGTTAAATTCTTCCAGTGTAGCACTTGCATGTTTCCTTGGCACTCAAGGATTGCATTTTGTGCCTCTGACGAGGTTGTCGTTCATCAACGTCCAAGGAGCCTTCGTCTTCGGGTTCGTCTCCGTCTTCATTTTCATCTCTGGGATGCGTTGTTTATTTTTTTGTGTTATGTTTTTTGGGAGTCGCGCAGGTGTTGCTCGCTGTCTGCGATTCCACCTGATAGACAAAGTGTCAAATGAGTAATGTAAATTGCAGGCAAAGGCAGCCAAAGGAGCTGCCAAAGGATCCTGTTCTCGAACGACGGGTTATGGAGCAGACATTTGCATATGCAGACCAGTGCTTCGCTGCCTTTTGGCAATTTCTGGGTTGCTCGGGGCTCTGGAGTTTCTGGTTAGTTAGTCAGTCACTTTGGCAGCATTTTGCAGCTGTCATGCATATGGAAGTAGGTCGTAAATCTCTGCCACTTTCGGCTGGCTGCAACGCTGATTCCAGTGCCTTTGCATATTTGATGAATGCGAGGGGAAGTGTGGCGCCCTTTTGATTAATAACTGCAAATTGCCATAATAGTTCACATGATTTGTTCAGTCTTCTATTTATTTTCATGTGAAAATGGCAAATATGACGTTTGTATGGTGTGAAAATTAGGAGAAGCTTGTGATGAACGTTTGAAAATAAATCAAAAACTTAGGAACCTAGTGCAAGATTTATTAGAGGAAGTAGTTAAACAATAATTAAATGTTTAGCAATGCAATGAAAATGTAACAAGATCTAACAATACGGTTTTATGTCAAATAACGTTTTTTAGACGCTCCAGATTTGTACGATTTATTTAATACTAATCTTTAAATGGGTACTTCTTCAAAAAAAACCTAAAAGACATACTTTTAAAAATTATAATTCTAGTGTTTATGATTTTAAGACTAAAATAAAGTTGCCAGAATCTGAATCAGAATTGGAATCTTTATATTAAATTTGAAATCTAAACAATAAACAGTTGCCAATTTAAAAACTACATTTTTGTATTTCTAAACATTCCTCAATAATTTTTTATTATTTTTTAATTTTGCTCTAGCCGTTGTTGTCTCACGTTCGTAAAACAATATTAAAATATTGCTTGCCCCATTACCTATTTATTTAACCATTTTGCCATAAAATATTTGTCGTTGCTTTAAGCTGCAAAAACTGTGTCAGTTCAGTGGTTCAACATTGGCACAATCGACCCACAATCCGCAAAACCTTCAACATCCAGTTCAACCTCAAAACCACCACCAATTCATCCATCCATCCGTCCATCCATCCAACCATTGGGCTTTCTCCTCGCTTGGCAATCATAATTGGTTGGACAATTTGCCTTCGGCAAACATTTACAACATTTTACATGTCGGACGGCATCCATGACCTCCTCTTTTGGACCTCCGCTCCCCCCTTTTGACCCCTTGACCCCCCTCTCGATACTTTTTAATTGAATAAAATGCACTTTGAACCAGCCAACCCAAAACTGCCCCTGGGCTACACGCCCATCCAACTTGTGACACTTTCATTGTGCAAAATGTCCTGCAAAGGAGTAAAGTAAAGCGAAAGCTAGGCTACACGACAAAAATTTTTTTTTAATAATAGAATTTATTGTTCATTTTGGATCTTTAATAAAATTCAAATCTAACAATTTAATGTGTATAAGACTGGCAAAGATAATGCAGTTAGTCAAAGTATTTCTTACACAATTTAAATCATTAAATCATCAATTTCATCAATTTCATTCGGTTTTATTTAAAAAATCACTCAAGGTTTGATTAAAGCATTTTATTTTTTCCATGTGTAAAAAATAAGAGAACGGAAGCCAAGACCAAATGAAGCATGAGAAGTGAGAGAATCGTGCGACAAGCAATTTTTCTGGTAATAAAAGTGCGCCAATAACCCACTGCACTTTCCACCACGCCCTCCTTGGGCCTATCCTACTTTGCACACACACACAATCGCACATAACAGCCAAGGAAAAGGAGGCGGTTAGATTGAGTTGTGTGTAGGCCACTCTACTGATGCCCCAGCCCGTATCCATTCATTTCTGTTAATTTATTGCCCTGTGATAGCCAAAAATGGCCCAGAGAGGGAGGGGGTGCGACGGGGGAGGGGAAGCTGTCTTACTGGGGAGGTGAAAAAGTGGCAAGTGGGTGGTGGGCGGTAGGTTGATGGGCGGAGGAAAAGCAAGAGCTGGGGAAAACCATTGCACGTCGCAAGTGCCAATGCTTAAAACTTTTTGCTACGTGACTCGACAAGTGGCCAAGAAAAAGGAAAAAGGGGGGGAATCGGGAGGTTCTGGCCAATACGTGGCTCAAATATGCACGCACGCACACTAAGCCAGCAAATACAGTCGAAAAAATATTGAGGGAAAAAATAGACCAATAGATTTAAAGGCATTAAACGCAGAACATAATACAATTTATAATCGGTAAGTAGAAAATCAGGAAGCTTAAAGTGCATATATATATTTTAGCAAGCTTAAGCACTACGATGTGATTTTTATTAAAATATATAATAAGTGTAAGATAAACTATCTTTCTTAATTTTATTATGATAACATTTTTAAAATTATTTCAAACGCTATTTATTTTAAATTTCAATGTAAACAATTCTTTGATTGCTTATTATTGCAAGTAAATTATATATAACATGAAAAGAGGACTTTTTTAGCGGGAAAACTCTACAATGTTTAAATTTATATTACAGGAAGGGGAATTTTTTTAAAATAACTCTTAAAATTTAAATAAATTACTTTCTGAGGTTTTTTGTTCTTAATTGCCTTTACAATTAATAATATTAGTAACAAACATTTTTCTTCAGTGGCAACTTCAGCAGACTGTTGCCATCAAACGTGGCTCCTTCGTGCCATCTTTTTTGGCCTGCCTAATTTCTTTGCCGCAGCATCGCCACCCGCACACTTCACATAGATACACACGCACACACATGCATACAGGGGGGAGTCACCGACACCGACACCGACACGCATACATATACATAAAAATCAGGTCATGTTCGCTGCTCAAAGTAATGGAATTTGTAATGCGTTCTCCCGCTTTTCCGACCCGACCCCCTTTTTCCCACCCCCTTTGATTGCCGCGGAATGTCGTTTTGTGTGCTCGTCTTTGTCTTGGTTTTTCCTGGCTCCCTACCGCTTCCCCCTCCCCATGCCTTCTTCCATACCCCTTCTAGCCACCAACCCAAAAAAAGCAGAAGCTTTTCCCCATTTGCCAGACTTTTCCCTGCTTGATTTTGCGTGCCCGTCGCTGCAAATTAACTTCTTCTTTCTGGGAAGGGGAGGGGAAAATTATATGGGTTGGGAAAAACGAAGTGGAGGGGGAGGGGCGAAAAAGGTGGGTCGGAGAACCACCGGAAGATACAGGAAAATTCGCCTGTCAATGTTCAAGTGGCAGGGCAAGAGTGGAAACTTCAGTAGCTCCGCTTGTTTGCCATTATTAACAATCTTTGTTGCCATTTTCTGAGCAGACTACCATGCCATGTGTTTCAGCCACGCCCCCACCGCCCCCCACTTCGTTTCGCAAATGTATTCAATTAGTTAACTCAAGAAAAATTATATCATTAGCTAGATGTTCGGGGGGGAAGTGGCAAAAGAAGAGGGACAGGACAGGAAACGCACGGGAGGTTTATTAAAATTAATAATTGTCCTGGCCTGACATAAAATGGAAACGGTGATGTCTTCGGGGGATGGGAATACTTTGTAACAATAATAGACATTAAATGGAGTCGACAATGATGAAAGGAAGATCTTAAGTAGGTAGTTACATTTGTGATTTGTGTAACAAAGACAATAATTGAAAACCGATTTTATTGAGTAGTAATTAGATACAATATGACATAAAACACTCAAGGCGTAAGACAACTTTTGACCTTTTGCTTTACTCTAGTAAACTTAACTTGTTTATCTTAGAAGTAGGAATAATCATTAAGTAATTAAAATATGTATTTACCTTGGTTCCCATGAAATATAAAAAATGAGTTAGAGTATTTGGTGATTAGTGCCCTAAATATAAGACAATCTTATTGCAAATTTATTCTTAATTAACAAATAAATAAAATTAAAATGAAGAAATCAAAGTAAAACCAATTTATTTTTAATGTTAAAAAGGTAATTAAATCATATATTATTGTAAGTAACCCACTCTGAACTAAAGTGTGTTTTTATACAATGTTTTGCTTATTCAACTTCATTAAAATTTTACTTCAAAGTTGATCAACCTAAGTTCTTGTCAACTTTAGCTGACTTTCATCATAATTTAATTAAATTGTGTGAATAGAGGACATGCCACCACCCCCTTTTTGTGGTGCCCTCCAGTAAGTTAAGTTCTAGTCAATCGAGCGACACAAGCTCTGGGGCTCTTCATTATTTGGGTCATATTGGAGGGAAAATTCCGCACAAGAAGAAAAAACTTTTCAATTGGCCTAATGACGGGAAACTTCCTGGCACAAGCACTTGACTCGACTGGCTGGCAAATTGGCCAGCAAAATGAGCCAACTATAGTAAAAGGAAAAGTCGATATTCTCGAAGTACGCCCACTACCACTCCGCCAATCGCACTCAACGAGGAAGACGAAGTTTTGGGCGTTAGGTAAAAATGTTTTAAAAATACTAAATGCAAGTGCGGAGAGCACCAAGAAAATTACGAAAGCAAACAAACAAATAGCAAGAACCACGAAAACAAACCGAAAATGTTGCATTCCATTGCTGGGCAAAAAGTTTTCTATTTTCACACATTCGTTGGCCAAAATCCAAGAACTATAACCGAAATATGCAACTTATATGTTTTACATTTTTTTTTGCTTTATATCTATATCCAACGTGGCACCAAAAAGCGCGCAAAATGCTGGGAAAATTGTGCAAGAAGTTTGCCAAGAAATAAATGGAATGGGAGTGGTTGGAGTTTGGGTTGAATAATATGTGAGAAATGACAGAAACTAGTTCAACGATAAAGCAAATCCATGTCTCTTGATTTAAATAGGAGACAAATATTAGATGGGAATAACTAGATGGCTGCAATAAACTAAAAAATTTGTGAATTATTTATCAAGCTTA
This sequence comes from Drosophila elegans, assembly GCF_018152505.1. Classification (NCBI taxonomy): domain Eukaryota; kingdom Metazoa; phylum Arthropoda; class Insecta; order Diptera; family Drosophilidae; genus Drosophila; species Drosophila elegans. The sequence continues at coordinate 1,680,702 of NW_024545578.1, forward strand.
AAAATTTAAATATTTTTTTAAAAAGGATAAAATTAAGTTAACAGAAAAAAAATAAAAATAAATATAAAAAATATATGAAATATCTACACTAAGTTCATTTTTCATACAGCTGCGGTCAAAATAATTTAAAAATAAAGCTACCATAAATAATAATGGTTTTTAATATCGGAGCTACTTTTTAAAATAAAAAATTTCAAAATATTGTTTTCCTCAATATTTTTCAAATATATTTTAAATTATTATACCTTTGATATGTGGACTTTTACATTAAATTTATAGTACTAGCATTGAAAAATAAAAAAAATTTTCAAAAATTGTTTTTTGGATTGCTAATAATATTATTTTGTCCGCGTCTTTATAATCGTTTACAAAAAACTCTTTATAATTTCCTTATTTCTTATTACCTATTTTTCTTTTATTAATAAATAGCCAGATTCTTCAAATCTCAGTTGATCCTTCTGCGCTTAAATTTCGATTTTTGGCGTTCATCCCAATGAAGATTACTCTTTCCCGGTCATTACGATTCGCACTCAAAATACAATATGCATGCCCGACCATACCATACAGCTAAGGCCATTTCTAAATCAGTGGAATGGAGCATGGAGCACCTCGGAAAATGCCAGACAAAGTCACACAGACGCATCTGCTTAGCATATCAATGTGGCGCGATTTGCATTTAGAGCTGCCACCAACAGATATTAACACCGTTTTCGGTGAGGGAGAGTCCAAAAAAGTGTTGGGTGTTTTGTTATTTATGCGTCTGTTTGCACTAATTCCACTCGTACAGTGAAGCCACCTGAAGGAGGATGGTGGAGGTGCTTTTCCGTAGCCAGACAACTGGACAAAGGTCAGTGAGCAGAGGAAGAAGTGTCGGTGTGACGTCCGTGAAGTGAAAAAAGTAAAGTGAAGTGAAGTGTCAGTCTGCAGACTTAAACGGGCTTATCAGAAATTCTAATTGAAATCAACAAAAGGAAAACACAAGAACCGAAAGTGAAATATAAATTGAATTACATATTTTATGCAAACAAAAGACAGGCGGACATCCCGAACCGTTAACCCTCTACGCCCCACAACCCTTTAACCCCTTTCAATGCGATTTGCCAAAAACTTTTGCTTTGTGTCAACATGACGCCCCATGCGGTGTTCACATGAAAACTTAGAGAAAAAGAAAGAAATATTAAAAAATATTAGAAAAATGTTTAAAAATCATAAGGTAATGTAACGTTTTTTTAAAAAGCTATAAAACATTAATTAAACACATTTTAAGAAAGTTTATTTTGTTATGTCTTCAGTTTAAGAAAAAACTACTAAGCAGTTTTGAAATACAATAGGTGTTTTAAAAAATATATAAATATTATTTAGAACAAACTATTAAGTACTTTTGGAATTTTAGGAATAACATAGGAAAATATTTTAATAATCCAAATTGTATTCAAAAGAAGTTTAGAAAGTATTTAATGGAAATAAATCATGTTTTGGGATGATTAATATGTAATTTGTTTTTAAATTCAATATTTTTATTTATTGCTAAATACATCCTTTAAAGGTAAAGGTTTTTTTTGTTCTGGATTAAACTAAGATAGTCTTGGGTACAATAAAATACTTTTTTCAGTGTTCCTGCAAATTCTAGCATTTTCTTGGAAAGGGCTAAAAGTCAAGAGGGTAACGGGAAACTCCCCGCAAAACCTCTTTCCACTTTGGAATATCCCCCGTTTTGCCCAACATGTGTCCTTGTTTATTAAATAGTTGCTGTGCAAATCCTTTGGCACTTGCTTTGTGCCTTGTTGGAGATTATTGTGGATGTTGGATCTGATCTCCCGGGCAACGGACAACCCCTTCTATCTTGTCCATCAATTAGTGTAGAGTGCAACTATTTTTATGGCTTACAGAGCAGTTTGTATCAAATCCAGGGACTTTGTTCGGTTGTCCACAGCAGCAGGGATTATTTTAAGCTATTTTTTGTTAACTGCAACTTGACAATGTTGCTACTTTGGGATTTCTACTCACGTAGTTGACATAAATTGAAAGTGCAGAGGTAAAAGTAAATAGGAAAGCTCTGAGAACATTCAATGGAAAATACAAAAATATTAACAACAAAGTAAATTCTATATTTATATAGAAAGAAACGTTTCCAGCATTATAAATCTTCATCACAAGCTGCATTTGGAAATTCCATTTAAGATAGCACCAAATCCCATTCAGAATGCCATCAAACCTCCGCTCACATATGATAATTAGGCACGAGTTCTCGCCCATCTTTTTTTTATCTAGCAACACCTTTCACATACTGACAAATAAAAATTGAAGGCATAAATTAAATTCAAAAGATATATATCTGCATAATTTCGGAGACAACGTGAGGCGCCTGACAAAGCTCATGCCCCGATTTGCATAGAACAGAAATAACAGCATAATAATCAAATCAAATCAAGTCGGAATGGAGTGCAAAATCAAATTAAATTCTGCTGCATATGGAATTACTATATTTTACCCAACTAATTCAATTAACAGGTACAATGCAAAAAGGGCAAAAATATGTGAAAGGATATTCCTTTTGTTGGGCCTTGGCAGTCGGGGGTCCTTGCCCTCACAGGACAAAGGGGCCGAGGCCAAAAGGAGCTGGACCTGGAGCCAAGGTAAAATTTCCGTATACAAAACACGCGCCACATGTGCAACTGCCAGCTCCCAAGGATGCGGTTGGTTGGTTGGCTGTTTGGATGGTTGGATGGCAGGATGGCAGGATGCTGGTGCCGCTTGCCAGAACGCTAAAGGTAAGGTGACTCAAGAGCACTAAGCTGCAAGAGGCAACATCCGTTTCATAAACGTAATAGTTAGAGGACCCAGACCTAAGCCAACTTACAGTGGCGAAAAGTATTTTTGTATGTAAGACCAGAGCACGGAGAAAACAATAGTGCATTTAAAAAAAAAAAACAGAAAACTATAAAAATATATACTCGTTACTCAAGATAAAATAAATCGTTATATATATATATATATATATAAATTAACTAATTAACTTTAATCAAACAATTACTACACAATATTCTAAAAATATTCTAGTCTAAAAGACACTTGTATTATTTGCAAAGAGCTCTTTTAGAAGGAGTATTTTAACTTTATGGTCCACCCTAATGCACCGCATTTCGATCGCAAAGCTTAACGATAACTGCGGAGCAATTGAATAACTAAATTTCTTGATACTCCTTAAAGGATATAATTTATGCTTTATATTTATAAATTTTTGCATATTTTAAAAATTATTGAGATATAACCCACTCAAAGTAAAGATAAATAATTTTATTAATACATATTAACTTAAGTATAGCGAGTTCAAAGTTCATCACAAAGTTAAGCAATTCTCCTAAGAAGCGATTGAATAACTTAGTCTTTACAAACTTTGTAACTGATATAGAGTTCTGAAGATTTATGACAACCCCTCAAATAAAGATTAATATGCACTCTCCATTAATCCATTAATAAATCTCCTTTTCCATCTGTCGAGACCTGAACCACGGTGCAGCTTCTTTTCACATCAGACCAGAGGACCAAACGACCTGCCACACAAAACCTTGCCCAGGAGTCTGTGAACTCTCTGCTGGCTCAAGTTCCTGTGTGCCTGTGTGACAATTTTCCATGACCCCTTCCTGGCTTTTTTCACCGCCCACTACTCCACTCCCCCCTAATTTCCCCATCACCTTTTGTGTGCTATTTTCACGCTTTTACGCCGCAATTGTTGTGGCAACGTGGAGCCGAGAACTGAAACTGCATTGAAAGAGTTGGGATACTGCGACTTTGCCTAACCATATGAAAGAAATGATGACTTTAAAACTAACCTACAATTGCCCAGCAACGGAGTTTCCATTGTGGCAACAGTTTGAGAGCGATTGCCGGCAGGAAGTCTATTTAGGCCGGCGTCTATTGTGCGGAGGTCACTGAATTTGTGTGCTTTATGCCACAAAGTTCATGAACTTTTTTGACGGCAAATAAACCAAACCAAATCGAACGCCGAAAGGCGGGAAAACTCATTAGCCAATTGCAGAAAGTGTTTTCCCCCACCTGACCATGACGTGAATAAGAGAGCAGCAGTGCCGTACGAGAGACAATCGTAGAACACTCAGACATGCTCCACATTTGTCTCGGGTTAACATGTCACGAAGTCGCCACGTCACGACTATGACAACATTGATGGGACGGGTCGACTGGTGTTGGGTTCTGGATGGGTGCGGATGATGCACAACACAAGCGCACAACGTGATGGAACACTTAGAAACCATTAATAACTGGGTTATGTAATCGAGACAAGAACCATGTGAATGACAGCCCAAGAGCCGCGGCAAGCGAAGCGAGGGAGGTCAAGAGAAAGCCGGCGGTGGTTGTCAATGAATGAATGTGGAGCATTCAATTGTCAGTGCTACACTGAAAAGGCTTCTATAGAAAATTAATGCGAGGTAATTATTAAATGGCGCCCAACGTGGTGGTTTCTTAAATTTAGTTCAACGTTCCAGGCATAGTTCATCTAGAAAATGTTTTAATAATATGACATGAGGAAGAATTCTTTTTGTCCATAATAAAATGGTATCACGTTGAGCCGAATATTGACTTTAATATAATAAAGTAATAAAGAAATAGCGCCCAACTTGGGTTTTTAATATATTTTCTATAACAATAACTTATGAAATAAAGCTATATCGTAGATGTATATAAAGCCATACATTTCTACATTAAGTTTTTTTACCCATATTCCTACATCTTCAAGTGCTTAATTTGTACGGTTTCTTAGTTACCATTGCAACACTGACTGACATTTAATTGCCATAGGGATTTCGGTTTGGCTATTTTACCTTCTCCACTGATTTTACTCCTTCCTCTTGGCTATTATGGCTATTATTCCAGTCAAAACAGGCGTATCCCATAACTACGACAGTTTCAATTTCGATTGCCTAGCCAGAGAGTGTGACAAGTGTCAACAATTATCAAGTATACGCCACCTAATCACAACCGCAAGCAACACCAAAGACCCATTCCTCGACTGCAATCTCCCCGGCGACTGACACACGTGCGTCAATTGCCACCGAATTAATTGAGCGCACTCATGAGACTGTCAATTAGCAGAATCAAGCAAATTTATGGCCAACACCAAAAGCGAAACGAGCAAACGGCAAAGCAAAATGTAACAGAAAAAAAATACAAATAATAAAAATGCGAGGCAAGAAATATCAATAGCCCACAAACGGAACATCAAATCAGACTGTCAATGTGTGAGGTCGAGCACAAAACGCGTGTCCAGCCCATAAAAAAGATGCAAACAAAAATTCTCATCGACAAAAAAATATGATAGAATAGAATCTTGTAGAGCAAGAGAATGTCAAAAATTAGCAACGAAAATAAATGAGCCTCGAGAGATAGAAAAAGACATCGTTTTTATAGAGAAAAGAAAACTTTTCTTGAAGTTTATTATTTTTTCTGCCTTTCCGTCCAACTCTTTAGACATTTCGCTTTGCCCGGGTAATTTCAGCCTTATCTCCGCTTCGGACAACAAAAGAAACCAGAGAAGTGGACCGCGCAAAAAAAATAAAGAAAATGTATTTAAAAGTTGTCGCTAATTTTGACAACAATTTGCAATTTAGCCCTCCTCCTCTGCAAGTTTGCTACTAAGGCATCTTAATGATGGCTAATTAAAAATCTCAACTGTCACAATGTTACGAACAACGTTTTTTTTATCTACGAGGCTGAAAATAAAGAAAACGCAAAATATAAAACCAGATAAGTCTGTCATGGCAATTAAACCAAATCATTTTGTGTGTTTGTTTGGAAAACAAAAGATTGTTTCGGCCGCGTTTAAAAATAGCCCGTTGAGATGGCCAAAAATATACCAAAGTATCTCGAAGAAATGTGTTGTGGCATGCGGATAGACAGACAGCCAGTCAGACACAAGTGCTTTTGTTATTTCAAATGGAAATGCTCGAGAGCAGCAGCCGAAAGCAAAAGTTGCCGTTGCCGTTGCCCACGCATTTTCCAGGAAAATTGGGGGCGAGAAATCGAGGGTCTGGCGGAAAAGGAAGCCGCAAACAAATTACAGCCTCCAAATGACAGCTGTAGAGGAACAATTGCAACGAAAAGCATCCCACAAAACAATCGCCTGCCTGTCCAGAGCATTGAAAATGAAAATTCGTGTGGCAACGGAAAGTCAATAAATACTCAGCTATGCAAGCACCCTAGCAAAATTAGGGAAATTACTAAATAAATAAGAGAAAAGAGGTTGATCGTGTTGTTAGCATTGCTTTTTAATGATATTTATAGTCTTAAAGCTTTTATATAAAGATTTGTTTAATTGTTATAAATATTTGTTGAATATAGTCAAAACAATTATGCGACAAAATAGTTATAATACAGTTTTTTACAAACCATTTTGTAAAATTTTTAAGTTTTATTTATACTTCTAATTAAACTCAGATAAATTACGATTTGATAGGAGTCATAAATATACTACTCCTAAATATTCACTATTTAGTTTAGTTTTCCAAAATCTGTTTACCTTTTTGCAGGGTAAATTCTCCCAGGCCAAAACCAACCTAGACTTTGTGTTTATCTCTTTGCGCAAGGACATCTTTTTATTGAAAACTAAAAATCGGCCTGTGTAAAAAAATGGACAAAACAAAAAACAGAAGTAACGAAGAGAAAGACCAGGAACACAATAACAAACAGAAAATGGCATAATAGGCTTTGTGGACGTTCACCAGTGGGCGTGGCTACAAAAAGGGGGCGGAGGGGAAAAGCGCAATCAAGCGTTTCTACATAGTTTTGCTGGGAAACAAAAAAAATGAAATTGTACAAAAAATGTTCTACTACAATGGCTACAAAACACTACCAACAAAGAGAAAACAACTTTACACAAGGCCCCTTCTAAAAAAAAGGTAAAGAATCATAAAAATGCCTGGCAATACGAGTGGATAAAACGCAATGCTCATAAAAATTGTTACGCACATCGAGCATGGGCAGCACATGTGTGTGAGCCCCAAGGATATCCGGAAAAAGGACCCACACCTGAATGAAAAAACCCAGAGAGAAAGACACCGTCTGTTGGTCTACGCAAAATTGAAAAAAATACAAATTTCCCCGTTACTGTTTCCCCATTTATATTTCCCTTTCCCTCAAGCTTTTTTCGCCATGCCTGCAAGTGGCAGTAAAATTAAATGAAAACTGTATCCCTGCGATGAAAAAATGAATACAAACCGAAATAAATATAAATAATAAATGGTGGTGGGATTAAGTAAAACTAGATGAGCTGGCAACAGAGACGAGTATTGTACATTTGCATTTAATTAATGTTCATTAAATATTTACAATTTGTGGTAAATTACCGCAAAATGTTTCGGCAAATGGTGTGAAATTCGGGTGTAGCGAAGGGTGTGGGAAAATCAGTAAATGCGGCAGGAAAATGCATCTGAGTCATTCTCACTTTATCCACTTCAGTATCTCTATAGATATTAGGGTGATGCACTTTAGTACTTGAATAATTTGTTAAGCAAATTACTTAGCAACTATTTCTTGATGACTAAATCAGACATTGAAAAATTAAACTTTAACTTTGGCTTCTATAATGCCAATTAAACGTAAAATGGAAACAGTTAAATTTTTTAAGCTCTGAAAACAAAAATAATTTAGTAAAATAAATCTTTGAGTGGATTTGTTTTTTTCCGAAAGTTTAGGTTATACTTTAATAACTATTACTTCGATGTTGTACGATTTGGTGCACCCTACTAATTGTGTTTAAATACCTAAGTGAGTGTGTCCGGTGCATTTCACATTCTGCGGTGCCATTTGGCTCGTAGCGTGCGAATTTTCGGTTCTATTTGGTTCGATTAGATGCGTGTTCCGCTGCGGTTTGCAGTTGGAACCGTCATAGATGTTGGACATGGGTCCTTCAAAGGGCCACGGGGGGTCAAGGGGGTCGAGCGGTCAACTGTGCTCAGTGACAGTGGTCAGTGTTGTTTGAAATTTCGGTTTTCGTTATTGGATTTGCGGTGAAAGAATCTCGAATGGGCGAAAAGTCAACAGCAAACAGAAAAACATAATGTTCAAGAAGAGATTCGGTTGCTGTTTGGAATTTTACATAGTTTACAAAATATTGGAAAATTTAAGAACAATTTGGGGACAACATAAGTGCAATTTAATATTTTATTTGGTCTTTTGTTAAATAATCGACTATTAATTTGATTGGGGATTTTCAAAAGAACATATTTCTTAAATTAAAGTTGGTATATGTTGGTAAATTCTAATATTTTATTTTCACAATTTTACACAATATTTTATGACCTATCGCACGTTTTTATTAACTTCATCCCACAGTCCATTAGCATTAGGTACTTATTAGATATGCCTGACATGCCTTAAATACAAGTTCAATTAACTTGAGAAGCTCTGCACATGCAATTGACAATTGCAGCCTCTTCCGAGTGGGGAATAAATCAATCCCCGTTCCTGGCAGGTGCTCAAATAAATTAAATTTGCCAATTATTGCGAGGAAGCCAGAAAGCGAGACAAAGGCCGTAAACCACTTTGGAGTCGTGCCCGTAGTAATTACCATGAGCGAGCAGATTTTCCAGCCCATTTGATAGTTGTGCGTCAATGGCGAATGTCGAACTTAATTTGCAAAATATGCAAAACTTAATAATAAATTCGGAATTTTGGTACGCCGCGTATCGCAATCGATTCGCCACTCAAACTGATTGCGATGGAAATGAAAAACTGCAAAAGGAAGCACAAACAAAACCGAATTGCGAGTTTCCCATTTTGGCATAACGATTTTTCCTCTTTTTTTTGTTTCCATTTTTTTTTTTTTTTTTTTTTTTTTTTTGTAGTTTTTTGTAAACTGTGTTCGATGACAGGCAAAACGAGGCGAGCGACAATTAAAAGCGAAATAAAAAGAAAATCTCAGAGAAATTGTTAGGCGATGATGTCCGAGATGATTCCGCACGATACGTCACAGAACATTCAGCGTTATTCGAGTGGAAACTGTGCTCCACCTAATGAGAGGAGGTATTCCAACCCAAAAAAAAGGCGACTGTCTGTGCATTCTTTGTGTTGGAGATCTTGGGTCTATAAGTGTGAATCATGCTCACGAAATTCGTGATCTTTAACCAGGTTTCGGTATGGAATTTGTAAAACCAATTTGCTGAACACATAAAAGGAATGTGGGTTTTTAAAACAAATAAATCTCCTAAATGAGAAGTGGTAAAGCTTATTTTAAAGAGTCATTAGTAAATTCATATATTATGATAAAATTTTCTGCAAGAGTTATTTAGTTTTGTTAATACATTTTATCTACTTTGTTACATTTGAATGCTCTTAAAGTCAAATAGAATTTTTGTTAAGATTCTTATTTTTGATTGGTAGTCACTAATGTTTTTTGTTTGAACAAAATATAATTTTGTAAACCTTTTTTAAAAAATAGTATAAAGATAAAAGTTTTTAAACATTTATGCTAAGAAGTTAATTACACAAAATATAATTATAACTCATTTTTTTCTTAGTTTTGTAAACCTTTTTCAAATGTTTAAGAACATGTTTTGATAATGCTAAATAGTGCAAAAGGTTTGAAAGGTAGAATTTAATTATATAAACTTGCAAGAAAAGCTAATGTACATCTAGTCACGTTACCATCACTGAGCCAAAGGACTCAAGCAACAAACCGACTGAAAACAAATTTTATGCGACCACGCGCCATTTGATTTCCCTCAAAAAAAAGGCAAAAAAACCAACAGAGTAATGGGTAAAGAGTAAAGTAAAGTAAAGTATAAATTCAAATGGAAATACTTGAAGCAGTTGCATCGACCAGTTTATCAAAAAGATGCTCCCGAAAGATTTCGCCCCCTCGAGTTATGCATTTCGCTTCTAATGAACTCCGCGCCTTTCAGCGCTTTTCAGTTCCTTCTTTTTTTTTTTGAGCAATAAGCAATAGAAATAAAATCGTAATGAAGCGGGCAACATAAAACAGAACGCCAGAATGGAGGCAGGCAATTTTTGGAATGGGTTTTAAGGTGAATTTTATGCGCGTAATTAGCAGCAATTAAGGCGGAGGGGGCGTGCGGATATTCAATATTTGGTGAACAGAGCTTAACATGGACTTCAGGCCATTCATTAAAGTCTGACAGCAAATTACATTTTTTTTCTGTGTTTGCCTCTTTGCTGTATCTCTTTTTTTTTTGCACTTTTTATTCACACGCCTCGAATGGCATTTGCGAAATGCAAATTACGCTAAGCAAATTAGCGCGGAAGCGCCAAAGTGCAAGACAAGAAAATACAAAAAAAAATACAAAAAAATGAAAAAGGGGAGTGAAATTTAAGTGAGGTGTGTGCCAGGAAAATGCAAGACAAATTAGCTGGGAATGGAGGCATAAGGAGACATGTACAATAATGCGCCGTGTGTGCGGGTGCACAATGCCAAATGAGCTGCGAACGCCAGGGCAAATAAGGAAACTAAATACCCAAAGTAGAGATATTTATGGAAATTACTTCAGGTGACTCATTTGGCCAGGAAATTAAGACCTACAGGTCATGGGAAGGGTAAATTGGGGTTAAAGGTTTGCATTTTAGGTGCTTAAAAGTTGCAGTTTAAAGACAATCGTACTAACTCTTAGTTGGTTATTTACTATAATTTATATTCGTTGATTTGGAACAGCATGTTCTATTAAAACTATCATTCTATTAAAATTAAACTCCCAGATTAAGTTAAGCAAAAACTGCAACAATTCTCAGGAAAACTATTAATTGTAATTTATTGAATTTTTCATTACTATATTTTATAAAGCACTTTTCTATTAAATTGCACTCATTTTATTTCTAGTTTTAAAACCTCAGAGTTACTTAAGCAAAAACTGCAACAATTCTCTTAGAAGAAACATGCATACATTTAATTGTTTATTTATTAAAGTTTGTTATAGTTTATATATTTATAGTAAATTCCTTATTCATTCATTGCATTAATTGTTTCTAAACCTCAAAGTTAAGCAGAAAGCGCAACAATGCACTTCAAAAGTATTCCAAATGCCAGTGCTCTTGAGTTAACTTCTTGACACCTCCAAGTCGTTACAATTAAAGATGAAATATAACAGGAACGCAGGCTGTGCAGCTTTCAGCCTCTGAAGACCCAGTTAAGTTGTTAGAATGCACAATAAACTCATTCATAAGTCTGCCGTAAAGTCTCACAGCAATTTAGCAAAAGTCTTCACACCGCGACGGACTCGCCCACAAATCAAATTGCAATCCCCGAGAGCCAAAGCAAACTGAGCTGGGTTGGGTTTGGTTTGGTTGGGTTTTAGCTGAGATGGGTTATATTGGTGCACTGGAAACAAATTGTTTTCATTTTTATAAATTAAATTTATACATTTTTTTAAATTACTCAGGGATTGCAAAGGTTTTAGAAAATGTCCCTTGAATATTGAAAATATTTGATTTGTGCATAAAGTTAGCAGAACAAACATTTTTTAAAAAACATGTTTGTTAGCAACAGTTAGTTTCTGTAATGCTCTTAAGCTTATATTTATTTCTCTGAATATCTTTAAAAGTCTAGGACTATTTATTTTGCGAGTGTTTGAAGGGAAACAGGAAACGCGATGAGCAGAGCGACACCGACACCTGGCCTCTCCGCTCATGACAAACTGCCACTCCAGGCGTGGCTGGGAAATCGCTGGGAAAGCGGGAAAAGCGGGACAAGGTGGGCAATTGAAAAATGACGACCGACCAGCCGGTAGAAATGCATTCAGCAAATGAACCCGGCCCAAAAGCACGTGAACCGAGCAAACAAGACACATAAAAAGGGGAGCATCATCATCAGCAGCTGTGGGAATTTATTCAGTTTGAATGCGACCAATATGTCAATATGCAGAATGCTATTTGAGTTAGTGTTCTTTTTTCCCCCTCCTATTTTTGCCCACTATATGTTTTATTAGCGATCCACTAATTGCAAAAATTTGTTTCGCATTTAACCGGCGAGCCAACGACAAATAAAAAAGGGCAAAAGACTGTGAGCGTGTGTGGTTTGTGTGCTGCTTTATGATCATTAAATATTTGTAAAAAGTTATCAGCGATTTGGATTCTCGGTTACCTGATGCTAAAATAAAATTATTAAGCATTTCGTGTTGACCCTCAGCTCCAGGCACTAATTGAAAATGGCCACTGGGGAGGTGGAGAAAAATATAGTACAAAATAAACACACACTTTACTTTTCCATGCTGTTTGTTTATTTTATTTGCCGTGGGTAAAGTTGCATTTGCTGCGATAAGCAGCGAAATCACAACTGATAAAGGAAATAAAAGTCAAATGAATAAATACCGAAGACAAACAACAAAATGTTAAGTAAATACTAAATAAATAAGGGAAAAAGGTAGGTAAGTATATGACAATTAAAATAGATAAATAAGGGATTAAGCGTGGCAAAAGCATTTACACTTAATTGCGATAAAGTTATGAACATTTTACTGAAAAATTATGTTGGTATGTTCTGTAATAAATAAAAATGAAAAAAATTAACAAAGTAATAATTTTATTGGATGTAAGTGTCAATCTCAAATTTAAAACTCTAATTTCATGTTAATGGAGATATAATTTCTTTAATTTCTCAAAATATTTATTTACCATACATCATAAACTCATGTTAATATTGGCAAACAAACTTTTATGTTGCATAATAAATATTTCAACAGCTGTTATTTAAACAAGGAACGCCAAGTTTTAAATGCATTGCATTGTAAAGAAATAAACTTGATTAACATTTAGATTTATTATTTACCCTATATAATAATTGATTTAAGTGAAAAATGCAAAGTCCACTTGTTCTTTCTATTATATGTATACCACTCAAATGAATCACGTTTCAAGCTGTGTCACTCTGCTTATCAAAAATTCCTCTTTGTTTTAGTTGATAAGAAATAACACAGAAAATTACTACAAAATTGGAATGATAGGATAAAAATGGCAGCCAACTAAATTGGCATTTCACCAATGTTATCTGCGAAAAAAAAATGGTAACAAAGAACAATGAACCAGAGTATTGGCCAAGTTTTATCGACGAAAACCGTTAACCGGCAAACCGTTAGCTCTGATTTAATTAGAAGATTTTTTCTGTTAGCTTGCCACAGTTTATCAAACGCAAGAAACAACACACGATTTTAGCATCAAACTGTGACCATGGCGGCGATTTAAGTTTTGTAGCTGTTGGACTTTTTCGTATGTTTCTTTACTGGCTTCTAAAGCAGGTTTTCCATTTGGCCTTTGGCATAAGCCACACACACACTGAACACTGAACTGCTCGAGTGCCCAGCAAAAGCCGCACAAGTCGCTCTTTCGAATGTTTGGCTTTGTGTGTCAGTGTTTGGGCCATACAAATATGAATAAGGGTACAGTGGATGCTCCCGAAATGAAACTACCAGTACTAGAAATCGTTGCCTTCAAAGGTTTCCAAAATATAGTGAAATTCTTTTCACAAAAGATATATATAAATATATAAGAACCCAAAACTTGAGTTATTGGTTGTAATCAAAATACTCCAAAAGTATCGATAAAAAAATCGTTTCATTTACATACAAAATTATAAATTAATATACATAGGAATATAAAAAAGAGATTTTTAATTTTAGATAATTATCCTAAAAGATTTTTCTTCAGCGAAAACAAATTTATTGAAACATACATAAAACCAAGAAAGTTCACCACAATTAGTGATTACTGTTAAAGGTGAAGTAAAACCTCGGACAAAGAGAAATATGCATGATGTTGTATCTGCTGTTGTTTTTTGTGATTATTCCTCTCTTTTTGCGGCTGCTGCGTGTAAAATCAATAAATTCGAGCGGGTTCAGAGGTGACGACAACGTCGAAAATGCTTATGACCTTCAGGCCTCTAGCTGACCTTCGCAATAATCCCCCGCCCAGTGGCCCCACCCCCTTTCTTACCGTGCTACCATTTTCCGCTTGGCAATTAAATTTTGTACGTAATTTTTTTACACTTTTGTGCTGGCCGGCACTTCTTAATTATCGTTGTTAAGCTGGTTATGGTTTGTTGCTGCTTTTATGCTTTAGCTTTTTGTTGTTGAAATGTATTCCCCCCGAGCAGCGGCATTCATTAATTTCTTGCCTTATTCGCTGCCCTCGCTTCGCTCATTTGGTTATTGATATTAATAAAACTTTTCTTTCTCCAAAAAGCCAGAAACAAATCCGCCAGCTATCGTTGCTCAACAAGTTACGTTACGTAAAAGCCAGAAAAAGATGCGTTGGTGGAGGCTTCGAGTGTTTTTTGCCCGGATCCCAGAATACAAAACAAAAGATTAAGCTTTGAGGGATTAGGATTACAGCCCTTGTGTGCCAGGCAAACAAATGTGGAAGCCTTCAGCAACGCAGAGATAGACGAATAATTATGAAATTTAAGTTTTAGAAATATCAGTGCTGGCGTAATTGCAGATAAAGCTGTTAAATCTTTAGTGAGTAGTTTCGAGTTTCGTTGATAGTTTAATTATATTAGAATAAATTGTTCAAGCAGTTTAAGAATTAATCTCCTCCATATTCTTTATCTTTACTTGCTTAAAAAAACAATTAATAAGAAAAATAAATGAGTTTAAAAAATTATTTAGTTCTCTAAAATAAAATTTTATTTATATAAATATCATGGGTACTTTTCGCTTAACGTTTTCATTTTGAATGAAGTGTACCACTTTAATATAGTTTGATCTTTTTCATTTTGCTTATTTTATTTAAAGAGCTGACTTTACCTTAATTGCTTTTTAATATCTGTATTCTATTAGTTGACCAACTAACTTTAGTTTCATTATTTGCAGAGTTTGGCATTGCCTAAAAAGCCCAAACTAACAATGTTCGTTTGCCTTGAACTTTAACCATTTGCATTTGTGTTTTTTTAGTTACCTAATGTTTTTTTTTATATTTTTCGCGGGTTTTCTTGTTGTCAGTTTGCTAATAATATTTAATCGTTGAATGGCCAATAAAACAAGCTATTTTTTCTAGCACTAAACCCCAAACTTTAAAGAGGTATACAATACTATTTTGGAATCGAAAGGGTCAAAATATAAACTAAGTTTCAATAGGTGAAGGTAACTTTTTGCAAAAGCTAAAGAATCCGGATAACTAATTAGATATGTTATGCTAGATACACTGAACATTTTTGGGTACCATTTTTAGGAAAATTATTTTTTCATTAAAGCCACCAGATATATCTCTAGCCCTTGTATAGAAGTTATTGTTATACTTTGTAAGTACATATATCTTAAAGTATTATTATTACTTACCATCTTTAGCATTTGTTGCCGCTGTTGTTGTTGTGGTTGCCATAGTTTTATTAGTTTTCGACTTTGTTGTTGGTGTTGTGCTGGCAGAGACCTCTGCCGACGCCGACGTCGCTGCCTTATAGAAAGCAGTTGTTGTTGTTGATGACGTTATTGTTTTTGTTGTTGTGTCCACGGCGTCAGCAGCTGATGACAAACTTCGCGAATAGTGCATTAGTCACCTGGTTTTTTTTCAGGTGCACAAAGGGGTGGCAAGTGGGTGGCTTTTTGTATTCGTATATCAGCTGATAAGGGGGGAAAAAACGCGAAATTTTGTAATCAACGGGGTAAGGGGTGAGGGAGGGGGTTTGGGTATGCAGGAAATGAACAAAATAAAACAAAGGCTACACAAAAATTAGAAAAGATCCTTTGGTTGCTTTGGATTTTAGTTGAGTGTTAACAGTCTATAAATAAGGGATTATTATAATTATGCATTGTTTTGACTTGTTTTTTTTTATTTTTTGATTAATTTTGAGTACTTGTTGATCAGTTTATTGGATAACATTATTTATTGTTTTATGTAAAAGCCTTTCTTAATTTTTAATTGATGATTTCTAAACTGATTGGCGAAATATATTATTTATCGTATTGGTAAAAATGCACAAAATTATATTTATCATAAATATATGTATCTGCTTTTAGTCTAAATGAGTTTAGTTAATTTATTTAAATTACAACTTTCTAAAACTTTTTTAAAATTGGTTATATATTATTAAATTAATTTGAATATTAAAACAAACTAAATACATTTGTTTTAGTTTTTGTTAATAAATTTGTTTTTTACTATATTTAATTTATTATTTGTTCTATTTTTTTATAAAAATTTCGGAGATTTATGTTTGCCCTTTGTTATCTTATATGAGTTTTTATGATTTTCTAATTCCGTTTTGTTTTATGTATTTCACAAAACATTCTTAAATGTTTAGAAAATCAAATCCATATATTGACATTTTTGGGCACTTTCTAGCTTCTTATTTTGGTTCCACTTTAATAAGAACAACTTTCTATTGAATATTTCATTTTATCATATATTTTCTAGCACACATGCAGCTGCCTTTATTTATAATTAAATTTTGCATTTATTTTTGTTATTACTTCGGTTTTTCTTTTGTTGTTTTTATCATACATTTTTGTTGCATGTGCGTCGGTGTTTATGCATGTGTGTGTGAGTGTGTTTTTATACGCGTGTATTCGTGCACTGGGTTTGTTGTTGTTGCCAGTGACGCGAACGCGTGCTTTTTCGATCGCACCTGCACGTTTTCGGTGGCCCGCTATAATGCCGCACTCTTCCAACAGCCGCTGCACATGTTTTTGTTAATTTTACGCGTCTATTTGTTTAGTTTCTTGTGGTATTTCGCAATTGTTTTTTACGGCGACTCGCCGAGCGAGCACGAATTTGGTCATCGAATGCCATCGATATTTCTCCAGATATCGGTCATCGAATGCCATCGATATTTACAAAACATCGGTCGTATCGATGTTTGGTGGGTATTTTCTACGTTTATCCACCTCTAAGGGAAATACCACATCACTTGGAATTCCTAACAGTTAATGTTAAAAATCCTCGTTTACTTAACAGAAATGTTAGTTTACACTGGGCGGGAAAAATACCAAAACATACCGCCTGCGCATTACAGCACGCACTTAACAGCACTGACTTTGAACAGAACGTTACGTTGTGCTATAAATTTAAAATACGTTTTAAATTTCCTCCATATTGAGCAATGTTCCTAATTAAGACTCTATAATTTTTATTTCACAAAGCGTTACTTAATAATAATGTATTTTAACTGAATTCTTGGAAATAAATTCACTTCGCTAAGTAAGTTTAAATTTAATAGTTAAAATTACTTTAAAAAACTTGAAGGGTACTTAAAGGCATTTGATTAATTGTTTACCATTTGTAATACTAAAGTTTAATATCTAATGAAACTATATAACATATACAATTTAACAGTACACTTAAATCCATCCATCTGGCAACGCCACTATACAATTTTAAACACCACATATGAACGAGAACAAGTCAGTAATAAAATTATAGTAAAAAACAGTTTCCGGAAATAAAATTTGCTGTAGAGTATTACAAATTACAAATCAAATATAAATAAATGAGCTTTGGCTTAATTTAGACAATATATTTGATGAAGTGGCTAACCTTACTGCATGGAAAAGGATCTCATTAAGATATATACAATGATATTTAAGTCACTTTAACAAAAATGTTTCTAGTCTATAATTTATTTTGATTTTATTTATCTTTAAGTTTGGTTCCCCTTCTTTTTGTGGTAATTTCCTATTTATTCTTTGATTTTATCAGATAAGTAATAACATGGATATTCATTTATTAGATGTTTTGGTTCTTGTTCTTATTTTATATTTGTATAAAGAAGTAGCAAAGAAAAAAACTCTTAAATGAAAAAGCGACCTTGGCAACATGTTTCCCGCTGGCCTGCAATTGGTTTTTACAAAAATATTGTCATTTTACAATTTGTCCAAAATCGGTGACCTTGACAGCAAAATATGACACAAAAATATTACGACAATAAGAAACGGCAACAACAAGCGGCTTAGTTTGATAAGTGAGGTAATTTCGGATGACGAAGATCGCCTGACTTCTCCCACTCACTCCCAGTTTTTTTGTACTTTTATTTAACTCTTTTTGTCACCCACTTTGCATGGGTATTTATTTTTTTTATTTTTTTAGTATTCCGCACGATTGTTGAGTGAAAGTTGCCACCGTTTAGAGTAATGTTTTTGTTGTTGCTATTGTTAATGCCACGCCCCGACCGCCTTATCGTCACCTGTCGATGGATGTGAGTGAGGTGTTAATTCGACAGTCAATTGTGTAAAAAAAAAGTGCTGCTAACAATTGCATAATATGCCAAAGCTGAAACCGAAACTCGAGCAAAATGTTTTTTTTTTTGGGCCAAGACAGCGCACAAAAAAAAGCGCTTAACAATTAACCAACTCCAAGAAAAACCATTAAAATCGGCAGAACCGAAATGAGTTTGGGAATAAACGTGTTCTCCCCGTGCCGAAATCAATTTCGAGCTGCAGAATTAAAAGCCCCAAGCTGGGGGTCATAAAAACACATAAAAAGATCGCTTCGAAGATCCCAGAACCAAGTCAATGTCCTTAGCCATCCACTTCGATCTTTGATTTCTTTTGATTCCCTTAAAAAGAGCATAATCAATTTAGCCACTCGTTTTAAGCTAAAATAAAACCATTAAGCTAGAAAAGTGTTTTTTACTTGCTAGTACTGATAACATTTGTTTATTTAATTATTATAGAAGTATGAGCTGCAAATTTTAAATTAATTTACATTTTTTTTAAAGAGAAAAGTTCTGAGATCAACCGGAGATTCACTTTAAAAACTTTTAGTGTATTTCTAGACAGAATACAATAAGATTTATTTTAATAGCTTTAAAATGTATATTTAAGATTTAAGATGTATTCTTACAAAATAAAATGTTTGTTTTAATCAAGAATAATGTGTTAATAAAAATAAATATAAATTTAGAGTGAAAAGTAGATGTTAGGCTGAGTTACAAACAAACTTGTCTCTTAAAATCACGTCCCTTAACAACGTGTAGAGATCAAAGCTTTGGGCTCAAAAATCTTAACTTTCTAGATTTGTTAAATTTGTTATAATACTTTCAAATACATTTTTAAGGGTATTTAAGCCATGCTCTTAAATCATTTCACTTGTATTTTTTTTATTAACTCTGGTTGCATATGGTTTAGCCCTTTTCCAGGTTTGTCTTGTTTGCAGAGCTCTTGTTGGCCAAAAGGGTCCAAGAACGAGTTCTTCTTGCCGATCGAGCCGCAAATGGATCGATCGATGACCACATGAAAGTCTCATATGAACAGGAGATAAATTTTCCTTCTATTCAGAGCGGCGTCGTTTTCTCCACCAAATCGTTTGACCCATTTAACTACATTTAAATGGACTGATTTGCATAGAACACATTTGGAGAGTGGGCGTTTTTTTTTTTTGTTTGGTTTCGTTCGGTGCATTGTGCATTTCTAATGAATTATTAACCCAGAACCAAGGGGAAAACGCATCGCAGAGATGCATCTTCAGTCGGTCCAAAGCTAATTGACTCTAAAAATAGCCGAAGCAGGTTTCTTTTTCTCTGTCTGAATCTCAAGTCTGAGACAGAGTCTGGGGAACGGGTTTCCAAAGTTAAAGAGCCAAAGAGCCAAAGACTTTAAGATTTCTTGGTTTCTTGTAGGATCGTTTAGCCAAACAAGAAAACGAGAAAAATCTGCCGATCAAATGCAATCGAGTCAACAAAAAAAAGGGAATGAGAGTGAAAAAAGGTGGAAAAGTAGCAGAAAAGGGGGAGTTTTACAAGTCGATGATCAGGAACAGACTGAAATAAAGACTAATCGACAGTCGCTGCACAGTTGGACCATGATATTTATTTTTATAAAATTTGGAAGTTGTCTAAGCAATACTGTTTTTATTTTTCATTCATTTTATAGTTTTCAAACAATGTTATGGATATATTTCTCAAAATAAGTACAGACTGTTTTTTTTATTAATTTCATAAATGGGTATTTAAAGCTAAATTTTAAAAATTTTTCACAAGTCGGACGTGTTAAAAAATGTCTCTACATATTTTCTTTTAACATTAAACATATGCTTAACTAGTTAGTTTACTTTATGATGAACTGGCTTAAATAATCAGTCGTTAAGGTATGTTTAAATATGTAAACCAATTAATACTATTAAAATCAAGATTCGAGAGTCGTAGGTTACTAATTTTCAAATAATCATTTATTTTGTTAAAGAGAAACATCTTAAAGTAAATGTATATTTTGTTCTCAATTAATGTCTTCATGAGATTTTAGAATATATTGAAGTGATACCTAAATTCCGCCCTTTTCGATGTAGATAAATTGATTTCACTTAAAAATCTAGGACAAATATACAAGTATTATTTGTAGAAATCATTCAATTTTGAAATAAAATATTTGCTCTTTTTTAATGGTATTTGAAAGCAATGAAGATGTTCACAATAAAAACCTACAGAAAATCTTTATCAAAACCTTAAAAGAAAAGTGTCGTAATTTCAAACACTCAATGGTTTTTATTTATAAAATAGCATAATCCACTTAAGAACTCAAGCAATTGCCCTAACAATTCTGCGATCTTCGCTAAGTAAACCAAATTCTGATAGCGTGTACACTCGATAAAGCAAACATGATTGATGATGGTCGCCGGGCTTGGGCCCTTTTTTCTTGGCCCATCCTCTTGGCCAATTACGAGGGCATCTTCTTGGGCAAAACCCTTTTGATTCCTGATTCCTGATGCCCAACTCGAGTCCAAGTTGGACCAGTTCAATGACATTTAGTTCAAGAATTGGCCAAGACGATGATACTACCACTTTTGCGCCCCAACTCTTGTTTTATTTTTTCTTAGCCCTGTTAGCTTGTTGGCTTGTTGTTTGCCTGCCAACAAAGTCGACTGCGACTGCGCAGCCGGCGGTTTGTATAAAATGCGTTGGGCCTAAAGAAATTTCAAACAGTTGCGGCCGTGAGGCGCTAGTGAACGCATCTTGAAATCGAACAAAAGTATAGTAGAGAAAATCATTACGCGAAAATGAAGTCTGTTTACTTGATCCTGGCATTTCTGGCTGTAAGCCAAGGCAGAGTGCTGAATATCCCTGTGGCCATTGTCGAGGATCAGGCCCAACCAGTGGCTTTACCTTTGGTTAAGGAGGACATCAAGCCAGAGGAAATTAAAGTTGTGGTTCAGGAAGAAAAGGCCAAGGATCTGAAGGAGGAAATTAAGCCGGAAGTTAAGCCGGAAATTAAAGAGGAGATTAAGCCCGAAATTAAAGAAGAAATTAAAACAGAAGTTGAGACCGAAATTAAAGAGCAGATTAAGCCTGAAATTAAAGAAGAGATTAAGTCTGAAATTAAAGAGGAGCTTAAACCCGAGGCTAATGCGCAGATTAAACCCGAAATTAAGGATGCTGTTAAGCCAATCTTTAAAGAGGAGCTTAAAGAGCAGATTGAAGAACAAATTAAGCAGCAGATTAAGGAAAAACCCTTGGAGCTGAAAGAAAAATCCCTGGAAATAGTTAAGGAGCAACCCGAGGAGATTAAACAAGAGACTTTGGAGGTCAAAGAGCAAGCTGCTCCAACTATTTTAAAGGAGGCAATTCCGGAGCAGGAGGAGATCCAGGATGCAGCCCAGCCTCAAGTTCGCCAGGCCACCCAGGCCACGCCCACCCAGCAGAGCACCACGCAGGGCAACTTTGTGCAGCAATTGATCCAGAATTCCCCCATCGGTCAGTTCCTGAATCAGTTCCAGCCTCAGCCAGCCAACAATCCTGCTCCTCCGGCTGCTGCTGTTGTGCCACTGCAAACCCAAGCCGATGATGTAGCAACTCCAGCTCCCACGGTTCCCGGTTTCCTCAATCCCCAGGCTGCCATCACATCCGCCCAACAGGCTGTGCAAAATGCAGCCCAGAGTGCCGTGAATGCCACCACGCAGGCCTTCCAGGGCATCCAGCAGTTCGCCAGCAATCTGGGCAATCAGTTCCAGAACACTTTGTCCAGCCTGACGGGTCAACAGCAGGCGGCTGTGGCCACCACGCCACGTCCACCGGGTCCCATTCAGCAGTTTGTGAACAATGTTTTCGGGGGAAATAGCAATGCCACGGCTGCCGCTGCTCCGGCTGCCCAGCAAAGTGGCAATCCCCTCCAGGGAATCATCAACTTCCTGGGTGGCAATCGCCCACAGAATGCACCACCAGCCTCGCCAGCAACTCAGGCCCCGGAAAAACCCGCTGTCGATGACAAAATCGATCCTGCCAAGGATGAGGTGCAGGAGTTTGTCCCCGAAACCGACAATGAAATACGTTCGAGTGGCGAAGCCATCGATGATTCCTTCGAGGAGGCCGGAGTTCCATCCAATGAGGTCATTGTGGTCAACGATGATGCCGGCGATGTCGTCGATCCTGTCCAGAATCAGCCACTAACCAACGATGCAGTGGCTCTCTAGAATCGCTTTAGATTCATTCACACAAACCGACTGACGCATTTTCGTCCATATTTTTCGACTTCAATTGAGAATGACTCGGGAAAATGCCTCTTTAGTTTTCTAAGTGCATGCACCGCAACAAATTATTTATTTCATACTCAGCCCAGGAATTTATCTATAAAAACAATGAGAGAATGCAAATCATTGAATAAAAGAAAAAATAATAAAATCACAAGCGTTTTAACTTTGGGGAAAAAATCCGTTTTGGGGAAAAATTGGAAATATATAATAATTAAATAAAACAAATAAATATCAAAATCAGAAGCGTTTTAGTTGAGGAAGAAACAATTTATTTGGAGTATTACAAAATTGTTTTTAGTAAAACATTAGACTTTTTTAAGACTTTTTTTTAATAAAGTCATACATAACTATAAGACAATCAAAACAAGAAAATTCCTCAAAAAATTAAAACAGCGTCAAATTTATTCAAAAATTATCTCATATTTATTTGAATTATTTCCATTTGTTTTCATGATTTATTATTTTTGATGTTGTTGTTTTTTTTTGTTTTTGTTGAGTTTCTTTTGTTTTTAGTTTTACATTAAGGTGGTTCAATAGCTCAAAAATGGTTACATTAACCAAAACGCGCAGTAAATGTACACATTCATATAAGGCTAAGTATCTGAAAATGTTTCAAAATCAGGCGAAGAGAACAAAGGCTTCCAATTTAAACTAGATGTCGCAGCTGGAGTTTAACTTATGCCCAAATATTTAAGCTAGTTTTTCATATATTACCATTTTTTTGCTGAAATTCCATTTCAAATTTTTAGTTTTTTTTTCAGTTATTTTTTAGCTACGGTTTGTTGGGGATTCTTGATTTTATAATTAAGTTTTTGGTGATTTGTTGAGCTGAAGAATGGTTCTACTTAAAGTTAGTTTTTGGGGTTTTTATTTTTAGAAGGAAGAAGGGGATTTTGGGGCAGTGATTGGGATTTTTGGGGCAGTGTTCTATTGTTTTTGCGAGATTTGTTGATATATTTATGAGTTATTCTGGAAAACTGGATCGTTGAGCAGTGAATTACAGGTGAGGGAGCAGTGATTACCGGAAATGATTTAGTTACTTATCCAAGTTAAGTCTTTTTCGAGATTGGTACACATGAACTTAATAAGAGTTTTGATTTCTTTTCGATTCGAGTATCGTAGGATTAAAGTGCATAACAGGCAGAGGATCCCTAGATTTATAGTAAGCAATTATAGTTTGGGGCTTTACTCTTGCTCTATTTGAAGTTGAATTTATGCTAATTAAACGTTCATACAAGTAGGCCAAACATAACAGTGTCTTAAAGCATTTCCATTTTAGCATTTCGCTCAGTGTATACATGGTAAAGTAATCGAGATATATAGAGATATAGATATAGCAGCCATACATGCGTGTAAATATCGAGTAAATATCGCGGCATTCAATATAATTTTGATTGATGGTTTGGGATTACATAGAAAAGTAGTTTTCGTTTGGTTTGTGGTTCTTTTGAAGCCGTTGAATGTTGTGTTTTGTGTTTTTGTGGGTCGGGTATACACATATAAAGGTGAATATATATATGCTATGCTATAGATGTAAATATATGTGGGTATTACAATCATATGTCTGTTCAGATACGTCTATAATGCAAGTGTTTCTGTTCGCGATACTGATTTTTGTATATAGCGTGGCTAATATATCTTTGATTTAGCAGTTAGCAGAGGATTACAGTTCTCTATATGAAGGTCATCTAATGGGCAGGAATGAGTACAGTTTTTTTTCCGGCAAAAAGGTACAATACTTGTATATATATCTTCGATAGACTGATCGGGTTTTTGGTATAAAGCGCAAGCTTTTGCGGCTGGACAAAATGCTCAAATAGAAAATATAAATACAAAATAGAAATCAATGGTCTGAAAAGTTATCCCCTTGTTTTTGGTCGCATTTTATAAAAATAAAAATTCGTTTTCGCTTCTCACGCACACACACACTACCAAAAAATATTGCACAATCGGAATCTAGAAAATATAACGCGCTTATCAAATATCAATCGTATATAGCATATTTATCTGTATATCCCTATAAATATAATTTATATATTTCCAGTGTAACCTAGGCTTGTTTTTGGGTAAAGATTTTCGTGGGTTATATTAACATGCAGACATCAAAAAGTTACGCGATTTTAGTTTTTGTATATAATGTTCTGTTATATAGTAAGGAGTAACCATATCATATGTCTTAGATTTGCTTTTGCTTGTAGCTGCAATTTCTCGAGGGCTTGAGATTTGTGGCGTTGGTTAAGTAGAAATTAAAAAACATGCGATTTATGGGAAGACACTTTGACAAACAAAAATGTGAGATAAATAAAACACTTAAACAAATATATAGTAACTACGATTTAAAGCATATGAGCAATTTAAACATTTAATAATAAATGTATTTTTTAGTATCAGTATTTCAAATGATTTTAGAAAACTCGATAATATTTTGTAAAAATTATGCACAAACAGTCCCATAAAAGATTGATTTTAGATTTTCAAAACAATTTATAGTTATAAACAACTTTATAACAGAATGAGAATCAAAATTCCTTAAATGTCTATTATAATTGATTAGAAAAAGATTAATTAGTGTTAATTTTATTTTGTAAAAATTATGCACAAACAATCCTATTCAAAAATATAGTTTTTGATTGATTGATCGGAGTATTTAAAATTTTATTTTAGTGATAAACAAGGGTTTAAGAAAAGCTCTAACATTTTTAATTTAATTTTATAACGAACTGTGTAACAAATTTTCTCTAGTTAAATGTTGCAATATAAAGTCAAATGAGGAGCTTAAATTGTTAATTAATTTGTAACCAACGCCTTAAATATTTTGCAAATCCAGAGAAGCCAGATTATCAGCTTAGTTTAAAGCAACTCAAGCCAGCTTAGATTGTAGATTGTGGTGTAAGTATTACATTTATCGTACATATGTATAGTTATCATTGCTATTAGCATTGTATTTGTATTCATTTTGTTTTTGTTTTTTTGGAGAACCCCTCACCCAACTTAAGCATTGCTATGTATCGTATTTATATAGACGAAATTGAAAGTAGCAAAACTAGACTAGAATACAGTTTGGTTTCCTCATCGGATTTGGATGTGTTGTGGCGAATTTGTGTTGTGTGGTGACCCCGTTTGCTTATAAATTCGTTTCAGTTCTGTGGGGTGGCAGGTGGATTCCAGATGATGACTGGGTGGTGGTGCTGGTGGTGGTGCTAGTGCTGGTGGTGGTGCTGGTGGTTTTGGTTGCCACAGCTCCACCGGGAGTGGCCATTCGCACCCGTTCACCCACGCCGGGTCCCAAAATCCTGCGCTGCAGCAATCTGGTTGGATTTGCTCCCGGGTTCCCTCCTCCATTCATGGACCATTCATTTTGCTTAAGCAAAAACTGCTTGACATTGTACTCCATCTGAGCAATGTCCACATTCTGGGTTGTGGTATGCAGCTCCGCCTGAACGGATCGCGTCTTGTCCGTATCATTGGGATAGTATTTGTAGTTCAGTATATCACACGTGGGCTGTTCGGGGCAGATGAGTGCCTCGGAACCAGACGAAATGGATTCCGGATCCGGATTGGGAGCCCCAGAAACGGTGGTATATGCCACTGGCAGTCCCGATCGCGTGGTTCTCCTATAGTATGTTGTGCACATTTCCGTCTTCTTGGGCGGAGCACTATTACACTGATACACGAATAGAATAGTTCAATTAAACATCTGGCTATTAAACTCCAAATTTCATATTACATCTTAAAATTAAAAATTAAATTATATTTTAAATACAATGCAGATCGAAATGCAAATTTAAATTAAATTTTCCGCATTGATCATTGATACAAAATATTTGGGTTTACTACTTGAGTTCAATATGGTTTAAATTTATCAGAAATTTAATACTATTCCGAAAACATCAAAAAAACTATTGAAAAAATATAATTTTGCCATAATAAAAAACCACAAAATCAAAGCAAAAACAATTGTAATTTCGTGTGAAACCCATGTTATTTCTACTTACTGGATTTTCCGGCAAAGAATTGCTAGTAATATCCGTCTTGGGTGACAAAGAATCCTCGGTAGACTTTTCCGGATAGCCATTGGTTAGTTGTTGCGGGGTAGTTTTATAGCCCGAATCCATGGAGAGTTTCTCTATCGATATGGAGTCCATGCGATCGAGTGTGGAGTACGAGGACTGTCTTTCGGTTCCCGAGTTCGAGTCACTGGCTTGCGGAGCCTGTTGCAGGTTTCTCTGCTCCAATTGCTGGGTATTGTGCTGCACCCATTCGGCCACTCTACTGAGTTGCTGCCGCCTCAAAAGGACACTTTCCTGGTAGTCAATGGCATCACTCATCGAACTGGAGTTGGCCGAATGCTTGGGCGAATTTACTCCGGGATTTGTGGGCGTTTCACCGGGTTTTATATCCACACTGACAAAACATGGAGTAGTACTAATTAATAACTGGTTAATTGCGTTTAAAATGTTATATATCCTATTTAAATTATATATAAAAAGTATATCAACACATCGCTTGATAAATTGAAAGATTTAATATAACAGTTATTAAATTAATGTGAAAAATATTCAATTTTAAATCAAAAACTGCTTAAATTAAAAATTCAACTAAGATTTCAAATCAACATCGAAATTGCCAAAAAATACCCAAAATAGTCAAACGAAAAGTTCAAAAAAACATTTTATATTTCCATATTGAAAATAAATGCAATAAATAAACTGGGAGGTGCAACGTTTTTTTTACCAGTGCACTTGTTCCACTTCTGGGGCTTCCACTTGGGGTTCCAACACGGGTTGCAGTGCCACACTGTCGTGGGGATTGGCAGGTCCTTGCCACGCCTCCACCACCGACTGGGCATTGCTCTCCTTGCTGGTGATGATGTCCTTGCCATCGTTGAGTTCCTCATCCAGCAGCTTTTCCCTTCTCTTGTAGATGACCGGCGTGTAGGTTTCGATGGACTCCAAGTTGTCCAGCAGGATGTTGCTCTGGCCATTTTGCTGGATTCTCATGGCACAAAGACGGGGACCTCGGTACTTTGGATTCTCCGCCTGCAAATAATAATATTAAATTAGTACTTCTTTGTAATGGGTTGTAAGAACAATATAACATATATGTATATGTTAAGCTCCCATAGTTTTTATGAAAAATTTCGGTAAATTTTGTATAGTGTAAAGAACCCCCTGCCCACCTTAATTGTTTTGATGAGGTTCCTGTTGAAGGTCTCGAACATTTTGGCCCCCTCGCAGCTGCTGGTTTTGTTGCTCCACAAACTCTGAACACTTCCGGAATTCGTGGACTTGAGTTGTTGCTGGGTTCCCGATGGAGCAGCAGCAGTGTTATTTCCAGGAGGAGCCACAGGAGCCACTATTTTAGTGGGCGGTGGCTCGCAAATATCCTCCACTTTCGAAGGAAGCACTGTTTGCTGGACAAGATCCGTCTGATCCGCTTCCAAAAGACTGGGTTGCGAAACGCCAGCCAAAAGAGGTTTACTCGACTCATCCTCTAGAAGCTCATCTTGGGTACACTGATAAAAAAATAGTATAAAGTATATGTGGATATTAAATAAATTGTGTTCCATATTTAAATTAAGATATATGCATTTATTATTATTATAAAAAATTTAATGCTAATTAAATTAAATTTTCTGATTTTTAAATCCATTTCAAAAGTAGCCAAAAACAAAATTTTAAAAAAACTAAAAACCTCAAAGGATGAAAATTAAAACGATAAATATTTAAATTAATTAAAAATTAAATATCATTTAAATGATAGATAATTAAATGTAATCCGAAAATAATCAAAAGAATTATTAAAAAAAAGTAGCTATTTTAATTTTTAAAATAACTTTAAATTATGGATGAAATAGTGGGATTAACTGCATTATTTTTTTTTACCAGTGTAGTAACTCCCACGGCATTTGCTTCGCATTTGTTTAAGAGCTGCAGAGCTGTTCCTCCGCCATCCAGAAACCTCCTCTGATAGCCATTTCTCAGCTGGCCAAGATTACTGGTCTCCAGGAGATATTTCTCGGCCGCATAGGCACCCAAATGTGTGGTTGGATACATCATTGTGGAGGTCGTGAGTTTTCCATTCACATAGTCTGCATTCTGGGCCGAAATCGAAGTTCTTTCGCAGAGACGATGATGTCCCAATATGGGATTAACCATCAAATCATCTTTTTTGGCTGGCGTGAACAATTTATCCATATCGTTCAGATCCGAAACGGAACTCTTGGTCTCAGATATAACAGAATCACTGGACTTCACCATCTTCATCAGATATGGACTATTAGTTCGCGATGGCGAATTCAGATTACTATGGCATCTTAGACAAAGTTGGGTCAATGGCTCATTTAGGCCTGATCCCTGGAGTTGCAGTTGATGGGGCGTTTGGGTGGCCACCGAATAGGAACGAGATACATCTGCGAGGACCTGAAGATCCTGTTTGCTACACTGACATGTATCGCAATGCTTCACCTCATTCGCCTTTAATTCGTCCTCCAGAAATTTTGCCATTATTGTGGGTGATATCATATCGGAATTGGTTACTTGATTTCCATTATTATTATTGCTAATATTGGTATTAGTTTGATTGTTGCATTTGTTATTGATGCTGGTGTTGTTGTTATTGTTGTTAATATTGTTGTTGATCAGAGCGTCCTTTGTATTGTTATTGGGCTGATTCGACTGCTGTTTAGGATTTGTAGCCGTATTTCCATTTTCGGCGTCTAAATTTGATTGGAAAAATATTTTAAAATTAGTAAAGGGTCTTAAAGGTCTTTTACGTTATTTTTTAGAGCCATTTGAACCCAAGTTATTTGGTATAAATCAAGATTTTAAATATAAAAATTAACTTAGGCTTATAACAAAATTAATCATTTGTGAAATAAATATAATATATTTGGTTTGATTAAATATTTGAAACAGAAAACATAAGCCTGACTATGTTGGTATACATATATGGATTGCATGAAATTCAACCAATTTGGCACAAAAAACAAAGTCAAAACATTTTCTCCTAAAAAAGTAACATTTTAGGCCTTATAAAAACCAGTTAACTTCCATTTAACAATGCCCAACATTTCGGCAACAACAGCATTTTGGACAACAAAATTTTGCCTCATCAAATATGCATGTATTAAAACTAACAAAAATATCCGAAATTGATAAACAAAAAGTTTTTGGCCACAACCATGCCTCTGCAACATTCTGGCCAACAATATGTTTACAACACACAAACATGTAAATATTTCCGAGAACGAAACGAAAACAAAAAAATTCGACAGAGAGTTATTTTGTGCAGTAGTTTCAAATTGCAATTATGCCAACAATAACGGCAAACAATAAAGCGAAAAAATTGAAATAATATATACAAATTAAATTGAAACGCAGGCAATTAATGCAAATGAACAATAAACGAAGAGGAATGAATTGCCAATACAGAGCACAATGATGTGGAATATATGCAATTATGAGGCAAAAATCAAATTGTGAACTTTGTCCAGTCTCCAGAAAAAAATGCCAATCAATAAATAAAAAAGGATATCAAACAGAAGTACTTTTCAAAATTAGTCACTTTGCTAATGATTTTAATCAAACATTATTATATTTAAAATAAAAAACCTTAAACTAATTTTGTATAACTATATTTGTTTTCATAAATATAATTTAGATTTGAATATTCATTATAACTCCTATTTAAAACTTTTTTTTCTTAAAAAAATAAAAATAATCTTCAATAAAATGAAAATTAAAATAAACAATTTTGAACTTGCTTGGTTGAAAAATATTCTTTTGTTTCTTAAAAAAAAGTTTTTAATATTTCCGATAAATAAAACATCTCTTCTATGGTTATTATTTTTAAATGAAATCAAAGAAAGGAAATCAAATTGTGAACTTAACGCAGTCTTCGTGATTCAATCCGGTGGCTGAAAAACGTAAATCAATAAATAAAATAGGAGAAAAAGGGGAAAAATCATAAGGGAAGGGGCTCAGCATGGTCTACTAACACCTACCAATTCCCCGCATCGAATAGACCATCGCGGTGGGCGGGAAGGGGCAGGCGGAGGGCGGCGGCGAGTCGGAGGCCGGAAGCACTTTGTAGGAAGCTGTGGTGGCCACGCCCACTCCGCTGGTGCTGCACTCGGAATCGGAGTGGGAGTTCGTCTCCAATCTCATATAAGCCGACACCTTCGATTGAATATCAATGGGCAGCTGCATGGAAAAATCTCATTTAGTGGGGTTTTCCCAATGGTAGGGTATATAATATATATATTTTGGGCTACCCACCGATGACACTTTCTGGGACACAAAACTATCCGGCTTGCACTGCAGCAATTGGATGGCCAGGCTAATGTCGGCCTTGTAGCGTTCCTGTGCAGGAAGAAAAGAAGCAGAGAAAGGACACAGATAAGAAAGCGACTCGGAAGTGGCGTAAACGAGCAGGCTTACACTGAAAAAAATTATTCAATAGTAAAAATACATAATTTAATTGTAATAAAAACCAATACCACGCCCCAATTAGACCTCGTCTTAAAATTGTGTTCAAATATATTCACTAAGGTTTTTAAAAATCATTTGCTTAAGAAATTCCCAGCATTTTTTTTATTTGTATTTATATTTGACTTTTTAATATTCATTTGTTTTTTTCTTCGCGTAAACAGAAAAAACTAAGAAAAATTGTTTAATAATAAGATATAAACTTTTCTGTGTATCCTTGACCACATCTTTTAATTTTAAATAAATGCTTTGGTTCTTAAAATTCCCATTTTAGTTATAATTTCAAGAACCCAACTAAAATATCACGGGCATTTAGTTATTTAAAATAGGGATTAATATTTAGTTATCCTGATAAGAGTATTTCTGACCGGGAAATGCTCTTTCCAGGCCATTTCCCTGTTGAAATAAATAAATTGCTTAACCATTTTAAATTTTTTTAGTTATAGTAAATTTTTCCCAGTGTGTTTCTTTTTTATGCGGTTGGTTGCAAGTGTGTTTGCTTGGGTTAGTTTGTATGTGTAGCTTCTTGCTTCTTTTGACACTCTTCGTATGCAAATGTCAAATATGTTTGCTGTTCGTTTTTGTTTCACTCGACTCCTGCCGCTGGAAAAATTCACTTCCCGAATCTTTGCCCCAAAAACCCTTTTACACATTGTTAAGCAAACTTTTTCGAGGGGCATATCTACGATTTGGAGGCTCTACTTAATAAATGTTTTAAATATGAGATTTATAGAAAATTTTTATATAGAAAATATAATTATTTATATCTATCCAGAATTAAAACTATATATCTTCAGTTTCATATTTTAAATGTATATCGCTATAAATTAGATTTTGATAAATTCGAATTTCTTAAAAATCTTTAATTTTTTCTTAATACATAGTAATACATGCATAACGATACCCTTAACCCTATAAAGACAGCCTTCTTTGTTTGTTTCACTGTTGCTTTTGTGCACTTTGGTGTCAGCTGCAGAGCCTCAAAAAGTTTGCTCCTGTTTTGCTTTTTTTTTTTTTTTTTGTGGCACATATACACAAAACACATTCAGGGGGAACTTTTAGATGCCTTTTTAAATTTTTCACAAATGCGATGCACTCGAACTTGTTAAACAAGCAACAACAGCAAAGAAAACACGTGGGAAACTGCGGGGGAAAAGCTACAACTGCATTGGTGACCCAAATACAACAACACCACTACAGTAACAACAGTAACAACAACATCCACAACAACCTAAACAACAGCAACAACAGCTTCGGGGAAAGAAAATGGAAAATGCAGGATGGCAGTAACGGCATTTTGCACCACGTTTACCAACACTTACACGCCCCACCGCCCAACCATTTTTCCAGCTCCGTTTCGGTTCGGTTTCTCACGCTGCATTTTCACACTACAGGGGGAAATCTAGTGAAAAACTAGGGAAAATCTAGGGAAAATTTAGGGAAAACCACACGGTGAACAAATGGTCTTTTTTCTACCAATATCAGTGGTTTTTTTCTGATTTTCAAAAAATTTTCTGATTTACCTTTTTATTTATAGTATAGAAAGAAAAATGCACTGAACTTAAATCATTTAAAAATGTAAACAAGGATATTTAGTAAAAATGTTTACTTTGAATATTTTTAATAAGATTTCCAATAGTGTTGTAAAATAATATTTCATGAAATAAATACCAAAAATGTCTTAAAAATGATATACACAAAAATGTTTAAAAATATTTATATATGAAGTGAATATGTTAATTAAAAATTTTTTTATTAAGATTTCCAACAGTGTTAAAAAATAATGAAATAAAAAAGAAATAAATTTAGATTGACATTACATTACATTAAAAGTTTAAGTATTTTACTTGAATATTTTACTCTTGTTTGGCCTGTTCAGTTCAGTTACTACTCTACGATTCAGTGTTATATTTTCCAAGTGCAGGGAAAACAAGGAAAAGCAAGGGGGAGGTATTAAAAAAATACAAGTGAGAGCCTCGCAAGGAACTGCGAAATGACGCCGCTTGCATTTTACGTTTATTTTCTCTTACTTTTCTTTTGCACGTCTTGCTTGGCATTTTTATTATTTTGTGTGCTCTCCGGGCTCTTCGCTGCAAGCCATTTTATAAATAGAAAAATGCATAAAAATTGCATGAAATAGGAATGAAATAAATTCCAACTGTGAGCCCGAAGGGGGGCGTTTTGCGGACCATTGGGGGCGTGGCAAGTGGCCCGGCCTGGAAGTGGCAGCTAAATAAGCGGATGCATTGATTGAACTCGAAAATGTTGATTGTCAGTTGAGGCAAAAGCGTGAAAGTAATTTCTTTAAGCAGGGCATTATTGTGTTGGGAAATGGAATTCCACTTCCATTTCGAATTGATTGATGGATTACACACAGAAACAGCTTATTGGTTTTGCTTGTTTGCAATTGTTGTTTGCCATTATGATTTTTCGATTATTTTCTGTGATATCTGTGGTTTTGTTATTGTTAGAAGTTTTTGATTCTCTTTACAGCTTCTTGACTCAAAAATTCTTAATAAATTACATACACAATTTTAAAAAGGGATTAAATAATATCTATTTTTTAGTTGATTCAATTGCCATATACCTGGCTTAAACAATTTTATCTAAAATGAAAATATAAGAATGTCATGAAAATCTTTTGAAATTATATCTATATATTATATCTGGCATACGCCAATTTTCGTAAAACAACTTATACAGGAAATTCAAAAAAATCTTTTGAAATTGGTAATTTTCTAAAACAAATGGTTTAGTTTTATCCAATTTAATAATCGCTTCGATTAGGTACCTGGAACCTTAAGATCACCAATAGTTTTATAAAAACTTAATAATAGACTCATTTTCTTCATTTACGATAAAGTTCCAGTCGTAAAATGGTATACTTTCATGTAAGGATGTTTAAAAGTAAACCAGTAAAGTCGTTTAACTCCTATCACTTCGAGCCTTTACTCCCATAGATCGTATTCCATTGATCCCTTTACAGTTTCGCCAACTTGATTGACCCATTTTTTTGATTGTGGACAAGATGCGCGCCTCTTCAATCCATTTTAGTGGCGCAGCTGCAGCCATAAACAAATCCACCCAGAAAACCCCCTTTTCCATTTCATCAACTGCCTTTGGCAGCCCTTCAAAACCCATTTGTGGACACTGAACAAACTTTGTAAATATTAAAAGTGGCTTGAAGTTCTATAATTTTCTGTAGTAGAATTTTTTAATTTCTTTTTTTTTATTTTCTGTGTTTTTAAGAATTTAGTTTTTAAGATTTCAAATTTTTAAAAAACCAACAATATATTAAAATTGTATGTAGATGAGTCCTTTTTTTAAAAATCAAGTATTTAATAATTTTCAATTTTGAATTTTGTAAATTTAAAAAATTCATACTTATCTTTGTTGATAAGTTGAACACTAATTTTAGGGGGCATTTTTTTATGTTAAGAAAGGCCTCACTCTTTTTTAAGTGCATCTGGCCTTCACACGTTCGATGCACGCCAAATGCAAAATAAATTTCCAACTTTACACTTTTTAATGAAGTGCTCCGAGCACTGAGCTTTGAGCTCAGAATTCCAAGGACCCGAGTGTTAAATTTAAAACGTGCCTCGACTGGCCATCGATTCGAATTGGTTTTAATTAAAAGCAGAGCTCCCTTGCTCCACATATTTAGCTTTGTGTGATTGCAGCAGAGAGTGCATGTCGGGGAAGTAATAAAGATAATTGAATCATTAGCGTGTGTAGCTAATTGTATGCATTTAATTAGCAGCCCATAAAAAATCCCCCCTTTTTTACCCAAACGAACTTCACTTATACGCTCTGCATAGATGCTGGCAATGTACCTAAATCAAACATCATCAAAGCGGGATTAATTGGAAGCGATGTGCGGAAAGGAAAGGTTTTTTATGGCAAATAAACAAGCAGTAAAGTTACAGTAAAATATCGCTAAAGGATATTCGCTCTTATATAAGGATGCTGGGGAATTTATGTTGATTGTTTTGATATTTTTGTTGTATTTAGATATATTATACTATTTTAAAATGTTTTTGTATTATTGTAATAAATTAATAAATTTTATACAAATTATTAAATTAACGTTCAAAGAAATTTTATTACCTCTTTTTTTTAATGATTTTTAGTCATTTGCTATTTCTACAGCACTTTTCAATCTGTGAAAATTTTGACTTTAACACATTTTTACCAACGTCTTCTTTTAAAACCTTTTAACATCCCCCTTTTCGTGTGTGTTAAACCGTAGCTCTAATTAATTTACCCTCTATATTGTATGCGACATAAAATTCATAGCATACTTTGCGGCTGCAGGAGCGTGGAAAACCTGCAATAAAAAAGGAGGAAAAGCGCGGAAAAACGAGAGTGGGATGCTCGGAAAGCAAAGGAAAAGCGTGGCACATTCGTAGGCCGCAAGTCTGATTGCCTTTTGTCCCTCTGTTTGTGTGGCTTCCAGTCAGTTTTTTCAGCACACTCTTTTTTTTTGATTTCCTTCTTTTTTTCGGTGGCTTAGAGTCCGTCACGGCTTTGGTGCAATTTCACGCTTGTTTGCTGACCAACAGCTGACCGCAAGCGAAAACCAGAGCTCCTAGAAAGTAGGAAAAGCGGACGGGAAAATTGGCGGGAAAAGCAAGGAAACATGCATGTGTGTTTGCCATTTGCGGTGGCCTTTTGATTCGCCAATAAAACGCGCTGACAGACGACAAGGGGCGCCAGTTTATGAATAGCATGCGAAATTGCCAAATAGCTGCGAGGTGCCAGCTTCATAATGAATAATAAATTTGTTATGACCAGGGGGAAAAACAATCAAATTGGGCGAGAGGAAATTACTGAAATAACTGCGAGTTTTCGGGGGGCTGAGCAATTAGTTAAATCAAATAACGGACTGCAAGGCAAAATCCCGAAATGCAGTCGCGGGTGGTCATAAACCATTTAAGTGTTTATAGCCTCGATTAAAGTTGACACCAAATTGGGTTTAACTGGCCGACACTATGGGTTTTTATAGCACATAGAGTTTTAAAGTTTTCAGTAAAGTCTTAAATGCTTTCCAGTTCCCCGGTTAAACGAACATATTTTGTTGCTACGTTCTAAAACGACTATGAAAACTAAACCAGCTAAAAGTTTCCATTAAAGTCATTTTATTTATTGATAATAATAACAATAACAATGATTAAAATAACGTAGTAAATCAACGTTTTTTAGAGTATCTATATTTTTTTTAGAACTAATGTTGAAAATTTATATTTATATTTATAAGTCGATCGATTTTTTAGGAGTTTTACTAGTCTGTCAGCTTGGTTTTGATCCAAATATTTCTTGAAGCATTTCACTTATTTCTTGGTATATATAAAAAAAACAAGTTCTATACATGTTTTAGTCATTAACATTACAGACATAATTTTCGCCCTGCATCTCCATTCACTACCACGCACAAAGTTCCGATTAGACCCGCATAAACATTTAACCCTCCCACTTGTTTGGGGTGGCAAAGACCCCCCCGGAAAAGCAAGTTGGAGCTCTGTTTGTGTCATTTGGTCCACGAGAGATTTCCGCTCCACACAAACACACACCCAAATAAGGCTCGCTGGTCCGCACACACACACACACACATGTTAACCCATAACTACCGATGCATGTGCACAAATATTATGGTTAATTATGTGGCACAGTTTTCCCACAGAACACGGTAATTTCCCAACTCTAATTAACATTTTTCTCTGCATTTCCACGCTTACTTTTACGTTTTTTTTTTTGCAAATGCGAATGCGAATGCGGTTTTGCTGTCTTTAAGTTCGACCAACCGCAAATCCAAACCAAATGCAAATGTCAACTAAATTATGAGAAAATTAATTTCCACAGATGACAACAACAACAACACTAACAACAACAACAACAAGAACAACAAGGGCAGGAGAATTGCATAGTAAATTAAGTTAGTGCAAAAGGGGTTTTGGCTCAGGGGCGGCTGAATCTAATTAGTTGCTCAAAAGCCCCTGCCAACGTAGAAGGGTTTTAGACGATGGGTGGGTGGTTCAGTGGGTGGCTCAGTGGGTAGAGTGCACCAACCAGTGGGTTGATGGTCTGCTGGCAGATAGACGGAGACAGGCATTTGAGCTAAGTGAATCTGCATGTCATTCATGTCAGGACATTTAGTGCAGCAGGATGCGTCGAGATGATGTCCTTCACTGCGAGAAAATTTTAAGATTTCCACTTAAGCTCTCTATTTAATAAATGTTTTATTTATTTGTTTTATTTAATTTTTTTATAACATATTAATACTTATACATCTATTTACTTAAAAATCGTTGTGAACAAAATGAAATTCGCAATATTGAATTCTTTGGAAGCTTCACTTATATTCTTAACATTTTTTTTTTAATCTTTTTAAATTACAAATTTTATCGTATTAAAAAATTAAAATACAAAACTTTAAATATATATCGTAAGTTAAATTTTTTTCTTCTTTTTTATTGCGTTTATTATTTTAAGTTTATGTAAAACTGCTCCTACATTTCTAGTTAATTTTAAAAGCCATAATAAATCCATAATAGATTAGTTTAGTTTTGTGAACGCCTTCTAATATGAGCTATAAAATAAAACTTATAAGCTATGTAATAAAAAATAATATGTATTTTGAATACGTATACCAATTTCTCTGAGTGTTTTGCAGCTGCTGCTTATGAATCCGCCCAATTAGTTTGAGCTTGGCTGCATTTAGGCATTTGGATTTATGTGATTAATCTGAAGGTGCATCCTCCGCCCCATTTTAGCTAGGATTATATAGTCCAACTACAATCGAAAACCGTACAATCAGGGAAAAAACTGAGCTGCAAGTGTTGTGGCCAAAATGTGCTCTGCACAAACAACAAGAAAATGCTGAAATGTCAACATTTCCCCATAAATACACTCGCACACATGGACCCAAAAATTAGCATAAGCGTAAACATTGCCAAGTGGCATTTTGGGACTGAAACGGGGATGGAGTTGGGGCCAAGTCAAACATTTTGGCACTGCATTAAATACACAGAAATTGCACAATGCCCAAAATGGAGACAGCCATGGTGACTTTTGAGCATTGCCAAAAGCAAATAAAATTGGCCAAAAAAGCATCACGACCCACTGATGATTGGCCGGTTCACTAGCCCCAATGTTTTTCCATATACATTGTTCGGTGGCAAGGGTTTAATGCTCGCTTGTGCGTGGCAAATTTGTAGAATTTACATTTTTATTTCTCGGCCAGTGAAATATTATGCAACACATGGCGAGCATTAAAAGGGACGAAGCTAATGAAGGCTGAAGGGCTGAATACCCTTAAGATGATTGGTATGGGCGTTTATCCATACGAGGGATTATAATGGACAAGGGGCTTCTAGACACGTTGTTTTGTATTTTTTAAGAAGCTTAGCATGAGGTGTATTACAACAAAATTGTGTGTTTTTGTTGTGTGGTACACTTAAATAGGAAAAACCATTTATTTTCTTAACTTTGATTTAAAGTTTTTACTTCATTTCAGCTATACATTTCATATTAAGAAGTGTGTTGCTATATTGTTCCTTATATATTTATTAAAAAAACTATTTTATTTATTTTTTCTTATTATTTAAAAACAAAGTAACAATAAATACAATGTCATAGGAATGATTGGTAGTATTTTTTTAATTTAGTAAGATGGTGAACGTTAAATTTTAAAAATATACCTGAACATATAATCGAATAATCATAGAATAAATTACGCTACCTATAAAAATATATTGAAATACAATAACACCCCCAAATAAATTCCTTTTATCACCGAAACTTCCTAAGAATGCAATCAATGGCAATATAAGCCATACCCATATATCAACAGTTAAACCCGAATCATTTTCGATTCGTTCGTGGCGAACTTTTCACATTCCCATTCACAAAGTTAATGTACCTTTTCATATAAACCATACCAAATCCGACTGGCTTTCGCAAAGAGAAGAGACGAAACTAAAGCAAAACCATTGAAACTTGTATGGAGGCGCATCATTTATTCATCACGCACAGTCTGAATGACAGAAGGACATGGTCGTACATTATTGTATGCCAGTGCCACCCTCACTATTTCCACATCGCAAAACATATCCTTATCCAAACACTCGAACACTCGCACACTCGCATTCGGTTTGGTCATTCATGAAAATGGCCATAAATATATATGCACTGTTTGCATTTGTATTTTGTATTTTGTACTTTGTATTTTCTGTTTTATGTTTTATGTAGCTTCGATTTGAAAGTCCGAAACCCAAGATCCACTTGGTCTGAAGTGCCAAAGTTACCCAGCTTCTTGACTCTCATAAAGTCAAACCCAAAAGATGACGGCTAATCTAATTGTTCTTGCCTGTGTTTCTGTTGATTTATGCGATTTATACAAGCATATCTTTATCACAATTTTGACCACAAAACAGAAAAAAATGGGTATTTTGAGGAGAAACTCAAGTCATGCAATTTAAATAACATTCAATTCATTCATTTGAATTTTCATATATTTAAAAAACGTTTTTTCTTAAGTACCAAATGGGTGAGTAATATTAATATTAATATATCCCACAAAACATAGGTCAAAAAATATTTTAAAGCATACTTTTGTGTAATTCTTAAGAGAATTTTAAGGTGCGCATTTTTAATGATAGGTTTATATGTTTTAATTGCAATTCCGATTTAGTTAAAATTCCGATTTGATTACAAAATAGAGGAGGACATTTTTAAGCATAATTTTTTTAAAATTTTGTAAGTTTCAATTGTTTATAAT
Source organism: Drosophila elegans (assembly GCF_018152505.1). Classification (NCBI taxonomy): domain Eukaryota; kingdom Metazoa; phylum Arthropoda; class Insecta; order Diptera; family Drosophilidae; genus Drosophila; species Drosophila elegans. The sequence goes on from NW_024545578.1 coordinate 1,720,377, forward strand.
TTTTTGAAATATTTAAGCATTCAAAGTGAAGCTTTTTCCTGCAAATCTAGTTCGACTAATAATGAACTCATACTTACTTTTCAAGAAGTCTTTTACAATATACATTTTTAATTTTTTTTTATTTACAAATATTTAAAACTCCTAAAAATGAAATACTTTTACTGCAATTTCAGTTTGTTAAATAACATATTTAAATTTCCTTTTCAAGAGGTCTGATTAATACGAAAGTGAGAAACCAGAATTTCTGCACCTGGTTTGCCTTTTCTTTTTACCCTCCTTTTATTTCATTCTGTGGGTTTGCGTTTCTGCTTTTTTTTTATATTTTCCTTTTCTTACCAAAAGCAGATGTAATTATTTTTAATGAGCGACTGCAAAATTACACATGGAACACATCAGGGAGGGCGAAAGAAATGTTTATATATGAGTCGAAGTGTGTCTTGCGAAATAAAAAGGAAAATGTCCCCTAAATTCAGGCAAGAAAAGGTACAAATCAGAGTGAAAAATGTGGAAAATCACCGTGTGTACATCAGCAAAAGCCCCAAAGGGCATCAAATCTTTCAATCTAAAATCCAAATATTGTAACATCATCAACCCAGTGACTTCATTAAAAAAATTAAATGGTTTCAGGTCAAGAAAACTGTGTGTGCACCAATTTGAGGCTTGTGTTTTAATTAAAAAGGACAATATATTTGCATGACAGGACGAAGACAGCTGGCCCATAAAACAACAGCAGCCAAGGACATTCAGGATGTTCATTCAGGACGACAGAATTCGCACACAAGAAAATCAGTTAAGGTGGAAAAAGTGCGAGGATAATGGCAACGACTGTGTTATGACCAAGAATAAAGTTTGGCAACCCAAATGAATTGCTTAATTTATATGGATCTCTTGATTAGCAGTCTTTCTAACCATGAGGTAGTCAATGAAAAAATATGTTTAAGTTTTATTAAATTTCTTTAAATAAGAGAAGTAGTTCGTTATAAACAAGAATAAAGTTGAAGCCATGAAATAAATTTCGCATACAATTTTAACAAGTTATACATAATTTGCATAGAAAACATATCTGTAGAAAACATATCTGTAGAAAAAATGTATAAACAAATTTTTAAATTTCGCATACAACTTAAAAACTTATACAACTTTCATGGAAGTCTATAGACTACCTTAAATCAATCTGCTCCTTAATAATTCACATACCCTTTAAACAAACAAAAGTGGGAATCACGTCAAAATTAAATTGACGGATCGATAAAAAACAGATTTTCCATTAAAATGCGTTTCAATTAAAAAACAAAAATACAAAATGTGAAATAAAATAAAGAGGAAAGGCAGACATGTATAAAAAAAAGGCCGTCAACATTGTGCAAGCGAAACGAGCGATGATGAAAAGAACAATCCGAGCATGGTAAAATAAGTGGGGGAAACAGGGGAAAACCGGGGAAAATCCGGGGAAACATATCTCGATGAATCATGCAGCCAGTTGGCGCCAAATGTCAAAAACAATGAAACTTTGCAATGAAAGCAACACAACAAATTATGATTTACACCAAGAGAAGGGGTGAAACCCAGAAAAAAGGATAGCATAAGTAGAATAGAAGGAATCACTGTAATTACAAATGCCGAAGGAAAACCCCGGGATTAAGTATACGCATTGTTACATTTATACGTGCACATGTTGCAGGGTTAGGAAAAGAGATTGTACGCTTTACACGGAAAAAGAACAAGTTCAACTATTGTATATAATTTGGGTTACAACAAAATGTAATGCATTTAAAGTCTTAGACAAATAAAAAAATGTTAAAGGAAATTTATCAGAAATCTTAGGATATTTGAAATCACTTGAAAATATGTAAAATAATAGGACTGTATTATATTTATTATAAATAAGTCCTAGAACAAGCAATGATATAGAAATTGACAAGTTCACTAAAAATTTCTTTATTGCGACCTAATTTCTATATAATTTATATTCAATGATTATAATTTATATTAAAAACATATTTAGCTTTTCTACATCCACTACTTCTTGTTTTCAGTGTACCATCATTGTATGTGATTTGTTGTGGTTGCTTTTTTGTTTCGTCACTTCTGGAGCGAAAGTTGCACAGGAAAAGAAAATTTATTTGCGTGTCGAACAGAATGGGGAAAAACAGAAGGGAAAACTCCCCGTGAAAACGCGTGGCATAGAAAACAATAAAGAAAACTCTGTCGAAATGGAAATGGACGCCGAGTGTTTTGGTGAGAGCAACGTTAAGCAGTTGCAATTAGTGTGGAGTGTTTGGCTACGGTGAGATGGCTGAAAAGGATTCGAGGCGTGTGTGAATAACTTAGCCAAATTGATGAATGTGAGTGAGTGAATTGGGAAGCAAACATAAATCAAACGGAAAGGTACGAAACCCCGATCGAACTAATGAATAGCTTAGGTCCTGAAGAGAAGTTGGAGCAAAAGCAACAGTTTGATAAATGTTAGGAAACTCTTTTGAAGAACGTTATGTTAAAACATTTTAAAGATTTCATAAGATCTGCATTCAATTGTACTTAAATTAATCTAATCTTATATATCATATTATTTGATATATAAATAATTGTTGGTATTGCAATTTAAACTGAAATCTCAAGAACAAAGCAACAAATTCCTAACAATTAGATAATTTCTCTACAATATAAGCAAATCACAATAACACATTTTTCAAACAAAAATCCTTCGGAAAGCCTTATTGATCTATGGTAAATTCAGCAAACCAAGGCAGTTTAGCAAGGCAAAATTCATAACTCTTTTTGGTTGACTGCCCCTTGTTGCTGCTCTATTTATTTAATATTTATTTCAAATTTATTTATTTAGCTGGCCGCCACGAACACTTGAAAAAAGGCCAAAAATGAAATAGCACACACACTCGTGCACGGAAAATTCTATGCCAAAAACGAGGACCACAGAAAAAAGACCATTTTTGGGGGTTAAAAGTTTGAAGCCTTAAAAAGGTGGAGGAAAAACTGAAAGAGAGTGGGAGTTATATATATATATATATATATATATACATATATATATATATATATACATATATAGAGGAGGCAAGTTGTTGCTAAAAGACCAACCAAAGGTGTTTCAAATGTGTTGCCAAAGTGCTTAAAGTGGCAGGCAAACTATTTGCTCACAATTTTCTTGTTTTTTTCTCGGGGTTTTCCACGTTTTCCACATTTTGCGGGGAAAAAGATCGAACAAAGTTTTCATCCTGGTAAGCAGCACAGAGCAGAGTGATAATGTGCACAAAGTAAAAGTAGAGGCGACCGAACAACCAACAAATAACAACTGCACAACAACAGCGAGTTGTAAAGCTTTTACACTAAACAACAAAGTTAAGCTGGATATTTTTGCCTTATCTTGTGCAGTTGCACAAGTTTTATGACTACAGCAGAAGCGAAATACACAAAAAATACGGACAAATACGGTTAAACGAAAGAAAGAACTGTTTTACAACACGCACGTGCAACGCGTCGTATGCGCAATGACCGTCTCCCAAAGGTTTTAAATGCATAAAGTATAAGTAGCGTTGGCAAATAAAACCGAATACTATTTCTTCAAAAAGCAGAGCAGCTTACATTGAATTGAAGAAACGAAATGCAAAGAAGATTGGGGATTAAAATCGAAAAACAAGAAAATAAACGAAAAGTAAGAAAGAGCCTACAAAAACTTTAATACATTTCAATTACTTAAGGGATTGCAAAAGCTTCTTGGAAAAATAGTAAGGCTTACTTGAAGAGAAAATCGGATTGGCAATGCAATAAACCAAAAATGTAAAGGATTAAAATGAAGAAAAGCAAAAATACATTTACCATAAAAACATAAAATGTTTAAAATTCTTTCCAAATTTTAATACGTAAATGCTTAAAAGAGTTTAAATTGGAATATTTCGTTCTAATAAACTTTGGAAATCTTTTATCCTTTTTTTCAGTTGGGAGATTACGTTTAAAACTATAGTGTCCTTACATTTGTTACATATATATTTTAAAGTTCCCATGTTGGAATATATTTCTCTTACTAATTTTTGAAAAATAGTTTTAGAAAATTTATGTTTTAACTATAATACATGTTTTGTACCGAATTAGATTGTTCATAGAGTTGTACAATATTAAATGCACTAACTTTTATTTTTTAAGTGCACCGGAACTGGCACTTTAACCCGCTTGGACATTCTATGGAGCGATGCCGGCAGAGAAGCCATCAAGATTGATTTATGTAAAAGATTGCCACACTTTGCGCCAGATAATAAATAACCCCACGGAGCCAAAGGAAACTAATCAGAAACTAAGAGACAACAAAAGTGATAAAAACGCCGGGGGAAAGCCGGCTGAAGGAATAAAAAGCCAAAGGAAACTTCGCCGTAATGCAGCACTTGTCTTTTGGCTTTTGACTGACTGACTGACGGACGGACAGACGTTGTGAATTTTTTGCATGCCACTTAAGCCCTTCTCTTAGCGAAGAACAAAAGGAAAGAGACGGCCTTTGCTGGCGTGAAAGAGATGGGGATAGTGGAGCACCGGCAGACACAATGATATATTGCTGATTTGCGTGCCGCAGTCGAGGAGGTTTCCTCTTACAGTTCGCTAAGGGCAATTCGATATGCATACATCAAGTGAAGAGACACGACAACTACCAGTTCTCCAGTTCTCGAGGAGCCAAATCCAAATCCAAATCCCGCACCCATTCCTCCGGGTCACGACCCCCATTCCAAAGTTGTTACATGGCAAATAGTACGCATCGGATTTGACAAATGGTCGGGGCTGGGGCTTACTAATGGGGAAACTCCAATCCGCCTAAAGATCTATTGTGTTTGAAGATGAGATCTGCAAAGTTGGGCTACAAGTATTCATGATGTATTAACAGTTTCTGATGCTAGCTATTAACGAAACATTCTGTTATTCAAATATAAATTGTTAAATTACATATTTACCAAAAAAAATAGGGATACTTGGTTAATCAGCTGAAATAATTTTGAAAAGCATTTTGTAAACTTTAAAATTGATTGTTCCTTCAAAAAGCAATAATCGATAATACTATCGATAATAACGATAAGGAATAGTCACATTATTCGCAAACGAATTTTGTCACATTAATTAAATTAGTCCCTTTATTTATTTTAAAGATAATAATTTTCAATTAATATGTTATTTATTTAAAATAAAATTGCCATGCTTTTAATGTTCCTAAAATTAATTCTTTTACTCCGCTCTTTCAGTCAATCTTTCAGTTTCCCTGTGCACCAATTTAGTCATTTCAATTTGAAGGACAATCAGCCACAGAGCCATTCGCTTAAACGGTGGAGAATGCTAACAACAGTTGACACTTTGCTTTAATCGCTTCTCCCCCGATGAAGCAACAAACAAAAAAAAGCGAGCAAATTAAAAAGCTGCCAGCTAATGGTCCGCACCAAAAACTCATTTGTGCACATGGCCACACTGGCACTGACATTAATGGCAGAGGGCGAAAACTTGGGAGTGAAAATTGCATAGCTCCCGAGCTGCTCATAACCCCACCCACAAATCCAGACACATACGAAAATGGGTGGCAATGTGGGCGTGGACCATCTCTCCTCATGAAAGTTGCATGTAATTCCTGGAATATAGCTGCACATGCAATGATATATATGCATGTGTGTATTTACAGCTTTTGATTTGGCCCTTTTTCATTTTTGGCATTTTGTTTGCTTAACAGATTTTACACCCAAAATTTTGGGCGCCTTGCATTGTGCAGATTTTATTGTTAAACGAAGCCAGTGTGTGCTGTTGTAAGGAAATAACAAATAAAAATATATTTCGGGCTTATGGAGTTATGAGAAATTTGGAGGGCTACAGTAAGAGGCTTTGAAATAGTTTGAACAAGTTTAAAAGTTTAAGCGAGAATAGCAAGTTTTAAACGTCTGTGCACAGGTAATGAGAGCCTTGGGTTTAAGTGCGGAATATTATTTGGAGTGCTCAATGTGCCACATTGAAAAGATAACATGTAATTGAAAAATTTCTATATATATACTGGAACTTTCTTTAGCCCTTAATTTAAGTTTAAGACTTTATAATTCCGAATTTATATTTGGCAAACTCCGTAACAAAGTAAGTAATTTAAAGTTCTTAATTTTCCACTTTTAAAAACTTGCATTTAAATGAGAAAATTATAAATATACAAGGAACCTCTTTAAGCCTTTAATTTTACTCATAGACTTTATCAATTTTAATTCCAAACTTATTGACACGCTTTGTGAAAACTTATAATAAACTTCGAGTTTTCATAACAAATAAGCTTTAGAGTTTTCCATATTATAAGTACATCATTTCTTAAGCCTTTAATTATACTTTAAGCCATCATAAATATTGGTTTATCAATTTAAAGACAAGCTTTGGGGTATCGCATAACAAATTTAGTTTGGAAAGTAGTTCTTCTTGGTATAGTTTCGTTACCACTTTGATAGAAACCACACTTGTGCAATTACACTTTACGTTCCCTTTAATTGGCCCGGATCAGAAGGTGCTTTTAACTTCCCCACGCCCTCGATGAGCGTTCGCCAAACATCTTCAGCTCTAAAATTGGCCACATTTATGTAAAGTATACTTGAACATTTCCTCTCTACCTGCCACATTAATTTATCTTTCCACCCACTTGAGCATTTTCTGCTTTTGGCATGCAAATCTCCCCCATTCCACTTCACCCACAAACCGTTCAAAATCAACCCACTTCAGCTTAAATTGCTCTTAAAACTAAAGCCCTAGCATATGTAGACACACGCATGCACGGTTAGATACAATCCGACTAAATATAGTAGCACCCCCGGCGGCATTAGAGGTTTAAAATGTGAACTCCAGCTACTAAAAATAAATGTCAGACCAAACTTGAGTAAAGTAAGTAAAGCTGCTATCATGATTGATTCACCAAATTAAGGCTAATTGCATAAAAAATATGAGGTGCACATGTAGTCGGCACTAGGGTTGAAGCTCAATTAAGGCTAAAAAAGCTATGAAATTACACCGGAAAAATAGAGAAATAAACTTACTACCTACATAAAATTACAACTTCATTCTTGATGGCTAGCAGAAATACAAAAACAAAAATATAAACTTAATATCTAAGAACTCTAAAAATTTATCAAATTAAAGTTATCTGTTGATTATTTTTACATACTATATATTATATTCAATACACATTTAGTTAAGGAAAATAAATTTAAATCGGCTTGGTTTATCTTATTTTAAAATAGCTTATAAACCCACTACTTTATTTAAATTTTTCAGAACAATATCTTGGCTTTCATCCAACTTATTTTGTAGTGTATGAAACTATATATAAACGGCGCCACAATCATGGACATGGACATGCTACGGACATGGACTCTCAGCCCCGGCAACAATAAAAAAAAGGAACTCGGAACTTGGCGCCAACATTTTGCGTTTGGCGCAGACATTAAAATGCTTAAAATATCGATTTGTTACAAAGGCTCAAAATATAAGGCCGCCATTTGGGCCAAAAACGCGGTGCACGAGCAACAGTCTGCTACTTAAAAGGCCAAAAGAAAATGGCTGGAAAGGGAAGAAATAGAGAAAAGGTACAAGAGAGGGATTTAACGCTTTTCTTGAGATATATTTATATATATTTATATATAAATCTAATATTTCAGCAATTATAAAAACAAAATAAGGGAGGGAACTCAAGTTAAGCGTTTGAGGCGGGCAAAACGTTTATATTTAGGTAAATTGAGACACATGGCTATAAATACTTTTAAATGTATTGTTTGTCCCTAAAAGGTGGACTAAAAGTACAGTAAATTATTGTGAAAAATTCTCTTTAATGAGACCCTTCAGATTTGTCTTATATGAACTTATTATTTGCAATCTAATTGCATAATTTTTTTTTTTTTATTTTAATATATGATAATTAAGATATATAGCTAATTTGTGTAGAATTATATTTTATAAAAATATTCTGTTAATTATAATTGGTTCGTGTTTGAGTTTAATTTTTGCAGAATATTTTCACTCCATTTAACTATTTAACTAACAATTAATCTGTTCCAAAATTTCCTTATCCATCAATCCACCTGTGAGTCTATTAATCTGCTTGCTGATCTTTATATATTCGCACCTATCAGTCTGCCGAACTATGTGTGCAATTTATCCAAGCCATCTGTCTGCTTGGTAGAATCCATCATTTATCCATTCCCAAGCTCACTTCTTCTCTCTTTTTTTGTTTGGGTATCTATAGCCGGATCCGTTTCTGTGTTTTCTTCGCCCGAATAGACATTTATAGCCCGAAAAGTTCGGTCGAATATAAGCCTGCACATCCTGGGCAGTTGCCTTGGCTATTTAGTGTGTGTCTATGGCTTCCCTTCGCCTTTTTTTAGACTTTTTTGGGTGCTTCCCAGTTTACCTTTCGGGCAAACTTCTCCTTTTTTCACCTGTCTTTTTTTTTGGGTAATTTTTGCCCACCGCTTATGGTGTATTTTTTTTTAGCCAAGGGCAAAACGGATTCCTATCATGACTGTCTTATATTGAGCTTACCATTGTGGAACATAAAGGTATGTATATATCTAAAAACTTTCTTCCTATTTAAAAATAAATATGTTACAAAAGTCTAATCGATATTTTCTTAGTAAATAAATTTAAACGTTTAACTATTAGTCGAGTAATAATAAGCCGAGGAGAAATCCCCAATTTGGCGCCCAACGTGGGGCGTTCAATGTATTTACATAGAAAATTTCACCTTTCGGGCTAACTTCTACTTTTTGCACCTGTCTGTTTTTTGGCTTATTTCTGCCCACCGCTTATGTTATTTTTTTTCAGCATTTAGGTTTTATGTGCGCCGGGCCAAAGGCAAAACGGATTCCTATCATGACTGGAAAACTCGGCTCTGATTTTTCCGCACTGTTATTGCTGTAATATGAACCCATTTTTTGTGTGTTGCTTGTGCAGGTTGTGTTTTCCGTTTTTGGAGCGTTTCAACTTTCATTTCGGCGGTGCTTCGTGTGTTTTACGGTTAACGGTTTACGGTTTTACTCCACGTAGAACGTGCATTTCGGCCGCATATTTTCCGGTTGTGTTGCTACTGCCACTGTCCTTGTTTTGGTTCATTTCACATGGATTTCACATGCACCCGGAACCATTTCCATTGTTTGCGCGGGGAAATTAAAAAAAGCGAACACGCAAAACGAGCTGGAAAAATGTTTGTGGGCAGTATACACAGGATGAAGTGGAAAGGAATTCCGAATTGTTTACTTTTCCATTCGCGTAGGTAGATAGCGGATAGTTATGGGCATTATAGGGGATATGTACAGGGGATTTATAGGGCGGCGATGCCCGTTGATTGAATGCCGGATTTTCGCATATTCTTTATGGGGCCCAGGGATCAGATGTGTTGCAGAATATTTTCCACGCTCTTTTGTGAAATTAAAACTGAACATTAAAATACAAAAAAAACCATGACAATGCCGAATGTTTTAACATGAAAATAATAATAGATGTTGATTGAAGCTAACAGATTGTATAAATATTTAATTACAATTCAAAGCAGGTTTAGATACGAATAAAGTATTTTACTACAGTGATATATAAAACACTCCAATTGGGAATTTGATTTCAACTGAATGACTTTCACAAATTAAATTCATAATGCTCTATTAGTTTACCAAATTCGTACTTAAATATTTAATTAGCTTGGTTCTTTCGGCTCTTCATTTCCTTAACCAGCTGGCCTAATCCTCTGCAAAATTTCATTAAACATCTTGAGGCCCGTGCTCTATCTCATTACCAACTGTGCGGACCCACTTAAAACATTTGATAATTTAATCACTCCGGAATTCCTATTATTTGATTCGGCTTATTGTCGGTTAAATCACAGACAGATTGGGTTTTTGGGCCCAAAAAGCAATTTCATCTCAACCAGCCCACTAACCAACTGGCAAGCCAAACGGCAGCCAACTCAACGCACTTAACCACAAAAAGCACCACCATCCAAACCACCTAAAACACCCAAAACACCCAACCAACCACCTACATAAGCCGGCTGGCTGAGTGCTTAGTGGGGATGCCACATTAGGCAAATATGTAAATAACTTTTAAGGAATTAAGCGCACTCGCACACAAAAAGCCAAAGGAGACGCAAAAGACGAGGACTCTGGATTGCTAGACAATACACACTTTCTTGGGTCTTGCTTATCAGCCGATAAACAAGGCCTACAATACAATCACTTATACGCCATGTTGCACCGGTCTGTTGGACAACAAAATGGGACATGCAACAGGGGAAAATCCAAGGGAAGCTGGACACTGCGAGAAAATAACTAACAACTGATACAAAACAAGAAAAAGTTTAAGAAATTTAATTGTTTTTAAATATATATTTTATTACCTAAAGCCATTGATAAAAACAAGCCAGGTAACTGTATGTACCTAATTAAATATCACAACGAATATTAAATTCATATTAAATTGGCGCCTATTTTGGGACATAGACATTAAAAACTTTCACAACCCCATTTCTATTTTTAAATAAACGCCTAATCTAGCTAATCCTTCTTCATTATATGCCAAGGAGACATTCCAAATTTGACGCCCAATACTTAATTTTTTCTTTGTTAGTCGTATTGGCTACCAAAATTTTTCTCTGTGTTTTAGGTGGAAAACATTAATTACACACACGTTAGCCAGAGGTCCAGAGCACGAAGTCCAGAGCACAGGAGCCATGAAGAGCCGACAGACCAGAAGGCAAACCACAAGCGCGTCATTACCAAACAGGGCAAACAGGGAAAACAGGGAAAACTGGGAAACCCAGAGATGGAAAATGAAAAGGAGGTTATAGGGCGGAGGCAAAGGGACAGGGAATTGAGAGTGACGCAGGGATGAGGCCAACGGGAATTGGGAATCGTTTCATAGCTCGCCACGTAAAACTCCTGCTGCATTTTATCTGCTCCAGTTGCAACGGAGGTGACGCATTGGGAGCCTCCAAGAGTGAAAGGGACCAACACATCTGTGTGAAAGAGAAGGGGAACGGCCCCGGAGCATATTTACATTTGCTCGGCATTTAATGCAAGTGGGAATTACAAAAGGAGGGCGTGGCTAGTGATGGTTGTTGTTGTTGTTGTGTTTGTTGTTGATGTTCTGGGTGACTCTGCCTCCTGGCAGGCGATTTAAAATATTCGAACCAAGCCGCAGCAAAAAGCCAGGGAGATAGATGGATAGTTAAAAGCAGGAGGGGACAGGCTTAAAAGCATAAACGAAAACAGCATAATATGCCATGCACAAACAGAAATCAGGGACTTTTTTTTTTTTTGCCTTACTTAATTTAATATCGCAAACCTGTTCTACTTATGGTCTTTCGAGCCGTATTAATCTTAAATTAATTATAAGATCAGTTCTTATAAGTTTTTATCTCGATGAAAAAGTAAAGAAATTAAAAAACTTGAGCGTTTGTATAAGTTGTGTCGATATAAACAAATTTTCTCATATTGTTTATCAAGCATTGATAGCTAATAATGATATTAATGACTTGAAAGAATAAATCACACCACAATTTGTCTATTTCTCGCTCTGTAATTCCTGTAGTCGCAGCTTTTCAGCCAGCATTTTACCGTAGGAGCGGTAAACAATAATAACAGGCACCAACAATGAAGCATGATGGCCCTGCGAGGATTACAGGACACATCCATGGGCGGCGGTGAGAGGGTTTGATGAAGAGCCAGGACCAAGAGCTGAAACTGAAGCATCGGGCGAGTATGCGACTAAGTGTTTTGCAACGGAAATGCCGAGCTATCATGCAAAAAGCCACTGTCAGATTAACGAACCATGGCCAAAACAGAGAGGGGGTGAATGGAGGTATAAACGGGGATGAATCGGGGGTGAAAAGGGGATGAAAACGTAGATAGCCTGAAGGTAAATGGCATCGGGAGATCCGCATTTCAGGCACGTGACGCAGCGACAGTCCATGACCAAGTGCTGATTTTTTATCAACCGGAATGCTAGGAAGTGGCAGGAAGAGAGAAAGATGGGCCAACAACTGAACGAAAAACTAGCAAAAAGGTTATTGACATTGTTGTTTCCACACTCCGCCACCCAAACAACTCGCCATCTGAATTTCTGTCTCGTCTGATTCGTTCACTTCAAAAATTCGTAGACTTTCAAGCAAACAGACGGCGAAAAAATGCAAAATGAAAAATGATCTGAAACTGGGAAAAAAGGTGGGTAAAATACTCTTACTTAAAAGATGAATATAAAGATTTAAAGCTTTTAAACTGCACATGGAGTAAGTCATAAATAATGTATTAAAATTTATCATGTAAATATTTTAAGCTAAATTTTCGATTTCCAGGTTGAATTTAGATGCTCCTTAATTTTAGAACTCATAGACAGTGGTGTCTTTGGTTTTGAAACTTAATCAATAGAAATTTATGAACATATGTCAAAGAAATTGTATTTAAAACCCTCAAATAGTTTATTAATCAATGTAATTAAAATATTTAAATAACAAGATTATTTACTTTTACAATTTAAAAAACAAATTCAACTTCATTCAAAAATATTACGCATACGCATTGTTATATCTTCTCTTATGTTTATTGAAAAACATTTCCATAGTCTTTTAGAAACGTGTATATTTTGATGCATATCAATTTTATTTCTAAGATATATTATAAAGCAAGGTCCTAAGTTTTAAACTTGAAGCTTTTACTACTTTCAAATTGTCATCAATTTCTGAAACACTCAAAACAAAAGCTCAATTGTTTTTGATCACCAATAAAATTGCTCACCACCACTCCAGTTGCCGCCCAGCAATCAAAATGCAAGCTTCGCCACTTGTGTGTGACAAAACCCCTTGAAAACATCATTGGATCCTTGAAAGCGGTTCCAAAAACCGCTTAAAAAGCATTGCATACTTGCAGGCGCCTCCTTGAGAAAAACAAAATGAAAAAGCCAGGACAAAAATAAAACAAAACGCTGCACAGCAAAACGGCAACAGAAAAACAAAGCAAAGTCAAGCGGAACGTAACAGAAACTGCGCAACTTATGAAGAGGTGGAAATGCTTTTTAAGTATTAATTTGCGCAAACACTCGACGCAGCAGCAAAAAAGCGAAAAAAGGCGAAAAAAGCGAAGAGGAAAACAACAAAAGAGGCAAAAAACAAGTTAATAAAGCAGTTGCAACTGTAGCACCTCCTCAATTTCAACCTTCTTGTTTGTTTGCACTCAAACTTAAAAACGTAATATTGCAATTTCGAAAATGTTTGGACTTTAAAGTGCAGGCGAAGAAATTATGTAAAATCTCTTACATACAAAAGGATTTTATTTGTCTTAAAGCTTTATTCTTGCTCTTAAAATCGCATTTTTTTGATCAAGCCTCGAGAAAATAATTTGTAAATACTTTGAAAGAATTATAATTACAATTACAATTCCAATTCAGAAAATGTACAGAGATTTTTGGTTCAGCCAAAAAAATTATTAGCCAATTCTAGATCTAACTCTTTTCACTTATTAAAAAATGTAAAATTGTATTGATACAATTTCAATTATTTTTTTTATAACTGATTAGAAAAGGGTAATTTTGTGTATTAAAAATATCAAAGTACTTTATATTTATAAGAGCTCGTATTTAAAGCCAGGCTTTATTAATTTTGTAACTCTAATTATAATAAAAGTACTAAGGGCGCTGTAAAGTGGTAAGTGTAATGTTTAAATTTAATACTTAATTGAATTACTAATGTTTAATAAAGCTTTTTTTTATTATTAAAATTTCGGGTGCCTTTAACTTAACTTATAAATTTGTATTAACTCATAGTTTAATAAATGAATTAAACCTTACTTTTATTTTTAATTTTTTTTTTTTTTGTGCATTCTCTTTTACCAATGTCCCACTAATTGTTTGCAACATGGTCTATCGCTTTTGGGCAAACACCCCAACTGAAAAACATAGGATACCCGCAGGACACCTCCGGTTGAAAGGTTTCCCATCCAATCTCTCCATATATAGAAAGTGCATTTTTACTGTTTTGCGTTAATTGAAAACTTTTTTTGCCCTCAAATATTCGTATTTTTCGCAGCATGGCAGAAACAAAACTGAATTGGAAAACTTTTCTAGTTTTTCCCACACTACACAACGGGGTGGTGTTTGGAAAGTTGTCGTAAGTAGAAGTGCAACTCTGAGTTTTTAACGCTTTGCCGCCTTTCATTTGTTTAGTCTTCCCCCCCTAGAAAGCTTTAAGTTCCAGTGGTATACCACTCCCACCTAAAATACACAAAAAAAAAAACACTATGGAAAAACACCCCAAATTCAGAGCCAGACTTAAGTGTGTTTGTGTTTCCTCTCAGAACTTGGCGGCCAATTAGTTTGTTGCACCGAAATCCCGGGTTAAGTGTGGGATTTCGGGGGCTTCAACTGGTTGTGCCAGCTGTTATGTTCGAGACTGGGACTTGGACTTGGCCAAATCGGAAATCTACTCTTAGCTGTTTGGGCTGCCGCGTTTTTGCTATTGCAAAATTGTCATCAAACGAAGTGAAGGAAGTCGGGGCTTTTTTGCTGGGGCTTTTCTAAATAAAGAAATGTAAAGTAGTTCAAAATTTTGATATATCTTATAATTATTATAAAGACACAATTTAAAATAACTGCTCAAAATATAACTGGAATACATATGTAAATTACCTTTATATAAACGAATTTAAAGTTATTCCGCACAAATCTTAGAAACTAAATGTTAATTTTACTTTTCATGGAACGTTTTAAATTCTTATTAACCATTAATTAGAATAATAGTATGGCGATTAAAAAAACCATATGCCTCTGAATAAAAATGATTCCATATTCTATCTAAAGTCTCAAAATCTATGTTGAAAACCATGTATATTTCATCTAAAGTATCAAGTTCTATGTTGTTCTAAAACAAATCTGTCAAATGTAAAATATAAAAAAATAAACAATTTATTAAAATTACATATTACTGCCTAATTACCATTCAAACATTTAATATTTTATTGACTTTTAACCGGCTTATTAGTTTCTAATTCATCCACAGCAATTCGACTTTAAAGCGCTTTAAAAGCTTTTTAATTCGTCATTTCTCAGTATCTGTGAGCAATCATCAACAATTTCTTCAATGACAACAGGTTTCACGATTTCTGTTGAAGATAAGGAGACTTTGAGAATATTTTAACAGCTTCCTACAAACATTTTAAATGACTCAAGACCTTTGTCGTGCAAATGTTTAATTTGATTGTGTGGCTTTGGGCTTGTATTTTAAATAACAACATTTAAAAACGTGTTCTCTTACAAAAAAAATTGAATTATTTTTTTTTATACTTTGAATATGTTAAATGACATTTAAACCTAATTCCTAAAAAAATTCATAACCTAAGCTTATTTAACCTTTCTAACACTGTTATTTAAATAATTTTGTGTAAATCATTAAGGAATATATAATTTCTGGTTGGTACTCACGATTTCCCTCTGCAGCTTGGCGATGTTGAAGTTGGCCTGGGCCAGTCTCACACTTAAAGTGGCCACATCGCTGGTCAACTGCGCCCTTTCGCCGGCATTGCGATCCACCAGCTTGAGCATCTTGTCCTCCAGACTCTGGTTGACCTTTTGAACCCGCTTGTGCGATTCGTAGAGTCGATCGTATTTATCCTGCCACGCTATAACGCTATCCTCCAGTTCAACCTGCCGTTCCGATTCCCTCAGACAGACCGATTCCAAAGCATATAGTTGCGTTTGCTTCTCGATTAGTGCCTGTTGCAGCTGCTCAATTTCCGTCACTGTGGGGGCGGAAGTTGTCGCCTTTTCAAGGGGCGTGGCTGCCGTTGATATAGTGGATATTGCAGTTGATGTTTCTGCTGGTTTTTTCGGTGTGCCCGCTGTGGTGGCCGCCTGCAAATTGAGTAAATAAACACACAAACACACACACACAAAATGAAATTATGAGCTGCACAAATATTTTGTAATTAATTTTGCTTCCGGGGGAGAGCAACGAACAACGCATACCGGACGCAAAGTGTCACACGCTTTCGATTGCAAAGCCCGTACTGAAGAGCCCCGGACAAAGTGGGATCCGGAGAAGGCTGCTCCGGACAGCTTCATTATTCCACCAGCGGATCTCTTTCTGCTTAAATTTAAAAACAGTATTTTATAAAGCTTTGAGCGTGCCGTGTCATAAAAATGCACGTCATGCCTGAGAATTTTGTGGACAAGCGGAGCGAGGGTCCGACTTAACCCATAACGTACAGCATCTGCAGCTGATAAGGTATTAATAATGGGTTCAGTTTGGGTGAAAGATGGAATACCCTATTAAACAGACCTAATACGCTATCACCTATCTAAAAATATCAACTATTATTTGGTGTTTTATGAATTGTTTATTGATAATGGGTTAAGTTACGGTGGAAAATGGAATACCCTCTTATTAAATAGATACTTTATTAAATAAAGAACGCTATCAGCCATATAAAAATACCAAATATTATTTGGTGTTTTCTAACCTTTTTTAAAATGCCTGTTATATGCCTTCTTATATAGTAAAATATAAGAAAGCATTTTTAGTAACAGGAACTTCAAAACAATTTATAAAAATCTAGCTTAGAATTGGTATTAATCCCACTACAATGTCTAACTCGTTATCTATAAAAATTATAATATCATTTAATTCATAATTTAAAAATTCCTTTTTTTTTTTGTTTTAATTTCAAATTTTTCCTTACATACTTTAAATTTATAAATAAAATGTTAGGACTACATCGGAATTATCTGCATTAGAAATAGCTTAATGCTTTAAATTAATAGTTAGAATCCATATTCCCCACAATTTGGTGTGTAGAGTAGTGTGCATGGATCTATGGCTGTTGACAACTGATAAGCAAAGTGTAACGGTGGATTGTACAGCACGCAAACAGTGGGTTATTCGAAAATCAGAGAGTGTGAAATGAAACAAAAGAGATCAGTTGAAGAGAACTGAAAGAACAGATAATAGAGAGCTTTGGTTCTTGGTTTTGGTTCTTAATACATACCTATATATGTATGCATATGTAAATGCAAAGCATCATTCCACATTATCTGCTAAGTCATAAAGCTTAAATGAAAATTTCATTTTTATCCAAAGACAGTTATTAAAAAAGGAATTTAAAGTATAAACATACAAAATAAAATCAAATATTCATTTAAATGAGCTTAAACTGTATTGCATTCTTTAAGAAATGTTAACAATGTTAACGAAGCAATATCTTTGTGGCCGATAAAGTACAACTTTTGACATTTCCTGTTTGGCTTATCTTTATTAAAAACTACCATTGCCGACACCTATAAAAACCCTCTTCTTGGTTCAACAAATAGTGAAAAAGTTTTCAACCACCAACGAGAATGAAAGTGATTTGGATTTTGAGCTCTTTGCTCCTGAGCGTTATTTGTGGAGCCACAGGAGAGCCTTCAACTACTACCGAGGATCCCATTTCCCAACTAGATAGAGAAACAAACGAAAATATTCAGGACGTCCTTAATAAATATGATCGGTTATGCAGTGATAACCAGGAGTTGTCCGATTGGCTTGACAGCCTTCGAATGGCTTTAAAATTGGACAAGAAGCTTGTCAGCTGGAAATTAAAATCACTAAATGAATTCAATGCATACAATAAGGAGCGTACGAAGCTTGACTCAGCCATCGATGCACGCATAGAGCGTCTTAATAATCTTCTTCCCACTTTCGAACCCGCTGGCGCATGCTCAAAGTTTTACTTAAAACAAAGAGAAGCTCTTAAAAATGCTAAACAGCTTAACAATGTCGATAAATTAAAAAACTTAAACGAAAACTCCAAAGACTGCCGTGACGAACCCGATTATGACAATAACTATAATTATATTTAGCAAGTTCCAACAGTATTATTTTAAATAAGTTAAAAAACCGAAGCATGCATTCCTCTTCAAATAAAAAAAAATTAATTCTAACAAACTTAAAAAAATTGTTTGGTATTTAGAAAAATAAATAAACAAGCAAATATCTTAACAAAATAAAAATAAACTATTTTAAATCTGTTATATTTTAAAGTACACTATAATTATAAGCATTACAAATATTACAAAGTTTTTAGATCCTTTTTTTGATTATATTAAGGCAACATAAAATGTTTCTTTTAAAATTCAACATAATTCAGCATATAAAATAATATTATCATACGAAAAAAAAACTTATTTTAGATATCTGCATATATAAATTACCTAGAAGTTTTTTAGAAGAACCCTTGAACGTGTAAATC
The DNA here is from genome assembly GCF_018152505.1 of Drosophila elegans. NCBI lineage: Eukaryota > Metazoa > Arthropoda > Insecta > Diptera > Drosophilidae > Drosophila > Drosophila elegans. The sequence continues at coordinate 1,738,634 of NW_024545578.1, forward strand.
ATAACTTACAAAATTGATAGCAAAAATAATACCAAACAGAAAAACAAAAGTAAAAATAAATGGCAACCTTAAATTTTGCATCTTTTATCGTTCATTTTGTAATTTTAAAAATATAATTAATTCCTCGGTCATTACAATGTGACTATTGCCTTGATAAAAACTTATAGCACTAATGTGTTGTCACAAATAAATAAATAAAAAATAAATAAAGAGCTTGGCAAATACTTGTTCTTATCACCCAAGTCACGACTCCACCTCGTTCCATAATGCGGTTATCAATTTCAATACCCATCCATCTCCGACTCGTCCAATTTAGTTGGGAATTTCGAATTTAGAAAGAACGGGGGTTTCTCGACGCTGATGGCTGAGTAGCAAAGTGCAAACTACGTTCGCAAACAACTAATTGGATTAACTTGACACAAAAACGAGAAGGAGTTGCACAGCCAGAATGTCGCCAGTGGAAACTTTGTCTTTGGTTACTCCTTCGAATGAATCCTTCGACTCTGTGGGAAAACCACATGGGTTTTCCATTCCTTTCGTCACCATATATGAGAACGACATGAATTGCCGGGGGATTGGGAATGGGGAAAAGTCGCCAGCTCAAACCTAAAAACTGCAAAATGTACAGAAAATTTAATTAAAAAAGGATTTTCGGCCTGGCTGCTAAAGTTGCTTGGCTTCTTCTTCTCCGCTGACTTGGCCTCTTTGGATTTTTCGCAGACAAATAATTTTTCTTCGCACTCCAATTTTGCCGAGAACGCATAAGAAAATTCAATTTATAGTTTATGTGTGGGTGTGTGTGTGTGTGGGCGTGGCAAATTGCCAAAGACAGACAATGCTATTAATTAATTTGGAAAGCATTTTGCCGGATGAAAGAAGGCGGTAACAATTAAAACGGAACCGGTTAAAGTGCTGCTGGTTGAACTTTTTGGGGGGCCGAAAATGATGAAAAATGTGTGTGCTTTTCTGGTCCAGGCACACGTTTTCCCGACATACGATAGTTGTTTTCCCCCCTATGATTTGTTTGCCTTTGGGTCATTAAAACCATTTTCGTGTTCCCACATTTTTCTGCTTTTATGTCGACATTTATGTTAGGTTTTTTGCTTGCGGCTTGTTTTTCAATAATTTAGCAAATGCTTTTTGTTTTGATGCTCAGCAAATGATTTAACATGCCTAACGAGTGGGCTTTTCCGTGTCCTAAATGGCGATTACCTTTTTTATTATCGCATTTTGTTAATCATTTTTAATTGATATTATTACGGATTAAGTTGTAAATTGAATAATGGGCTAGATATTATTTATTATTTTCACTTTAGTGTTTGTAAATTTTTTGAGAACGATTTTAATTTTCCTGTCAAGTTTTCAATTTATACTGTCACTTATTTTGTTATTATTAACATAAAGTGACAACTTAATCGTTTAATAGGCTTTAAACATAATATAGACCATAACCATAAATCAGAGCAGGGATAAGATAAATTTCAAGCGAATAAAGTACATTTAAATTACTTAAAATGATTTTTCTGTTTTGGTAATACAAAAAACAAATCTTTAATAATAAAAAAACAAGAAAGAAAGCAAACTTCGGCAAGCCGAAGTTCATATACCCTTGCAGCTATCGCAAGAATTAAATATTTTTGAAAACATTAAAATTATGATTTACTTGCGTATTTAAACCATGATTCTGAAATATTTAACCATTGCTATATGTCGAAGAACTAAACAAAAAATTAAAAAACAGCAAAGTTATAATTTTTTTCAATTATTTTTCCGATTGTTCCTATGGGAGCTATATGCTATAGTCTTCCGATTTTGATGAAATTTTAACCATAATTCTGAAATATTTAACCATTGCTTTATGTCGAAGAACAAAACAAAAAATTAAAAAACAGCAAAGTTATAATTTTTTTCAATTATTTTTCCGATTGTTCCTATGGGAGCTATATGCTATAGTCGTCCGATTTTGATGAAATTTAAACCATAATTCTGAATTTTTTAACCATTGCTATATGTCGAAGAACTAAACAAAAAATTAAAAAACAGCAAAGTTATCATTTTTTTTCAATTATTTTTTCGATTGTTCCTATGGGAGCTATATGCTATAGTCGTCCGATCCGGCTCGTTCCGACTTATATACTACCTGCAATAGAAAGACAACTTTTGGGAAAGTTTCATGCAGATAGCTTTAAAACTGAGAGACTAGTTTGCATATAAACGGACGGACAGACGGACAGACGGACGGACAGACGGACGGACAGACGGACATGGCTAGATCGACTCTACTAGTGATGCTGATCAAGAATATATATACTTTATAGGGTCGGAAACGTCTCCTTCACTGCGTTGCAAACTTCTGACTGAAATTATAATACCCTCTGCAAGGGTATAAAAATATTTTTAAAAATTGAAAATAATTATATAGCCCTTACTAATAAATTTCAGCTGGTAAAACGAAAATTAATAAAATATGATACCTATTTATGATACAAGTTCAATACAATAAAAGGTCGCAAATTACCTTATTTTTTTTTTATTTTGAAAATTCAATTGATAATTAATTGACAATTACCGTCAAATTTTTTTTAACTTCTTATCACATTCCATTTGTTAAAGCTGTGGCAGAAGAATTGTCTCAACCACAGGGAATCCTTTTTGTTTCTTGAAAATTCCCTCTTCAATCCTTTCGCTGCTCATTTTTCATGGTTAGCAAAACATTTAAGGGAAAGGAAAAGCTGCTTGAAGAGTTTTCCCATGCACGTGAATGACTCTCCAAAAACCGTTTTCTAATTGTCATCCTTTTCTCAGCTTGGAGTGCATTGGAAAACCCAAAAAGTAATGAAGGAAAAATGGGGAGTTTTTTCGGTGTCCTTGTCATTATTTATTATGTTGCTCAAGTCTTTCATTACACAAGCATTTTTCTGTCTTTCATTTGTTGCCTTTGTGTCGAAAACAGCAAAAATAAAGAAATGTAACAAGGAAACGAGGGAGAATTTTCTTATCAACTGGGGACGTTGTCACATTCCTTCACTGCTTATTTACAGTAATTCGGTTGCTTATTTTCTCCGCCATTTTTCTTCTCACCCACACAAAGGCTTACAAAAAAACAAATGCGTGTGGAAAACCGGAAGTATGGCGCCTAAGTGTAGACTTTGAATATAAGAATAATTCCCATCATTAAAAATTTGAGGTTCATTTTGAACTCATTGAGTGCGGCCGAAGTTAACATGTGGTTTTTTAACAAAACTATAATAATGCATTTATAATACTAGACATAATACTAGACATACTTCGATTTAAGAACTAAAATTCCGAAATAACAATTTTAAATCAAATGGCATTGTCTTAACTTGGGATAATCAATTAAACTTTTTAGGTAAACAATCAGTTTATACCTGACATGTTCTATGGCAGACATACGAGTTTGTAGCTTTGTATTTGATTAGTACAGCAACAGATAATCGAAAAAGGAATTTTACTTCGACTTAACATCAGGGTTTGCGGTTACCATAAAAGTAAGAAATGGAAAATAACGTTTTTTTAATGTGTACATTAATTTGCCCCGTAAAGAACTAACTTTTACGGTTCAGCATCATTTGAAGGGATAATTACAGATCAGCAGTGGTCTCCGGCCACCACGATTTCTACATTGTTGTTTCAGTAACCCAAAACTCGCGACTTTTCCCCGGCTCAATCGATAAACAAATGCGGTAAACATCAATGGACAGCGGGAAAGGACCCAGCGGGAAACTCACACAAGAGTGCTTGGGCAAACAACCTCGTTGGATGATGAATGGAAGGTCAATTGCCGTGACCCCGGCAAAAAGCAGGAAAAAAATAAAAGAAAACTGGGGCCAAAAGCAGCGCTGACATTTAACGAAAAACGACGCGAGCCTGTCAATGCCAATGTCCTGGATGAGAAGTCCTGGCTTCAGAGGAAAAGGAGGGAAATGGGGAAAAGACGAAAAGGAGACGCAGCAACTCGAGATCCCGACCAGGAATGTTTATGCGAATGCTTGGGCACAAAAACATACGTGACGTGCCTCTGTCCTCATCCCCATCTTGTTCACATTGACTCCAAGCTCTTCCTCTCTATTCATGTATGTCCCGCACTCGAAAAAAATCTTCACTACATTAGTACATTTAATCCTCAAACACATATCATTTCTCTAAGTATAAATCAATATCCAACATGTTGACAAATCTTTGTGATATAACTCAATATTTTTAATTCTATCTAAAAACCATATGAATAATATTAGCATTTTAATTACTCAAAATGTATTTTTCATTTTTTTATATATATGATACGATGCGTTATTATAAATCCATGTACTTAAAAACTCAGAAAAATTGTTTAAACGATTAGGAAGCAATTGGCAATTGAACTTAAAAACTTGTTTTACAACAATTAAACATATTCTTAATATATATTAAGTATATATGAAATATTATTTTTTTAAAACAAAAAAAAACGTACACAAACCTAACCAAATCGATCTAAAAATTTAAAAATTTATAACAATTAAAGAATTTATACAAAATGTTTTTTAAGTGCGTTAAAATTTCTCGCAGTGCCATTAAGCGGCGGAAGCGATGTGCACCGACTGACAGCTGAAGGAACACGAATAAACGAGAGGTCCTGACGGCGGGAGAAGCGAAATCCCTCAGCTGGAAAAATGCCTCATCTTGGCCTGACAGTTCGCCGAGTTGCGTCAACTTGTCGTCATATTTTTCAGTCAACTGAAAGTTCTCTATGACTTTCTCGATTTAAGGATATATATGTTTATTATGTGTGTGTGCGTTTGTATATGTGTGCTTGTGTAATTAGGATAATGGTTGCAGTGGCAAACCATCGGGGGTTTGGCCAACATTCAATACGATATTTATAGATTAAGCACCGCAATCGCTTAAGGATCTTTCGCAATTGGCAGGACGATTTACTACGGCACGTTTATTTAAAATTTATGACTGTTGCTGAGTATTTTATCAATTATCTGATATATTGCGTGGCAATGTGTTTAATTATACCAATAATATGTTATACAACAACTCAAGGGCAAAAAGCTTTTAACATTTAATGCTTGTTTCGTAATATAAATTATATTTAAGACTTTTGTTTTTGATAAACAAGAGCTTAGCAAATTTGAAATTTAAAATCTGAGCGAAATCAGATGTTTCCATGATAATATTAAATAAAAATATTTATCATCATGAACTATTTTTTTAATTTTTTCCTTAAGCGATTATTTATTAATGATTGCTTCGTAATACTATTTAATATTTAACCACTTTATTTGGATATATAAGAGCTTAGCAAAAAATAGTAAAATCTAATCGAAATCATATATTTCCATGTTTGAAATTAATAACTACATTTGAACCCATGTTTAACATAAAAATTCCTGAAGCTATGTTTTATTAAGGTTATTATAATGTTATAATAGGCCCCACCCTAATAAATACAAAATAATTGTTTCTCAACCCATTAACCCAAACATAACCCACTGTACATTATCGTTAGCCCCCAAACAGAATGACACCAAACTTGAATTATATATATTACATATATTTCTTATTGTGCGTATGTAAGTCTGGTGGAATATGCCGTACATTTTGAGCCTGACACATTATGTTAATACCCTCGTAGTTTAATGCTGGCAAATATTGAGCTACATGTATTCAACTCAAAACACGCACACACACGTACCACGAAAGACATGCGAAATTTATGCATATTTTGATGACATTTTGAACGCACAACGCAAAATGTCAAATACATAAAAATGGAAAGCCGACAAAACGAGTAACGAAGTGAAGGAGTAAACCCAATGCACGCACATTCCAAATATCAGCCAATGTCCCCTTTTTACAGTGAAACAAATATTTTAAACTGATTTATTCTAGAAATGATTATGAAATAAAATAAAAATATTTGTATCATTTTGAAATAAAAAATATATAATAAAAATGTTCCAAAAAAAATTTTAAAAATTAGTCAAAGCGTTTATACAAGAAAATTTAATTGCTCTTTAAAATTTAAAACATTTTCAGACGCTTAAATTAGACAACTGATAAAGGCTTTAGTTAATCCAAACTTCTTATAAATGTGTTAAACAAGAAAAAATAACTAATTTATTTAACAACTTAAATTTAAAAAAACTAAACAAGTATTTTTCAAAAATCACCAAGATTTCTATTATTTATTAACTACTTAAAGTTTTGAATTTTTCAGTGTAGTGAAATACATATCGAATAACACGAAAGCGGAAATCGATGACGGCCATTTTGCCGTAAATTGAGGCATTTTGCCCCAACGCTCTTGTAATTGTACCGCTGAAAGATGGAAAGTGATGGTGAGTGGGGGTGGGAATGGGTGGATGGGTGGAAAATGGTAGAAAATGGGAGGCGGCAAGGATTTCTGCGACACATTCAACCGGCTATTTTTAGCTCGATTTTCATTTAATTTGCTGCCCATGCTGCATAACTAAAAGCGGCGAACGGTAGTCAAGCTTAAAATCCAACGGAGGGTCATGAAAAACCAGCAACAGGAAAAACCAGCTAGCGGTTTATGTTTTTCAATTACGCCGGCCGCAAAATTTGCAATTTAGATAGCAATTTTTAGGGGAAAATTTCTGGGTGTTTTGGTGTTTTTTTTTCTCTTATTTTTGTTAGTAGTATCCATGCAATTTGGCAAATTGTACGCAGGGGGCAAAAGAAAACCACGTATGTGCGTGGCTAATACCAATTTCTAGTCAATTACGCAAATTTTGAATGTTTAAAGAGTCATCTTTTTTTGAGGGGAAGCAAACTCAATTTGTTTCAGCGCAAACATTTCTGGGGCAAATTAAAATTTGCTAAATTTCGTTAAAAGCAAACATGTTAGCTGAAATTTAGATTAGTTGACTAATAACAAATAATTTGTTTGCCGTATATCTTTTGTGAAAATGCAAGTATTTATAATTTAATAATTTTGTGTTTTTTTCTCACAATAAATAGAAAAAAAATATCAAAACATATTTCATTTATGTTAAGCTAAATATAAGTAATAATGCATTTACTCTTTATTTAATAATTTTTCTATCAAACCATTTAGATTTTCCTTCTCAATAAATGGAAACCAAAATTCTGAAACATTATAAATTCAAATTATAATAGTTTTCAATGAAAATTGTATTGTTTTGATTTTTTTATCTTGTTACCAACGAATGAAAATGATATTATTCGGAAAAGTACACATATTATTTTTGGTAATTCATAAATAAATTGCTAGTTTTGTGAGTAAACAACAATTTGTGATTCTTTTGTTTGCACATAATAATGCTGCAAGCAACGCAGCTAAACTTTTCTAATAATTTTAATTGGCATTTAAAATATTTGCTATGCAAATTGTGTTGCCATTCTACATGTTGTTGTAGAATATTATTTGTCTTTCAGCTTCCTTCCGCTGCCGCTTTTCCTCCAGCTTTTCCTCCGGCATTTCCATATCCCTTTTGCACCGCTCGTTATCTGTGAGTGTTCAGGGACTTGGAAAATCCGTGTGCAATGTCAGTTGCCAAGAAGAAGAAGATGGAGAAGAGGCAACTATGAGTATTTATGTGGGTGCAACGTGGCGTATGATTAATGAAAAAGGGGTAGGAAAAGTGCATCATCATGTACACATAGTACGCATATGGACAAAGTTGAGTTGCGAACAATGCGACTGACAAATAAATAAAGTCTGGGGAAAACGTGGAAAATAGGGGATTGTAATAGGAATCGATTAAAAACAAATCGTTGATTGAATTTTCCCAAGCCAAAAGCAGTTATGACCAACAAAAGGAAAAATGGGAAATAGAGTGGAGGAGGAAAACAAGAAGAAAAGCCGAAGACAAAGCAGCATTGCAGTGGCAGCAGCAATAATAACAATCAACCCCGCCCCCAAAATGCCAATTTTCTTTCTTTTTTTCTTGGCTAAAAGGGAAATAAGCAATTTCAGCAAATAAATCGTAAAAAGTAAAAGTAATAAAATCACGAAAATGAGAAAAGAAACCACGCACACATACACACACACACATATGATGAAAATGATGGGTAAATGAAAATACTCGTTGCTATCAAATACAGACAGCAAACAGAATCGCATTCGAAGTAACTGAGAAGAGTGAGGAAAATTTCGAGGGAAAAGTTTGGGGAGAAAAGCCAAGTTGAGAGCGTGAGATAACGTTTAATGTGGTGGAAATGGCGGTGCCAACAGTGGTGCCAAGGACCTTGATTAAGAAAAGCCAAGAAAATGGGGGGAAAACATCACAAATTAATGAGTAAATGTTGGCACACGAATGTTGGAAACGAGGCAAGTTATGAAAATATTGATTTTGGCTCAGCAGAATTAGTTGGGGAAACCTTTATTCTTTCGGAAATAAATGAAGAAACATATTTGTACATTTGTACATTTTCGGTAAATATATAATTGTATATTTTTATAAAGAAATAGGCTGAGTTACCAAAGATAAATATATTTAATAAGAAATCCAATTACACTTTACTTACAATTTCCTCTTTTTCCTCGTATGTCTCTTATTTAATTTTGTTTATTTTTAATTTGCGAATATAGTTAGAGAAATTATTTATTATTCATTTTATTAGCTTTATTGTATTATTTCTATTGTGCTAATGGTTCTAACTTTTAAATTTGTTTATTTTAAATGTGGCCTACATTTGTGAATCAAATTTAGTAATAAATCAATTTGACATTTATAATTCTTAAATATATGAAGTTAAGATCAAAAACAAAGCATCTAGTTTTATTGTCTTCCCTCAAACAAATGCATTTCCTACATTATATATGTATGATGCCTGGCAAATTGAATTGGTTTGAACACTTGCCCGAAATTCATTCAAACATTTCCCATCAACTTAAGCAGCTCTCGCTTTGGCAAACTTCAATATAATTGATTTCTCGCACAGACAAAGCCATTTTCAGATTAATCCCCCCTCTTTCACGATTTCTATTGGCCAAAAAAGAGGAATGCTAATCAAGCCGGCCAAAACAAACCTAAATTGGAGAGAAATTCGAATAGGAGACATAGACATATGAAGTCATAGAAACTTGGAACTTTTCCAAAGCACAAAGAGCAGATAAAGAAAATTCCACACACACTCACACACACTACAGACACACTTGTAGTTTTCCGAGTTTTCCGGCCGCACGAAGGAAATGAGCAAGACATTGAGTCACCTCAAATTGTGGGAGTGTGGAAAGGCTGGAAAAGCAATCAAAATACGGCAGAGACAAAGGCGAAGATAAATAGAGGCAGACAAGCAAAATATTGCCTTTTCTGCGGCGCAGCAACAAGAGGAGTGAGATACATATACCGCAGTGGAAATGGGGCAGAGAAAATCTGAAGAGCTTGAGTGGAAAAACCACCTTTTGAAAAAACGTATATGAAGTCAGACATCTATTCAAGTACTAGCATCAGAACGTGTTACCTTGCACAAGAGATGACTAATTAATAAACTTATAAATAAGACATATGCATAGCATGTTTAAGAACAGTAATATTAAATGTTGATGCTAAGATTTTCAAACGCAAGTATTAAAATAAAGACAATAAATAAACGAACTGAAACTTCAAAAACAGAACAGCATGATTCTAAAATATATATAATCTAGTTAATTATAAACTAAATAATTAAGAATAATAATTTAATTTATCTATTAGATTCTCAAAAAGCGCCCTCCTTTTCATTTTCATTTCATTTCATTTTCAAATTTTAATTGTAAACATTGTGAATCTTATAAATATTACTTAATGTTTTCCGCTTTTCCGGCAGGTATTTTCGACTTAGAGACTTTTCCTTGGCCCTCAACCCCATTTTTTACGAGCGCTCAAATGTATGCGGCAATAAATTAAATCAAAACATCTAGGATTTGACCTTGAGTGGCAGGGACAGATGAACACATCAAGGATGCACAAAGGGCAAGCAATTTTAGGGCGTGCAGTCCATTGGCGGTCAGCTGAGGGCCATGAACCCTGCAGATATCGTTTCGTTTTGTGGGTGGGCGTGTGTTTTGGGGTGTGTGTGTGTGTGTTATGGGGTGTGTGTGCGGATGTCAGGACCTCGAGGGCAATTTCCTTTTGCAACATACATACGAATACGAATACGAGTGTGTTTTTGTGGGCGGGCAAATAAGCATAACGAGCTGCATTATCCTTGGGGAAACTGGTTTGGGATGCAGCCTTGCTCTTGCATTACGCATACGCTATGTGACTCACAACGGAAAACATGGAGGGAAAAGTCTTTTGTTGCACCGCCAAATTGAAATAATATGCAAGGGACAGCAAATATGAAAAGGAAATGGAGAAGCGAGCAGCGAGCAGCGAGCAGCTAGAGATGAAAAAGCATGAGTCAGCAGATGCTATATATGTACTATATACACTTATAGCAGGATGTGAGGCCAAAGGATTAAGGGTGATGTGGTCGCTTGAAAAAGGGAAGTTATGTTTTTATACTCACGGAAATGTGGCTTTTAATAAATGCCAGAAAAGCAGAATTTTCTGCAGACCTAGAATTTTATCTCTTCATAAAAGTGAACTATTTGTTTTCTCTTAAACAATTTATGTGTTTGTGCCTTTTTATTAAATAGCATTAAACAATTAGCTGTTGTAAAGCTAAATAATGAAAAAATTATAATTTTTAGTTATGGTTATGAAGCTACCATACATTTTAATTAGACAAATAATTTATACATATTTTTAAAAAATATTTGAATACTTTTTAATGAAGCTCAAAATGTATTTATTCTGTCTTTATAATTATTTATGTTAATAGATTAAGCTAGACATTTTAGAACAACAGATTCTTAACTATATTTTAACTAACAAATAGTAAATGTACAAGGAATTAAAAAAAACATGTATGAAATTTTATTTAATATTTTATAGTATAAATATAATATAATTTTAGAAAATTAAAAGTTTTTAAAGAAAGGTAAATACACAATTGTTTTTTTGTTTAAGCCATAGTTATTTTATATTTGACTCTGGCAGAATAGCCCTTAAAAGAAAAAGTATAAAAATGGTAACATAATGACAACGACAAGGACGCAGGACACCATCCAGCCGGAGGATGCAGGTCCTGTAAACTAGAGGCCATTGTACACACGTAGGTCACAAGCGACAGTTTCTGCTCTTCTTTAGACTTTTGTTTTTGGTAGAGAGCGTGGAAAACCCCCCTGATTTCCCCCCTCGTTTTCCCAGCCGGCTGGGGCATCAGCATCATTAACATTATGTAAGCAACAACAACAACAACCGGCGACTGTGACAGCAGCAACAGACGGTAGTAGTCCTTTCACCTTTCTCCTCCTGCGAAAAACTACACCTGAAGTTGTAATTTATGCTCTGACAAAATGGCGCACACACAAAAAAAAATTGGGGGTGGAAAGAAGTCTCTCACGTCACGTCAATGGGGGTGAAAAGGTGGATACAATTGTGGGTAAAAGGGGGGCCAAAAAGGGGGATAAAAAGGGGGCCAAAAAGGGGGATAAAAAGAGGGCAAAAAGAGGCGCATAGTTAGCCTATGTGTTGCACTTGACGGGGTAGCTACTTTTATGTATTTATGTTTATATATGTATAACAGGAGCTTGGCCTTTATGACCGCATAAATTAAAGCATCACGAATGGAAATGTTTTGTTATAAGTTAAGGTATCCCGAAAACTCCAGGTTGAGCAACACAAACAGGTCAAAGTTATAAGTCAAGATTACATGTTAAATAAATAACAGAATTTTTTGTTAATAATAATGTAGACATAAATTACAGGATTTTTCAAACGTATTATCTTTTTAAGATCTCTAGAACATAGGGTTCATGCTTGTTATTATTACTAAATGAGATTTCTAAATAAATTATTATTTCTCGATACCTTCAGAAGTTTTTAGTATTCTATAAATCCTCGAAATAAATCATGAACCCTTAAAAGCGTTAAAACCTTAGTTTCATAATTGAAATACTTGTTGTAAGTACTTAATTACTTTGCTTTGGCAAAAGACAATAATTTATTAAAGGCAAGCTTTTAATCCCTTAATCCTACTTTTGTAAACTACTTTTATGAAGTGGTTTTTTGTTGTCGATCCCAAAACCTACCTTGTCTGAAAATTAATGTTATGGCTTCAACACATTGGCATGAAAAATCGCCCCGATTTTCGACTTTACATCCATCAGCATTGTTGGCAGGAAAAACTTTAATGGCTGGCCATAAAAAAAATAAGGAACCTCGCCGAAATGTTTATCTTGCCGCCACAATTTCGTAAGATACATACATGCATTTGCCTAGGTGAAAACTTTTGAGCAAACTGCATAAACGAAAAGAAACTTCTTATAAAGTCCATAAAACGTAATGACTCGCGCTACATGCACACCCAGAAAAGTATGCAACAAAAGTTCCACTGACTTCAGACTTGACAGGATGAAAATCAAGGAGAGCGCACAGGACTCTGGGAAATTCCAGCAGGAAAATATTAAGTTTTACACGAATCCCAGCTGGGCAAATTGATTAAAGCCACCAGTGGCAGGAATTGGAAAAGTTGAACGCAATGCAAACACACAAGGAAGTCTTTAAAGCAGATTAGGTTGTGGGTAATTTACCAAGCCACCAATGATTTTACGCTAATGTGGGGTAATGGGATTTACTTGTTTATAAAACATTGATTGTTATGCCAAGTGGTTCGGTTAACTGTCATAAATAAACTTAATAAGAACTACATAATAGTATATTTATTCAACATAACTTTCAAAGATAATTTGACCTTTACGGCAAATATATTTCTTTAATATAAATGACAAATACAGAAGCTGCAATGCAATCAAATGGAAATTAAATAATAAAAGCTTGTGGCATTTGCCATTTCACTAAATGAATGTTAATAACAATTGAGGTCATGGAGGGTCAGATAAAAATGTATTCAATTAATTAAATCTTTGTTTATATTTAGACTTTCTCTGTTTGCTTCGAACAAAGTAAAAAAAAACCCTTGCTGATTGATGCATTTATTTACAAATAAAGGGGAAAAGTGTTTGGTTTTAGGAAATGAAAAAATATTTGTTCAATTTCATAATATTTCCTCTATAAATCTTTTTTGCAAATTAAGCTTTTTTGATTAAAACTAATTTTGTTCAATTATTGATTGATAAATAGAAAACCAATTACTTTTATCCGGAATCTTCAAAACATACGCTTTAAAAAGAATATCAATGTCAGATTTTAAATAACCTACTTAACAGTTTATCTAAACAAAATTTTTAGCAGACTAATGTAAATTGTAAAACTATACTGTGATGCTCTAATCAAAGCTCCACTGTACTTAAAATTGCGACCGCTTCGTATTGAAATTATGACGTCGATCGGAGAGTGTGCCTGCACTTGAAAATCGCCCAAGGCGCTCACCGACAGTTGAAAGGGTGAAGGATGAAGGATTTTGTGCAACAAAATGACAAATCACCGACACTAGGACACTTTCACCCCCTGTACCCATGTACCCATACACCCCACCGAAAGCAAACCAAATTTGCATGCTATGTCGCGCCACTGTGTTTGTACTGTGTATAGATGTGTGAATGGGGAATTGAAATTGGTTTGCAAAGTGGCAGCTATTTATATTTGGCCAGGAGTCGCCGTCGTCGTCGTCTGCACTTGTCACACTGATTTCTGCCGATTAGAAATTAATCGAATTTTACTGTCAAATCGAAAGCGGCGGGCGTTCAGGAAGTTCGCGTTACGTTGCCATGGAAATGCAAAAACAACCAAACACAGACACGCACGCATACTAAGACACAAAGGCGGGAGTATCCTGCGAATTAGGGTGACTCCAAATAAACATTGGGCAAACTCTGAGATTTATGTTGATATAAATTTGTAAAAACCTAAAAAGTTACATTTCTAATAACTCAATTAATTATGCATATGCTGTCTATATTATTAGTTTCTTCAATGTTAACACATGTACCACTTTTTTAAAAACCACATTGTCAAGAATTACAATTAAGACTTAAGATATGTTTTAAAAATAAAACTATTTTGAACTCGGCAAATTCTGGTAACTTTCTAAACATTTTCAAATCAGATTTAAGTTTTAAAAATATACATATTTTATTGATTATTTATTTGTCCATTTATTATTGTTCCTTTGGAATTGAGCCACCCTAAAGGACACTCACACATACACGCACACAGAAACACAGACACTGACTGACAGACACTGACACTGAATGTTACGCAGTCGGCGGTCTTGTAGGCAAAATACCGAAACATTTTGCAAATTGGCTGATAATCTTCGTTTATATAAGCTCGAGAAATTATAAAATAAAGAGGGTTCTAGGAATAATCCTTTTCCTTCATTTTATAAGTATTATTTTCTCTCTTCTCACCTGTTCAACAACTGTCGACATTTTGATGTATGTTTTTCTTTATTTACTGCACGTCTCGAAATTTGTCTCACTTTGTCGCTGTGCTCTCTGCACTTTTTGTTTTAAAAAGATTACAAAATTTATTTTTTTAAACCGCACCGCATTTTGTTTTTTATTTTGTATTTTGCTTCGATTTTAGTTGTACGAGCTTAAGGGGAAATTCGCGAACTTAAGATACGCAACGAATCCGACGAGTTGCTGCTGCTGAAATCAACTAAAAATCCTTTTTTTGGCGAGCAGGATACTCACGGATTTGTATCCTGCCTAAAAGTTAAGTGTGACCAACCTAAACAATATACCAAAATGTGTCAAAGGAGGTATTTAGGTGGAAAACATCGATACAATACCGTTAGCTCTGGAACCTTTTGTATTTTGAAATTTTTATTTGAAAAAATTACCCTATTATTTATATTATTTTGTTTTCTGACAAATATTTGATTTTTGTTAATATTCTTGACAAAAACTAACATACAGCCGAAAATCCCAGCAGCTATGGCTACACTCCTAATAAATAACTAACATATAAATAATGCTTTATTTTAAAATTGTAATAAATAAATAAAAAAAAAATAAGAATACAAAACAAATATATAACAATATATTTAAATCTACAAATGTTTAGTTTTTGGCATATTTCTGATTTAGTATTTTTTGTATATTGCCGCATGGTATATTTCAGCACTTAAGCAACGGTCATATCTAAATTTTTCAGTGCCGTCGTGCCGCACGTTTTTCTTGTAAATAAATAAATAATTCATAAAACACTAAGATGTTTCGTCTGCAACAATCCCAGCCCGATCCCGCCGAAGAGCAGAAACGAGTTGCATCCGAAGTCCGCTTCAATTTCATCCTTTTTGGAGCTATAATCGCAGCTGTTCGATTGGGTACATCACAATTCTTATGTAAATTGTTCTACCTTCTTACTAAACAGTGGTTTTCTTTATTATAAACAGCTCCTGTGGTCCTACAGCATTTAAATACGGCATAGGAATAAAATTAACTATATAAAGGAGTTTAACTGTATCAAGAAGTTATCAAACATCTAGTTGCTCAAGCAAGTTTGGTAAATTGCTAAACAACTGGCACGCAAACTGCATTTATTTAAAAGCACTTTGGCAATTGGATAGCGTTTAAATCAAGGCATTTTTTAAGTTTGGAATAAATTAAGGACGTTCCTAAAAAAAATAATGTTATACAAAATGTAGAAAGTGAATAAAAACGAGACATACCTTCTTCAAAACCCATTGGTGTTTAGTTTTCATGATAAAAAAGTGAAGTTTATTTAATAGCAGACGTTTTAAAATAATGACTCCTCTTACAACATAACACTATTATTTATAATTCTATAGATAAAATTATAAGCTTTATTACATTATCTATCGTCCTCTAATTAGTCAAAATAGATCATTTTTATTTAGAAACAATTCGATTCTGATATTTTAATGTGATCCTAATCCAGGAAGAGAATTCTATGACAATATAATAATATGCATTTTTCTATTCTTATTTTTTTTAATTTATAAAACAAAAGCAAATAAAGCTTCAAATTCTAGTAAAATTTATTATTACTTCAGGATTTCTCATTATTATCATCGAAGATCTAAAATAACCGGTAAACAAAATCTTATTAAATTAAACATTTTAGCTGCCAAATGCCATGTAGGGTTAAATGTAAATAACAAAAATGAAGAAACTCTCTTTGTTCACAAAATCTGTTTAAATAAACTGCGAAGTTGTCGCAATCGATATATATCGATGACCGCACACCCACCAGCCGCCAGAGCTGTCACTTCTAGCTAATCTCGCTGTACTCGCGCAACCACGCAAGCCAAATCCAGCTAGAACCTAGCCACCGCGCCACCACTGCCTGTGTATAAACAGTTGGCAAGAAACGAAACCGAAAAACATAAGTTTTTTTTGTTGAAATGGCAGGGTAAAACCCATTAAAACCATTTCCATTATTGCACAAACCACCGGGAATATACATGTGTATATAGAAACGTAGCAGATAAGAAACGAAGAAGAGGAAAGGCGTAAAATATCCGGAACATATGGACGTAGACTTCAAGATAACAAGAAAGAAAAAAGAAGTAAAGTTGCCGCGTTTGCGTTTGCGTTTGCGTTTTCCATATGTATTAACAGTATTTATTATTATTCCAGGAATTCCCGAGCGTGTATCCAATATCATATAATGGTGGCTGCCAAATACGAGCGTTTGAATTCCAGTGGTGAAGTTGGTGCCCTTGGAAATGCCAGCGATGCGGATGAGGAGGAAATTGAGCTCGATCTTGCCCAGAAATCGCAGCTAAATAATGCAAATCGCGTGCGGCCGAGCAACTTTACGTACAATGGTGCAAAATCCGGATCGGGAAATGGTCCGGAAATCAGGGAAGCCTCAACTATGGCCCAAGAAAACATGTTGATGCAAATGGCTGTGGGCACTCTGTTCTTCATACTGTTGTATCTAACGCTGTCCATTTCGCTGACATTCTACCAAACGGACATCACTCGGCAGATGCCATTTCCCCTGGCCATTGTATCCTACCATCTGGTTGTTAAATTCCTGTTGGCCGCCCTGGCCAGAAATATCTATAGGATGTGGATGGGCAGGTCAAGGGTTCAACTGGACTGGCGGGTGTCCCTCAGGAAAATGGCACCCACGGGTGTCGCCAGTGCCATCGATATCGGATTCTCCAACTGGGGACTGGCTTTGGTGCCCATTTCGCTATACACCATGACCAAGTCATCGACCATTGTGTTTATCCTGCTCTTCGCCATCGCTTTGGGACTGGAGAAAAAGGTGAGCAAACCTGGAAACCCTTTACCATACATAAACTTTCGGATATAAACTTTCTGAAACTTTGATATAATAATAATATAGTATATCAAGAATAACCATTTAAATAGCTTAAAGTTTCGAGTTGAAGAACTTTTTTTGTAGACCTTTATCTTAACAGTTCTGTTTTCAATATAAAAACAAATCTGAAGACCATTAACAATAGAAGATTTAATTATAGAGAACTTTCAGTTGTATAAGTATAATAATATTTCGTTATGTTTTTTATTTTTATAAGCCTCAATAGAAGAACTATCTAATATTTACTGTTTAAAGTTATAATAATATGTGAAACCATTTTAATGTATATATAGATAGACAGTGTTTTTGAATTATTGAGAACGTTTAATGATATGAACCCATATAAATGTATATCTTGCTACTCGTCGAGCTTAATACGCTTTTCTGTATAACAATTACCTTTATCATTTTGGTTTCAATTATATTAATGAAAAAAATCCCCATATCTATAAAGAACTGATAAAACTGCACAATTTGTTAAGCTTGTTATCAAATGTTAACGATTATTTTCTTGTGTGTCAACTCAACTTTTTCAAAGTGGGTTCAACAGGTATGATATGTAATACATTTCTTATTGACTTGGAACTAAATACTACTACATGCTCTTCCTAATTATATTGATAGCCCAATAAAATATTTCTTTCTATCTTGCTGTTATTTTCTAAATCAAAACAAAATTCCAATTAATGAGTAATCATTATCTAAAGATAAAATGAAAATCAATATGTATTAAAGTGTTTTTGTTGATTACCAGATATTTGTTACCAACTTCATATATGAATATAACAAGTTTGTTTTACTTTTAGATAAGGAATAATTTATTAATTTATAACCATGGGGTGATGTTGCTTTTATTTTTAATGCATATACTTATCAGCTAGATTATACAAAATGGTTATAAATAGCTTTAAACAGGTTGGATTTATGTTTATTGTGTTTATCCAAATCAAGTTAGGTTTATGATCTTAAAAACATTATTGCTATTTTTAAAACAGTTTTAATTTAGTTCAACTGTTTAAAATCAATATAACAATATTTCATTATTTGTAAAAATTCCTCAAAACCTTAATAATGTCTCTTTATTATTATGTTTATTCAAATCCTATGCAGCATTTAATAATTATACAAAGTTAAAAATTATAAATAAATCCAACAAATAATTGAGATAATTCCCAAGATTTCAAAAGTGACTTAAACTTATTAGGGGTATAGTGAGGTTTCTCCAAAATGCGTTGCAGCGAATGTGATTTTTTCGCACCCCCATAAAGATGATTGTGATTGATGCCATTATTTACTTTCAGAGCTGGTATCTGGTGTCGATTGTGGGCCTGATAGGCACTGGGCTGGTGATGTTCACCTACAAGTCCACGCAGTTCAATGCCCTGGGCTTTTTCTTCATTCTGTTTGCCTCGCTGAGCA
Organism: Drosophila elegans; assembly: GCF_018152505.1. NCBI lineage: Eukaryota > Metazoa > Arthropoda > Insecta > Diptera > Drosophilidae > Drosophila > Drosophila elegans. Next base: position 1,757,350 of record NW_024545578.1, read on the forward strand.
GCGGATTGCGATGGAGTTTCGCACAGTTCATAATGCAGAAGTCAAAGTTGGGATTGCACAACCCCATCGACATGATATACTACATGCAGCCGTGGATGATTGCCTCGCTGTTGCCTCTGGTTATGGGAATCGAAGGTGGGTTTCGAGCAGGTCTTACTATGTAGCTGATAAGAACGAGGAAGGCCAACTTTGAGTATTTTTTTCATCGCTAAATATATTGGATATAAATAGTGAAAATATGCATCTAATAACTCCATGTACATTTTACAGGTCCCAAACTTATAGAAGTGTTGGCGGATCTGCACAATCATACCTCAACTAAGATAACCTGGGCCATTTCGAGGATTACAGCTGGCGCTTTGCTGGCCTTCCTAATGGAATTCTCGGAGTTTTTGGTTCTCTGCAAGACATCCAGCCTAACGCTCTCGATTGCGGGGATCTTCAAGGACATCTGCCAGTTGGCCCTGGCTGTGACCCTCAAAAACGATCACTTGAGTGTGATCAATTACATTGGATTGGTCATATGCCTGGCGGGCATTGTGTGCCACCTGCTGCACAAGTACACCAGTATGAAGGAGACTCAGCGGCTGCAAAAGGACCTGCAGTCGGACAACGATGTGGAGGAGTCCACATCGCCGGGCGAGTACAAATTCAACGAGGGCGGCAGTGCCATTGTGGGTGTCCATGTGAAATCGCACTCCACGCTGACGGTGCCATTGCTGGAGCAAACCGATTCCGAGGACGATTCGGGTCATGATCCCAACAGCAGCAAACAGAACGCCTCCGATGTGATCTTCGATGTGCTGAAACGACGCGACATGCAGCGATGAAAGCCGATCTCGCTGCTCACATGTCCCTGTAAATGTTGTATAAATTCAAACGAACTCTATGTTTACAAAGCCACTTTCCCCACGAGAAAACTACTTACTAAACTACTGGGATAGCAATGCAGGTTTAAGTATTCAGTTAGTTTGAGATTTTCCACGATTTTCCCTTCACGCATTGCCGCTTTGTGCATTTGGCAGCTAGGCTAGACTTATGACATATATATCAAATTGAAAAGTGTGAGCTATCCTGGTACAAAAAACATTCCAAGGGACGAAATGTTATCTTTGGACAATGTAATATACTGTCATTTACTTTAGTTACTGAAATTTCAAGTTAAAATTACACCTTTTCCACTTTCTATACATATGAAACAATTTAATAAATCTGTTGCAACTTATTTTAAACTTCACTTCAATTTTGACTCATAAATTAATAACATTTGTCCAATGACGACTTTTAGTCCCAAAAACTATCTCGTTTTTTGTTCGTAAAAACTCGCCTCTTAAGTCTTAAATCCTATGTAAAAATAAGAATGCCTTAAAGACCTTTTTATTGTTCCTTAATCGCAAAATTTAACTGTAAACCCTCTTTTAGTTATAGAAAGTTTTGAATTTGACCAGCTCACAAAATGTCTGATACAATTAAACAAGGGCCATTGTTTTTGAAGCAAATTATAAATAATGTCTTTATTGTTTTTAGTTGATAATGCTTCTTTTTTGTTGAGTTTTTGACATTGTGTATCCATAAGTTTATAACATAGTTTTCAAATATATATTAAATATAATATACTAAAGCAGAGTATAACGATTACGAGATATGTTGGGTGGTTCAAATCAATTGAACGGAGACATATCTTTGTTCGATTTTTTTAAGGCACCTTAAAACTATTTGGTTTAGCTCCAAATTGTATTGGTTTCGAGTTTTTTAGGTTACTAATCTAGGGTGTTGGGTTCAAATCAATTGAGCAAGGAAATATTTGTGTGTTTACGTTCTTATTTAGGCACCTTGAAACTGGTTTTGACTTTTAAGGTTTCCTAATCTATGGGTTCATAATCAACTTTGGCTTGTTTTAGGGCCGGCTGTGTTTCGCCATTATCTTCGATCCGCGAACGTTTAAGATTCGTTTGAGCTTCGGAAGCCCTTGAGTCCTGCATCTGAACAGTGATAATGTTATAGGTGCCCACTCCCACGCTGACCACTTCATCGGAGACCACCAAATCCGTGCTTTCAGTGAGCGATTGCTCGAATCCTGAGTCGGGACTAGATAAATTCTGGTTGCTTTCTTGGCCAGAGGAGGAAATTTCGCAAATGGGCTGGATGGTTTGGTAGAAATGGTAGCCGGCTATCACTTCTATGAAGGGCTCCACCTGGGCCTCGGTGTAGGCGGTCAATCCGATGAGGTAGCCCGACCAGCGCTTCACCCCGCTCACCTGTCGAACTGCTGCAATGCAGGCGGCGGCCAAAAGTGAGGGTGGTTCATTGGCAAATCTGAAAACTAAGGGGAGATGTGTTCTATTATAAGTTTCTCACAGTAAATCATCCACTCACTGGTCAATGTATAATCCGCCATGCGGAGCAGCAACTGCGCCAAACTGGCCAACATTTGTTCGAAGCTTCCATATCGCTGATATGGATGGAGATTCTGGTTCCTCTCGAAATCGTCCAGCATCCTAGTGTAGGCCGCGAAATCGCAGCGAGTGAGGAAACTGCAGGCGAAGAGCTCCACGAAACTGGCCGTTGTGGGACGCACTAGCTCGAAGTTGAGGAAGCACAGCAGCTTCCGCTCCACAGCCTTGTACTCGAAGGCTGTGTAGGCATTCCTCACCAGCTGGTTCATTTCGCTGTAGCGCGGTATAAAGGCATCGGTGTTCTCGATCTGGGCTGCAATATGGAGGCAGGTGAGCGCCACCAAAGACAGCTTGTCCACACGGATTTTGTAGTGGTCCGAAAAGCGATCCATGTAGTACATTCCTAGAATTATCAGGACATTTTAAATAAATTTCACGGTGAATTCAATAGTTTTTGAACTTTAAAAAATCTTTAAATACGGCAATTTGAGATATTCTAACTTATTAAAGACCATATTTAATAAATTTGGAATTAGGAAGGCTCTATAGTACAGTGCACATATAAGTAAGAAGCACAGCAATTTAACTTGTAACTTTTGTTTTACAAAATATTTAATTTAATGAAAGAATATCACTATCACACAATAAGGAATTTTACCTATTTGATATTTTAGATAACATTGAGTTTACATTTTTATTTTCTTTTCTATAAACTACTTTAAGAGTGCAGTTACTAAGATTTTTCTGTACTTCTTCAAGCTTTTTAACAGTTAAAATGATTAAATTTTAATTTAAATTAAAATTTCTTAGTTATTTGAAAATAGAAGAATCTTTTGGTAAAGATCTACAGCAATTCAAGTTATAGCGCTTTTACCGAACAATATTCCTTAGACATCTCTTATATTTCCCGTTAGGGAGGCTCTACTGTAGTGGCTTACCCAAATGCAAGGCACATCGACTGAGTTTGTGTGTTTTGGCCACCATTTGGAGCAACTCCAGCATCTTTTGGCGTTCATCAATTTGCGGCGAAAGAAAATACATCGGCAGCCGACGCTTTTCCTGCTCTCTCATTGTGAAAAATATATCCCGGGCATAATCGCTGAGCCAATGGGTTTTTGCCAGGCGCTAAAGTTAATGAAAATGTGTAAGTCCATTGGAATAAATACCATTCCATTAAATTCCTTTACCTCGTTTTCAATTTGATAGCGATTCTTCTCCGATTTTTCATTGACCACAAAGATGTTTTCTTCGGCAGCCAGGTTCTGGTCCATTCTTTTGCAATTTCCTGATATTAATCTTTAATTATTTCACTATTTAACCAAGAAGTATGCGAATAACGAAGAGAAAACAAAACACGTAAAAATATGGCGAGGATAACGGCGCTTGCAAGTGCAGAGTTGCCAGACTTAAGAAAGCTTGAGATATAACCTAATTTCCAAAATGGCAATATTGCGTTAGTAAAACGCAAAAGCCTGTTTACACCTATCGTTATCGGAATTAACGCGGGATGACCGTTGACACATAGCAAACTCAAGTATATGCGTTCGACTGAAGAAATAAAGCGAATTTGTTCTTTGATTTCTAAATGAAAATTCCAAATAAATTGAAAAAGGAACTGTAAAGACAAAAAAATTATATTTAAAACTTCTACAAAAAAATAAAAATAGTACAAAGCTAATTAATTAAAATTTAATAATATTAATATGCTCGTTCGATCTTTTTTTGTATAAATAGAAGCATAGAAATAGGGTATTGTGAATAAGTAAACCCCAATAAAATGAGTTTATCATTTGAGAAATTTCAAAATGTTCCTTTTTTTATTTGTTGAATCCACTCTGACGTACTCAATAAACTGAGAGGTATACCAATCCACGAGCCAACTTTAGGTACACAAGTTATAATCCCCAAAATATTTGGCTGCGAAATAAAACCACTGTGTTTTCAACCTTTTTCGAATATAAATATATATTTATTTGGAATCGGAGGTCACTTTGAGTTCTTAAAAATGTATTATATAAATTCGGCAAATATCTTTGATTTCTCAAACAAAACAAAACCCTTGTTTCAATTAAATCCAACTCAATTGGAAAAAATTTATTGTCTAATATGCACTTGTCTGGTAGACTTAAGGATATTTGGCAATAATGTTAGGGGATGAATGTGTCGATATCTTCATCCTCCTGATTAACGACAGCTTGTGGCAGTTCACATCCAAAGTAGGCGTTGTTGTTGGCACAAAATAAGATGAGTTGCCGCCAACATTCGTCGACGGCCAGGAGATAAGGATTTCCGAAGACAATCATCATGGCTCGAGCCCGGGAAATGGCCACGTTCATACGTTTGTTGCAACGTACGAATCCCAGAGATAAACGGGCATCAATCCGCAGGATTGATTCAGTCGATCGCACTGTGGAAATCAGCATTATGTCGCGTTCCTGGAAATTAGAAAATGGGCTTGTTAAGAAGCAAATTCAGGAGTTCTCCGACACCCCGATCCAGACGCACCTGTCCTTGAAACTCCTCGACGGAGCCAATCTTCGGCATGGCCACATCGGTGCCAATGAACATGTTGCGCAGCATCTTCACCTGCTTCACATAGGGCGTGAGTATGCCGATCTGTTCCGGCGTCACATTGGCGCGATACAGGGCAATGGTCATGAGGAACACCTCCTTTACCTCTTGCGGATTGAACCAGGATGGAGAGTCCGCTTCCTGCCTATTCTCGCCAGTGATTCCATAGAAGAACGTGCCATGCGCCTGCGGCATATCCTTTTCGGGCTCGAAAACCACACGTAGTTTGGAAAGTAGCTGACATTCCCGCGAATCCTTTTCGGAGACCATCGGTATCAGTTCGTCGTCGTAGAAGAGCTTGCTGTAAGTGCTCACAATCGAAGGCAATGCCCGGTAGTTGTACAATAGCTTGGTCAGCACGGCGGGATTGTAGCCCGAGCTATTGGGATATCGCTGAAGATCCTTTCGATAGGGCGAACGTTCCAGCAATCGCTCCAGAAAGGACATCGAAAATCCCCTTTCGCCCGCAAACTTATTGATCACAACGGCCTGCAGCTGGCGAGGATCTCCGGCCAGAATGACTTGACTGCGTTTCTTGGTGAGCATCACAATGGGCACCATTGTCTCCGGTTCGGTGCATTGCCCAGCCTCGTCGAAAAGTGCGTGGGTAAAGTGTCCCGTCGGGAATCCCATTTGCAAAAAGTTACCCAAAGTAGCGCATGTGGAGATGGTGATTCGGTGACTCCCAATGAACTTCATCTGGCAGCGCAGTTTCAGTCCCGATTCGGTGGTCACCATCTGCGGAAAAACATGGTAAACTATAGTTTGTGTCATTTCAAAAGGATATACTACTCACAGAAAAAAAAACATGTTTAAAATCAACAAAGAAAAAATGTTACAATATTTCAGTTTGTAAAATTAAAAAAGAACTATTATTTGTGCCATTAGAATAGGAAAAACAAATTGACTTGTAAAAAATTTTTTTGAAAAGAATAGTTAAAGAACGACTGATTTGGACAATTACTATGTTTCTGTGTTCTTAAGAATTTTGTTAATAAACTTATATTTTAATGGCAATTACCTACATTCTATAGGTTGTTAGAGATTCTAGTGCTTGACTTTGCATGATATTTTTCTGGGTGTACTCACACTGTCCTCGCAGCTGCCGACCATTCCGTGGTCCACCGTGGCACAGTAGCTCATCAGTTCGGGCGGGATTGCATCCCTCTCCACTTGATTGTGCGACACAAGACGGATGAAATCTCCCGGCAGCAACACATTACAATCGATCAATCGCTTGGTCACCAAATCCGCTGAGCTATTCGAGGGAGTTCCCACCAAGATCCGAGCACCTGGTAGATTCCGCACCAATTGCAGTATGGTCTCCACAAGCGTCACCGTTTTTCCAGTGCCCGGCGGGCCAAAGATCACATAAGGAATGTCTTCTGCTTCGCCTTTTAAAATATTATAAACAGCCCGCTTTTGGATGATATTGAGCGATGGATTGTACCAGGGCAATTTCGAATCGTACAGGTACATATCTTCACCCTCCATTCGCACTTCCAGCTGGGGATTCTCGCGCTTGGTCACCTTGCTGGGGAACAGAAAGTGTTCGCCCATCACGCTGCCAATTTTCGAGACGGCATGGTGCTGCTTGCGAAAAGTAAAGCGGGAGAAATAAAACTCCAGTCGGTAATCCTCTCCGTTGTATTTCTGCTGGAAACTGGCGTTGAACTTCAGCAGTACCCTGTTGAAAAGCACCTTGTGGATGATGCCTTCGTAGCATTTGTTTTCCTTGGAATCGGCATCCGCCCAGGGATTTATGGCCCGCACTACATCGCCCACGACCAGCGATGGACGACGCTCGGCCAGATTCTCGATCTGCAGCGACAGGAACTCCCCGTCTCGCTGGAAATGGGCTCGATCCCGGTCGAAGTTGCGGAAGCTCACAAAGCATTCGATCTCCTCCAGGTGCAGGAACAAACCCCAACGCTGCACATAGTTGCGAAAGTCCAGCGGTTCCTTCATGCTGGAATAGTGCTGCTCCAGAATATCGCACAGTTCCTGGCGCCGTTCAACGGTCAAGTAGATTTTACGCAACTTCTCAGGAACCTTGAAATTATCACAAAAAAAAAAAAATTATTTAAAAATTGTTTAATCAAAATCTTAATTTACATTGCGTACAATTTTCTTGGGTATATTATTGGGTATATTATTATTATAATACAATAATAAACAAGTTCTCTCAAAATAAATCCCAACTTTTTTAAACATTTTTTTACACTTTATGACACTCTGTCCTAGATTTTTTAAGAAGAGTTTATAGTGCTTGGTTATTAACGTAAAAAATGGTCTGAAATTCTTGTTCTGAGTTTAAATTTTGTGTTGAGACCTACTCACCTCAAAGAAACCCAAGCGCAGGGCCAAAAATCTGCGCTTGGTGACCACGTGTTCGCCCGGGACCACATCCATCTTGTTGGACCACACTTGGTTGGCATAGAAGCGGGATCTCTGGTGGATCGTGCGTCCGGTTGCCATCAGACTTTCGGCGGCTATTAGTCGCCTCTCGGCCTCGGCGGCTGCCTCTTTGGTTTCGCAAACGATGACCGTGAATGAGCGCTTAACTCTAAAACGACCAAAGTTCAGCTCGTATTTCTCGTTGGCTTCGCCCATAAACTGGGTGTGAATCTCGAAGACTATTGTTTTTTCGACGCCGCATTCAATTTCCATGGGTTCCAGCGGTTCCTTCACGCTCAACTGGGATTCACTGTCGTTCGAGACAACGATGCTCTCCAGGCGGATCATCCTGTTCAGATTGTTGCTCAGTTTCAGCGAAATTGTGTGTTTCTGCCAGAGCTCAGTGGTGATGAAGCGGTTTGCTCCTGTTATCGAGACTGCATGTCCGCTGCTCGAAGATCCTGAGTTACTACCCTGGGACATAACCCTCGTTTCTCCAAAGTTCTTCTCCAGGGGTCTAAGTTTAATGGCGCGTCTCGTGAATTTGGACTGGAAAATAATAAAGATACTTTAGTTAAGGAGAAAATTCTTATGGCATTAAATTATTATTCCTGCAACTTACATACTGACACTCGATGAGATCGGCGAGAACAAAGTCACCCAAGTGGAGGTCTGTTCCCGTGGGCAGGTCCGTTTTTAGGACGTAAATTTCCGGACCCAGAAGCGCCAGATCCGTGTAAACGCGCTCCACAACACACTTCTCAGCCTCTTCGATGCGCGTGGGAAAGACCTTGGTCACCTGCAGAATTTCACCCTGTTTGTCCACGAAACCGTCGTCCAATTGAATGTTGCACTCCAGGCGCACGCGATCCCCTGTCTTGGGAATGAAGGTCATCTCTATGTTGTCCAGCTCCACAGTGAGTTGTCCATATTCCGTCTCCACGTCGATGGAGGAAGCCAGGCGCTGGCGAATCAGGCCCAGGACGCTTCTTATCTGGGTGTTGAAATAGGTGGGCTTCTCGTCCTTCAGTTTGTCCACAGCTTCATCGATCTGAAAAGGATTCTTTAAATTTGCTTTCTGGGTTTATTCAAATGAAGTGCCCACCTGAATATGGTTTGTATCCTCCCAGTTTTGCTCCAGGATGCGTTTCACCTTGACCACTCGTACGTTCTCCTCGTGCTCCTGCTGATAGGTTAGATATTCCACCACACAACCGACATGCAACTCCAGAAATATATCCTCTGCCACCTTACTATCGAAAAAATGGACCTTGTCGATGGCTCCACTGTTGCTGGTCAAACTGGTGATCACTCCCTTTCTCGATGAACAGTTTCCTATTTCCATACGTGCGACTCCCTGCGTGAGTTCACCCATCTTGTTGGTAATAACGCCATCCATTTCGGATGGATTCGCCTGACGCTGCCGATCGATCTCCTCTTCCAATAGCTTTTGGTCCAAGAAGCGATTCTCCTGCTCCATACGCTCCTCAAGAAACTCCCGCTCGCGATCCGCATTGGCGAAAAGTTTGCGAACGAGTGTCAACATTTTGGGGTTTAGGGTTTATGGTTTTGGGTTCTATTTTTATTGAGCGGGTTTCTTGTCCAGACTGTCGTACATCCAGTCCGTTTCGCTGAGGTAGCCCAATTCCTTGCGCAGATTCTGCAGACGTTTCAAATGGCTCTCTGTCGAATCCACCTCCTTTCCGCCCTCGGCTTCGCTCAGTTGCGCCTTGTCAGCGCTGATCTCTGGTTTCTTAGCCTGAAATTGGGGAAATTGGGGACATAAGTTATTATAAACATTTGTGGGGGCTCTGCACACTGACGTTTCGGAAACCGAACACTCAAGTATCCTACAGTTTTCAATCTTATAATCGATTCTAGGATATTTCGAATTTACAATCGCCATTAAGGTTCGAAAAATGATCCGTCCACTTAAGAAATGCTATAAAATATATATAAGGCCTTTGAGGTGTACACAATTTTTAATCTCAAAAATAATAGCTTTTCATGGAGACTTCGAAATAGGGTACTTTGAGTTATGGACCGAAATCATTCGGTATCAAATTAAAGTGAAAATAAGTGTGGGAATCGGAAGGGTCAACAAACAGTAGATATCACTACAAAATTTTATTTAACATAGATTTTTTAATCAATTAGTTGGTAATTATACTAAGCATATTTAAGGGATCACACAAAATATGTATTAAGTTAGCAATATAAAGAGCATTTAAAACATTAGGGCTTGTTCAAAAATTACAAAATATGAAAGATCGAAAGATTAAAAATATGTTAAATTAAGCTTTTCAAAATTTGTTTTGTTTGCTTTTAACTACTTGAATCGGGTCTGCAATTTGTGTTATCTTAGAGATTTAAAACTTAGCAACATTGTTTTTAAGTCGCGTGTTTAGTTTAAAATAAAATCTTTGTTTAGATTTAAACCATATTTAATTTTCAGTGTAAAATTAAGATAACTGTAAAACTTTCAAAATTAATATCAATGCTGCCGCTTTTACAGTTATCCCTTTCAATAGTCTTCTCTTTCGCACTCACACAGCAACATACTGATTACAACAACAAACCTCCGTTTCGGTGGATTCTACAGGAATATTGGACGCCGTACCACTCGTTGATGCTTCTTCTTTAATCGTAATACTTCCAGACGCTTCGCTAGACATCCTCCAATCCCCAATTCTACTGGAATGCCAAGCTATACTTAAAGAAGAGAGGAAAGTTTACAGTTTCCAACCGGCTTTTGCCGATTTTACTGCCGGCTTTTCATTCTTCCTTTAAACTCACATAAATTTGCAACGTTCTTGTATTAATGAATGAACCTTTATAGAATTTACTATAAATCAGATAGTAAATAAATGCACATTCAAAAAAATTCTGAATAGAAATTAAGGGCAAACCGTCTTCCTCTCCGCGAACTTTTTAAGCAAAGGAATTTTAGTGTGGCCCCATCTTGAACTCTAGAAAATACCTATGCGGCTTTGCAGTATATACTTAAAAAGTATACTTCTGTATACCCTTAATGAGGGTATTACAACTAAGCTGTGCTAAATATCCGCATATCTGTTTTTAATTAAAAAATGTTATTACGAATTTTATAACCCTTCATATATTATTTGTGCAAATTTCAACATAAATTGATGATACCGTTTTTTTTTTGCTTTTTGCTATAACTTTTAGGATCAAACATTACAATCAGTTAAATGTCATTAATGCATAACCAAAAACCTGTCAGAAAAACAAAAATTATACTCCAAATTATTTAAACTTATACCATCGATGTGATTTTAAGAATTTAATATTATGTTTAAAACTTCCGACCATTAAATTCGTAAGAGACCTCTGCGACACATGTGACGAATGTATTATATATAAAAATTCAAAGCTAATAAATGGTCCACCATATAGATTGCACGCCGTATAATTTTTAGTCGTCAATGAAGTCCAATAATATTTTCAAACCGATCCACATATAAATTGGTGAATCAACAACTCAAGACGTCGTCTAAATATTTGTGATGAATAGAAATACATATTTACTACGGCGATAAATGGTCCACCCTAAAAAGGGCACGCCGGCGCCTTGGCAAATCTGGTTCCAAGACAACTAAAAAGCGACGGTAAATAATAAAAAGCTTAATTTAAACATAGATCTAGAGTAACCCCAATATACAATTGAAAACTTCTACTTATTTTAACAAAGTTTTTATAAAAAAAATTGTAACCCAATTTTTACAACACATTTTGCTTCTATTTTTGCAAAGTGAATTTTTTAAATTATATATTCTTTCAACGCAATATGAGGTCGGGGCTAACAGTTACATAAATAAATGATGCATTTAGAAAGCTATACCAATAGGTGGGTGAAATCAAACAAATAACCATATGTGGTCTTGTAATTAAAATTGTTTAAATTTTCTTCAGGGATTATGAAATTTTGATTTTTTAACCCCATCAGGATTGACCTGATGGATCGGGGGTCATACACTTTTGTAACATAGCTTTCTGAAATCCAATATACCTCGCATGTGCACAGCAAAGGGTATGCGATAATCGATAACTTGTTTTGTGATTTTCAGTCGAACCACCGAACGGTCACACTGAAACCCCCCCGCGTCCACCCATTCGTCCAACGTGTTTGTGTGCAAAATTTCTACGGTTAAATAAAAACCGCTTGAAAATTGGCCAGCCACCGTGCCAAATTCAGGATTAGAGTGCCTCGAACCGCAGGATTGGGATCACGACCGGAAGATCAGCAGATCAGTAGCAGGACAACTAGGAGCACCCATCCAGCAGAAAAGTCCTACTCCTCAGTTTTTTTCTCTCTTTTTGACTGCCAAGGCGTCACTTTCAGCAGTGAATAACCCAGGGTTCTTGGTTTTTGGCCAGCGGAGGAGCATCGTGTTGCAGTCGCAAACGGGAAGATGGTTAAAGCTAAAAAGGGCAAGAAAGAGATACTGACCAAGGTCGAAGGCGGCTCCTCGGCGGATGAAATGTGAGTGTCTGCCAACCACCTGCCAAGTTGGCAAACTTTCTAAAGACCATTGCATTTCTTTCAGCTCCGATGTGGACAGCGACCAGGTGAGCCTCAACAACAAGAAGAACCAGCCCCAGAAGGGCAACAAGGCCGGCCAGGATGATGTCCAAACATTGACCAAAGGTGTTGGCAAGCTCAGTGTCAAGGGAAAAGGCAAGGCAGCCAAGAATGAGGACTCCGATGACGGGGAAGTGCTGGCCCCTAAGGGTAAGCCCGCCAAAAAGTCCGCATTTGAACTGCTAATGGACGACGACGATCAGGATGAGCCGGCTGCCCAGGAAAGCCAGTCAGAGGAGGAGGAAAAAGTGGTTGCCAAACCGCAGAAGCAGGAAAAGAAGGGCAAGAAGGCCAAACGCAAGGGCAAAGACGATGACGATGAAGATCTGGACAGGGTTTTGGCTGAACTTCAAGCAGAATACGCTGGAGAGGCTACTCCTGCCACCGTTGTCTCCCCCGAAGAGCTGGCCGATGAGTTCTCCAAGAAGAAAAAGAACAAGAAGCAGGCTAAGCAAGCTCCTGCCGCGGAAAATGCTGGAGAGGATGAGGGCAGCGATGATAATGAGGAGGGCAGCACCATGAAGTCGGCTGCCCAGAAGAAAAAGGAGAAGAAGGAGCGCCAGAAGAGGGAGGCTGCTCTGGCCAAGCAAAAGGCAGCCACGGAACCCAAAGTGAAGACTGTAGAGAAACCAGCTCCCGAGACAGAACCTCCAGCTCCCGAGGAAATCCCAGTGGAGGTACCCGGCGATGAGGAAGATAAGACCAGCAAGACCCAGAAGAAGAAGGGCAAAAAAGATAAAAAGGCCGAGGTCGAGGAGGAGAAAAAGGACACCAAGAAGAAGGGCATGTCCGCTGCCATGGTGGCCGCCATGCAGGAGCAGCTGAAGAAGCGCAAGGAGGAGGAGGAGCGCCTGGAGCGCGAGGAGGCCGAGCGCATACGTCTGGAGGATGAGCGCGAGGAGGCCCGCCTGGAGGCAGTGCGTCTGGAGGCGGAGAAGAAGGAGAAAAAGAAGCAGCGCGAGGCGGAGCGCAAGGCTCGCCTGAAGGCCGAGGGCAAACTGCTCACCAAGAAGCAGAAGGAGGATCGGGCCAGGGCACAAGCTCTGCTGGAGTCTCTGAAGGCCCAAGGATTGGAGATTCCCGATCCCAACGACAAGCGACCCACGCGACCAGGTGATTTGGCTTACTCTGCGCTTGTTATAAGCAGGAAATTGCAATTTGTTACGGCTTTGTGATCTGGGTTTTTAGCCAGTAATTAATAATTATATTATTATTAATATTGCTAGTGATCTCCATCATTAGATTTTTTACTTAGTTATATTTGGTAGTGAAAGTTATATTTAAAATCTGCATATGTTCATAAACTGAATAACATTAGTAGAAAATTGTGCAACACGTTTTATATAAATAGTTAAACTTTCTCTTTAAATTTGTATGCAACTGTCGGCTCTTCTTGATTTCTTTGTTTCCGTGTTTAAACTGCTACATTTTTTATTGTAATGGTAATTTAATAGTAATTTAAATGTCATATGAATTTTGGCTTTTATAAAAATTTTTTATACATTCAAGTTTTAAAGAAACCTCTTTTGACTGAAAGCTTAAACTAATAACGTATTTTTAAGTATTTATTTAAATATCTTTACTTAAATGTCTTTATTTTGTATTATATTATTTTGCTTTTTAATCTTTTTATAACTTAAAACCAAAACTACTAATCTGTTATTAAACTTAACTTTTAGTAAGAAGTATGTTAGTTTATTTTTATAAACAACATACCACAATTCAGTAAACATAATATTTTCCCGCTTTTTGTCACCATATTTAACCCAGTAATCCTTTCCAGGAACCCGCATCCGTCCGAACAAGAAAAAGGGTCCCAAAGAGGAGGTCGCCGAGGAGGAGGCCAAGGCGGCGGAGGCCCAAGCGGCTGCCGCTGCCGCCGCTGCAGCTGCGGCCCAAAAAGTCGAGGAGGAGGTGGTCAAGGAGAGCTGGGATGCCACCGACAGCGAGGCGGAGCCGGAACCCGAGGAGGAATCCTCGCAGGCCACCAACAATGGCAAGGCGGGCGACGAAGAGGATGAGGACACCGACGAGGATAACGATGACGATGAGGATGACGATGACAGCGATGATTCCGATGAGGAAAGCGATGACTCGCAGGAAAAGGAAACGGCACTGGCCAATGACCCGGAGTCACGAAGACTACGCGCCGAAGCCAGAATCCTTAAGCGTCAGGAAGAGGCGGAAAAGAAGCGAACCACCGATGAGCTGCGGGCAGGAGTGGTCTGTGTCCTGGGACACGTAGATACGGGCAAAACCAAGATCCTGGACAAGCTGAGGCGTACTCATGTCCAGGACTCCGAAGCGGGTGGCATCACACAGCAAATTGGAGCCACAAATGTGCCCATCGATGCCATCAAAGAGCAGACGAAATATGTGAAGTCCGCTGTTGGCTTCGAGCATCGCTTGCCTGGCCTGCTGATCATCGACACACCTGGCCACGAATCGTTTAGTAACCTGCGGAACCGAGGTTCCTCGCTCTGCGACATTGCCATCCTGGTGGTGGACATTATGCACGGCTTGGAGCCACAAACCATCGAGTCCATTCAGCTGCTCAAGAAAAAGAAGTGCCCATTTATAGTGGCCCTCAACAAGATCGATCGTTTGTATGATTGGAAGCAGCTGGGCCGGCGGGATGTGAGGGATGTCCTGAAGGAGCAGGCGAGCAACACACAGCTGGAGTTCCAGCAGCGCACCAAGAAAGTGATTTTGGAGTTCGCGGAGCAGGGATTGAATGCGGCCCTCTTCTACGAGAACACAGATCCCAAGACCTATATTTCACTGGTGCCAACCAGTGCGATCACGGGCGAGGGCATGGGCAATCTGCTCTTCATGATCGCCGACTTCTGTCAGAACATGCTGGCCAAGCGTCTGATGTACTCCGAGGAGCTGCAGGCCACCGTGCTGGAGGTGAAGGCACTGCCCGGCCTGGGCACCACCATCGATGCCATTTTGATCAATGGCAAGCTGCGCGAGGGCCAAACTATGGTTGTGGCCGGCACAGATGGACCCATTGTCACGCAGATCCGTTCGCTTTTGATGCCACAGCCCATGAAGGAGCTGCGCGTGAAGAACGCCTATGTGGAGTACAAGGAGGTGAAGGCCGCGCAGGGCGTCAAGATCGCTGCCAAGGATCTGGAGAAGGCCATTGCAGGCATCAATCTGCTGATTGCCCACAAGCCGGATGAGGTCGAGATTTGCACGTGCGTTTACTTGATATATTTACTTCTAATTTGGGGTGCTTGTATTGCTTGTTCTTAGAACTGTAGAAATGTTTTGTTAGAAAATATTTAGTATAGTAGTATACAATTATTAATGTTGCTATTTTTCAAACAATTTTTGTTCCTATTAAGATACGTTTTTTTGTATTTTTTCATATATAGTTTATTTAGTTAATTATGACAGAACATTTTAAGCTATTTACCATCGATATAATTTTGGTTTTGGTAGTTTTTTATGTTATAAATGTTACTTGCTCTTCTTTATTTGTGTTTTTCAGAGATGAAGTTGCCCGGGAGCTCAAGAGCGCCCTTAGCCACATTAAACTTGCACAGACAGGCGTTCATGTCCAGGCTTCCACGCTGGGTTCGTTGGAGGCACTTTTGGAGTTCCTGCGTACATCTAAAATTCCGGTAAGTAATTTGCTACTTTCAACACTATACTTTGGTTTTACTACAAGACTTAAAAATGGAAAATGTCTAAATGCAAAAATCTTTAATACCTTCTGGTCAAAAAAAAAATTTAATATTTTTCTTCACAAAATTTTGGGATCAGTAGTTTTGTGTGTTAAGGGTGCGATATGCACCACATTTTTTTACCTTGTTTAATTTATTTAAGTAAAAAAAGTTCCTCTTCCCGTTGTAACAATTTAAGAGTCATTTACTTATTTTTAAGCTGTATGTTATATATAAAGTCGCAAAAGTTTGCTCTAAATTAAAAATAAACACATACTAGGATTGCCAATAACTTCCGAAAATTGTATTTACACAAAAGGCATATAGATGCAAACCAGATTTGGCATTACTTTCTGATAAATTGGTGGAGGCCCTTTTAAATCATCGTTATACCTTTCTGTTCCCTGCCAAATAATGGACCACACGTGCCCGTGCAACAAGTCCCAAATGAATAATAACCAAAACATGGGTGTAAAGAAAAATCGCCCCAAGAGAAAGATCTCAGACGAAGCGCTAACATAATTTAGCACCGTTTGTTTAGACAATTAGCCAAAAGAATATTTTCGGGGCAGCCACATAGATCCCAAAAACGGAGGGAGAGATAACCTTTTAATAGGTGAGCTCTGCAATTTATGTACACATTATTTATTTCTGCCCATGGCGGGATATTTCTAACAGCTCGTAAGTCGGGCGATAAACAAAATCTAGTAGCTAGTCGGAGAAACGGGAAAACAAACTAGTACGCAGATCGGAAAATTACCCATTTTCCCTGTCTACTTTTTGGCTATATGGCAAATGGAATTTGGGGCGGCGACAAAGTTGTCAATTTGAACTATAAATATTACATTTAAATGCATACAAATGAATTGTGTCAAATTCTTTTTTGGAAGTACATTTTTGTAGCATTCCTATTATAAACCATGAAAAAAAGATTCTTCACACAAATTCTTAAGCTATATAAAGCGTTTTGTTCAAAACTTATAATATTACATTTTATTGCTTACCAATTAATTGTATTAACTTCTTATGTGGAACAAATAAGCAATTTTTAAGCATTTTTATAATTAACCAGTTAAAAGGAGGTTCTTTTCGCGAATTCTTTAGCTCTTTCTGGCGAATTCTTAAGCTCCTCCCTTGGCTAATTTGGCTAATGAAAATGTCTAAATTTTGAGTTGGCCAAAATACTAAATATTAAATTGTAATGCATACAGATAAATTGTTTAGATTTTGTATTTGGAAATAAATCCGCAATTTTTATTAGCATTCTAATCGTTAACAATTTAAAAGACGACTTTTCTTGCGAATTCTTAAGCTCCCTCCCTGGCTATTTTTTCGATAGCTGGTAAATTGAGTTTTGGTGTGGCGACAAAGTTGTAAATTTTGTCGCTGGCCAAAAAACTATTTTGGATTTGGGAATTATGAGTGCGTGAGAAGGCGGGGACGACGACGAGATTTCTATGCTCCTGTCTGGCAGACTACGCCGTAAACATAAAAATGCGTATTTTTGTAAAATGCAAACCCGGCCGTTCTAGCCACCAAGATGATCATGGTGATGATAATGATGATCATGGGTATGATTCATGCCAAAAGAAGCCGAATGGCGGGCGCCCAGCCAACTGAACACGCACTGTAACCATTTCATTTCGCTGTCTGCCCCCCAGTCTCAAAGTCTCGAGAAGATTGAACACCCAACTAAAAATACTGGCCGCTCTATATAGCCACCATGTAGATACGCACACGCATTCGCAGATATATGTTTATTCCTATATATATATATTTATATTCCGTCGGTGTATATATATGGCAGCAGCGGATATGACAACTCAAATTCCAATTTAGCAAATATTTATTTTCTAGCAACGCTTCTTGCCCCTAATCAATTTCACACGCCTTAAATGAAATGAATTAATCGAGTTTGCTTGGCTTTTAATGGGAATTAGATAATCAGAAGTGTTCGCTTTATTTCATTTAATTTGTTTTTTCGCTTGCCTCAGCTGCGGAAATGTTGCAACGGAAGCGCGGATAAAGTGAACAAAACAATAAACAGACGAACACATATGGGCCATTTGATCCAAGACCCCGATATTTGAGCGTTCTGTTGTTTCAGCAATTTTCTGTTTTCCAGTTAAGTTTTTTTTCTGCCACACACTATTAGGGTGTTTATTTAGATTATTTCAAATAAAAGTAGGGACAGTTCTTTTGTAATAAATGAATATTAAATTGAAATTCATACAATTAAGTTGTTTTTAATTCTTATTTGGAAATAGATCCGGAATTTCTTAAGCATTATTTTAATTAAAAAGTTATAAGAAGATTCTTCTAAGTCTTTCATTTCCTTACCTAATTATAATAAAGAATTTATTTTTTACACGAATTTTTTAGTTTTGAAATCAATTAATTAAATCTTTAGTTAGCATAATAAAGGAAGATTCTTCTCACGAATTCTTAAGCATTTTTCTTGTGATTCGGCACTTTACTGTTAATATTCATACCTTAGTGGTATTAACTAAACACCCTACCTACATTTTTTTTTGTTTCTGCTGAAACTACAAGCTCATTAGCGACAGCAGCCCACATTTGCTAAGGTTTCCCACAGTGTCATCATCATCTCCATGTTGCCATCATTATCATCGGCAGGCCGCAACACTTTCCCAGGCCTTAAGGTTCCTATACGATACCAATACGATCCGGGCCGAAACGCCAACGCAATATAAAGCACACCGAGCTGAAAAACTATGCAAATTAGCCACCAAATGCAGCCACAGGGCGCGTGGTTGTGAACTGAATGAGTAAATGACTGAATGAATGAATGAGCGACTGACTGACTGAACGACGAGATGAGGCCAGGGACGTTTCAAGCCACAAAGGGGTCATCTTTCAGATATATATATATTCTAAATCTGTCTGTGGTAACACCTTGTATTTTAGGTGGCTTATTAAGTGGACTAATGGAAGTTGGCTATTAACATTTTAATGCATACTCCTTCGCAGTCTGTCTAAAGAGGTCTTACATTTACTGTTTTGATATTAAGATGTTCTTGTACAAGATGCCAGTTATTGTGGAAATTACTAAGATAAGATAATACAATACAGAATAAATTGAAATATTAAAATTTACATTGGACCAGTTGTGCATATATTTGTAAAAATTTGATTAATACAATTTGAAAGGAGAGAAAATTCATTGAAGAATTGCTTTCAACTGAGTATTTTTATACTTTTTTTAATGATATAACTATATAATTTTATTCTAAACCTTTTATATATGAGTTTAAGAGTTTTAACTTTTAAATTATCTAATCATATTTGTGCAAAAATTAATATATTTATATAAAATAGAAGCTTAAACTTGAATTTAATTCAATTTCTAGCTAATTTTTTTGCGATTTTCACAAACCCTTACAAAACCAAGCTCCGCTCCAGTTAAATTTGGACCATCTTAGCTTCCTTTTGTCTTTGCGGCCCACTGAAATAATTTCCAAGTCGTTTTTCTGAGTCGCGCCCATTAGATTTGGTATTGTTTTTTGGTGGACGTCCACTTGAACTCTTAATGAATGAATTAACAATTTCTGCAGTCGCATGCACATGTTGTCCATATGGCCGCGACGTTTTTGTCTTTTTTTGCTCTTTTTTTTTTTGCCCCACCACCGATTTTGTCACAATTTGGACGAAAAATTTGTCGCCGTCATGTTTACTGCGCTCGTTTCGAAAATCAATTATGGCCAGCTCACTTGACTGACTGACTGAGTGAGTGACTGACTGACTGAGTGAATGAGTGACAAACGGACAGAGTGACAGACTGTATATTCATTCATGATTTTAACCAGAGATGCTGACCATGTGGGCTCAAATCGACGACCACCGGTCGGCTACGTAACAAGTTTCGCCTTCATTTAAGCCAAATTTAGTAACTGGCTAACAACATTCACAGACACTCTCATAGTTTACCTTCTTTTTTTTTTTGGACCCCGACTATTGCTAATGCTATGTAAAATGCCATAAAACTTTATGGTTATCGCTGCCAGAGTCATTTTTCTAGGCACCCACATATACGGCCTTTTGGAATTGGATTCAAATTCAGATTCAGATTCAGCTTCGGTGCTTTTGCTTTGGCTTTTTACTTGCGTGGCCGTTGAAATACGAGCAGGGTTGCCAATTTATTGGCACTGCCAAACTGACGGCCGGAAATTGTCATTTGAGTGGTCGCTGCTGCTGCCGTTTTACAAACAAACAACAAAAAATGTCTAGAAAAACCGCGCAAAAGTTTTGTCTCGCTTAGCCCATTAATTTCTGACACGTCGCAGGTTGCGTTGATTGGCGATTTGGCAATCAATCTTACGCTTGCGGTGTTCCATTAATTGGTATTCAACCGATCTGAACCCTTAACGTTATCCGAGGCGTCAAATAAATCCACTCATTCCAAATGGGACATAAAAAGGTCAAACAATTGTAAATTTTACAAAATTTATTTGAAATATCTAAAGAATAATTTTTTTGTTTTAAATGTTTTTAAAAAAGACACTTTAAGTCTAAATGGGAAATGAAAATGTAAGGCAGATTGAAATGTAAAATATTGCTTACCAAATTTCTTTACGTTATTTTAAGAAAAGCTTTATTCAAAAAACGACCAGTTTTTAACTTTTTACAAAAAGATTTGTGTTAAGCTCATTCTAAAAAATAGGTATTTTTTATTTATATTGGTTCTATGATGTTTTTGAATTTATACTTTCCTTAAGCCTTAAAAAAACTCAGTTTATTGTTATAACCTTATTTGTTTGCCTGATTGAGTTTGTACGCCTGCTTAATTTGTGCATTCAATTATGGGACAATAAAGCCGCAAAAAAAAAAATAAGTAAGAGTATGAAAAAACCCTAACAAGTTCCCGAAAAGAGCAAAAATAAAAACAAACCAGACAATGAATTGCATGGAAAACAAATCAATTACAAATGTGTTGTGCTCTCCCTCTTTTATTTTATTTTTGTTTTTAATTGCATCCCACATATTGAGCTGCATTTATGGATGTGTTATATCTATAGTTGTTATTTGTTGTTTCATTCATTGTACAGAGACACAAACATACACATACATATGTGCTCGTACAATAATTCATTTCATTGATCAAATAAACATTTGCTATACATTTCGATAAATTAAATACACCCTTCTAGCCCCTTTGCACAGCAGGGCGTAACAGTAGCAATAACAACAAACACAATAAATAAAGTACAACAAGAGCAACTGATCAATGCCGCGTTTTCGATTCATTCATAAAAATTGATTGCACTAGTTGGCCCAGCAGTTCGTGGCCATGTGTTTTGCGCAGAGTGTGCGTCACAATCACGATTAACCATTACCCCATCTTTCATCAGCATCATTTTTGTATACCTCCTTTTTTATTTGGAACATATTATATTATTTTCAATTGGATTTCGTATTAAAAAATGTAACCTTATCCAAAAGTCTTTAAAATCTGTCCAGTTTCCAGACTACCCACTGGGAAACTGAATATTAATGTCTAATTCTGTCATAATTAAAAAATAAAGTTAAATAATAACAGATTATCATCAAATCCAAACCATATCAAATTTTGTAGATAACTGAACGAAATTAGACCCGATTTCTCAATGTCATGTTATGTTTTTTTATTTTTTGATAAATTAAATTTATTTAATAAATTATGCAGTACCATACACATTATCATATATACCATATAAATTATCAGCTTTTTAAACGTTTAAGACGTTAAGACCAAAATTGTGTTGGCGTTTTCCAAGACTTGCTTTAAAATAACAATGTGCAAGAAAAATGTATTCTCTGGGCCAAATAACAGAACTCGATAAAAACTCCATGTTAAAATGCATTTTTCCGCCTCCAGTCAACAGACATTCCTCGGTTACGTCATGGAAAATGTTTTCGCCAGATTTATGGTTCGTTGGCTGCACATTTTTATGATCGCCTGCCGGAAAAAGCAAGCCAAAGACATGAATGAGCGGCTGCTAGGCTGCTACCACTCTCCAATCACCCTGTCTCCCTCTTTGGGCCATTGCAAACACCGTTATGCATTTGGCCTGCAACTTCTTTATCCGTTTTCAGAGATGGCAAAACCTATATAATAATATAGGCCAACAAACTTCAATTTTTAAAATTGTTTGAAGCAAGAACGCAAATTCTTCAGCATTTTTGATTGACTGATATATAGGATTGGTATTTCTCTATTATTTCTTGAAGGAGAAATACGCGAATTTTTGAGCATTTTTGATTGATATATAAGAACTGGTTTTTCTTTATAATTTGTTGTTGGAGTAATAAATACCTAAAACACAATGAAAGCAAGTACAACAATTGTTAAACACTTGTTGTTGGCTTATATAAATTAAATTCTTCAAGTCATTTTCTCGAAATAAAATAAAATAAAAATAAAATATATTAATGTTGTATACCATCACTGTTGCTGTTTGCTGTTGATGTTGCAGTGTTGGCTTCATTAACATTTGCACCTCGTAGCCATCAACGGCCAAATATAGCGGTGTTGCTGCTGTCTGCCATTCATAAAAAGGCTGTTGTGTGTGCAACTCTCTCAGTTGGTTAGCTTGCTATTTGGCTTATACAACAGGCTGCATTTGCTTTTGCTGTTGCCGTTTTTGTACACCCGCAATGTGGCTGGGTTCATGTTCATTCATTCAATTTTGCAATCCACACACCACTCGCTCACATTTACCTGTATTTTCTTTGCACAACAATGCTTCCCGCAATTCTTTTTTGTCTTGTTGCACCTTTTCTTCAATGCATTTTTTCATGAATGAAAAAATTGCGCACTCAAAAATTGGCTAGACTCTGGCTGTCTTCTTCTTTTTCAACTGCCACTAGTGTTGGCAACTTTTAAGGCCGAAAGGAGATGCATTTTATTTTTAGTGCTTCGTGAAGTTCATTACTTAAAGAAGACATATGTTTTTTTTATAAGTTCAGGTATTAATCTGGTTTTTGCATTAAGTTACATACACATATTTTTAATTTTTTATTCAGCTAATTTATAATATACATAGTTGTCTTTTTTTGTAATACCGCGAATTCTTAAGCACACTTAGCAACATGTTACAACTTTTTTGTTATCTAAGGTTAAAAATAGTTAATTTATAATAGTAAATTTATAAAGTAGTTGTATTTTCTGGCCTAACGCGAATTCTTAAGCATCCTAAGCTGCTTGTTAGAACTTTTTGTAATTTATCTAAGGTTTAAAATAAAAGACTCAATTTGTAACATTTTCAAAGCCGACGTATTTTAGAATTTACAAAATTCTGAAAAGATTTAGTTTTTCTTATAAACGTTTTATGAATTTAAACTAAATGTTCAATTATATATCTAAATGTATATCCCTCATCTTTGCCAGATGCTTTATAACTGCATTTGGGTGAAAATGTAATTATGTGGCCATCAACTATTCCTATGCATTCATTGTGCTGCAGTTGCCTTTGCCATAATTGTGTGCCACTTGTTGTTGCTGGCTTTGGATTTGGTTTTGGTTTCGGGCTCAGATTCAGATTCAGATCCGTAGTCGTATACGTATTCGGAATCGGATTTTGGTAGGTGGGACAGGTGGGCAGACAGATCTACGCGGTAGTCCCTCAGTCAGCCGCAAATGTGTATGGCCAACGTAATTTGATTCCCACATGCATTTTAATTAAAAGTAAACAACAGAAAGTTTCGCAAATACAGCTCGTCATGCTCGGCGACTTGTCGTCCGTTTGGGGCCGCCATTTGGCACCGCACTTGCACGTTTGCATGCAAAATGCAAAATGCCAAACGCAGAACGCAAAACTATTCGAAACTATGCGAATCCACTGCCAACGGTTGCGGTTTTTTCGCCCACTCGCTGCAGAAGCTCTGCAGTTAAGATAATTAGCCACTTTTTGGCCGGCATATTCGCATTCGTCTGGGTGGACATCAATGTTAAAGCGCAGCAGGTGTGGAAATAATTAGCCGTATTGGACAGTTTTCTTTGCGAATTCTACCGCTTAAATGGAACTTTTTCTTCTCAAAAGAAAATTATTTAAATGTTTCTTTGTTTATTATTTAAAAAATAATTTGTATACATTTTTTTAATTTACAAAAATGTAAGTTTCTTTGTTTAAAGGGTTTTAAGAACTTCGTAAATAATTTATGTAAACATTACATCGCAGCAGGTGCGTTAATAATGGACCTGATTTTCGGTAGCCGAAATCTTAGCTTTTTAAATAAAAATGACTAAATTTAACCGATATCAATTTTATGCGTTTATAAAAATTTATTTATGAATTATATTTATTTATGAATTATATTTATACATTTAATTTTAATACAATTATCTAATATATTTTAAATAAGTTTTTTATTCTGTTCTTCTATAGTGATAACTTTATTTGGTATCACACAAATGAGTTTCAACTTGCGTTTTTTAATTTATTGACAACTCTACTCTTGTTATTTCTAAAATGATTAAATCTAAAAATATTTTAGGAATTTACATAATCCTAGTAAGTGTTTGTTTTTTTGCTGATTAAATTACGTTTTTATATGGCGCAAAAACTGCGCAATTAATGAGCAAAAAACAAAAATACCACGCAAATAACTTGGGAAAAATTGAAGGCATTTGGATGCCTTATGGCTAGATCGAGTAGCGTGACGTCTTCGTCTTCGGAGGCCCATTCATGAATAGTTCGACGGAGAGGGGTGTAAAATGCGACCCCGAAGAAAAGACCGGACCCAGAAAATGTCCATTGTTGGGTGCTAAACCCTCTCCTCCGCCTTTTTATGTTTTATTTTGTTTTTTTTTTTTTTTGGACGCTCTTCGTTGAATTTCATGAATGAATTTAATTTCGCTGCGGTCGTGGTTCTTGTTTTTTTCTCATGTTTAGCGTGTTTCGTAGTACTAGATGGGCATTACGGCGGTTTGGCAGGAAGGAAGTGAGGTAAGAAGCAGACAATGCCAATGTTTTCATTAATGCGACGCAGTTGCCAAAAACAACAAAAACAAATTGCCCCCAGGCAAGAAAAGAAAAAAATAAAAATAAGTCGGGGAAGGAAGCAATCTGAAGTTTCTATACCCTGCAAAATGAATTAGATAATATATATTTAAAAATACTTACAAATACAGTAAATAATTTTAAATGCAAAGGTAAACAAACAAAAGGGATAAGAAAAATTAATCAATAATTTTATTAATAAACAATCCTTTTTTCTCTTTTATAACATCCAAAAAGGTATTATAAATTTTCTTTTTTGATGACTTAAAATGATTATATCTAATATATAGCTTTTCTTTAAATATAATAAAATTAAAAGTTTGTTATTTAAGCTTGTGCAGATCTTTCCTGTAGCAAATGCAGCATATAGACATAAGATTTAAAAAAAAATTTAAAACAGGTAGCTTAAATCCTATTAAAAGTTATATATATATATTGATTAATAAAGTTATAAATTAAAATAGTAATGTTTAGAGCTTTAAAATGGAGAGAATAGCTTGCGTATCGAATATAGCGAATATATATGATTTGTTAAGTAAAACATAACCTTTCACTTAAACTATAATACCCTCTTTAAGAGTATAAAAACAGAAGGAAGGAAGAAACGGAAAAAAACAATGAATGAATGAGTGAACCCAAGTGAATGAGTAAATGAGTGAATGTATAAATGGAAAGGCGAAAACAAAAACAACAACGGAAGCAATTCTTCCTGCCCCACACACACACAGCTACACTATCACTCGCACACAAATGCACAGAGTATCTCTCAGATACTTTCCAGAGCTTATTGCTTAATTTTCATTCATAAACACGTCGCGACCGCGTTCTTTTTTGGAAGCTAAGGAAGTTCAAAATAATAGATATGTGTTTGCATTTAAGAAACCCAAAAGCAAAACGGAAGTTCACAAGGAACGTGCGGCATTTTCTCGAAATGAGCTCCAATTTTCCAATTCCGTAACGAAGGCTACCCCTCGACATTAATCAGCTGTTTAGGCTGTCTGTCAGTCAGTCGCGTCGACATATGCCATTAATTTAGTTGATTTTCATCAAAATTGGCATCATTGACGGCGTTTACCAAAAAAACTATAAACAATCGTTTTGTGCACTTAAAAAAATAAGTTTTGCTAAAGAAAAAGTTAAATTACTGATTTGGAAGTAGACTCTTATATCATATATATTTAAACGAAAAAGAAAATGCCCTAATCTTTATCAAGAATATTTTAAGAAATCCACTATTTATATTTCTAACACTGTTTTGAATATGTTTTATTAATATTCTATCAAAGTATTTGTAAGTGGGTTCAAACAAATGCAAAAACGTTTTAATCTTCATAAAGGATATTTTAAAAAGTCCCACTAACTTAACTTTTACACTTTTTGGATTATGTTAAAAGATTATTCTTGAAAGTGGGTTCAATTTTCTTTCCAAGCCTTTTTTGGTCAAAGAAATGTATTATTATTTTAATTTTATTCATGTTTAAATTTGGTATTTTTATTGGTCTACTAAATAATTTGTAAGATATTATCATTAAAATGCATTTACACTTTCTTATTTTAAAACTTTTTGTTAAGTGTACTCACCTGTCTTTGGTTTTCGCCCGTGTCATCGATAACATTGAGTGGCGTTGCCACTTGACGTCAGCAAAAAAGGAGCCGGCAGGTGGGTGGTGGGCGGTGGGCGTTGCCTTCCACCTTTGGCTTCCAAGCTTTCCTAATTAGCTCAACGTTCGTTTGCGTTGTCATTTGCCACTTACGCACTTCCCGCCCACAAATCCATGCGCAAAAGCACAGGCGAACCCATTTTTCTCATCTCCGATTTCTGGCTTTTCTGCCCGTTTTGCTGATGCCGATTGGGGAAATTGTGGAAATGTGGATTTGTGGATGCTGCTGCGTCAGTCACAGTCGCACGTACTGATTGTTCGTGCGAAACGATATTCAGCTGAAAATCGAACGCCGGCTGCCACGTGGAAAGCCCACACACCCACACCTTTTTTATCTCCCCTAGCAACCCACTGAAAATTAAATCAAGTAAAATTTAATTTTTTTTTAAAGATGTTAAATAAGGGGAATTATTTATTATTTAATTTTATTTTATTATTCAAATCTTTCTGAAATTTAAAAAGAAATATTATTATTCTTTTAAAATTAGTTTTAGAATTGTATTAAAATTGTAAAAATGTCTTAATTTAACATATTTTTAAGTATAAATCATTTAATTATTTCCCAATTTTGTCATATTGTACTTTATTATTCCGATCTTTCTTGTAATTTTATACCTTTGAAATTCGACTTAATTTTACCAAGTTTTTTTTATTTAGTAGAGCGTTTTTAATTTAAATTAAAAGTTGTATAGTTTTATTATGTTTGTCTATTTTCGGGAAATAAATTGTGTCTATTTAAAGGGAATTATTTTTTTCAAAAAAACATTTTTTTAATAGGAAATATCGTATTTGATGAATTCAATTGTTTCATACTTTGCAAATTATTCCGAAATGTTGTATTATTCTTTTAAAGCTATGCTACATTTTTTCTTTAAAATTATTTGAAATTTCTTGAAGAGTTTTATATTTTAATAGTTTTAAAATTGATATAGCAGTTTTTAGTTGACCTTTGACCAATAGAACTTTTGAAATTTTATATTATTTAGAATATTAATTCCAATTAAAAACAACAGTGAGCTTAATACAAAATTGGTATAAATATGTATTTTTTTGTTTTTTAAAAAGTGTGATAATTGTAAAAATAAATATTTGAGTGCAGAAATGGGGCCATTTGGCTATCACTTCCGTTTGCACCCGTTTTCCGCTTTTTACATGCAATCGACGACTGCTCTCCCATTATCGCCTCCTCAATTACTATGAGTTTTCTTGCTCGCTTTTGTTGCTACTGCTACTGTATGCCACAATTGCATACAACAATAAACTTCCGATTTCATTCATTGTTTTGCTGATTGCAAAACTCTTTCTCTCGCATTTTTTGTTTCCTATTTTTTCCTATTTGCTTTCCGTTAGTTACACACAATTTCTTTTATAACAGCGTCAGCAGCTGTGGCGTTTCGCAGTAATGAATGAAATGCTCATGAATGGGTTAAGCTGTAATTGAATTCAATTTACAATCGAAACACTTCAGCAGAAAGCCAGCAATTTTATATGACGTCAGCGGAGAATCAATGGAGTCTCGCTATATTTTTTTTAAAAATTTTTAAGGCTTTGAAAGAAAAAAGAAAGAAATAAGAGTATTGTTAGCAGGCTAAGGGTGTTATAACAAACTGCTTAAGAATACATATTTATTTTTTTTTATTAAAAATATCCAATTAAAAATGCATCGATCTGTAATTATGAAAAATAAATGTCTTAAAATAATGTTTATTTTATGACAGCCGCAAACTGACAATTTTAAATAAACAAATATTTTTAAAAATCGAAAATGCATATTTTATTTTTCTAAATAATATTGTATCTTGCAACCAGTAGTTCATTTTAGGCAAATGCTTATTAAACCATTCAGTTTCAGCCTTATAATAATGTTTAACTTATGCCAGGCGATAAACTGACATTTAAATTAATCCGATTAATCTAGCCGATAAGCTGACATTTCAATTTATCAGCCAGCTGTAAAAGAGAGAGTAAAACGAGTTGCACTGTGTGTTTGCAGTTGTTAATGGGTTCAAGCGGGAGCCACTCATTATTTTGGTCTTATCAACGTATCCGGTGGCGCAATTAAGTCGCTATCGACAGCAAATTCCATTTGCCCCACTCATTGGAGACCCCTCCCAAAACCATCCATCCCATACAGACTATACAGACTATACAGACTATACAGACTGTTCAGACCATTCAAAACCATCCAAACCAGCCGACCATCCATCCATTCATTCATGTCAGACTGCTGTTATTTTTATCAATGATCATTTGTAATCATCTGGCGACGAACAAAAAAAAAAAACAAATAAAATAAAAATTGAACATCTTCGATGTGAATGAACCCATCGTCATGGTTTCCCATCTCTTTCTACTGTCTCCTGGCCATTTTAAAAATGTTTCACTTTAGTGGACTGCTTGTTTAGTTTAGATTCTGTGTTCCTCTTTTCGATTTTTCGATTTTTTCTATTTTGTTTATTTTTTATATGGCCATGTGACTAAAAATAGCCAAAGTTTTCTTTGGGTCAAATGCTTTTGGGCCAACAAAAAGAGAGGGAAGAACAGATAAAAAAAGAAAACTCTTTGCAGCCACACATGGTTGACAACATAGTATCTCAAAAGTATGTTTACATGTCTGCCTTTTGATGAATAAAGTTTTTTATAAGTAACTAACACAATGTACATTTGCTGAAAAAAGAAAGATATGAGGATTAAATGTTGAGTTATACCATCCGAAGATTTAAAATAATGTTGAAAATAAATGTTTCTTACTAAGTACCATTATTTCTTTTCGTTTTTGATAGTAATACAATTTTTTGAAATCATTAAACGAACGAACAAGCGCAACTAAATATTTTGTAAAATTAAAAATAAGAAAAGAATTGTAAAGAATATGTAAAAGTTTAGTTATAGAATCGTTTTCGATGGTTATAAAAGTTATTGAACTCATTAAAGGAAAAAAAAAAAATTAAAAATTAAAAATTAAAATTTAACTTTAATGAATATAAACCACAACTTAAACCAACCTTAAATTTGGAATTTTGTTTTATAAAACAAATAATTTTCTAGAGAATGACAAGTGTTTAATTTGTTTTACTAAAATTGAAAACAAGCTATTTATTAAATTTTACTCTAAACCAGCACTTATAACATATCCAAACCCTTTTTGTTTACTTTTTCCAGTACTCTGCCATTCGGATTGGTCCCGTAGTGAAACGCGATGTGATGAAGGCCTCCACAATGTTGGAACACGAGGCGCAGTAAGTAAACCCAAACTTATCGTTTCTATGTTCACTTTCCCCCTCTTTTTTTTTGTTTGCGGATGTGTCATATGAAATTATACAATATCAGAGTTCTTGGGAATTTGCTGAATGCGGAAATTTGTACAGCCGAGTTCCCCCTCCAAAAAAAAGACTTCGGAGTAGTGGAACTTCCACTATCAATTTCACTTTCGAGGGGGGTTTATTGAACTCCTCCATTGGGGTATTTCGCAAAACAGAAATTGTGTCGACAGCTGGGAAATTGATCCACTGGTTCTTTTCTATGAATGGCAAACGAAAGTGATGAGTGGTAAATTCTTTTAAAAATTATTCAGCAGAATTATTCGAACTTCCTGGTTAAAAGATTACACCAAAGTAGGGGAAATAACATTATTATGAATCGGACTTTCATTTATTTCTTTGTGTTAAGAAACGGAAATGAAAAGTTTAAAGTTCTTGAACTCATTATCAGTAATTTAATTTGAACAAAGGAAAACATTATTTTTTTACTCTAATTATTATGAATCAACATTAATATGAATCGGGGTAATACCGAACATTGATTAATTTCTTCGAGTTATCAAACGGAAATAAAAAGTCAAAGTTCTTCAGCTTATTATTAATTACTTGAAAAAAATGGATTTTCGGGAACTTTAAAATTTAAATTTAAATGAAAACATAGTCCCCTACAGAATTAGTAAGGCTTTTTTCTACACTTTTACTATTTCTTTCTAAAATTATGAAAAACCAAGTAAAAGGATTTTTTGCTGTACACTTCCAACAAATTCGGTTTCCATTCAATGAACCCTTATATTTTGTTTATACCTTTTCGGTGTATATCTTTAGTACTTCCTCTCAAGAACGTGTCCAACTTACATGTAACATCTTCTCCTGTCCATTTGCAATGGCACACATACACTTCGACACACACTAGTAGTACCCGCAGTATCCCCATCCATTTTTGTCTACATTGTAGGCCATTGCCGCTTTATATTCGAACACTTAAAGCAGCAAGAGGTCCGCGAGACAGCGAGAATAAACGACTTTTTGATATATGACAACGGACAATGCAATTTTATTGCCGCTTAACTTCATTAACACAATTCCCCGTCACGGAACGCCCCGTATTCCACCCGCCACTCGATAAACAACGCAATATGGTCGGATCTTTGAAGATTGTGTGTGATATTAGCCGACCAAGAGGAAGGAGCTGATGCCGATGGTCGGGTTAAGTGATTCATTTAGCGGCAGCGGCAATCACAAAATGCACTTTACCGGGGGGATAAAGCTAAGCGGGATGCCCATGATTTATTGTAGAGAGCGAAACCTTTGGGCCGGCAGCTTTGTCTCATTAGCGGGCATTAAGTGGTGCCAAATAGTCCAGTCCGAGTATCTATATCTTTATTTTTTTTTTCTACCGCCAGTCCCAGTCCTGTCTCTTTTACTTTGCCGGTCTCCAATTGCAAAACTATTTTTGTGCTCTGCTTGGCAACAAGAAAAGCTGCAGATGCAGATACAGATACAGATACATTAACGGCCCACTCAAATTACGCTGTTACAAGCGCGAATAGAAATGTAGGTGCAATTGTATCTGCGTATGCTTGTATCTGCGCCTAAGAAATTTAAGAGAATTTCCGTTTCCGGCCCTTTTTGCGCATGCGTGACTTTTCCCTTAAGTTATGTCCACTTTTAGGCACATATCCGCCCATCTGAAATATTTATGCAAGCCCCACTATCTTTTACTATGTGTGGCTGGGCTGCTCTTCATTTATTTATGATTTTTACGCGTGTGGAATTTTCGAACCATAAAATTTCGCATTTTACGCTGCCAGCCAGTGACCATAAAAATCGTCTGTCCCACGGGGGAAACAAAATGAGTGCCTTCAATGGGTTCTACTTTATATGTGCATACGTATCTCCCTTCTGTCGCATTTACGAGTCCCATAAAATGTTTAACTGCTTTTATGTGATCTTTTATGCATCGTCCACTCGAAAGTGGTCTGATCCAACAAAGGTGGGCTATTTATTACCACTTGAGAGGTACCCAATCGATCCTCGTAAAAGATATTTATAAATTATATTACTCATTAATATCTAAACTACACGAAAGTAAATGGATTTTAACTAAACGAAAACCGCTTCAGATTGTACAATTTTATAAACCATATTTTATAAAATATCTAATCAATTTTTTTAATTTGCATTTTAGAAATTAAGTTGCTCCCTTTATCCTTGTATCACCATTTTATAGTATTTTCAGTTATCTTTCTCTTACTTTAATTATTTGGGAAATATAGGTATCTATGAATTCGATGACTAATAAATTTGTTAACAAAATGAAAACCTCATTTTATAAACCATGTTTCAGACTATTTTTGATAATCGATTTTTTAATTGAAAGGTGTTTAACAAATTGAGGTGTTCCCTTGCACCCGAGACCTTTCTGCATACCTAAAAGACAACCCATATATCACAATTTAATAGTGTTCTCAGTTCTCCTTTTATTAATCTTCTCCATATTAGTTCCCCTCTCTCCACAAATGGCCCCATAATTCATAGATCGATTAGTCGTGGGTTCTATCCTAAACTGTTTTCGCCTCTACCCGAATAAATTTTAATACCCAACCCATTTTCATTCTTATATACGAGTATTTATGGGAGAGATCCCAAAAAGTGGTGCCCCTCATTAGCTGACTCCACTTTGGATTGGTACCCTTTTCCTGTCGACGCAGAGTTTCGATTCTCGAAATGCCAACCATTTCCTGTCATTGAGAAAAAAAGCCCCACACGGCAAAAGTTAACCAAGCTAAACAAACAACATCTTGCGTTGCGTTGCGTTGCGTTGCTGGTTGTTTGTGATTTCAATTATTAACGCTTCCTGGTGCCTCACGGATCGCCATGTGGCCCGATCATTAGGCCAACTCAACTCTTCTGCAGACAGGAAGACCAAGAACGCGGCGAGGCAGTGTCATTATGCTTATTGTTATTATTATTATGCTCGTTGGATGATCGCCCCCCCTCCCTCTGATTGCATATACTTTTAATTGTTTTAAATCACTGATCTTTATTTGTATTTTTTGTATTAATCTTCTACCCATAGGTATGCAACAATTCTGGCATTCGACGTTAAGATTGAGAGGGAGGCGCAGGAAATGGCCGATTCCCTGGGCGTCAAAATATTCCAAGCGGACATTATCTATCACCTGTTCGATAAGTTCACCGCCTATCGCGAGGAACTCAAGGCCAAGAAGCGCGAAGAGTTCCGCTCCGTAGCCGTCTTTCCCTGCAAACTAAGAGTAAGTACATTCATAAGTTATTAAAAAATTATTAAAAATAAATAAGCCGGTAATTAGACTGGAAACTTAGGAAACAAATTAATAATAGCATCTACATTATGTTGTCTTTAAAGTTAAAATACACTCTAGAATTTATTTGAGAACTAAATAGTATCTAATATCGTTTGAGCTTTAATTAAAGTTTTATATTGGTTGCTTACTAAAATATATGTTAAATTGAAAGTACACTCCAAAATTAATTAAATACCTAAAAGAGGTCGGGTTTTATCCGAGGAACTTTCGCTTTACTACGATATTTTTTTGCTGGCTTATGTGCTTTGCTAAGAGTGCACTATAAAGTTTATTTTATAACTTAGTAGTATCTTTTATATTAGATATATAAAAGCTTTAACTTAACTTAATTAAGTTTTTAAAAATGTTGTTTCTTAATGCGATAAAGTAGACTAAAGAATTATTGCTTTCTTAAGGATAATTTTTATGTTGGCTTAGACCCAGTTTTTATTTAAGAAATTTCTATTAAAGACTATTAGACGAGTCTGGATAACTAAAAGAATTATTTTTTTCAAAAAGCTAATTGCCAATTGAATAGTTTTTGTTTTTTTTTTTCGAAAGTTGCAGTAATTTCCTAGGTGTAGGTATCAGTTGTTACGAATTAAGGACGGAAACTAAAAAGATTCGGTGTCATTATGGGCATTATTTTAATGTGCCCATGTTCGTGTTCCATTTCCTCCCTGCAATTACCCCCGAAAGCTACAGGTGTAAAATGCAATCTGCCGCGAACGGAAAATAAGAATGAGAATGAGAACGAGACTGAGACCGAGACTTTGCCTGCAACTTCAAGCCAGAATGGATCTCCAGCTGGGGCTTGTCTCGTCTTGACGTTGGCTTAATGATGCTGACCAACAAGAATGGAGCGGGCCTAAAGTCCGGGCTTGGGGGCTACTACGATATACTACGATGTAAACTGTATAAGCCAGGCCAAGACATCCACTCAACAAGCGATTAAAGCCTTAGATCCCAGCAGACGCCTGCATCACGTCCACACTTCCTGCTCAAATAATGTTTAAACAGCGTATTTGATTTATAGGCAATCATTAGATTTTGGTCGTATGCAATGTTGGGACCCAACACGCCACACTCCACTCCACTCGACTCTGCACTCTCCACTCGGGGCCACTTTGGTCCACTCTGGTCCACTGTGGTCCACTCTAGACCACTTCTAGCCACTGGGCTCCCACTGTGCTGGTAATTGGACACACAGCGCACAGCTGTTAGTAGCATTCGTTCGATCTTTTACACTTGAACTATTACGTTTTGAGTATTGAAATATTGTACGAAATTTTGTTACCTTTCTAGTATCCTTTTTAAAAGCATATAATTAAATCATTTTAGAGCAAAATATTTTTAAGGGTTACAATGGACAAAACGTCATTCCTATTGTTATTATTAAGAATCAAACTAAAATTTGTTCCAAAAAGTTTACAAATTATTTGTTTGTTGATTTTAAAAAGTCGGTGTTTTTATCACAACTGTTAAACTTTTCTAGAATCTAAAATTTAATCTAATATAAACGTAAATTTTTTTTATATTTTTTATAAAAAACTACTGTATTCCTACAGTTTTAGCATGGGCAAACATAAATTTCTATTAAAATTTTTATCTACGCGTTTTAATTGTGCTTATTTTACTACAATGCCAAGTAGTCTAATGAACATTGAAGTTTATTTTCTGATTAGTAAATTTCCGTATATTTTAAAATTTAATAAAATAAATAATAATTAAATAATAAATTTAATAACGCCTACGGCTCAAGAATTTTTTTTTTTAGTGCATACTGCCATCTGAAAAAAACAAAGATTCTCTGGAGTTTAAGTCGCAGGTCTTGTAATAACAATGACGTTGTTTAGTTTGAGTTATTAACTCGCCTTCTGTCTTAAGGAGTTTTAGCTGTGGAGCTGGGGAAATGTGGTCATGTGCAAGTGGAGCTGAGTCTGAAGCTTGAAGCTGGAGAAACGTGTTCTCTCGGCCACTTTTCGTTTTTCCCGACAACGTACGATCCATTTTCCATGCCGGCTGATTCTGATTGTGCCGCTTCTTCAACTGTTCAACTGCTGCTGCAGGCGGCAACCCATTTGAGGCCTTCTTCAACAGTTGACGCAACGGAAATTAAGTTGTTCTTGGCGTAGTCAAAGTTGTTTTTAGTCGGAGGTTGCTTGTGCACTCTATTAATGGGCCACAACGATACGAAAATGCACTAGAAAATCGAGTTTCATTTTAAAAAACAGGAACTTTATTGAAATTAAGTTTGAATAATGTTTTCACTTTCAAAATTAATATTTTTTAAGCTTGAAAATGAATTTTTCAGATAAGTAAAGTTAACGTAAAATGAAAGATGTTTTAAGAAATTTTTAATTTAATAATAGAAAATGGCTTCCAACTTGTAAAGTCAAAATAAGGACTAAAAATCCATTTTAATATTTAAAATTATTTCTTTCATATAAGAAACAAGTTAAAATATGAAGTAATTAATAAAAAACATGTACTTTCATTTCATGTATGAATTGGTCGTCTAAAATTTAAATTTATCCATTTTGCATTTCAATTTTCAAGATTAGACCCATAAAACGTAATACCCCATTTATTAGAGTACTTCAACTGACATAAAGTTGTTATGCTATCTTACAAAATCCGTTGCTGGCATCGCCTAAGCCACCATAATTATCGGGCATTATTTAAAAAGTAGTTAAGAGCCGGCCCATCGTTATCGATCGTTCCCGATTCCCGATTGAGCCGCTTATTAGTTATACCCCACAAAATCATCGTCTATCTAACAGTCATTGATCTAATTCTCCGTACTCTGTGTCTATCTTTTTGTGATTCCATCCCACAGATACTGCCACAGTTCATATTCAACAGCCGAGATCCGATCGTGATGGGCGTGATGGTGGAGAACGGCATTGTCAAAGTGGGCACTCCAATTTGTGTGCCCAGCAAGGAGGTAAGTGCACTGAGAAATATTTATAAGTACCATAAAAACAGCTTTGTTCAAAAAAATAGAATACATACTTTAAAATAATCATGTCAAATATTTTACGTTCTTCACAACTTGTTTGCAAGTCCTACGAGATTTGAAAATTGTATCATTAGTATTGTTGGTGGGCAATATACTCTATATATTTTTAAAATGGAGATTAAATGGAGATATCAGTACTTTAGCAAGTGTTTAATTATAAAATGGTTTAAAAAATAATTTTTATGGTGATAGTCATCGAATAAGATTAATATATATAAGGATGAAATATTCACATGAAAACATATTGTCTTAATTTAATTAAATTAATAGTTTTAATATGATAAAATAAATTTCTAGATTTATTTAATTATTTTTTATGTCTTAAAGTTAGTTATACTGTTTTTTTTATTTTTTTTGTTTATTGAAATATTTTTTAACAAATATTGTTTACAATATCTTTGTGGTATTCTGTAACCCATTGTTGTTTAAATCACTTATTTATGAGAAACATATTTAATGGGATAAAAATCTATTAAATTGTTCAATGTTCTTCCTGTGTGGCTGCAATTCGCTGGCAAATATTTGACTATTCTGCGCGTTTCCATCCACAAAAGGTTCCGTTCAATAGGCACACATTTATTTAGGAGTGCTGCAGATCGCGATTGCTGGGGACCTGGGTTCTTCTATGCGCACAATGGAAGTCCTTGTCTCTGGATATTATGGATATATGGTGTGTTGTCTTGGAAATCGTGTCAAGTATTCTTAGGTACACAATAAGAAGGAGGAGGCCCGACGATGAGTTGTTTGTTTGATTTGCTACCTTTGGCTGGGCAGCTTTTCATTGTTGACACAGGTGGTGCGGCTTTATATTCATTATTATATTATTCTCTCTGGATGTGTGATGTGCGTGATGCACAAATAGTTATTAGCTCATCGGCCGAACGAATTGCGTCGCAAAACGTTTTCTGAATTCCAACGTAATAACAACCAGCCTTCAATTATTGTCCTTCCGTTGATGGGGATAAAAAAGAAGAAACGACGACGACACTCATTTCAATTTATGCGCCGACATGTCCTGTTTCCCGTTTGCCAAAGACAACAACTGTTTCCTTTCCACCTCAACTCAGTCGCTTTTTGTCGCTTCTTCGATCTTGTGGCAAATGGCAAAAGGGTTTATGTTCTGCTTCCCGTACCGCTCTTGACTTTCAACCAGGAGTCATTGGCAATTATAACTTCCTCAATTATCCAAGAGAAGCGCTGCTAAGCTGTGCGCTTCCCGTCATTCATCGTCATTCTTTTTAACGTCTTCCTTCTCCCTCTCCCCCCCCCACTACCAAATGGGGTCTTCCTTCTCACTTTTTGTCCAGCTATAATACTGATTTTTGTCCAAGAAATACCCTTCGATTTGATAAGATAGATAACTATATAGTTTATAAAGAACTAAAAGATATAAATACAAATTTTGCATAGTTTCGACTTATTCATTTAAAATTCATTAAAAATGTGTTTTAATTCTGCTTACAGAATTAATATTTACTACAATTTTTCATCCAATTATCAAAGAAATATATTTGTTTTTAAAGAACATTTATTACTTGCTCAAACTTTGCACCTCTTTAAATATTAATTTTTGTCCAGGAAATACACTACAATTTGTTCAGAAAGATCTCTGTATAGTTAAAAAAAAAATTTTAGATAAAGAGAATTTTAGGAAAATATATAGTGTGATTTTTAAATTGTTATTTATTTAGATGGTTTTAAAGGGATTGATATTCTGAATGAATTATTGACCATTTATATATACAGTAAATCTGTAAAAATATCCTTTTTTCTTATCATTTGTTAAATGTTAGAAATCTATAATACTGTTTCCATTTTTGCTATTTGTTTTGGTTTTTTTTATAAAGGGGATTTATATTCTGAGTTAAGTGACCTGATTATTTAATGATTCTTTTTCATTTTTTAAGAAAATCTGTATGAGTATATTTTTTCTCTTAATTTTTTAAAGGCCTAGGAGTTGAATTAACCCTGAGTTAAGCAGAAATTTTCTATTTAATCCTAGGGTAGTTCATCCACCAAGTCCCCACAATCTGTGCTTACACTCCGCGGACAGACACATGTGATCGTATGCTAACCCCTGCCCCAGACCCATATACCCATTCCCATTCCCATTCACAATCCCCATACCCAACCCCCCATCCTGATCCAATTCTACTTTAGATCTGCACTTCATTTCTGCCCAAGAATGCTGGGCCATCGTCGTCGTGGCTGTTTTGTCGCTTTTGCCTCGTTTTGCCTCTTTTTGCCCAAGTTGCTTTTTTGCCTTTGCGATTTCCGTTGACTTGCAGCTGGGGGAGCTCTTCTTCGAAAGGGTTGGGGATTCATCCAGTTCTTCAAAACCATCTTCACTGATAAAAAAAATGGAATAGTATAAATAAAAATCTGAATTTTTCATTATTAAAATTGTTAAATACGAAGCATATTATAATGTTTGATAAATATGAATAAGTAGATAAATAAAAAAGGGAAAGGTATTTTTTAAGTATCGAGGTAAAGTAAAAATAACAAAAATGGTGCAAAAAAATAAATTTTTTTTTATTAAATTGAAGTTGCAAATAAATTATTATATTTTATTTACGCTCTGGCAAATAATTATGGTTATAGAAACATAAAAAAAGAAGCATCATTATATCTTGCATATGCGGTGGAATTAACTTATCTTTGAATGTCAGATAAATTATGCTATTCTTTATGTTAATCTCCATGTGTTATATTTCCATTTTTAAAATAACCGAAATTTTCTTTTATTTTTATTGTATGGTTGAACTTACTACCGTTGTTTTACCAGTGTCTTTTCTCCCGGCGACAACTTCCTTTCGATTCTGCTGCGCATGCGTGCCAGTCTTTCCACCAGATGGTCTTGGTCTCAGTCTCAGTCTCAGTCTTTGGCCCTTGTCTTTGCCATTGGCCGTTGATTACATTTATTAATTATATAATTAAATCTGTAATAGCAGGCCACTCCGATCACTTGCTTTGCTGGCCTTTGTCTTTACGGACCGCGTAATTGTTTCGAGCTGGCCAAAACATCCGTAACGTATCCAAACCACTTCCACTTCCCGTTTTGGGGTTTGTCATTACATTTTGGCCACGGGGGTTAAACAGGTGACCAGTTGACCAGGTGACCAGTTCAACCCTTAACCCCTGAGAATTGGGACTGCAAGTGTCAAAATGTGGTAACGCGATATGCCCGCAGACGGTTCAATGGGGTTAAATTAAGGGTGAGGGATCAATGGTCGGTCAGAGGGTTCATTGGATTTGGGGTTAGGCTGGGGAAGTAACAAGAAGTAACCTTATTCTAAGGGAAGTTTATTTAAGAATAAGATTGATGTATCAAAAATTCTAAGAAGTAACATTATTTCACTGAAAAGTTGTAAAATCTTTAATAAGTTAAACAAAAACCCATAAACTCTAGAGACAAGATTTATTATTCTTCTTTATTCAAGATTTACAAAATTAATAATGCCATAAAGTAAGTAGGCAAGTAATAATCATTAAAAAATCGTTTCCCTTAAACAAAAATAACTTACTCATCGAATTTGATTTAATTTTAGCTTTTCTCCATAGTTAATCTCATTGGTATATTTTTATTTTAAACAAATTTCATAAGTAAACACTTTAAATGTTGTTAAAATTTCCACCACTTTAAGGTAAAAATCAAAAACAAAAAACATAGTGTTTAGGGAAATGTTGGTCTGAGGATCGTTTTCCTTTTTTTTATAAAATTAATTTCCTTTTGAATTCAATTAAAATGGTATATCTAAAATATATACACATTTTTTTTTTGTTATAAAATGTTCCCCACTTTAAGGTAAACCATTGCCTGATTAATAATGTTAAGGGAAATAATGATGATCTCAGGATCGCTTCCTCTTTTTTATTACAAAAAACTTCCCCATTGAATTCAATTAAAATGTGTACCGCTTTTCCCCCGATTGCCAATCCAATTGTTCATGATCATGCCCACCTTTACGTTAGCCTTGAGGGTCGTCGTGGCTAATTAAGCAGCGATCTGAGTATCTGGGTATATTGGCTGCTCTTTAATACCTTTGCGGTCGTTGTTTATCCTCCGGTACCATCAGATGCGCCTCGATCAGCCCCCGTGCTCGTACATCAAAGAGTTTCACTTTATCGAAGGCACAATCTAAGCCAAACACGCCCCACTCTCGCACATCCTCATCCGCGATTCGCGATTCTCGACTCGCTCCCACTGACATCACCATCATCCAAACCACCGCCGAATGGAGGTTCACCATCACCATCACCATCACCACCACCATCACCATCACCATCAACATCAGCGATCATCTGCATCTCCATCTACCGGGGAATACATTTATTTCGCTTTTCCCTTTCGCGACTGCCTGCCTGCACTTAAAACCAAAAAGCAAAGCCAAACCAAAACCAAAACAGCAAACGGAAGTTGGAGGCGTTACCCAGCGCCAAATCCAAATCCGTCAGTCACTTAACATATGGACGTTGCGATGTGAGTGTGTACGTGTTCGTAGAGAAATTTATACGGGGGAATATCTAGCTAAGGCTACTACAGTCCCAACTCCATAAAGCTGTTTTTTCTAAATCATTAAATTAGATCCGAGGAATAAAAAATGTCAGTTGATTCGATAATTATTTAATTTTAATAGCATGAGCTTCAAGAATACAGTATTATAAAGTAGTAGGTGTATATTTGTGGTTTTGTGATTTCGTAAAGATAAATATATCTGTGGATTTTATCTTGCAAATGTTTGATTTACAGGAAAAACATCTAGCTAAGGGTTTTACAGTTCCTCTTTCGTAGAGTAAACTTTGTTTTTATTGTCAACAAAATAATAATAACATGAAATTCAAAGTTTATTTTATTTAATAAGTTATTTTGAGCCTTAAAAATTGTAGTATTAATTA
The DNA here is from genome assembly GCF_018152505.1 of Drosophila elegans. Taxonomy (NCBI): domain Eukaryota; kingdom Metazoa; phylum Arthropoda; class Insecta; order Diptera; family Drosophilidae; genus Drosophila; species Drosophila elegans. The sequence continues at coordinate 1,798,158 of NW_024545578.1, forward strand.
TGTTGTTTTTCTGATACCAAAATGGACCGCTATTTAAGAGTTTTTTAATCAGTTTTTAAATAGTTCAGACCTATAAAATTTGAAACATAATTAAAATATACAAAATATATACTTTTAGAAGTCGTAAAATATAATTTTGAAAAATAAATATATTCGTTTTCCGTGTAGAGTCTTCACTGTAATTGCCTGCAATCTTGTTGCCTCCTAAAGACGGTCTTTAAAGCCGGGCAGACAGACTCTGGCCGATCACTTGCAGATCGTCTTGCATATGTGTATATAGATATTATGTTGCCTTTGCTTTTCTTGTTTTTATTTTGCCCAAACCGCAGGGAAACCAGAAATCTGGTGGCAGAAAGAGTTTGAGTTTGAGTCTGAGTTTTCGGTTGCAACCGGGTGGAGTGAAGTGGAGTGGAGAGGAGAGTGAGATCGAAAAGCGATCGATATCTTTTAATATTTTCATTCATGCCCCCAGTGGTTGGCTGCTGTAGCGGAAATGAAAGCTCATTCAGTGCGCTGCTACTGCTGGTTTTTGTTAATTAAATGGCCTCGGGGCTCTTGCACTTTTTCGATTTATATACACGTTTTATATTTTTATAGTAGCAGTTTGCCTTGCCTCCGCCCATTTTATATATATTTTTTCTTCATTCTGTTGTGATCTTGCCTAATTTATGGGCTGTGAGTTAAGTTTAAGTAGGTAAGGGTGTTGTGCTGCCCCTCTTTTTTCTTTTTCTCAGACCTGCTGGGGCATTTAAGTGCGAGATTTAAGTATTATTTTTTATTTCGCCGGTCGCCTCAATTGTTGAGCCATCATGGCTTACGACTTCCGTTGTCGCCGCAATAAGAACCGAGTTGATCTACGAGTTTCTTTTTCTGTGAATGAATGATTCTCCGCTGACTGAAAAGAGTCTTATAAGCTTTGGCATTGTATTGGGGGAAAATGGTATTAGGTGGGCTTTCTGTGACATTAAATATAGATTTTCTTTAAAAAACTTAAAATTATTTTTTTTTGCGGAGCTTATGAGACTAGCAAATAACTTAAATCTCAAATATCTTTTCTTAGAAATTATAGTTTAGTTACAAGTTTCTGTTTCTATTCCAACTTTATAAAACTTAAAGTAATATTTTATCTATCTATTAACGTATACCTCAAACGTTTTTGTAATATCCTAACAATTCCAAATTAAATTTATTAATTTATCTTTTGAAATAATATTAACTTTAATATGAAGTACAAGTTTTTGTAATGTCCCAACAAATAAAAATATAAATCTCAATATAACACTTAAGATAACATCTTGTTTATTTATTTTTGGAAACCCAAAATCTCTTAAGATTTGCTTAACCATCGAACTTGAGAACCCGTGAGGAGTATCTCACTATTCAGATTACAATCGATGATTTCCGGACACTTTGCCATGGTTTTGGGAACTGCGTCATCTTTCGCCATTTGGGATTGCTAAGAATTCAAATCGGTTTTACGGATACGTGTGCGACAAAAGACTACTTTAGACAATGCAACAACAAGGGGCTGTAATAATAATAATGGTAGTGCGAGAATGGTGATGAAGCGATAGAAACAGCGCTAAGAACCGGAACCAGTAATTAAATACAAAAGAAGTCGGGGTGGGTAAGTGTACTATAGATGGAGAAAGAGCGTTCCAAAGACGGCCAGCCAGCTGCAGTTTTTTCCAGTTTTTTCAGCTGGCTGAGGCAGAGCGGAAGCAGAACGGAAGTGAATACTTCCGCACGTAGGAACAAAATAATTGGCTGCACCAAGAAAAATAACAGATATTATACAACATTGTCCTAATTGTTCCTAATTTTACATTATACATTTCAAATCGAAAGAAAAAACAAAATTATAAATTAAAGGAAAACAGAACAAAAACAAAAAACATTTAAAACAATTGTCAATTGTGAGACGATGATCTCAAATAAAAATATAGCATTTTGTACCCTAGTTTTATACGTATTTTTCCCTAGTGTATGCCCACAACTTTATGAATGAAATAGGTAAAGATAGCGAGCGGAGTTCAGTGCTCATGGCAGAAGTGTGCTGAGGTTGCCAGCTGGTCGGAGTCGAGGGTTCGGGTGTCAGGGGTCAGGAGAATCCTCAATCGGAAGTGCAGGAAGGATCCGAGTAGGAAGTGCCACCTAATGCCGGTGAATAGTGGTAAGTGAATGGGCAGAGGAACTACCCCCGAGATAAGGCAGGTGTGCTCCTCTGAACGTGAACGTGCCGAAACGGCGGGAAAGCGGAAATTCTGCTTATGAATGAAATCGGATTTTTATGAATGGGAAATGGGCGGCCAACCCGGCTCTCATAGCAGCTACGAGATACATTTGTATCTTATTATGATAAGCAGGGGCAGCGTCGGAGATTTCATAATAGAAGAACAGTTGGAAGACATGTGGGCGCACTCTGCCGTGCCGAAAAAAATGTATCTGAAAGTGTGTGCGCCTGTATCTATTGGATATAATAAAAGCTTTTAATATAAAATAGAGCAAACAGACCATAACAAATAGTGGCAGCTACAACACGACAAAGCGCCCGCAACTCATGAATGGAAACTACAAATACAAATTATACAACAAAGTATTTTCCCAAAATGGAAAAAAAAATTATATCGTTTGGGTGGAGTGGCAAAAGTGGGTAGTGTGTTTAAGTTTTTGTTGCCATACTTAGATACGGGGATTTTAGGATTGATTTTTATTAAGAAATGTTTTTAAAATACGATTTATGGAAATAAAAGGAAAATAAAAATAGGAAAATATTAAATTTCATGCTTCTTAAAATGTTTCTTTAAATTTCTAAAAATTGTTTTACAATTTAATTATTTAAATTCTAAAAAACTCATGATTGTAATGAATAACAAATACCATTTCATACTAAGTTGTAACCTACTCTGTTTTAGCTAAATATTTTGCGCATAGCTGTAAGTGCCTTTGGCCATGTATGGGTTCAAATAGGTGTGTGTATTAGTGTGTTTCTGTGTGTCTCTCTGTTTGTTTGTTTGTCTGTGTCTCGCTTTCGTTTCATTCATAAAAATGCTTATTTCCTGTTGTTGCCTTGACTATTGCCTAGGCCATTTGTGAATGTGGGGGGTTTTGGTGGGTGGCGGGGCGAGTTTCGTGTTTTGACGGCCATAAAACACATGCACACACATTAGGATAAACGGCACACACAGATACACATACAAGCATTCAGGCAAAACGATAAGATAGTAAAATCCGCTTAGATACGCGCTTTTTTTTCGCCCCGTCTTCATGTGTCTGCTTTTACACAGACAAAAGATAGTTGAATTCAAATCAAAATATTAAGAAAGTTTTAGATATTTAAATTTTTTTTGATATTTTTGTATATTTTTAAAATATATAATCGAAATAACATATGTCTAAAAAAAATTTTAAAGAACAAAAGAATTTAAATTTAAAAGAATTTTAGAAGAAAGACGTGTTCGAACACTACTGCTGCCTAATATTTTATTTAAATCTTTTAATATTCTCAGATTTAAATAAATAAAATCATCAAATTTATGAACTTATAATATAAGTTTTTTCTTTCTGTGTACGCTTGCCTTACATATTTATTTTACTATGAAAATAAACAGGCAGAGGAACAGCAACAATGGCTGCGATTACAAATGGCAATTGCAATAAAAGCAGACCGACCAGCAACAACAAAAGAAATTAGCGTAATTAGCAAATTACTCGGTGCTCTCTGTTTTTTTTATTTATATTCTTTTTTTTTTTTTGTATTTTCTGTCTTTGCCTTTGTTTTTGCGGCTTGGAAATTGACGTCGTCGTTTTCTGCTGTTTTCTGTTGGTTTTATTTCGCTTTTGCTCGGTCAGTTGGTCGCCTTCGTCACATTTCAGTTTTTCTTGGCCGGAAATGCTGAATTTGCACAAAAACCGACGGAAAACTGGCATATAAACGTTCATATTCTCAGCTGCTTCTTCCCCATTTCCACCCATTTACACGCGCACCCAAAATAAATACACTTAATTGACGTTTGTTTAATCGCTAAATGTTCTCGGGCTGCAGGCCATAAAAATAATAAAAAGCGTTCGGTGTGGGGAGAAAAAAATACTAAATGAAAAATAGAAATATTATAAAGAACAGACATAAAACACCTACGCAAAAATTTTCCCAACTAAGTGGAACAATAAACCGGCAGCAGAAAAGGGCTGACAAATTGTCTGGCAAGATTCAGCTGATGACTTTTTCTAGAATTGCGATTTCCTTTCAGTTGTCGTAATAATTCACATCTGTTTGAGAAGGCCGATTATGTTGACAGATAAAAGGGTTAGTACAGGTCAGGATAAAGAAATTGTCTACAAATACTGGAGGGTATTCCCAAAAAAAAATTGTTATAGAAACTAAACTATTGTTACATGAATTTTTAACTATTGGAAATTAAAAATTTCTCAGTAAGATGAATATTAAATTAATCCCACGATTAAATAGTAAGATTTAAATTTTTGAAATTTTAATTAATAAAATTTCCATTAGATATAAATACTATTATAAAAATTCCTTAAATCTCCAGACAAAATTTACTATTTGTTTCCTCAACTTCAAGTGGGTGGTGAAATAAGCAAGTTCCGCACACTCTACTTTAAACCAACAGGGCAAATCTACTTGATGTATTATTTTATATGGCGTGGAGGGAAAAAACCGTCGATGGAATAATATTTTATGGTCGCTCAGTGAGGCGCCAGAACCTTGAAGACGACTCCTAGGCCAGCCAATCAGGAAAATATTAATAATAGCCATTAAGTCAGGCATTGAACTTGATACGAATTTGGCTGATAACTCACCTACTCAACCTCAACTACTCGCATTCACTTCCTCCAGAGCAGAGTCCAAATTGGACTTGCATTTACGATTTCTTATCGCATTTGGTGTATTTTTATATATGCTTTGTTCGATTGCCATCGCTGTTCATCAAACTGATGCATCAATTTCATTCACCTGGCCGCATAATTGATTGTTTTGCACTCGGATTAATATACATAGAGGCGAGGCTAGAGGATGGAGCTCACTTTATTGACACAACTGATTAATGGCCATATGCCGCGCAGCTGGCCTGTATCTATCAAGTATTTCCGATGTCCGATAACACACGGCGTTAACCCAAACAAATTAAACAATAATCAATGGGCTTTAATTTTCGCTTCTCGAGTGGCGCAAACTACGAATCTAATAACAACAACCAGATACAGATATACTCTACTCCGTCCGCTAATCATTTCTAATCAGCGGAGGTCTTTAGCACCTTGGCAACAAAACACCCACCTGGGATTTGCCTAGGTTTGAATTTTGACGATGACGATGATGATGATGATGATGATGATGAGGTTTGCCCACCAACTTCCTGTGAGTGAAAGATTTTCTTTTCGGCCTCCTACGAGTTTTGCTTACCAAGTGTTGATTGTGGGCGTCCGCTGCACTGGAGTTTCGAGATTCGAGACTCAAGATTCGAGATGCTAATGAGCATGACTAGACTTCTGCTGACGATGACGATGATGGCGTTGAATGGATGGCTCAGAGTGGTCTGTTTTGGCTCATTTGGTAGGTGTTGTTGGCATTGTTATTGCCGTTGAAAGCCATGTCGCTGGGCGTTGCATGACTCCAGATGGGCTCCGGTCGAGTCTGCCAAGTTTGGGAGTATCTTAGGGATGGATAACGACAGAAATACCTTACAGACTTATTTTCATATAAACTTAAAAGTAAAAAGATTGTTTGACATTTTTTAAAAATAGGATAGTTGCGAAAATACTTTTATTGAGAGTTAAGCAACACTAAACTCTGGTGACTCTTTAACTTTTATTTATCATTTTCTAAGGCTTAATGAATGACTTGCTTGCGCAAACATCCAATCTCTTATCAATAACATATTTTGAACACTAGATTAGGATTAATTCATTTTTCTTTCCCCTGTTCAATACTGGAATATCTTGAACCACTAAAAACGTTTCAACACTAGATAACGAAAACTTTTAAAATTTGGAAATGTTTAATGACTAGTTAAATTATTATTCTTGAATATATATTTACAGCTCAAATACCTGAACGTTTTTATGTTCCTCGACACAAACAGATTTAAATATGGAAAGCATTTCTATCATATTTTCTTACTTTGCAGCCCTGCTGCACACCTACTCTTTCGAGATTTCCCCTGCCAACTTATTCGGCTACCAAGATCTCACCAGGTTGTCTTGCATCTTCCATCTGCCATCTGAAAACTCCTCCTCCTTCGAATGTTGTGGGCAGCCAGATGAGTGGGGTTATCTGGTGGTCCGTGGACGGATGGATCGTGATCATGTTCATGGCGATCACAGAGATGATGACTATATAAATGCTTCCTCAAATTGTGGGGGCTTGCGGGCTTAACTCGACAAGTTCTTTTTCCCTCTGTTCCTTTGAAAAGCATGACGTAGGCAAAAGTTTGTGGGCTCATTTGAAAAGCGTAGATCAGTTGGTTGGGTAAAATCCAAGACCGGCAGCCGAGATTGGAAGAATTGATGTGGCTACTGTTTTTCCTTTTTTTTTCTTCGGAGGCCACTCGAAGTTGCAGCTGCTCAGACTGAAAGGCCATGACAAAAAAAAAAGATAATAATTTTTTGGAGCCACCCCGCTCGACGGATGTTGCGAATTTTCGTCTTTGACACATATAAATGTGTGCATATATATATATGGGGTAATTCCCTCTACGGTCAACTAATTTAGTGTTTCCTGCTGACAACAGCATAAACAAGCTGCAAAGAAATCAGAGAATTGTGTCACTAAAATGTTAGCGTTACCCGAAAATGAAAAAAAAAGAAATAATGATATCAGAGACAATCCCTCTATCACACATTTCACAAAAAGCCAAATTGTTTTCAATCTCGTTTTGTGTTCGCTTTCGATTTGTTGTTTTCATACGTTTATTCATACAAGGCAGCGCTTTTTCGAAAATAGACGACATCCGGTCTGCACCAAATATATAAATCATATTTTTAGATAAACGCCAATACACACACACACACTCAGTCAAACGATCTGCCGGCCAGAATGTTGTAAAAAAAAAAAAAAACAAAATCGAAACGAACCGAAAAAAGCTGCATGTAAAATCTTGTTTTCGTAGTCAACTTGTTTGGGTTTTTCGGCGACACGAGACGGCCATCGAATTTTTTCTCGATGCCCAATAAAGAATTTGTTTTCTTTGGCATCGAAATCAGAAAATATATCCCCATTTAGTTGGACTATTTTTGGTTGTTCTAAATTGTGATTAAATAGAGTAATTCAATAAAAATGGGCTAAAAACTTATTTTATTTGATAATTAAAATATACAAAGAGGATCGTTAACTATTTTACAAGTATTCTTAATTGTGGTTAAAGCAGACTAATTAAATAAAAAGGGCATTATTTTTATTTTTTTTTTTAGTCTGCTTAATTAATTTTTTTTGAGAGTAAATCATCAATTAGAAATATTTTCTATTAAAAGCTTTGTTGTGCTTTGTTAATAGTCAATTATTTATTTAGAGTCGTTAAAACCTAAATACTTTTCCTTTGTTTTAGTACAGAATTAAATGTGTGTAGTAAATTTGGAATATATCTCCTTTTAAGTCGTTTTTTTTTGCCACTTGCATCAACAGGCCCATCAATTTCTCCTCTCATCATTTCGTACGATTTTGGTATGGACCGGGCTGTTTTTTCACCCCATTCCTACGCGCCATACACCATATCTATCTGTATATCATAAATATCCCCCACTGGGATGATTTCGTTGCTCTCATAAAAGACGAAAATTGCCGGCTCGCACCGCAGAAGCGCAATGTTGAAAGAAAAAAATTGTGTGGAAATGGAAATAAATTAACACATTTAATGAAAATTTTTCGAAGAGAGCGCGCGCGAAAACACGAAGACGTCGCAACAGCAGCGGAAGACGTGGAACGGGGCGTATGAGTAATCAACGACAGGAAATGGTGACAAATGCTGCCCCCCTCTCTTTCACCCTCCTTCTAGAGGGTGTGTAAATGTGCTATGTAGCTATTTGCACCGATAGCAACAGGCCAACAACAACAAATAAAAAAAAAAAGAAGAGAAAAAAATTTCAATAATTTATTTGGTTTGAATGAAATACGAACTACGAACGAGGGCAGCGACAGCGACGTCGACCGCCATTGGGGCGCCCACAGGAAACGCGACGTTGGCAACAGTTTCCTGTTTTGTTTTTGCTTTTTGCTTTTGTCGAGTGCAAACGGGTTACGACAACAAACATGTTACAATTTGGTTCAATGACTTTGTTAGGCCATCGTGATAGGAGCGCAATGCACATTGAGAAAACTATTGGTTCTAGAAAGAATTTAGAACTTATTTATAGTAGTCAAAAAATGTCTATAGTTATTACGCATTTAATTAACTTAAGCTTAAAATACAAATATATATTGCTTTAATTTTTATAGAGCATTGAACTAATTTATTTTTGGTAATAAAGCCTTTAAAATGTATATATTTTCATTTCATTTCAGCTTTTACTTATATTATCAAGACTAAAAAAAAATTTTCTCAAATCTTCAAATGTTATTTTACAAATTTCTTGCTTAGATTTTCAAAGACTTTTTAAATTGTTTGTTTATTTTCAATTGATCTTGTTTCCAATTTTTGTTGTTACTATTTTTTTAATTTAAGATTTTTTAGCAGTGAGTTTGGCAGAGTTTGGTTTAAATGCTATCTAGTTAACCCAACTACACTCCACAAAAAATACATTGAAACAGAGCAGTGTACAGACAACTATCCACCCACAAGTTTATCAGTGGAATTGAGGAAGAGGTCACCGCACATGAAACTCGCGCCAGATGCGCTGATAAGGCCCACCCATCCATTTACCCACCCACTCGGCCTATTCTACTTTTTTTCCCCATTTTTTTTTTTGCAAACCTTTTATTTAGCGTTTAACGTGGAGTTATTTTACGGCTTTGGCATATGAAATGAGCTGGCGAAACTTATCAGCGATTCAGTAGATGACATGCGGAAGTCCCCAGCCCATAAAACCCCCTTTTCTCTAGTTTGCCGCTATATTTCAAATACGCCCCTTAAGCCACGAATGCAAAACACTTTCACAATTTCTCTGACTAATTTCTTCTTTCTTTCTTTGTTTCTTTTTTATGTGATTGCAGTTTGTGGACATTGGAATTGTGACTTCCATCGAATCGAATCATAAGAACATCGAATCGGCGCGCAAGGGTCAAGAGATTTGCGTCAAGATCGATCCGATTCCCGGTGAATCGCCCAAAATGTTTGGTCGCCACTTTGAGGCCGAGGACATGCTGATCAGCAAGGTAAGTTTAAATCAATATCAATCGTTTTTGAAGAGCCAGCCACTTGAGGTTCCTTGGCTGCAAAACAAAACCACCAAAGACTGGCAATAAATTTATTAGTATACGGGAGCGGAAGAATCAACTTAGAACTCAAGATAGACTCGACTCGAGTGCGTTATTGTCGGGAAGTTGGGAACGGCAATATCATCGCTTTGTGGGGCATGTGGTAGATGTTTATGGCTGGATTAGATATCTGGAGTGGGGCTGTTGTAACCTCATTTTTGTTCGTTTTTAATTACAGCGCTTTGTTGTTTATCAAACAGTGGGTAATTGGTTTTTAAATGCTTATGAGTAAATTCTAGTTTAAAAATAGAACTTTCTTAATGGTTTTAGCTAAAAAGAGTGTTATATTCTATACATTTAAGTTGGTTGAGATATATAATTTATTGGGAAAAACAATTACATTCATTTAGCGGCTTTGTTGGTCAATTTTTTAAGTATTCAAAATATATGTTCTTATACTCAATACTTTTTTCAAGATTCCAAATACAATCGTTATTCAGCGTTCACACTTTAAGTAACTAATTTTACCAATCAATTTCCAATAAATATATCTCCAGATGAATGACATTTAGAAAAACTCTTATTTTCATCAGACAAAATCAAATATGCCTGTTTACTTAATTTTAAAAGAATTCCCTCAGAAGTTTAAATGCACTTGGCATTCTAATTAACCTTTTTCAATAACCTTTCCACTTAAATCAATTTATTTTCCCATTCAATTTGCAATAAATGTATCAAGAAACCAAACACTCTCCAAATTAATTAAAACGTTTGTTAGAATAATAGTGCATTTAGGCCAATTGACTAAGAAGTCCTACTATCAAATTTGAAATAGATACAAGAATAATATTGAATTAAAGCCAATTACCATCATTTTACTTTGATTGCTGGGAGGGTCTGGCTAATATTCGGTACAAGTTCGAGTGCAAATCACTTAAGTTCAACAGCAGTTGTCAATTGGAAGGGCGAATGTGAATGGGTGGTTTTGGTGGTTGGGTGGAATCGCTGGCCAGGTGCAAGCCCACTCCACTTCCAAAAACAAAAACACCTCACCTTGGGCACTTCCACCTCGGCCAGTTTGGCTTATCAAATTACATGGCCAGGTTGTGTGTTAAGTGTTAAGTGGCAACAATATCGAATCGAATCGAATGCCGTTCGACAACTGCCATTCGACGAGATGACTTAACTCGCTTAAGTGGCGTTGAAAGGTCTTTGCAACTTCCTTTCGTTCAATCATTTGATTAACAATTACTTACCAGCTCTGACGTCAAGCGCCCCTGATGAGAGTGGGCGATTGGGTGGAAAAAAAAAGGGAGGGTGGTGGTGTTTCGCTGAAAACCAAAATCGATAGCTAACTTAATTTTCGATTTATTTTTCGTCCCTTATCAGCGGGTGACATCGGTGACGTCAAAAGGCCAGGCGTCGCTAATTGCCCATCGAGTTGCCAGCCAGCGCGCTTTATTCAATTAATGCTGCGTAAAAATAAAGATGAATAGATGTATTTTAGGCCCACAAATTGAATGATAAAGTTTGCACTGCCCAAAAATTGTTACGTTTATTAGCTGCATCTTGTAGATTGTAAAAATACCTATACAGTTTAATAGTTATGTGTTTTGTGCAGATGGGTATAAATAACACAGAAGCCATAATTCCTTATTCCTAAAAATAGTTTCGTTTAATATTCCTTATTAATTAATTAATGGAAATTTTAAAATGATGCTTCGATAATGTATTGTATTATTCAATGGTTGTGGCTTATTGCTGGATTGTGGTCTTGTCGTTAACCTCTTGGGGTCTTCGCAGTGCAGCCTCCGTCAAAAGCCATCAAGTTGGATGCCACCAGCAGAAACCAGCCACCACCCAATTGACACACTCCCCGTCTATTTATAGAACTTAATGCCTTGGCAAGAACCTGGGAGCCATGAAAGGGTATTATGTCATGGCTGACCTGATGATACGAACTTATGCATGCGGCCATGTCTCCCAGATCCCATCACCCAGATAAATATAGTATATATAGCGGTGTGTATTTGACCCGAGTCGAGTCGCCCGCTGACGTCACGTTTTACCTTCCACGACGAAATGCACTTGCATAGTTCAATGACCTTTTGAATTCTGAGTTCCGAGCATCGTCACCATCATCGAGCTAACCCAGTTTCCTCGGATGTCGACCCAGTTGTTGTGTGTGTGGAGCTGTGTGTGTTTTTGCAGTGGGTTCGGTTTTCTTTTTTTCATTTTTTTTTGGCTTTAATTTGTGCACTACTTGCCTTTTATCAGCTATGACGCATTCGGCGACCCAAAATGGAGCATAGTGCAGAGCACCCAATCCCCCCAAAGCTCCATTGAAAATTGGAGCTGAGGTCAACCATAGACGACTTTGGTTTCGGCCTTGCGGCTGCGGGTTAAACTCGCCAAATTGGACAAGGCCTTTGGCCAGAGCTAAAAATAGCAGCAATTAGCCGAGATTAGGATTGTGCGGGGGGGAGCTCTACTAAATGGGCTTTCAGTGGAAACTAATTGGGGTAAATTTCACTGGAATCGAGTAAATGCATCCATTATGCAGAAAAGGCCATTGAAGTCCTATTATGCAGGGATAAACCTTTAAATGTTTATGGCTTAGTTCTCATTTCATTTTCTTTTAAATTATGATTTTTAATTTTTCCTGTTTCATAGCAATATATCTATTAAAGTTTCTGATCTTGTTCTATATTTTTCTGCATTAAGTGTATTAGTTTTTGAATTTTTTTTATATAGTTGTTACTATTAATAATCTTGATTTTTTAATGCGAAAAATCTGTTCTATATAAGAAAGGCTTTTGATATTCAAGTCTGCAGTGATAAACCTTTAACGGATATTGTTTATTTCTCTATTAATTAGCATTTAAAATATGAGTTCGAATTTAGCAAACTCCTAACACTTAAAAGGCAATGGTTTATTTCTACATTAATCATCTCTTAAGTTAAGATTTTGAATTTTGACTGTCTTTTTTTGGTATTTGCTGTACACATTAAATTTATGATCATGTTCTTACTTTTAAAGTTAAAAAAATGATGTTTTTGTAGTACATATTTAGAAAATTGTGATAATTTTTTTGCTTAAATAATATTATTATTAATTTATTCATTTCATTTAATCTTTACGATCTTTTTTTTATTTATCTGCTATAATAGATGTAATATTTTTATGTTGTTTAGTATTAAAAAAGCATTATATTTTTGTAACTTTGAAATCATTATTAAGGACGATGCTTTCAAAATTAAAAAATAATGCTTTTTTAATTACTTATGTTTTCAGTATCATATGTATTTTTCTTACGCAAAAAATTTTCTGAAGTCCAGAACTTGATGGGCTGTAAAACTAAATCAGCAAGTCAAATAAATTTCCGTTTAGACTCTGCCATTCTCTGGCATAGATAACCAATCAATTCTACTTAAATTCAGGCTCTGTCTTTAACGATATCCTTCAACTCTGGGACGGCGGACAAAATACGCGTCATTTAGCCATTTAGCCATTTACCCATTTAATATGCAGGGCCATAAATGCGGACTCCTTGAGCGGCATTATTCCGCGCTTATCGTTTAGAGAAATCTTTTGTACATAAATATATACGGCTCCAATAATCAAAACCATTGATCGAGAGCCTAATTAATATGCGTTGCGCCAAAAAAAGAAACAGAAATCGAAATATAAAAAGGGATAAGAATGAAAATAAAAATAATAATTAAGCGGGGGAACAACAACAAAACAGACAAAGGACAGAGTGCTGTCTTTATCAAGGGCGTGCTGTAATCAGAAATCAGACTTTTGGGGGGCCTGAAAGTGGAACTATTCATGAGGTCTTCAGACTTCAGGCCATAAATGCCAGGCATTAAAAAACGCATTAAAAAGGCGCCATAAAAAATGGCGACACTAAAATTGCTTCGATAAAGCGTTGCCAAGGGGCGCATAAAGTATATAAATTCGGATTGAATCGGATATGAAATAAGTTGAAAAAAAGTATTGTTGAAAATGATTTTAATTGTTATGCGCCATATGTCGGGTTTGCGGGGGGAAGGGGGTAAAAAAACTACTGGAGACACGTGCCGCCCCGTGGTTTGATTGATGGAGCAGACATCCCCGATTCCCGATCCCCGGTCCCCGGTCCCCAATCTCCCTTTGGAGTTACGACAATTGGCACGTTCCAATTTTATACATTTTTGCTGAATTCAAAATGCAAATGATTTATGTGTAGCACAGCGTGTTATTAATATGCATATTATTACAATTTCACTTTGGGTCTGTCTTCATGAGTTTTAATGGACTTTTAATTATTTTGATTTTATCAAATTGACAATCAGCAAGCATGGTTCGTAGAAAATTGCGTAACCTAAATATTAAGTAGCAGTATTTGCTGGTTTAAGTTAAATACAAAATATCTAAGATTGTCATAAATTATGTGGTGCTTATAAAAATATATATATTATAAAATTTCTATGACAACATTTAAGTTGTTAGTTTATGAATTTGAATTTCATATTCAACATTTTTACATCATTTTCTTGTCTTTTCCCTTGCAGATCTCTCGCCAGAGCATTGATGCCTGCAAGGATTACTTCCGCGATGACCTAATAAAGGCCGATTGGTCGCTGATGGTGGAGCTGAAGAAGCTCTTCGAGATCTTATAAGCGAATTCGCTTGCCAAATTTTGCAAACGTACAACGGGACGAGAGATTTTCGCTAAAAAAGAAAACTAATCTACAAAAACTACAGACTGTGCGCTTGTGGTGTGTCCTTCTTTTTAAAGAAAAGAGGAAGGATCGTTTCTCTTAAGCTTAGTTTCATTTTTATGGTTTACAGCTGTGTAGCCGTATATTGTCATATCGCAGTTGTCGCTTGAAGAACTCTGTTATAATGGTTTTAAATCAAATTTTTGTAAAACGCTTTATGGCGAATATCCATTTTTAGCCTGCGATTTTTGTTAGAGCCAACTTAGAATAAAATGCATAAAAATGTTGTACAACGGATAAAGAAATGAGTAAAATATGCAGACGGGCTTGGGTTGGGCTGGGATGGGTTAACTGTGTCACTGGTGACGTCACGGCAAAGGATATTGACCTAGTTGGCATGCGCAACTTGTGCTTGGTGTTTTGTGTTTTGTGTCATTGAACGCGACAAGGATGCCGATGAATGGAGGAGAATCTGCTGCTGCTGCTGCTACTGCAGCCAAAAAACTGGGTCATCCGCCGAGCAGGTTCATTCACCCGACTGCCGCTGGAAGGACAATTGTGTCGCAGGACTCTGCATACTCTTAAATGTATGTGGCAAAGTTACGAGCCGCAGTTTTGTGAATGACGCAAATGCTGCCAGCGCAAGTATCCTTCAAACTGCTGGGCTGAATGGGCTCAAGTGCCCTGAGTTCCAAGTTCCAAGTGCTCTGCTGCAGGATATATGCATCCATTCGTCCTCGTGGTAATGTTCTCTCAAGTGCCAACTTCAGGCAGATATTGCTATTGCCGGAGGGGTTGGACTTTGTCAAGGAAAAACTGTCGATTGAAATGGGATAAGCTACTTAAGCGGGTCAATTAAGGACTAAGGTAAGCTGAACTAATGACATATTAAGCGTAATCATATTAAAAATAAAACGACTTTCTTTTACAATAGATGAATGAAATTTAATATTAATACTATAGGAAACATTCTTTACGCGTAATAAACTCAGTATAAATAATTATTATTCAATAATTTTATCGACCTTTGATTTAAAGATTTTTTTATGTTTGTTGTGTTAAGAATTGTTTAACAATTCCTCGTAAATCTTTAAAAAAAAATTGTAATTATTAATTTTGTTGGTTTGTTAAGCCACAGCGCAGAAAATTTTATTAAGCGACTTACTTTACTGCTATCATTATCTTATATCATATCATCTTATCGTTAACACAATAACATATCAGTCTAGTTTATAGTTATATTATTAACATATTTCATTTCATCTTATAAAAATTTTACATTTAACAATAAAAGTGCAATCAATAGCAGTATTATATTCTAAGAAATAATTAAAATAGTGCTAATGGTTTTTCTTTTGCAACTTTTGCAAATTTCTCTGCTATTAGATTGTGCCTTTCAATTGATAATTTTTTATATCCAATTCACCTGCTAAAAACCGATTCTAGGAATTATAAAAATGACCGGATGTGTTGCCCAAATGAATTAATCAAAACCGACTCGTAAAAGTGCAATAAAGTTCAAAGCACCTAGTGTTCGTAGAAGTTTGCAAGTGCCTTCGTATCGCATTACGTTATTTCTGGCACGTAATTGCGTTCTAAATGGCAAGAGGTGCTGTAAAAATGGCTAAGGAAATTAGATTTTCTTTGCTATAAGTAAAACTCAACGTTCATTGAGGAAAAATATGTAGAAATCTAAACATATAAACATCCTTCGCTGGCTACGTGTCTCGTTTGTGGTTCATTCATTGATTTTCCTGGCCAACTTTGCCACTTTTGCCTTGGCCAAAACACGCACACACATGCGCGAAGATGGATGGAGAATTCAAGAATGGCATTCCCCGTCCGTCGTGGCTAAAAAAGGAAAATACACCCTCCTGTGCGAAAGCGAACAAGGATTTTCATTCACAAGGCGAACCTATACGGCCAAAATGGCATCCACACGAAGCACGGGCTGTGTGTGGAACTAGGGCAACATTCTCTGCGGCTGTGGTAGGTAAGTGTTGGCCCCCATTTGCCGCCCCATTCACCATTCACCATCCTTTATCCTACGTCCTTTGGTGTTGCTGATGTTGCTGCGGGTTGTTGCTGTTGCTGCTGCTGCTGCTGTTCGTGTTGCTGATGTGTTTTTCGCGTGGGCGGCTTTTGGTTCATTGAGAAAAACGAATCGCCTGGCGAGGGACTCCATGGTCAGTTGAATGCCCTTGCTTGGATTTCTCTGATGAGGTGAAATAAAAGTTAAATGACAAACTGACATGGTCCTTATGCTCAAAATTATACTCCGCTTAAAAATGTGATTTAATTAAAGAATTAAAAAGGTACAGTAATTATACAATATTTTAAATGCCTTTACATTCTTAATTTAAAAGATAAAAAAATATAATGTTGAAGTTTGAAGTAGTTTATAGGTTAGAAATGTGATTTACAAAGGATTACAAAGACCGAAGTATTTACACAATATTAAATTAATGATTTAAAAGAAAGAAAAATGGACATTACAATGTTAAGTAGTTTTTTAGGTTGGTTTAAAAATATTACAATTATGTCCTTTTCGAACGATATTTTAATAATAAATTTATTCATTGATTTAAAGTATTTAATTTTATTTTAATTGAGCTTTAACTTATATTTAATAGTATAAATGTCTTCAAGTCTGGAGGACAATTTTAAAATTATATTTAGCTTGTAATGTTGTAAATTTTTAAAATTTAATTAATTTTAAAATTGTGATGTTCCTTTTTAAGCTTTAGTAAGAAAATTAAGTGTATATTTTTTGTTGAACAGTATAAATATCTTTGAAAATTTGTGAATAAAGTTACCATTATAAGCACGTTAATTATTTACCTTATTTAATGTTATCAATGCAATAAAATTTAATTAAAATATGGTTTTAAATATGAAGCCAGCTTATCTTGTCTTTCTCTTTTAAACAGTTGATTAGCTGTTCAGCTAATTCATCATTACTTTTAATCTAGCATGGAACATTTGCGACCTCCCAATATTGCGCAAAAGTTTAAAAATAATCGGAAATGGTTAAATTGCCTGACCTCTTTGGTTCTAAGAAAAAACTTTTTTTCCGGAAATTCAAAATTAAAACTCCGAGTAATTGGCAGAAGCCATCAATATCAATCGTCGGACGGAAGTGGGATTGGGAACGGATTTGCTTAGGCGAAAATAACGAAAATAGCAAATAGCAGCGACGTCAATTGCAGACGGCTTCCAAATAAATATATTTTGCACGTGCTTTTCGCTGCCACTTGTGCTGCTGTGATATTCGGTTTTATTTTGTTTTTTTTTTTTTTTTGGACTGACTGTCTGAAATCGCCTCCCAAAGTTCATGTTTATACGTTTCACCTCGAGGCCGATGTGTTACCTCTGCCACTGCGGCGATAATCTAGGACACTTGTGACGTCAGGCAGGAAAAACTGATGGTCTGGGGTGGAAAATTTATCGCGGATTGGGTGGCTGCACGAAAAAAGCCATCAAAGCTAACAACATTCATACATTTCTCTCATTGAGCATTTTGCGTTCAATGAAATCCCACAATGAAATTTCATTTATTTTTATTCTGTCCATTGTGGCATTCATACGTATATATTTGTATATGTTTGCCCAAAATGTTTCGGCATACATATATGTGTGTATGTTTTGTGTGTCTTTATTGAATGGCAGACCACTTTTTCTGGGCCAGTTCGATCTGATCAGATGATTCACATTTTGTTGGCATTTCAATTTGCGGGCCAAACAATGGGAGTTGTCCAGCTGCCCAACTCTCCAGCAATTCGAATGAAATTCCAATCGAAATATTCTTATTTTAGGGGATGGGTTTGTTTGTTATTGCACGTTTTCTTGTTTAAATGCTTTAACCATTACAATAGAGTTAAATATATCGTTATAAGCGGAATTATAGACATTTAAACATTGCATTTAAATCTGTATTTATTTTATAGTAAGTTGAGGCAATTGATTTGATCGTGACTTTTTTGGGTACCCCAAATATATTGATATATATAGTAAATGCTTGTTAATTTATTTTGTTATTGTATTTTCTAATATTAAGTACAATATGTAAGTTACATTTTTCTTACATAAATGTATAATATTTTATAATTATTTAAATACTCATATTTAGGAGGATGGGTTATTAAAAAAAATAAGTATTAAAAATACTTGTAGTCAGTGTAAGAGTTGTATAATTTTTTTTTGCAATATTTAGTATATTGCTAAAGTTTCGATTAATGTAAACATATTATGTTACATATTTCTTACCTTAATGTAAGACTTACAAATATGTTTAACGCTTCGCTTCCTAACGCTTCGCTTATGAACCTTAAAGTTAGAAAATATTTTTGTACATAATTATATTTTAAAAAGCATCTAAGCAAATAGTTTTCTGATAAGACTTGTTTTTTTTACTAATATTGTAAACATTTTTAAGCCACTTAAGTCACAAGCTTTCTTGTTAGACTTAATTATTTTTTTTTCTACGTTCTGAGGCTCCATTTTTATACCTACCAATTAAATCTATATGTCTGTGTATATATGTGTGAATATAAAGATATGTTGATGTGTCTCAACCAAATGTGGAGCTTGGCGAAGTGGCTGCTCTCCGCCAAATTTGGTGCCGCCTTCGACCGGATGTCGTTGGAAATTATATTGAAATCTTTATTGTTTTCACTGATTAATTTATGGGGCACTAAATGAAATGATTTTGTTGTGCCTGTGAGTGATCTGTTCATTTGGTTAGCGGTAAGTTTTGAATTTATGCGGCAGCAGGGCAACTCTGGCCGAACAGCTGATGGCGAAAGGATGACCTTGGGGGGGTAATTGCAACAACCCCCAAGTGGAAATTCACTGCCAATGCCATTGCCATTGCCAATGCCAATGTCGAGGCGACGCCTACCGAAGGTCGTTGCCAAGGCAACTGAGTGGGCTGTAGAGGCCAGCTCATTGGGCCAGGAAATGCAGGCGTGTGTGAGTGGGTGCATTCAAAATGGCCGTCAAAACGGATGACCTTGAAAGCCGAGCGCCCATTGGTGGTGTCGGCCAAATGGGAGGGTGGGCCATGCAAATAGTTTGGGAGCTCTGGGAACAGGAGCAGCAGCCATCAGCCAGCAGCCAGGAGCCAGGATTAGTCCTGCAGAAATCGGAAATATCGCAAACGAATGCCACACGAAGCACACGAAGCGCACGAAGCCCACACATTTCGTGCTTTTTTGGGGACTTCGGCTGACGAATGGGGATTCCCCTCCAAAAAACGAACATCCTGTCGGCCATCTTCGGCCGAGGCTGCAGCTCCGATGCAAAAGTCGTGCAACTTGGGCTCAGTCACTGGACGAGAGTCAGGCTGCATTCAACGTGCAATCTCCGAGAAATATATTCCACTTGCAGAACTATCCACCAAACATATATACAACCGATATATATATAGTCAGCTGTGTAGTTGATTTCCCAGACACAAAAGACACAACGCAATTAGCGTTTAACCAGGCGTATGTGTAATTTTTAATTCTTAAAAGTGAAAGTGTTTTTTGTTTGTTGGTCTTGTAATATTTAGCTATCACCCCTTTAGATCGGCCAAATAAATAAAAGTTGAGATTGCCATACTTTAATTCAACTCAATTGTGCCATTAATCAATTAACGAAAAGGCAGCTCATCAAGTACAGTTGCCACCAAAAAAACAAAACAACTCAATCAACCCCAAAAAGCAAACAAAAACGAACCGAAGCGAGCAGTGCCGAAACCAAAAAAACAAACTCTAATCAAATTATCTGCATTATCTGCAATCGAATCGAATCGAACGAGCCGAGAAAACTTTTTTAACCAGAGCTCATCCATCAACGAACTTCAACGAACCATCCGCTGGTGAGTAGCTTCCTTGTTGGCCGTCCATCTTTATCAATACAATACACCTTCTTTGGTTCACAAAAAATACAATGGCAGTGGTCTTAAATGTCCCCAGTTCTTCGAATTGGCAATTGCAACTTTTGATCTTGACTTTTTGTTTCTCTGTCGAGTGCTAAAAGTCACCTAAAGGTTAAGTGGCCAATGCTCATCAAGCGAAAAGCTATTAAAAATAATGTCACTGCACTGGTTTTAGAAGCAAAGGATTTAATAAATAAAAACTATTTCAAAATAATTACACTATTTATTTTATAAGGTACCTGCTTTTATAAATATTGCTCTTTAAACTGTTGCAATTTAAACACATAGGCAATTATTTGTATGTCTATAAAATTATTAACATCAATCACCAATACCCTAAAAAATATTAATATTGATGTATGTGAAACATATATTATTCACTTAGAAATTAGCTCCCAGCAAAAACAAGCAATAAAAATTTAGATACAAGCCTTAAGCTTTTTTTAAAATAATTGTAATTTATTTTTAACTATTATCTGCCTTTATAAATTTACAATCAGCAGTTTTTAATAAATATTTCGATTGATAATAATAATATTTCGTTATAAATGAATGGGCTCACAGTAAAAACAATTAATTTAAAATGTATTAATATTTTAGCCTCAGCCTTAAACCCGGTAAAATTTTAGTTTGTTTAATAAATAAATATTTTTAATATTTGTTCAATAAAAAAATATTAATAATAATTAAAGCATTTTCTAAATAAATTACATGTATATATCTTATAACTTATTGGCTTCCTTTGTGATCCTGAAGTTTTTAAGCTGTTTCCTTTACTACAATCTAAAATCTTAGTAATAGTCTACAAAAAAATGTATTTCTGGTATATAATAAGAAGTATTTGCCTTAAAAAGTTTCTTTTTAGAATTAAATATTTACGAATTTCATAGGGTTTGCCTTTAAATATGATCTTGAAAATTGTGTTGATAATATCTTACTGAAAGCTATTATCTATAACTGTTTTATTTTCGGTTAACTCAAAGGCAAATCAGAAGCCGTAGCTCTCGAGCTTAAGCTTTTTGGAATGCCATAAATCATTTTCACTGCCCGAAATAAAAAGAAACAACGAATTCGGAGAGGATGAGTGGGGTGAAGTGGATTGAAGACGGCTCTTAAGTTAATTTAGTACTTTGTGCGCTGTGCCAGATCATTAAAATTATTTGGCGACTTTGAAAAATTCGAAACAGTAGCCCACAAATACCGACAGCTGAACGAATCTCGAAATGAAATTGGTTTGGCTGATGAGCATGGAGTGGAGATGGAGATGGAGATCGTGTTTTCGCCGGCTACCCGCTGCGTTTTCTGCAGATGTGTCTCATAAACATGAATACCCAACCAGCCAGACCCTCCAAATACTTATATATCTTTTTACGAAATTTGTATAATCTGTATGCGATTCATAATGACACAAAATCAAGATCAGTCTGAAGGCTGAAAGCCGAGACACACTTTTGCCTTTTATGCCAGCTCACACTGAGGCTGAGGTTCACAAGGAATTTGATGATCTTAACCCATATTTATTACTAGTTTTACATAAAGAAGAATATTTTTTTTTAATTTTAAAAAGGTTTTTTTTAGATGTTTAAAGTTTTTGGGGCTAGGTATTAGGATTTCACATTATAAAATACAAGGAAAGTTTTTATAATGAATCGAATGTATTTAAATAGCATTAACATTTTTATTTTCAGTTTTTAAAAAAAGGAAAAATTAGATAGTTTTCCTTAAACTGTTTAATATCTTTCACAATTATTATCATTACTAGAATTATTATAAGGATAAATAACTTTCTTTATTAAATTCTTAGGTCTAGAAAATGTATAAAATATGAGATTAATTTCAAAAAGGTGTGCTATTACGATAAGAATTCTCTATAAGTCATCTTTGCATACAGAATTTATAGATCTGTATAACTTTTAATAGTAAAAATAATAATTTAATAATGATAATCCCTTTAAAGCCAAATATTTGTTTCGCAAAAAGAGGGCTATCCTTGCTCTATACATATTTTAGTAGTCATTTTAAAAGATACCTGACGACTAGAATTTTTTGGATAAAGGATTCTTAAATATAAACATGTAATAAAATAAACCACTAATATTACCTTTTATGAAGGACATTATCAAATTTTTAAGATAGAAAAAACACAAAAAGTTTTTTTGTAAAAAGGGGCTATCTATAAATAATTTGGGACATCTTTAGATATACTCAATGATTAAAATGTGTTATTTGGATATAGGCTTTTTAATACTGAAAGTTATTTTATAAAATAAAATAACAATTTTAAATGGGAATTCTATAAAGATACTCTTTTGGCAGAAATGGGTCTTGCTCTGTACCCTTTAGGATCCTCAGTGGGTTAAGGTTTTCGCTGTATCTGTACCGTTCAATTAGTTATTTTTGGGACTGGCGTTGACCAAGACTAATGCGCACATTTCATGCTGATCGTCGCTGGAATTCCAATTCCCTGCGAGTTAGTTCTCCCTGGGTTTTTATTTTTTTTTTATTTTGGGTTCTGGGTTGGGATGGGCATTTCGGAGACCTTTTCTTCAGTTCGGTCGCGTAACATAATTGCGTGAATAACTGCGTTAATTTCCCAAAAGACTTGACAGCGGATGTGGCTACTGGTCTGCATTGGTGACTCCTTTTGCCTTCGGCCCTAACCAAAATCAGCAAAAGTTGTACCTTCTGCTTTGCATTGGCATTCCAAATCGATCCTCGGGGTCCTGAATTTGTGGCATTTTTAGATGGGTGTGCCAACGGCCTTTTTTTGTATCTTATTTGTATTAATTTTTAGTTTTTTTGTGCCATAAATGGCTTTCGCCGGAGTGTCCAGTTTTTGGCGCATATGGAGCTCCATTTAAGGTGGTTCCGGGGGCTGGGGCTCTTCCAATATAATTATGAATAGGCCAGTTCATGTGGGCACGGACAACTCCCCCGCCTTTTGTGGCCACAACTACTCAAAACCAAAATATGAGCTATGCGTTCCAGTTTCAGCAGTGGGCTTTTCTCACATCTCCACTCGGCCTCTCTCTTTCTATAGAGTTTTACACCGCTCGAAAGCATATAAGTATTTTATTAAGCAAATGGCCAAGTGTTTATAAGTTTGTGAACTATGTTTCTGGGAAAATAAAAATTTAATAAAAATAAACAACAAACTTTGGTTTAAAGTGTTGGCTTAGATTTGAGGTGAGTCAAAACTAAAATAAATTAAAGAAAATAATGCTTTAACTATTAATTTTATTATTATAGCATTTTTATTGAAATATCAATCAGATCCTTATAAATATATATATATATTTACTTCTTAAATTGCTAGAAACGATAAGCATAATATTTTTGGTCATTAACGTTAAGGTATTTTATTACCTAACAGAAAGTTATTATAAACGGCAACATTTTTACTCAAATATCGTCTGTAAAAGAAGTTTTTTAGAAAAAGGTTTGTTTCTTTTTATTTGCTTATATGCAAAAAGAATACAACAGGAAGTTATTAATAGCGTCCACATTTGTATTTAAAAAAGTAGTATTGAAGCTGGAATTTCTTGAAGTTTTTTATAGAAAGTCATTTTAAATAAATAAAACTCTCTGAAGTCAGACGTCCAAATTTTAACATAATATTTTTGAATACGTTTTCATTTTAAATTCTTTGCAAATAGAGATATGTTGGTTCTTATACAAATTTTAGGCCATATAAAACTATACAAAATTTAAAAAACACTTTTAGTTTTTAAAAATAAAACATCAACATTTTTAAAAGTAGGCTTGAGATTAAATTTAATGTAAAGAATTCTATCAAGCATATAATTTTTGGATAAAGTGTAAAATTTTGATAGATATCGCACTTTTTTTTAATAACTATTTTATTCTCTTCTTTGTTTTATATATTACCCTTTGTTTTTTTGAAATGAATGAATTAAATTTTAAGAAACAGATTCTGAAATATCCCCTATTTATATCTTATATTTTTTTAAGTGTATTTTCTTGCTTTATCGATGGCAACGGAAGCGAGTTGGCGTTGCCGTCGTCATTGCGTTTGTCACAAATTTGTTTAGCTAAAATATTGATAGAGAGAAGACAGAAAAAATAAACACAAATTTTAAATAGATTTTTAGTTTTTCATGTGGGGGTTCCGACGGCCAGTGCTTATGATATGCAAAGCTCCGACGGGAGGGAAAGCCGCGGCTTGCACTTTGGTTTTTGGTTTCAAGCCTACTTTGTCCCAATTTGCCCGTAATTTAAACATGCATTTATAATTCCTTCTCGGCAAACGTATGGCATAAAGTCTGACATTTTATGTTAACATTTTCGTGATAACATTTTGGCTTACGTTTCATATTTATAATCTATAGCTTCCGTTGGGTAAATTTTAAACAAAGAACTTGAGCAGATTAAATCTTATGAACAAATTTAAGGAGAACAAATTATGACTAAGAAATGTTATCTTTTATTTGACCTTTCGTTCCTACAAATTCCCCGTTTGACATTTAATTCATGGCTTTGTTTTATTATTTCCGCTTTCGTTTCCGCGTATTTTGCGATATATATTTTCTTCATTTTTTTAAGCTTAAAATGACTTATAAATACCCTGTAAATACATAAGTAAAGTTCGAAAGACTTATTTTCAATCATTTAGTTGAATAAACATAATGATTTGTCTTAATTTCTAATTTTTGGATATTTATCGGTTTAATTACTATTCAAAATTTAAAGAAATACACACTACAAAATAAAAATTAATACTTCTTAAATTTGTTAATTTTATCTAGCTTTTAAGCTAGTATAATATATGCCATGAAAATGGCAAGTTTTTATATAAACACCTCATTAAATAGTTTTAACCAATTTTCTACTAAATAATTTCTAATTTGTTAAGGTATCATTATAAATATTATATATTTTCAAAAAGATCTTGTCAAGATTATAACCATTTTTACTACCACTAAAAATGTTGTTAGATTTTGTTAACATAAGATCAAAAAAATTAGCAAGACATCATTCGATTAATCTTGTCAATAATACCATGAAATTAATTTACTGCCATTACTTATTTTCAAGAGCTTATTGTTATGAATATTCTCCAGAAATCTTTTTAAGTAAATACATTTTCCACAAAAATAAATATTTACCTGCGGCATTATCAATATTGGCAAACAACAAAGGCAATGCTAAAACTGTTTGTTGTTCTGCATTTGGTCAAGTCACGAGTTAGCCCCGTGACTCAGGCGACTGATAACTGATAAACCATTATTCTTATCTGTAAGATACAGATACTCGAAATGCTGTTGTTCTGGAGGAAATTTGCTCAGTGCGTAGAAAGTTTCGTTTCTCCAGATTCCAGATTCCAGATGGGGTAAATATTCGATTTACATACGGCATGGCCCGGTTCCCAATTCATCGGGCCATGTTTGGGGGACTACTGGGGGAAAACCTGAGCAACTTGCTTCAAATGAGGCGTGTTATGTAAATGTTTCTTTTTTCCCATCTCCATTTGATTTTTGCTTAGTTTTTGTGACTAGAGCTGGCCAAATGTTGAACGCCCACATAGGAAGGCTGGAATTTTGTCAAGACTTCATTATGACAGCCAGTGGCGTAGAGTGTTTTTGATCTAAAAAATGGGTTTTAATATTATTTATAGTATTAAACCCTATTAAATATGTTTAACATTTAAAATATCGTATACATTGTGAACCAGATATTTGCAAATTAATAATTTCGGTTTTTAGCAGGCAAATAAACATTTTGCGTATCGATTATTAAACATGTATATATATTTTAATTTTGACCATTTTGACTTGTAAATTATTTTTACAAATACTTGGTAAGGGCTAAGGCTCTTACACATAGTGAATCAGATAATTGCAAATAATTTATTTTTTAAGTTGGCATGCATATAATTTGGGTTCATTGTGAAAATTTTTATTTATTTTAGCTTTGCTAGTTTTATTGACTTGGAACTAATTCTTACCTACTAAATTACCTACTAAATTCCACGATGAACTAATTTGTGCCTTAAAAATCGGAGAACTTATTTTTCCTTTTTGATAATTATATAGTTTTAATAATTTTATGATAATTTTAAGTGATTTAAGTCCCCAAAAATCGGCAATCTCCACCTACGCCACTGATGCCAGCCAGTCTGCAGAGTCTGGTCGAAAAAATGGCCATATATGGTGTATTTTTTCCGTATTGTAACTCTGATTTATGGCGACTACTCGTCTGCGGCGAAGACATCCAGTGAATACCTGCCTTAAGCACTTTTCAATGGAGTTAACTCGACAAAAAATTGCATGCTAACCAATATTCGAAGAAAATACATATATATAATATATGTTATAGGGCAGAAAAAAAACACCACAAGATGAACAATATATATACTTGTATTTAATTTGCAAAGTCAATTTTTGTGTTTGCCCACGAGGCCAGCGGCGCAGTCGGCGTTGACGTCGGCAGAGCATCGGACAGACCTCCAATTCCATTCATTATAATCGCGGCCCGTTCATTTCATTCATAAAAAAGACGAAGCGAAACGAAACGAAGCGAAGCCGAACGCCAGGCGAATGTATCTGTATCTGTGAGAGACAGACAGATTGATTGAAAGAGAGAGAGAGAGAGAGGGAGAGAGAGCACTTGCCAATTCGCCGCAAGGCGAAATGTTCTCTTGGAAAGAGTTGAGAATTGAGATATTTTTATGTGAGCGAGAAATTTGCATGGCAAATACGTGTATCTGTGTATCTGCGCCTATTTGGAATATGCCATTTATTTATTTTGTATTCTACAGATACTACGCCCCATAGTAACCAAAAAAAACATTCACTTCCCCGTTGGTTTTTTTTTCGGGAAAGTTCAAGCTAATCTCGGGATTCCAAATCCCAGAGATATTTTTCTTTGTTTACTCTTCGATTGGCTTGGCTTATTAGAAACACCCATCCCGATTTCATTGTATTTTATCACATTTTCCTCTCGACGCGTTGAGAAAAGTGCTACTGGTTTTTTGAGTTTGAATTGGAGATTTCCAGGCCAGAGTTGTCGAGCTTTAAAACCGCACGCGCCGCTCCAGTCGTGTATTTATTTTACAGCTTGGCCGCGACAACTCTGCTCGAGAGCAACAACAACAGCAACAACTTGTGGGGGGAAAAAAACAAAAACAACGACAACCAGTCGCGTTTTTGTTTTTGCTTTTTCAACATCATTTACACTCAAGATACACGAGTAGTTGGTTTCGTGGGTTCCGTTTTGTGATATATCAGCAGTTTAGAAATGTTTAGAAACAATTGTTCGGCTAAAGAAATATCAGAAATATATTTGAATTTTAAAGAAATAAATTTTGCTTTAAGTCATGATGAAAAATCATCTTAATGGAACTAAAAAATAGTGATATTTTAAAGGTATTTAATAACCCTATGAAATACCTAAAAATAACGTTCGTACTTCTATGAAAACTGTACATCGCGCATTTAAAAATAGTACCAGGTAGTAAAGAATAAAAGTTGTATAAATATTTTTGTAGTTCAAAATTCGAACTGGTGTTTGATCAACGATTTTACCTTTTGGTGTGAATGATTTTCCACCTATGTCTCACCTGAGCCCAGCATTTCTACGCACACACGAACACACGTGAGCACAACATCTTGTGCTTACCTCATGCAACGTACACACGTCCACACACACCATCTCAGTGGCTGGAAACCCAATCACACACACATGGATGAACATCTTGAGTTGTCCACGCATAGATACAATCCCCCACCCCCCGTTCGAAAACCCCCCTTCCCCAACTTTCTCCCTGTGTGTGCGTAATTTTCATTCATATAAAGCCAACGCGGCGCAGTTAGCAGCGCAGTCAGCGTTTCTTTTTCATACCTTTTTTTATTTGGAAAATGTACTCATTATTTACTACGTTTAAAATATATCATTCAGTTTATTGTATTTGTTAGATGTATTTTTTAAATTGTGGCTGCTACAGTTTGGGTGAAAACTTGCTTGAGGAAAAATTCATTGAGGGAAAAACGCAGATAATATGGAAAATGAGCCGAGAGCCGAGAGGTGATTGGCAAATTGGCGACGGGGAAAATTACCAAGTTTATGCACGCAACGGCCGGAAAAGCGACGACGACAGCACACCCATTCGTGGAAAACTTGTTCGGATCGGGATTCGCCGCGTAGGCAAGCCAGCTGCTTAACCCCATACAGCCAATGGTTTTGGGATGACCAAGATCGGTTTGGTGGTCAAGATTTTAATTTAATATTGAAATCGGCATTACCACTAATTTTAGTTTTTACAAAAGACTCTTTTTTAATTTTATATAAACAACAGCTGGAATGTTAATTTGTAAATTAGTTTTTTTAATATTTATTTTTATAATTTTATTTTCCTGATTACTTAGTCCTAATTTATAAGTTTTGAATAAAAGAGAGGCCAAGATCGGATTAATAGTTGAACTTGTAAGATAATACTGAATTTCTCATTACCATTGATTTGGGCACCAAGAAACTGATTTGTTCTAAAACAAATAAACCAAAAAAAAATAGGTGGAATATTGATTTTAAAGTGTTTCAACCTTTCTTAGAGCTAATTTTTTTTATTTAAAATAAAAAAAGTTTCAAAAATTCGAAAAAATGGTATTTAAAAACAAAACGAATTCTAAGAGTTTAGAAGGGTTAATGGTGTGTTGAAGGCAGAGGCTGTGGGCAGGGGGGTTCGTGGAGGGGCTCGAACATTGCGGGGGGCCCAGCTGTCGCTTGGCTTTGCTGTATTTGCTGTGGTTTTTGTATTTTTTGTATTTGCCGTATTTCGCTGTTGTTGTTGCTGCCTTTGCCTTTGCTCTGTTGTTTGTTTGCGCTGCGAGCTGTTCGCTGTTTGCATTTAAATTTAAGTGAATGAAAAAGAAACTGGCATGAATTCGCCTCGACCCCCTCGCCCCACAGACCCCTCTTAAAATAAAACCCCCGCGCCACCACCCACCACTGAAAACGAACGAGCGCGCCTACAAGTTGGCATATTTTCAATTTCCGTTTTTTACACAAACACAAGAAAGCACACAGACACACAGATAGCCGAGATGGGGGAGGGGTAAGGGGGGACTGGTAGTGTGGAAGGGGGCGGGGTTTTGGGGGGCCAGGGGCGGCAACGTCCGGTTGGTTTTTAGTACGAAATGTCGCTATTGCTCTCCCTCTCCCGTTCTCTCTTTTTCTCCCTCTCATTCTGTTTCTCCCTCTCTTGATAAAAAGTTTGATGGGGGTTTTGTGGTGGCGGGGGGGAGCTTGGGGTCTTCAACTAAGGCCGTTCATCGCCTGCCATGTGCCTTTACAACAAAAAAACCACTGTAATACATACGAATTCGCCGCCCGAGAGCAAGAGATACTTGCTCTCACATATGCATTCGCTGGAGTTTAAGTGTGTGCGTCAGTTCAATTCGCCGCCAGCATTTCCTGTGCTTGTTTTTTAGTCATTTAAAAAGGTTTCTTAAGTATTTTTAACAAATAAAATAATTTTAAATGATTTTATATAGTTTTTCCTAAAAATGGTATGGGAAAATTCATGAGTAACCCCTTAAAAACACCCGTAAAACGCCCATTCAGCAAATGCTCTTTCACACACACCCGTAACTTATTGAGAATGAAAAATTTCGTTCAATTAAGAGGCAAAAAATAGAAAAAAAAGAAGAGACTAGTGATCGCCGGTTGTTATTTCAAATTCGCCGCCTCTCTGAGTTAACAGGGGGGCTCATTTCGAGCAACAGCGCCTTTGCAGCGCGCTCTCTCTCTTTTCGCTCTCCCAAACCTGTTAAGAAACACAAATTTCTGTATTTCTGCCACTAAACGCTGTGTTTTAACACTGCTGTTGGGAAATCGCTCTTTCGGCTGACAACATTCGGCTCTCACCCAAGTTCCCAACCAGCGGCGGCCCATTTCGCTTCATTTCGCTTCATTTCGCTTCAAAACCTCGTGACGAGCGGTTGCCGCGACTGCCGCGTTCGCTGTCTTTCCGATTTCCTCAAAAACCAAGCCACTTTTGTATCAAACTGCAACATTTTTTTTCGAAGCAACACAAACAATAACCTGTTAAGCAAAACAAAACACTACCAAGCCGCGCTAATCAACCACATATATATATTATATATATTTATATATACAACACAACACAACAAGCCGAAAATCACTTGAAAAATATTCTGTGTGTGGTGAAAAGTGAGTGTTTATTTTTGGGAAATAGAAATAGTTTACCAAACCACAATCGCTTCCAATGGAAATCATGTGCCTACAAATGCAAATTGCTATTTGAAAAAAAAAGAGTAAAAAGTCCAACTCAAGCCAATCAAATACAAAACGTGTTGGTTAAAAGTCAAATAACAAAAAAAAAAAAATAAAATACAAATTCAAATAACAACAGTCTCTCTCTCGCGCACACAAATATTTTTATATATATGTACGTACATATATAAAATTGCATAAAAATATTTTTTTACTCAAGACGAGACACACAGATACAGATACATTCGCCGCACACAGGCGACGACGACGTGGCCCCCGCTTTCAGTGTGTTGGTGTATCTGTGTGTGATTGTGCGACGCCAGCAGCGCAGTCGACGTCGCTGCTCCAACAACAACAGCAACAACAACTACTACAGCAGCAGCAGCAGCAACAACAACAGCAACAGCAATAGCAACAACAATTTACCATTGCCGGTCGCCAAAGTTGATTATTATTATTTTTTTGGCACGCCAACAATACCAGCGAATATAAAATAAAACGAGGCTGGGCGAAAAATAATAACAAAATCAAACAACCGTCGCCGGCGTCGTTTTTGTGTTAATTGAATTTACTTTTGTGAATGAAATGCGAAAGAAAGCAAAGCGAAAAATCATCGTTAATAAATGCTAAATAAATCGAGCAGTCGCGATCGCGAGTAAGTCGAATCTAAAGAACCCCCGCTCCAAAACGCCATTGGATTATAACCAAAAATCTTAAGCTACATATTTTGGATACACGACGAAGCAAAAAAAAATAAGGATTACACAACATATAATACAGCACACACATTTATGGTGATAAATTACGGAATTTGCACCACGGATTGCTTTTGAAAATCAATGTAAGTTTCGCCCCCACAGCGGCCAAGATATATCCCTCGGATACGTAGATACGTAGATACTTAGATACATAGCCGCACTGAAATGCAGCAGCAATTTCAGTTAATCACGTTTTGGCGTCTAACCTTCGGCCAGATGGATTGCCAGGAAATGCACAACTCTTGATAGAAATAATTGGTGTATATGTTTATATTCCATGCGAATATCTGATTAATTTATGACTGCATCGTGACATGTTTTTTCTTTTTTGAAAACAAACATAATTGGTGTTCAGCGTTTAGGAAGAAATATAGTGGAACCAATTATGTTTTTCCGAATTAAAACATCACATCTTCAAGAATCGGGAAGCAATATACCAATATTTTAGATGCTATTGAATATTTTATGATTAGGTAAAAATTTATCTTAAAAAAGTAATAGATGCTTAAATCTAACAGAAATAAATAAAAACATTGTTAACTATAAGGTAAACTGATCTTTCGCTTATGGATATTATTTCATAACACATATGTAGTTTCTGTTCCACAGTTAACAATCTTTATGCTTTTAAATAAAATACAATTTTATATTAAGTCTTCATCTCTAAAACGTAATCTGTTATATAGTTGGACAAATTGATTGCTTTTCCTCCTTTTATATATATTTTGCCCACTACAAATCATACTGCCCTCTAGAATTTCATTGAAGAATACAAAACGTTCTATAGATAGAATCGCTTTGATCTCGCCAGAGAGTGCTAAAAATAAATATATATAAATGCATTAACTGTCAAAGTAAAATCAAATAAATTTTCCTGTTTTTTATTTGATATATTTTTTTCGCGTCTGCTCCGAACAAAATGTTTAACTGACATTTCAAGTTGTTTGTTTGTCTGGCCTCGTCTCCCATCAGTATTCGGTATTTACTGATCGTACCAGACAGATAATCCCCTCCAACACACTCGCATACAGGAGAATATCAGCAGTATCACTTTTTATTGAAAATAAATTGCTCTCCGATTCGATTCGATTCGATTCGATTCGGCTTGCATCTGCGGAGAAATTCAGAAATTCTAGAATATGAATTTATAAAGTTGTTTCATTGTTGCCCAGCGATCGACTGATAATGGCCAGTCGATCCGATTCGATCCGATCTAGCGATTTAAACGATCTGACGAACCAACGATCCAGAGATCGATCGATCACAGAGAATTCCATTCACAAATCAGTCGACTGACGACTGACTTTAGCTAAACCCTTCTAATCAGTTGCCCACTTTTTCTTTGTACACTTTTTGTTTTGATGTGATGTGATGTGTGTTGTGCTGTGTTGTGTTGTGTGGCAAACCTTTGGACACTTGAGCCTGTTTTTCTACTCTATTTTTAAACACATTTTCGATGGGTTTCGATTTGGTTTTAATCTAGCCAAGCCAAAGAGTGTGTGAGGTGAGGCAGTTTCGTCATCGATGTAGCACTTTTTTGTGGCTCGATAAGAGACCCCCAGAAAGGTATTAGGCTCGTTTTTTCGGGGCTTTGCCTGCTGCTTTTGCTTTCTTTTCACGCTGACACACGCTTAAAAAATCAGAAAAAAGAAGAAAAAAAAGAAGACGGCGAGAGAACTGATAAACCAACGAAAAATATTTAAGTTTATTTACTTTTTGCTGGCTGTTAATTTTTGGGGCTAACGGAAACGAGAGGCAGAATAAATAAAAGAGGCGTAAAAACTTTTCAAGCGATAAGTTAACATTTTTTGATCGATCGGCTGAGGGTTTTACCAATTTTCAATTGAATTAAGTGGCCTTCTTTTGCGTTTTGCTGTGAGTTCTCTCTGTTCTGTTTTGCTGTTCTGAATTTATGTCATAGCCAAAAATACACAAATACACAAATACAAATTTCATTCATAATGGAAAGAAGGAATTCTCGCGTTTCGTATCTGCCAAAAACATGTGCACACAAACATATCTGAATAAATAAATTAAATGCTTAATTTTTATTAGCTAAATAAACAGCTAGACACACAGATCCACAATGACGTTGATGACGCAGACGCCAAATAGACAGCCAGATAGATGGGAAAGTCGTGAAGGTTTCCGAGATTTCTGAGGTTTCCGAGGGGTATATGCCATATACTATATACTATATACAATTTTGTTGCTCGTCCACAAAACTTTGTAGATCACCTGTAACTTTGTATGGTAGACTCGCGCCGCCTTTAACCAACCTGTGCTGCCAATCCCCGCGCACCTGATTTATAGCAATTCGTCTATATATATATCCATACCATGCATACATCTTCCTCTGTCTTATTTGGGATGTATCAAGAATAGCCAGCAGAAATAAAATTACACGAACAACAGGCGAGGGGCCGAAATGACAGCAAATTAATTGCATTCGCAACACTAAAAATAGATAATCACGAAACAGTTACCAAATGTAAGGCATGGGTATATATTCTATATACTATATGTACTATAAAGTACGCTGCTGACGACAACAACCGACGACATAATTGAAGCAACGGCTCAACTAAACATAGAAACCCAATTGAAAAGTGTTTATTATAGTCTCTGCATATGAATTACCAGAATATATATTAAAACGATTGCAATTTTCATCCCAAGTGACATTTACTGAACTCGAAAAAGGTACAGAATGGGTTGAGATTTCAGATAGGCCCTATATAGATAGTCATGGCGCATATATAGTAAAGTATCTATAAGATATGTGTGTTGTGTTGCGTTGTGTTGTGTTGTGCTGCCAGCAAAGCAAAACGCCAAATGACAGCCCAACAAGAACCAAAACCAAAACCAAAACCGAAAACTCAACTGAACTGAACTGAACTGAGAGCAACAACAACAAGCATTTTTATGCCGCAAGCAAACATGTGATTTTCATTATTTTTGTCGTCGCACCGACGCTGAACAAAAAAAATATAAGAAGAAAAAAACGCCAACGAAAAATGGCCTTTTTATTTTTGAAAATTATAATTTTTAAAAATAAATCCCACAATAACAAAAACAACCAGTTCGGGTGTTTGTTGTGGGGGCCAACACACAATTGCAATTGAAAGAGCTGACGACTAGTGGATTTATAAAGCGTACGAAATAAATTCAAAGGGGCTTTGAGCATATAAAACATCTTTTTGGGGTTAATCATTAATTAATGGGTCTACGAAGTAATTACAAAAAGGCTTTTGGCAAATATGAAAATGATTTTGATGTTGATTCCTTGCGTTTTTATTTATTTTGTGTAATTAAGTTTGAAATTTAGACTGAATTATTTAGTGAAGTATATATGCAATTTAGTATTTTGTAAATAATGGATTTTATATTTTTTTTATTTTATTTTATATATGTATATATGGATACGTATTCGTAGAAGTAATTCGAAAAAGAATATTAAAAAAATATTTGTTCTACACACTTTACTATTTGAAAAAGAAATTTCGTTCAATAAAGTTAATTTAAAAATAAACCCATACTTATTTTAGATCTATTGCTATTACTAAAGACTTTGGCTTATAATTGCCCTGTACTCTATCCCAGCAAATAATTTTCGATTTGATTACTATTTTTGCACAATCCTCTTGTATATTCCCCTCGTTTAAGCTCTTTTCCATGGCTCTAACTACGTTTTGAGGCTTTCCTGGCAAATCTTGTCCATTAGCAAACTAAGACAATAACTGCACCCCCTTTTTGTTCATGGGTGTGGGGAAGGAGGGGCGTTTCCAGATCAGCCCACGCTCACTTCCGTTTATTTAGTTTGAAAACGAGGGTTCTGTTGACCACCCAAGAGGCGAGGCGGTGGTCGAGCAACGCATACAAAACGCTCATTAATCGAGCGTCTTTAGAAATGGCCTAAACACACAGGCACAGCTCTCTATAAATATATATATATATATATATATATCCAACCATCGGTATATATCCGACTATATGTGTGCGCAGCTAGCAAAAACAAATCGTTGGCCCATAGAATTGTCGTCAATGAATGGCTGACGCCGACAACCCATGATAAAGCCAAAGATGTTGATGATGAACATGATGATGATGATGATGATGATGATGCACAGAGCAGTCAGCATGGATATAGTGAGCTAAAGATGACATTCTTGTGTGGAATGGGTGGCGGCGGGCAGTAACTGCTTATGACAGCCCTTTGAATTGGGCTGGCAACTCGTAATGCAATTGCCTGGGCGTGACCTTTGCCACCAGCAGGTGACAACTTGGACACGTCCAAACAAATGCGAAATGCTGCCACCTCCCTTCCTCCTTATCCTCGCTTCATATGCAAAGTCTGCACGAGTGCACTGAGAAAAATAATAGTTGATAACAGAAAATCATTGAATATAATGATCTTTAGAAATTGAGTGACTTTGGAATTTATTTTCAAAATTTAGTAACTGTTAATAACAAGATAGACATCATAATTAAACTTAGCTCTTCCCATTTTTAGAATTTAAAAACAATAGATATACATCCTCAGAAATTAAAAGACTTTCGAACTCGCCGAAAAAAAACTTTTCTTATTTTCAGTATTTAATAATATTTAATAATTGAATTAAAACATTATTTTTTCAGTCACAGGAAATTGGTGGAAGAATTTAATAGCAGACACTTTAAAGTAAGACTTATAGAAATAATAATTGCGCTTGAAATTCTTAAAGCCATTTAATAAATTAATATAATACTTGCTGAGAAATCAAAATGTACTACTTACTTTGTAACAATATTAAAATTACTTAAAATTAATTGATAAGGATCTTTTGATAGTGAAATGATTATTTTAAAAATAACACATTGTCAATTTAAAAACTCTTTGCAACGCACATCCAAAATTCCTTTTAAGTAAATTATAAAACGGGTATAATTACCACGCTTTTAAGTCTAACTGGTATGGTTTTTTATTTTTTCTCCACGTGGGGTCGAAAATAGCTGAGCGAGCGTGGGCCAGGACTTTGTGTGTTTTTATTATATCTGCGTGTGAGCGTAGGTGACCTGAAGACGAGCCCACGCAGCCTTCCTTGGAGACCTCAACTGGGTGGAAAACCCATCCCTCAAACCACCCACCCCTTATAAAAAAACACTTTAAGAGTCAGTTTTCCCCGTCAGTCTTATCTAAAAAAAAATTACAGGTGGGGTAGTGAAGCTCTGGGGATATGGATATTATGCACTACAAGACCATGGCTTTCCGCTTCTCTTCTCCTTTTTTCCTTTTATTTTTTTTGTTGTTTTTGTTTTTGTTCGTTGGAAAATCCGTGAGCTAAAAATAGATTTCGGTTGCCACGCTTCGTGGAAAATGAGGAAAATTAGGAGCGAGGCAGACGAGTCAAGTGCGTGTATCTGTGCGGCTTTTGTGGGCGGTTGGGTTGCGTTGGGTTGTCTTTTTGCTGGTGTGTCTGGCATTTTGGGGGTGTGTTCGTGACACGAAAAGTTGCGGATTTTAATTGGGGGGGAAATTCTTTAAGTTCTGTTATGTAAGAACAGCCCATTTTTGATGTTTTGAGTTATAAAATTGTATAGATTCAACCTGTTCTTAGGGTTATATTGTTTTTATTAAGAATACTATGGCATTAAAATACTCAGCCTTTAACATATACTAAATTTGTTGTTAGAGATTTGTCACAAGTTTAAACCTGTAGTTATGACTTTATCTCTAAATAGCTAGGTTATTCCGTTCAAACTTTATTGTAGGTGCTGTATTTACTTTGTATTTTAAACAATTAAAATATATTTGTTCCTTATTATTAAATTGATAAATAAACTGTAGTTAAGACTATTGTCTCTCTAAATAACTGATTTTATTGATTTTTTAATAAGTCTTTCGAAACTCTTTTGAAGTTGTGACTATTTCGAATTTTAAATATTTAAAATAAATTTTTTCCATATTTTTAAATTGCTATCAAAACCTTTTAAATTGGGTTTCTTGACATCTCTAACCATTGAGAAAAGTTTCCTGCCAAAGTCACGCACTTTTAGCCTCATTTTTTGATCAACTTTGGCTTTGCCTTCGCGTTTGTGTGGGTGAGTGGGTGGTTGGGCGGTTGTATGCTTCAATTGGGAAGATGTGTATATGTGTTTGTGTCTGATTCTGTGTTGATTCACATTAGGGCGGGTCAGGTTGTTTACATTGCCTTCTCGCCAATTTGGACTTTCTCTTTCTTTTTTCGGGAAGTTGTGGGGGGTTGGAGGCTTGAGAAAATTCGGGTGGTTTTTGCGGGCCTATTGGAGACCCAATTGTTGTTGCTATTTCGGGGCAAGGACTCTATAAATAGCAGGAAAATTTATATAGCAGACACAGAGACAGACAACCTGGCATTCGTTGTCTGTGTGTGTGTGTGTGTGTTCCATTGACGTCATCACCAGCATGTCATGAGTTTGCTGTGCAATTCTTATTATTTATTTAGTCTTCTTTTTTTGGGCCAAGCCAATGAGTATTGTCTATGTGTGTGTGTGTGTGTGTGAGAGTGTCGCTCTCACAGATACTCACCAACACTCAGGCACTCGGCCAGCTGTCGCCTGTGTGTGGGCGTTTGCGCGTGTAAGGATGTGAGCGGAATTTTTGAATAGAACACGCAAATTAGATATAGAAAATTATGTGTATGCTCTATGCTCATGGCTCTATTAGTGTGCCTGTGCCTTTTTGCCCTGCCTTCATGGTACATTGTACATTGTACATTGTACATTGTACATTGTGTGTTATATTCAGCATTCCCCGCTTTTCACGTTGAGAGGGTTGGGCCACAATGTCTAGCAAAGTGTGGGCGTTGCTCGGGGATCCGGGAGTTGGAGGTTGGTTCATGGGTATCTATGGTATCATCGTATCTAGATATCGCCGGCAGGAAGGTAACTGTATTATCATGTCGAAATTATACTGCCAGACGAATGGAGGGAGGCTCCATTGCGTGGGAAAACTTAAAGAGTTGTGGAAAACCGACTTCCAAAGCAGTAGCTTCAAAATGTGCTCTCCAGTTTGATAAACTAAAAAAACGATTTTTTATTTATATTATTCACTGTTAATAATCAATTATAAAGTTTTGCATTAAAACTAAACCCTATATAAAGGATTCCATCAATTGCATTAATTCAAAAATAATTTAAATTTGTAGATCACATAAGATCTAAGCACTATTTAAATGTTCCTATTAATTTCTTTTGTATATCCCATTCAAACGTTCCTATAAATTGGCTTTAAATTAGCTTATGGTCAATATACTTTTCTAAACATCATCAAAACAACATTTGGATTAAAAATAGAAATGATTTAAAAATGTATAAAACAAAGTTTATTCTTATTCCTAACCTTAATTTGTATTTAGGTTTAATAATATTTCTAAACCACAAAAATCTCAAGTTTTAGCCCAGAGCAAAGAAAACGGTCTTATTCGAAGCATAAACACAACATTTAGGTGAAGTTTTTTGTTTTTGTTTTCATAATCTGATTTCGTTTGCCAGCCGAAAAGCAAATAAATCATCCCACATATCATTCCCTGGCAATGAAGCAACCGATCATTCAGTTCAGTCTGTTCTGTTATAATACCCCATTTACTATGCGAGTGCACCTTTTTCAAGAATGAAGCGAATGCAGGCGATTGAGAATTATAGTACAACAAAGGAGGACGGGCAAAAAAAAAAAATGAATAGAAATAGAAATTCAAAATGAAAGGAGAGCAATCACCCAAAGAGTGAGACGACTAGATAAGGAAAAACAACCTAACCGTTTAGAAAAAAAAAGAGAAAATTTTTCACAATGAAACATAGAAAACATCTGTTGGATGTGGATGTGGATGTTTTTCTATAAGGCTAAGTGACGAGAACTGGTGGAGTGGAATCTCAATCTCTTTGGACCGATGTTGTTGCTGTTGCAATAGTGTTGCTGCTGCTGCTGCTGTTGCTGTTGCTGTTGCAGACAAAAGGTGCAACAACAATGGAACACCACTTACGCACAGTGGAAATAAGTAAGGCAGAATGGCAGGGCAACACATGTTGCAGCTTCCTTTTTGGCTGCCACTTAACTGCAACTCACTTCAGTCATTATGGTACAACTACAACTACAACTACAACTACAGCTACAGCTACAGCACAACTCCTGGTGTAGAATTCTACCTGAAATCTACCTACTTTACGCACACACAATCCCATACGAAATATACGGGATGCTGGAGGCTAGAGAAAACACAGATCGTATGGCACGGAGACAATCAGCCCGAGAAAATCTTAAGGTCGATCACTTGTAGTTTATGGGCTTCTTCTTCTTCTTCTTCATCATCTTCTGCTGCCTCTTCTTCCCGTTCTCCAGACCTATAGGCCAGATCAAACCAGACCAGACAACAGAACAGACCAGCATTGTAAACCCAGGGGAATGTGAGGGGGGAGAAGAGTTGAGCAGCCACGGGGAACTAGTTCTTATTTAAAATTGTTTATTTGTTTTATTACACATGCTACCTATTACATCAGAAACCATACTGCATATGATATTATATTATAGTTCAAGTATTTAACTGGAAGATAAATTGAGTAACTTTATAATAAATTCAAGTAGCTGGGGCATACTAGTTTGCTTTCAATATGATCTTGTTTAAAGTGGTTTATTTGCCTACTACATTTTAAACTTTTACGTTTTTGAAAGCCATGCTTTGTTTAAAGTAATGTACCATTACATTTGTTTATAATAATTAACTTTCAGTATTAGCCATGTAGTATTTATTACGAATAGGTAACCTAATAATAGAAATACAATATAGTTTTTCTTAAAAATACAATTTTCCTGAACCAGTTTATAACATTCTACATGTTCTAAGTAACTTAAAGTATACCTTGTTTATAAAAATAAACTTTGAGTGTGAGATCCATACCGTTTTTCCTAAAAATAGGTAACCTAATAATGGAGCTACAGTTTTCCCGAACCAGTTCCCATATCGGCGACATCTCTGAACACTCAACCACCAGTCTGGGCCTCCGGTTTGATGGCATCTTCTTGGCTCAGCTCATTTGTTGGTGATTTGATCTTTTGCCTCTTCTCGGCTTCTTCTGCTCCCCTCGAAAAACCCCCACTCCGCCGATCTCGACCAGAGTTGGCTTCAATGATTTCTACAAAAATTAAAGGAAAACCCAAACCGAACCAGACACAAGAATGAACATAATCATCATTATGATAATTATCATTCAGGCCGACTTTGGAGTATACTAGTCAGTATTTGAGTATGTATGCGTGTGTGCCTTCATTAACACACACTTTCGAGCCCTTTGCCACATGTGCTGTTCATTTGCTTTGAAAACTATTAGCTGATGTTGCTGCTGTGCTGTTGCTGTTGCTGCTGTTGCTGCTGCTGCTGCTGCTGCTGTGGCTGCAACATATGGTCGGTTGGGCATTTAAATAGTTTAATGATCTGTGCTCTGTGACTGGGTTGTGTCGCTGTTGTTGTTGTTGTTGTTGTCGTGGCAGCAGCATCAGCAACAGCAACAGCAACAACAACAGCAGCAACATTAAGCGATTCCCGTTTCAATTTCAGTTTTCTCATTCGCGTTTTGTTCCCTCCGAGTTGAGATGAGTTGAGTTGCCTGCAGTCATTAGCGTTTCCTGTGTAGGTTTTTCATCTGTCGCTCTTCGCATTTCATTTATCTACTCATGTGTGTCTGCCCTCGAAGCGTGTGTATCCGCACATACTGCATATATTTAGCAGGAGATCAGAAACCATATTTTTAAAACCGGAGCTCAAAAAGGGAGATTTTAAATTCAGCATAAAAAATAAAAACAAAAGCCAATACTGAATACCTTGATTATATCCTATAACTGCACTTCAATAAATTACACTTAAACTATAGTATTAAGGGGAAAATACATTTGTAATTATTGAAACCAGTGTGCAAAAGTTCGATTTTAAATTTAGCACTTGCGTTTTACAATTTTATAACAATGCTTTTATTTTGAAAGTAAGAATTTGCCCACAAGATATTTCCAGCTTTTCTTTACCAGTACTTGACACAAAATCTGAATGGGAGCAAAAAATTAAACATTTTTTACACATTAAGTTTAATGCACGTTTTCCAGACATGATAAAATGAATTGCAAGTCGTACTTTTTTTAACGTCAATGCTGACAATTCCAAAATTGGGTCAGTTAACACTAGATCAGCATTAAAATAAACTAAACCAAAGTAGGCGTAATGAGAAGCTCATTATAACTTAAATTTGTATTTTAATTTCTTTTTTCTGCCCCGTGGTATTTTACTTTTGCATTTCAGTATATTTTCTTATTTATTCCACCTAAAATATCCTAACAATAAAGGTATAAAATAAATAATTTCTTTAGTAAGCAATTTAAATATCTTAGCTAAATTAAGCTAAAATAAATTATAGGTATCAGAATCATGTTATTTATTTTTCACTGAAAAATGCCTATTAAAGCTGCAATTAATTTTCCCTTATATCTGTTGTTTTTTGTGAACAATTTAATTGGGTCATGCTGGCATTACTCGTTGGGCAATAACTTTTATTAATTCATTTGACAATTGGAACGGTAAACGTAGCCGCTGATAAGGCAAAAGATCGGACATCTCGTTCGCCAGAAACATTATTCGCCGGCTTATTAACCAGAATGGCAGCGAAAAAACCTGTTTGCATTTGATTTTTGCCAGAGTTTATTTTTATATAAAAACGCTTCGCTTTGTGTTGATGTTGCTGGGCTGTCCGCCTGCCTTAAATAATTTTATTTAAATCGCAACTGGCAGTGACACTTGTTTGTGCAAACAACCAACCAAACAATCAAACAAGCAAACAAGCAAACAAGCAAACAAGCAAACAAGCAAACAAGCAAACAAACAAACGCAAACCAACAAAGGCGAATCTCTTCGAATCGTTTGAATGAATTAGCCCGGCGACAAAGACCTTCAGTCCCCCGTCGTATTTTCACTTATTAATGAAAACGTTTCAAATGCCACATTTCACATTTCGTGCGCCATTGAATCACACTCTCTGCCAGCGAAATAATTTATTTTTTATTCAGGCACTGCTGCTGCTGTGATCCAAGGTCAAAGTTTGCCTAACGTTAACGTTAAAACGTTTATAAAAAACAAAAAAACAACGAGGTAAAAGAATTTTAGCGCAATTAAAAATAATCGAGTGAACGCAAAAAAAGCAACAAGTTTGTTTGTATTTTATCTGCTGGGCCCAATTAATTTAAGAATGAAATCGAAATCTTGGCATTACTTTCGGGTGTGCGTCAAACGTTGTATGATGTTTATTTATTTTTTATTGAGCAATTTGAATATGTTTTTTATGGCCGCATTTACACCTATTAATTGGAATTTTACTGGCTCAAATTTGTGGATAATTAAGAACTCAACTTCGATTTGGAACACAATTCATTAGACTATATCTATAACTATAACATCAAAGCTTTGCCTTTGCCTTTGCCCCTAGAATTCATTCTCAAAAAAAGCTTATAAATAGTTTACTACCTAGAATTTTGTATATCAAGGAACGGAAAAAATTGAAATGACGTTTACAGTTTTCTACACAAAGTCGATTGCCAAATATATAAAGAGGAGGGACCTGTGCCGCGATTTTCTTATTGGCAATCAGTGGCGATCTGCCACTGCCGCAACCCAAAAAAAAAAAGAGCTCCACGACGTGTGTTTTCGTTGATTTTCTATTTTGTTTTCCCCAATCGTGATCATTCTCGAAAATTGTTTTTGAGTACCGGACATGACGTCAATAAGTGGGCGTTTGTGTTAATTTTTATACCCCCCGAAAAGCACACACTCGACCCACTCGCATACCTATAGTATAGTCTATATGTGTATATTCTCTGTATTTATTTCTTTTGGGGCGGAGAAATATTCGTTGGCGCTTAAAACCAATTTTATGCGGCACAATAATAATAATAATTCGTTGTGCTTTTTATCGCCAGATATAGGCGCATATATAGATGGGGTCACAATAATAGTGGCAACCTGCAAATGTAAAAAAAGGAAAAATTTGTGAATAAAATACAAAAAAAAAAAAATTATTTTTTATTCTAATGTCTTTGTTTTGCCAAGTTAGCTATATACTTTGCACATTGCTGTCCTTTTTGGCTTTCCTAAAATGGAAACTATTTAGAAAAAAATTCATAAAAAAAAACAAAAATTATTTCTAATAAAATTATTAAAATTGCAAAAAATAATAATTGTAGTAACTGAAACTTTCAAATACAATTGTCTTACTATTTTTAATGGTAATCCCAATATCGCTTGATAATTTTGCATACTGCTGTTCGTTTGGCTGGCTCTTTTGTTAATTTTTATAGAACAGAGACGCCATTTATTAATTTCCTGTATTTCCTTATTTGCCAGGGGCCACCTCGTGCCTTGCCTTTAATTATGTGTAAACAAATATTTATCTAAACGCGACGTCTGGCGGGCGGCTTTTCGCTTTTCGCATTTCGCATTTCGATCTTCCCTGGCCGATCGCATTACTCATACGCCGCGTTGACCAGATTAACTGCTGCATCGCTATAAAATCGGAAAGAACATGCCATAAAAATACAGTTGTTTTGCCATAAAAATGTTTTATTTCGCGATCGCGATCGTGCCATAATTAACATGATCATCATCAAAAGCCGAAATATGTACCCAGTCAAAGTTCAATTAGCATTATATTCTTTATTCATACGCTTCGTTCTTCGCCCTCGATTGGTACTTACTATATATATATATATGTATATGTGAATACATATATATGCAAATGAATCGGGAATCGAGACTCTCATTCTCATTCTCATTCTGAATACGAATCGCTAATTTCTTTTTGATATGCCAAATCGAACAATTATGAAAGTTATTCCCATTTGTTTTTATGGCCCTACGTAATACGTGGCGGAGCGGAAATAAGTGAAAAGCGAGAATGGAATTCTGAATTTGAATATTGCGGACGAATCGGATCGGATCGGATCGGATCTGATAGGCGGGGTGAAAGCAATTAAGGCAGATAATGGGGGTTAGCGGTGTCGA
Source organism: Drosophila elegans (assembly GCF_018152505.1). Classification (NCBI taxonomy): domain Eukaryota; kingdom Metazoa; phylum Arthropoda; class Insecta; order Diptera; family Drosophilidae; genus Drosophila; species Drosophila elegans. The sequence goes on from NW_024545578.1 coordinate 1,842,216, forward strand.
GGGCGGCAGATTCGTTTGTATTCGTTTGGATCCACAAAAAAAAAATACTACTACTACTCGTCTCCAGCATAAATAAGCAATTTGATCTTTAACATTTAGCAGTAGGGCCAAGCCCAGTTTCCCTAGAAACTAGAAACTACGAGCCACAATCTCTGAAACATCATGTCCCGCCGATTCGAGTGAACCCGAAAGCATTATGAACCGCAATAATAATAATCATAAAGCCAGTGTGTTGTTGCCCTATGATGTTTACATAAAAACACCAAAAAAGAAAAAACAAAAAAAAAAACAAAATAAATGAATAAGAAACCGCCTTTATCTGTACATATATAAATATGACGGGGCGACCTTCTCTCACTTTTTTGGTTTCCTAGCTGCGGAATTAATTACAAACATTAAGAAAAGTTCACTTCTTCTTCTGGCCACTTAATCCAAACAAAAGCATCTGGTACTTTGGACCCAAGGGGCACGCCTCGTGCTGGCTGGACTATTTCCACTATTTCTACTATTTCTGGGCTCTTATTTATTTTGTGTTTATCCATAAGCACGGCGAACCCATCTACGTGCCATTTTTGTGGCTGCGAAAAACTGCAAAATCAATTCGTGGCGTTCTTGCATTTGCTTTCGGGGTCGATAAATAAACGTGGATTACTTTTAGGAGATTTATTAGTTGTGTTTTCTAAAACAAATGAAAACGGTTTCAAAATAAAACATATTTTTTGATATTATTTACATTAAAAGCAATACCAATTCCCTACTAATTCTGTATGTTTTTCCTTCCTTTACAGAAAGCAATCGCTGCATTCAGCTGTCTGAATCTGCGAAAGGATGAAGGCAGACCGAGCTGAGTCCGGGCGCAGCAACTACGATCGGCGGCATTGAGGATCTCGGATCCGGATCCGGAGGTGGAGGTGCGTTCCCGATTCCGAGGTGGAGCGAGGAGCGAGGAGCGTGGAGCAGCGGAGGAGCCGGAGGAGTGGAGCAGTGGAGGAGTGCAGCTGGGGGAGGAGGAGGAGTCCTGGTTACAACACTACATGGATCGCAGAAATGGCGGCGATCCCTTGGCGCCACCCCGGCCCCCGAAGTTATTACCCCGTGTGCATCGACCAAGGGCGCCGGAGCCGACATTGAGTGGCGTCGATCAAGGAGTGGGTGCATCATCATCAGCAGCAGCGACAACAATCCATAACAACAATTCACAGCAGCAACAACTTAGTATTACAGCGAGCAACAACAACAACCACAATAACAATAACAACAATACGATATCGATAATACCTGCATCGGCGGACTTTGACGACTATCAGATCCACCACTTGACCTTCCTGCCGCAACGTCCTAGCAGTCTGAGCCGCAACAGCAGCACGGCCTCCTCGACGACGGGCATCAGTTCGGGATCGGTGTCTGGTTCCAGTTCGAGCTTCACGCGAAGACGACCGCCGGCACCTGCTCCGCTGCTGGCCAGCAACTACAGCAGCAGCCTAAACAACAACTTCCTTAGTCATTTCCAAAGCGCTGAGCCGGCGAGCAACGCCCTGGGCCAGCCGCCCGCCTCTCCCGTCACACTGGCTCAACCGCGACCCGAATCCGAAAGGCTAACCAACGAGTATGTGGACACGCCGCTGCAACATGCGACGCGGTCGCAGCATCCGGCTGGCCAGCAGGATAATGGCCAGACAACCACCCACCATCTATTGCTGCTGCCGCAAAGGAACCAGCACCTGCAGCAGCAGCTGCAGCAACAGCAACTCCTGCAGCAACATCAGCAGCAACAGCAACACCAGCAACAGCAACAACACCTGCAGCAACATGCAACGCGACTGGCGACGACGACGCAGGCGACGTCCCTTGGAAGCGACCACACCGACGGCTTACTACATTCGCACCTGCACACTAGCCCAAAAGCACCACCACCACCACTACCCGCCTCGAAGCAGCCACCCAGATTGGGTTTGGGATTGGGTCTGAACCAGCCCATCATCACCAAACAGCCGGGTGTGGCGGCGCAAAAAGAGCACATGCATGCGTTAGAGGAACTACTCCAGAACGGAGGTGGAGTGTCCGGCAGCGGGGGACCCCTGGTGATGGCCGGCGATCCCAGCCTGCTCAACCCCAATCCCATAGTGTGTCCCCGTTGCGGACGCTGCCGCTGCGAGCAGTGCCAGAGCCCCAGGCCCTTGCCACAGACATGGGTGTGCAACCAGACGTGCCTGTGCAGTGCCGAGTCGGTCATCGATTACGCCAGTTGCCTGTGCTGTGCCAAGGCCCTGTTCTACCACTGTGCCCGGGACAACGACCTGGACTGCGACGATGGCAACGGCACGCCCTGCGTGGACAATCCCTGCTCCTGTGGACCCTACAAGCGGACGCAGCGATGGGGCTGGCTGGGAGCCCTCTCCATCTTCCTGCCCTGCCTGTGGTTCTACTGGCCCATGCGGGGTTGCATGAAGCTGTGCGAGAAGTGCTACGGCCGGTTCGCGGGCCGAGGATGCCGGTGTCAGGGCATCGGTGGCGGCGGCGGCGGAGCAACAACGGGAGGAGCCAACGGCATTGGGTCCACCAGCAGCATGCTGCCCATAGTGCCCCTGGCCATCAATGGCAGCAATCTGGGTGGCAACGGGGTGAGCCTCTCCGGCGGAGCGACAGACGGCGGACTTGGCCAGACCAATGGCAAGGCCATGGAGCACGGATGCAGTGCCGCCAGGAGCATACTGCGCAAGGGGGATCTCACGCCGGAGAAACGACTGCTGGACTCCAGTCCCGACTACTAAGTTGAGCCACTTTTTGTGCCCGGTTTTTCCACGAGCAAAAATCACCAAAGCACAAAAAGGCAAACCTAAACAACATCGAGGACATATACACCCCATATATATATATATATATATATATACGGAAAATATTTAATATATGATTTAAAAATGAGAGGATACATAAAAAAGAGGAAGGAAAGATAGAAAAGAAAGAAAGAAAGAAAAATTAAATAACCAAAGACTGCAAACAGATAATTATTAATTATTAGAAATGTTATTTAAAAAATAATTTTTTGCTTAAAACAAAAACAAATCGAGTGGCGAAAGAGTGGCGAAAGAGTGGAAAAAAGAGGAAAAACTGACGAAACGAATGCGATTAGGAATTATTTTTCGAACGATATTTTTGCATTATTTGATTTTGTTTTACTTCAGTTCAATGTTCAATCTCTAAGTCAAATTCTTACTTTATAAACATAAAATAGTTGTATGCAAATAATTCCAATGAATTTTCCACGAATGTAAAGTAAACCGGGAGAAAGTTTTTTTTATTATTATTTTCATATACAAAATTGAACAATTTGGGGCAAGCGTAACAAAACACCAGATTATATATACCTATATACACACACGGGAGAACTTTTAGAGAAATATTCAATGGCGTAAATTAGTCAAATATTATATATACCAAGTCCAGTCCATTTTTGATGTTGTAGAAAGAACAGAAACCGAAAATTACACAACAAATATTGTAGAACTTTACGAATTTAAATCTTAAAATTGATCTGTGCGCGTGTGTGTGTGTGTGTGTGTTGAGGGCGACGAACTTTTCGATAAATTTAGAGCATCCTATAGACCAGTCTAAATGTGCTTAGATGTCGTTATAGATGTACTGCAAACCAAAAGTCAGTTAGTTTACTTTACCAACTACGAAGCCGGAACAAATCTTAGGAGCGAAAATATGGGATTACGAAATCGGTTGCTTATGAACGTATTTTACTACATAGTTAAAGATGAGTTAAAGATGGGTGGGTTCGTAGTGGTGCCAGCCAGCAGCCCCAAAAATGTGAGCAAGATTGTATATATGATGAAATTTTTAAGCAAAGTGCGAGATACAGAATGCAAGCAAATTCCAAATAATAGAAAAACAAAACAAAACAAAACAAAAAAAAGCAAAACTTAAGTGTAACGATAAATCCACATCTAAATGCAGCAAAAATACAAATAAACCAACATTTTTTGTATAGAATATCCATATAAAATATGACAACAAAAACAGTGGCAAATTAGCAACTTAAAACAAATTTATACATGTAAAAGCAGGAAGGAAGCGAAAAAAGTAAATTAAAGATTAATGTTAAACACTAAAAACACATTACTATATTGCTATATATGTAATCTGTATATGTACTATATATAACTATATATACACGCCTAGATATACAAACCAGAAAACTATGCTTAAAAACTCCTAACTTCTAAACGCAAAAAAACGCAACAAAAAACGAAAAAAGAAAAACCCCAAAAAACAAACTAAAAGCTGGAAAAACTCCTTAAAAGCCTAGCCGTTAATGAAAAAATTCAAGAAGTGCAGACCTACAAACAAAAACAGAAAAAATTATACACACGCATAAAGATAAAGATAACGATAAAGATAAATATTAATATTTAAGGCACTCTATACATACAAAAAAGCTATGCATAATGAATATTTATTTTATTTGTACATTTCATTATAATAAAATAAACTGAGTAGAAATGAGGAGACGAGATGAGTAGGATGAGTGTGCGGGGTTTTTATTGCGAAACCCGGAGAACCAGAAAACTTTATGTAATGTTTTTAGAATGTATGTTCCGTTAAAAACTACAAAATAAAAAAAATCATATAATACTAAAAAAATTAACAACTTTGACTGTGTTTTTATTGGTGGCTTGGAAGATTACAATTTGGATAATGAAAACTTGGTTTTTATACCCAATAGAAAAAAAATTGTAGATAAAAAAGCCAACAAATTGAAAATGTTAAAAATTTTTAATTGCATATTTTAGAGAGTTTTTGTTAAACTTTGGATTTAAAAAAAAGGATAATGAGAAGTGCAGTCTCAAAACAATTATTTTGTTAAATAAGTTTAATTGAATTGAATGAAAATGGAAAGAGGCAGTAAAATTCTTAAATTGAATAAATCAACCATGTTGCATCTTTTTTTTTAACTTTGAAATAGAAAAATATTTTTAGGGAAAGACAGATTTAAAACAAAGCTAAAGTTTAACTCAAATTAATTCAGTTTTTCAAAGTGCACGACTGCCCTACAATCATATGATACTAAGAAGAGTGATATTTTGTTCCCTATAACTTATGATCCCTTTTTTCTCCCCCGATCTCTTGTATCTGTGTGTGTGTGTTTTTGGTGCCGTCTGTGTTGGTGTGCCAAATGGCTATGGCAAAACTAAAGCAGCTGTTTCCGGTATTTGATTGATAGTGAACTGGCAGTTTGTTTATCTCGAGCGCACTCGGACCGACCGGAGGCCCCGAGAACAGAACGCGATTCTCGTTTGGCTTCGGATTGGGGCTGCTCACACAGATACTCACCAATACCAACACGGTGCACACTCGCACACACAAACACACAAAGCCATCCAGCGGCAAACGAACGACGATGCTTTTGCTGCATTTTGCGGATGCTATTTGGGGCCGCCGTCGGCGCACTTATTTTTAAATTACTAAAAACTGAAAAAAAATAAAAAAAGAGAAAAAAAAACAGAATGTTGCTGCCGTCGCCGATGTGTTGCTGCAGTGCTGTTGCTGTTGTACGGTTGCTGCTGCACAAACATTGCGGGCGGCGGCATCTCGCCGACAACCTACGATGAAAATTTACAACGGAAGGCGCGCATCAAATGTTGCAGCCACATAAACACTCGAACACACACACACATTGGCCCCTGTACTTAATTTAAATTTAACTGCAAAATATTTTCACTCACACTGGAGGGAAGTCGGAAAAATATTTCGAGATTTCCTCTAAGCTCTTCACATCTTTTTTCCTTTGCCGACAGTCCACAGCTGATCGAGCTAAGCCCAAGATTCTGGCTCAAATTAACACATTTTAGAAAATTAATCCTTAGATAAAAATTCCTAAGACTGGGATAACATTTCATAAAAAAATAGTTGTTTTTATGTCAAGCAAATCATTTCGTTATGTTAAAAAAATCTTAATGAATCTTAATCAGATTATAAAATAAACAAAGGTGTTGTTAGGGTAATTAAAAGAAATGATTTAAATAAATTTATTTTGAATAAGAAGAATAAACAAGTTTTTTTAAGAAAAACAAAATAGATGAAATGTTTTTTTTTTAAATAAATAAAAAAAACGATAACGCTGTAGCGCTACTAATGACAGTTATTTAATTTCAAATATTACACAATTAAAAGAAAAGTGCAAATTCTTGAACCATTCATTGAGTAGCCAAGAACAATGACTTTAATCTAAAGAGGAAATAATTTTGTAGCCTCGTACAAAAATGGGTTAACTTAGCACGTGCAAAAATTGTGTCAGCTGCGCGAATTTCGCTTTGTTTGCCCGTTTGTTAATTAATGCAAAGTGCAGTAACCGTTTTGCATAATTGAAGGCAGCGACTGACTGCCCATTGCCCATTGCCCATTGGGGCATTTCATTATTCAATCATAATTCGCGCGCTCAAGCGCAAATTACAAACAGTCGGTCTATATAGTATACTATGGTATGGTATGGAGTGTGGTTTTTGTATGGTGTGTGGGATGCGAGGGGCTGGTGATAATGATAACCCAGCGGATCGACCGGGCTTGTCGGGGTCATCCGGGTTTTTGCAAAAATAAAAAAAAAAAACAGGAGGAGCACAAACAAATGGAAAGAGGCACAAGAAAAAGAGAATGAAACCGAAAGAAATAAGCGCAAATAAAACATGACATTTTTCGTGCTTGTAATCAGTGGCGAGGAGGCGGCCGCAGAACCCTCAGACTTATAGAGGGGCCCCCGACTCCGATTCGGATTTGGATTTGGATTTGGATTCGGATCGAGACTATCCCTCGATAAGCCTTGCTGCATGAGACCTGCCAATTCGCTCGAAACTCGCTCCGATTGACACACATTAAGTAAGATCACCGAGAAAAATATCACTTATATCTTAAAGTAATTAGACTTTAAGAATTTTAAAAAAGAATTTAAAAAAATTGTTTAAAGAATAAATATTTTAAAACATTTTAAACGTCTTTTCCCTCATCAAAAATATATTTTTTATTGTTTGATTTTCTACATTTTTCCTACAATTCTAAAATGTATTTGCAACTGTTCTTAAATGTTAAAGTCTTGACTTCTTTACAATATTAATAGTTAAAGAGAGTAAATTTTACATTTAAATAATTTAAAAAAAATTAAATTGATAATTTTGGACAATATTTCCTTAATACAAATTTCTAATGTGAAATTCTTTTAATTAATTTTTATCATATTCAATTGAGCAAAGTTTTTCTCTCTCTGTATCGAATGAATGAAGCAGCAGCACTGAACTCGAACTCGAATACTCGCCGGCAGACGCGAGATGCAGTGCCTCTGATTGAAGTGTGCTATATTTAACCAGCGAGCCGATTGCGTGCAATGCAAGTCTGCCAATTCGAGTAACTCCCTCCGAAGAACCCCCCACTTTTTTACACCCACCCACCCCCTTCTCCGTTTTGGGGCTGTTCCACTGACAATTCCTCTAATGAATGAAGTTGATAAGGAAGCATATTGCGACGAATCCAGTGGGAAATGGCCAGTGGGCCAGAGTGAGCCAGCTCTATCTTCCATTGATCGTTAGATTTCCGAATAAACTATTATTATGCACGCCGGCATTTCCATTTACATTTCCCTGCCCCTTTTCCGCGCTTTCCATTCGTATCGATATCGCCATTCGGGCGAATTTCTTTGAAGATGCTCTTATTCACATGCACGCAATGAATCAACATTCGATCAATTCTGCGATATCTCTGTGGGACATGTGATGATGTTTGTGATCGCTCTCTACTCTTACTATCTTACTATCCATCATCATTCTTTTATATAAATTAAGTCTTATGTTTAAGATATTTGAAACTGTAATCTAAGTGTTCTGATAATAATAACAGAAAAATTAGTAAAGCCTATTTAGATTGGATGCATTACCGAAAATTATTTCAATAATGAATTAATTAACGATTTTGTCTTCCATTCCCATAGGATCTAAAAGATTTAAAATTATATAAGCTAACTACTTTTTTGTCTTTTTTTTAACAATAATTAGAGTTTAATTTTTTAAAAATTTTCAGGCATCTGAAACCTTTATTTTCCGACAGCCAGTGAGGCTGTCAGGTGACCTGTCAATTTGGAATTTTCAATTTTTGAGCCGTGGCATGTGGATGTGGCCGTATGGAGTTACCATTGGGGCTTCTCCGGGTGCCCCTGCTGTCCTCCATCCGTCCATCTGTCTGTCACCCGGCTCTGCTCACTGTGAATGGATGAAGGCGAATCTCGAATCTCTGGGATGGACGGAGGAGAATCACTGATACGATTGCCGGCGGAGCTGCCCTAATGAGCAGGGAAGCTGCACGGTGATAAGCTATCAGTGTCCGTATCAGTATCACCATATATAGACATACGCTGCCCGGAGACACTCACTCACAATGGCACATGGTCATAGTTATTCAGATTCAGATTCATATTCAGATTCACTCGCACTGCAGACATGCTGGAAGCTCTTGTATGCTTGAATGACAGATCAATGAAATCATTATGAATTCGCTGAAACCGAAAACTGCAAGCACACAGCGCTGAAAATCGCTGGAAAAAATGCCAACTCATGGCGGCTTTCGGGGAATCGCAAATCGAAAATCGCACATCGCATCTTGCATCTTGAAGAAGTATGGAATGGGAACAGGTTCGAGTTCGAGTTCGAGTTCTCGGACTCCAGTTCTTGGCTTCTCTGATCCTGCGGCGGCGGAAGTTGCTTGTGGTTCTGTATTTGTATGCATCGTCCGTCGATCGTTATACGTTTTGTCCCTGCACATAAAAAAATACTATACTACACTATACAATACAAGTAAAAGATTAAAAAGAAAAACATTTATGCTTATATTTGTAGAACCCACCAATTATATATCAAATTTAAATGCAAGAAACAAAACTATTTCCATGAATAAAAATATTATTGTGTTATAATAGTTTTAAACAATTTTATTTTTATTAATACGAAAATATATTTGTATTGCATTAGTTTCTATTGATATAATAAAACTCATAATATACGGCTGTAAATCACAAATACTATTGATTGTTTTCACTTTATTGTAAGGAAATGTTTCTATTCCCATTCCGTGGGTAACTGAGGATATGCATTTTTTTGTGAACCCATTTCTCGCCGTGTACTTTAGTGTTTGCTCCTTGACTGCTGCCGAGGTGCAACAGGTGCAAAAATCACAACAAATACTCACATCCGCTGCGAGCTGTTTTCTGGTTTACTCTGAGCCTCCGTCTACAAAAGGGAACGGAAGCACCTGTGATTTGGTCGCACGGATCGCACGTGATTTCCTTGGTCTTCCGATGGAGCACCTCCACCTCCATTTCCTTCCTTTTGGTTAACAATTAAATTTGTTTTTATGGCCCAAGTGCTGTACATGTCCGGAGAGTTCGAGTTCGAGACCAAAAGTCGCCCCCTCGCGATCTGACAAATTCATTTGACACTTTGCCAGCCTTATCGTTCCTCGATGTTGCTGCCGTAATTGTTGTTCTTGAATTAAAAAAAAAAAAAGCCATATAGCCTCGGAGCTATAGAGCTATAGATCTATGAAGTCCCAGCTTAAGCTGAAGTTGGAAACTTGTTTCGGCTTTCGGGGCTTTTGGAGTCGCATTCTCAACATGTTTGCCATGTTGTCTATGCTGCTCGCTTGTAGTTGTTCTTGCTGTTCTTGCTGCTGCTGTTGTTGTTGCTGTTGTTGTTGTTGTTACTGCTTGAAGCACATAATTACCGCAGCGCGTATTTAATCCGACAAATGGTTTCAACCTTAGTTGAACTTTGTCTTTGGGCCACACTCAACCCCTTGTAGTTGCTAGTTGCTGGTGTTGCTGCTGTGATGTTGCTGCTGCTGCTGTTGCTGCTGTTGCTGCTGCCGCCTGGCATTTCTAATATTCCATGACAGCCGCTTGAAGCTGAAGCCAAAGCGATTTCTGTGGTTACAATGTAATAAACCTTGACAAGCTTCAGATGGGTTTTTTTTTACTTGGTCGCCGATGGCGGAAGGGGAGCTTAACCAAAAATCTTTACTCGCATGTTGGATGATGTCAAGTGCTTGCGGTGCTTAAAAACTAAGTGTTCTGGGGTATGCACTTTTTGGTCATTAAAATTCAAATAATTTTAAGATGCTCACAATTTAGATAAAGAAATCGCTTTGAATTTTTTTTAAACATTTCAATTATTTTAGTTTCAAAGCCAGACCGTTTTAAGTCTATAACTTTTCTCTGAGGAATCCGATTCCGAAGTGGTATATCTTGACCGTCTTGGCGCTCTGTTACCTAAAAAACTGCGTTCAAAACTTGATTTGTAAATTCGGGTCGATTTTTTGCAATTTTAATGATGCAACCCCTTTCAAAATTTCCGAAAAAGTTGTTTTTGCAGAAAATTGACCAAAAACCTGCAGTTCTAAATCCATAACTTTTCTTTCTCCCATCCGATTTCAAAGAAGTATATCTTCAAAGTCGTGTGGCTTAAGCCTCTTAAAACTTGCATTTAAATTTTGTTTTTAAAGTATGAGTTCTTGTTTTTACGATTTAACTCCTTAATTAAGATCCGAAAAATAGTTTCGCAGAAAAGTGACCAAAATCCGGCAGTTTTATATCTATAACTTTTCTATTAAGTATCCAATTTTTAAGTAGTATATCTTGACCGTCTTGGCGCTCTGTTACCTAAAAAACTGCGTTCAAAACTTGGTATGTAATTTTGGGTCGAATTTTTGCATTTTTAATGATGTAACCCCTTTCAAAATTTTCAAAAAAGTCGTGTTTGCAGAAAAGTGACCAAAAACCTGCAGCTCTAAATCCATAACTTTTCTTTCCGCCATCCGATTTCAATGTGGTATATCTTTAAAGTCTTATGGCTTAAGCCTCTAAAAACCTGCATTTAAATTTTGCTTTAAAATTATGAGTGGTTCTGTATTACGAAATAACTTCTTAATTAATTCCGAAAAAATCGTGCAGAAAACAGACCAAAATCTGGCAGTTTTAAGTCTATAACTTTTCTCTGAGGAATCCGATTTCGAAGTGGTATATCTTGACCGTCTTGGTGCTCTGTTACCTAAAAAACTGCGTTCAAAACTTGATTTGTAATTTTGGGTCGATTTTTTTTCAATTTTAATGATGTAACCCCTTTCAAAATTTCCGAAAAAGTCGTGTTTGCAGAAAATTGACCAAAAACCTGCAGTTCTAAATCCATAACTTTTCTTTCCCCCATCCGATTTCAAAGAAGTATATCTTCAAAGTCGTGTGGCTTAAGCCTCTTAAAACTTGCATTTAAATTTTGTTTTTAAAGTATGAGTTCTTGTTTTTACGATTTAACTCCTTAATTAAGATCCGAAAAATAGTTTCGCAGAAAAGTGACCAAAATCCGGCAGTTTTATATCTATAACTTTTCTATTTAGTATCCAATTTTTAAGTAGTATATCTTGACCGTCTTGGCGCTCTGTTACCTAAAAAACTGCGTTCAAAACTTGGTATGTAATTTTGGGTCGAATTTTTGCATTTTTAATGATGTAACCCCTTTCAAAATTTTCAAAAAAGTCGTGTTTGCAGAAAAGTGACCAAAAACCTGCAGCTCTAAATCCATAACTTTTCTTTCCGCCATCCGATTTCAATGTGGTATATCTTTAAAGTCTTATGGCTTAAGCCTCTAAAAACCTGCATTTAAATTTTGCTTTAAAATTATGAGTGGTTCTGTATTACGAAATAACTTCTTAATTAATTCCGAAAAAATCGTGCAGAAAACAGACCAAAATCTGGCAGTTTTAAGTCTATAACTTTTCTCTGAGGAATCCGATTTCGAAGTGGTATATCTTGACCGTCTTGGTGCTCTGTTACCTAAAAAACTGCGTTCAAAACTTGGTTTGTAATTTTCGGTCGATTTTTTTGCATTTTTAATGATGTAAAATCAAAAGTCGTGTTTGCAGAAAAGTGACCAAAAACCTGCAGCTCTAAATCCATAACTTTTCTTTCCGATTTTCTATCCGATTTCAAAGTCTTATTGCTAAAGCCTCTAAAAACCTGAATTTAAATTTTATTTTAAATTTTATTCAGATAACAAATTGTTAACTGTCAATGTCAATCGATTGGACATTAAATAATGACATTTATGACAGTTATCTATTATTTCCCAGAGTTTTTAATTAAACAACCAAAAATAAATGTAAAATATTAACAATAAGTTAAAGTTAATAAACATATGTTCCCAATTAAGAAAAAAAAAATTAAATTGAAAATTTGATTCCTGTTTATTCAAATGGTTTCCGAGAAACATTTCGATCCCGACTTCGCACCTGTCAACCCCATCCCAAATTCTGGACCAATACCATCCCAGCAGAAATTTTGCAACAAGGCCAACGATCCCCTCTACTCCGATGCCGATTCTGATACCAATTTGCAATTCGCATCTGCAACTGTGTGTTGTGTGCCACCCGAGATACTTTATCTTTTCCGCCCATCTATCTGCACAAATAGAGAGGAAGAAGATGCTGCCGCCGCTCCACATGTTGCTTCATTCATTCCCGATCCAAATCCAAATACGAATAAGAATCCCAATCCCAAACTGACGGACTATGATAAATAAAGTAAAGTGCATTTCCGTCAAAACAAGTTTGTTCTATTAATATTTTCAATACTTCGAATTCAGACAGAGATGTTGTCGGCGGTTGTTGCTGTTGCAGATGTTGCTCCTTTGTTGTTGTTGCTGTTGATGTTGCTGCTGCAGTCGCAACAACTTTCACTGCAGACTCGACCGACGATCACTAGAATCATTTTGTAGATACACTGTAAGAAATTGGTTTATAATAACGTTGAAGGGGTATAATTAAAAAAAAAAGGATTAAAAAGGCTAGCTAAAAAGAAAACTCTAAGCTCAAAGTATTATTATTGTTATTATATTTTTAAGGTAAAAATCAGTGGATTCGTATACCATTAAAAATCGTTAGAATTATGTATTTAAGCCAAAAACCTTAAAAAAATTTAGATACATCTCGGAATTATTTTAAGGACGTTAACAATTAAAAGAATTATGTATGTACTTACATTTTTAAATAAAACTGTAAAGTATTTTTAAAAATATATTTCTAGGACTATATAAAACACATCTGACATTACAGCTTAAGGATATTAAATTAGAGTAATATTACACCGCTAAAGAAATACATTTTTTTGGGTGTGTTTCGTGTGCGTTGATTTGTAGGGGGCGACGACGTGCTGGCATCGTTTTAATTTGGCCGATCTCCCCCTTTTGAAGAAGTGCACCGCATTTACAGTTATTTTTATTGGAGCCAAGCAGCGCGACAATTCATCCATCATTTTCTGTTATGATTTTGAATATTCCCCCTTTTGGTTGGCTTAACCCATGGCTGGCCCCCTGTCACTTTATTCTCTTGCCCCCCTTCCTCTTCGTATTTTGGCATCTGCATTGAGGGGGGCACTTGTCTGCTCCTCTCTTTTGTCCCCCCCTCGAAAACCCCGCCCCTGGCCCCTCTGAACAGCATCCGGTAATTATGCGACACGCTGATTAAAATGCGTTAAACGCACACCAACACACGCAGGGGCACACATGTGTTTTTCACGGGAGTGTGTGTGTGTGTATGGGTGAGGTGGGTCTGGAGTCCAAGTGAAATCTTCGCCTGCATTAACGAGTTTTCCGTGACGCGTCGCTCCTCGCTTTCCTCAGCTTCTCTCTCTGCTTCATCTTCTGCTCGTTTTCTTTGAGCCCGCTGCTCTTATTCTTTGGCCTCCGCCTTTCCTTTCCTTTGCTTTGCTACACTTGATTTCCACAAACACACTCACACAGGGCCAGGTACACTCAGAGAAACTTGGATTAAATATTTAAACATTAAAACAAAATATGTGACGCTGTCCCCCTCAATATTCTTGTACTTCTATCCGAATCGTGTTTCTAGATTTCTTTTATAATGTCCTGGATTCATTTGGCGCAATCCCCCTCAATATTTTCGTATATTCATCCTAATGGATCTTAAGGAATCCTATTTTAAGAGCCAATTATATATACTTATATAAAAATGTATATTTTTAATAAATTTAAATATATAAACTCAAATGACTTAAAATAAAAGTATTTACAAGTTTAATATTTATTATGACTGAAATAGATAATTTAAAATTCATTATGATACAAGAAACAAATCTCTTATTCAAATTTTCTAGATTTGAGATTACATTTTTCTCAGTGTACCCTAAGAAAAAATAAGAAAAATGAGGGAGAGGAGACGCAGTCTCCTGATATGCTAGCTACGCTTCTCCTTCTCCCAATCTACGTTCTGTTCCTTCTGTTTTGTGGCGATCAGGTTACCTGCTTAATGGGGGTGAGGTGGGGAAGGGAAATGAGAAAAGGGAAAGGGAGGGGACGATCAAGAGGTGGGGGAAAAGGTGAAGGGGCGGGGCAGGGGCAGGTGGCCAGCGGAGGTTTTCGTTCGGTTCTGCGGCTGTTACCTTGCCGGTTGCTTGGCTTTATCTGCATTCGTTGCTGTTGCTCTCGTATTTGTTGTTGTTTGGATACCCTACAAAAAGTGGCGGGAAGGCTCATGTGGCATATTCGTTATGGACGTGCTATTGAGAAGACATTACATGAAAATCACTATAAATAATTTATAAAAACAGGAATATATATTATATATTTATGATTTACCATATGTTTTTTTCGTATACTTGATATTATATTTTTGAAATCATTCGATTTATATAATTAATTTTCTTGCCATCAAAATATTTTTTTTAATAAATAAATAAATATTGTATGAGTACTTGAACAGTCGTCCTTTCTGATGCCATTTTCTTATGACTGTTGTTGTTTTTATTTTTGTTGGCCTTTTTCTTTCACTGTGCACATTGTGCAGTTGTTGTTGTGTTTTGTTGTTCTTCCTCTTCGTGTTTTCTGCTGTTGCACTGCACACGGCATTCGTCCTCCAACAAAATGCGAGGCAAAGTCGTAAACAGAACAACAACTCCCCTTCACCGCCCACCGCTCCGCCTCTTTCTTCAACACTTTTTCCCCCTTGCTGCACACAAAAAAATTTAAGTCGATATTTAAATAACATTTTATTTTTTTTAGAAGAACTTACAATTTTCAATTAGAAAATTGAAGTTATCTTCAAAATTCCTTAAGAACCGTGATGATTACAGAATTTTTACTAAACTAAGTTGTTCACATACAGAATTCTAATTTTTTTTACTAGAAGAATATATTATAAATATTTAAACGAAATTATTATATCTGCTCAAAATCATGGTGAAGAACAATCGATTGATTTTAAGATCGTATAAGTTTTTCTTTGAATGCACTTTCTTGAAGAAGTTCTCCGGCATTATAAAAGTTCTTTGGTTGCCTCGACTCTGTTTTTTTTTATCGTATTTCTTCTAACTCGTTGTGCGTGGATGTTGTTGTTGATTTTAATGTTGTTGTTGCTGTTGGTGTATTTGTTGTTGCTTGAGTTGTTGTTGGTGTAGTTGTTCATGTTGTTGTTGTGGTTTTGTATGGTTCATGGTGTTGTTGTAGTCGTTGTTGATGTTGTTGTTTCTGCTTGTCTCGTTTATTGATCGTGTTGCACACACACACACACACACACACACACACACACACAAACACATTGATAAAGAGGGACTAACACACACACACACACAGTTGCAGTCACATACGCAATTCAATGAACAAATGCTTCAAGTCAATGACCCGGAAACTGTGTCTAAAAAGCAAAACAACAACAGCAGCAGCAGCAGTAACAACAACAACAACATTAGCAGCAACACCAACAGCAACATAGAACTTTTACCTAGACATCGGCGCATGCGACTGACGTTGCAAGTTGCAAGTTGACTGCTGCAGTCCAATGAACCGACTGCAATTCGCGATTCGCAGCCCGCAGCTTTTTGCAACAATTGCACGCAGAGCGACAACAGCAACATCAACACAGCAAGAGCAAGAGCAACAGCACCAACAACAACAGAAGCAACATCAACAACCAGCAACCAGCAACAACCAGCGATGACAATCAACGCAATTAATGCTCATCCGGCCAGCAAAGTGATGATGCTTGGACTTCCTCCTTGATCCTGTTTACCTAATAAGTCCACAGCCCTTGCATCCGCCCTATCCGCAGGATCGATCTTCATATAAAAGTTTATTAGTTTACTCTTTTCTGTCTGTTAAAAAGTTGAATGGAGGCCTTCGGCAGGTGTTAAATATAAGCAGTTTTATTTTATTGTTCTTATTAATTTAAATAATGACACAATTGCTATTATCATTACCATGAAGTGTTACAATAATTTAGTCCAATAATTATACATAGTATAATCTATATAAGAATAGTAATAAACATGTATGGCCCATTTTATTATTAAAAGTTTAATTTGGCAAAATAAATAAATAAAATCAAAACGTTAAGTAAATCAAACTTAGTGAAAAATAAATAGTTCTTATAAAAGATTCTTTTATTGAAGTTTATAAGAAAGACCAAACATATGCATTGGTTTTAGCCTGGAGTGTCGTTAGCCGAACTCTTATAGGTTTCAAACATATTATATTTTTTTAACTATAACTCTTATAATTTTTAAATTAATTATATTTTGTTGACTATGCTGACAGGTAGGCAGGTCAAACCATCTAAGGCCCCAACCCCGATCGCCATCCTCTGACAATTCCAGTGAACCAGCTTAATCCCATCCCCTTTGGCCATTCTCAATTTATTGCATATCGAAAAAATTAAGCACAAAAGTTCAGTGCCATAGGCCAAGCCAAGCCGTTGTCATCGTCATCGTTCCCACTTGTAATGAGAATTTATGTGCCGACAAGATGTGCATAAGTTCCCGAAGTGGGCATAAATCGGGGTAGATGGAGGCAAAGACGAGGTCTAGCAGACCGAAAGTGCCGGCAAACATGCAAACTGCAATTAGATTTGGGGGCAAGTGTTGCGAGCTCTCCAGCGACGCGGCTATTTGGAGCAGGGCAATTGAGGCAGGAATATTGGAAGCCATGGAGAATATTTCATCTAGAAAACCAAACGGGTTGGTTGGCGAAATTTGAAGCGACAGATATGTGTTTTCGATATCCATATCCATACAATTTGTTTTGAAATTTGCACAAGAAGAGATCTTTAATCACTCACAAGTAGTATGTTGTCATTAAGTATACAACTTACTGCCCTATTATAAAAATCCTTGTATCTATCTGTACCCAAAAAGAATTGCTACCATCATTTTGTAGAGAACTATCATATACAGCCTGCATAGTTTAAGCCATAATTATTTACACCCCTCTGAATCGCCTGTTCTAGTAACAATTAGAACCCCCTACCTCTACATCGAAGTCCCTTTGATTTTCCCAAGAGTTTTCGAAACCACTCACCCGAAACCGAATGAAGCGTGCAATATTGAATCACTTGGCCATCGAAGGGGGTCAAAGTTGCTGTAAGTCTCACGACACAATTCGCATATGGAGCAGGCCGAGTGGAGATACATTGGACCCCTTCAGATCGGAGTCTCCAGAAGAATCTTCCCCTGGAGAAGGAGATGATTGGAAATGGAGAATGGAGATGGAAAATCAAGAGAACGAGAACCGAGAGATGCGTGCTTGACTTTACGTTTCGCATTTAATGCAATTAACCTCAAACTAAATGGCAATCACTTTAATTTGCTTTAATTAAGCTTTATATGCCTATGGAGGGGGCGCATTTCAGAGGAGGACGGGGAAGGCGGAGGAGGAGGAGGTAGCCAAAAACGACGCCTACATCGGATGACGGTTCTTTAATTAATTACAGGGAAAGAGACGAACGAGATGACGACGAAGGCACTTGTCTTCCCTTTTGAGCACTCAACGCCCACTGGTAACTAGGCATGTTTCCTGTTCTCCTCTCGGTGCCTCTCAAGTGCCCGCCTCATAACACAAGCCCTCCAGGATATGCCCCGGCATATGCTGCATGCTATATGGTACACAAACTATACACCCTTCCCATCTGATCCCATCCCATCCCATCCAATCCCATCCCATACGATCTGATCCGATCCCCGATGCCCGATCCCCGGAATCGACAAAAGAGCTCCACGCATGCGCACACTTAACGAACGCTTAACGGATGTTTCTGTTACCCACCCTCTAGTTTATGAAGAGTCCCTCGTTGTGGGACGAAGTCCCGATCTCGGCCTAACATTTGTTTCCTACACTCAAACAAATGTTTATCATTTAGGAGAAAATATATCTTCAAGTACGTTAGACATTTTGGAACCCTTTGGATGTTTTATAATTTGTTTTGTGGTTAAATATTGTTTAATTTGTATGAGTTTTGTTCTGGGAGAGTAGACTTTATAAGTTTATTATATCATAACTTTAATTCTCCCTTATTATTTTGATGCTTATCATTTTGGGACTTTGCTGAATGTATACTAATTTTCTTTTAAATGAACTCAATTTATTTTACAATATTGTTTGAGTACCATTAAAAAAATTAATTTTTGTTTTGTAATGCTTTGTAATTTTATTTATACTTTATGAGTAACTTAAAAAACAATTTTATTGGTGTCGTTTTTTACCAACAATAAGATTCGCATTTACCCAAAGCTTTTTATAAGGATTCTATCATTGAAATAGTTAATAGTTAAGCTTAAGAAAAAGAAAAAATTTTTTGTATTAATAAAATCATAGGCCCAAACATTTTTTAGATATTATAAAAGCATTTAGGAAAGACAATCGTTTATAAAAATAATTTGACAGGCCATTCATATGTTTTATACTTTTTCTAGTTTAATGAAGTCTTTTGCTTTCACTAAAGATTTTCTTTGAGTGCCCAGTTTGCCTGTTTCTGTTGCTGCTCGAAGTCCTCCACCTCTGGCACCAGCTACTCCTACTCCACTTGAGATTCTCGTACGTGCCCAGATGCGTGGAGAACTCCATCAGAGAAAAAAAGAAGAAGGGCCCGGGGAGGACTAGGGGCTAGGACTAGGGCAGTTGCTCATAACTCAACGCCAGGCGAAATTCGAGACTTGTTAATGCGCCAAATAATATGCGGCGACAGCCAGGGAAACAGCTCAAAAACAATTAACAAAAATCAGTAATTTGTTGCCTAGTGTAAAAGGGCAAATTGAAAAGTCGAAGGAAGAAATACGAAAAATACGAAAAATACCCCGAGAACACGCCACTAAAAAGCGATTCTCGATCCGAATTTATGAATGTATCTTTCGGTTTCTTTCACGAGAACGGGCACGCAATGCAATCTCTGAAGGATCGCGTCTGGAATGTGGCTTAAATTATGACTTAAATGGCGTTGGCAGCTTATGCGGCTGCCCGTTTTGTGTAGAAGTTGATAATCACGTTCATGATCATGATCATGATCGCATCATCATTATTATAAGAATACGAAGTCGAAGACTTGGCGTTCGTTGAGCGGAAACGAGACTCTTGAGTTGGCTTTTAAGCCGTTTCGCTGGCTTTCTTTTTCAATGCTGTTTCGCCCATTCTTAAGAGCCTCTCTGCAGTCTTTGCCCCTTGGAAGCCCCCCACTAACCCCTCTATTCCATCTGAAAGCCCACTCCAATCCACATCCACCATCCTCCGCTTTCTTGACTGACTCTCCAGTTGTTATACCCTTTCAGTGGATAGTATAGCATCAGTCAAAAGTTTGCATCCTTCTAAAGTATACATATTCTTGACCATCTATGTCCGTTTTGCCGGTTCGTCTGTCCGCTTTTCCTTTTACACCTAACTAAGTCTAACTAGTCTCTAAGTTTTCAAAAGTTTTCTTTTTATTGCAGATGGGATATAATATAGCTCCCATATGAGCAATTAGAATAAAGTTGAAGAAAATATAGCTTTGCAGTTTTATATATAATATACAATATAATTTGTATTTGAAAACTACGTTTCTTATTTTGTTAAAATCGTACAATGATATCATATAGCTGTCATAGGAACAGTTGAAAAATTTAGCCATTAATTGATATAGCTTCATTGTTTATATCTAAAACATATACGCACAAAAATCCAAATATAGTTAGTCGTTCTATGGAATATTTAATTATTCTAATAGCTGCAAGCGTATATAAACTTCAGCTTGCTGCAGTTTGCTTTCTTTCTCGTTGTGTGTTTGCTTTATTTGGCTGACATGAGGTTTCTTCTGCTGCCCGGTTTCTTCGACTCTTATTTTTTCTCGTTTTTGGTCTTGGCTCGCATTCTTGGTCACATCCTTCACAAGGTCATGCCAAACATGATGGGGAATACATGAGGCATAGGGTACGTATATTCCATAGATACTTTATGCCCCACACACACACTCATACCCACATAAATCGTATTTAAGCAAAGTAATCTCTGGGCAAATAATCGTAGACGGTATGCGGTTTCTGTTTCCATTTCTATTTCCCCGTGGCCAAGAGACCAGAGATCCGTCGTCATCATCGGTCCACAAACCCCCGACTGCCCCGTCCCCAAAAACACCCAGTACCCAGTGCCAGTACTGAAATGTTCCCCGATGTTTGCCCAAATTGTTAGCGACTGCCGCAGAGATACGGTTTGTTTTGGTTGTTCTTGTTGTTTGGCTCGCTTTTTTACGCTTTTTTACGCTCTTGCCCCGCCGGCTGTGTACAAAAAAATTTAAGGGAAAATGTTCACAAACAGAAAAAAACATTAAATAACATAAAAACATTGTACTTAATGCTGGGCTCCAATAAGGGAAATGCAGATGCTGGCGATGAGTCGGTGGTAATGTGGAATTGACCAAGCGGATTATGCTCGAATTCTGGCGGTGAAAGTTTGTTCAGTGAGTTGAGCACACTCGATTAAAATGACTAACTAATATGTATCATGGCTGTAATCATAGAATTTATAAAATTGTCTAGTATAAATAGAATGCTAAAGATCAGAATGCCCATATAAAAGATCTGAACAACACTTACTTGGTTACACGTTAAATGACTTTGTCTTTACCATAACAATCTTGATTTTTGTTAGAACAAATTAATCTAAGTAAAAACAGAACTAAGCAGCTTTTTTAAATCATTTTTTTTAAATTTGTGAGATAAAACTCCTCAACTCATGTGATAACGTTGATTTATATATTTGGTTATAAACAGTTTAATAACATTAAGGTAGAATTAGGATCTTATGGTCTGATAAAAAAACCCTTGATCATAATTTAAATAAATCATCAACCAACTTCATTTTCATAATAAATAATAAAAACTATATAGGACCAGCAAAGCAATTCTACAGACAGCTTTTTAATGTTTCTTAAGGTTTGTTGAAAAAAATGGCAAAAATAAATAATATAAAATCGGTTAAAGTGTCGCTAAGACATGTTTCCGAACCGCTCCCAAATATGTTCCCTCTACCTACTCAACCCACTCGAATAGCCAGCGAAACCCATCACCTTCCAACTATAGTATTCCAAGTATGACACCCCGAGATGACATCGACATGTTTTTCTTTATTTTGTGTTTGGGCTCTGCTAGCAGTGGTGCGCTTTACCTTTTCAGCTGTGGGGTGTTAATAAGATATCAAATATGCATGTGGCTGCGCACCCAGCCAAAGACCCATACCCGTACCCATACCCAATCCAATCCAAATCCGAGTCCCAGACCCAGTCCCAGTCCCAAAGACCAGAGACCAGAGACCAAAAACCCAGTTGAGACTTTGGCCCGTGGCCGGCGCGAGATCTCGCTAACGAGGCGCGTTTGAAAATGCAGCATATAAAAAATAAATAACCCAACAGAAATCCGAAAAAGGTCAACACCGAATCTGTAGGTTTCCTAACTTATAAAAGAAAAAACAATTATTATTATTCTTATCCCAATAACATCCTTACTTACAGACTCTGAATACTTTAAGTAAATGATAAATAGTTATGTGAGAAAACCGAAATCGGGAAAAGTTCAACAGCGAATCTGTAAATTTCCTATATTATAGAAGTATAAACAATTATAAAAACTATTTTTATACTTTAATATGATTTTATCATTTAAGGCTATGAATGAATTCTTAAATCCTTGACTTCTTTAGTAATTCCAACCATAAGTATTTTTATATAAGTAAATGCAACTTTAAAGATATATTTAAATTTTTAAATTAATTATTTTGAGGCAAGCAGGCAATAGCATTTATTCCAAGCTATTAGTTCCTAAAATTTTTTGTTTATTTGCTAGTCCTGTATGGTATCCAATCTTTAATACCCTTTTTCAGGGTACTTTCTGAAACGGCAGCAGCCGAAAAGTGCGACACAGCCGGCGTTGAATGTGCCCTGAAGTTTTGTTTATTTTCGGAGATAAAAAAAAAAAGAAAACAAAAATAATAAATCGACAGAAGCAGCGATTCGACTGGGACAGCTCCATAATAAATGCCCCAAAGCACTCAAAGCTTTTCTTATTTATTTATTTTCGCACACAAACACACACACACACTCACACACACACTCCCCGTTGAATTTCTTTATTATACGATTTGATTCGAAAATAATTCAAACGAATTTCGGTGCTGCCTGGCTTTATCTTTTTTTTCAAACAGCGCATGCGCAACAGCCGAGCGGACAAAGGAAAACCCGCTGCCTATTTTCGCCCAGTGTATTCCACATAAAGCGTAGCACGGTAGCCAAAGCTACAGGTTCGAGTGCGACTGTGTGTTTGTGTAAACGATGACGCTGGTAAAAAAGTAATGAATAAAAGAAAACCTGAACACAAAAACCAGACAAATAAACCAAATACAAAAGCCTTCTCCTCGAAGTCCGTCGTCTTGGTCTTTTGGCTCGGTTTTAGTGCGTGCGGCTCAACTGCAGCGTGGCAAACTGGTCCGCCGAGTAACTGCCCCCTGTACCGCCACTCCCCCATCTCCCTCCCCCAGTTGCCCCACATCCCCGCCCTCCCCCAAGACCTCCTCCCAAATCCTCTACAGATCCCAGCTCACAGAGTGCTGCTGCACAGTAGCCGCATGCTGGCCAAAGTTCTCCGACCGCTTCTCCATCCGCAGACAACATCCAGCAACTGATCGTGCACTCGAAGAAATATTTTACTTGAATAATAATATTCCGGTTTCTTAATGAAGAAAAAAACTCCAGAAATGGAGTTAAAATATTATTATACATTTGTTAGTGTTCCACAAATATTTGTCTTGTTTTTATTCTTGTGACTATTCAATATATGAAAATCCAACAACTGATCATACACTCGAAGAAATATTAAACAGAGAATGCTAAATGTTATTGTCTTTGCGTCCTTTTACAACTATTAATCAATATGTTCATTTCAAGGAAGAAAAAAGAAGCCTAGAAATTAATATATAATATTTGTTAAATATTTGTTTGAAAAAAAATCCTTTCGTATTTTATAATCATTTTTTTTACTTATATTTTTATTGATATTAAATTAGGAAAACTAAAATCAAATAAATTTGAATTTAGTTTGGACTTACAAGTTTACCTACACCTAAAAGTTAATAAAATATTTGCTACGTTTTTTTTTCAAAAACTGTATAGTTAAATCGGTACTCTAGAATTTTTCTAAATTAGATGTCTAAACCATTTTTTCCAAGTGCTTTTGCAGCTCCGTTTGCAGTTCCCTCCTTGCGCGAGGCCTTCACGGCCCCAGAACATTATGGCTAATAGTTGCCTCGATCCCCTATACCCGATCCCCCATATCCGCCCCTTCTCAGCGCCCAAAAGGAGGCGTGGCTGGTCGTATTATTATGCGATGGGCTCTGTTTTTGTTTGGGTTTCTTGCGTTTTTCGCTGCTTTTATTTTTTTGTACTACAGTCTGCGTCTGCATTGCGTTTTCCAGAGAAATCTCTGGCCAGAACTTTTCCTCGTACGTCCTTTAAGGTCATTAAACGAGCCCAGCTTGTTAGGGATCTCATGATCATCATCATCACCATGCCTTTGTACTGACTCACATTCTTATTTCCTTTTCGTATTTTAATTTTACGCCAAGCTGATTGGCTTAATCATCGGCTCAAGCCGGGCGTCAAAGGTCGCGGAAGTTTGTAAAAATTTAATGACATCGTTTTTTTTTGTTGAAAAGTGCCAGTGCCGACACACTCGAAAAGGGTTGCGCTTTAATTAATTAATCAAATCGACAGTGAAAATTCCTTACTGATCTGACTCACGATCTTTTTTGAATGGGAACGAGAGAAGATTACACCTCCTCTCCAGTCCATTTGTGATGTTTTATGGTCAAGGGGTCAATTTGTAAGTCACTTCTCCGAATTTTTTCCATGAATATCATCTTAATTAACTGTTAACTGTAAAGCCGTATAAAAATTTATTACAACAAAAAAAAAAGAACAAGAGAAAAGCGGACGGGCGGAAATGATTGCGTATACGGCATGAAAGCCCATGCCCAAACTTAATTCCAAGTCGTATGTAATAATTATGTTGATGGAATATTCATAACAGGAAATCCCTTTTACAGTGCGAGTGCGAGTGTTGTGATTAAAATTACATAGAGTCATGCACAATCAATGCAAGTGGGAATGTAAATGTTGAATAAAAATTGTACGCAGCCCATTCACAATAGGAGATATTGTTGTTGTTGTTGTTGCTGTTGCTGTTGTTGCTGTGGCGCAGTTGCTCACTGAATATCAAATTACTGGGCTCGGATTTTTCGAGAGGAACTCCAAGAGTGCACTATAGTGTACACTTGAAATGACTGGCGCGAAATGTTCAGCTAGAAAATTATATTTAATTGTAAGGGCACCATTAAAACAGGGGATTTAAAAACACTTTTTGAAGCCACTCTTCTGGTAAAGTTTCTGTTGTAGGGCATATGTATATCAAACCAAAAAGTCATAGAAAAATATGTAAATTTAGTTAAAATTGGTTCTAAAACGTAAGAGCTGTTTTTTTTTGTTTGTATTTTTAAATTTTATTTCTTGTAGCTAACTATAAGTACTTTATCGTTTCAGACAACTAAAATAAAATTTTCTTTATATATCATATGTATATCGAGCCCAAATTTCTTAGAAGAAAGTTGTAAATTTTGTTTAGTAAATTTGGTTAAACTTCTTTTAAACTATAAGATTTATTTTCTGTTGTGTTTTTAGATGTTTTATTTTTGTAAGTCGCTAGTTAAAAAATATTTGTTCTGTTTAGACAAGTATCTATAATACTTAAATGTTAAATAAGACAATTTAAAACATTTTTAAAATTATTTTTCCATGTGCCATTAAAAGTTATTAACTCAATTAATATCTTTAGGTGCTGTTTTTCTACGGCTGCATTTATTTATTTATAACCATTAATCAAAAGCGCATGGCTTTCTCAGCTTAAGCTATTCGCATTTGAATACAGCTACTCGGGCAACACCTACTACTAGCTTAAATCAAATCGTAGTGCTGCCTTGCACAGTAGTTATCGCATAAGCACATATGCACATCAAATGCGATTTATTTATTAGCACCCCACAACATCAACATGAGGCTATAGTCGCCGGCTATTACTTTATACAATGCCGCTGCTTATTTGGATAAACATAAAACCCCCAAAGAGCATTAGCTTTGAGCGATCCATGCGAGGGCCACACACATCTACTATCCACAGTCATTCATCCAGCGATCCATGCTATATGGCACATATAGCCTGCACAGTTGCGGTCAAAATAATAGTAGGGGGACAATGTGAAGTGCCTAAAACCATAAGTCATGTGACAAATTTTCTTTAAATTTATTATAATGCTTAATCCCCGTTAACAAAAAAGGGATTTTTACAACCTTCGATCTTGGATTAGTTTTTAAAGAAAAATAATTCGTTTACAATTTAGTTTAAACCATTTAAATGACGATTACTTTTTCTCTTTATTTTAATTATACGATTAAAATTAAATAAATTCGTTTACAATTAAGTGTAAACCATTTAAATAACGATTACTTTTTCTCTTTATTTTAATTATACGATTAAAATTAAATAAAAAAGTTATTTCAAAAGTTGCTTCCAAACTTTTTATGATTGCTATTTTCATAAGCTAATAATTTGACCGTAGCTGTATATTTTATCCAATCCCATACCATACCATTCCATTTCCATCCCATCCGCCGTTGGGCTCATTCACAGGCACTCGGCGTCGTCGCTTTGCCTATTTCTGTATGCGTAACGCAATCTATTCATAAAATAAAATTAAATAAAATAAAAAAGAGAGAGGAAAAACAACAGTGGCGGCAAAAAAATACATATTTTCATTTACAAGACCGGAAGAGCACTTCCTCTGCGATGTGATGGTGATGTGCTGGCTGTATACTGTACACCATCATCAATCGCGGCACCCGCACCAAGATACCATATAGTTATAGTGGCAGCCCATGTGGTTGATGTTGATGTTGCTGCTGCTGTCGTATGCTAAATACAAAATACTAAATGCCTGCTTGAATATGCAACTTTGACTGGGGGCCACAGCAATCCAATCCCATCCCCAGCCATCCGATCCAATGGGTTTAGTTTCGCTGGACTAGCAAACCGCTCGACTGTCCGTACTTGTCCGTTTGTCCATACGTTTGTCCGTATTTGTCCGCATGTCCGGCGGTTCCGTTGTCCGCTCATTGGAAATGCAATGCCATGTGTGTGATTTTTATTGAAGCACATCCAGATATAAAACCAGATTTATGCGAAATGAATATATTCATGTTCGGCGGAGCTTATGAGTTGTTTAGAGTTCGTTTGGAAAAACTTCCAAATCCATTGGAGAAAATATTGATAATTTAATTGTAAATTTGGCCATGCAGTAATTATTTATTTTTGAAAATAGCCTTTCAAATAGAAATTCAATGGAACGTAGTAATAATAATCATCATTTATCTAACATGATCGTATTTTGAAACCCAAAAAAAATATTGGATACATTTACAAGAACAGAAATGTTGCATCCTATCTTTCATAAATAAATAACCCTTAAAAAATAATGTATTTTCATTATCTAGACGTACAAATTATTTAATAGAAATTGAATAGAAACATACTTTTAAAACTAATGGCTTTTTATTACCCTACCGTAAAAATAATTTGATAGTTGATAGTTTGAAAATTGGTGTTTGGGTTTAAGCCTGTCTGTAATGAATTAATATTTGAAAGCAAAATTTACAACCTAATTTCAATAAATAAAATATGTGATTTAAAACAAACGTCTTTTATATCAGTATAGCAATCACCAATTTAGTTAAATACCTTTTGCTTTCAAAATTTTCCAGATACATACATATGTTAGAATTTAGCTCGATCCGCAAGCCAATTAGAAATTTTCCGAAGGTGGCTGGCAAAATATTTGAAATAACATTTAGCGCAAAACTGGCGCCTTTGCAAATTGCCTTTAACTAACCCAAAGTGCTCATTAAATCTTGCCGTAAAAATTTTCGGGGGAAAATTCGAACCGAAATCTTTAGTCAGTGTGGAGGAGTGTGCGGAAAAGTCGGGGCGGAAAATGGCGAGTGGAGGCGAAAATAAATTCAAATTGGAAACCATGGCCATGAGGATATATTTACGGCATTCGATATTTATAGTTTGAACTCAAACAGGTGTAAACCGTAAAATGGCAAAACATTGTTTAAATCATTTCATTGTAAACTCTTTCTTTCCTTTTTTTCTTGTGTGTGTGTGTGTGCTGTCCAAAAGTGTAAACAAAAGTAAAACAAATTGCTGGGATGGGGAAAAAGAGTGGGAATTCCGGGAAAAGCCAGAAATCCAGGCAACCCATCCAGGGAACCCAAAAGGGGATCCCTCGCTCTCATTTATAAATTGTGTGTGTAGTTCATCAAAATTTTTTGGCACGCGGCCCCTTGCGGTGGCATTGTTCTGGTGTTGAGATATCCCGCCGCAGATACCGATACTCGCGAATACAGATACATCTGATAAATATATATATATATATATATATATGGCAGATACTCCATACTCCATACACACTTTCGTATCGGAGCGCAGGCTTAATTTGAATTATTTGGCCGTAAATAAAGCACAATGGGAGCGGGAAATGGGATTTTTATTTCGCTGTCCGTCTTTGAATTGGTCGCTCTGTCAGTCGCAGAGCCCAGAAAAAGCATAAATATTTATTATCATAAGAAGCAGCAGCCCCTCATCCCAGAAACCTCAGCATCAGCAGCATCGGCAGCAAAACTGAAAAGGAAAACGATTTCTCAATGTCTTTTATATCGCAGAGAGCTGCGTTTCAGTCTCAGTTTCCATTGCCGGTTCTCAACCTTTAGTGGCACAGCCAAAAAGAAAAAAGATCAGCTTGCTAAGAACTGTGCGCATCTGGCTAAGACCTGAGAGTACCTTGGGAAAGCAGCCAAAAGAAAGTCATACACTAGTTTCCATATTTTGTCAACGTTTTTCCAACCTTTTTTTGCAAAATATTACATTTTCAAAGAGTTTTCGATTTTAATTGGGAAGAGGCTTACATTCCCAATTTATAACATTTGTTCCTATTCGTTTAAGAAAAATACTTATTTTTTTAATACATTTTTACGTACATTGGGGATGTTTTATAATCTAAAATAATTTTAGAATCCCTAAGTGAATATTGTAATAATAATTTAAGCCCTTATTACTTGTATAGGGAAAAATTTTATATTGTGTAAAATATTTTATTTAGCAAATCAATACAATATAATATTTTAACAATAAGACCCAAAAGTATGCCACAATATTTATTATTTTACTTTTTAGAACTTAACTTAACCAAGGGTTTGCTTAAGCAAATACCCATATACCTTGTATAGGGCTTTTAGTATAGGGTATTTGGGCAAGACAAAAGACAAAGACGCGCTCTTGGAACCGATCGAAAAACTTGTTTAGCACGCGTTACAGCGGCTGCCTGTTTTCTGTTTTTCAGAGCGGGGGCTTTCAAACTGTTTGCGGTCGGTCACTCTTCAGAGAACCCCTTCTCCCCTCAACACCCCCTCTAGATATACCCCGCCCACTCGGCTCCCATATATAGTGAAGTGCAGGGGTTTTTGGGTATATAACTTTACATATATTTGCTTATGCCAAGCGAAGACGGCTATCGGCTTAATCCATTGGGCTAAACGTTGATTACTCTGATCTCCAGAATCCCCCCTGTACACTGATAAAAATAGAGAAAATAAAATAAATATCTGAACTCCATAGTTATATTCCATTAAAAAAAAAATATTACTCTAATTAAACTGATTTAATATTAAAACATTAAATAATGTATAAAGTATAAGATTTTAAATGAAACCTATTTGTTTTAAATGCATGATGTTTAAGTTTAATATGATTTAAATTTAAACTTAATTTTCAGGTATTGAAATCCGTTTTGCTTTCAATTATTCCTTCTATTCACTGATAGAAACACAATATTTTTTTCATATTAAGTTGACTGATTAAATATTAAAACATTTAAATTAACGTGGAAAATATAAAATTTTAAATCGAACCAATATTTGTCTTAGATGCATATATTTAAGTTTAATATGATTAAAATTAAAATACATTTTTCAGGTATGAAAATTACTACAAAAATAATCAAACGAAAAAAATAAAATAATTTAATAATTCCATATTTAATATAATTTAAAACCGGAATGGATGAAAATAAAGGCGAAAAATACTTAAAATTGGTATACAATACCTGGACTTACCACGTTTTTTTTTTTGCAGTGAGCCAGTCCGTAACCATCTTAACCCCCGAAAGCCCCCGCTATACCATCCTGACCCCCTGAAAGGCATCCCTGCGTGGGCTCATTGTGGAATTTCTACACTCATTCTTGATTGTTTCGTTTCGTTTTACGCTCTGGGCGAAATGTGCTGTGTTTTGGGCCTGCATTCCAGCTGAATTGGTTTGGCCCGGTCTCAAAAAAAAAAAACTCTTTCGACCTGGCCAAGCCCGATTTGGGATGGTTAAGGGGGGAAAGAGGGTTTCAGGGGCAGATCATAAATTTGAATTTCAATAAATTATTTTGTTGCTACAAGACAACCAGCAGAAGACCCTCTTTTCCACTTCATTGTGTGCTCGGTGCTCCTCCATTCCCTTCTGAATGGTCAAAAGTCCGATCTTGCGTGAATTTCATTCAACAAAAATTTTCTGTTTAGCCATTTCTTTTTTGGCTTTGTCGTCTCCACTTCATTTTTATTTATTTAGTTTTTTATTTATCATTTTTTTGCCCACCATTGTTGGCCAAGGCTGTCGGAGATTGATTGCGGGAGCAGAAAGGGGCTACACATGTATGTACATACCAAGATCCATCGTAGTTATGGTCTGATGAAGTGATCAGGCCTTGACATTGATCAAATGCCAAGAGCACAACTCAGTTGCTGTGGGCGTAGGAAACACATTTCGACTTGTCGAGACTGACAAACATGGAGAGGTATTTAGGAAATGGGTGAAACACCGATCTCCAAAATGAGTTTTTGAAGAGGAAGTTTGTCTGTATGACATGGAGGTGCTTTCAGAATATAGGGGTCACAAGAGTCTCATAAATAATTGTCTTGCTGATACTAAAATTTTATTTTAATATGATACCTTTGAATATTTAAAAGAGATATTATTTATAACAACGAACTTTTTTTCTAAATAGTTAATATTTTATTTATTTATATTATATTATAAATAATTATTTGCGAACTATTTGATGAAATAGCATCAGCACCGATCCCCAAAATGAGTTTTGTAAGAATAACTTGGAAATGGTTTAAATAATTAATTTCAAGATAATAAACTTTAATTTGATAAGACAGCTTCAAAATAATTAAATGAAATATTGTAAGTAATAAAAAGATTTATCTATAATAGTCTTCCAACTATTCATGGTTTTTATACTCTTTATCATTTGTAAATACTTCTTCCCTTTAATAATTGTCCTATAGATATAACCCTTTTAAAATATATTGAATTGATTTTACCTAGTCTTAAGAGTTTTAATATTTTCCAATATTTATTATATTACAATTTTTAATAATATGTTCTCAACCAGCAAAAAAATGCTGATACCTGCTCTTTTGTTATCTTTTTCTGCCTAGTTAAAACGACATTGCTTTTCTTCCAATTCCCCCAGCATTTGCAAGCCAAAATACTAAATGATCACTACATAAAATCTGGCAGTAGCCATCTGCTTTATTAGCAGCTCTTAAGTTATTCATTTTATACATTTATTATAGGTTTGTTAGCCTCATGAATAATTACAAGCCCGAATAATCAAATTAATATTGGATTAATGAATGAATTGCCATTTGGATCTTGGTTATCAGCTCGAAAAGATCAACTTCTCGGCCAAAGCTACTGAATTGGATTTTCGACTTCGCCGAGACGATGATCCTCAATCAGCTTAAAATCATTTAGTTGGGTAAATTTATTTCCTGCTTGCACACAGCTTGAGATCTGCTTAGGCCTCCGATTTTATATCGGCTTAAGGCCATATATAAGGCACACAAGTGCCGGACACCTGAGGAGCGGCATAATCCGGCAGTGGCATTAATTCATGGAAATTCCGTCAAAAGAAATTTTGAGCCCCCTTCCCAATAAAAACACTCCTCCGTTTTACTCTACCGCACACTTGGTAACCAGTTTTAAGTTTCTTCTTCTATATTTTTTTTCTTTACCATTTTTTTTTTTTTTTTTTTTTTTTGGCAACGGCGTCAAGTCAACTGACAAAGCTAACAAACAACCTTCGTCATTAGCCAAACTATGGCATGTCAACGAAAATTAGCATTTTTTACAGCGGGAGGCCGGCAGCAACAACTATAGTATGTCTATGAGTACAACTACACTTGAAAAAATAATGTTTTTTAATTTTTAAAAGAAAAAGCTCTTTGACTTTAAGATGGTTACGGGATTTTAAGATTAAACCTCAAAGTTGGTTTCAAATGTTATTTTACAACACTTTGAAAAACAGATATTTAAGGGCCAGGTTTTTTATTGATTAAAATGAATTGGTTCTCTGAATTTTAAAATTTTTATTTTATTTGTTTTTAGTACGTATTTTAGATACATGTTGCAACTATAGCTTTAAGAAATAAATAAAATTTAAGGGATCCAAAAAATATATGTTATTTGTATTTTTATAAATTAAAATAAATTCTTAAACAAAATTTATGATCTATATAAATCTTTTTATGTTTCTGTAAACACTTTTGTGGAAACATTTTTAAACTAAGCCACAAAAATGTTTACTGTTTAAAGTTGGCTTACAAAAATTTTTTTTAAATATTCCTATTAAACATTTTTGTTCTCTTGGGCAAAATATTTTTTTGGATGTAGGATAAGTACGTAGGGGGCCTATAGAACCCGATTTACACATGGAACTTAGCGCTTTGAGATGTGAGATGTGAGCTGTTTGAGCATCGTCAGATGCGTAGGTAAAAAGCCGACTTCAGTCCGCTTGATGAACTATATATACTTTATACACAAATTCTAGTTGTTGTTGTTGTTGTCGCATTTGTGCCGCTCGGTCGACCGTCGCTGCCGACGTCTCAGCCGCTGCCTACGCATCTTTTGCAATTTCGTTTGAGCCGCCCACGCATTTGAGTTTGCTTAGAAATAAACGGCAAATCGGCCTACAAATTCAAATTAAAGTTGTATTCGCATTACTCGCTATGTTTTGTGACTGCACAGTAAAAAAATATTACATAGTTTGAAAGGTTGATTGTAACGTTATGTTAAATCTTTCACGTAATTTATTTTATTTATAATGAATGCGCCTAATATGTGTATTATAATTATTGAAAAAGTATATATAAACTGTATTTATCACAATAAGTTAATTGAAACGATTAAGCAATAAATAATAATTTGGAAAACCAAACCTCGATGAGCTCGTAAGAAAATAACCATAGATTAAAAACATATATTTTTGAAATATGTTTACAAAAAATAATCACATTAAAAAACAAAAAAAAAACAAATTTAGTTTAAACAAGTGTTTTTTTTTTATCTGACAAAAGGTGTTTGCGATTCTAAGCTAAACTTTGTCGTTTTAGTTGTGTGGCAAAACAAATTGTTTTTATTTGTGAAGGCCTTAAAATAAACTTTTATAATTTCAGATTTATTTAGATCCCCATCAAGGAGGTCTCTAAAATGATCTGCGTTTTTTCTGTGCATGCGCCAGTCGAAATCAGCCATCGTGGGCTTTATGGCCATAGATATATAATACAGTTTAGAGCCAAAAGCCAGCCCGCCCGAGTGTCTGCCACATTTACCACAGCTTCCAGCCGGTATCCAAAGTATCTGGATATCTGGCTATCCATCTAAGCCAGAGCCTATCTGTATCTGTATCTGTATCTGTATCTGGAGCTGTGTTTCCATCTCTCCATTTGTATCTGTATCTGTATCTCTATCTATGCGACCATCGGTTAAACCTCTAAAGTGCCATAGATTATTATAACACACGCGCTTTTCGAATGTGCTTGTGGTTAGCCGCAAAACTCAAAACCGAAACAGACACTCCAAACCAAAGGCCCCACACGAGCTAAAAGCTATATGGCCATATATATATGGCACCGCCCATTCCCCCGATTTCCCGCCCCTTTACGTCTGCATTATGCATAGTCAAATTGGGTGGAAAAGGGGAGGGAAAATTTGTGGAACTCTAGCGTGAATTAAAGAAAAAGGCTGTCAACAATGCAACGGTAAAGAAAATGAATGAGAGGAAAGCCCACAACGGAAATGGCAATGTAAAAATAAGTTATGGTAGGTGGATGTGGTAAATAATATTACCAGGGGAGGGGGAGGGGGCAAAAAACACACCTTAA
Source organism: Drosophila elegans (assembly GCF_018152505.1). NCBI lineage: Eukaryota > Metazoa > Arthropoda > Insecta > Diptera > Drosophilidae > Drosophila > Drosophila elegans. The sequence goes on from NW_024545578.1 coordinate 1,875,928, forward strand.
ATAGTTCTATTACCAACTTTGCCCTCATCCATTTGCATAACTGTATAGCTAGCTGACTATAAAAACTCCGTTCTGTTATAAAAAAAAACATTTTAAAGAAAATAACTAATAATAATCTAAGAAAGCTAATCAAATATAACTATAAACAACCAATATATTACAATAATTTAGTCAATAAATGTATGCACTTATATGACTTTTCATTCGCAAAATCGATTAAACACAAGTTTCTTTCCAAAAATGTTTCTTTCCAATAAAATTACACAATATTCAACCAAAATGAATGCGTTTAATTTAATCAATAAATGTATTATTATCTTTGTCTACGTACAACAATAAACTATAGTGAAATATTAATATTACCAATATTGCACTCATATTCATAAATAAATAGTTGACTATTAAATCTCCATTCTCTCAAAACCAAATTATCTACAAGAATTTTCAATGGAATTAATATATCCATCTAAAAATAAGTCTTTTTATAAAACAAATCGAAAGCCTTACACTTTAGATTTTTGCAACAAATTTCACGACGTTAACGAGCAATTTCACGACATACAACCAAAATTAGTGAATGGATGGAATTGTAAAAGCCACAAAGTCTCGAGAAATATGACAAAAATCATAAAGCTGCAATATGGCCCCGCCTTCTTTGGGACACATATTTTTCGAAATGTTTGAAAGTGCTGCCAAAATGCAGTTTAATCACCTCCAGAGAGACGGCCAACATGGCGAACCCAAAGCGCAGCCCACACCAAATATGCACATTAGAGAGCACGTAGAGAAAGAGTGGGTTAACGCTAACGTTAAGACAGCGGGTTAAGGGGGCGGGTCGGTCCAAAGAGGAAGGGGCATCACATCGATCAAGCAGCGGGCTGCAAATTTAATTACCAGACTCGGAGGTGCACTGAGAAAAATGTTGTCGAATATTGAACTTTTAGATATCTGGAAATTTATATTCAAAACACAAAAAAATTATTAACTTCCATGTTGATTGGTACATTATTGTTAACTTTAAATTTTAAAGATGTCTTTTAATTAAGTCATCCTAATATTTCTAGATTATCGTTACTCCTTTATTTATTTAAGCAATTTCTGAATTTCTTTGGAATTTCTATCGTTTATTTTCGAAATTAATAATCTTAAATTGTAAGCCGTGACGGAACTTCTTTTATTTATATAACCAAATTCAGAATTATTTAATTTTCAAACATTTTTTTTTGGTCAAATAATATATTTTGTTGCATCCTCTTAAATATTTAATTCAAAAGGGGTTGATAATTTTTGAAAATAAATTTGATAACAAAAGCTTTATTATTTAAAAAAAATGTTGTTTCTGTGTTTTGATTTTCACTCGCCTGGCAACAAACCGAGCCAAAGCGAAAATGAAAGCTCGAAAAGAGTCGCCAACGTAGAGCTGCCCGCCCCACACCCCACTCCCCTCTCCCGCTGGCCACCTCCTCCTCCTCTTCCTCTTGCTCTTCCTCTTCCTCTCCCCATCCTCTCCAGATTTGGGAGTCGACGTCGCTGCCGACGCCAACGCAGCGAGACGCGCTTGCCGCCAACGTTGAATGAAATTTCATTCACAAAAATTCACAAAAACGAAGCCAAAAAGGCAATGGACACCAGTCACGCATGCGCGGATCGGATTGTATTTTTATACCCTTGCAGAAGGCATTATAATTTCAGTAATTTCAGGGTATTAAAATTTCGGAAAAATAAATAACAAAAATTACAACTAAGCTTTTTTTTAATTTATACAAATCTAATTGGACATATAGTTATTTTACTATTTCAGAAAAAAAGTTTAAATTTTAATAAAATCAGCTGTTAAAATAATCTTTGAAAAAAATGTAAGGGACAATCTTAGCTTAAAAATCGAAATGTAGAATGTTCAATTTGTTTAATAGCAGCTAGGGTATATAAATTTTGGATTGTCAAAGTTTGCTTCCTTTCTTGTTATTGAGGAGATCTGGTGAGCTGGAAATGTGGGGAGCAGGGAGGTGGTCTCCAAAAGAAGGGGGCATCGCAGAAATTACAGCGAAAAATATGCAGCATGTCTGGGCGTCTCGCAAAATGTTGTTGCCCAACCGGAAGTATTAAATTCCAATTATGGCGACAAGATATTTCGCCGTCTCGAGATCGTTTGTCGCGCTGCCTTTATTGCTTATGAATGTATTTAAAATCAGAGGGATTCGGAAGGGAGGGATCCCTGATCTGCGATCTGCGATCTCCGATCTCCACTAGCTGCCAACGAGCTCCATCAGACGCCGGCGCAGTCGTTGGCGCACATCATCGAACTCGGGCAGGGGCACCAGGTTCAGATCCTCTCCAGAATCCAATCGATGGTCGTACAACTCCTCGCCATACACATCGTACCAGTCTAAAAAAACAATTGACAATTTTTATAAATAAAGAAAAAGAATGTGAGAAGTAAATAAATTTTGTCAAATTTAAAATTTAACAAAGATTGAGTTTAAAGTTCATTTTTAAAATAGGCCTCTGACCTTCAAAGGTTTTGTTGTAAATATAATAACAACTGTAAAATATTTGAACAACAAAAACTTTTCTAATTGTGGTTTTTTGCTTAAGAATTATAACATTTTAAATTATTATTATTGTGTTTAAGAAACAACTAAAAGCTTTGATTTGCGTTTTTTTTTTTTGTATTGGGTCGTTTATCAAAAATTGACATATTTTTAAATATATCACTTTACTATTTTTGAAACAGACTTTAAAATTTGATTCAAATTTCAACCATACTAAACTAAAATATAATATTATAACAGAAATAGTACCCATTTTCAATAATATTTCTGCAAATTAATATAACATATATTCAAAGTCATATGCATTTTACCTAATATTATGATTTTATATTTAATTTAAAAATATATAACATTTAAGATTCAATAGCTCCTTACATAATTTTTACTAGTTTTGCATCAGTTTATTTACTTTATTTGGAAAAATACCTTTAAAATATACTTAAAAGTAAATAAATGCAAAGCTGTTTTTATTTTGTACCAACACTCACCTCTGCTAAAGTTTTGGGCATGGAATCTCACCCACAAGGTATACCTATAAATATCAGTTCTGAGGCTATAACCCATGATTTTGATATTTCGCAGCTTGGGCTTGTCGCTGTTCGGGTGCTTTGTGGGCAACATTCCCGGGCGGGGATACTGACTGAGGGCCACATGGTCATCAACTAGAACATAATAATATATCAGTTATAAAGACATTTTTAAAAGTATATATACCTGTGCCCAAACCCATTAGCTGGTGGTATAGACTTTTGCCCTCGCCGCAGGTCAATTCCTGGGAGTCCTGACAGCTGGGTAACTTGGGCAGCCCGGCCAGATCCACCAAAGTGGGGAAGACATCCAGAAGTTCGGTGATGTCATGATGGTACTTCGTTTGCGAGAGTGGAAACTGCGGACTCCTGATGATCAGTGGAACCCTGAGGGCCACCTCGAAGTTGCTGTACTTGGCCCATTCGGCATGTTCGCCCAAAGACCAACCATGGTCTCCTAGGACAACCACCACCGTATTATCCAAATCCAATCCTCCCATTAGCTTGCCAAACAGATCATCCACATAGGCCACCGAGGCATAATAACCCTGTCTTATTTGGGCGGCCTGATGCCTGAAAATCGGTCCATAGGGAAAGGATATATTCGAGTGCTTGAAGTCATCCCTGGCACGAACATCTGTGTAGGGATTCCACGCCACTGCCGGCATATCCGGTGGTTTCATACTGTCCTCCGTGTAATTGAAAAATTGGGAAAGTTTAAATCTTGAGAGGAATTGCCGCGGAAAGCGGAAATTTATATGTGGCTTATGGAAACCCATGGCCAGGAAAAAGGGCTCACGATTGTTAGTCTTCCGAGACCCCACAAACCGCAAAGCCTCCGCCACGGACTCAATGTCCGGCAATGTCTTGTACGGTTGCGTTTGCAGCTCCACCGGACAAATGAGATTCTTCCGGAGAATGCCCTCCCTATCGGGACACACCGGGGAATTCATAAACTGCTCCGTGCGAGGACGAAAAGCCGGAGCTGACCAACTCAGCGGATAGTCATCCGTGTTGTTCGATGAGAGGCCAGGATGGAATACTTTCCCACAACTGTACGTGTAATATCCATGCTCCTTGAAGTACTGCGGCAGAGTGGTAAAGTTTCCGGTAAAAGTACGCCAGTAACTGTAGAAGTCGTAAAGATGTAGGGTATCCGGACGTCGACCCGTGAGCAGGGAATTTCGACTGGGTGCACACAGAGATTGCTGAGAGTGTTTTATAGATACGATTGTAGTGATAGGATAGTACAAATAAAAATTATATTACAATTTATTGTAAGGCTTTTTAGTAATTTATTTAAATTTAAATTGTAAATAAATAACACTAATGTAAAATAAAAAATAAAGCATGATCTAAAACAATTATACTGCGAATGTTTTTTCTTTCTTTCTTTTACTCGAATGCTATAAAAATATATATTCAATGAATTTTATAGGTAAGATTGTAGTGTTAGTATAATTGGAAATAATTTTAAAATTAAAAGCAATACTAATTATTTCAGATTCCTATCGTTTTTATAAAGTATAGATTGATGATTATCAGTTAATCTGGATTACAATACCCAACCCTCGATCCTCACCTGACTATACGTCCTTGTAAACACATGACTTCCCCGGGCAAAGGCATCCAGATACGGAGTGCTGGCCAGCGGATCTCCATAAACGCCCATCACTGGACGCAGATCATCGAAGATCACCATCACCACATTGGGTCGTCGTGGAGGAGCAACTGCCTCCGCCAGAATCGATGGAATCAGCAACGAGAACAGGAGACGAGCACTGGTCATGTCCACGGCAAAGGAATTTCGCGACTGTTGACTCGAAGATGCCGACACGGCGGATGTGGATGCCGGCGAAATTGTTGTGCTACCCTGTGCCCATGAAATCTAAAAGAGGGGTATATATTCTTAAGGTTATCTATTTTTATACCATTTTTTAAGATTTTAAAACAATTTTAATTCACAAGAATTTAAGATAACTATCAATATAAAAAATATTATATTAAGGAAGGCTCAATGAAAATTAATTTATAAATTTCATCATGGAAAACAAGTTAATTTATTTATATAAACAATGTTTTTTAACAATTTAGAATAAAACTTCCGAAGGATAACTTTAAGGTGTTTTTAATATAAATATCATATTGAAAAACAAATTTTCCAATTTTTTTAGTTTTAAAAGGAATTAATTTAATAAGCTTTATAAAAATTTACATAATTAAAAGCAAATATTAAAATATTTATAATATTTAAAAATATCACTTTTACGTTTAAATTTAAATTTGTTTTAAATTTACACATTGAATAGAAATGTGTTTATAGCTATAATTTCAAGCATTTATTAATATGACAGTATAATATTTTCGTTTGTTTTAAATATTTTAACAAGGTATCTCCGGATCGTTTCTCCCTACTTTTGAAGCACTCCACTTGTTTACAGTTTTACGCGGCAAAGTGCAAAGAACATTGAAAATACGGACGCGGGCGTAATTCACAACCGCCCTCCATTATATTTCAATTGAATTTAACGGAAGCGCGCTTACAGTGTACCATATAAAAAGTACAGTAAAAGCACTATCACAAGAACTTTTATCAGTGGAATTTGCACACTCAAATCTTACTACAAAACATATTTACAAAAGTTATAGTACATTTTCATTCTTCCCACCCAATTTTTAGTTTAGTTATTTACAATTTTAATAATATATATAATTTTTATTTATCTTTTGAAAATACAATTTAATTAATCAAAACCTTGGCATGCAAAATCTAAGAACATAGCTGTTCTGCTTTTAATAAAATACATTTTTTTCTGATTTAAATCTTATGCTTATTGCACACTCTTTTTTTATGCCTAATCACGATTTTGTTTTATTAAATGTCTATAAGATACAATTTTAGGGTCCGATTTAGGCAAGTTACACTGTACATGACCGTTCTCTTTATATGAAATCGCCGGACAGTGACTGGAAATCGGGGGCACACCACAAACAGCCATGATTAATATTTACACATAATATTTAATGATTTGTGAGCTAATGATTAACAATAACAAAAGTATTAAAACTTGTGATATCATAAAAAAAACAGTCCCCATAAAGGAATAGTCACAGGTGGCGGCACTGAAAGTATAGGGAATATTGATTTTTAGCTGATTTTTTTGGGGAATCTTTTCAAGAAAACCCTGTCTTCTCTAGAAAACGTTCCAAAAACCAAGGGTATGTATTTTCGAGTGATTTTTGGGGGTGACTCCTCCACAAATTCCTAAAAGCCAAGGGAATTTTATTTTTAGGTGTACTTGTGTAAAATCTCCTCTAGAAGACCGTTTCGCAGTTGGTTATTAGGTAATCCTGTCCCGAAGGCGAAGGGGTTTGTATTTTCAAGTGATTTGTTTGGGTAATCTCCTCTAGAAGACCGTTCCGCAGTTGGAGCAGCGTTTCTCTTTCATGGCCAAGCAGCAGAGGATTCCCAGGGGGAAGAAGAAGATGGCGCAGACCAGGCCGCAGGCGGAATAGGTGTCCTCCAGATAGCCAATCCGGCAGGCCGGACATCCTCCAATCACGATGATCTCCGTGGGCATAGCCACCGGAGGGGGCTGAATCACCACACTAACCGGCGTCGTCTCGAAAGCTCCATAAGTGGGCATGTGCAAGTTCGGGGGCGGAGCAGTGGGTGCTCCATGATGTACGCCCACAATCAACCGGGAATCTGGAATAAATCCGGGGTTGTACTTTCATATTTATCAATGTTTATTTTCTTACCTTGCGAGGAGGTGGTATTCATTACTTCCTCGTAGCTCGGCGGCAATTGTGCATCTTTGGGGATATCTGCCATTGTAATGTGGCCAAAAAGCTTTTTCCGTGACTCACTTCTGTGTTTTGACGATTATCTAGGTTTTTTAACTACGCTTAACTTAATTGCGTTAATTTTTCCCCTTTTTTCCTTTGTTTTGTTAAGACCGCTGTGAGTTATCGCTGCAACAGCTGATAAGCGATAACTGCAATCGAATATATACCGCGAACTTATCGATTAAAACATTCATTTAAATTGGTCATAAAAATTCGTTTTACAAAAATATTTATATTGATTCTGGATAACTTGTATTGCATTAACAAAGCTTAGAAAATATTTACTTAAGTTGCATTTTAACATTTTTATAAAAATTATTCATATAATATTTTATGTCTTAAGTCCATCTCAAAATTGTGAATTAGGTAAATTTGCAAATATAAATTAAAGAAGTACCTGTATAAATTTGCAAAGATAGCAGTGGATTACAGTGGATTAACTGAGAGAAAACTTAGATAATCAATATGTACATGGACCAAATTCCTTCAAATTGCATAAATAAAAGCATCTCAATTTAAAAAGAATTAACAATAAATTCCAGTTTAAAATGAAGAGTTAGCAATAAATTCCATTTTAAAATCAGAATTGAAGAATTGATTGTCAAGGAATTTTGAAAATAACTCTAGGATTACCTTTAGCTTCCAAAAAGAGTTTTCCTTACAAAAACCTATAAGCAAACTTATAGTAGCCATCTATTTGACTTTGCGTGAGCGAGGATTTCTGCTTGGCCAAAACCTTCTCAAAGTCCTGCCTCTCAATTGCGGTGGCCTCAAAATCGCGCTGGAAAGCCTCAATGGCAGCTTCATTGCAGAGATTACACAGATCCGCTCCTGAATAACGTTCAGTGAGGGAAGCAATTTGCACGAGATCCACATTCCCATTAAAGGGCATCCTCTGGGCGTGTAGTTGCAACAGCGCCAAACGAGATTCCACATCTGGGGCTGGGACATGGATGAGCTTGTCGAAGCGACCGGGTCGCATCAAGGCGTCGTCAATCATATCGGGACGATTGGTGGCCGCCACCACCAGTATGTGCTGCTGATTGCCACCACCCACAATGCCATCCATTTCGGTGAGCAGCGTGGAGAGAATCCTCAGCTGAACTTGGCCACCACCTCCGCCACTCGAAACTGTCCTTCTGCCAACCAGGGAATCTATAAAATAGAGAGATTAATGGTGATGTTTGCCTTAAGGGATTAATTATACTCCTACCAATCTCATCCAGAAATATAAGACAAGGCGCATTCTTTCGCGCCGTATCAAATATTCTCGAAATAAATCTTTCGGCACAGCCCACATAGGGCGAGTAAACTTCCGCCGCAGAGGTGGCAATGAAGGTCATGTTAGCCTCCTTGGCCAAGCACTTGGCAATGGTGGTCTTGGCACATCCCGGAGGTCCATAGAGCAGCACTCCCTTGGGCAGAGTCAGTCCAAAGCGCGCGAAGGCGGCACTCTGCCTTAAGCCCGCTAAAACGGAGACCTGCAAGGTGCGTTTCAGGGATTCCATTCCTCCGATAACCTCGAAACCAGCCGACATTTTGGACACCCGCACATCTGTGGCTCGCGAGGCACTTGGCTGAGTTCGGAGCAGCGACTGGCGGAAGACTTGCTCCACATTGGAGTCCTCTTTTGTCAGCAGTTCCTGCTGCACGCGGCGCAGGAGGAGCGTTAGATCCGCCATCACATAGCCCTGTGTGTGTCTGGCCATGTGATCGAGTATATGCTCCGTGATTTCCAGCTGATGTTGTTGACAGAGTTGTTCCACGAGCTGTCTGCGTTGCTCCTCGCTGGGCATCTCAATGGATATCTCCCGCAGAAAACGTCTGCGCGCATGTTCATGCAGGGAGTCTGGGGATCCCGAGGTGGCCACACAAATAATTCCCTGAGGCAGTGCATCTATCAGTTTGTACAGCTGAGCGGAGATGCGCAGGGAATTTCCAGAGTTTTTGGGGTCAGCAGAACTCGTCGAGGGGCAGAGCAGTTCCAGATCCTCAATGAGTATCACAATGGGCACTGAAATTGGTAAAACAGGTTAGAAATGTATATATGTACATATATGTAGAAGTTATTTACGTAAAGGACGCATCTGCTCCTTGAAAGTTTCAGCAGATTGAAAGATCCTCCTTAGTTCCTCTTCCGTTTCTCCTGGGTAGGAGCGCAGCACCTGGCTGGCTGTGATGTAGAAACAATTACAGCTATGGCGGCGCACGAACTCTCCAAGGAGACGACTTTTTCCGCTGCCCACAGGTCCCACAACCAACGATGTGGTGGGAAATCTCAGCGAGTAACCGCTTTTGGCAAATTCCAGCAGCTGCTCCAAATCCTCCATGGCCTGCTCAAAGCTGTGTAGCAGGAACTTAGAGGTGGAAACCAAAGGATAGGGCATTTCCAGACGGGTGTCCAAAAGGAGCAGTTCAACATCTCGGGCTACTTCGAAGCATTCATCATCCGCAACTCCAGGAGCATCAAATATCTCCACACTGGCGATGCCCAACTGGGCCAGTCGTCTGTGTTGCACGGAGCACCCCTTGGTTAGCTTCAGGTGGCGCAGAAACACCCTCACATCATCCTCCAGATCCTCCAGAGAAACCTGAGGACGCTGGAGCAGTTCCTGGGTTACACTTACCACGCACGGTATCCTCTCTGGGCAGGGTACCAGTTTTAGTGGCTCCAGGAGCACCAATCGCTGATTGGTGAGTATAAATCTTGAAGAGGATGTGACTACTCCATCCAAGAAGCAACAAGTTTCACTGCCGGCACGCGGAGTAACCAAACATACTGCGTAGTTGCCATCGGAAAGATTGCAGCGAGACCATTCTGAACCTGGTGGATCCTCCCCAGTTGGCACATAGCATCTCTGTAGCTCGAGATCGCTGTCGTCCAGCAGGGAAAGCGGAAAAGCCGGAAAATCCAACTGCCGTTGATGCATTTTGTTTACCTCGCTTCGATAACTTAATCGGCTGTGCGGTTCAGTTTTCTTTGCTGTTTTCTAGCTAAATCAGACTTTTTTGACGGGAATAATAATATATCATATAATAAAAAGCTTTTTATTAATTAAAACCACACACTATTTATTGAGTTATTGAATTTATCAAATAATAAACCAAAATCAAAACCATTAGTAAGGATAAAAAGAACCGGTTAATAGTTGTTACAAAATCTAGCTATTTTCAGCTATTTTCTTCACTTAGCCGCATCCGCCTATCGATAGTCGCGGTAGTTGCCGCGATAGTCGCCGCTTTTCAAACATATAGTCGTACTCTTCTGACGCCATCGCCAATTTATCGCCGCTGTGACGCAGAATTTGTCTGTAAAACCTTGTAAAATAGGTGTAATTTCGCGTTCTAAAGCCCGTTTATTGCGGTGAAAAGTGGATAATAAGTGGCGCTACACCGGTGTCCACGCAAGTAATGCCAAGAGCAGCCAGTGAGTGTTGATTTAACCGGATTTTACCGACCATTTCTCACCTGGCCGATCGATCGGCGTTTTTTCTCTATATTTTTCTTGGTTTGTGTATGTGTGCGTGGGTGCTCCATTGAATCCTGGGACTTTTGTGGATTCCCTTAATTTGCGACATCCGAAACAGGTAAACAAACTCTGTCGATGCGCGAAATGGCTGACTTGGATGCAGTGCACCTGGGCCTGGACGAGAACGAAGCGGACATCGCCGAGGAGCTCCAGGACTTTGAGTTCAACACAAGGAGTGAGGCTTCCGAGTCCAATGCAGGGGATTCCTCGGACTCGGAACCGAGCATCAGTTCGGTCAGCACCGCCACTTCCTCGTTGGTGGGCAGTAGCAAGCGGAAGACGACCAAGAAGCAGTCGAAGGAGAGTCCTCAACCCGCGGTGGTGGCCAAACCGTCTTCCAAGGCGTCATCCAAAAGCAAAGGCAAACGGGAGCCCACTCCCGAGGAGCTGAATGGTGGCAAGAAAAAGAAGCGCACTGGCAGTGAATCCAAGAAGGCTTCTGCCTCCTCCGAGTCCTCCTCCGATAAGGTGAAGGCCAAATCCCCGCCAGCCGAGGAACGCCAACCGCCGGCAAAGAAGTCGCGGGCGAGCAAGAAAACCAACTCCAATGCCAACGATTCCGGCGGCCACAAGAGTGATCTTAGCGAGGCCGAGGATGAGAAACCAGCTCTTCCCGCCCTGGAGTCAGATAGCGAGTCCTCCGACTCGGATTCGGGCACACAGCATAAAAGAAACGGAGGAAATGGAGGCGGCGGTGGCAATGGTCGCGGGAAGCCCAGTTCTAAGAGCTCCACGCCGGAGAAGGATTCTGTTGGTCAGTCACACTCGCAGAAGGGCTACGACTACATGACCAAGCTGAACTATCTGTTCCGCGACACGCGATTCTTTCTCATCAAGTCCAACAACAGCGACAACGTCCAGCTGTCCAAAAGCAAGAGCGTGTGGGCCACTCTGCCGCAAAACGACGCCAATCTTAACCAGGCCTTCAAAGAGGCCAGAAATGTGCTGCTTATCTTCTCAGTTAATGAGAGTGGTAGGTTACAAGTTGTAATGGTGTAGGGAGATAAGCTTACTTTGTAACAAGTGACCAACGTTTCCAAATGTTTCCCTTTATATAATGGCTTAAATTATAAAGATATAGGGTGATACTAGCCCACTTTGTTGAGGAAAGTCGTATAATTTATTATAATTAACATACAATTTTTTTATTTTTCCCTTAAATCTTTACATAAATGCTGAAATTAAATATTCTCTATCTACTTTAAAACTTTTTAAACTTCTTAGCTTCTTTTCTTTAAAGTGTAGTTATTAAAACTATTTTAAAGCGGGTTATAATGATATAGAAAAGCACAACAGCAGCTTAATTTGTTAAGCAAAGTTAACACATTTCCTGTAACTTGTGGATAATGCTTTACCCTAAGCTATTTTTATAAATGGTTTAACTATACTGATACAAAGTAAATTTACTGTTAAGGGAAAATATGATTCTAATTTTTTTTCAATCTTTATATAAACCATTATTTATTAACCTGCTTCCTTGTAATACAAAAAATAAGCTTTTTCTCCTTAGCTTTTAACTTAATTTTTGTATTTGTTTTAATAAGCCAGCAGAAACTACCATATTTTCAAAACTAAACTGCTTACTTAATGCTAAAGTATTGCTTTTAATGATATTCTTATATTTAATTTAGTTAGCTTTATTCAATTCCAATACAACCGTCATTTTAATATTGTTCTGCTTGCAGGTAAATTTGCAGGTTTTGCCCGGATGTCGGCCCCCTCCCGACGGGACATCCCCCAGGTGGCCTGGGTGCTCCCGCCGAGCATTTCGCCCAAGGCGCTGGGCGGCGTCATCGAGCTGGACTGGATTTGCCGCAAGGAGCTGTCCTTCAACGCCACCCTGCATCTGCACAACACCTGGAACGAGGGCAAGCCGGTGAAGATCGGTCGCGACGGCCAGGAGATTGAGCCCAAGATCGGTGGCGAACTCTGCCGCCTCTTTCCCGAGGATGAGCAGATCGAACTCACACCAATACTCAAGAAATCCAAGGAAACGGCCCGCGTGATGCGGGAAAAGGGCATCCATGTGATCTACAAGCCGCCGAGGAGTCTGTCCTCCAGGGGACATGGCGGCGGAGGAGGAGGAGGAGGCGGCGGCGGACGTGGTGGAGGCCGGGGCGCCAGTCACGACCACCTGGGTCCGATGCGTCACAAGCGGAGCTACCACGGACCAACGCACCATCGGCCGTATCGTCATCATCATGGCATGGGCCTTCCGCCGGGCGGTGGCTTCAAGCGCAGCGGTTCTCCCTACCGCCAGATGGTCAGTGGAGCAGGTGGAGCACCACCAGGCGGACCCGGCGACATGGCCATGCCATCGTGGGAGCGCTACATGTCGTCGGCTGCAGCCGCTGAGGCTTACGTGGCGGACTACATGCGCAACATGCACGGCCAGTTGCCGCCGTTGCCCTTTGTTCCTCCATTTGCCCAGCTGCCCATGCCGGGAGCTGGTGGCGCGGGAGCGGCTGGTGCCCTGCCACCGGGAGCAGCGGCCGCCATGTACGAGCAACTGCCGCCACCGGTGCGGTACTACGATGGACCGGGTGCACCGCCCCTGCCAGATTATCCGCCTCCCCAGCGGCCGCCACCGCCGGGCTTCGATAAGGCGCCCAGTTACGAGGAGTTTGCCGCCTGGAAGAACGCCGGCCTGCCCACAGTGCCACCGCCGGGCTTTCCCGTCTACGGCGGTCCGGCCAATGGCGGTAGCAATGGAGGAGCAGGTGGAGCAGCTGGATCCCAGGCGGCAGCGCAAGGCGGAAGCATGGGAGGAGGTGGAGGATCCGCCGGCGGCATGGGTGGACCCGGTGGCTATCGCAATCGGGACGGAAACAATGGATCCGCGGGCGCTCGTCGACGGGAGTACGGGAATCGCAGTGGAACTTCGCGGGATTCGCGACCGTATCGTGAACGTGGCGGAGGCGGTGGCCAACGAAGCTATCGGGACAACAGGCGCTAGGCTTGAGATCGTGCTCCTGCTGGCAATCGCTAGAATCAGAATCGGAAAGTGTAATCCTAATCCTCTCGCGTGTGTGAAAATATTGAATGCGTTTACGGTATAAGCGAAAAAGTTAAAGTATGATAAAACCGCTGCAAAATCCTAGACCTATATGAAAACCGGCTATCGTCTAGAGTCGATACAACAACTCTCTGTCCCAATCTTTCTCTATCCCGCTCACCTCAAAACACCCCCACCACCCACAACACTATGATTTAAACATAAACTTACGACTTAAGCAAATTTCAAAATAATTAAATATTTTAAACCACATAAAAAAAAATACAAAATGAAAGAGAGAAAATGTGAACTTTATTTACCCAAAACCAAAACCAAAAAGAAATATCCAAAGAGCGAGAGAAAGAGACTTTAAAGAGACGACCAACCAACAACACAATGAACGAACTTAAGTTAACATGAGATCAGTGATCAAAATCAGTGATGTGTGTATCGTGTGTGCCAAACCCCAAACACAAAGCCCCTCATATTCTCCAACACCCCCCAAAAGCCCTTAAAGTTCCAAAACGAGAGTTGGACAAGCAGCAAAAGCAGCCCAAAATCAATGACTTTCAAAGACCTAAATAGAGCCTGGCTCTAAATGGGGATTATGAGTAATAATCTCACTGCTACCTACCTTCAGAGACGAGGGTCCAGTCGTTTCGATCCGATCTATAAGCTTCCTTATACGTAGTGTATAAAACTAATGCAATCATTTTTAACACACTTACATGTCTTGCCGACAGAAGACCATATTTATATATGTACAGCTGCGCTTAAAATAATAGTAGTGGGACAATGTAAAGTGCTCAAAGTCATAGAACAACTTTCTTTTAGTTTTTCATAATGATTACTTACTTAATAAAAATGCAATTTTAGTTGAAACTGTTATTAAATCCTTAAAAATCACTTTTCAATAGAAAATGATTTTATACCAATTTAAGAAAATCCTTGCTTATGTACACTTTTCTATTGGTAAAGAAGTTTTTAATATATAATTTATTTTTTAGGTTAACAATTTTAAAAACATTTTTTTTCAATATTTTAATATTTTACCTTTTTCTTGTTAATGCGTATTTTTATATTTGTCCCATTTAGTTTAAAGTACTAGCTTCACGAAAATGTTATATATAAAAGATTTTCCATATTTGCTTCCAAACTATTTTCGATGCTATTTCCATAAGCTAAAAAACTACTATTATTTTGAGCGCAACTGTGTATCCCAGAAACAGACACACATCCGCCTACATTTTGGCCCGGAGTTCGATCTCTGGCTTCCTTTGGCCCTATAGAAATCCAAACCGTAGCAAATCGAACTGTTTGACCCACTGTAGTTGGTCACCGAATTCCCCACCATCGATTCCACTCAATGACTGCCACATTTTCACGCTTTTCACGGAGCTTTGACCGCCGACAAACACTCAAACACTTTGCCGGACCGACCTAGGGAGTTTGTTCTGTTTCTTTGCAGGATCTGGACATCTCTTTGGACACCGAATGCAGTTGGAAAGCTCCTCATTACAAAAAGGATTAGGAGAGAGACTTTTATAAGGACAGATGTCAAATAAAAACTCAAGACTGATTTAAAATATAATCCAACATTGTACTTTATTGGGGTGCCAAAGAGGAACTTATATAAAGTGTTCAAGATTTTAATTTAACGAGACAGCTATAATTTATTTACTTGATATTAAGTTTTACTCATTTAAAATTTAATGTAATGTGTCGAAGCTATTTAGATGTTTTATAAAAATTAATTTGTTAGGTGTAAACAATATTTATGAAAATTATATAATCTAATAATGACTGCAAACTCGAAGTTGTACTAATGACTATAATCTTTAAGTATTTGTTTACACAGTTTTTGGAATTAAAGTTTCCGGTAGAATATTCCATTTTTTTTAATAACCAAGAAGCGACATTCATTTAAACTTGGTTTTAAATGACTTAACTTTATCTGTAAAGTAAGGCAAATAATCATTACCTAGCCAACTTTTAAACGCATATGAAGGCTCCAAACTTATTTCGTCAGCAAATTTTGTAATAAATGTGGAATGTTTGTCACTCGAGGCAATTTGCGCTGGGCGATAAGTTTTTAAAATGTACAATGGCAACTCCTAAATAGGTTCCAAATTGTTTTTTTTTTAATAGGTTCTAAATTATTTTTTTTTAGATTTTGCTATGAAATAATGTTCAAAATATTTAGAAAATCAAGTTTTTAAATCCAGGTAGCTATTTATTTTTTTTTTAATTACAAGAAGTGGTGCATTAATGTACATTGGGTTTTTTATTAGGCGTTCATAATTGCAGCGTATAATATTGTGTTGCTGAAGGTATTTTATAGAATATTACCGAGGACTTAACATCCTTCGCACCAGCACTTGAGGCTGGGGCTGCAGTGTCCAGTGCCTCGTCCTTCCTCCCTGCACACACGACGGCAGGTCTCATTGTCCCAGACGGCACAGGGACCCCTATATTTTCCGGACAGACAGTCGGCATCGGCTTGCTGGGATCCCAGGACCACCAGCATCAGGACGGCGAAGAGGGCGAACAAGTACTTGATCTGCATCATCTTGGCACAGTTCTCGGGAAATGTTTTTTGTTGAAATATCAGCGACTTATGGTTTGTAGCGCTCGCGGAGGAGCTTATATAGTGCCACGATCTCTCAGTCGAGCAGCTCAGCCGAAGCCGAAGCAAAGTCGGGTATATACGCAATTGATCAACCACATGGAGATAAATGTGTACTCACTTTTAAAAGCGTAATTTTAAGGCGGATTACCTTCTGCTTTTTAGAACGATAAAATGCTCATAAACTTTCTATTTAAACTTAAAGTTAAAAAGAAAGCATTTTGTTATTATTTTTTACTTATTATGCCAAATGTAACTGGACTCATCCAGATCTAGAATAATCTATTTACCAGGGCACTTGGGTTAAGCCCAGAAAAAATAAGTAGATTAATTGAATGAATCTTGAAGAGTCCCCTGGAACCACAGCGGAATACAAAGCTATGTTTAGAAACCCACAACAATTACTTATTTAATTTCGCACCAGACAAATTTGCATACGCAAATGGGATGTACCGATTACGGAATGTATCTGGAAAGCAGATAAGATGACTAACAATCCCGCTGAGACATACTTTTAAAAGATGGGTCATTTATTTGCCACACTTATTTTTATAGATTAACAAGAATTTAAATTTAAACATAATTTACCATTTCTTACTGTCTTCATCAAGCAGATTTGACTATAAATAGGCCACCACCTGTTGAGATTATAACAAATTAACAACATAAGGTTAAAAAGTTAATAATTGCAGTGAAAAGCCCAGGTTCAAACAAAAGAAACAAGAAAGAGATAAGAATTTAAAAATATGAATCGTAGCTTCGGTCAGCGTATGGGGAAAATCCCGCGTAATCACAGACCAGATTAGAGACCCTCATAAATGGCAAACGCCTGAGTTCTAGACTTGAAAAAAATATTATCAGCAAAGAAATATTTTTAAAAATTTAAATACTCAGCCAGTCGATTTCACCTTTGGAGCCTTTTAGCAAAAATACGATTTGTGTAAATTTGTTTCAAAAAGGTACACAACCAAGCGATAAACTGGTTTGAACAGCTAAAGAGCTAAGCTAAGAAGCCTCATCAAGTTCTAAAAAAATATGTTTGGTATTTTTTGGAAAATATAATTTTATTTTTGCTTAAACTAAAAAACTATTTATAGTTTTTAAAGCCAATTTATTGGAACGAGGTGTAACATGCCTTAATATGTTTTTTTTGCATGCTTATAGCAGTTTTGCTTGCAATCCTTTTCACTTTACAAAAATAATATTTTATTTGATAATTCACATTTTTTTTTATGTTATATATATTTAATATTATATTTTTTAATATAAAAAAATGAATTGATTTCAATTTGCATTAAGTATCTATCGATCATTTTTAAAACTGCGTGGTAAGAAAATTTGATGCGCAAAAATAAAGCAAATTTAATGACAGGTCAAAGAGTATATTATTGACGGTGGTCAAGAAAACAAACAATTGTCGCGGCTTTATCAGCTACTTTTGATTATTTACTTTTGGGTGCAAAATAGTTTAGATGACTGTAGGATGTATCGTATTATATAGTATTCTACCAGTTTCTCCAAGTGTTAAACGTTTTTAGTAAAACTTTACCAAGTCAACTCAATTTTATAAATAAATATTTTTATTTTTAGGCCTTTCAAAATAACAATCAATTTTTTTATACCAGACTTCTAAATGTAATCACCAAAAACTCTGTAAAATAAAATAGTAATAGTTTTGTTTTCACAATATGTATAGTTTTTATTGTTTAAGGTTTTTTGTTTTACGAAAATTAAATTTAATCATACAACGAACAAACTTACAGATACATTTTATAATGCAATTAAAACATTGACTTTATATATATATAATATTTCTTTTATACTTTCATTTATCGCTTTAGCTTTAAGTAGACACGTTTAATTTTTCAACTTTTGCGTTTCGTTTCTTGTTTCGTTAAGTGGTTTGTTTTTATTTTTTTTATTTGTTTGCCCTGGGCGGATACAAATTAAATAATTAAGGTGTATATAAAAAATACAAAAACAATGCTCCTTTCAATTGTCCAGAAGTTGCGATATGTTTTCACTGTGGCGGGACTTGACTCGACCGGCGCTTGTCCTTCTCCTTCTCCTTGTCGCCCTTGCGTCCAAAGATGCGGAACATGCCGCTACGGCGCTCCTCCTTGGATCCCTTGCTGCTGCCCTTCACCCCGGACACGGAGGATATGGACTGGGCCTCGCTTTCGCTGGAACTCTCCGCCGAAACGCGCGAAAAGCTAATGGAGTCGGGCTGCAGGGACACGGGTCGGTTGCTCTCAAAACGGGTATTTCCCCAGCCTGGTGGTATAATATAAAAAAAGTGTAAGTTTAAGTGGTGGATTATCTTCAAAATATACAAGAAGGCATCATGCATATGAGGAGTGTTTTTGGAGTGGAGCATAACATAGAGTGAGGTGGACAGGCAATAGGATTCCATTCTTAGCATAAATATCTTAAAATTGGTATATTACATATATGTGAAAAAGAAAAGTTGTAAAAGGAAAGATCACTTATGGATAACACCTAAAAAATATAACTCAAAACAATATTTATGATTCAATTAAAGTTCTGAAGGGTTTCTGATAGACTCAAAAAAGTACAAGAACAAATTATGATTATAAGAACTTAAATTTTTACAATATTAGTTTTTAGTTTCCATATTATTTATACAATTATTCTACATTGATATATTTTAAATTCATTTTAATTTATTAGTGATGATTTAATCTTTACAATATTAGTTTTTAAACGAAGTAAAATATAAATATTATTTTTATAAGGAAAGAAAATGTGGTATACTCAAAGCTCTTTTATAAACTTGAATTAGAAGTTCTATAAAAGTATTGATGGTTTTAAGCTTTATAATTTTATGCAAGGATCCAAAAACTTTTAAAATATTAAATTCTTAAAGCTTTACTATTGAAGTTTGTTTGAGTTATATAATTTTATACAAGGGATAGTTAACATTAGGTATAGTATATACAGAACCCAAAGAAATACTTTGCAAACTCGTGCGCAGATAGGATCGGCGGGTTAGCTTCACCGGTTTGAAAGTTGAGGAACCTTTATTCCACAAAACAGGCATGCATTCAGAGTAAAGAAATATATACAAAAGAGATACATTCAGAGATCAGCCAAAAACCGAAAATGCACTTAGGACTAGGTATAATAGGTACTTTATACAGATTGTTAGGATTAATGAGTTTTTCGTCTAACCACCGAGTCCAATTCCGATTGAATCGTTATTGTTATTGAGATGCAGACCCATGTAGCTTGGATTACTGATGGCATGAGTGGGCTCCCCGGCCCCAGAGCCACCAGTTGATGATGATTTGGTCGATGAGGTGGGCGATGATGAGGTTAGATGCCACACCGTGCGACTGCTGGAGGTCACTTGATGGTGGTGATGGGTGGTGGTTGAGGTGGTCGAGGTGGTTGAGGTGGTGATCGTAGTAGTCCCGCTTCCTAGCTTCACATTACCATTGCCATTGCTGCTGGCCCCACTGCTGGAATAGTTGATGGTGCTCCTCTTGGGGCTGCCACCTCCATTGTTGTTCTGTGCCTCCATCTCGATGAACTTCCTCGTGGAGTCGATCCTGCCAGAGGGAATCCTCTGCTGTTGTTGCTGCTGCTGCTGCCTCGCTGCATTGTTGTTATAGTAGTCCGGCTGATTTTGCTGACTTGCCGCCGCATTGAAGGCATTTATCCGCTGCTGCACTTGCGCCTGATTCGGAGTCGTATTCTGATGGGAATGGGAGGAATGCTGGGGATGCTGATGATGCTGGCCACCCACTGGTGGCATCGTCGTTGGCAATGGCGGCGGATTTTCTAATACACACACGGCATTGCGTTTTTGGAGGACAATTTGTACAATGTGAGTGGATTGGTTGAATGTGGAGTTGGATTGACTGGGTCGAGGTGTATGGACAGAGACACAAATGGCTTGGGACACAAATGGGCATGGTCATCCCACCCATTTAGGAGTACTCACCCGATTGTCTGGCCTCGCTGTTGCGTGTCAGCACCGCGCTGTCATCCTTGCTGCTCCCATTCTGCTGGACTCCAGTCAAACCGGCGGGCAAAGTGGCGGATTGTTGCAGGTCTAGGGGGGATTAACAGTTTATGTATTATAAACAATTGATTCAAGGGGTTATCCCTTTTTTTTAAACGGGTTAGGTTTTTTCACTATAGTATTACCAGTGGAACTTTGGCGATTGCGCATCACTACTAGATTCTCCTGGCTCTGGCGATGGCTGGCCACCGGAGGCGCTCCTCTGGGCGGGATTGGTGGCTTCTGGTCGAATCCGGCGGTGGGTGAACTGGGGGAACTGGGCTGGGACTGCTGCTGCTGCTGCTGTTGCTGCTGCTGTTGTTGCATCTGCCGCTGCAGGAAGGCCATTTGGGGCGTGGCCGTGCCATCCAGGATCTGGCCACCACTGGTGCGACGCTGGGAATCGGGCGAGGAGTTGCGGGAGCTGACTGGCGACTCCACGCTGCTGGTCACCTTGATGTCCGGGGAACTGCTCGACTGTTGCTGTTAGGATAAATTAAATTAGGTATTAATATTCATTTTTTATAAGTATTATATACCCCATCTTCAAAACTCCCAAAAAAGTGTACTTAAATAAAAGTGCTTTGCCCTTGCTGTGAGCTGAAACTGAGAGGCTATAAAACCTTTGTCGATCTTACCTTCATGGATTCATCGTAGCTCAGGAGCTGCATGTTGGGCGGCAGACTGGCGTGGAAGGATATCTTGCGCACCCAGTCATTCAAGATGTCCAGCGAGGGAGCCTCGAAGAGGAACTCCGAGCCGTCGGGCAGTCTGAGCCGGAAGACGTACTTCTTCTTGGTGTAATCCTCGGCCCGTTCGCACTTGGCGCCCAGGATATTCACGGGGGCAGTGGCCGTCTTCTGTTGCAGGAAATCGTTCTCGTCCTTGAAGAAGCACACCAGCTGGCCACAGAGCACGGTGTGGAATTGCTTCCAGGATCGCACGGGTGCCTTCTTGCCGCCGGATTGCAGGCCATGCTTGCGCTCCAGACTGCCCTGAATCTCAACGGGCGGCAGATCGAATCCCTCGCCCTTCTGGTTTTTCCGGAATGACTGAGCCCGTCTCCTCGTGGTAAAGGACGGCGTACGCTTGGCCTGCTTGGGCTGCACCTTCATGCTCTCCGCCCGCTTGACATTGGCATCGGCCGAGCCGCGACGCAATCGATCGCCAAACATGCCGCTTGAGCTCGACTTTTGCAGGGCCAAATGCTCGTTTTCGTCTCCGAATGGTGGCCTCAGTTGGGCGGGAACCGGCGATTGTGGGCCACTGGTTTGGGCCGGCGTGACCATGGGCGAAGAGAAGATGGGCGTCTTCTCCTGGGAGGCAGCATTCTGGCGATGCTCGTGCTGCTTCTCCGCTCTCCTTCGCTCGTCCGCCAAACGCTGCAGTTCCCGCTGCTTCAGCTGCTCCAGTCGCTCCTTCTCCAGACGCTCCTTTTCCTGCAGCTTGCTGATCTTCTCCTGCTCCAGCTGATGGCGGAAGAGCTGCTCCAGCAGCGTTATCCGCTTAATGGCCTGGAACTTCTCCTCCTGGGCGGCCACTGTCTTTTCAAAGTCCTCATGCCGTCGGAGGAGATCCTCCACTTGGGGTATGGAGTCACCTAGTTTGGCATCCTTGAGCTGTGGCTCACGACTACTGATCCATTGCTCTAGTATCTCGGCATCCTTGAGGAAGAGTTGCGTGTCCAGATTGAGTTCGTAGATCTCACGACGTTTGCGTAGTGTGTGCTTGAGGAGTTCATGACGTGCCTGCAACACCTTGATCTTGTCCTCCACTTCGTGGGCCAGGAAATGCTTCTCCTTGATCAACTGCTGCCCGTTGGCTGCAAATTTGGCAAAGGTTTCATCACGGGCACGTATCTCAGTGTCATGATCCTTGGTGCTGGCTAGTAGAAGCTCAGCTCCCGCCACACTGGTGGCCAATTCGGGTGCCGTGATCTTGGCCAGCATCTCGTTGATCCAGGCAATCAGATCGCGGTACTCATCGAAGTAGGATTGCAGCTGCTCCGCCTGGATGAGTTTGTTCTTCCTGGCTCCAGTTTTCTCCTTCAAATCCGTCCAAGCCTCCACCGTTTCATCACGTTTGACCTCAATGTGTTCCTTGGCATCGGGATAGATTTCGCCCAGCTTAACAGCTTCAGCCAGGACAGAGTCCACTTGACCCTGGATGCCCACTAGCTCGGATTCAAACACCTGATGTTTTCTGCCCAAGGCCTGAATGCTCTCCAAATCCTGACCGTAATCCTCGGAGATCAAAGAGGCATCCTTCTCGTTGATCAGCTGAATGGTTTCATCCGCCACCCGGTCGTAGACATGCACCTGTTTGGCTCCAGCCAGGGCATCCTGCCGAGCATGCACCAGATCCTTGAGCTCCTCCCAAAGCTGCTTGGTTTCATCACGTTTGGATTTAATCGAACTGCGATAGGGATTGTTCTCCTGGATGAGACGATCACCACGTTCCAGACAGGCCTCCACCCTGGCCTCGTTGGCATTCAGGTTGGACACGAAGGACTCAAAGGCCAGTATGAGCTGCTCCACGTGCTCCACATCCTCACCGTAATCCTCGCTGGCGGTGACGGTCATCTGATCGCCCACCCACTCATGCAGTTCCTCTGTCTCACGCAGGTATTCAAACAGCTTCTTGCACTCGCCCAATCTCAGCTCGCGCTCCTTGGACAAACGCAGCAGATCCTCGTACTGCTGACCCACCTGCCCGTTCTTCTCCCCGATCTTGGAGCTATCGAAGTGATTGCGTTCGATCAGGCCAGTGGCCAGTTTGGCCACCTTTTCGATGGATGGCTTGAAGGCAGTGAGCTCCCTTTGCAGGACCTCCAGTTTCTTTTGGTGACCCTGAACGGAGACCTCATCGCGACCGTAGTCACTGCTGGCCAAGACTGGTCGCTTTTCGCGCATCCAGGCATCCGCCTCGTTGGCCTCCACATAGAAGAGCTGACTCTCGACGGCATCCAGGAGGCGAAGGCGTCTAATGGCAGCCAAATCTCTTAGTTGAACCAGTTGTTTCTGGAGTAACTCCGACTTGTATTGCAACTGTTCGCTGGCAAAGTGATTGTCGCGGATCATTTGCTGACCCCTTTGGAGGAGTGCCTGTATCAAGGGTTCCTGTGAGGTCAGCTCCGCCTCCAAGGAGTTATGCTTCTTTTGCAGACCCTGCACCGACAGCAGACTCGTGCCCAGATCCTGGGAACCCGCCACCAGTTGCTTCTCCGCCAGCCATTGCAGCTCATCCTCGGCATCGCGCAGGAACTGCTGCAGGCTGAGCGAATCCTCCAGGTTCTCGCGGCGTATGCCCAAGGGTTCGTGCAGCGTGTTGTATCTGCGTATGCTGACAGTGGCTCTCTCGTGGATTTCGTGGCGCAGGAAGTGATCCGCTTGGAAGAACTGCTCATCCTTCAGCTTGAGTTGCTCAGCCAGCTCGCCATGGTGGGCCACATCCGCCTCCAGACGTTCGTGTTTTTTCAGGAGATTACTCACGGCAGCCAGATCCTTGCCGTAATCCTCGCTACTCAACTGCAGTTCCACCTCATCCATCCAGTTGTTGAACTCATCCACACTCCGGCTGAAGGCCAAGGCATCGTAGGCCTGCTGCAGTTTGTCCTTTTTGGTCTGCGAGGCTCCCTTCAGCTTCAGCCAGTCGCCCTCGAGCAACTGCACCTGCTGGGCAATCTCATCCCTGGCAAAGTGCTCACCTCGAATGAGGCGTTCGCCCTCGTGTATGACCGACTGCACGCGTTGTGAGTTACCCAATAGCTCGGCATCGAAGGCAGCATGCTTCTGTATCTTGCTCTGCAGATTACTCGGCTCCCGGTAGTTCTCATCCAGGGCCACCTGCAGCTTCTGCACCAGCCAGCGATCGATCTCGTACAGACTGCGCAGGAACTCCTGCAATTGCAGCGATTGGATGAGCCTCTGTTTTCTCTCCTCTGACAATTCCAGTAGTTTCTGTTTCCTCCTCAGTATGTAGGCCAGTTTTTCACGTATCAAATCCGCATCCTTGGGCTCACCCTCCAGTATGCTATTGGCAAACTTCTGCAGCGTGTCCACATGATCGGCATGGAGTAGCTGCTCGAAGGCATCGTGCTTCTTCAGCAGTCTTTCCACGGCCGTATAGGAGTCACCCAGATCGTCGTTGTTGAGGAAGGCCTCCTTGTTGGCCAGCCAAATCTCCACCTGCTCCACTTGGGCCTTGAAAAGCTGCAGTTGATGGGCCTCTGTCAAATCCCTGGCTCTTTCGCTCCAGGCATCGTTTAGGGTTTGATGCAGTTCCTCCAGCACCAGCAGATATCGTTTCACATTCTCCGGCTGCTGTTGTTGCGGTCTGTTGGTCAACTGATCACCTTGTTGTTTCAAACCAGCAAAAGCCTCTTCCCTGCCTTCAATCTCGACCTTACGTTCCTGATGCAACTCCAATTGGGTCTCACAATCATTGATAGTCGAGGGAGCCTGGGTATTGTTCATCTTCTTGATCATGTCGTTGACCCAGAGTTCCAGTTCCTTGACATCCGACACAAACTTGTGTGCCAAATAGGCTTCGTTGAGGATGCTCTGTCGCTTCACCGACAAGGCCTGCAGATTGCCCCAGGATTTGTGCAGTTCCTCTAGCTTCCTCTCAATGTGCTGGGCCCCACGTTCGGGATACTTCTTGATCAGGAAGTCAGCAGCAGTCTCGTGCTGATCGATCTTGAGCTTAACGGCAGACATGTCTCGTTCGAGGGCCTCCTCCCGGCGGATAAGTGCCTCCACGGCAGCCAGATCTCTGCCCGTGTCGGTGGAGCTCATGGCCAGCGATTTCTCGGCAATTCTCTCCGCCGTGTCGTCCACATCGCGATTGAAGACATGGATCTCATTGGCGCCTCCCAGCAACGCTCTATAGGCATTGAGGGCTCCCTGGAGCTGTCGCCAATTGTAGTTGAAGTCCTTGCGCCTCTTGTCCACACTCTGGGTATCCGCCGGCACTTGGGCCTGGTTGATGAGCTTGTCGGCCAGCTGATTGATGTGCTTCACCCGCTGGTCGTCCACTCGCATGTCCGAGTCCACGTCGTCCAGTTTCCGCATCAGGGCATTGCAGTGCTCCAGATCGCGACCCGTGTCGCTGGCCTGCACCATCATCTCCTTGTCGCGGATCCAGGCCTCGATCTTGTCCAGCTGGCTGTTGAACTCCAGACTATCCTGGGCCTCTTCCAACCCTCGGCCACGCTGCTCCAGCTCGGCCAGCAATCCCTGCCAGGCCTGCAGTACTCGCTCAATGGCCAGCTTGATTTCCGGCGAGGATTCGTGCTGTTTGCTTAGCAGAATCACTCCCGTGTCCTGGATCTCCTGGATCCTGCCCTGATTGGCAGCCACTTCGGCCTGGAAGGCCTGATGCTTCTGCAGCTTCTTGATCTTCTCGTCGAGATTTGTGACCTCGGCATAGCTGGCCGCATCGGCCTCCAGCTTCTTTTGCTTCTCATTGATCCAGGACTCCGCTTCAGCGCAATCTCTAACGAATTTGGCATACAGTAAGGCATCTTCCAGTTTGTAGCGACGCACGGCACACAGATCCTTGACCTTTTGGCGACGGCCCAGGACTCCCTGGAGAATGGTCTGGATATTGGCACTGTCGTAGTGACGCTGCTCGATGAGCTTGCGGCCATGTTCCTGCAGCAAAGCCACCTTCTCCTCTTGCGTTTGTATAAGTCGCTCGAACTCATCGTGTTTCCTGATCTGATTCTGCACATCCTCCACAGTCTGGCCAAAGTCAGAGCTACTCAAGGCCGCCTGCTGCGAACTGGAGAGGTTATCAATCTGCTTGGCATCGCGCAGGAAACAGAACAAATCAATCTTCTGCTCCAGCATGATTTTCTTCTTATTCCAGGCGGCATGCAGTTTCTGGCGCTCATCCAACATGGCAGCGCACTTCTCCTCCACATCCGCCGCAGCATAGTGTCCCGTTTGGACCATGGAATCACTCAGTTCGTTGAGATACCGGAACTTGTCCTCCCGGGCCTCGATCTCCCCATAGATGGCATCGTGCTGGATCTTCAGGGCAGTGGCTCCGGCGGCATCGCTCACATGCTCCTCCGCCTGGAGGGCGGCACGCAGGTTGGCCGACCACGAAACTATATCCCTGACGTCGGTCAAGAAGGTCTGCAGATCGGAGCTGGCAGCCAAGCGGTCGCCACGGGCCGTCGATCGTTCCTTGAGGTCATTCCAGGCGGCCACCACCTTGTCCTGTTGCTGGGCAATGGCCGTGGCATTCGATGGATACTTGGCCTGCAGGCGCACCGAATCCTCCACCAGCACCTGCAGTTGGGCCTCCAGCGCCACCAGATCGTTCTCGAAGCCCTCGTGCTTGCGGAGCAGCGCCAAGGCGGAGTTCAAATCCTTGCCCAGCTCCTGGGAGAGGGCAGCATTCTTGTCCTGAATGCGGAACAGTGCCTCGGCCACGTCCCGATGGAAGCGGTGAATCTCGCCGGCGGCATGGAGCTTCTGCTCCCGCTGGTTAAGCAGTTGCAGCAGGTTCTCCCAGGAAGTTCTACAGAATGTTACAAACGAAATACAACAAAAAATAATAATTTAGTTTAATAGCTTATTTAAATTTTATATCAAATGGTTTTATACAAAATGTTTGCAGGAGTTTTAAAATGAGTTAAATAATGTATTGTATAATGTTAATTTAAAATATCATTAATTATAAAAATAAGAGACTTTAAAATCGTAAAAGCTATAGATATCCATGTTTTCAATGTTGATTTATTCTGATTTAAAAACACATTTTATAAAAAAAAGAGACTTAAAAATCATTATAGATGTAGATATGGTATATTGTATTTTGATTCTAATTCTGATTTGAAAAACATAAAATTGAAAAATCTTTACTCTTGACAGATAAACGCTCTCCCCCCGCACTCACCTCAGTTGTTCCTGTCGCTTCTCCACCTCGTTGGCATAGGGACTCTCCGAATCGATGAGCTTCTTGGCCAGCAGCTCGCACTGATCCACTCGATCGGCTCCGACCTCGACGCGGTGCTTCAGATCGTCGAACTTGTTCTGCAGCAGCTGCAGATGCTCAAAGTCCTGGCCGTAGTCCTCCGACGAGGCGGCCTGCTCCTGCTCCCGGATCCATTGCTCCACCTCGTCGGACTCGAGGAAGTATTCGTGCTTGTAGAGGCTCTCCATGAGGCGACCCTGCCGTTGGGAGGCCAACTTATGCAGGGATTTAAGCATTTTCTCAATCAACTGCTGCTTGGCGGCCAGAACTTTGCTGTCCGGATGATTGGCGGCCACCATGGCGGCACAACTGTGACCCATTTCGGTCACGATGCCCGAGTAAGTGTCCAGCTCCAGCTCGATGGTCTTGTGCTTGGTGAGCAACTTGGCCGCGGAGTCGCGATCACGGCCATATTCCGTGGATCGCAGGGCATTGTTGCGCTCACCCAGCCAGGACTCGATCTCGCCGGCATCGAACAGATACTGTTGGGCCTTCAGGGACATGTCCAGCTTCCTGGATCTCTCCGCGCAATGCCGTTCCAGGTCCTGCCAGGCCTGCTCCAGCTGCTGGCAAAGATTCTCCACCTGTTCGCGCTCGGGATGCTGCTGGGATATCAGCGATTGTCCTGCCAGCAAGGCCTTGTTGATCACCGGCTGGTGACCCTTGACCTCAGCCTCCAATTTCTTGTGCTTCTTGTGCAGCGACTGAGCCTGATGCAGATTCTGGCCGAGCTCATTGGACTTGGCTGCCGGCAGGTGATCGTTGATCCATTGGAACTCCGAATCGAGTTCGAACACAAATTTGTGATAGTTCAGGCTCTCCTCCAACTTGGCTCTCCTGCGTTGGGTGGGATCCCTGAGATCCTTGAATCTCTGCTGCAGCTCCTTGGTGCCCGCCTCGATATTCCTGGCATTGAAGTGACCCTCGTGGGCCATGTCATCGCCAGTGGACACCAGTTCCGCCACCTTCTGATCCCAAATGGTGATCTCCGATTCGAGGATTTGCTGCTTGTTGATCAGATCCTTGCAACTGCGCAGATCATTGCCCACATCGCCACTTCGCAGGGCCGTGTCCAGTTCGTCCACCTTCTTTTTGGCATCCTCCAAGGCACGATTGTGCTCCCGCTGGGATGCGGCCTGCTCCAGCTTGCGGCCCTTGTCCTCGGAGAGGGTGAGCAGATCCTTCCAGCGCTTGTTCAGATCGGCCACCCGGGACTCCACCTCGGGCACTCGATTTCCGGCCTGGACCAGGGCCTGTCCATCCTTGGTCACATTCCTCAGCTGACCCTCATTGGCGCGCAGCTCCCGCTCGAAGGCCTGGTGTTTTTGGAGTTTGCGTGGCAGATTACTCAGATCCCGGTAGTTCTCATCGCCTGCAATCCTCGTCTTGTCCTGCAGCCACACTTTCAGGTCATCAGCCTCGGCGGCGAACTTGTGGAAGTCCTTGGAGGCCTGCAGCAGACGTTTCCTCTCGAAGGCGCGATCCCTGACAGCCTTGCGCTTGCCCAAAACCTGACCACGACGATCTCCGATGCTGCAAGTTTAGAAAATTGGTTAGATTATAAATATACTTTTTATAAATACAATATCGCTTAATATTTGATTTTAATTTAATTTGAATTTTTTACAATGATTGTTTTATAGTTTTATTATTTATATCTATCGTACTATCGTTGAATAAAATAATACTGATCACAAAATTATATTTTTCAAATTATTATTAGCAGCAATTTTTTTTTTATTTTCCAATAGTTAGTTTTTCTGCGTTTTACTATATTACCTTGTTTTAAATTTATTATTAATGGCCAATAAATCAAAAAAAGTCTTAAAATAATAATTGAATAGATTCATGATTTAAATATATGTATATATTTTTTAGGAATCAAATAATATCGCTTACAAAATTATGATTATTTTCGAGTTTTTTTTCTATTTTACTTGTTATCCATAATATAAAATATGAGTACATTTTGTCTTAAAAAAAACTAATAATTGTAACCATTATGGTTTCTGATTTTTGAGCAAAGGACACTTACTATTTAGAATCGTAATGATCGTTAGCAATCAGCTTGTCTGCATTGTCCGAGAAACCCTTGAGGATCTTGTCCTGAGCCATCAGGCTCTTCTCAAAGTCCAGGTGACGCTTCAGAATGGCCTCCACTTCATCCAGAGAAGACTGCCAAAGAAAAAACACATTAGTTTTCAACATAAAAAAGAGTTCCCCGACTTTTTGATAGCCGTGATTCAACTAAATAATTTACAAACAAACATGCCCCCACAAAACCATCTTGTTTTAGGTGGCGCCATCTGCCGAACTGCGGGGTCAACATTAATTTTTCAATATGCTGTGACGTCATAACTAAAACATTCTTTATAATTCCCAAAATCATAGTTAGATTTAAAACATTTTTGAAGTTTTCGACAGATATTGATTGAATAATTCGAATCTTTATAAAAAGTTCCAAATGACTGGCTTTTATAGTTTATAAAACTCAATAAAAACTCACCCCCAGGTTGTTGTACTCCAGGAAGGCCTCGTGGCTCTTGGTCGTGGCATCGATCTTGTCCGCCTCCCGGTTGAACATCTGCAGCTCGACGCACTGCAGCAGCCACTTTTGCTTCTCGGCCCAGCCGCGGTGGATGGCATCCTGTTCAGCCTTCAAACGCTCAATCACGGCCACCGTTTCGGCCATGTGGGGTTTGCCGTCGGACAACTGCTTGCCCAGCTGGATGACCTCCACGAATTCGGTGTCATGGGCGCGGATATCATCGCCCAGATCGTTGTGTTTCTTCAGCAGATTGTTGGCCGTCTCCACATCTCGAGCCGATTCATCGGCATTCAGTTGATCCTTGACGGAGTCGATCCAGGCGAGTAGAACCTTGGCACTGTTGTTGAAGATCTGCTGGCCCACCTCGCTTTCGATGCGGTTGCGCAGATCAGAGCCACGCTGTTGGACCTGTTGCCACATGTCCTGGACCTCCTGTTGGCGCGCATTCACATTGTCCTTCTCCGCCGGATAGGCATTCTTCACCGAGTTACCCAGGTAGGTTACCCTATTGACTTTGTCCTCCACTGGGGCCAATTCTCGCTCCAAATTCTGGTGCCTCCGCTGCAAGGCTTGAACTGTCCGTAGATCGGGTGTAATGACAGCCGTGTCCAGCTGCAGCATCTTCTCACTCATCCAAACCTTGGCTTCATCGCAGGTTCGATTGAATAGCTCCACACTGGAGGCACCCTCCAAGCTCTTTTCCCGCTGAGCCTTGGCATTGTTGAGGCGCTGCCAAATCTGATGGATCTGTCGCTGGCGGGCAATGATCTTGTCCAGCTGCGAGTGACCCTGTCGGCGGAAGGTGTCCACCGCGCCATCGATCTCCTCCACCCGCTTCGAGGCAGCCGACAGGTCGGTGATGAACTTCTCGAACTTGCGCTTGGCATTGTCCACGCCCTCGCCCTCGTCCGACTTGATCATGCGCTCCTTCTCCTTCATCCACTTCTCGAAGTCGTCGCACTCGCGATAGAAGCCGAACAGGTGAATGGAATCCTCGAGCAGGGCATGGCGTTTCTGGGCCATCTCCTGCAGCTCATCGTAGGTCTGATTGATCCTCTGCTGGCGCTTCTCCACGCTGTCGGCATTCTCATTGATGCTCTGCGTGGAGGTTCTTCTTTGCACAAGAGGTTTGGGTGCCACACTCACTGGTTTAATCCGCTTCACGGGCACCACTTGACGTACCAAGATCGTTTTCTTAACCTTTTGCAGGGACTTGACCTTCTCCGCTTTGGGCACAATGCAGGCCACCGGTCGGGGTTCCACCTCTCGCACATAATTGGCTGGCACAAAACCCTCCACTCCATTATCCTTGCGCACACACCACCAGTCATCGTTGGTCTTGGACTTGAGCAGCATCACCTCGCCCTTGTCCATCTTCATGCCTTGACCCTCGAATGGAAACAGGGATTTCACATGGGGCAGCAGCTTGGTCTCAGTGACCTTCTTGTGCTCCAGCTTCTCCACCCACTCATCCTCCCACACCTCCTTGGGCACCAGACGCGTTTCGTTGACCCACTCCTCCTGCTCAACCTCTGGCAGTTCGGGCTCCACAGCAGATAGCTCCAGTGTGCAAATTCCTGCCTTGATTAGCTTATCAGCCTGCTGGTTAAGATTAAGGATGTCCCCGGAATAGGCATTCAGTTCACCCTGCAGATCGCGATGTCGCTGGAGCAGAGCCTGAGCCGAGGGCTCATCGTTGCCATAGTCCCGCGAGTTGACCAAGGCCATTTTCTCGTTCAGCCAGGACTCGGCTTCATTTGCATCCGTGTAGAACTGATAGGCCTCGGCGGCATCCTCCAACTGGCGACGTCGCAGCTCCACTAGAGCTTCCAAAGCTTGCCAATGTTCCGCTAGAGAATCAATCCTGCTTTGGATCTCCGAGGAGCGGGGATGCTCCTCGCCTATCAACCGCTTGCCCGCATCGGACATTTGACCGGATTTGGGCTTCCTCGACTTGATCTCATCCTCCAGAGCTTTGTGTTTTTGCTGTAGCGAGAGCACAGCCCGCAAATCCTTGGCAGTGATGCCCGTTTTGCAGATGCGCTGCTTGTCCACCAACCAGGATTCCTCGTTGTCGTAGTCCTCCATGAAGTGATGGAAATTCCGGGCCTCCTCCAGGCGAGCTCTTCGCGCCGCCGAACGACGCAGCAGTTCGGAGTAGGCCTCCTCCAAATCGGCCAGACGTTGGGCCAGCAAGGCCGCATCCTTGTGCTCCGAACTCTTGTAGGGCAGGGCCTGGCGATTGAACCGCTTGAGGGTCTCGCCATAGGTATTCACCTGCAGCTCCTGCAGCGAATGAGCCTGCAGCAGTTCCTCCACGCCCAGCAGATGTGGACCCACGTCCTCGGAGGCGAACTGTTGCTGCAATTCCCTCACCGCCTCCGTGGTGCTGGCGATTTCACGTAGCAGATTCATCAGGTTGCTCATCTGAGAGAGGTTCAGTCGTTGGTTCTCCAGCAGCTCCAGCAACTGGCGCCACTTGGCCATCACCTCCTGCTCCCGGCGACGCACTCGCTCCTTGCCGTGATAGTTCTCCCGGTCCAACTCCTCGGCCATGGCTGTCAGGTCATTGAAACGCTCTACGCGAGCCAGAATGTCTGCGGAAATGGCCTCGTGTTTCTTCAACGTGGCATCCACTTGGCGCAAGTAACGCGGATCGGACAGCACTTGGATCATCTCCTTGAGATAACCCTCTCGCAGGACAGACTTCTTCTCGAACTTGTAGTTCAGCTGCTCCAGTTTCTCCTGGCGGAGCAGTTCCTCCCGCAGGGCCACCTCGCGATGATGTTCGGCATACTCCAGGATCTGCCAGGCCTTCTCGATGTCATTGACCAACTGCCCATCCTGGGGATTATACGGCGGCTGATTCAAGGCCTTCAGCAGAGTGTTGATGGTGAAGTACAAAGCCTCGATCTCACTGCGCTCCTTGTATCTATAAAAAAAAAGGAAAGGTATCATTAATAATAACATTACATTATAGGAATACATTGGACGGTATTTAGCTAAAGAATTCGCGTTAATAAATAGGTTTAAGTCCAAAGAATTATAAACTTTTTAAAAGAAGCTAATAAAGTAACACCAGAATTTACATATATTAGACTGCCTTCAGCTGAAGAATGTCAGGCTGAAAAATTCGCAGTACATATATATTTAATATTAAAAAAAATGTTTTTAACATTTGTTTTTGGAGCTGTTTTTGTTTGATTTGACTTTAACCGGCTACTCACTTGGGTGGCTTCTCAATGGTGCGGTACTCCTTGAAGGCCAGCAGTTCCCGCTGGATGCCCTCCAGCGAGTTGGGCAGGTCGCGCTGCTCCAGCTCCAGCGTCTTCTGGCGGATCCAGCTCAGCAGGTTTGTGGTCAGACCCTCGTACTGCATCTTCTTGCGATCGGCATCCATCAGCTGGCCGACAATCTGGAGGGGATCGACACAAAAAGAAAAGAGAGCGCTGGTTGAGCAACTTTCTAGGTGTAGATCTGGACCGCACCCGAATACGAAAACGAATCCGAATCTGAATCCGAATACGAATCCGATCGGGGGCCAATCCATTGTGAAGTAGAGCGTTAACTGTGGGACACACTGTTACGCTGCAGCGATTTCCAGAGGCGATTTTCCATGGGACTCTGCCAATGGCATCCGCATCTGAATATGAACCTGAATCTGAAAAAAAGTAGAGGTCTAACTCACATTCGCTATGCGCTTGCCGCTCTTCTGCTCGTTCTTCATGCGTGCAAAGGTGTGATAGTAGGAGGCCACATAGGTCAAGATCGACTTCTCATCCGGTCGGGCAGAGTCAATGTCCTCCGCATCGAGCAGGCTTGCAAAGGGGAATTAGAAATTAAAAGTCAAAAGTCAGTTAATTAAATTCATTTCATAGATATTTGTTCAGTCGATGTAACAATTAAATTAACTATACCATTTGAACATTAAGACAATCATTGCTATTAATAATTAATAATTCTAAAAGCCAGAAAACCTCTTAAGAATTTATACAGATTTAAAGATTTAATTTAGTTGTCAATTTTTCTTAATTACTTTAGATCAATTGTTTTAAAAAATGACAAGGGTGAAACTTTTTATTGTGTGATGCGAATACAGAGTGTTTTTCTCCGAAACACAAAACCTAGAATTTAGCTTATAGACCCTACAAATCCTCACCTGGGAATGCCCAATTCGTTGGCGGCCGTGTCGAAGGCGTGATTAAGATTGTCCAGGTTGGAGTTCTTCGAATTGACAATGGTGCTGTACTCGAACAGATCGGGGCGATGCGAGTGGATGAGTGCATTGAAGCCCAATCCGGAGCGCCAGGAGTTGGTGAAGTCCGTGATATTGACGCCCGGATAGCCATGCGTCTTGCGCTGGCACCACAAAAGCAGCGCATCTTTGGCGGAACGCTTCTCGCTTGACTCGTTCTCTTCATCCTAAAAGATAAAAGTAGTTTTTTATTTTAAATTAAGTACTTTTATTATACAAATTGCAAAGTGGACACCTTACCACATCGATTTCAATTTCCTGAATCTGAAACCGCAGAATGATGGTCCAGATGAGACCCAGGATGAGACGAGGGTTGCCATCGACAATGTCCTCAGCACCAATGGACTCCAGACGGACCTGAAAAAGAAGCCATCATACACTGTTAAAAAAATATCGTAGTAAATCCAAGTGTATTAGATTTAGGTATTTTTCGCTTTGATTTCATTCATGACAATTTTTTTTTATTTTTAATTTCCTAAAAATAAAACTAATACAAAGAAAATCTTTATTTTGACTATTTTCGGAAAAAATTGCAATATCAAAAAATGTAAGCCATATCTAACTTATATACAATGAAAATAAAACAAACAAATAGCACACATTAAAAATCAATTCAATTATTTTAATTTTAAAAGGAAGGTAATATGTATGGTATTTTATAATTTGATTTTATAATTATTGAAAATATGAAATGTTAAATTTTAAGTTCCATAGCCAGATATAAGTGTCTACTATGCCATTTTTTAACAGTGTATAAATTATTTCCATTCTCCACACTATCTCTTCTTCATTTCTTTCATTTTCCATTTGTTGTCAGTGGAGTGTGGAGTGTGGATTGTGGAGTGGGTAAGCTACATATTGGGTTACCAAGAGTTCCACAACCCACAGAAACAGATACCTATACCTATACCTATAGATATCCAAAGTAGGTCTGTGCCTGTCCAGAAAGTCACGCATTATCAGGTGGAGGTGCTTGACCTTAAAGCGGCTTCATTTGCATTTATTGTGGGTCAGGTAACTCCCCTAATAATCTCAGCGAAGAAAGCATAAGTTACTAGCTGATACAGATCTGATACAGAGCGCTTGGCT
Source organism: Drosophila elegans (assembly GCF_018152505.1). Taxonomy (NCBI): domain Eukaryota; kingdom Metazoa; phylum Arthropoda; class Insecta; order Diptera; family Drosophilidae; genus Drosophila; species Drosophila elegans. Next base: position 1,910,912 of record NW_024545578.1, read on the forward strand.
GCTGATTTATGGCCAAAGGTAAAAATTACCATTTACTGGAAAATATTTTGTTCACGATTGAATTACAAATTCATTAAATTTGTAAAAAGAGGATATATTTAAGAAAATGTGGGCGTTTCTTTGAGGTAAATCCTATAATTATAAAAGACTTTTCAGAAATTTATGATCAGCCTATTGTTTTACATAGTTTAACCAAACTGCCTATTTATGGAAAATAGTTTGTTTAAGATGAAATTTCGAATTCAACAAACTTAAGTCTTATATTCTATTTAATGATTTAAAACCCAAGGAAAATATTATTACTCTTAGAGATAAGCCCTATGATTATGAGAGACTTTTTATAGTTTAATGACTTAGAAAATTAAGCCAAAAAACCGGGGCGTCTCTTGAATATATTTTAGATTTTAGAAATAGTTATTCAACTACGACTGAAAAATATAAATAAACTAACTGTCTAAAAATGTATTTTTCGTATTTTATTAATAATTTATGTGTTTCTTATTAATTTGAGATTTAGGAAAGAAAGCATTTAAATTAGCTTGATATTTCAAAACTGAAATTATTAATAAAGAATAAGACAATATTCTTTATGGAAATATATGAACAGCGCTTCAAAAAATGTTAGCATTATATTATATATTTAGCCTATTCCGAGAAACAGTTCACTTTAATGGACTTATTGGGAAGTTTTCTGTAATGTTATGGTTTCTTGCAAAGCTACGGCATTTGGTGACTGGGAATTCCGAGAGACGTGCTACCCTGAACGCTTCAATGGGTCGCCAGAGATCCTCCATGCGTAAATCTTTTGACCGGCCTTCTTTTGAGGCCTAAAAACCAATTAAAATGCACTCAATACCCATGTCACACACACATGGGAGACAAGCCCAAAAAACAAATAAAATACGAAATGAAGTGCGGTGCGATGCGATGCGGTGAAAAGTAAGACCGAAAAAACTTTCACTGCAGGCGCTTAAGAAACAAAATGAATTAGTTGGGCAATGGGACAAATACAAATAGCTGCGTTTTAATTGCTTCTAATTGGATTAGTACAGGGGCCCCTCACTAACTAAGAAGATACGAAACTATGTCGCACGCTAAGCTGTCCGCTTTGCACAATTAAAATCGAATTCGAATGCACACGAGAGGTGCAAAGAAAGTACGTTGTGTGGAAAATGTGCCAAGCGAAGTGAGTTGGAGCTACAAAAAAAAAAATGCATTAGAAAGTATGCAAATATTTCAGAAATTGCCAAGAAAAAAGTCGGGGCCCAGGCCAGGTAATTAAATATATATTTTGCCATGTCTCCTCTCACTTCCCCAGAGATATCCCCACAGATCCAAAAGCCGGAGCCGCGGAGCTCGTACTCATACGGCAAACAAAGCACGCAATGGCCACGCGCAGCTGCGCAGGCGCGACTTGCACTTTCTACAAATGCGTAGAGAGCTCTCCACTCTCCAGTCTTCTGTCCTCTGTCTTCAGTCTTCTGTCTTCAACAACTCCCCACCAATATATACATATACGTGCATTTTATATCTCACCTTGGTGTGCAAGAATGCCAGACTCTTGTTGACATTTTCGATTTTATGGACGCGCATGCGTCCACTGTTCGGCTTGCCCAGTTTCTCCGACGATATGATCTCCAGCAGCTTCAGCAGCTTGATGCCATCGGCCAGGTCTGTGAATAGGTCTTCGACCTCCATTTTGGCCTACAAAAAAGAAGACAATAGGCCCAAAAGTGAGTTGCATTCGTTTAATGGACGGGGGTGCTATAAAAACCTTTTCTTCCAATCAAAATATCAAGTGAATGCATAATTTTCGGTGTCACAGATATCGGTTTCATTTTTAGTTGGTCAAAATAAGGGTTTATGTGAAGTAGTGAAGTCAGTGGAATGCAATTTTAAATATATAAAGTAATAGTCTATATGCTTTTAAGTTCTTTATGTAAGAAATCGTTTATTTTCTGATTTAAATGAAAATTACTTTTTATATAGAAATGTGTATACAATATATATTTAGATTTATCGGTATGTAAAATGAATGCATTTGACTATGTTTGCCAAAATTGCTCCCTATATTATTAAAATAACTATAGATTTGCATTTTGGGCAGACCCAGAGACTGGAAAATTGTCCGACTTCTTGTAACCTATATCTTTTTACACACCTTGATCAGAAAGGAGTTCATCCATTTTGTGAATGTCTTCTTCTGGATGTGCAAGCGCTCCTCCTGCAGCGTTTTGATCCGCTCGTTCTCGAACTTGATGATGCCGTCCCTTTGGGTCATGTTGGCGGAGTTGCGATTGGAAGGCGTCGGCGTTTGCAGCGCGGAGTAGCCTCCCGGCTCATATTGTGATGCTAGGTAGACGGGAAGGGAACAAAATAAATCTCGGATTAGTTTGAAGTCATACAAGTGCAACGCAAAACGTTTAGTTTTAGTATTTGTTTTGATTTTTTTTGTTTTTAGCGAAGGAAAATGGGTAAACCACCTGACAACAGTCCAAAATCAATAATGGGCAGATAGAAAGTAAGGGAAAAAAACGAAAAGTATATATAGGAGAGATAGGGAAAGCACACCCGTGACGTGCAAACCTACTATATTGGTTCAAAGATAACAGGTTATCGGCAAACATAATTACTTCTATAAAAAATAAAACAATCACTTGCTAAAGTTAGAGCAACATTCCAAGGCAATTCATATATAGTTTACGCTTCTGTCAAACGTAATTCCTAATTTTAAAACATTCTATCAGCGGTTTTGAGCAATATCGCAGATTACCCAGTTGAACTTGTACACAAGAACCAACAAAAACGTTCAATTCGACACCTCATCACGTAATACGAGTATAACATTTTAGACCCGTAAAGATAAGCCAAGCCGATTAGGTATTTCACATTTAGATCTTAATTGCACAAACTTGCTAACAAATTGTCATTTCTTTTCGATAGGCTAACTATTTTATTAGATTAAAGTTTCAAAAGACGTTTGGTATCAAGGATATCATTACAAATAAATTTGCAAAATTCTTTTTTCTAAATCATACAGTTTGAAAGCTATTGGATTATAATTTCTATACATAAAGTAATGGGCTATTTTTATTATTATATCTAATTCTTATTTATTGCTTTATTTCATCATAATATTAGGAGAAAGAAGATCTCATTACACAAATTAATTAAATAAAGCTAATTTTTTTGTTTGTAACTTTTTGAAAAATTACTCTGTCCTTTAAGTTTCCAATGTTTTTATTTACAATAATTAAGTTGTAAGTGATTTCACAACCGCTCGAATAATTAAAATTGAATTAAGTAATTTTCTGCTCAATCAACTATAAACAAAACAAGTCGGAGTTCCCAACTTTCCATTCCAGTGATTATACCTTCAGAAAAGCGTATCAAAAACCTTAATGCTCATTGCCTTGGCGGGCTTATCTTTCGAAATTACTTCATACCCATGGAAAATGGTTAACGCTTTTGTTGCTTTTTATCAACGATTCGTTTTACGTAATACTGGGCAAGATAATATGCCAAAAATGGTCCGGAATTAAAGCGGAAACTGCAGAAAACGAACCCATTTTTGTGGTCGACTCATTTGTCAAATATTTGCGTTCTTATCAAAAGCAAAAACGAAATGATAGATAAGAACAGGTTACTTTCGTTTTGGGGATTGTATAATGATCGAGAGTTTCTAGAGGAAAAGTTCAAGTTCAAAACAGAAAACCTACCCAACGACTGTCGTTCGAAGGATATATATCTTCGATATTCATTGCGCGAAAAGTTGGAGCGCAATATACTATTGTACTCCATGGTTTTTTGTCTTAGATCACTGATTTCGAGGTGGGGTTTTTAGTGTTTTAGTTTCCAGCACAAAGTGCTGTTTTTAAGAGTTAAAATGTTGTTATTGATTTCGTTTTCTTTTCGGAGGGCACTAGTTCGATTCTATAGGCTGTTCCTCGCGGTTGCCGCGCCGTTTGGTCACTGAAATTGTAAGCCCAACAATTCGCTGGCCCCAACAATTTAGAGTGGGGGAAAGCTTCCTCCCCCTTTTTAACTGTGTGTTTATCAGATGAACCAAAAAAGCCAAACGAAAAGTGGCAGCGAAAATGCTACAACTGGCCTATGGTGAATTCCTTTTATCGCATGCGTTGATAACAAGAAATGAAAAAAGAATATGGTAAGAAGGGCAAGGGATCTGGCAAATCTTTGCATTGACATAAAGCCAATAGATCTTATCTTATCTGCCGATAAATCCCGCATACCAGGGACATATGTTGGCGGATATTTATAGAGGGGAATGCACTGCAATATCAAGTTATTTATGAGCCCCATAAGTGCCCAATTCGATCATTCCACTGACATCATCCAAAAGAGTTATAATCTGCTACCTACTAATAGATAATGTGTGAATGCCGACAAAAGCCGCAGTGCTGAGGTCAACTGGAAGGCATTCCAACGCCAATTGGCAAACAGAACACTTCGCTTGGGCAAATACAAAAATCAATTAAAAAGAGGTGAAAACTAAACAATAAAAAATGAACAACACACGTTGAGTGTGACAATAAACGTTACCATACCGCGATAACGATTTCCCTTATCAGCATGGAATGGCAAACACAAACCAAAGGGACTAGAACTGCGGCATAACTTTAGGCTAAAGGCTGGAAAAACAATTAAAGCCAAAAATATAAAATATAAAAAAAAAACCCCAACTCACACACAGCTGTCTTTGACTATAAACTATTTATAGAGCTTAAGTTGCCGGAAAAGGGAGGCCGAATGCAAAGTCTGGGTCGAATTCCGGGCATCCTGTTTACTTCAATAGGGATACAATACTATATATAATACCAGAGCACATGCGCAGCAGCTGGAAGCAGAAATACTCAAATTCCGCGCCTCTTTCTATTTATAAACAACCAAACATCCACACTTCACTCATCGCAAACACTTTGAACACGTTTTTTATTTTTTTCGGGTGCTCTCTGGCAGATCTTAATCTTATAGTGTTCCACATTTTCGTTTAGCTAATGAACAAACCGTGCAACAACCTCACAGTCGTGTAGAAATTTGCATAAATCAATAAACATTTAGCATTTTGTATGCTTAATTTTTATAGCCTATATGCTAAGCCACACATAACATTTAGCAAATCCAAAACCAAATGATACTTTAAAGTGTATCAAAATTAAGTTAAGTACTAAGATAACATCCCAAGTCATTCCCAGTTTTAATTACTTTTGCGTGAGAGATGGAATATGTCTGATAAGAACCTAATTTCAACTGTCATCTCTGTTTTTAACACAAAATAATGAGACCTATAGCGCGGCAAATTAGGAAATTGGTGGGCTTTGTTGTCAAAATATCTGTGAATAAAATTACCTCATCAGCGGCTGGAAATTAAAATTCATTTTAAGCCCCAGTCAAACAGAAGAATACAGATGAACCAAAAAAATATAATAAAAGTAGAAAACCACAATGTTATAAATTCTTTTGTGTGTGACTGGAATGCTAAACATATAACAAATTCAAAGAGAGAAAATAACAAACAATATTAAAAAGAAAACAGCAAAACGAGATGGCGACAGGTTTGGATTTTTTTTAACAATAGATGCAAACTTAATATGTTTTAAGGGAGAAGTAATTCTAAAGCTTACGAAAATCAGTGATTTATAATTAAATGGATTCTTAATATTTTAATTTATAGAGGCTGTTTTCTGAGGGATTTAAATTCATTTTTAAGCTTAAGAAACCTAGAGATTTTTGAATCTCTTAATGTATTTGTTTTCTTTAATAGTATTTATTCTCAAGATCCAGAAAACCATAGATTTATGTTCTCAACTCCTTAACCATCAATTAATTTGAGTTTTTATTCAAAGCCCCTTTTCAAACCCTAATTTATAGTTGTAGCTTCAATTTGGTTTGCTGTTTAAAAATTATTGCCAAACATTTGGGCTCATAATTGTCTCATAACTATACAAAAGGCAAAGAAATATTACATACTTCGTCTATTGCTTTTATGGCTCTTGGCTTTGCTTTTTGCTTTTGTTGAAATCGATTTTTTTTTGTTTACTTTGCTTGGATCGTACGTGTTGCTGTCTATATGATGTGCCCCAAAAGTTATTTGCGAAAATTAGTCAATGCCGTTGAGCCACTTTCAAAGCCCCTAGCTCCTCGTGCCCATTGCCTTTATTATTTTTTGGCATTTGGTCACGCCCCCCAGAGGGGCTGTACCTATACACTATACACCCGCAACAAGCGATGTTGTTTTGATGACATCACCGTACACCAAAAATCTGAGTTTGGTTCAAAGCCCAAAAATTCGTTTCGTTCTTCTGGGTTTTCTGCGCATGCGCCACCGGCTACCGAATTTAATTTGGTTTTCTCCCTGGCCTCTCGCATTCAGTTTTTATTTAGGTTTTGTTTATGCAAATGCCGAGGGAACCGATTATTTGAGGCGCCGCTTCAGCGGTTTTAACAGATTTTATTGTGCGACTTTGGCAATGAATACAGTTTTCAATTAACGTTTTCCAATGCTTTACAGCTTTTCCCCAGGCTGGGAAAACTCTTTGAGCCAAGCATCGAAACTAAACAGCAAATACTCAAATGATGACATCACTTTCTAGCAAATAGAAATCTCTGGGGACAAAAGAAGCCACTGAAGATGATGACAACGGGTGGGATTTATAGATTCCATTGATATGGCACAAATTCCTTGAATAAATTTCTCTCTGCAAACCAACTTTTGGCACAATAAAAATCAATTAAAAGCAAAATGTTTGCAGGGCGTCGCTTAATTTGTAATAAATTTTAATCGATTGAAAGAGCAACCATTAATTTTGCAAGCAAAAAGGCACGCGTCTCTATTTAATAGTGGGTATAATTAAGATTCGTTATGGCGGATATAGGCTCATTAAACCAGATGATTTCTGTAACAGTTGGGATGAGTTAAGGAACGGGTTTCCAAGCACTTTGATTGATTTCCTTGGATTGTTAAGGGGAAGTGCCAGGCAATTATAGATCTCGCGAATCCAAGGGGCGTTAAGTGTGACTAAGTCAATTTGATTGATTATCTTAAAAGGCATTCTAAGATTTTGAGTTTTTTTTTATACACAAATGTTATAAGCGGAAACATACCATGAAAGCCGATGATAATCACTCTGAACAATCGAACTGATGTTTGTAAATCTCTTGTGGGAAAAATGGAAACTTTCACTTGAATGACACAAAGAAAATTGTCGAAAGGCAAAAGAAACTTTCAACGATTCCAAACCGAAATTTAAAGCTGTTCTACCAATTGAATTTCTGTATGTTTTCTTTCCCAAAAAAAGCTGGTTTCTGATTAATTAGTTTTGTCTACCCACTTCCTATGCGAACAGCGCCGCAAATATGACTTAATCGTGAATGATTTGCATATGGGGGAGATTCAATAAAAGCCGCAACACGTGTGAACCCAAAATTTTAAGCTTAAAAAATAATGAGTCATTTGAAAGATATATGGAATGGAGTATATATGCCAGCACTCATGACAAACACACAACACTCACGGCTAAAACCAATATTTGCACAATAATCTAACACTTAACGGGGGCTTTAAGTTATTTCCGCCGCGTTCGCAGGAAGTTTAGTATTTAAGTAGTATTTTACCCTTATCGAATTCGTTTCGGCCCTATTTTGCGGCAGAGTTCAGTGGGGTAAGGTCGGTTCTATCAGCAGCAACAACCCTCTCTTCGCTTTACTATTAATTAAAATGTACCAAATGGCAATCAAACGATCGTCTGACAAGACGGAGAACAATTCAATTTCATTTTTGACAGCCGCAGACCCGAAAATGTCACGAGAACAATGGCAGAAGAAATATTTCATCTAGTCATAACTCATATCTTAAACATCTACTTCAAAAACTCTAATTGAAATTGAAATCATGTGAGGAGAAGAGACCCTTTGGAGGGGGGAATTTTTAATTGGCTAAGCCTGAGAACCGAGAAACGCAAATGTTTACTCAAGTGTCGGGGGCCATAAAAACCAAATCGTCATCGAAAAAGAAATATAAATTTGTTACATTAGGGTGGGGAATATTGAAAGTTTAAAAGTTCTGGGCCTTGAGTTGTTCAACATCGTTGATAGTACAATAATATATGGTTTTTAAATGAATTTCAAACGATTTTAATGTGTTTTTTACGAGCCACGAACTACGATATGGGTTTGTTATTACAGACTGTCCGAAAACAAAAAAAATTGCATTCCGACTTCAAAAAGCACGTTGCGCAAACCACTGACCAAAATCGGACAGCAAAAAAGTCAGGTTTACAATTACACGACAAAAATTCAGATTCGATGACGTTTTAAGCATATTGAAGAATACTTTTTTGCGGTTTTGTGTGCAAACATTTCATGCATAATTTTATTCACGAGTCGGTTTTGAAGAGCGCTCGAAAAGAGATGAATACACTTGTGATAAAAATAGCTAAGAGCAATCTGTGGGGAAGGCTTATTAAGAGGGGTCGAGGTTTCTTAGGTTCCGAGACCTCTTACTTTACGTATTGATTTTAAAAATTCAGTCTACCTTTGTATTTAATTTAGATTTAAATGAAATTTGACCAGAAAAAGAGTTTTTATTGATATAATTAAGCCTTAATAAGCATAAAAGGTAAATCCCGCTTATATTTTTCTTTCCAAAGAGATTTGATTTTGTTATCTTGCTGATTTTATTGCAGTCCCAAAAAGGTGGAGATACAAAAGCAAAAATATATAAAAACTTGTTTGCATAATCCCTTTTCCCTTTTATTTTGTGCTAATTTTTTTTAGATTGAAAATATTGTTAAGATACTTTCCAAAAGTGCCCGAAACACTTTTAGATTATGTCTGAATTTTTTTCTATTATCTGCCATAATTTAAAGTAATCCGTAGGTGTAATTCGCAGCCACTTTTGGCCATTAAAAAGCTCTCACCAAAACAACACACCCTAAAAATGTAGTTTCTTATCATGACAATTAGATTTGGCCTCCATATCTCATGGTAATCCCTAGGAAAGTATCTCAATGCTATTAAAAACATTCCTCTAATTAAATCCAGAAATCTCTTTCAATCTTTGACTACCGGGTGGCCAAATGAGGAGGAATGCAAAACTCGTTTCTGCCTGGCGGCATATGCAAATTCTCATTCCCAAACTCGCTGATGAAGACTTCGACTTCGCTTGTTGTTCAGCGCGCGTCATAATCAAAATCGTAAATATGAAATAAGGAAAAATAGGTAAAATAAAGATCATAAGACTTCACGCTACAATGCTAAACAGACGCAGCAGCAGACATATATTTTTTTTCGGACGGAAACCGGTAAAAATTACAACAAAAAATGAAGAGCAGACTTCTGGAGAATTTCTTGTTTGGAAAGCTCCACGTAGCTGTTCAAGTTCCCCTTTTTTCGCCGCTTTTTCCGTTCATAACTTGTTGATTGTCTGATGTCAGCGTTTAAGTAAATATTTTCTTACTTAAGCGTGTAATTTTGTTTTTCAGTCGCCGCGCGAGAACATAACCTTTGGCTATTTTTTGTCGACTTTGTTTAAATATAAAATAAAAGTGTTATATAAGCGAGTCTCAAGGTTACTCGGCCTGGTTTTCTGCTGCATGCAAACTACATATATATGTAAAACATTCTGTAAGCGACTTAGTCACGACTACAAACCGCTCGATCATCGACTCTGAGCTGATCTGCGTTCCCAGCTAATTAATATGACAAGACTATTCGAGGAATTTATCTAGCTACAGTGGAGCTCTTTTAGGTTCGAAATGGTTTTTAAGATTTTTAAAATTTGTTAAAAAAAATATTTCTATGTTACAGTTGAAGTTTAAGTACGTCAAGTGGAGCTTGCATTGGTTGGAAGTGCTTAAAACTAATTATTTATATCACCCAATTCTATTATGTTAATACAATAGGTAAACGGTTTTACTAAAAGTCCCTAAACGTCATAACGTCACAAAAAAAGGGAATTTAAACTTAGATCTCCATAGATCAGACTTTTTCTGTGCTAAAATTTCCTCAAGCTAGACTGTAATTAATCAGACGATTCTCTGTTTCAGAGACTACAAAAACTGACTCATTTCGAACTCTGACATCATGGTGCTGTTTCCATCGATTCCTGCATCAAACAAAGTGCATTTAATCAGTTTTTATCGCAGTTCGGCAGTTGATAACTAACCGTCAAGCACTATCTTCAACTTATAGATACTATACTATCTGCAAAGTCCACCTGGTGAGCCATAAATTCAGCCAAAGAAAGTCATAAATTGCAGGGACAAATTTCTTAAGTGAAGTCACCTCTTTCCGTTCGCTTTCGAGGCCCCATTAGCAGTTGGCATTTCAGTTAGCCACTGCCACTTCAGTAATTTACTCAAGACATTTCATTTGTGTCATTATCATTATCATCTGGGGTCTTGGCTCTACAAAATGGCTAAAACGGTTGGCTTTAACTGATCGCTTAGCTGGGTAAATCCATGTGAAAGAACTGGAACGCATAACGCTTATAACATAAATAACAGCGCACTCACGCATACACGAAAATCTTTTCAAAATCCATGGAGAAAGAACAATTTATAAAGTACGCCAAGGAATGCCAAAGTGAAAGAAGAACTGAACTGAAATGCCAAGAAAAAAGCCCCTGGCAAGGTAAGACGAGTACCGCCTCGACCCGGGCTCAAAAACCCAGAAAAGGAGGGCTATCCGAAGTACACTACAAAAAAAATGATAACTTCTCTTAAGAGTTACAATTCCTGACTTTATAATGATAAAATAATTTTTATATCTCAATAAATACGGAACTGCCCATTAAAATCAGATAATTATTATCATATGACATACTTTATTAAAGAACTTTATTATACATAATTCCTCATTTCATATTGCCACTTGTGGATCTTTTGACTTACGACAATAAATTCCCATATCTCTTTCTAATCGGAATGCTAAGAAACATAGAAAGAGCAAAAAAAAGAAGACAAACAAGTCTTAGTAGAAAACCAAAACAATAATAATAAATTTAAATTGCTATTTGTATCAAGACAAGATTGTAAAAGTTTCACTTTCTCTGAATTTTATGATATTTCAATTCCGTTCGTTAACTACTTTTTGTAATTTTCAAAAAGTTATTTACTAAGATTGTTCCTTGCACTAAAATAAAATGTAAATTGGGGTTAGAAAATAATGCATTAAATTTACATTTATTTTTAAGTTCCCATTTTTGACCTATCAATTTTGTACAAAATAGTTTCTTTAAAAATCTTTCTGAATTGTAAAGAAAGTATTTAAGTTCTATCGACTTTGTGGATATGGAAATATAACTTTTTAGATACAATGTGTTAAAAATAATCTGTATTAATTATTTAATATTTTTTCGCCAGGTGTAAGACCGCTTTGCCTTTTGGACAGCCTTCACAGCTGTGCTTTTGGGCCGCTTAAATATTTGGCATTTCTGCTTTGGCTCTGCTACGCTTTTTGATTTCGATCGATTGTACGCGCAGTGAGGTATGCAAACCAGAGTTACGAGGTTTGGCTTTTGGTTTTTTAAGGTGAAAACGAAACAATTTACGAGTGCCGCACATGCGCACCACTGTTCTCTGGGAACCCAGCTGCATGGGCATTTAATATGCGAAATCAATGCCTCCACACACACAGATGGTAGATGGTAAAATGGGGAATATACCCGGGGAATGACCATCAACCATCAACACCTTCTTATAGACCTGGTCAAAACGCCAAGAACAACAACCGTTGCACCACAAACACAAAAAGCCAGCAGGCCAAGAACCAGCGGCACTTTTATGGCTTCATCTGTTTCCGCTTTTCTGGTAACGACGCGATGACATCCCCTAATAATTTCCACAAAATCATTGGCTCTTCACCGTATATACCCTATACTTACGGGGTGTTCCATGAACACCCAACAACAACAAAAAAGAAGACAAAATTCAGACAAAGAGAAGAAGTAATTACAGGCAAAGAGTACAGAATTCTACCGCTTCCAGCCAGCGGAAACAAAGTGCGCAAAATGTAATTAATTGCCACAGGCCCCCTAGGCCCAAAAAGCCAATTCATATGCAGCCACAGTGCGGTTCGCAACTGTAAAACTATCTACAGATCTTCAGCCAGCAATGATATCACACAAAAAAGAAGACAGGATGAAGTCATTTGTTAGCAAAAACAAGTAAAAAGTCACAAGAGTTTGTAGATAAAGATAAATGAGTGCTGAGGAAGTACCTAAAAATTTCAAAAAAAAACTTTATAGGTATGTAGAAAAATTCTTTTAAAGAATTTGGCAAATTTTAATGTTAATTTTTATATGGTTTACAGAATAAATATAAAGAATAATTATTTTATTTAGTTTGCGCTTTTATTTATTGATTTATTTTACTAGAGAAGCTCATTTCTTAGGCCGCACATATTCTTTATTCACATATATAATATTATATTAAGATTATAAGAACACGTTAAGTCATTTAATCATTAACATCCCAAGCCCCTTACTTTTAATTGTTATTGCTAATAGCAAAGATTTCTTTGCTTTATAAATTTCTATTTTATTTGGTATAAGTAACTTTGTTAAATTAACTATCTTCACATGATTAGAAAAGACTATCCTGAGATCGCTTTATATTCCCTTGACGCACTGTTTCATGGACTTCAAAGTTTAAAAACTTTACGTATTTTTGCAACTCTCACGCAGCTCCTTTGATGAAACTTTTGTTTGTTTGACTTTGCTCGACTGTTTGTTGATCTTTTTCGAAACTAATAAGCTAAATATTTTTATTGGACCGGTGGCCGTTGAAAAAAGAAAAACACAAAGCGAAGAGAATCGCGAATGCCACTCGCGCACAGAGACTTGATTAAATTTAGCATTGTCTTTCCGTTTTCGGGGGGAAGTGGTTCCTCTGATTTCGGACTCTCTCGGATGATTGGCAAATTGCTCAAATTTAAGACCCGAGTCAAGGCTATATTTTTTTGTTTTCCGCTGATAAGATTTAACGTTTCTATTTCTTCATTTCTGCTACTAGTAGTGCCAAGACAAAAAGCGTGTTGGGGTAACCGGAATTTTGACCACTTCCGCTGGATAAGTCGGGTTCCATTGAGTTCGCAATGAAGCACCGAAACCGAACCCACTCTCTGCTCACCAAACACTTGACTCGATTAGCCAAATTCCACAGACTGGCCAAAAACACGAATAAAACAAAACAACGAAAAAAAACAGCTAGACAGCTTCATAATAAATAAGCTTAGATGCGAACAACCTGCTGGCAATTGTTTATGGCCCAGGTCCGCAAACTCGAAAGGCAGGCCAAAAGAAAGACCAAATCTTTGGGGAGTGGGCTTTTATTGGTAGTAGAGTGAAAGAGAGGAGACCACCTCTTTGGCTGGGAAATTTCACTTGGCAGAAAGGAAGGCAAAAGCAAGTTTCAAGGTTGCCAGCGATCTGGCGATAATGGCACCCAGGTGGGACTGAAACACAATTATGCCCAAAAACCAAAGCGCTCTCGTAATGCAAACCAATGCAGAGTTTTAAGTCTTGGCTTTAAGTAAATGTAGCAAGCAAATTCTAACTGAGCTGTTACTGGATTTTATTTGTGGCGTCAGAGATCTTAAATCACTCTAATTATATTCACAAATACAAGAAAATCTTTAAATTAAGAAATCATTGAAAATCAAATTTTTATTTATAAAACAAGAAAAACTTAAAAAAAAACTTTTTTAGGCCGTTTTGCAATAAAAACGTAATTGATTCAAATGAATGCCTTTTAAAGAAGCTTATTTTAACACCATAATCGGATTGATAAGATCAAATTCTACTAACAAACTTTATAATTCCATACTGAAAAAGCTATAAACATGTATGTGAGACACAAATTAACGATGTTGCACTTTGAACTTTAGCTGGGAGTCAATGATCAGTAATCGCATAGCCACATTGTAACGACTAAAATTCCGCCAAGCCCCGTCTCGTTCCCAAGAAAATAAATAATTTCCCTCTGTAACTTTTCGTGTGGGCATATTTTCTGCGTTATTTATTGTTGTTGAGAGGGACCCCGGGTGATAAGCATTTTGGTCTGGGCAGATTTTTGTTTTTTTTGGCCAACATACATATACTCCGACTTACAAAACCAAGACCAACAAAAATATATATGAAAAAAGAAAGCAAACCGCGAGTGCGAGTACAAAATACAAGACAAGACGAGAAGAAAACCAGTTCCTCTGAGCAAGTTTACTTTTAGTTGTTGTTACTGGCGTATTATTGTTGGCTTATAGCCTTGAATGTGCATTTCACGTTGTTGCTGGTTTTTTAGTTTTCGGTTTTTGGCGCGCGCTCAGGAAAACATAAAAAACTGGTTAAGGCCAGAGTTGGCCAAGTTTTCCCAAACCTCCCAAAAATCAACAAAAAAAAGACACGAAAAACCGCACAATTGATAGACAAGTGAAATGAGCAGCCAAAGAGAGCGAGAAATTCTCTGGTCTATAGCGGTTTTAGTTTGCACATGACTTACGGTTATTTTCTAATTACTTTCCAAGTAATTAGCATGCACAGAAAATAAAAAAAAAATTAAAAGGTTTCGTAACAAAGCAACGGTATAGGTATGACTTATTATAGTTTTAATCGTGGCTTAAAACGTTTAAAGAGAAAGGAACCTTTGCTATCAGCTGCAATAATTTTATAAGTTTTATCATTAATTTCATTTAATGTTTTTCCAAACTCTTTAATATCATATCTTAAGATATTAAAGAAAGTTTGCAGTAAAACTATAAGTCCAAGATTTAATGTCAGATATAAGCTGTGCCTGAACTACTTACATTACAGAAATATGACGCTCTGTGATCATCAGAATATTTAATCATAATCAGTCATTTATTAATTAATTATAATTATAAGTCTTATACCCTTTAGAAAAATACACAAAACACATCATTCAAACTGATCGTGTCAGATGGAATTTGTTGCCAAAGGGGTTCTCATACTCCTTATCAATTTGGCAAGTGACATTCGCTATTTTTACTGTTTTTTTGAATAGATTATTTACAATCAATGATGTTGGACTTGCACCCAGAGATAAGCGCAAATAGGTTAAATAATATTGAATGCATGTATTTGACATTGTCAAGTAATGAGACTTCTTTTGAAGAACCGAGTTCAGAAAGTCAATTGCCATTAACTGCAGCGGCCTTTCAATTAATTAAGGCCTAATTACAACTCCCCCAATCCCTTGCACTGGAGCAATTACCTCCATTATGCTGTGTTTTATCTTTATGATTCAGTCCCTTTGATTTTTTTCCACTCGAAAATTATCAAAGTACAAAATACAGTTTAGATTGCCTAATGAAATACAAAAATCAGCTTAACAAAATTGGTCTAATTTTGATTGTTGAGATAATATGGTATTTTATCAAAAGGAGTTTAAAAATAAATATAAATAAAATACGAAAATTCTCCTGAAACAATATTGAAAAGAAAAGTTCGATTTAAAGAAATCGGACTGTACATGCTTCATAATTGCTGACACAGCGATAAGACTCGTTTCGTAAAATCACTAAAATTCGTTCTAAATTCGCTTTATGGCCTTTGATTGATTGGCACGCGGTGTGTTCCGAAAAAAGGCCGTGATTGATTGACTCTGGCTGATTTTGAATGGGATTATGCATAGTGTACACTGGCCAACTCGGCAAAAGCAAAAAAAAGGGAAAGGGAGACAGACACTCGGGGAACTTGAAATGAAAACAAATAAAAAGTACACCGCACAAATTGTGCAAAACGGCAAAGAACGCCGCAGTAAAAACTCCAATAAGAGTGCAACAACAACAGCAACGTGGCCAGCTGCAGTGCAGACATCTAATTGGAAAAAAGAACAACAAAGTGCTGAGATATAAACAAGTCCATGTGCAATCGTATGCCTGTGTGTTTTGGTGTTCAAAGGGGGAATGTAAAAAGAATTCAAAAATGGACCAACTGGGTCTCCAATAGGAATTGTATATCGCTGGAAAGTTTGACAGTCATTGGAATAGTGCTCCCTATTGCTGTTGCTGCAGTTTTCCTGCAGTGATCGGCATCTGTTTACACTGGGACACACTTGGGGTCAAAACAGTGGGAGCCCTAAATGTTTTGAGACTTTTAAGATAAACATAAAAGGATAAAACATACAAGCGATCAGATCACAAATGTATCAAACTATTGTGTTGGATATTGCAAACAAATTTTAAGTTGCTAGTCGTAAAGTTAACCGAGTTATGAACATTTTATTAAAATCCAAATAAGGCTACCTACTTTTCTGTGTACTTTAAATTGTAAAGACTGAAAGGAGTTTATCTATATTACCTTTTACTACAACACCTCCATAGTGACCGAATAAAGATCACAAACTTTGTAAAACAATATTTGTAATTTCATGCTACCATTTGATATGATTATTAGAGTGATTGTCTTGATGGCCACAACTGTATGAAAATGGGCTGCTACATTGGGGGCGTTGGCATTTCCCCTTCTTCCGATCTCTTCGCCAATCTCCTTTCTCCCGACTCGATGACTTGGCCTTGTTGATAGTCATTGGCCTCTCGATGACCCGTTAAGTGTAATTGAATTTAAACGGCAATTGTCTTGCGAATGCATTTATTGGCATTGTACTTTGCAAATCACAGTGCTCAGTTCAGTGGCTTTAAAACTTTCAAGCTTAACGGCTAATGAGCGAGTGAGATAGTGGAACTTCAGAGCGAGACACAAAGTACCCAGGCGGAATGCGGTTTAAAAATAAACCAAGCCCAAAGCGAGATAGCCTGATCTAGAGGGGGGAGGTGTGAGTGAGACGGGCAAAGCCAAAACGTGCTTTGGCTTAGACCCTATTTAGCCTAGTTTACGACGACTGGCCAACACAGCCCAGAAAAAAATAAGAGAGCCTGACTTGGACACCTGTGCCCAAAGAGGGGAAAATGGGGGAGGGCACCCCGTACCCCTCGTTATGCTAATTTATATCAGAACTACAGATCTCCTTCTATAACTAAAACTAAATCTATCTTTTAGGAACTAAATACATTAAATAATATGCTTAATAATGACTTTGGTATTAATTTAAAAAAATTCTTTAACAATTTATAAAATTCTACTGCCAAAATTTGAAAAAATGTCCTAAGCTCAGAAAATGCTGAAACGCAATTAAGAATTTTTCTATAAAGTACCTAGAAAAAGTCCTCTTATCCAAACTCTACTGTGTGACTGTATATGACAGCTTGGCAATTTTTACGACCTGTTCGCACGCAACTTGAACATAATGGATTGGTAGAATGGATGGAGGATCGTGTGCCCTTTACTGTTGTACAGTTTGGCAGCCCTATTGATATTATGCAACACCTTGCGCCGGGTTTATTGGCTTATAAAGTGGAGCATCGGACCGTAAAACATCCCATATTTATTTAACGATCTTTACTCCAATTCGAATCCGGTTTTTCTGTTTTTCGCTTACCTTTGACAGCCTCGTAGTATCCCAAATCCAGCTTGAATGATTTACGTTTATATCCTGGGCGCACAAAAAACTATATATATGTATTTTCCAGATTTCTTCTTCTTCTTCTTTAGCTGCTGCAATTTACATAAATTCCGGTATTTATTTGTTTTTCGCCTACTGTTTTCACTGCGATCTTTCTCCTCCTTTCGCCTCTCTTCTTAGTTTTCTTAACACACACACACAAGCACACGAAAAAGATGGTTGTACAAAAATAAGAGAGAACGCGAACAGGAGGAGGAGGATGATGGAGGATGGGGAAAGGGGAGGAGAAAAACCGGAAAGTTGTTTTTGTTGCTTCGACCACAAGCGGCGTTCTTTGCTTACAAAAACAACACAAAACACAAGCCGAAAAAGTGTTAAAACCAAAGAAATCTCAACTTTGGGGATTCTGTTTTAATTTATGCCAAATCTAAAGAATTTTTGTCACTTGTTGCTGCTTTTCGACCTTAATAAAGAATTCCAATGCACACCAGTTGCTTTCTCACGCAAAAACCAGCTTTGTGGGTTTTTTTCTCTTTTTTTTTTGGGGCAGTAATTAGAAATAGCCGCGTTTTAAACACCGGGCGCAACAGCAACAACGATACAATTTTCTAATAGCACACAAACAACAACAAGAGCGGCTTGAAGAGAGCGAAAAATAGAGAGAGGGAATTTGAAACGCTGATTACGTTTATTTGCTGGCTCTCGTTTGTTGTTTCTTTTTTTTTTGCACTGCGATATTTATTTTTGAGTTGCTAGCGGTTTTGGGATCTACCGACTTGTCCGCGCGCACCTTGCCTCGCCGATCGAAAAAAACAATTTGAATCTGAGCGTAGAGCAGTGTGGCCAGATGAACAATCTTGTTTCCCACTAAATAATCTCGCAGAGCGCCGATTTCCTAATTTGCTATCGATTGGAGGTAGAGAAACATCGATTACAAAACATCGGTCTTATCGATTTTTGGCGGGGAAAAATCAAATTTGTCCATCTCTACTCTGCTTTCCCTCTGCCGCAGCGCCTTGCCGTTACAAAGTCGACGGTTTTGAATTTCGAACTTTGAACAAAACTGATCACGGCTTTGGATTCCGGCTTTATGATCGAGGGCAGTTCTGGAGATGCACCATGGGCATTGTCCAAGTGCTACAAAAAGAGAAAGACATGAATTACTTTCTTTAATAAATAATAAATCGGAAGAACGGACTGCGTTGCAAACTTCTGACTGAAATTATAATACCCTATGCAATATAAAAGGGTATAAAAATATGCTTAATAACTACCTTGAATAAAAAGCATTTCCCTAAAATCATAAGACTTCGTTCTTTAATTGTAGAACGGCAGAATAATTCATGAAAAATGTATTTATTTATATATATTTTTATTGTTCATGCTCGCGTAAACAATTCATTCGATTTATCATTGCGCTATTTGACTTGCATTGTTTAAGAGTCCAACCAAAATTCTGTAACAACATTTAAGTAAACTTTACTTATTTATTTAAACTGCGCTGATCGGTGCTGGCAGTGAATCGACAGTTTCAGTCCTATATAAGAACTTCTGAGGATCTGACTTCTTCAATATCTCGAGTAACTTACACTAGATACCCAAAAATGATGCACATCAAGTACTTGTTCGCCCTCTTGGCTGTCATGATGCTGGTAATCCTGGGATCCAACCAAGTCGATGCCGACTGTCTTTCGAGGAGATATAGGGGTCCCTGTGCCGTCTGGGACAATGAGACCTGCCGACGAGTGTGCAGGGAGGAAAGACGACCCAGTGGCCACTGCAGTCCCAGCCTCAAGTGCTGGTGCGAAGGATGCTAAAATTACATTTCATTTTGCTCCACCAACTTTAGAAATTCAATAAAGTAAATATACTTTATGGCAGGAAAACCATTATTGACTTACCGTTTGGTTTACAATTATACCATCTATGAGTTTAATTAGACAATTTAAAATACCGAAACAAATGCAGACTGAAATGCTTAACTACCTAAGAACCTATTTATTTTACCCTTGAAAGGTATAATAGTTTCGGCAGTATTTAAACGATTTATCTAAGTAAATTTAAATAAAAATAAAATATAAATATAAGTATAATATACTAAACAATGTTTAGTAATGTTTGATTAGTTTTCGTGGCTAGAGAACTATATATAAAATTCTCTCTTAGCACTAGGATAGTAAATAAAAAAATAAATAAATAACAATATATTGAAATGGTTTACTATTATTGAATAACAGTTTTAATTTTACGTTTTTGTTTTCTTAATTTCCTAAATGAAGAACACTCAACCATTTGTGTTGTGCCGAATATAATACAGCTAGGTTTTCTACTGGTCCAACCGTTTTTAAAATATAATTAAAAATATAGAAAATACAGAAAATACAGAAGAGAAAACTATTTGGTCTAAAGTCGTGCTAAAGCTTTTCTTCAATAACTAAAAGCATTTGGTTCTTAAAACATGAAAAAATACGTAAGAAATTTAAAATGCAATTATATTCATTAAATTGAACACTGCCCTATCCTTTAATTAAGAAAAACGATGGTAAAACTCGGGTTTTGAACAGATACAAGGACACAAAATTCGAATTCGTTTCAGGGAAATACAACACACAAAATCATAATAAGGGAGAAATTAAACACTATCGATGCAGGAAAAAATAAGATCGTAAGTCAGTGAAGCTTTTGCTGCATCAAAGTTTGTTTATTTTATTGAATTAATATTAGTGTTTTGATTGATTGTTAAACTTTGTGGATAAAACGATGAAATTCCCTCAATTCAGCATCCTTCGCACCAGCACTTGAGGCTGGCACTGCAGTGGCCACTGGGTCGTCCTTCCTCCCTGCACACTCGACGGCAGGTCTCATTGTCCCAGACGGCACAGGGACCCCTATATCTTCCGGATAGACAGTCGGCATCCGCTTGCTGGGATCCCAGGACAACCAGCATCAGGACAGCGAAGAGGGCGAACAAGTACTTGATTTGCATCATTTTTGGTTGAGTTTTCGGTTGGGTATCTAGTGTAAGTTACTCGAGATAGTGAAGAACTCAGATCATCGATTGATCTTATATAGGGCTGAATCTGCCACTTTCGCTGCCAGCGTCGATCGGCGTTGTATAGGTTAAATTCATCAGCGAAAGATAAATAAAGTTTACTTATATGTTTTAACAGAATTTAGACTGGACATCTTATATAAAAATTTTCCTTTTTTTTGTAACCCCGATCTTTTGTATTTAGAATTCATCTGTAATTAAGTGAATGCATGTTTACAGATTTAACAGGAAAACGATTAAGGTGTTGACTTTTGTTGAGGGAGTTTACGGTTTGATCAGCAGTTAAGATTAATCAGCCAGCAGCTTGAACGGAATTTTTCATAAACAAATAAACATGATATATTTTTAGATTGAGATGCTTTTTGTATTAATTTAGGCTAAACGTCTAGCCTTTATCTTAAAATTATTATAAAGAAGGTAAAGTAATCAATAATATTAAGATATAAGTAAAAATATAGCCTTTACTGGTAAAAACGACTTTAGTAATTTACTATTATAGAATTAAAAAAAATTTAAAATATTTTAGTTTTTGAATATAAGTTAAATAAATGTTTTTTGTTAATGAATAAACGTAATAAATATAGAGAGAAATGACTATTATAATTTAACAATTAAGAAAAATGAAAATGATTTTATTTATCAAGTGTATTTATTTTTCCATTTAATTTATACGCTGCAAACTGAACTATAAATTTAAATTTCCCGCCTTCCTGTCAGCGCTGCCAGATATTTCCACCTTTTCTTGTGGTTTTTTATTGCAAAAAAGTAGACGGTCACACTGGGAGGAGTATCCAAAACAAAAGAATAACAAACAAAATATGAAGGGCTATTTTGTTTTTGTAGGGTTTTTCTTAACCCTCGGTTGCCGGTTTAACCTGTTGCTGGCCGTAGAGACTCCGCACTGCGACAAACTGGTGGGCGATTTGGGCAATGGCCAGAGCAAGTTCATCTACTGCGCCACCACAAAGTCGGTGCCCGTGAATCTCTGCATCGGATGCGATTTACTTTACCAGGAGCTCAGCAAGGATTACCAGAACCTCATTGCGGATGCCAATTGCTCCAAGAGATACCTCAACTCAGACAGGATCAACATAGTGGCCACCACCCAGGGAATCCTCACCAGCCTGTGGCAAAAGGCCAACTGCGATAGTGAGTCTCTGGGATTCCCCATTATCTATTTATGATTCACTCCCTCTTTTTTCCACTCTTCAGATTGCTTCAGGAATGAATATTGGTCCAAATATGACAGCAAATACCTCGAATTGCAGAAGTGCTTGGAAACTTATAAATCCGATGTGGTGTGCTCAGCCTGCAAGCCATATTATCTGGGCCTAAACGAGTTCTACCTCAAAATGGAATCCAATGTCAGTGGTAAAGTGTGCTTCGATCTGCAGGATAATGTAAGTAATATAGTAATATATAGATATATATTAAATCAATAGTAAATATAAATTATTAGTAAAAACCTTGGAAACCTTCAAAATATCAAGACTCCAAATTCAAAATTGAATAATTTTATTGGCTTATGCAGATGAACGTCATGACCACTAATTTAAACATTTATGTTTCCATTTTTTCCAGATGAACCGCACCCGTTTGAACTGGTCCAAAACCCTAAAATGCTGTCAGCGAGAGGTGAAACTGACCAACTTCCTGATCGCTGTGGGCGTGGTCGTCCTGCTGCCCATTTTCACCTTCTACATCACGGCCATTGTGGTGACCAAACGGCGGGAGGCAAACCACGGATTGCTCAACGATCAGGGTAAGAACATGTGAACTTGTTTAAAATCTACTTACATTTGTTAATATCTATTATCCTTTTAGAGCCTCTACTAGATGCTCCTTCAACTTCCACGCTTATCACGGCTGCCCTGCTGTCAACTCCAACCGTAGATCCCGCTGTAGTCTCAGCTCAAACGGAAAAGATAGCCAACGTTTTAAGTGGAGCTAGTGGAGCTAATCAATCTGACTCCTTCAGCGATGAAGAGCCACCCTCGAGACCAAAACTCTTGGTTAGCCCAGAATCCGACTACTCCAGTGATGATGAACCTCTGGGAAAACCGAAACGAGCGTAACCAAGCTTGAAAGAAAGTCTATTAAGGGGTGTTCCACCATTCCTAGCATGAATTCAAGTTTATTTAATGATTGGGAAAATGCATCACATCATTAGAACCTGGCAAGTAGCCCTAAAATCTTAAAACTTCATCAAAACAATTAACACATTATTTGTTTCCTAATACTTGCCAGCTAAGCATTTCTTTAATATATATAAAAGCCTACTATATTTTAGGGATTGTTTTCTCCGGCTCGTGCCTAACCAAATATAAGATATTTTTCTATGACAGATATATATAGCCATGTTATGTGATATCACAAAAAAAAGGAAAACAAAACTTTGTATATTTAGAATGGGTTTTTATTTTTTTGTAAATTCTAACTAACACTTAGTAAAACTGCAGTTAGGATGTATTTTAAAATGCTTTTAAAACCAATAAATTAATTGATAATTGGTAAAATAAAATCAATCATTTAAATAAACTGTATATTTAACATTTTGTATGCACTTGAGGTGTTTTTGTTTTAACTTTCTTTTAAAAAACTTGTATGTTTTGTTTTCTTCTTTTAAAACTACCGAGTTGAAACGGATTTTGCAGAAAAATATATATTATAGATAAAGAGTTCCCTTATAATAATATCCAAAACTTATATTTTCTGAACATTTTCTTGATATCAAAAATTGCTTTAGAATCATTTACCTAAACTAGTATTTGCACTTTATTGATTGCAGCAATTAAGATGGTTTTTGTTTTAATTTTTTTAAGTTACCTTTAAAATTAAAAAACAAATTAAAATCACTAAATTCAATTATAAT
Organism: Drosophila elegans; assembly: GCF_018152505.1. Lineage (NCBI taxonomy): Eukaryota > Metazoa > Arthropoda > Insecta > Diptera > Drosophilidae > Drosophila > Drosophila elegans. The sequence continues at coordinate 1,934,334 of NW_024545578.1, forward strand.
TTCTTCAGAATAATAACAAAAACTCCCATTTTTTTAATTATTTTGTGTGCACTTTATTGTTGGCAAGTAGAACTGCACTTAAGTCTATGTGATTAAAGCGATCAGGGTGTTCATGGAAAGGGCCCTTCCACCGGTTTTTGGGTTCTATCTTAGGGGATATCTATGCTAAAACTAAGATAACAATTAACAGAGGAAATGCATTGGCCGGGTGCGTTCGTAGTTCGGAGACTTCAGAGATTCCCATAATCGCATCTTATCCATATGGAGTAAATAGGTTGCCATGGGTGGACGAAGTCTGAAAGTGGACCAAGCTGCCGTGGGTTTGTGGCGCCGCCGGTTGATAGTACGCCTGATGATAGTGCGAGGGCGGAGCCGGCTCATTCACCTGGATCTGGTGGTAGTTGGTGAAGGGTTCGTGCTCCACCACCTCGCGCACCGTTTGGAAGGGATGATTGATCACGATGCGCCGCTTGTGGAAGGTCTCACTGGTGGCGGAGGCATCTGTGGGCGCAGCAGTGGCCGCAATCACTCGCTCATTGGGTTTCAAGTGGCCAGCGGCTCCATTCTGGGACACATCCACGTCTGGCTGGGACTTGGCCTGGGTTGAGGGAGTGGCCTGTGTGGCGGACACCTCGGAATTGACTGGTGCCTCTACCAAACGCTGGGACTTCTGTTGCGTTGCTCTATCGCAATCTGGCGTTATAGTGCTGGCCACCTGGTCATTGGCTATCTGGATTTGTATGTGCGTATTCTGCTCCTTCTTGAGCTCCTCCTTTTCCTGATTTTTAGGTGGTGCCTCCATTAATCTCTCAGATTTGTAACCCATTTGAGAGGACTGCCTTAAGCGAGAGGATGACCCATCCGGACTGAATCTCATCTGGGAATAGGGGGCACTGTAGTCCAGCTCCTCGGCAACTCGCTGCCTGGATGGCTTATTGTAGTAGCTCCTAGGTGGCTGACTCTTGGCATAAACTACAGTGGGTCCCATGTGGTTCTTCAGATATGGTTTAATTTCCGAGACCTGGGCAGGCACCTCCTGGATTCTCCTTTCCTTCAAAGGAACCTGAGTTCGACTGCTGCCCAAGTAGATATTATGCTGCGAGGGTGGCAAGTGAATCTTATGCTCATGCTTGATGATCTGAGTGGGTCGCTCCTCCGCCTCCTCCCGATCCCCCACTTCGGCCAATTCCAATCTAGCCGGCTTGTTCTCCACCTTGCCAGCATTTACATTGGGCAGATACTCCCCTGCGAAGTAGTCATCATCCTCTTGGCTGTAAGGCTGGCGATTGTAGTTGGTCCTCTGCTGATAGACCACCCTTTGACCTCCGGATCGTGGGTAATCCGGCTGCTCCGGCTGCTCGGCCCTCTGCACCATGTTGGGTGAGAGGTGCTTGGAGTTGATCTTGATGGCGTTACCCTGGGCATCTACTCCTGTGACAAATGAGGGAGGGGAGTTCTTCTGCTGACCATCGGTGACATCGCCCAAAGGCTGCTGCTGCTGCTGGTGCAATCGCGACTCCACATAGTCATCCTTGGGTGCCTGGTTATAGGAGGGCATAGTCGTGACACTGGAGCCTATGGTGGTGGTCTGCTGATCCTTGACAGCTGAAGCTGGCTCATACGAAGGTCTGTACTCCCCGTTGTTGCCATAAGTCTGACCATTATTGCCATTACTGTAAGCAGAGGCCACGGCGGGATGAGGATGTCCCAGGGGCAGTAAGGTTTCCCCCTTGGGAATCTTAGCCACCGGATGCTCCAGTTCCACCACCAGTGTGCCAGCCGGCTTGATCACCACCCGCTCCTCAATGTCGTAGAACTCCTTTTGAATGGCCGGATGACGCACCTCGTATTTCTTGGCCTTCAGGGCAGGCTGAACTATTTGAATGGTTTTGGTCACCAGTGGTCGTTGTGGTGGGCTGTAGCCCCTGGAAGGAGGAGCAGGTGGCAGGTAGCCCGAGCCGCCTCCGTAATCCTCATAGCCCTGACCATCGTCCACCAACTCGGGGGGATACTGATCCTGGTAGTCCACCTCTGGAGCATCCTCGTAGTTGAAGCCACTGGGATCGTAACTTGGGCGATTGTAACTGGTGGCTGGATTGAAACCCGATGAGGAATCATAGCCGGAGGAGGAATCTGATGAAGGAGCAGCCGGAGCAGGAGCACTCGATGCAGAGGTGGCTGAGGATGAGGATGAGGAGACACTGGCTCCTCCCGTCGACGATGACGAACTGGCAGTCACAGAGGGCGTTTGAATGGGTCCCTGCTGAGCTGGCTCATAGATGGGCTTGCTGTCCGCTGGTGCCACCTCCACATTTGCACTTTGACCCTGGCTGGCAACGGGAGCAGCCACCTGGCGCTCGAACATCCTCAGCTGCTGGGAGCGATGACCACCTCCAATGGTAACCAATTTCTGGGGGGCAGCATCATCCATGGAGGATGTTACTCCGGCGCTGGTTTGGGTGTAGCGCTGGGGGGTGGGATTCGATGACTCGTAGACCTGGTGAGGAAAGGAGATTTTATATTATTTTATCCGCGCTTTAATTTTTTGAACCCTTTAAAGGAATATTTTAATTTAATTGCATGCAATTTTAACAAATTTTACGTAAAATTGTCAACATAAGTTAAAGAATTCTTTAAGCAAAAATATCTAACATAATAGCCCGCTCCTTAACTTAAGCTCAAAAACTTTAGCTAATAAATTCTTTGAAAATATTTTGTAGGCTCCAAGCATTTACTCACCGTCTCCACAGTGGGTCCATGGCTGTGGTAGGACTGGATGTACCGCTCGAACTCCTGGTTCTGGCGGAGCTGCTGATTCCTCTGTCGGAATTGGCCACTGTGGTTCACTGGTGGCTGCTGGTGGATCGAGGGGCGTCTGCTTTGGTTCCTCCTTCGGGGCACTCGACCAATCTTGGACATCGATGGCTGACCCTGCACTGAAAACAAAAATGGAATGGTACAAATAAATCTCTATTAACACATTTTATTAAAGTCAAATGTAAAATCCAGTTTTAAATCATTACTTGTTAAATTACATCATTATATATTATGTAATAATTATATTTCTTAATTCATTTGGAAAAATTTACATTTAATACAGGTCTTCTTTAAAAGCCATATATAAAAGTTTAATACGGTATTTGAATAAATATGGAAAAATTATGATTTATAATAGAAATTACAATTTCTTAACAAAAAAAAAAAATATGTCTATCTAAAAAAAAATATCTTTCGAAAATATTAAACTCAAACACTAACAAAAAAATCAAAAAAAAATTATTTCCATATTAAAAATGTCTAGAACACTGCAATAAGCGAAAATAAAATCAAAAAAATATTTAAATTGAGTATAAAATACTTGAATTAACTATGTTTTTTTACCAGTGTGAGTTGGTGGCTGTAATCCCAATCCCTGGCGAGGAGACAACTGTTGTGGTTGCTGCTGCTGCTGTTGGGTTTGAACCATCTGTTGTTGTTGCTGTTGCTGGGACTGCGATGAGGATTGGATGCGCTGAAAGTGCTGATCCTGATCTCCATCGCTCCGCTGAGGACCTGCCCTCAGTTCCGCCGGAGCACTGCCCTCCAAGTACTTGACATCCGCGGGATTTGTGGCCGGTTGCTGGGCAATCGAAATGTTCACATGGGTGGCCGCCTCCACTTGGCTCGAAGCCACCAACAGCAGGAGCACCAGCACTCCTCGCATCCTGATCCTTATCCTGAACCTGTCCAATCCAAAGTCCGAGAAATCCAAAGTCCAAATCCAACTCCAATCACTGCTGACCACCTGCAAAGCTGAGCAAAACTGTCTGATTGATCGAGTGGAGTGTGCTCCGCATATTTATACGGATTTCAATTTTGAGGTAGAAATCCGATTTCAAATTGGGGGAGCCATCAGCGCTCGCAATCGCGATCAGTGTCAAAGTCAACTGCAGTCAATGGAAATAGCAAATAGCTACAATAGCTACAATAGCTTCAATAGCTCCAATATACTGAATACTGAATACTGACCTGGGCCAAACTGTTTAGGGATGAGTCTCAGATGCTTAACCCAGTTCTACAATTAAAGGCATTTCGTTCTGGCGATGGAGCGATCGCATTTGATCGATGATGCATTCAACAAATTGCTGTCATCGCTTCACACTTGTGTGGCACGCACCAACACTGCGAGAAAATATATTAAAATTAAAAATATTATTGTATCTTCTTGTTATATAGTAATTTAATTTTAGATCTTAGATATAGTATTGTTTTCCTTGTGAAATGATTTCAATTCCGTATTTCGGTGTCAAATAATAATTTTGTTTAATGTCTTAAAATATTTTTAAATCATTTGAATTGATTAAGATTTAGAAAAATGAATGATTAAGATTTCTTAAAAATGTTAATATATAAATTTAAATATATTATATACTTAATTATTTTGCAGGTTTTATTTATAGTTTTTTTCGGCCTCATCTGATTTTGACTCCGAATTTCGGTGACCAATATTAATTATTTTTTTTTTAATTTTAATGTCTTAAAATATTTTTAAGTCATTTAAATTGATTAAGATTTAGAAAAACATAGAGACGTAAAATTAAAATTTTAAATTATATTTTCTTAAAAATGTAAATATATAAAATTAAATATAATGTATACCTAATTTCATTGCAGCTTTTAGTTATAGTTTTTTTTTGGCCTCATCTGATCTCGACTCCGAATTTCGATGGCATCCGTAAATGGGCGGTGCAGCATTTTCGTGTAATTGTCGGAAGGTCAGAATCGCAGCACCGTTGGCAACTCGTTTGAACTTGAAATCCGAGCCGAGACGTTGAACCACTGCTCCACTGGACGAGAAGGAGACGGTGGCGGAGGAGGAGCAAGTGGAGATCCTCCAATGGGTCAATGGAATCGAATTTGGGGGTGCTGGTCAGGCAAATTTGCGCAATGGAAGTTGGGCGAATATTTTTGGCCAATATAAGCACTCGAATTCGAAAAGAAGGTAAAGGTTAATGTGAAGTATTTCTGTTTATTTCTGCAAGCCATTTTAAAAACAAATAAAGTCAAAGTCAAATGTGCGGCGCAAATGTTAAGTAGGAAAGTGTAAAAATATAGTTTTTAATTAATAAATTTTAAAAAACTTTGCGAAAGTAAGCACAAAGTCAAAAAAGGTTTGAAAAATTTGAAAGTCACACTAATTGATCGAGGTCCCCGTTTTTGTTAATTAATGTTTAGTGAATGCAATCAGGAGAATAAAATACATATTTTAAAAACCAATTTGGTCAAAAAGTTGAACCCGTTTTTTTTTATTTAGGAAGCGACTAATAGTTAGATTAGATAGATTAATTTGTGATAATAATTTGGATGAATATTATTAAAAAATATAATTTATAAGAATAAAATTTCATCTATTTAAATATTAAAGTTATTTATTAGTTTTCACGTTAGGACAATAATGTAAATAACTTTTAAATACCCAGAAAGTTATGTATACGCAGATTAAGTTTGATTCTTGGAACTTTCCAAATTTATTTTCTTTAAGTGATCATTGTAAAAAAAATCTATATCCGACGACTATAGCCTATGCCTGCCATAGGAGCAATCCATTTCCAATTCCATTTTCTACTCAATTTTGACATGCCCTTTTTTTCAAATTCACTAAATAAAAACTATCTCCAAAGTAAAACTCCAGATCAGGGACGTAAACTGCGACCTGGGGACTCATGTACGATCACATAAACGCCTACAAACCGGCCAAGATGCAGTGCATCCAAACTGGAGAGGCCGTGGTCTACCACATGGCGGGATTGATCAAGCGCATTCAAAAGGGTCGCCTCAGCATGGTAAGTGATTCCAAGCGACTCCAATCCAAATACGTGCTTGGCATGGACAAAAAAGCCGATAAGCTGGTTGGTGTGGTAACCACAAATGGCGTTTATTATGTTTTTGTGGGTGGGAATAATCAAAAACCAGTAAAGAGTAGACTATATATATAGTATATATAACATGCGGTGCATGTGGCCAGCCACAAAATACTATCTGTTGGCCAGGCGGTTGTTACAAGCTAAGGCTACGCGAAAAACACAGTCCATAAGATATAGGTTTCATTTATCCATGGGACAGCTACGTCTACAGCAACTTCTCGATATCCTTGGATATGTCCATGGGATCGGTGGTCGGGGCATATCGGTTGATGGGAATGCCCTCCTTGTTCACCAGAAACTTGGTGAAGTTCCACTTGATTCCGCTTCCCAAAGTGCCCGTCTGCTTGGCCTTCAAATATTTGTACAAGGGCGCCGCATTATCGCCATTCACATCGACCTAAAGGGTATGCAAAGTTAGTAAACTGGTAAAACAAACAAGAAAGCAAGATAATTTCGGCAAGCCGAAGTTAATATACCCGACAGCTTTGATTTTAAAGTGCATATGTTTAAAAACAGTGCACATTTTGATGGTTTTAATAAAAGCTATGTGAAATCGTTGTCCGTTTTTTATAAAACCAAAACCGTATAACATTACTATATTTCAAGGGAAATTCCAAAAAATGGAAATACAGCAAAGTTATACTTTATTTTTCTAGTATTTTTCGGATTTTTCCAACTGAAGCGATATATCATATAGTCTTTCTGACTTATATACTACCTGCCATTAAAGGAAAAGTTTCATCAAGGCAGCTTTAAAACAGACTAATTAGCTTAGAAACGGACAAACGGACAGACGGACGGACAAACGGACAAGGCTAGCGATGTAAGTATAACATATTACTTAGTTAGTATTACCTTGGCAAAGACCTCGCCAATATCAGCCTTCGCGTCGCGCAGATGGCACACCATGGCCTCGCCATCGGCCTCCGGCATCTGGGATCCAAACTGATTGCACGGGAAGTTCAGGATGACCAAACCCCTTTCGCCGAACTTCTCCTTCAGATCCGTCAACTTCTCGTAGTTGTTCTTGGTCAGTCCACACTTGGAGGCGATGTTCACCACCAGGACCACCTTGCCCTTGTACTTGTCCAGCGAGACATCATTGCCATGGGTGTCCTTCACCGTGAACTCGTAGATCGAGGCGGCGTTCTTGTAATCTCCGTTAGCAGACATGTCGATCTGGAAGCAAGGGAAATTAGGGGTCAGTAAGGAATACTATTAAATGGGTGTGAATAGAATGGGTCGAATCTTTGATAAAGAAATTAAGAAAGATTCAAACTAAATATTTCATAAATTTTACAATTTTTCTGCTGTGCAATATTTGTTACTTTTTTATAATATTTTATTAAACTTGTCTTGGAGTCCTAAAGAATTTACATTCTTTGCAGTTTTTAACTTTTTAAGTTATACTTTAAGGAATTTGTCTCTTTAATTTTCTTATAAAATTTGAAATCTCGTTCTGTCCTTTATATGTTTTAACATAGGTTTAATTTTTGACAACAAAAATAATCGTTTCCATTACCATATCAATGAATGAAGTTTCTAGCAAATGGGAAAAAATCGACAAGTTATTACTTTTGTTGTTTAAATATGCATATATGACTTTTCTTTAAACATAAAAATATTCTGTATCAAAATCTACCCATTCTACAAAAGATATAATACAGAAAACAAAGAACACAGGCAAAAAGGCAGAGGCAACAACGATTAGTTCGGCGTAGAGACAAGCAACTGAGTTAGTCAACAGATTAAGAACTAGTCAACTATATAGTAGTCTGTCAGCACTACTCACGGCAGCTGCTGTGGAGTACTGGGCGGCTGAGGAGGCGGCTGAGGAAGCGGATGTGGCCGCACAGCTCACGGGAAGAAGGACGGTGCAGAGGCGCAGCCCCGACCTTTGACCCTGACTCAGCTCGAGGGCGGGGCCAAGGGTCCGCCTGATTGAATAGCACCTGAGGGCCTGGCGGGAAATGTTCTGAAACTGCCTGAGACTCATACTTTAAGCGCTGCAAATAACCAGGCAGAATTTAAGTTAAGCAACAGTCGATTTATTAGAATAAGTGACTTTATATTTCACTGGGTAGAATAGTGTAGGAGTACTTAATTCGGGAAAATTAGAACTAGAAAACTGTATATGATTTAAAAGGATTACGTTTCTTTAAAATGTTGGTATACAAAATTAAAATTTTCTAGTAAAAATAAATATATTCAACCAAAATAAATAAAATATTTAGAAGATTAACGTATGTCTTTGTTATAAACCCTATAAATATCAGTGACTCAAAATTGTTCCATTTATAGAATATGTAAGTTGTTATTTGTAAATCGTTGTTTTCGTTAAAGATATAGTGAATTTTGTCAAATAATATACTTTTTTTAATTGACCAATGATCAACATTTAAGATTATAGATTATTTTTTTGAGGAATTCTGAATAGCTTAGGTTACCTATAAGTAATTTCTATTTTTAATTTTTGTAAAAGATAGTGGTTTATATGCTGGACATTAAAGTGTTTTCTGATTAACCACTAGGGCACATTGAAGATTATAAGAATTCTAAATGTCGAAAAACTGATAAGTCCGTCTGAGAGTTGTGTATTTATGAGGTGGTGATTATCAGCACCCCTATGCCCAAATCCGGATTTCCTTGTCCACTGGTCAGGGTGACTATGCATTATGCATCAGGGTCAAAGAATAGGGTTATATCTATATTCCCGATGAGTCATACGTTTTAATAGAAATTGGTCAGGATTGGGTCACGCAATCCTGGTCAGGATTGGCCCACGTCAATCGACGACTTGTTACTGCTGCTCATTTCGCATGCAAGCCATTAATATTTGAAACTACAAACTGATTTGACAGCAATTTTGAAGGAAGGTATGATTTTCTGGGTAATTACTTGCATGGTAAAGTAGATGTACGAACCCAAAGCAATGGCTATGGACCCGAAAATAAAGTGCGCGATGGAACGGCCGGCCATTGTGTTGTTCAGTATATATATTTCGACTATATATCTTCGATTTCACCACGATCTGAACTGATTTTCGGATGCAGGGATACAAATATAGAATGAGTGAATTTTGCAATATCACGGTGATATGTACGAAAATAGGGTGCAAAGTACAAAACTCGATTGTTTTCCCTTTTTTTTATTATTGAATGCCAGCTGTGCTTTATACGGCCGATATGCTTTATCTGCAGCAAAACACTTGTTAAATTGTTTGGGCTTACTTATGTCGTAATATCAATGAGTAATCTTTAGCACTTTACTTTCTTTCGAAGCGTAAATAAAACTACAACCGGCGACTTGCGAAAACCCTATTTTATATGTGTGCGTAAGATTCTTTGAGAATGCGTTGTTTTAGTTTCGCCGTCTGGTCATATTGGAAAAAAGCTTTTTCAGAGTTGTCAGGTCTGGCGGGGATTTTAAGCAAAACTGTTATAGAAACTTTTAAATTTCTTCATATTTGTTATTATTATAGAAATAGTAATCATAATCAATAATTTTAACTAGGTAACAAACCGTGGCAAACGTAGTTTTAATCAAGAGGAAATCTTAAAAGGAAAATATCAATCAGTCAAGCATTATACTCCTTTTTCACTCATTAATTAATATTGTAATATTGAGTTATATTTTGTGAGATGCAAGGAAATTTGTTTAGAAGGTGTTACTTCCGGAAGCCCCAACGCCCGATCAGTTTCAAATTTTCAGGAATGTTTACGTAAAATATTTTTTGTTTTCTTTCCATAAATTCTATAAGATAAACTCATCAATAAAATCTTTACACAAAAGTTTAAGATCCGGTTGAAATAGACATTTCATGTTTTGAGAGTTTTTCGCGTAAAGCTTATAGATTACGAGAAAAATGCAGACAAAATCTTTATATTTAAATTATTATTATTATTTATTTAAATATTACATTAAAAGCAATTAAATCGTAATATAAATACTATCCCATCACTATTTTCACTGTTAGCTTGTAGTTGTGTAGATAAATTAAAAAATAAGAAATATTTATCAAACATAAATAATAGGAGTATATAAATACCAGTAATCCCAGACAGCGCTGCCAGACCCGTTCGCCCGGCCCTGCCAGATAGTCAGTATTTCAGTATTTTCACAAATGGTCGCACGAATTTTCTTCTTTTTCCATAGTGCATTTTTTTTGTTATTGGCGTGAAATTTCCGAGTGAAATTTATAGACAAAATCCTAGTGAAATGAACCCGGAAATGTTTAGGATGTTCGCCTGTTAGAGAAACGGAGTGGGGAAAACCAGCGAGCAGGAGCAGCCACGCCCTTTGCAGGCGCAACGCCCACCGCCGCAGGATACACAAACACACGCATAGCTAACACACCAACACACCTACACACCCACACAAAGAGATCCCCTTTTGCGGTGAAAAGAGGAGATCCCCTTGTGGTGAAAAAGGAGCTTTAAAATATGATGCTCTCATCCATAAACAACTCCTTCGAGCAGGACACCCACGATGCGGATGCCAACTGCGATGGTCCCGATCTGGATTTCGTGTACTCCGATGTGGATGGCTACCAAAACGAGATTGCCGAGCTCTACAGCTACACGGAATTCAGTGAGTTCCAGATGAATGTGAAGGCATTCGAGGATCAAATGGAACTCTACGATCTGCCGCCCAATTGGCAGAAACAGGACTCGGCTGCCCAGCGGGGTATTGTGATGAAACTGGTGGACCAACTGGAGGTCTCCGATCGTTCCTTTCGCATGCAGGCCGCCCGCTGCATCCTCTATTTGGCCCAAGGATGCTGGGCGGAGGTGCAATCGGATGAGGAGCAGCACCAAATCACCAGGGACAATGTGTTGGTGCTCCATCAACTTGGCGTATTCGCCTCCTTCATTGACCTGCTCAACATGGAGATCGAGAGTGCCTGTTCCCCCGATATTGTGGCCGTGAAGATCACCAATGTCACGCTAGTCGACTCCACGGACATCAGGGTCATCCTCTCCGTGCTCTACATCATCACAGAAACCATACGGGATGAGCGAGATCGCGGGAGCGAGGATTACAAAGAACTGGCCGAATCCTTTGCCCAGGAGATCAATTCCCCATTGCCAGATGGCGAATTGCTGGCTGTCAAGCTGCTCGGCATGATCACAAGGTTCTGCAGTGGCGCAGCACCACAGTTTCCCATGAAGAAAGTGGTTCTGCTGCTGTGGAAGGTTTCACTTTTGGGTCTGGGCGGCATGGATGTGCTCAAGAATCTCAAGAACGAGTACCGGCTGAAGGTGGGTCTGGAACCCATCACCGAGGATACCCTGGAGGTCACCAAATGCATGAGGGCCAGTTCACCACCCGCTACGGCCACTGATATTCTAGAAAACCAATATCCCAAAAGGAATTTCAAGTAAGAGGGGTTCATAAAATCACGTCACAGTTGCAGTCAAAATAGTAGTGGTTTTTAAGCTTATAAAAATGGCTAAAAAAAAAAAGTTTAAAAGCCAATTTTAAAACATTTTGTATGTTATTTTTAAAATTTGAGCGCAGCTGTATAGATGATTTATTTACCTATATTAACTATTTAAATCTCTGCCACAACAGACGCTCCCTGATGAAGCAGCGCTTCCTGGACGAACCGGAGCAGATTGACATGGAGATGAGTGGGAACGAGGGTCAGGGCAACAACGCCAACAATGGCAGTGGCAATGGCGGGAACGGAGAGGAGGAGCTCTCGCAGTACTATAGGCCATATGATGATCCCTCCTCGTCGGCCTCCACCACGTCCACGGCCAATCCCAATAACCAGCCCAGTCTGACGCAGCCTCCCGCTGCTGTGCCGCCAGTGCAGATCACGGCCCGCCTGCCCTGGACGCCCAAGGTGCGGCAGAAGGACATAGATCAGTTCTTGGATATTTCACGAAACAAGTTCATTGGATACTCACTGATTGGCGACCATGAAAGTCTGGCCGGACTGCCGCAACCCATTCACGAGGGCTTCAAGACGCTGCAGCGACACATGTACATGAGTCTGGCCGATGTGCAGATCAAGAAGGAGGAGGATATTGCAAGGAATCCCATCTCCACGCACGAGGATGAGATCAAGCTGACCCCAGCGGAAGTGCTCTACCAGGCAATATTGCCCAACCTGCCGCAGTATATGATTGCCTTGTTGAAAGTCCTACTCGCAGCCTCACCCACTTCCAAATCCAAGACGGAAAGCATCAACATAATGGCCGATGTGCTGCCCAAGAAGCTGCCGCAGACGGCCACGCAATCCACCAAGCTAACAGTCGACATGGGTCGGCACAAGGAGATCATTGTGAAGGCTGTTTCAGCCATCATTCTGTTATATCTAAAGCACTTTAAGATTAACCATGTCTACCAGTTCGAGTTCATGTCCCAGCACTTGGTGTTTGCCAACTGCATACCGCTGGTGTTGAAGTTCTTCAACCAGACAATCACGGAGTATGTGAACACCAAGAATTCCATACCCCTGCTGGATTTTCCCTCTTGTGTGATTGGCGAACAGCCGGATTTGAGTGGAGATAGCTTTGTGTACGGCGGTGAGATGTCCGATAAGCCCTACTCCTGGCGGAATGTGTTCTCGTGCATTAATTTGCTGCGCATCCTCAACAAACTGATCAAATGGAAGCATTCGCGAGTGATGATGCTGGTGGTCTTCAAGTCGGCACCGATTCTGAAGAAGACCTTAAAGGTGCGTCATGCCATGATGCAGCTGTATGTTTTGAAGTTGCTTAAGATGCAGACCAAGTACTTGGGCCGCCAGTGGCGCAAGTCGAACATGAAGACCATGAGTGCAATTTATTCCAAGGTTAGGCATCGCCTGAACGACGACTGGGCCTTTGGCAATGATCTGGAGTCGCGGCCGTGGGATTTCCAGGCGGAGGAGTGCACGCTGCGTGCCTGCGTGGATCGATTCAACTTGCGGCGCTATCCGGAGGCCACCCAGAAGTGCGGTAACAATGGCACGGCGGCCCAGAATGCGGAGAATGCCCAGCAATCGAACATGATGGCCGGCAACAATGGATGTGGTGGCAATAATGGCGAGGCCAATGGCTATGGCAACAACGGAGGCGGCGGCGGTGGCAATGGCGGTCATAATCAGCAGCAGCAGCTCAACGATTATGGCGTCGAGGGTGGCTTTCCCAGCGACGAGATCCTCACGCACTCCGACTTTGCCTTCTTCGGCCATTCGGGCTGGTGGGATCGCAAGGTGGAGCTGACGGACTACTTCAAGGCCAACTATGCGGTGTGGCTGGAGGAGGAGGTCTACAACAGTCAGACCGACTGGGATGCCCTCTAGGAAAGAGCAGCCATGGGTGAGTAATCAATGCACCCCACACACTGAGATAAAACATGTTAAATATACCATTTAATTGTTAAAACTGTACGAAAACTCATGAGGGCATTTGTTTTCTAAGGGCTTTGGAAAAAATCGAATTATAAAACTATCGTTGGAGATAATATATAATTGTTGCCACTATCCATACAAAATTTATTATTTTGTAATGCCACTTATTTGCTTTGAAAATAATAGTTTATTTATAAAATAAATTTTATATTTACTTATTCTTATTAGATAACTTACTATTCTGCTCTTTTGTCTGCACTGGAGTCGAACTCGCGCTCTTACCTAACTTTGTATACTAAGGAAGGATTTTTTTTTAAGAAACATGAAAATTTACCTGCAAAAGCGGGGCCTGAACTAAACCCATACATTATTAGTCTGCCATTTTAACCACTGAACCTAATATTTAATAATAAACATTTGACGATTGTCTACTAACATAGATACTCTACAATTCAAATACTATTTGTTTAACTATTTTAGTTATTACTATTCAAAGTCCTAAAATATAAACAAAAAAAAATAAGATTAAGATGATAAATCAACATTTTTTAATTGGAAACAATTTTTGTATTTTACAAGTTTTTTTTGTGCGTCCCATTTCTCACACATTAATTAAAATCAAACTTTTAAATTCCAGCTGCAGCCTCCTGAGGATCAACCATAAGCATCATATAAGCAAAAAGTTATTACCTTAATTGTAAGCATAAAGAAGTACATTGATATAATCCATGTAGCCCGACCACCACGATTGGAACACCAACTACTCACTGAATTGGCAATAATTTGGCAAGCCACTTCGTCGCTCCACTTCACTAACTAGAATACGCGAAAATTATACCCCTTAAAGCGATGACAAGCCGCCTGTATATTTAGCGATTACTAACTATATTTTATGATTTATATATATTTATAATTTGTCCTGTTCCATGAGCTCCTTAATCCGGATTGCGGCGAAAAATAAACAAATTAACTAGTTCGAAAAACGATTGCATTTCGGTTAAATGTCTGTTTATTCGTATGTGTGTTTTGTTTCGCACAAGAAAAAATAGAATTCTATTAGGTCATAGTCTTAGAGCTAGGTTTAAACTTGGTAACTATACACTATACGGTATTTACAAGGTGTGCATGTGCATATGCATATATATATATATATATATAAATATCTATTATATAGTACAATAACTTTTCGACTCCATAAAAACGGCCCACTCACCAAATGCCTCGTTTGTGGGGTTTTTGCAAAATTCCATGACGTAATAGTAAAACAATACACAAGTGTAATAGTTAGCACAGCTAAATATGAATTCCTGAACCGAGTTTCTTCATTTCACACGTTTTTCTGGTCACAAGTGCATACTCCACAAGAGAGACAGACCATGTCACCCATAACTATAACTATCTTAATACAAAATAAAGACTAACTAATAAAAGTTATATTCTAGGGGCGGGTCGATTTGTGTTTTCGAAAAATTAGCCAAAAGAGGGTGTAAGCAAATTGTAGTTTGGGCACAAAAAATATTTACTAAACAATACTGGAAATTTCTTTGGACTTCAGATCGATTGCTCACATTCTAAAATTTATTTAAATAGTCACAAAGATCTAATTAAGACATTTTATTTTGCTATTCCTTGCGGAAAGCAGCTTAAGGTTGGGCAAAAAAAATATTTTCTAAACAATACTGGTTAAAATCAATTTCAGAACTAATGCTCACATTGTAAAACTGATTTTAATCCTCACAAGGCTCGAATTAAATGATTTTTGTTTGCTGAAAACTTTAAGCAAATTCTAAGCTAGGCAAACTAGACATTTTCTAAAAAATACTGCAAATTTCTTTGAACTTTACGTTGGTTAAAATGGATTTTATATCTAACAAAACGACTTTTAAAGCAAAAATCAACCTACAAAATGTTTCAAAAAACTTTTTAAATGGAATACTTTTGTTTTGTGTGAAATTTTGCTAGCTTAAGTTCCAAAAACGATGAAGATAGTACCAAAGTAAATTTAGATATTTTAGGTCAATCAAAAATCGAACCACCCTTAGATTTGCTTAAAACTAAGCCTTAATGTACAATCTGGGAAGCAATTCAAACAATTTTGAACCGTTCAACATCCTAATAACATATACAATATTCCTTTATTGTACACTGTGCTTTAAAGAAGGACAAT
Source organism: Drosophila elegans (assembly GCF_018152505.1). Lineage (NCBI taxonomy): Eukaryota > Metazoa > Arthropoda > Insecta > Diptera > Drosophilidae > Drosophila > Drosophila elegans. The sequence continues at coordinate 1,949,749 of NW_024545578.1, forward strand.
TTACTGCTCCATGGGACAGGCCGTGGGCATCACGTTGTTATTGCTGGAACCCACGTAGAGCATTCCGAAGCGCTTTTGCTGCGGTGGACAGGCGGCGGGTGGCGCTGGCGTGGGGACCTCGCAACGCTCCTCGAAGTAGTGCACAATACGCTGGAGCACGAACTTGAAGATCTTCTCCTTGGCAATCTCCCCGTTGAGGAATGTGATGTCCTTGCAATCCCGATACTCGCTGAAGTTCTTCTCGTAGTGCGGCCAAACGCAGAGCTCAAAGTAGCCGGTGACATCGGGTGGATCGTAGGTGCGTTTGCTGCGCCGCTCGAAGCACTTCTCGTAGGGCAGATGGAAATGGTACTTGAGGTTGCACAGGGCCAGCAGCTCCGGCTGATTGAAGATCATGAATCCCTCGACCAGGAGGAAGTTGATCTTTTTGTCTCTCAGCTGGGCGGCTATCTGGGCATTGATACGCATGATGTGCCTCGCCTGCTGCTGTTGCTGGTGGATTTGCTGCTGCTGATGCTGCTGATGATGATGCTGCTGCTGCTGGGAGTGGTGATTATGATGATGGTGTTGGTGGTGTAGCCTTGGCTGCTGCTGCTGCTGCTGTGGCGGTGGATAGCCATTGACCTGCTTGTAGTAGTTGGCATTGTAGTGATACTGCTGCTGGAACTGCATGGCATAGTGCTCGAAATTGGCGTAGGTAACCAGCTGCTGCTCCGGTGGCTCTGGCGCCACCCCCTTGATGATGTGCGCTATGTCGTTCAGCATTTTGGCCATGTCCAGCGAGGTGATCAGCTCGAAATTGATGACATTCAGCGCTTCATTCCGCTGATGCCGCTTGTCGTCCACGGGCAGAAAGTAGTCGTCCTGCGAGATCAGACGCACTTCACCAATAGTGTAGGGCGAGTTCCACAGCGGCGCTCCACTCAGACCCTTGAAGTAATCGTGCAGACTGTGGGCCAGCGTCGTCTTGCCGCCGCAGGTGACGCCCGAGATTCCAATCACCAGCCACTGCGGCATCTTGTTTACAACAGACTATCTCCCAACCTATTCCTGTTTTTCAGCCAGAATCAAAATCGGAATCGTACGTTCGCACAACAGGGCAGTGATAACCCCTTAATCGCGCTTTAACCTGAGGCTCCAAATGTGATAGAAGGAGAACGCGGCAATGCCGCCGAGGAAGATCACCCCGAACACAGTGGGCACTATGAATGCGTACTTCAGCGGTGGGAAGAACAGTCGAATGGGATTACCTGGTGGTAAAAATTAAGAGTTGATTAGACAGAGTTCAATGAGGCGTCAAAGTATTTGCCAATTACTTTGCCAAAGTAATTACCAATTAAAAAATTTTTAAAATTTTGTAGCCCAAAAAATATTTTAATATATCACAATTTTGACAGGAAAAGTGGGGTATAACAAGGATAATACAAGTAAATTTAATTTAAGACTATAATTGTCCTAATTTGTTCTTTAAGTTGTTTTTTGTAATTAGGTAGAATTCAATAAGGGCTCACTGTTTTTATCAACATAGAATTACTAATACTAATACTATATTTGTGATAGTTTTTGCCTTTACAATTAATTTAATATTAATATTAATTATTTTAGAAAGTTAAAAGGGAAATGCGAAACTCGATTGTTTTCCTGTGTTTGTAGAGTATTCTTTTTTAAAGACTTTAAGATTAGATTTTGTATTTTTAGGTTAGTGTAGAATGCTACAAATTAGATTGGTCACGGCATGAAAATCATCAATCGTTTAAATGGCGAAAAAAAAGCTAGGAGGTATGGTGAAAACGAAAACAATTTGTTTGTATAAAAACTACGTAGCTAAATGATGCTTATATGTAACAAATAATCAAAATCAACGTAATTTGTATGACAAATGGTGTAAACAAACGTTTGCTCATTGCTGATATTTAATCTCTAACTAAATTTGTTATAAACCATGCTTGTTATTTCAACAATGGGGCGTATAGTTTATATCCAACAGGTGAAATAAAAAAGAAAATGTTTATTGCTGACACTGAAATCTACAAGCGATTTCGCTAGCTGAAAACCTTGTTTAATAGGGGAATATGCCTACCTAAACTTTTGTCGAATTTTTGTTTAGCTCCATTAATAAAGTAGATTTTTTTATTAATTCAAGTAATGCGGTAATAAAAAAGAAAATTTGTCATTTATTAACATAAGCTATTAAAAAAATATGGTTTTAAAGCTATTTTAATAAACAAACTACTGTAAAGATGCCTAGCTATAAAAGATACTGTTTATAAATGAAAACTTGAATCATAAAATTTTGCAGTTTCAATGAAAACTTCGCTTAAAAAAATAAAATTTCTATTTCTGTTGAAGTTTGTTATACTAATTTTTTTAGCCGTCTACTGTAAAAATATTAAATTTGTTTTTGGGCTTATTCTCCTTAGATAATAATAATCTCTTAATAATAGAAAAATAAGTTTGCTGACAAATCTTAAAACAATATTATAATTTCTTAGCAAACTATGTGAAAAACGCCTGCGCATATAGCCGGTGACTACTGTACTCCTCATCTCTGTTCGTCGGTGACCTTGACCCGAGCTTAGAGACTCATAGAGCCGCATTCCGGGTAACCCCGGTTTCGAGTGGTGACCTCTGAGGATTTGATTTGAAATACCCACACTGTCTTTGCAATGTGTACCTATGTACGTATATATCGTGACCAATTTACGCCGCGGCATCACTTTAATTACTGCACAAAAGAGGCGCGCCAGATTATTCAATAAAACTTATAACCGAGAGAAAAATCACCGACTTTTAAATGGTTATATCTACATCTATATGGCGTGTTTACCTTCATCGATGAGCATAAACGGGAGGACGGCCACCCAGAAAAAGTAGTAGAAGAACACGGCGATTGCGGATATCAAAATGATTTTCCCGAGTTGCGCATTCGAAGCCATAAATAGCTGATATTGATATTCTCGGAAATTCTGGCGTTTTTCGGGCGAAAAGACACGCGACAACCGGCGGCGATTTCTGCGGAAGACTGCTCATGGGGCGTTCTCCCCGATTCTCCACTCCACTGTCCACTAATCCTCGATTTCTCGGACAAATCCCCAAGTAGTCGCAGCTCCCGATTGAGTTTCGTGCTTGGTAAATTGTGTAAACAAAACAAACAAGTGCGTGATCCAAAAATTGTCCGAATCTAAGGTGTTATTGACGGTGTGACCGGGTGGCAGAACTGGGAAATACCAAAATCGAGGGATGCTTAAGCAATTTTACATTCGTAGTTAGAAAGTTTTTCAAAAAAAAATTTGAGTGGTAATAAATAAATGAAATAATAAATTTATTACAAAAAAAGTAATTTAATATTTATAAAACTACAAATTACTTTGAGACTTAAACAAAACAAAATAAACATATTTATTTGATATAAATGGGTGCCTTATATTTTTAGAGATGATTTGGATAAACTTCCGAAACGCCCCGACCTCCGATCATATTTAAATGTTCAGGTTACATGTATTTTAAGGTTCTGTTAATTAAACATCAGAATGGTGACAAGTAGGATTTCTTTAAAGAAATCCCAAATTAAATTTTATTGTAAAAAAACTTTAAGCAAACGTTGTAAAATGTTTGCTTAAAGTTTATAGTTAAATTTACATATTTTTTCTTTTAATTGATATATATTAGGCAACAATGCCTAAAATCCAAAAAATAAAAGTTTTCATTGCTTGTTCTAATAAATCGGTCTAGTCGCCAACTTTTCCTAATCGGGGATTAAACTAACCTATATGTTTAATATTTAATCTAATTTTTTATAGCCCGTTTTATTAATTTGATTTTGGAATTTTGTTTTATTTTAATCAAGTTAAGATCAAACATTTTAGGTCATCAAAATATATTCATTTTAGATTTGAGGTAATTCTAAATAAAAAATTACAATTTTTAAAATACCAATACCTTTTTGCCTGCCGGGTGTTTATGGATTTCCGAGATCTGGTCACATTGACCCATTAGCGAATGTAAACAAACAATTCGTTTTCGAATTAAAAATGGTAAAAAAGGCGCAAACGAAACGGCAGCCGTGGGTAAAGAACCTATATTCGAACCGCGAATATCCGGACAACTATACGGATGCCAGTTTCCTGAAGGACCTGCGCACCAACCTGCATGTCAGGATATACACACTCAGTGAGGCGATTGCCGGCATTACGGTGCTAAATAATCAGATCTCCTGCATTACCGGCTTCCTGATACTTTACCAACTGATGCTCAGCGACAGGGTATCGCCCACCACGATTCTGGTGCCCAGTTGTGGGATTACGGGCATTGGATACCTGTGCTACCGGGGCAGGAGTCTCAGCTGGGCGCTCCTCGGGGAGGACTCCAAAACCCTGGTCACGGTGGTCTTCTTCGGATACCTGTTCTCACCAATGCTGCACACCCTCACCCAGGCCATCAGCACGGACACCATCTACACGATGACCTTCTTCGTCCTGCTGGGGAATCTGATATTCAGTCACTACGGATTGGATGTGGCCATGGTCTCCAAGGTAGTGAATGCACCCAGCTTATAGAGTCAACAAACGTATTCAATTGTCTTACTTGATCAATCATTTAGTTGGTTCATTGATCAAAGGATTACTTATTAGCTTGTTTAATTTATTTAACTTTACTGTTTACTTCATCATTCGTTCCCAATTGATCAAGTATTTATTGACCAACGTTTTCATTTCACAACTTGATGAGTTGTTCATTTTGTAATGTTCTTTACATTTGCATTGTAATTCCAGGCCATCTCACTGAATGCGGCTATATTTGGAGCCATTTGCTTGGCCTCCAGGCTGCCGTCTTCGTATCATGCCTTCGTGCTCCTTGTCGAGGCGGCCGTCTTCTTTGTGCTGTATCCCATAATGACGGAGGCGAACTGGAGGGCTGGCTTCATGGTGCCCATCTTTGCCATTTGCTGCCTGGCCCTGTACTGGATATCGCGACCGGTGCTCTACCTCTACGCCTCCACCACCGTGTTCATCAACTTCGTGTGCCCCTTCATTTTCGTGTGGCAGCAGCAGTACAAGTTCAACATCCACGGACCCTGGGACGAGGCCATCGTGGAGGAGAACACCGACGAGAACCTGGACGAGAACTTATAGCGGCAGCTAAGCTTCTCAGAGCAGCTGCGGCCACGACCAGGTGGCGGCGATCTCGGGGAGCACTTCACCAATCACTAACCATTCGTACAATTTTTTGTTATTAACTCTGTAAGTTCATTTTTTGTTAATAACTTTGTAAACTCATTCCGAGCTCCTGCCCATGTTGATCTTATTATTATGAATTTAGGTTATAAGTATGCTTTTAATAAATTATATTTTTAAAATAGTCTATTAACTGTGAGTGAAGTTCTCTTTGGGTGTTAAATAAAATTATTTTATATTCAACGTAAAATAGTTTTTAGGTAAATTGAAAATATTAAACTAGAATTTTTTTTAGAAGTAACTTAACGTTTCATTTAAAATTTGTCTATACTTAAAAGTACTACCAGCAAATCAGACTTAAAACAAAAATTTTGAGCAGCTTAATAGATAATACCTTTAAAATATCTATAAACCGAAGATAAAATCCATTTTCGGGTGTTGAATCGAACGATTTTATTTTAATTTCTACCATTTGAGCCAAGCCAGTACCCAATAATTTATACATGAAAGAAACTCTGCGAAATCGCACTCGCTCCTTGTTGAATACTTATCAACAAAATTAATATACATTAGCAGTATTGTTGATTTGCAGACTGGTTCTCGGAAATTCGAGGCTTACACTGAAATTAACATTTTTAAATATTGATTGGTAAACTAACTCAAATTTAAAGATATGTTTTTAAACAATTAAATAAATGAGTTTGAGAAAATAGCTAACAAAATTAATGATTTTGTAGAGTAAGACTAAAATGTAAGAAATAATTATTATAACTGGGCTGTATGTATTTAAGGCTAGATCTTGTTCAATAATTAGTGGGCACTAAAGTGCTGCTACATTGAAGTAATTAGAGCCAGATATATTGATTTACAATCTGGGGAAAATGCGGTTAACAATTTGCAACTAATAGTTTCGAGAGAATTTTGTTTGTACTATTTTTTTTAATGTTGGAAATGGCTAAAAATAAATTAAATCGCAGCTCGTATCCCGACTGCGGTTGAAACTGGTTTCATAGATAACAAATAAGCATTTTGGAACCCATACATACATAAATTGTATGATTTCGACCTAATCAAATGCAAATCAATGCAAGCAATTACTTTAATAAGAGGGTACGAAATACGGATGACTGACATCTTCATTAACTGCACGACCTTTTAAGGGCTTAATCAGAATTTAAAATAATCGTTATTTGCATGGTTTTTAGTACGTATATATTTGTTGATATACATCAAACTAAAGGGTTAATGTTTTTTGATTAAACTCGTTGAAACAAAGTTAGCATAGTCCCATTAAAGTAATCCAATATTTTCACAAGTCCGCACTATTATCTCTAAGGATAGAAACTCCAAAAACTTACATCGTTTTCTGATAAGATGTTTATTTTTCAGTTATCTTCTCTTCAGTGAATTTCAATAATTCTTAATCTTTTTAGAATACCAATCAACAGTAGACCCGATAATAGCTCTGGGAAACAAAACCAAGTCGCAGTAAGAAAAGGTAACTATCGTTTATAACTAAACTAACACAAACTGGCTGAAATATAAGTCAAATGTCTGATATATAATTTTAAGACTGAAAGACGCCTTAATCTTTACAATATCCAATATTGACATAGTATCAACACTTTACCAACTAGGAAAAACGCAAATCAAGTTTCACCAACCGTAGCAAAAGTACTTTATTACTAAGTAACCAAAATCTGCTTGTTTAAATAGCACAAAATGGCTTTAGTTTACTAGACAAGCGCTTAATAAAAATTTATAAAAATCCCAGAATATTTAAAAGCAAATATGTGTCTTAGTAGTTGTCAACTGTTGCTTTTATTAAATTCAATTTACAAGTTTCGGGATTCGATGTTAACAACCTTCGCACCAGCACTTCAGACTGGGACTGCAGTGTCCACTGGATCGTCCTTCCTCCTTGCAAACACGACGACAAGTATCGTTATCCCAGACGGCACAGGGACCTCCATATCTTCCAGAAAGACAGTCGGCATCCGCTTCCTTGGCTCCCAGGATGAAGATCGCCATCACAGCGAGGAAAAAGTACAGGAACTTGATCTGCATCTTGTCAGTTTTTAGATAGGTTTTTACTGGTAAATAGAGCAGTGCCGTCAAAACAAAGTTCGGACTTGATTTATGGGTTTAGATACTCTCAGTAAACGCTTATATAGGGTCGGTATGCCTCTGCCCGGAAATTTTATTCTGCCAGCGTCGGCATCTCCACTGTGATAATTATTAACAGATAATTACAGTTAAATATAATAGTGTATTTGGTTACATTACGGCTGGTTAAATTTCAAACACAGACTTAAGAAACCAATTAAACTCGTAGGAATTCGAATCCTAATTTTGTACATAAAAAAATGTTCACCAATTTGCTGAATAACGAAATTAATATTATTAAATATTATGATAACAACACCCAATGAAGGGGTTTAATAATAGTAGTTAATAAAGATTTTCCTTTTTTATTAAATTTAATAACTAAAATTATTATATTTAAAATCCCCAAAAGGTCTCTTATAAAAAAACTAATAAATTTATTACTTTTTTTCAAACTTTAAAGGAAGTCTACGAAAATTTTACAACAAAAACACTTTTGCGTTACAGCAATCCTAAAAATAAAAATTAAAATAAGTTATAAGAAAACCCAGAGAAAATGTTGTAAACTACAACGAAATTAAGAAATTCAATCAAGTTAAGATTGATTTAAATCTTTAAATATTAAATTCACATTTGTCTCAGAAATGTTATGCAAGGATAAGATGGTGTAAGGTTTTTAAGAAAAAGAACCCCAGAAATTTCGGAAATCGAGAGCTTTAAGCATTAGATTAAAATATTTAAATATCAATGTGATGACGAGCAATTGTTGGCTATTAATAGCGAGAGCTCAAAAATAATCTGGAAATTGCCTGGTCCACAAGATTTTTGGCAGCACAGTGCCCTACTTATCTAGTTCACACACTCGAGGAGTTCCCCCAATTCGCGGTGATGCCCTTGAAATCTTGAAATTCACACAGCTGTGCAAAATGTTTTGCTAATTCCTATTATTATTTACCTGAATTTGTTGTTTTCATTTGTCAAATTATTAAAGCGCAAAAGATTCATATTTGACTTTGCTGCTTTGGATAAAGAATCTTGTTTAAATCGCTTGGGTAGTAGATTAAAAACATGATAACAACAACAGCCGTCCAAAAATTTCCCATGTGTGAACTAACTTCCCCAGAGATAACGATTCCAGAAAAACATATTTTTCTTATGCCGATGAGTTGTGGCTTAATAAAGCGTATTTTTTCTGCTTTTTGATTTACCACTCCTTACTCGAAGTGTAAAGGAGCATATTTCTTACCTTGAAAAGTATATAACATGTGGAAGGACGGGATTTTAACTCTTAAACAATATATTCTGGATCATGTATGGTTTTAGAGATTTTTTTATTGTGTCAAGTATAATAATGTGAAATAATGTGATAATGTTATTAGTTTCAAAGGAAAGTTTTAAAACCGTTTAAACTTACAAAATCATTTTTGTATTTGTGAATGATTTTTTTTTTAATATTTATGATATTAAATAAATATAAACATTATTAAGTAGCTTCTATGTGTAGATTTTTAAGAAAATGTGTTGTTATGAAATATATAATGCTTTGCATAAGAATTTAGGAATTATAAATATTAAAGAGACCTGTGGTTTTACGACACCGGCTGTAAAATCTAAAACACTTGAAATTCTAATATCTAAGGCATACAAATTTAAAGGTCTTAAGGTCTATACATTTGCATAAGTAAAAATAAATCTATTTTGTAAAAGTTCAAGACCAATTTGAGAATTTTTTAAGTCAGATACTTTGAATTATTTTCATTCTCGCAACAGCTGACTTAACAATAGTTTGGTAAAATAAGTAAAATGCAATTATCGGTTACTATCAAACTTATAATACCTCTTAAATATATTGATTTCCCAGTGCAATAAGATCAATATTATCACGGTTGAACAAGCTAGGGAAAACCAAACTAGGTGCAATTAGTCATTAGTAGTGGAATAACTAGTTGTGACTGAACAAACACAATTAGACTGTACTATTTATAACAGACTTAAAAGGCAAGTTCTTATACTGCAAAATCCCAAATAAATTAAAAAATTAATTTCATTGCTGTATTTTATTTGTTTTTTTCAACTGGTGGTACATTATGTAAATTTTCATTTCATTTCGATCAAAAAGTTTCGGGAAATCGGGCTTAGCATCCTTCGCACCAGCACTTCAGACTGGGACTGCAGTGTCCGCTGGATCGTCCTTCCTCCTTGCAAACACGACGACAAGTATCGTTATCCCAGACGGCACAGGGACCTTTATATCTTCCAGAAAGACAATCGGCATCGACTTGCTGGGATCCCAGGATGAAGATCGTCATCACCGCGAGGAAAAAGTAAAGGAACTTGATCTGCATCTTGTGACTTTTCAGGGAGGTTTTTCTTGTTAATAGGGCAATGCTGTCAAAACAAAGTTTGGTCTTGATTAATAGATTAAGATCTCTAAATAGCCCCTTATATAGGGTCCGAATCGCTCTCCCCGGCGATTTTGTTTCTGCCAGCTTTTTGTGATAATTGTGATAAATATTAGCAGACTGCAAATAATTACAGATAAATAAAACAGTGGATTTGTTAATAATAGCATATTTTCCGGCTGAAGTTATCACAAATACAGACTCGTACTCGATTTCAACGATACACATTTCAAAGCATTTCTCAGGGGCACCCCCTTTATTTAAGTATAGTTAAAAATAGATTTTCTTTATGAAAACTATCAATGAATATGGCATGTCAGGTTTGTTTGATAGTTTATACTATTGAAAATTGAATTATGTCGAAAAAAATTGTAGGCATTTTATCAAGCTATCTTTCAAAATATATACCGGAACTATTTTATACTGACGTTGAAATTGTAACAGATATTTTCGCAATATTAATCACGAGAAAAATTAAAATTTTTTTTTATTACATCAAGCAATTAAATATGCATTGTATTTAATATTTCGATTTTATAGTACATTTAATTTAAATATTATAAATGCAATTTTGAACTCAGTCAGATATTTATTTTTAAAGTTTTACAACATATTTGATTCAAATGTTTTAATAGCAACTATAGGACATTGATAGTCGGAGCATAAAAATCGAATTATATATGCAGAATATATTGCTTTTGTCGGCTTGCCTTAAGGTTGCTTCTTTTGTTGTAAATTTTGTTCTTACCTATAAATATATATGGCTTTGATATATCGTCATAATTCATAGTCGGAAGGTAGTTTCCCGAGTTTTTAAAAAGCGGTAAGACCTGTTTTTACGGGGCTGATTCTGCATTGTGGTGAAAATGCTAATCACTTACTCTCACTGTACCTTTTGGGAAGGCATACTTTTGAGCTTATTAACTCGAACGAGAAAAGTTAATAATATTTGAAAAACCCAATGTACCATTTGCCCTTTAACATACCTATTTACTTGACAACGATTGTGTTCAGTATGCAACGTTACCATTACCATGGTCGGATAAGCTTTATCGGAAATAAGAGTCAATAACCTGCTATCGATGACACATAATTTCCTATTCTTAGAGATATGGGCAATAAAGTCATCATTATTTTACTTCGTTTCTTAAGTTTGCAAGGCAAGGATGTTGCCTAATTATAAACACTATTAGAGGTTTAGGAAATACTTTAAAACTATTACATTTTCTTGCAGTGAGTAACATATTTGGTATTTATTTCATTAATATTTATATGAAAAATGTACAATACAGATTTAGCTTATAATGTTTATAAGCTTGTACACTGTTAAAAAGAATTTGATTCAACATCCTTCGCACCAGCACTTCATGCTGGCACTGCAGTGTCCGCTGACTCGTCCTTCCTCCTTGCAGAGTCGCCTGCACAGTTCTCCATCCCAGGCGAAGCAGGGACCACTGAATTTCCCAGAAAGACAATCACTGGCTGAAGCCGTGTTGGCAGCCAGGACAACAATTGTCATCACAGCCAGGAAGGCGAACAGGAATTTGATCTGCACCATTGTAACTGGTATTCTCACGAGGACTGGTACTTTATTTGAGTTATGAGCAACGTTTGGTCTCCACAATTTGTGGTGGAGCTTATATAGGGACTAGACCCCTTCAGGTTTCCAGATAAATTTCGAAATATATGGCTGACTGCATCAGTATGTTTCAACATACTTTGTGTTATATTCTGCGTGAATTAATTGCGATATTAAACGTGGATCCCTATCTAAAATTGATAAGCTACCTGGAAAATCGATTCAGAAGCCCATTATCTTATTATTTCGTATCAAGAATAATAGAATTACTTTTTTCAATGCTTGTTGTAGAGAATTTCTTGTTTCTAGCAACTGGGAAATGTCTGAACTTTAAGTCAATTAAATGTTTTGAACATTATTTAAAAACAATACATTTTAACTGCATTGATTTATATAGATTTGAAAAAACATTTTTTGAGCACAATTTAAGTTTACCATTTAACATATAAAGAACCTGGATCTATTTAACGTGTTGGAACTCAATAAATAGATAAGCTAGGTGAACTGAAAGTCCCAGAATCCCAGATAGATAATATTTCATTTTTTTTATTGCCAGCATACTATTTTCACAGAGAAAAGTATTTATTTTTAATAGCATGTGTGTATTGAAAGCAGTACCATAGAATGCAATAAATGATACTTCATTTTTTGGGCAGATTAAATTTAAATTAAAATGTTTAATTTACTAAGGATCAACAAATTATATTAAAACGCTTTAAGCCGCAATAGGTCAGAAGATAAAAAAGAAAAGAGATAACTTTTTATATCAGGCTTTCAATTTTTAATTCACATAAATCTTAAATTTTTCACTTTTTTAAGGACGTGGCCCTAACATTGTTCGCACCAACACTTCATGCTGGAACTGCAATGTCCACTGGGTCTTCCTGACTCCATGCAAATTCGCCTGCAGCGTTCCCTACTCCAAGCGAAACAAGGTCCTTTAAATGCTCCAGAAAGACAATCCTTTGATTCAGCGGTATTGGCAGTTAGGATAACAATTGTCATCACAGCGAGGATGGCGAACAGGAATTTGATCTGCACCATTGTAACCAGTATTCTCAATTTGAGGTTTAAGCAACATTTGGTGAGTTTATATAGGGACCAGACCCCTCAAAATGTGAAAGGTGAAAAATATAACATTTACAATAGTTCCAATTTTATTGCAATATATTTTATTTGAGTTAAATATGGTTTAAATTTAACATAATTTTTCAGACATTTCAATCAATTCCGAAAATAGTCAAATATTTAAATTTTAAATTTAAATATTTTCATATTTATATATCAAATGAAAATCAAAGCTATATTTATATTGAGTTTGTTGCTGTGGAAAGTAATAATTAAACGCTTTATGTAAATTACCCCAAATCAAATAGAGTAAATTAGCTTGGACTGATTATGTTTGGTGTTTATTTACAAACATATACAGGTGCAAAATCAATGCAGATCATAAAATAATACATGATGTTCGCATTAAATGTATAGTCATTATAAAGTTCGATACAATTAAAATTAAATAGAAACTAGTTTCACGGTTGTGGTAAAAACATGTTCTTTTTTTTTACAGATAGCATTACAACTACTAAGATTAAGGGTCTATGGCCTAACCATACACAAATACCTATGTATTTTGTAAACTCTCTTTAGTCATTTGCTAATCCGTAGGTATAACTATTGAATACAATAATTTATTTCACGTATGTATAAACTTTCTCAAAATGTAAAAAACGTAGTACATATGTATTCTCTGTTGGTTGGGCTCTCTCACTTATCGACTTAAACTAATGCAATTAACTACAATCGAATAGGTTTTAACATACTATATATGCAGTATATTTGAATGACATACTCTCTTTCGTTAAACTTTGTGTTCTCTGCACTCTATCAGATAATCGTGTTATACATAACATTCATTTTTTTGATTTTACTTTTACTTTTACTTTAATTAAACTAGCTCATTAATGCCTAAATTCCGCTAAGAACAAATAATGATACAAACACTAAAACACGAACGCTGCCACATGGCAGACCAGTCTCCATTGCAGCGGTTATTTTAAACTAGGCTCCTAAATTAGAGGGCCACCTCGTCGCCATTCCGGGTGCTCAACGGTGGCACCCGCTCCTGATACTGCTGCTGCTCGGCCTGCAACTGAAGTTCCCTTCGCCGCTGGCCGAGATTGCCGCCTGCATCCTGTGCGCTGCATGTGGAAGCCACTTGGTTGTTGGCGGCGCTTGGCTCGAACATTATATCACGTATTGATGTTGCTGCTCCTGTTGCGCTTGTGGTTTCCGTTTTGGTCGTGGCAAAGTGTACATGTTGTTGCGCCGTCTGCTGTGGTGGCTGTCGTCAGACCAAATCGCTCTTCGGCGTTGATATCGCCGGCGCTCCTGCGGTGGGCACTCCTGCTCCCACGGTGGCTCCACCAGAGGATCCACTGGCTGTGGCCTCCAGCAGGGAACCCGCCTCCACATCGCCCGCCTGTCGGGCGGCATTTCTCTGGCGACACAGGTAAGGCGAGTTGGTGGGTGAGGGCAGTTGGTTCTGTAAATTAGAGTTCATCTTTATAATTGCCTCTTTGGATTTGTATTCATACAGTTGCGGTCAAAACAATAGTGTTAGCTATGTAAAGTGTTAAAAAATACTCTCTCTTTTGCATTTTGTATAGCAGTAAAAAGGTTATATATTTTTAAAATAAATTTTAAAGTATTATACCCATGGTGAAAGCGGATTTTTATATTTGACCAATTTGTTAATTTTTTCTTTTAAATTATAATAACAAAAACTGGATAAGTTTACAAAATAGAAAATAATGCACTTCTCTTTCTAAGGAAAAAATTAAGAAAATCATTGAACATCCTCGTTTAACTAGAGACGGAATATGAATATAAAAATATTAAACACTTTTCTATTTTAAAAACAACAAAATTCAATTATTTTTTAAACATTTTAAAATATTATACTTTTTTGAAATGCGGGTTTTTATATTTTTTCCCATTTGCCCTTGCCATAAGCTAAAAAACTACTATTGTTTTGAGCACAGCTATATACGTTAAGCAAAACCCACCAGTTTGTTGTTGTTCTGGCAGCAGGTGGCTTTGACACATCCCTCATCCGTGGTGGGACAGTCCAAAGCGCAGCAGTCGGAGCCGCTCATGTTGATGCTGGAGGTGCCATCGGACATGTTGCAGCCCTCGATCTCGCTGAACTCCGGCTGAATGGTGGTGGAGTGGATGCCCTCGTTGTGGAAGAACTCCTTCACCTTCTCGGCAATCTTCATGTACTCCGAGAGGTTGCGGCACCTTAAAAAAAATATTGAATTTAATACAGCGACCGTAACAATTATAATTGTAAACATAAAAATAAAATGACTTTAAAACTTGAATATCAAATTTCCATTACAAGTTGAAAACTAAAACTTGATTTATTAAATTTTAGGAAGTTAGACTTACCTTATATGGGCAGAGGCGATGATGCGGTCGCCGGCCAACTGCCAGACATGGAACTCGTGCACCGCCAGTACTCCGTCCACCTTCTCGAGCAGCCTCTTCTGGATGGCGTCCACCTGGATGTGCGTGGGCACCGTTTGCAGCAGGATCAGAGCCGATTCACGCAGCAGTGGCCACACGGAGTGGAGGATGAGCACCACCAGGACGATGGACAGAGCGGGATCCATGTAGTAGCGATACTTCCACTCCGTTTTCCAGACCACCACCGCACTGATCACCACAATGATGCTGCCAAGGGCATCGCTCAAAACGTGCAGGAAGGCTCCACGCATGTTCATCTGGCCGGGATCGTGGCTGTGTCCATGGCTGGACTTCTTCACCACCGGCTTCTCCTTCTGTTTCTCGTAGGCATAGTCGTTCTGCTCATCCTCGCCCTCGTCCATGTTGGCCAACTCAGTGAGTCGGCTGTGATTGCGGGTAAGTCCGGCACCATGCGAGTGTCCATGGTGACCGCCGTGCTCTGCAGTAAAGAATTAGTTATAGTTGGGTTTTTATTAAACTTTTAATGGCTACTCTTACCGTAAAGCAAACAGAGGCCAATCACATTCACCAGAAGACCCAGGGCTCCCACGATAACCAACAGCTCGGGCTCATGAATCGGTTCCTCCTCAATGAATCTGTAAAGATAACAAAATATAAGTAAGCATTTAATAATAAACAAACTTCCAGGGAAAACATTAGAATTTAATGAGAATGTTAGAAAACCAATTTAAGTTGAAAGTATTCTACTTAATTTAAGATCATTCATTATGTTTAAAATAAACATAAAATTATCATAATTTAAACTAAAATCTAATTAAAAAAAAACATTAAATTCAAATAAAATTGCAAAATTCAGATTTGGAATGGAATCAAACCACTCTGGTGTATTTATTAATAGTTAATTCCTTCATATTCTAAAAAGTGAATGAACCAAACACCACATCAGCTTTATCAGTAAATGGTATCTTTAAAATTTAGTTATTGCAGTTGTTAAAATTAAAAAAAAAGTATTAAATGCAAATAAAAAATCATGATAAGCTATCATTAATCAGACTTTAGTGAAGGCCGTTTATTTTAGATCAAGCCATACAAAACCAATTTATCTTTTAAGATTATATTTTATGCCAGTGTAGCTGGCGTCTCCAGGGTATCGGTAGCTGTTGGCAACAGACTCACTTCACCTCGCAAAGCTTTCAATAAATATGCACAAAATGTGCCCGGAATGTAAATTAATAAGGTGTACAAGTCACAAAACCCAAAGCACATATACAGACGGAAAGGTGGCAGTAAAACCCAAACAACAAATTAACTCACATACGGAATCGAGTGATTCAAGTCAATTTAAACAAATCACATTAGCACATGCCGATGCCAAGGCGAACTTATTGATCGTAATTCGGCTTACTGCACACAGATCACCAAACAACTGGGTGCGGATCGATGATCCGTAATTAGTCCCAATAATAATACTACGGAAAGCAGATTACCCTAGTGACGAATACTCAAAAGAGGTGACATAAATATAATTTTTAATCAATCAAATAAGAACGTGAAAAAACTAGTTTTTGGTATCCAATTTACATTTTTTGTTTACAAAATAAGTTAAAAACAGATCGATGATCCTCAATATTATGGAAAACAGCTTAGGCTAGTGACGAATACACGAAGAAGCTGATAAAAATAATAATTAAAAATCAATTTAATGAGGATTAAACTAGTTCTTCATTTTGAAATTACATTAATTATTTTTAAATAAATTATAAACAGAAAAACTTGTTGGCGCTTGTGTTTAGTTTTTTCTTTGATGTAAGGCAAACCCGCTGATTTTTTTTTCAAAACCATAAAAAAAAAATACTTTTAGAAAAGAAATGATTAGCAATCATTTAGCAATTCTTGGTATGTGTTTTTATTTATTTATATAAACGAAGGCAATGCTTCTCGGAACTGTTGAAGCCAACAAAATTAACATTGGCTTTACAATGAATTCAAAAATGGTTTCATTTCCAATCATCAAAAGAAGATGTCGTTAATTGTATATATATTTAACTGTTGATTTAAAATTACACAAAATTCACTAGAAATAGGTTTATTTTGTATTCTTTGGACACTTACCTTTTGCAGGCCTCGATGGTGATGCTGAAACAGAGGGCCACCAGGAACACAGCGTTGACCAAAGCTCCCAAAACTTCGGCCCTGGCCCATCCAAAGGTGTTCTTCGACCATTTCTTCGGTGACATCTGTCGAGATAGGAAGTTATGTGATTGATATATATTGACGAGTGACAGGAGACTTACCTTTACAGACAGAAATGATATCACTAAGGCGGCAATGTCGCCCAACATGTGGAAACTATCTGCGACCAGAGCCATCGAGTTGGTCACATAACCCACTATGATCTCCACGAAGAAGAAGAACGCCGTCAGCCACATCATCGAAAGCAGCCGGCATTTTTTGCCCGAGTACTTGGCCATTTTGGAGAAGCTGCAAAAAAAATGAAATTAAAGGAGGTTAGTTTAATAAGAAGTTTATAATACAATTTTTAAATAACTTTCAGAATTTAAATATAAATTTATAAAAAATAAAAAGAAAGTTCAAATAATCGATTTTTTTTCCAAATTATTTTAAAACAACAGAATAACAGAACCAGTGAAGAAAATGGTTTTAGTTCTAGAACTTTTCGATTTTCGATTCAAAAGAACTTAGAATTTATATTGTATGTAATTATTTAGAAACCACAATAACAGGTGATAAAAGTGGTTTTACTTCTAGAACTTTTCCACTCATAAATTTTACAATGCAAATTTAGGAGCCATGACAACCAAAGACCATGAAAAAGATTTCTCCACAATTTATTATTAATGTAAAACGTAAAACAAAATTGGACTTGGCTGTTATTTTATTGCCTCGACCGCATACAAATTTGTACCAATATGGCTTTCGAAATATCAATCAGAGTTTGCTCTCAGTTCATTCAACTGCTTTTTTATGCAGTCAACAGTCAACAAATCGACTGCAATGTGCCAAAGCTCTGAAATTGTTATTGCACACAGAGAAACTGAGACACTGAGACACGCACGCCCAAACAAATTACCAACAAATTGAGTTTTTCAATTGTTTTCCATTGTTGCTGCTCGAACAGTTTTCCATTTAGTTCTCCATTTAGCTAGCCTTTTGTGTAGGCAAAAGTTTTAGAGGCCCCTTCATGGAACGATTTAATTGAAAGCGGGTGAACAATATAAAATATAAGGAGAAAATGAACCCAGCTTGCTGGAAATGAAACTTAGTCCGAAAAAGGGGCTTGGTGTTTGCTCAAATTGCATTTTTTATGGTCCAAGTTTCGGTTCAGTAGATTTGGGAATTAACATATATCCGACTCACGCGAAGAACTGCATTATTTCGAAAGACTGACTGGAAGACTGTTGCTCCTCCAGCACTTAAATAGCTTATGGCTGGCTCTATTTCAGATCGGGAATGGCACTGGCTTGCCAGCAGATTCCCTCGAACGCCGCGTTGTGTAAACAAAAACAGAAAACATTTTCAACTGAATCGACAATCGACAGCGAATGAAAGTGTATCGCCATCGGGCGAAATGGTCCCCCCTTTTATTTTGGTTGCCAGGCAAAATCGGGTAATAAAATATAGGGTTTACGGGGTGGTAAATGCAAAAGGTGACGTTTATTCTTTTTGCTGCTGTGACGACGAGCAAGAAAACAATTTGCATTTTCGGCTAAAACAATATCCAACAACTATTGCCCGTTGGCCAAGCAACCAGCTAAGGCAGTGACATGCACTCACAAAAAATTCTATGCACCCATCGTGAATCAAATTCTCTGTTCCAAATGATTTTGAACTATGAGTCAAGTGCTTAATAATATATTAATTCATCTTCATATACAAATACAAAAGTGTCACCTATTTATTTACTTCGGAAACGCTGCATTTCAAATTTGACTTTAAACACAAATTACTAACTAATTTACTAACTTAATAAGTGATTTAACTGCAATCATTTCAAATTTAATATCAAAAATAAATAAATACAAATGTGTTCATTTAATATCGATGGTATTTAGATATTACATTTGACCTTAAATGTCATACTATTTTGTCCTTCAATCTTGTATTACCAAACAATTTGCGTATGTTTAAGATGGACAAGTGTCTGTTATTAGATAGACCCCACTGTATGTGAATCCGCATCACCATCAGTGTTCCCGCCTAGCAATCGCCAAAGCGATTACACAATCTCCTCGTGTTGCTGTTATCTCGACCAGCCCCTCCCATCCACATCCATATCCACATCAACCAAACCAACGTTTCGCTTTCAGAACGTTCGGCACACGAGACGCTAAAAACAAAGGCGCTTTTTGCATTTTGATTTTTATCTACGATTCTATAGCAATGTGGGTACCGTGCGCAGTAATGCCAATAAATGCGTACCGCATTCCCAACAGCCCGATCTTTCCTGGGTCCACGTTTTTACATCTTCTCCATATGCGAGTGGCTACAAATATGACTAAACTAGATAAACATGGGTGATAAGCAGACAGCGGACGGCTTTATTTGGCAGCCTGTGCGCAAAAAACAAACAATAGCCGCTTATCGTATAAACTTTAGGCCAAGGGATTTGGGTCTAGACCAGAAGTCATCGCTGCTTACAATGTACCATGCCTACTTTGTAAGCTAGCCAAATATTTAGATCTGAGCATATAGACAAGCATTCGTATTTTATTAGGGTTTTCCCTCGAGTTCACTCAACTCGAAACTTGAGAAAAATAAGTAGTTAATTTCCACGATTGGAATTCAAGTCCAGAAAAGCGTACATTAATCAAGGGCTCTAGAGGAAAACCATTTTTTAAGACAGTAATAGTCATTCGACTTTGTTTACAAGTAAAATAATATTTTCAAAGTATTTTTGAAAAGGTAAATTAACATAAAAAAGGAAATTCGAATTTTAGATATCAAATCCATATATTTAAATAAGCAAATTAATAAATAACATATCAAAATGTTATAAATATTAATTTAATATTTAACTACCAACAGTTTTAAGCATTATATTTAAAATATCAAAATGTTATTGAATATGGGTAAGGAACATATAAAATTGTTTGTAAATTTTTACCTAATACTATAGTTATAGTATTTTAACAAATTAAGAATTTAGCATATCAAAATTGTATAAGTATTAATTCGAAATTCAGAAACTTTATGAACTTATCTTTGCTTCAACAATAGTAGTTTTAAAATATCTTATAAAATATCAAAATATTAAATCACCTATATGTTATTTGTTTATTTAAAAACCTACTGAAATCATCTTTCGTGCGATAACAGAATTTATATTTGCAATATCTCGTCTAATATTTAGTAAGTAATTTCTAGTGTATAATAGACATAGAATATAATTCGCCCACGATCTTCGAGTAAACGATACATTTGAACAAGTGCAGTGCGCACCAAGCGAATAAATCCATAATCAACAATGAGCAATAAAAGGAAATGAGCTGAATCACAACTTACATGTGGCTGATAGAATCCGAATAATATATGTAAATAATGGATACAATATACTATACTATGGAGGAGCGTGCGGGAAACCTCGTTGTCCGTTCACACACGAATAAACACTGGCCGAATGCCTGGGCTAAAATGGCCCTAACTGGCCTTTTCCCGTTTATAAGTTTTTACGCTTTCACAGGCACAGGTACATAGGTACACGGGTACAAAACGCTGCGATAGGGACTGACAGTTGGCCTGGCCAACAAAGTGGTCAACTGGCGCGGCTTAAAATGTGTCACTTGCAGCTGATAGCTGATAGCCGCTGCCCCACGAGCTTTAAACTTAAGCCCCTGCGATAGGCGAACGTGCTCCGCACATAAATGGCACTGGACTGACACCAAACTATGGCCAAGCCATTGATGAAATCAGAGTCTCTTTCGCGGCTGTGGGCTGACCAAATATTTTGCCATTTACGGCGGGTTGTGTCACAGCGAAGAGCGCTTTAAATACAACAGCTTGTATGTAACTAAATTTGAAGCCATTGCTTAAAAAAGTTTCCTTCAACGAAAAGGAAACTATGGTACATTATGATTTTAAAGAATCCGATAAATACGAAATCTTCGAATGTATGATAATATTTTAATTTTTGTATTATGCCAGATTTCATCTTAATTTTGCCATTTACGACGGGTTATGCCACAGCCTTTCCGAGAATGAAGAGCGTTTAATATACAAGCTGTATGTAAATTATTTTGAAGACTTAGAAATAAACAAAAGTACTTGGCTTAAATAATTCCTGTAAACCAATTGTAATTTAATTTAACTTGACATTGGGCCTTGTAATTTTTCCTTGATTTTATAAGTACGTGATGTGCTACAAAAATATATATAAATACGAAACATGAAGAAGCAACAATGTACAGCAAGAAATCTAAAAGGAATTTGGGAATGTTGATTTTAAAATTTCCGGCTTGGCTTTTAACTTTGTTCAAGGACTTTTGGATGGAAATCGTAATATGAATAAAGCTATATATGAAGAGCACGTGACATGCGTGGCCTACGCAATTAATTCAAACCATTTAACATGCAGCTCACAGTCGACTGATTCAAAGTACGAATTTGTTAGATAGTATGGGGACTTCAATATGACTGAGGCATGTAAAGCATGTGCACTCTCGGCTGGCGAAACTGGGCTACAAATATTCTAGGTCAGGTGCTTTAATTGGCCTCTCCAGCTCCAGTTGCACTGAACGAGTATTCTCCACTCAAATTCGGTGGTTGTTGTGTGGTTATGTGGGCTACTGAGCCAGATATTTGTTCGCTTTGTTGCAAAGACAGCCAGCATAGTGTTTAGTGATAACAAATATTCGACTGATAAGAGCAAATTGGTGGTTTTTATGCACGGAATGTTGTACAAAGCACTCGAAAGTACTTTTTCTGATAAGCCGAAAGAATTGGTGCTTATTTATTGATCGGAAATTTGAAGAAAGATTTATTAAGCAGGAATTAAACTAATTATGAGATTGCCCAAATGATATAAATGCTTAAAGAATCTAAATATGACTTCTAATCTTATTTAGATAAGCCAAAATAATTGTACTGGACATTAAATAATCAGAAACTTAAAGAAAGATTTATTAAACATTAGTCAAACGAATTTGACTTGAATTTAAATTTGGGGTGTGAAAAACAAAGAAAGAAATTATAAAAATATTTTAATATGGGAATATCTTTAAATCTGTATCTAAATATTAATACAAACAATGTTCAAGGGCTTTCCAGAAATCATTTGCAACTAAATCATATTGAGATTTTAAACTCTCAACATTTTCAAAGATTTATTTGACTGTTTGCGAATGATAAATACCCCAATTCTATTGATTATTTTAAGTAACTCACTCTCACTTCAAGGGAAGCGTGCATTTAACAGCAAAAACGCAATCAAATAATTATTTTAATGGTAAAAATTGCAGTTGACCCACAAACGGTAGAGGAGCAAACGAAAAGTAATCATTTGTTCTGGCCGACGACAACGTGGCGACGATTAACCCGGTTCTTTTTTTTTTTTTTTTTTTTTTTTGTTTGGAGACCTCCGGGAACGGAAGGGTGATGTGGGGGTGCTCCTGGAAAAAAAGGGGCGGCGAAAAGAAAGGCAAAGTAAGAGCCGGATTGGGCGGTGGGAAGTCCAACCTAGTTGCGTTTCGCCATGGGCAAAACAAAGGAAAAAATATTAAAAAGAATTGCATCAGGATGGCAGAGAGGTAGATATAAATATATACATATTTACATATATGGGCATTTGCAAACATTGCATGGATGTGTCAGCTAAAAATATGGGCTACCCAATTTGCATGAAATGGCGGCAATAAATAAAAAGCGAAATCAAATTTCAATGGTTACAGTAATATAAAAGGGGGAAAAAAACCCTTTTTTTTTGTCAGAACATCTGACAAAACTATGTCAAGGCTGAGATTATAAAATGCTAGAATAAAATGAACGTAGTGGGAGGAGGCTTATCTGGACCTGGGCTAACCTACTTTAGTTGCAGTCGTAAATTTAAGCTACTTTATGATGGCCGGTGGGCAAACATAACCCACTTTTGGCCTCATTTTGCAGTTGCAGTCAATATGTTTGTTTACCTACAATTCAAATTGGCCAGTATCAATTAATAAAATGCTGCTCAAATATTCACCCCTCAAAACCGAACCAAATCAACTGAATAAATAGGTAACTATACTACTATAATACATACTGAGTATAAATCAGAGCACTGAGTAGTGCTCTTTTGTGTGTTTTAATTTGTTTGCCACAAAATTGTATTAGCACATATTGATTTTTCTTCTCATCGGCCGCCACGTTGCTTTCAATTTCAGTAAATTTGAACTGGGGAGAGAGCAAAAAGAGTTGCAAAAGTGTCGGGGCCTGACCTTTAAATCGAATTATTTCAGCCACAGCGAGCAGAAATTTAATGTGATTTAATTGGGTCTCGAATACACGGATTTTATGCAACCGTGAAAAATTCACATCAAAATTGCAAAGAATTTGGAATTTATATACAATAAAGAAAACAAAATAATAGAGGAATTATTTTCAATATTAAAAATATATATATTGTATGTTTACTGAATAAAATCTATATTATATTATATACAACCTATAAAATCAAATATATACCACCATTTCCTTAGTACTTATCGATGGTAATATAAATAAATAAATAAAAAAACTATAAAACCATCAGCAAATCGATTGAATTTATATTAAACAATTTGTTTTTCCCCTAAATCTTAAAAAAGGGGGTTTGCCAAGAAAGTAACTTAAACAACCGCAGTGAGTCACAAAGAACTTCAGATAAAATATCCAGCAAGACGCGATGATTAAGCCAATACAACCGGTTTTCGAGGATGGGAAGAGGGCCATAAATCAAGTATAACAAGTCCTAGACAAAGACCCTCAAAAGGAAGCGAGCGGAGATTAAGATCGATTGTCGAAATGCAGATATAACATGGAAATAACACGGGCTACCTGGCCACGCCCACCCGCCTAGTTCGGTGACCCAGGTGGCGGTAATAACAAAATAACAATGATAATAATTCTTTTGGGTCAGCAAGACACGATCGTACAGGTTTCCTCGACGGAAATTAGCTACCTAAGATCAAAGGTTTAAATGTAAAAATAAAATAAACCTAGATAAGTGAATAATAACAAGTGTATATTATTTTCCTAACGTTATAATAAATATCTTTTTAATTACGACCTAATTACGAAACATTTAATTCTAGAATATACATCTTCAGAACACATCTAACAGTTCAAGCGTTCATCAACTGATTTCAATTTAGTTAAATAAAATAATTTATAAAGAGTTAACAATTTTATATAATAATTATAACTTACCGAAGCTTTTAATGTGGGAATCGGTATTTTAGTAGTTGATGTTGCTTAGCAGAAACGCGACTCCAAATGAAGTTGCTAAAAACGAAATTTTTATTGGTTTAAGACTCAACCCATTTTCATTATTTGAACACAATAATTATTAGGGTTAATAAGGTTAAAGGTTATTCAAATTTCGACTTATAATCGCACTGGCAACCCCTAACAATCAATAATATAGCCCTTATAATATATATGTACTTTAAAGTTAAATATTTTTTCCATTTGAAAGGTTTAATAAACATACATACATATTACAAATTTAAATTTTTATGACGCATTTTGGTAATGGATATGAAATACAGAGCTCCCTCCTAATATTAATAAAGTTATTCTTTAATTTTTTAATTCCCGTTCAATTAAGAACGAATACATTTTTAAAAAATTTATACATCTTTGAACGAAGTCATATATTAATCAAGTTATTAAATATTTATTTACTTCTTACGCAATTATGCTAAAATCAATAAAGTTTGGCAAAACCAATGTTTACTGTATGTCTGATGAGAAATTGTTTGTATTTATCTTGCTGGCAATTTCAAGATGCAAATTTCTTGACTGTTTGAATTCACCAGTTCCTGATAGCCGATATTCACAGTATTTACAAGACACCAAATGGGGCGGTGAGGGTGGTGCTGGGCACGAACAGCGTGGCGATAAAAGTGGAGTGAAAAGAAAAACAACTTCCGATATTCGCCGTTGTTTTTTTTTTGTTGCAAAGAGCAAAGTGCCGAGTGAAAAGAAATAGTAAAAGCATTGATTGCAATAGTACAAAGTTATCTTGGATTTTGCAAAAATTCCTTTGCTTTCTTCTTTTTCCGCCTCTTTTGGGGGTGGCACGCATACATACAAACAGGGGGTATATACGTGTATGTATTGTGTATACGCAAGGTAATTGTGCACAGTCACAATGGACGAGGGGAATGGGGCGGGGCGGGGCGGTGTATACTAAGAACGATTCACAATTGCACGTGCACTTGACGCGACTTCCGGATAACTGTTCTCTCTTGGATTTTACCGAATTGCTGCCTTTGCCTTTCTGGTTGCGTTTTTTGCCGCACTTCGGAGCGGTGCACTAACGATGGAACAGCGCGGTCGACGATTTTTAATTTTTTTAATTACACTCCACTCCTAGAGGTGGAGAAACGTCGATAGAAACAGCAAGAGATGGCAGGGATATCGATATAACACATCGATGCTTCATTCCCGATTAGCCTGCACTCAAACCATACATGGCCATCTATCCATGACTTAAACCGAAGGCTAAGGACATCAAAAACCAGAAACTCAGAAGAAAAAGAGAGAGAGAGAAAGAGCCAAAATTCCGTTAGATCCTCGACGATTCCTTTTACTGTTTCTTTCTCTCAATCGGCCACCATTTGCCATTTTCTCGCTGCGCTTTTTTCCCGCCGGACGCGTCTTATTTTAAAGCGTGTTGTTCTTCAATTTTTGGCCAATTAAACATTGAAAAAAATAAAATAAATTAATAAAAACGAGCTAGTCATGGCGGAAACGTAATAATATAATTCAACAGTTTGCAATTAGCAAAAAATATCGGTTCTCTATTTCACATGTGTGTGACCCGCGAAAATTTAACTTTATTCATTCCACGATATTATTAAATTACAAAGTTGGTACCTTACTTAAAAACTAGTCATAATCGGTCAATAATCGTTTCATCTTTAGATGTTTTGCAAGCTGTGAAATAAATTGCCAATAAAATATTAATGATGTATGTATAACCATGCTCGCAACAACACATTTACACAGTTGTCGCGCGTTTGTAAAGTGAATACGCCGTGTTTTCCATTTCATCGTATGAAACTGAATTCGCCGTTAGTTTAATTAGGAAGAAGAGAGTGCAATGTCGCTTTTGATTGCGGCGAATTAGCTTATGCGTCAAATTTTAAATAAATGATAAAAATTAAGTGAAGCTTTTTTTATATTTTTTTTCTTGTTAATCATATCTGATATTTTTTATTTGTTTTTTATTTTGAAGTGATAGAAGAGTTTAACAAAATATTGAAAAGTGAAACTAAACAAATTATTTTTATTCCTTCAAAATAAAGGAAATCGTTCAATATTAATTCGTTGGTGGTAAGTGACATCAGTGAAATGTTTATTCATTTTTATGTGTTAAGTCATTAGAGAAATAGTTCAGCGAATTCTTTTTTCAAAAATTGGAAAAAAAGTGGAAACCCTACTTTCCTAACAAACACAGGCTACTATAGAAACTTTGGTAAGTGTTAATGTAAGTTTTTGAAAAAACGAGCACATTGATAATAAGTATAACTAAGTAAACTATTATTTTGATTAGATTTATATTAATAAAAGGAGAAAAATAAAGTTTTCAAGAGTAAGTTTTTTTTAAGTATTCAATTTACTTAAAAAGTATATCCCCTTTATTAAAGAGTTAAATTTTCTTATTTAAAAAATATCTAAAATATACATTTCTTTTAAATTTTGTATCTTTGGGCGTGCCAAAGAATAAAATGATGCCATTTGAAATATATAGAAACATCGAAGAAAGAAAATTGAAAGTTTGCTTTTTGTAAAAACCATTTATAGCCATTAAAGAGCACAACGATACTTATTTTCTTTAAATAATAGTAACGAATAAGAAATTTAAAAATAAAAATTTTAAACAGATATATTAAACAGTTATTCCACTTGGAAATTATTTTCGATGACGTCCATGATGTTGATGCCGCTTTTGCCCAGGTTGACAGATTCCAAGACGGATCCTTGCTCGTTTTGCATGTAGGTCAAAAATTGGATAATTACATAAAACAGGTTGTTCGAGTCGTATAGGCAATCTTGCAGTTTGAATTTGCTGATAAGGTTGAACTTGGGATTGGGCTGTTGACTGTCGGTGGCCAAGATAGCGCAGTTTGCCTTGTTTTTCACACAGGACACGATGTCCTTGTCGGGTTTCTCATCCCGAATAATCACATATCGAGAGAAGAAAGGGCGCTGTCCAGCGCCTTGCGGCAATGGCATCAACTGGCTGTCCAAATAAACGCAAAATAAATGGAAAACTATGGCTGCATCTGTGGGCAGGTTTCCCTGCCACTCCTGACCATAGCTTGCCCTGCCCGAATTCCAGCGATAGTCTTCTATATAGGTGCCCTTCGATAGCTCCTTGATGCGCTGCACCAGGTACTCCTGATTACTGAAGCCGTCCAAAAAGGCCAACAGCATGGGGAACATGGGAACATGGGATTTCACAAACTCCTGGTTCTCGGCTATTAAACGCAGCCTCTTCTGACTCATTGCCCCTATTTTAAGGTCGTTTAGGCCACACTGTTGGAACACCTCATCTACATATTCGATCTCGTTGACCAAACGCTGCAGAATAGTAGTGGAAATCCAAAATCTCAGGTTGGCCACACACTGCAATAGTTTGTTTGGGGCGATAGGCTCTGCGAATTCCGAATCGCAACCACCAAAATTCTTTTCTGGTAGTGGAGTAAAATCGTAGGTGGTGTTTTTTTTAGACGTCGCATATTTTCTGTAGTTCCAAAGTAATTGGCTCTGGATATATAGCTTTTCCGAGTCGTCCGACATGTTGCGTTCCCGCTTTGCCCGTCTTATTAAAGCAGGTAATTTTCGGATATCGGTTATAAAATCTTCCCGGCAAACCTCCTCATACGGTGACTTGCAGGTGTTCTTTCGCCAATCCTTCTTTAACGACAATAAACAATCGTTCTTTTTCCGCCTACAGGAGTTGATGAAGGAGGAATGCCACTGGACAATGGGCATGTCGTCATTTATATCATTACACATTTTGTAACACTTAGCTTTCATCACCGGTCGAACAAAAACTGTTCCAAAACTGTTCTCTAAAATAAAAGAAATATGTTTAGATTTAAAGGATAAGTGGCTACACTCCCAAGAAAAACAAACCATTCTTGCCATCCAGCAGGCACTTTTGGTTTTCCGTCCCAACCACTTGGTAACCGCCACATATTAGCCACAAATATTTGCCGAAACAGGCAAGTGCATTCAGAGCAATAATGATGCAAATGATGCACTCCGCTTGGAACCTCCAGTATGTCCTGTTGCATGAGTAATGCAGCTGCCAAATGTCCAAGAGGAGAATCGACAGAATCACTAAGTAAAAGAAACATATTTTAAAATTGGTTTTGGCTTGAGCACCACGAAGGCGCAAATCGAGACTGCGCTGAACTACAGCATTTTTTCTGAGCGGCAAGTAGTTGCTCCTGGTGCAATTCATTATTTGCCAGAAAAAAAATATAAATACTCAAAATAATATTACGTATATATTTTGTTTTGATTAGATGACAAAATTTGCCTGGTGAAATGTGTATAATCGAACTTCGAATCAAATTATGGACTTATTAAAATAGAGAAAGTAGAGATTAAAACTAAATTATTTCAAGTTTTTTTTTAGTTTTGAGAAAAGCAGATGTAATTAAGCTGGTCTATAATAACAGTGTACAGCTTAAACAAATATATGTTGTTGGGCAATAAATTTGTTCAAACGAAAATGATGTGCTCTTAAATTTCTTTAAGGTTTTCAAAAAATTACTCATACGACTCGTATGCCAGTTACAAGCAAGTTACACATCGAAGCGGACATTTCAACGCATATTTTCCAACAATGGTTTACTGTTATGCCTTCAATGAATATTTTGCCTTACATCAGTATAGAAAAAAAGAAAAAGATATACAAAATTTTGATAAATGTTGTCTTGCCAAAGTAATGGGATTATTATTAATAATATTAAATAAAATGTTTGGTTTTAAATATTTAACACCAAGCTTTTTAAGTTTACGCTAACATTTGGTTTATGTACTGGCTAACAAAAAAAGCATTAAACTAGCGATGTAATGTTAGCGATTAATGTTAGACAAAAAGTGGATAAAAGCCGAATAATATTTAAAACTGTTTATATCAAAATGTTGAAATTTTTATAAAAATTAAATAAACATGTAGAGGATATCAAAGTATAATTCAATTTATTTAAGACTTGGTTACTACTTGAAAAGCCAGAAAAAAAATGGTCAATATGGCATCACTGATCACGATCACTGGGGTTTTCGTTAGTCGCATATTAACCGGCTGAGGAAACAGGTGCTCAAAAAAAAAGCTACATCAAGATCGGTAAATGCAATGTGATTTACCCTAACAATCAATCCGGAATTACAATTTAATACATTTTCACTAAAGACATTCGACGCATTTTGAGTTAAAAACAAAATAAAACCTTTACCTTTTAACTGAGCTAGTTTCTCTCGTGTGCGTGAGTGATAAGATTAGAGGAATGGGCAAATGTTTCGTTATGTGATAACAGGCAATTGGAACTTGGTAGTGTTGACCATAAAAAAATTAAGTGTAAATAAAAGAAGCTAAACTTGGAGAATTACTCATTTTGAAAAGCAGCGATTTAGTGCAAGCTCCACATGCGCAATTCTATGTGTTTGACAAATGACAGTAATCATCGGTGCCCGTAAACAAATTATGATATAGAAAGGTACATATATACATATGAGCAGAGGAGATATGCTCATATGAGCAGCTTCCGGCTTTGGCACCGTTTAAACTGAAATGTCCAGTGGAAAATTATCTAAATTGGACTGCGAGTGCTACTGTATCTGTGTCTGATATTGTGATTGTTATGGTTGGTGATGTTATAATTTTGTACTTTTTATAGGCGTAAACTCTTGCTGAACCGCTCTACATGTAAAAACTATTCAAAACCTAAAACTTATATCACATTTTAATAATGTATTGGTCTTTTCAAATTAAATCATAGCATTTTTAATATTTTTAATAAACTCATTTCTTTTATTAGAAATAGTAAGATATACATATTGCAATGCAATAAAGTGTTGAAATTACATATAGGAAAATAAAATAAAAATCGGAAACAATTGGGCTTTTGTTTTGTGACTGCAATTTATTCGATAAACCAAAAGTAAACCAAGATATGGAGAGTGAAAAAGTGAGCGGAACTTTAAAATATATATTATAGATAATCGCTCTAAAAGGAAAACAGCTTTGCAAACGCTTTAATCGCTTAAACGGTGGCCTTTAGAATTGGTAATATGAAATCCAAAAGCCATGAACGTGATCTACATGAAAATCTGGATCAGGGAACTTGTGAATAGCGTTAAAAAAAGCAGTAGAGAACGCAAATAGTCACTTGTTTTGTTTGTACTAGTGGCCATTGTCACTTGTTATCCGCTTGGGTCATTGGCATTAAAATAGTAGTCAGAGTTGAACAAAAAAACATAAAAAATAGTGTGCTGCACAGGTAATTCCCCCCGCTACGACCAAATTGACGTCACACAGGTAAAATCCATTGCAATGAACTCATTTCATTCCGTTTTAGTTTTGGTTTTAATTCGGTTTTCTTTTGTTGGTCATTAATTGGCAGACATGCAACTATTGCACCATAGCCATTGTATATATATCCGGCATAATGCTTTTATATTTCTTGAGTGTTTGAAGTGGTCAACGGGCTGCTTGAGGAAATATTAATAATGCATTTCTAATAACTAGTGAGCAGCGAATAGTGAGTGTGGAAAAAGTGATTGAACAACTTGCTGATTGAATACTTTGCTTGGGTGAAATCTTTAATTTTCCAACTAGGTTATCAGTGGCAACATTCAGGTTTTACCTAATAATTATTTTTTGATTAGATTTAAAATGCTTGACCATACATGAAAAAATATCTACCTTTTCACTGAAAAAAATTCACACATAATGTTTTTTTTAAATATTTTACTTTACAACATATACCGTTACTCATTAAAGAACATAATGGTTTATTAAGAACAAATATGCCAACAAATATGCCTTTAATATGCCAACTAGGTTATCCGTGGCAACATTATGGGTTAATTTTTGATAAGATTTAAAATGGAAGAAATTTCCACTGTTTCACTGAAAAATAGTTATCACATATTATTTCTGAAATATTATATCTTATAGCAGATAAAGTTACTCATTGAAGTATTTAATGGTTTATTTACAATGTAGAGAATTAATAGACGACTTTAAGACTTTAGTCTTTAATAGGAAAAAATTGAGAGTGTTTTACATTTTTTAAAATTTATTTATATAAATTTCTCTTTCTACATAACTGTTGCTTCAAATCTGAGTTGCCTGTGAAATATTTTACCCCACAACAAATAAAGTTAATTACTTAAGCAATTTCGTTAGGTTTTAATTTATTATTTAAGTTTCCTACTATACATTTTTTCTCAGTGCATGACTGTTGCTTCTAATATCAGTTGGCTGTGCTTAGACAGCGACACTGCGTGAGAGAAAAAATAGTTATCTGAGCGCTGCTTTTGTTTAGCCCATTTGTTTTGCCTGTGCTCTTTTCACTTGTGTGCGAGCGAGAGGAGTGGGGCAGAGTGAGCGAGAGGGAGAGGAACTACCTGGAGTTACCTACAACTTGCGACACCTTTTGACGTCGATCGCGGGTTCAGTAGCAATCGGTAGCCGGCGCCAGCAACAACAAACCCAAACACAGAACAATTAGTCGACCGAAATTCAGTGGAATATATTTATGCACATATATGTTTAAAAAGCGCACCGCACACAAAGTGAACCGTGTAAAATCGAGAGATTACGGTAAAGATATGGTAATGCAACGGTGGATGTGAACTGTAATACACTGCATAATGTATCCCCGAGATACGTTTAATGAGAGCATTACTCAACCTCATATTTTTTGCGCCCTTTTTTAGTTGTTTTGCGGTGATTGTGTTTAACGGTGGATTTTCGTTTGCACCTTGGCCAAATACCAAGTGATTCGGCCTAAAGATATAGAACCACTAAAAGATGGCCTCCAACAACAGCAGCACCACCGATCTGGACGGTCAGGTCAATGTGGAGGATTTGCCCATAACGTTCAAGGTGAGTGTCCACATTGCGAAATGCGTATTTAAATGCTGTGAAATGAGTGGCGCAAGTTCAGGTTCCAATGCTCATAAACCTCTTATATGATCAAAAATACAGTGAGAGTAAATTGGTTGAGAAATATAAATAGAAAACACGTTGTAGTTTTTTTATTTTAATGCTGACTTGTACAAAACTAGCTAAGCAAATTTGAACTTAAATAAATTCAAATGACATTTTCAAAACAAGTTAACATTTTCAAAAATTTTACTCGCAAATGCTTTATTAATTCTTAATCTTCGAACATCTGTCAGCATCAAAAATTCGAAGTCTTCATAAATATGTTATGTGTTTTCTATGACGTAAAAATTATAAGGCCTTTTTTATTTTTTAGTTTTTCTTTTTAAGGGCGTTCAAATGCTTAAGAAAAAAACTTTGTACATTTAAAGTTAAACTTTGACTTTATGTTTTTTATGGTTTAATTTTTAAAAATATGAAACCGAACAAAAGCACACATATGAGCTGGCCTACCACCCGCAAACGAGACATGGCCAAAAAAAAAGCCAGACACGCACGCGTTACGCCCTGCTGAACTTCAGTTGGGGGCGGTCGGGGGAGAGAGGGGTGTGGCGGTGGCACCACATGAGCAGCAGCAACAACAACTTTTTGGCTTGGCTGTGGACATCCGGTCGCAGGTCGGATGCAAATGAAGCGACTCTAACGGCAACGCATGCGCAGCGGAAGCCAAAGCCACCGATGAATAATGCCACACTATCCATGAAAACATCACTTTTTACTCACGTAGAATAGGAAACCTATACTTTTAAGTTTCAAAGAACGCTTGTTAAAATAAAAATTACTTTAAACTACTCCCACCACAGTTAATTTCATAGCTAGAATTTTATAAATCAAATTAAACGATATTATTTTCTCCGTACAGGTAAAATACATTGGTTCTGAGGTGGCTCGCGGATTGTGGGGCATTAAGTATACTCGAAGACCCGTTGACCTAATGGTGGGCGTGGCCAAGAACTTGCCGCCCAACAAGGTGCTGCCCAACTGCGACCTGAAAGTGTCCACCGCGGGCGTGCATCTGGAGATTATTGCGCCCAAGGCGAGCATCAATCACTGGAGCTATCCGATCGACACCATTTCGTATGGGGTTCAGGATTTGGTCTACACAAGGGTATTTGCCATGATCGTGGTGAAGGACGAGTCCAGTCCGCATCCCTTCGAGGTGCATGCCTTCGTCTGCGACAGTCGGGCGATGGCGCGCAAGTTGACCTTTGCCCTGGCCGCCGCCTTCCAGGATTACTCGCGACGGGTCAAGGAGGCGTCCGGCGAAGAGGATGGTAATGAGGGCACGCCCAGCGACACCATCACGCCCACGCGCCAAAAGTTCGCCATCGATCTGCGAACGCCGGAGGAAATCCAGGCCGGCGAACAGGAACAGGAAACTGAGGCGTAGTCGGGGGATTCACTGTACTGTACTTATGCCAATGTGATGTCTTTAGTTACTTAACGTCCAGTGTTCACTGTATTTGTAAATTGTAGTTCTCTCACCCGGTAGTTGCCTCATACAGCTAATTACCCAAAGCCTAAGTGTTAATACGATTTGTAAACGATTTTCTATAATAAACTACGAATATTGTATATTTGTGTTTTGATTGCAATTTGGTTTTAGATTCAGT
This sequence comes from Drosophila elegans, assembly GCF_018152505.1. Taxonomy (NCBI): domain Eukaryota; kingdom Metazoa; phylum Arthropoda; class Insecta; order Diptera; family Drosophilidae; genus Drosophila; species Drosophila elegans. Next base: position 1,983,501 of record NW_024545578.1, read on the forward strand.
TATAAGAATGATTATTTATTAACCTTTGTTTAAGGGTATTATTTCTTATTGTTAGGTGAGCACTAATTAAAGGTTCGTCTTTCAAGTCATTTGTTTATTTAATTATTAGAGGCTTTAAATAGTCGCTTTTGCAACATATAATTTCGATATATGCAACAAATAGGGATAATATTGATAGTTAAGATTGAAACTATAAGCTTTCAAAGTACAAAAAGATAAAAAAAAGGGAAATAAATTAATATATTTCAAAAATTTTGCCCTAACTTTTTGTTTAATGAAATATTTAAATTTCTCAAGTCAACTTTTTTGTTTTAATAAACTCCCTCAACTGTTAATTATTTTAGTCAAGTTTTTATGTTTATGTAATTTTGATCTTATGTTGCTTTTAAGCTGACCATCTCTATCGTTCAGAGATTGAATGCGAATTGGCAAGACACAGGACACTCAAACCTCTGCACGATGGAGTTGAAAAGCTGGCCGACAAATACCTTCCACAATAATTTTACCCACCTAAGTCAAACAAATTTAACGATTTGATTTTTTAATATTTTTTATTTTAAAATTTTTTGCAATTTTTTTTGTTTGTGTAATTTGTTTCTTTAACTCGTTGGAACAACAATTTCTAAACTTAAATTTCAACTCTCGTGCACGTTTTTCCTTTAAGAAATGGCCATAAAACTAGGAAATCAAAAAATTATTAAATTAAACTTGCCTAGGTGCAAATGAGTGGGATAGCGTTTTGGGGGGAACTAGGAGGTGAACGGGGTTCCGGTTCGGGCTAAGTGGGAGGAGTCTGATCCTCGCCAGGATTGCTATCGATCCCTCTGTATCATTCTCTCACTTGTTCTCTTTAACTGGCATCGGCACGGAATAGAAAACGACGCTTGCGAGCATCCATTTTGGGTTCCCGGACTTCTGATTGGGATTCAGTTTCCGGCTGAGCTTCCGTTTCCACCTTGCTCACCGTTACCGGCAGCGTTTGCACCTTGGACATGGCGGGTTCAGCGGCGGCGATGCGCTTGTAGATCGGCAGAATGAGCTCCTCCCTCTCCTCCTCTGGCTGGGATTCCTGCTCCGCCTGCTCCGTTTGCTCCGTGTTACTCTGAACCAGAGTCATGGGCTCGGATGCTCCTGGCGTAAGGATCAGCTCCATGGGAGCCATCTGATCCTTCTTGGGCGTCTGATCCAGGCGTTCTTTGACCAGCTCCACAATGTCATCGATGCTGATCGAGGGCATGTAGGAAGCGGTGACTAGACTCTCTTGCTGGTCATCATTTAGTTGAGTTTCTTCTGGTTTGGCCACCAGCTCATCTTGGGATTCTTGAACAAACTCCTTCATTTCTTCAGGTGAAGTTTCCTTGATTTCCTCAGAAGTTTCTTTTAGTATCTCCACAGGTATATCCTGAATATTTTCGCTAGGTATTTCCTTGTCTTCCTCAGGAGCTGAATCCTTGATTTCTTCAGGAGCACTTTCCTTGATTTCCTCGGCAGCAGTTTCCTGAGGATCATTTTCCTTGGCAACCTCTAAGCCCTCAGAGATTGCGGAAACAGGCTGAACTTCCATGGGAATCACCTTCACCGGGATCTGATAGTCCATGGGCATATGCTGCACCTGCATAATATTTATAATAGGAGAATCCTGCATCATCTGCGGCTTCTGAGACTTCTGATCCTCCGTTTCCTCCAGCAGTTGCTCCTCAACTGAGGCATTTTTGTCCACAATTTCGGGCTCTGGCAACTTGGCCTCCTCAATGGACACATCCGCATTATCCACTGCCATGTAAGTCTCTGGTTTCTCTTCGTTCTTTTTGAGTGTATTAAGAAAGTCGGTAATCAGTTGTTCGGCCTCGGCGGCCATCACAGGATCTACTGGCTTGAAACCGCCCAGGGATTCCTGTGCCTCTCCATCATGGTTATTATCTAGGATTTCCTCCACCAGTGGACTATGTTGCTCCATTTCGGGAGTGGCTGGCATACTTTCGGGTGCATCTGCTGGCTTGGCTGCTTCTAAAGTTTCAAGACTCAGGGATTCTTCATGGGAATTGCTTGTTTCCATAATAGTTGGTTCTGATTTTATTTGATCGGACATAACCTCATGGATTTCCTCTACCTTGGCTGGAACTTCGGGATCATCTTCGGCTTTAATTTCCTCTTTTAGTTTGATCTCTTCCACTGGTTTGATTTCTTCTTCTAGTTTGATTTCTTGCTCTGGTTTGATTTCTTCCTCTGGTTTGATTTCTTCTTCCAGTTTAGTTTCTACTTCTGGTTTGATCTCATCCTCTGGTTTGATCTCTTCATCTGTCTTGATTTCTCCTTCGGGCTTGATATCTTCCACTGGCTTGGTATCTTCTTCTGGCTTAACCTCTTCAGTTATCTTAGTTTCTTCCTGCTCGCTTTCCTGAGGCTTTGATTCATCCAAACTTTCCACAATAACAGCTGGAATCTCTTCAAAAGCTTCTATGGGCTTCATATCCTCGATCTTGCTATCAATCTGGACCTTTGTGGGGGCCATTTCTTCAACTACAGCCTCCGGCTGAACAAAAGTAACAGCTGGCTCGGAAGCCTGAACCTCTGGCTCATGGATTTCCACAGGAATCACTTCGGGCTCGGCAAACAGAGTTTGCAGTTTGAGTGTGGGTTGGGGCTCGCTGAGTTGGACCACAGCTTCGGTCACTGCCGGTTCACTTTCCACCACTTCCTCCACCGGTTTTATGGTAGTTGGCTTGTTGAATATCGCTGGACGTTTGCGAAGGCCATTGAAGAGTTCATTACGCATGGGTGGAGCAGCAATGGCTGGTTTAAACGCCTGGGGTCTCTCCTTGTTTGGTCGAATGGTAAAACGCTGTGGCTTAATGGGCTTGGACTCCACTTCTGCAAAAGCTACTTGTTCCGGAGCAGCCTCCATTTCAGGAGCAGCTGTTACTGGTACGGGAACCTTTCTTTGGGGTTGAGGCTTCCTGCGGTTTGGTTTGGGTTTCTGCACCTTGACTGGCTTCACGGGCTTGGCGGTCTGAACCTCAGGTTCCTCAGCCGGAACCTCTGGCTCCGCCTCAGGTTCTGGCTTGGATTCGGACTCCACCTCTTCCTTTTCAGGCTGCTCACTCTCCATAGGAGTGGGCTTGCTCTCCTCCTCCACAGGAGCACCAAAGTTGCCATTCAGTTCGTAGTACCTAGAGCTATCTGAGCACTCGATGGTCATGTCCTCGCGACGCATGCATGTGAAAGATTCCTGAAAGGAAGTGTTTCAATTAATTAACAAATAGCTAATGTTATCAATTCGTGGACACCCACCTGACTGAAGATGGTCTCCTCGGGGCAGATGAAACTCCAGCGGAAGGTGTTTTCCCGGCCATCGGCATAGGTAACCGGCAGGCAAACATGGAAGATCTGGCAATCGTTCTCCACATCCGCGTAGTAACCATACGTCTTGTTGGCACACGAGAAGTTATCCGTGATGTCCGACCGAATGGAGGTGGCATTGCTGGGTAGGGTGAGGGTTCCCAGGGAAGAAGCCTCCGCCGGAGCTGATTCAGCCTCCGTTTCGGTCTGCTCCGGCATTTCCACCTCAGCAGGCACAGGGTCCTCACGAGTCACAGTGGCTTTTCTTTTCTGTGGAATAGAGAAGGAATAATAAAAGCTTATATGTTTGGGGTAAATTTTACCGCTATAGAAAGAGTTTAGCTTATCTACTCATCTCTGAGATTTTTAGATTGTTTCAATTATAAAAACTTTATTTCCTTTTTTAAAATGCTGATATATTGTATCAAAAACTTTAGAATCTGATAATGTTAAGTTATCATCATTAAAAATTTAATTATTTGTTATATTATTCAAAAAATAAAGAACAAAAAAAACCAAAAGATAATATACATATTATGGAAATTATAAAAGATAATAGATATTCAAACAATTTTGATAAGATGTCTTAGGAATCTGGATTCTCTGAAAACTCTACGAAAAGGTGTCCTAACAATACATCGTATTCCAACTTTATTTTCTGTGTATGATTAGCCAGCTGTACGATCCATTCAGCTAACGAGGTACGTGATTAGCATGGATAATCCCATAAATTCAGCACGTGACTCTGCGATCGGCTAGGCACCCGAAAAATTTCACTTGTGTTCTAGTTTTTGTCTACGCGCTGGCAAGTGAAAATTATATCGAATCGAATTGAATCGAATCGAAATGGAGACCCTAAACCCAACCCACTGTGCACTTCGCACCTGTTGCCGCCCTTTTATGGACCGCACTGCAATTGAAGTCACTTTCGAATGGAACACCGAAATATTATCACATAATATTTTAGCCATATGGATTTGTTATTAATTTATTATTTTGGCCGCTGCATTTCAATGAGTTTGGGGCGAAAACTTTCAGTCGTCAGAGACCTTTCCCGAAAAGGTCCCCCCCAGTAATGAGTAATGCAAATCGAACACTCTGGTATTGGCCATTCTTGGAAGCCATTTTCAGTGATTTCGCTGGCGAATTCTTGCCGGCTTCTACCTGTCATTAAGCCACCTGCAAGAGTGCCTATAAATACCTTAGACCAAGTCTTTCAGTCTTGGCCGTTAAAAAAGGCTAAACGCTTGGCATACCAAATAAGCCAGGCCAAAGATGTAGGAGAGAGGCATATTCAAATATGCAAATCTCAACAGTGAGTCCAGGCCGTGTCCCATTAAAATTTCAAGCGTATGGCTCGGCGGGCTGGCAAACATTTCATTAACAGTTCTCCATTTCCGTTAAGGCGAACGGAAGTGGACTTTGGTGGTCAAGCTGTCTGCTGGATATATCCGATTACTCACCTGGTGGCTACTTAGTGGTCCTGCACTGCAGGTTGCCATCAGTACGAGCAGCAAGCACACGGTTGTCCACATTTTCACAAACAGTTTAGATTAGCTATGGTCACTATATATATCACTGGGCACTATAAACATTCGATAATCCAGGGACTTTTTCTTTTTGGTTTGATTTTTACGAAGTTAGTGTGGGTTCTGTTTAATCCAATTCGATATCCAGGCTTATTTATGGGGTTCAAGTAAAACCAAAGCTTGCACTCGCACTGCGGACTCTTTGCACACCTGTGAGGCACCGTTGGCTGGAAAATACTAACTGCGACCGTCCACCGCGACGCCCAATTTATATATTCTTCGCGTTGATTTATTAAGAATGCAAAAAGGCAGAGAAACCAAAGAGTCACGCACACACAGAGAAAAGAAGACCGAAGAAAGGTGGGTACTTACTGTGGTACAGTAACAACTCAATTACAATCACACACACAATTACCAAGTGGAACCCTCTTCTTCTCTGCCGACGTGACATTGCGTATACGCACTGTGTGTTGGTGTGGGTGTCGGTAAGTCTGGCGCGCTTGCGCTTAAAGTGTGCCGATGTATGTGGAATCCAAGTTGTGTGGAACTAGAGTTGAAGAGTTAGCTGACAACGAAAAAGAGCTGTGGAAAAGAGGATGGTCATGACCATGATCTTCTAAAGATTTGATACAGTATAAGTGCGAGATTTAAAAATATTAAATTCCATAATATTACCTGCCAGGGCACAAATACTTCTGGCATATTTTGGCTTTAAAAGTAGTAAAACATAAACATCTATCTTACCGTGATTCCTCCTAGACAAATAAAAATGGTCCCCATTAATCTTAGTAAGAAACATTTTAATAAACATATAATATTTAATCCATTGTTAATTAGATGGTGGTAGATGGTGGGAAATCGGTTTATTTTTAATAAGATCAATGCTTAAATCTTCTTCTAAAAGTGGTCTTGCTTAGTCCGAAATTTCTTGTGAACACAATTTATAGCGCAAGAAAATACTTTTTCCCAGAATTTCAGAAGGAACTCATTATTATTATAACGAATAATATTCATTCTGCTGGAATCCAAAATACATCTTTTTGAAGTGATTGCCCTTAAAATTAAAAGTAAATACCTTATTAAACCCCATACCTACATTGAAATTCAAGATTCCTCCAGTTCCGGCTGCCAAGATTTCTCAGAGAACCCACTTAGTTCGGTGACAAAGTCTTATTACCAAGAAATTGTTTGCCCATTAGGAGGCAGATGGGTGACAAAGACACGAGACCACAGAGCAGATTACACTCGAAAGATTGCCCCGCCAACGACGTGAGATTGCAATTTTATGGTATATGTTGGTAGATGGTATAGCATGATTCTTCTAGAGATGGGCAAACAACAATTCGATGGTTCATTGGCTTGGCCCTGGGCACTCTGCGTGGAAGGATTATGCAACAAACGAAATATCATCATGCAGTGACTTTCACACACCCAAAAAAAAAAATCATAAAAAAAATGAAGAGACTGAAAAATAAAAATAAATCCCATCCGAAACTCCCAAAATAAGCGAAGCCTATTAAGGCGCATTAGCAATTTAGAATGGTGTGCTACCATTTCGCATGCGAACGAGCCGCCATCGAAGTCCACGTATTTTTTGTGGTGCCGTATTACGCGACAATTATGAATTTCTAATTTCATGTTTAGTGTTTAGTGCCCGCCCTTCCACTTCTCTATCCCTCTGGTTCTATCAAAATCACGTACACCACATCGCAGCTCAAAAAAGCGAAAGCCCCAGAGGCCAATGGCATCGGAAATAGCTATACAGAAATATAAATAATTATGATATTTCTTTTTAATTATGTATTAACTACCAGTGGCGCTAGTTAGTTTTCATGGCTGTACTTACTCATAAATGTTGAAGGCGGCTGATCACAGGTACTTTTTTTGGACTATCTGATGTTGTTCATCTTGTAAGCTCCTGGCATAATAATGAACCTAGGTGAACACATGGGCTCTGAAAGATCTTGTTGCCAAGGTTAAATATTAAATTGTTGTTAAATTTGTATTTACATTTGTACTGATAATGTACTTAACTATTTTGTCTGCATTTTTGTAAAAGTATTTTAGAAATCTTATACAAAAATTACTATTTTTATGGAAATGCGTTTGGGAAGTGTTCCTTTTAGCGACGTTTTAATAAATGATTTATAAACAAAATATTAAGAACGTTTTAACATTTAAAGATTTATTTGTTTTATCAGAGTGCTTTAAGCTCTCTATTTTAATATTACTATCTGGAAAAGAGACTTAAACATGGATGTAAGAGAAGGTCATTTAAAATCTACTTTAAAATCAACAAAATTATTCGAACCAAGAATAATAAATCAAATTTTGTATTTTTTTGTATTCTGAAATGCAGAAAATTTATTTTAAGAACGATTAAATAAATAAATTCTCCTGATAAAAATCTTTATGACTTAATGACTCCTTTTAATCAAGCTCATAAAGCACATGCCTTCATGCACTTTATTGCACTTGGCAACAAAGTAACTTAGAATGCTTTTTGCATGCTATGTTTGCCAGTAAAGAAAGACATAAAGGGCCCAAGCCCAGAGCGAATCGTGCAAAGATAAGCCAGTTGACAACAAGTAGACGTGTTGAGGTTGAGGCAGAAATTCTACGTTCAAGCAAAAATCAGAATCATGACTGGAATTATGATAAATAAATTTATTAATAGACAGGAGGAAAAAAGTTGGGTATTATTTAAAAAAATGCAGCAGCAAAAACAGACTTTGACTTTTTCTTTTGGACTTTTGGAGTTTTCAGCCTCGATTATAATGCAGCGAAAAAACACTTAAACACTTTCTAAAATGCAAATTGCACTGCAATGGAAAATCATGAGTGCTTTTCAATTTCAAAAACTGAAATTAAACATGTGGGCGTTGGAATTAAATTGGAAATGGAATTGGCCCTTCATTTTCTGCCACTGATCACTGAGTCGCGTGCACGCTGCGTATACGTGATGGGCAACGGGCGATGCAGGGCCACTTTCTAGCAGCAGTTAAATTAATTAAGCTCCCATCAAATGCCCGAGTTGACAGTTCACCTGACAGCGGCACGTCGTCGCCTGTCACTTAGTAGAGCATTCCGTGGAACGCGCTTAGAAATTATCCAAAAAACTATTTGCCAAATCTCCTGACCCACGCACACTTCCTTTTTTTTGACCAAAATCCATTGATACTATTTATGATTTTTTGCAAACACTGCACGTTACCCTCACCGTTATTCCATACGAACCCAAAACCCAATCCCCATTGAGCAAACACTCGCGCATCGAGAATTTCAATTGATTGTTTTAGCGACTTTTGTTTTTTGGCAACATATCGAGAACAGATCGTATCTGCATGATATACGGCCTGGGGCCACACCCACCAGATATCCAGATTGACACCAACGCCCACTTTAAAGATAACACAAAGTCCAATATGCACTGTGAGAAATAATAAAGAGTTTGTTGCCTCTGTAAAGTATTAAGTTGGGATTTTGCAGAGCATCAGAAAATTTAATAAATTACAAAAAATCAAACAATTATACCCATAACAATTATGTTTTTTAATAAAAATTTCAAGAGTATGTCAAGGTTTAATAAAATTTTCAAGGCAAGCTTATGTTATGTATAATATAATTAAAAAATTATAGTAATTTTTAAGATGTGAAATATAATATATATATTTAAAAATATTTTATAAAATAAATAAATATATCCAAAGAATATCTTATGGATAATGGCTAAGTCCAAGGAGACAATTGAAAAACGATAATTCAAAAACAATGTAGAATTAATCCGGCTTTCTTTCTGTGCAGAAGCGTAGTTTAGAAAGTGCTGAAAACTAAACTATTTCTGTTTCTCTTATGATAAATTATGTTGCACACGTTTGCAGACACCTTCGGTTCCAGTTCGAATCCAATCCAATCCAATCCCCTTGGAACTTGGACTTGCTCCCACGCATTGGGCCAAGTCAATTGAATTTAATGGCCAATTTCATTGATTTTAATTTTGCTAATGATAAGCATTTCTTTGCACGAAATTCCCACTTGATAACAAGCGTGTTGCGGCATGTCAATTTGCTTTTCCTCATGCTGCATTTTAATGGCCTTTAGTTTTCTTTCGATTAATTTAAACAAGGTCAATATCAAAATGTAGCGTGTAAACGTGTCAGAATGCGTGTGAAGGTGATTACGATTAATTTGACTTTCTTTTCGGCCTTCTGAACTTTGCTTTACCAAATTTATTCAAGTTAAGTTGTCGTCCCAGACATTTATTCAAAATTAATATCCTCAGTTACTCAGCCAGACAATGCAGTCAAATTTATTACCCATAAATTCGGCGCTCGACTTGTCAGACGTTTGTCAAACACAATTTCGAATGGCTTATTACAAACATTTTGCGAACATCATTTGGCATTCCAAACGCGATCTGCGCATGCGCAAATTGGCTGGGCCCACAGCGACACCCAAAAAAAAAAAAAATAAATTAATGGCCCCCTGAGACGCGGCTATTTTGGGCGCACGTCGCCCCTATTTGGTATTACAGAGCAGTCCCAAGAGGCATAGAATTGGGCCACGGAATTAGAATCAAATGCACGGACCAGCAGGTGAAACTTCTTTTGGAATTTCAGCGAGAATTGACCGCATTCTGATTGGGGGAACCCAGTTCAGGTGATCAGGAAATGACGGTGCAATTAAAATTTTTAACTAACTTAAAATTTTCCAAAGGTTTTTTAAAAAACAACTTCTTTTAATAAACAAATACGTAAAGGAAATCGATTTAGGAACTAATAATTTTAAATTGTCAGTAAAGATTTATTTAATATTTATGGAATAAATGTTTATAAATCAGCCAAAACATCTTTTATTTAAATTAGCCAGAAAACTATTGGGATCGATTTCTCAAGTTTTCAAAAGTATCTCTCCGTTGTGTGTCTCATTTCATCCAAGTTACAGATTTAAAATTCCATTATTTTGGCCGTCAACCAAATTTCCCGATCACCTCCAATAAAATGGCAACTTTAAAATTTGTTTTCTTTAATAAGGCATCATATAACATACGAATACAATAAATAATTTGCATAAATAACTTAAGTCTAGTTTGTTTCATTGCTGCGAATGTATCCGAAAACAGTTCTTCGATTTCTCATTAAAGGTACTTGTTAAATTTTAAAATTTAGTTTTATATATAAGGCATTGCACTATCGGGACTAAGGGTTAAACACTAAAATTGGTTTACTGGCATTTCTTTCTCATTGTGCTAAACTTAATTTTGCTCTAGGACCTTAGGGATTATTTAATAATCAGCATCGTAGTACGAAGTAAATCAAAATAAATACAATAAATAATGTCTCCATTGGAGGTCAGAGTTTGGAGTTCAGTGGGGGTGATATGGTGATGTGTGGTGAATGGTATCTAGTGCCACTGATTGTACTGGCTGCGATAGGCCAGATAGTGTGGATCCTGGCCTTGGGATTGCTGTTGGGGCTGCTGGCGCACTTGGTAGCTGTCCGTGGAGGAGTCCACCTCCTCGACCGAGGGATCCGTTTGCAGGGATCGCTTCCAGTAGCTTCCCTGCTCGCTCCAGTCATCCCCATGATCCTCGTAGTGGTGCTGATGGTGGGCATGTTCAACGTATACAACCTAGTTAGAAAATATGCAAAATGTGTGCCGTGAAGTGAGAAACACCAGAGGAAGTACCAAAGAGGCCCAAGAGTGTGAGTGGTTCTGTTTTTCTGTATTTTTTAATAAGTGGGTGTTTCTGAATTTTGTGTGTCTTTGTCTGTCATCTCTTTTCTTTATTCGCCCAAAAACTCGTACTTACACAGTGTGAAGGGAATGTCTTTGGAAACGAAACTCTAAGATCTGTTTTAGATTTTGGGTCTTAAAGTGTATACTGTTATTAGTGAACACATTGATTGGGTTTCTTTTTTTTCTGATTCTGTTTCTGTTTTATTTTTGTTTCTTATTAGAGTTGTACGTTCCGAAAACGTTTGTGAGCTGTCCAAAATTTACCAAATCTGAAACCAAAAAGGTCTGAATTTGTTAGCATACGGCACATTTTGGATTCGTTAGGTGGTTTGGAACTCTGGTGTTTTGAAGCTTGAAGAAGTTCTGGAGCTCTGTTCCCCAGAAAACAGTTAGAGTAGTTAGAGCGCTCGGGTGTTTTGGAAGGTAACAACGCATTTTACAATCTTTATATATACATCTTGTGTGGAAGAGTTAGAGATTCCAGAGGCAGGGTGATAGAGATTAGCAGAAGTACACAGAAATATAGGTGTTCAAAAGTCTCTTTTAGATTGAGGTAAGTCTAAATTTCTTTAAAAAATAAAAATTTTTAAGGAGCCGATCGTAATTTGTAATTTAATTTATGTAAAAATCTGAATTAAAATAAAATTCGACTGCATTTAATGACTTAAATTTTTTGTATATTTTTTTTTTAATAAAAGGGACTAGGTTTTAGTTATTATTAATGAAAATATACAATCTCTAAAAGTTACAGTGCAAATTAGACTTTAAAAAACACAAATAAATAAATATCTTAATTAAGAAAAATTTTGATAATAAAAATTACAATCCTTTTGAAAAAAAAAAAAAATATATAGATTCATCTTATCTCTATTTTTTTCTATGTACAATTAAATGTGAGAAGAGCGCTTTATTGGTTGAAAACAATAGGCGCCTATTAACAAACCTTGGCCAATAAAAAACTGTTGTGACTAGTGTATGGACATTCTTATCAGAACTGAAAGAGTGCAGAAAATCCATTAATGTCGGGAAGGAAAACCTTGGTCTAGCAACCTGAACAAAATGTTCGTGTGTGTCGGTACAAAGGGTTGGATTTTTCAGCCCGGAACAAACTCACAGGATCTGGGACCCAAATTAAACTTACCTTAGCTGGCGGACTGCCGCGTTTCACATCGATCCAGAATCGAGCTATATTGATCAGAAGACCAATTAGGGCTATGGCAAAGAACTTGACCTGCAGATGGGCGCCCAAAATCTTCAGCAGCAGTTCAATTTTGGCTTTTAGGATGCTACCAATCATAACAAGCTTAGCGATGGCCTTCTTCTTCTTCTTCTTCTTGCCTCGGGTCACTATATATTTTTGTCAAAAAACGATTTCCAAAGCGATTTTGAATATATTAGTTTCGGTTAGATCTTTTTGGTGTACACTTACTTGGCTAAGTATAACAAAAAACGCAAATTATAAAAATTCTTCGCTTGGGAGGGTGGTGTTTGTTAGTATGAACTGCAGTGCGCGTTAGGTGCGTTAACGATAACGAAAACGAAACAGCATTCGAAAAGCAAGCAAAAATCAGGCAGACTTATAATTAAAATTAAAAGTTATTTTACAGGTACTATGATTTAACTAAGCACTTACGTTTTACTCACACTTAAATAAGTTGAAAAACTATTTTTAAAAAATTTATAAAATAAAATAATTTAAGTTAAAGTACAAATTTGTAAATGAAAGCAAAATAATCCTAAAGTTTGAAGCTTCTCAAATGTAGAAAACCCACAGCAGCGCCATCTACACAGCTACTTGTGTAAAATAAGCTTAGCGTACAGATGGCGCCACTATATTTTAAAATCTAATGTGGTAAGGTAAATTTGAAAAATATATAACTTAAGAGATTTTACATTAAAAATATGAATATAAAAAACCAACTTTAAGCAATTATGCCATCACCATTTAAAATAACTTTATGTATAAACCAAGCGTAAACAAATATATTTGTAGACTGTTTTCGGTAAACTGTTAACATTCGTTTTGTTGATATTTTCATGGGAATCTAAACTTTTGGATAAGTATCACTTTGTTCACCGAAAAAACTCTACATTTTAAATCAAACTGGAAACTTAGACATAGAAGGCACTAAGTTGTGCTTGATAAAACGGTGCGCAAAAGTCATGTAAAACCACACGCAGCAAACAACACACACCTCCGTTACTTCTACCATAATTAAGTGGGTTCCTGTGCTTGCGTTTTCCACCGCCGACTCCGGAGAAGACGTCATCGGCATCCGCGAGTTCGTCGAGCAGTCCCAGGCCCAGACTCAGGTCGCTCTGCTCGTGCTCCCCCACTGATGTTGACCCTTGACCATGCTGACCCTTGCGCTTCCGCTTGCCCTTCATGCGGCGCTTCTGTTTCCTTTTCCTCATGGGTTTTCCCGAGGGCTCGTGATCATCATCATCGCTGCTTCCATGACTAATCACCGAGGATCCGTGATCGTGTCCCGAATCCACTTCATGGTGCTCTGGTGCCGCTTGGACCACCACCAAGGTCGCTGGCTGCGTATCGTGACCTTGACCCTTCTTCTTGTTCTTTTTGCGCTTGCCTCCCTTTTTGTTCTTTTTGCGCTTACCACCTCCTGGCTTTTTCAGCGCACCTGCCGCATTTTCCTCGGCGTCATCCAGCTCAATGAATTCTACACCTAAGCAAAGGAAAGAAAAATTTAATTTCAGGTATATTTTGATTTAATTTCTCTAAACGCCATATTTACATTAACAATTTTGAGGTTATCAAATAATATAGAGGAAATAGTTTTATTCAATATTACATTGCTTTTAGGACCTTTGAATTTTCTTAATTCGAACCAAGCTCGAATAAAATAGCTAAATAAAATTCATCAATATAGAACTCATGTTTTTTTCGCGAATTAAATTTTAGTTTAAAAACATCGTTTGTATTATACATAAAGTATGTGAGTTAACTCCCTAAAATAGATTTTTTTTAATTTTAATAACTCTTTGGTCAATGCTTTAAATATTGATTTTAACTAGATTTTTTGAAAAGAAAGTTTCCATTTTATCTGTTTTATAGAACTTAAGCATAGTGTTCTTTCTTACTAGTTATTGTAAGCACGAACTTGTTTTGTTGCAAACTGAATAAATAAATACCTGTCGAGGTGTTGTCTTCGCTGAAGACAGGATTTTTTCCACCACTTTGGGGCTGCGCAGCGGGCGGACCACTAAAGACACTCGGCGTGTTTTCCTTTTCATTTTCACTTTCTGGTGCTGAGACCGCCTCATCCACATCCTCGTCTTCGTCTTCGGCCTGCGGCTCTGGCTCTGGTTGCTTCTCCTGCTCCGCGGTGCTGTCCGAGTCATCCTCCTCGTCCTCCTGGTCATCATCGTCTTCGTCCTCATCCTCCTCCTCATTATTGGCATCCCCATCCGCATCCTCATCATCTGCATTTTCCTCCTCAGCCGCATTGCTGGCATCATCCGCCGCATCCGCCTCGTCGTCATCTTCGACACTATTTCCACTCTGATCAGTTTCACTATCATCATCCGCCGCTTTCGGTGTCTGCAAATACTCGTATTCGCGACCTAGGAAGCTACAGGTGGTGGTGATGTTGGTTGTGTTGAAATTGTTGGCGAAATAAACAGGAAGGCATGAATTTTCATGGCGAAAATGTGCATTCAACTCGTTTGTCCACACTCACCCATCCATGGACTCGGCCAGATATTTCTTCATATAATTCGTGCCGATTTCAATTTTCTTCAGTAACGTCGATGGCTTCTCTTTCACGGGCAATTCCGAGGTGCTGTAGCCGCGTCTCTCGATCGTAGCATTCATCTGCCGATCGGCCTCGACTAAAGTGAAATAAAATTTGGAGAAAATAAGAAAATGTTTTCGATTTTAATTGGTTTTTCATGTAAATGCCTAGCACGCTGGCTTTTTTAAAGGTGTTGCGTGTAAAATTGTGTACCAACTCCCCTTTAGTCATTGATTATCGCATTAGATGATCAAAAAACCTTGGGGATTTCTTTGATTCTCACCCACGAACTTAATGTTTAGTCTGGAGGTCGGTGAAAATGCCAGCTTTTCTTTCTTTGCTGGGATTTTTCTTTCCACACATATATGTGCGAAGAACTTTGTCGGCAAAAATGTTTCCCACATTCCCTACTAACAATTGAAGGTTGTAATTGGCTTAATGCATGATTTGGCTAAGCATTTATAAGGAAAAATATACCAATGGGTTAATATATTAATTTTGAGTCTGCCTAATAAAATTCACAATTAACATTAGCTATAATAATAAATGAACTATGTATTTGACCTATTCAGAAAACATAATAACGTGGTTCAAGCAATTAGTAAATTTGTAAAACTTTAAGTTACTATGTATTTGGCTTGAATATAAACTGAAGAAAATAATGAGTTACAAGCAACTGGTATATTTAAATACATTTGATTTACTTGGTTTAGGATAACTTATTAAATTTAAACCTTTGGAGTTAAGCTTTGTTTAATTCTAATAGTATATCTTTACTTAACAATTCAATTTATTTATTTGAAAAAAAGTAAAGAGGTTCCAGTATCTGGTAAATACTATAAGTTTTTATTTTATTTTATTCTAAGTTAGTTGTTGTTTGTTTCTTATGTTATTGCCTTACTTAACAACTAAATTTTAATCAGAATTAATAAAAACATATATTTTTATGGAAAAATTGTTGTGTAACTTTTGATTGTCAAACTCACCTTTAAGTTTCTGCCACTGGAGATGAAGTTCTCCGTCCCAGGCGTCCAGTATTCTGCCTGATTGTTGGCGGGCACAGGTCCAGGGCTCCGCTCGAATGGGGCACAAGGCCAGGTCCAGATACGGTGATACCTCTGCAAAGAGAGACAGACAGACCATGAAGCTCAGCGTAAATATATAAAGCAAAACTGGTCAAATATTTGATGGAAAACTGCCAACGAATTGGGTAAACCGGCGATTGACAGCTCGACTGACTTTCGTCTGGCCAAGCTCAGTGGGGATTTGTGGTCTGATTTGGCTAACATGGTCATGGCTTTAACTTGGCTATATGAATGTGGATGTGGCGATTTCCAGCCACTGCAAATATTTGAGTGAAAGTATGTGTGTGACCACTCGACGGTTAGTACCACTGGGTAATCATATCAACACCTTGTGTGGTTTTTCTGGCCAATGGTGCTAACTAAGCACGCTGCACCACCGAACCACCAAACCACCGATGTGTGGTGCGTGCAGATGGATTTTACCCCACCCCCCATGGATACCCAATAGACCCGCTTGTTTGCGGCGCGAGCCATGTTTTAGTTAACATCAAAGATTGCCATCCATCAGCGGATGGAGTGAAAATGCTTAGCGATTGCCATCAATTAAAATTGTTAGCTGCTTGTCCATCTTAATCGCATCTTAATTTGAGCCCATTTAATTGGGAATAAATTAATTTGTTGCAGTGACAAAGACTCCATTGAAATCGTAAACACTTTTACTTGAAATAAACAAGAGAAATAATTGTACAAAAATATTTTAAATATTAACAAGATAAATATTAGAAACTGTACATTTAACCAATAAAAGCTATACAAGCTATTTATACAACTAACATATAATATTTAAGACTCTTAACTGAATTTTTAAAATTCAAGCAAATACCGTGACTGAAATTATTTAACTTGACACATACAGAAATGTCTTTGGATCGTCTGGCGTCAATGGTTTTTGGCCCACAGGCATTTCTTATTTTCCTCTCACTAATGATACCACAATTTCCATATTTTCGTACAAATTGAGGCATAATTTTCGCTACTTAAATTCATTAGTATTTGCTTAGGCCTTTTGTTGATTTAATTGCCATGTTGCAACATGGAACGAATCGTGATAAGTGAAAATTTAATGTCAGTTCGTGTGGGTTTTCTCATGTCGTTTGTTGCCGCTGTCGTTGTCGTTGTCTCTTTGTCACAATTTATTTGGCTCATTTCACTTTCAATGACACCGACACAGCGCGTACTTTGACCCAAGGCTTCGCTAATATTTCCAAATTCAATGCCGAGTGAAAGCAGCCAGGGGATGCACACCAGGGCACTTCAGCCTGTGAGAAATTGTTTACCTGGAACTAGTGGCGACGTCCCATAGATAACATCCTGCTAAATTCGACCCACGCCACAAAACAACCGAAAAACAGCTAGCGAAACCTGTGCCAAGAATGCGCCGAGTAAGGGAACCCAAGGAGTGCCACGCGGGAAATCGACGTCTCCGGGGAAGTTCAAAGAAAGCCACTTCGTGATGCACTTGCAGAAAAGGCTTAAGGTTGCACCTTTGCATTTAAAATAAGTCAATTTAAATTTTTGATATAGGAGTACTTGAGAGAAACAACTTCTTAGTGTTTTTTGCACAAAAAATAATTCAATAAAAACTTTCAACAAAATAAAGCCTAAAGCATTTTTTACCAAAATATAGAAGTAAAATTTTCCTAATGTTAAGTATTTATACAATTTATTTTTACATTCTAGTGTTTTTGATGAAATGAATAAATCGTCCTTAAAGCATTTTTCTTAATATTAAAACATTACCTTCCAAATGTTTAGTTTTCAAAAATATATTTTTAATAAAATTTACCTTAAACTAGCTTAATCAGAAAATTAATTTCTTAAATGCTTTATATTTATATTAAAACACTATCTCACCCTTACAGTAATGGCCTTATGTCTAGACAGAGTTTCTAAGTTTACAAAACATTAATTTTGAGTTTTCTGATTAGTGTATATTTTTTTGAGTGTAATCCCTGGCGAGCATCTTCGATATTTGTCGGCTGTCTGCTTTGGCCGACAAATGTGGCACATTATATTCAGCAGCTTGGTAGCTGCTTAGTAGCTATTCTGGCCGCAGTCGGTTGACTTTTGCCATTTGGTTCGATGCATTTTACCTTGGCCGCTGGTCTT
This sequence comes from Drosophila elegans, assembly GCF_018152505.1. Taxonomy (NCBI): domain Eukaryota; kingdom Metazoa; phylum Arthropoda; class Insecta; order Diptera; family Drosophilidae; genus Drosophila; species Drosophila elegans. The sequence continues at coordinate 2,001,057 of NW_024545578.1, forward strand.
TTCACTTTTCTTCACTATTTCTCTAGCTCGTTGGCAGGGCGTATGGTAATTCAATGGCAATGGCTATAATACCAAAGCGCAATCCCTGTCCCAGCTAATTTCCAATATCAAATGAACTTTCACTGCAGTGGAAGTTTATGCGTGGCTTACTTATAGTTATGGGTAACGCAAAATGCCAGGCCTTGGTTTGATGATGGGTGACGCATTTACCTTGAATGTATAGTAAAGCATTTAAATTTTAGTAAGCTCCATCCAGCTGGCAACTGTAAACTGCTGCTGGACTGCTGGGCATGTGGGCCAACTGCCTTGTCCACTTGACCAATTTAACTCGCCTGAGGAGAGGCCATAACAGTAGCTCGTAAAATATTAGCATAATCACTGGAAATTCTGAGTTATTTTGTTTGCCCAGATTAAGTTGTAAACATGAAATGTGGCCACGGTGCATCGTGTGCGGCATTTGAAAGTGAATTTAAAGATAAGACCCCTTTCCTTGGGCTTCACACATAAAGTATAAACAATTTTGTATTGATATTGTGCCTTAAAGCTTACATTTAGTACAAGAAATACACCTTTAAATTTTTTTATATTTTTGGAAAATAATTTCAAGGCAGTGTTAATAAATTACTCCTCTTGAAAGTGAATGCTTAATGAATCATTTTGAGTGAGTTTGCTTTTGAAAGCTTAGTTTTAAAAGTAATAAGAATGTTTGAAAATTAACAATATATTAAAGCATTTGGTGTCTGCAAGTTCAACTTTTAAACGACCTTCTTTCTGGCATTATTTTGTAAACAATTTATTTACTGTCTCTTTAACTATGTAATGCATAAAGTTCTCCACCTACAAATAATTAGAATAACAAGATTGATCTGCGAAACCTTTAAAAAATTAATGACTTAATTTTTTCTCGAATTATGCTCTAAAAATCGACTCTCTTTTAGCCACATCCAAGCACTCTTCATTTTAATTCCCCGCCAAACCTTTTAAGGTTGGTGAATTGAAAACAATGATCTAGTGGTTTCAGCTTTTAAAATAACTCAGACTTCATTACAAAAGAATTTTATGGTCATTAAATCAATTCGGACGGAACAATATGGCAATCTTAACCGTTAGTGTGCGACTTATACACATTTAGACATGTGAGCTTGAGTTCCGCCGAGCTTGAAACTTTAATAAACTTTCACTGGTTTCGATCTGGCGCAGAATTTGAATTGAAGACTTCGTCGACGACGACGAAGTCAACCGCAGAGTAAAATACAAACTCAAACCCCAAACAAGACATGGCCGGCAACTACAACTTGAACAACAACCCCACACATGTTGTATATTGATTAGAGTTCCCATTTGGCTACGCAAATCGATGGTTGCACTGGAAAAAATATCTACATATGTCGTTCATATTCCTTCATTTTACTAATGTTATATTATAAATAAAAAGAAGAACAAATGAACTAAAAGACTATTTAACTATCTAAACTGCCTTAACTGTTATACATAATACACAAATTCGTTTGGATTGGCTTAAATTATATTTAAAGCAATATTTAAAAAAAGGATTTTAAGATTTCAAGTTTCTCTAATAAATAAATGTATGCACTTTTAATTTGTTAAAGTTATACAATTTTATAATAAAAGAACTATTAAATAGACTATAAAGTAGTCAAACCAGTCTGCGAAATATATGTATATATACATTGTTATACAACTTGTATTAAACACAAGTAAAAAATTAAAATTTTTAGATTTCAAGTTTCTTCAAGTAATGTGGGGTTTGTCAACGCTTTTCAGCGTGTAAGATCAGGTTTTTATTTTTGCTAAGTGAGAAGTATCCGCTGACCAATCATGGAAATATTTCCACATTTTTTCCTGTGTGGCATCTGGCTGCAACTGAAATTGTAATCCAAGGCAAATCCCCCCCATAAATGCCTACGCAGAAACCAAGTGGCGATTCAAACTGGACAGATGGGGTTACAGTTACAGCTTCATGTGGCTCCAGATTGACCATCTTTTCAGACGCGTTTTGCTGCCAAACTGGGCCGAGATGCCGATGCCTGAAAACCGGCAATTAAAAAATGAAATTAAAATGAAAAATCATTCCAGTGAAGCACTAGCAGCAGCAGCAGCAGCACCACTTTTCATTTTTGTGCGCATCGACCAAAAATGTAACGAATGTCGCTCCGTTTAGGAGTGATTTTAGTCGCGGTTTCCAGTGGCATTGTTTTGGCTTTTGGTCAGATTTTCAGACCCGTTTTTATTTAAATAGTAAGTGAGTCGACTCGGACACTCTCACATACAAATATGACGGTTATAACCCAATTACAAGTTGTTGTGTTGTTTTTTCGCCTCGCTTGGCTTTTGGTGTCGGCGCAATTTGTACAAGCTCCCCGGAATGGAGACCCAGGTATTTTCCCCTCCATCTCCCTAAACACATGGTTCCCTTCGAGTTTGCCTAACACCAAGTTGGTGTAGTCACCTTCTGAATCCGACAGTATCGCGACTAAGACATCAACTTGTCTGGACGGCTGTTTATCCATTCATTTTGTTTACTTTGCCGTTGTTAATCTGCCTTTTTTACAGGTGCTCTTGCTCTTTGGTAGATGGGCTTTATGAATGAGTAAGGGGTTTTGGTTGACACATATTAAGGGAGTACAAAATAAGATCATTTCGATTAAAAATCAATTGTATTTCGCATGCAATATAACAAAATGTTAGTTTTTTTTTTCATTCTTTCGTTTTCTACACCCAAAAGACAACAATAGGTGTGTCATGCAAATAAACTACAGATAGTATTAAAGTATAAGTATTAATTCATTACTAAATAATATAACAATATACTTTTTAGTTTAATTTCTATACCGAAGAGAATACGCCTGTTCTCTAAGAACTTAATTTTAAAACACATAATTATAATAATACTTTCGTGATATTGAGACATTTTTTATACGCAATAGTTCAAATTTCAGGTTTTTTGGGTATTTTAGATTCGGCACAGAAAAACATTATTTATTATGATTCAAATCTTTAGAGTTTGGAAACAAATAGGGTGATTCCATTTTTAAAACTTGAAATTCTTTCTTAATACAATTTATTATCTTATAATTTTTTTAATCAATATGTTCCCTTTGTTAATTTACATACAAAGGCACAAAGGCCAAAGATAAATAAAATTAAATATAAAATTAAGGTATAATAGCTTTCCACTTGTCATCTAAGTGATTGTGCAAAAAAAAAGTTCAATTGTATACTTTACTACCATACTGTGCCCAACACAAACTTTTATTTCCCCTTTGTAACTTTCCACTTAATTTACATATTTCAAGCGCCTTCAAGTGTATTTGATATTCGTTGAATCAGCAAGCAAAACCTAATTTCGTGTTTCCCTGCCAGTTTTTTTAATGCGTCGACAGCCAGCGAGCTCTATCGTAACACCCAACCAGCCGCCCTTCTTTTAGTTCTGGTTTAGTTGGTTATGACCCATATTACATGCTCACAAGCAGATCGAGACGCCAAGTGGTGCCCTAAACGATAACGAGGTGTATTTCTTAGTGGTAATGGTAATGGCAATGGTAATGCCTTCTTGCACTTGCTTCCTTAGCATTTTGCTAATTGTGCACTCTAGTCTATTTGTAAAAATAACGCCGGCGAATAAATAAGTAAAACAGCAGCGGGCAAGAAAAAAAGAGTCGTACGCTCCATAACTTAACAGAACCATAATGGTAAAAACAAAGCTTGTTTGCTATGCTGCATTGCCCATGGAAGTCACCAAATGGCTGCACATAGAGAAACCTCAAAATTGGGTCTTAAAGATTTCAATATCTAATGTGTCATGTGTTATGATAACAAATATAAAGGAATTACCCTTTTTGAGCTACAGTTATTTATAGCTACATATATTTATGTTTATTTCGACACATAAACATAAAAATACATTAAGTCCACTTATAATTCATAGTAAGAAGATCTAACTTTAATTTTGTAATCTTTAAAATCAGATATTACTGGAGGAAGAGATTTTTGTATAAGATACAACTGATATTGGTTACAATGGAATGAAATTTGTATTGATTTCGAAAAATATTATAATGAATAGTTCAATCTATAATTTTTCTCTATCTTTCTTAGAAATCCTAAATCAGCTTTTTGTTCTCATATGTTTTGAGTTTAAATTAAGGAACAGAAAAATGTTAAAAAGACGGAGATGAATAGTTAATTCTCTATTTATACTAAAATTTTCTTAAGAATCGCAAAATACCTATTGTACTGATTTTGAGAGCAGAAAAGTATTAAAAACGTGTAGACTGAACAGAGAAATCTATAATTTTTCTCCCTGTACTCAAGAGTAGGCTGGCTGGCCAAGATTAATGTCTTTGGCGGTGGCAGCTGTGACGTCTTGATGGATCTGTGGCCACTCGTGTGGCTCATAAATCTTGGTCGATTCTTTGGCTGAGACAGTAGCAAAAGTGACAGTGGCGACTTTCGTTTGGCGGCCGATTATATAATTGCCCAAACACAAAAATCACCACTCTCACAAGGCGGCTTAATGAACTGAAATTTCACTGCAATAAAAGTATTTTACTTAAAGTTTTTGTTTATGTTTTCTTTCTTTGTCTGGCGTTTGCTCACTCACTGCTCACTACTCATTACATTAAGAAATCCAAAAATAAAATACAGAGAAATTTGGTGGCTGCGGCAGAGTCAGCTTGAGACCATTTGATTGGAGAGCTATCTTACCATTTAATCGTCGGCCAACAGGTGCTGGTGCCAAGGCCAGTTTATTTGAATGGGCTGGGCGGGCTGGCAAACTCCAGGCGGTGGATAAGGAAATCTGCGATGGCAGGAGCAGGCAAATCAGGCCTGCTATAATACACGGCTGCCAGTCCATTTCGATGGTGAAAACCTCTCTTCTTCGATTTGGATCGGATGTATAATATATATATACACACTAGCACCGTTAGATGAAATCAGATGTCTGTGGCAAAAACAAAGTCAACAACACACTTGATTTATACACACTTATCGGCACGCACAAGAACAACGGCACTTTGTTCCATTTTTGAAATTTATTCTCGAAAAACCCGAAATCGAACGCACGAGTATTATTGTTATTTTGGATGCACTACTATAGCATATAGAGCTCTTCAGCGATGTGCTCACGACCAAGTTCAAGGTAAGATTAAGCCATGACGCGCATACGTAAGAAGTTTTATACCAAAGCGCGACTTAAGAGAGTGCGTTGTGAAAGTTGCTCTTTGGAAAGTTGGCCACCGAACTGGCCAAAAGAGAGCCAACTGCTTGGTAACTTGGTTTTGGTCTTCTTGTCTTCTATTGACTTGTTGTTGTGGCTGTTGCTGTTGACCGGTGTGGATTTTAGCAAATGTGCGGCATGCACTGAACAAACGGATCAATTAAGCTGTCCGCTATGCGCATTTCGAGTGTCACACTGTAGTATATGCCACATGGGGAATTCTCGGAGGGGTTATATGTGAACCAACGACCTTTGACTTGACCTACGCAGAGAACTATTTAATGGGTATTCTTTGGGTATTGTGTTAGTCAGTTCCTCTAAACAAAAGCTGACATCGTGTTTGATTTTAGCATTTAAAAAGAAAACACATTTAATTCAGCTTGTGTTTTGTTTTCATTTTATTTTATAAAAAATCCACTAGATAGCCTAATTAAATCCTATTAAATGAAAAGCTAAGCTGAATGGAAAACAAGACTATTGTTTAAGTCGCCAACAGAAAAAGTATAAAATTGATTAATGATGAGTGTCAACTAAGACAGATTTAACTCAATTAAATCAAATCAAATGATTTGAATCTAAGAAGTCGATTCACAGACTTTTAAAACATTTAATTCGATTAAAAACAATTCTTTGTCAATAAAAAATATTTCAATATGAAGTAACCGATGTTGAGTCTATATAACTATTCTTCCTACTTGTCAGTGTTCATTTATAAATATGTAGTACCTATAAACTTATTAGTATTTCTAATATTATTAAATTCGCTTAGTAAGTTCTAAAGATTTAAACTCACTAAGAGAGCTGAAATAAAAACGCCCCGATGGCCTTTCCCAAATCCCATTAAATCAATAGGCATGCTTTGTTTAAAAGAGGACTGAATAATCTGCATCAATCATCAATGAACGCTATGAATAACCCACAAGTTGAACTCCTCTTTTCACTGCCACATGAACTCCTAGATATCATTGGAAAGTCATTCGTGAGATGCTAATCCTGTGGCGAAATGCTTGTATGGCTGATGCAAATCCTGTACTGGGTCAAAAAGGTGGTTGTTCAATGGAAATTTTCCTCCCAACAGCGAAGAAATTTCCACCCACATAAGTAACAATAAGTAGACAAAAAATAGGAGGTATTTAACATACCCCCTTCACCGCTTTTACCTTTTTCCCAACGAAATTCATTAACACCTCTCAACTATTGCATCAACAATTTGGTAACCAAATTAACATTTGGGCAAGCCGAAACACAGTTGCATCATTGATTAATTCTGGCTGTGAAAATAAGCAATTTTCACCTGTCGAACAAATGAAAAATGAAAGTTTTCTAGCTGTTTACTCAAGTTGAGCAAATGATTGAGTTTGACATTTCGCGAACTAATGCTATTTATGTGTAAGGGCTGGGCCTACGTCAAAAAATGATAGTATAAAGAGTAAATATCAGAGGGCGCTATCCCAAAACATTGACACGAACAAAAAGAAAGTTTGCACAACTTATTGATATTGTCAGATTGAAGTTTGGAACGAGGTGTGACCGAATCGAGACTCCAATCCCATTTGGTCAACGCACTCGCACACTGCCCGAATTTTTGATTAGCCCCGGCATTACGAAATGATCCATTGTGAGCAACGAATTAGCGAAGAATTCGTGATGAACGCTCGCTTATTTGTGGGTTTATATGTATAGTACATCTCCACATATCGTTTATCAATTTCACTTTCATCAAGACAGGCGACAGGCAATTAAGGTGACATAGGGCTGCCAAAGATGTCGCCAAGGTAGCTGACATCTATCCCACCGGCGGTACGATGCGATACCCGTTCCCAGGCCATGTCCAATTATCATGTTAGAAAGAGAGTGAGAGCAGCCAGATCCGCTGACAGCACGTCCCCAACCCCCAACTCCCCAATCAGGCTCATACACTGAAACACTAAGCACTTTTACCACAATACACAACACTCTCAAATTTAAATATATTTATATTAAATCTATAAGAATGACAGTTAATACATAAGTTATTTTTATTATATTTATTTTTAGCTTTAAAAATGTGCATTAAATTCATTAGATATTCTTAAAGGATTTTTAACATCAAATTCAAATAGTAAATCTTTATGAAATTAAATATTGTTTAGAAACGTTTTTTCTGACTGATGAGCTTCTAAACACTGTTACACTCTCAACACTACAAATTTAAATAATAATATAGATTTCAAAAATTGTAATGTCAACAAAGAATAAATTTGTACTTTTCCAATTTTGTTATACTTCAATTAGCGTTTACCAAAAATTCTAAAAAGTATTACTTACTTGTTTTGATATGCACAATGCATTAATTAATTTAGATTATATTTTTTCTTAGTGCATCTCAGACCATCGGTCCGTGGGCCCAGTGTCTTGGCTGTCAGTAAGACGCAATTATCCACATTTTATATGTAGTAAAGACAAAGATGCTGGCTCTGGTGCATCTGTCGATGCTCATGATTTGTCGCATCCAAGCTGGCTTTGGCTTCCAAATGAAATGGACAGAAAAAAAACCTTAGCAGTATTTCAATAATCGCAGTTTGCCGCAGCCATTTGGCCACTGGCTGTGCGTTAGAAAGCCAACTGGGCAGAGAAATTCAATTCAATGTGCATTTTCATTTATTTCTACTTTGTACACTCGTCTACCTATGATATTTTGCTCCTACTAGCTGCTTTGGCCTTATCAAATGCGCTGCGCCATTTTGTTTTTGGCACGGCTAACTAATTAATTGAATCGCTCAAAAGCCAAGGCCCGTCGCCGTCGTCGACGTTGTCGTCTGCCGACAAAGAAGACATCACCTGCACGGTCGGACTCAAGTCGTCACTTGTCGAACGTCAAGTCAAGTCGAACGTCACCAGCCCACACTTATGACGGCTGGCTAATGGCTGGCACTGGCACAACATCTTGGCCAGATCGAGTATGGGTCCTCCTATAAATCAGTCATCGAGCAAGATTCCATAACGCCAGTGTGCACCAGTCCGGAGCTGGGGCATCGGATTGGGGATCGTCATTACATGCTCGCCCGGCTGTCTGAAGCGGCTCTAATTGCCTTTAGATAAATATTTATCGAGCACCATCACCTCCACCAATCTCGTTCGGCTTTAATTTGCGGCGTTTGGTCGCTAAAATACTGCTTAATTGCCGCTTAAAATGCTTCTGGCTTCACTTTCCATGTGGGCTAATTAACAGGTCCTTGTTAACATTAATATTCATCATACCACCAGTTGAGCGTGTTAGGCTTTTTAGTGCTTTTTAATGCTGACAAATCGAAAGACTTAGGGCACGAACTTGGTGCTTTCGGGGTACGAAATGTGATGCCTACTTTGCGGATTATTTGAAACTCTGCGGTAGTCTTTTGGGGCTTTAATGGTAGTAAAGACATAAACTAACCATAGCCTTAGACAGACACAGATAACAACATATTTTTAAATCCATCTGGCAACGTTTCATTGGGGCATACAAATTGAGCTGCTAAATTTATGTTGAAATATTTAAAAGTATATACACACTCTATTATTTTATTTTAATATTAAATGATAAATTTATGTTAAAGCATTTAAAATTATTTAAATTTCCAATTTTTCTGCATTGAAATATATATTTTTATTAAGCCCATTCAACTATTGTAGATAATATGTAATTATGAATTTTTTTACATGGAAACAAAATTATATATTAACTTAACAATCTATTTGTTACTCAGTAAAGTGTAGATATTCTACCAAATTTTAACACAACATCAACCACAGTACCTGCACTAATCCATCAATCAACACTCAAGTTAACCGATATAATATCTCTATCAAATAAATAGCTTTATATGAAAGCAAGCGATTACTCAAACCTAGCCATTTCCTGCTATATTTAGTCAGTCAATCTTTCAATTTGAACCAATATTTGAAGTATAAGAAGAGAAGCCAGATCCGTTGGCAGTTGGCAATAAACAAATCGGCTTATCCACTCCATAATAGTTGAACATAATTGGGTATGTCTGGCTGCTCTTTGCAGCCTCCAAGCTACCGAAAAAAAGCAACTCGACAACGTCGATGAAATCCGCAATGTCAAGACATGACTTGGACTTCCATTTCAATGTTCGCGATAGAGCCGATGATTAGGCCCAGCACACGCCCCACGAAGTCTGGTGGCCAAAGCAATCTCCACCGCGGCAGCAGACCCGTCAAAAGGCCAATTAATCACAGAGCCCCAAAAGCAAAGCCGAACTTTCTTCACAGACCCATCAATCACGATCTTCTGGGTCTTTAGAGGTAATTATTTCGGCCAGCTCAAACAAACGGTGGCACACATCTTTAATATTATACTATTTATTACAAATTATCATTCAATTTTAGGGCTACTTGGGGTAAGCTATCATTCATTACTATCAGGGGTCGCAAATAAGAGTTTTAAAAGGACTACTGGGATTTTTATCTTATTGATTAATAGTTTTGCTTATTTTTAAGCAATTAGTGAGCAACAGTAAATATATATATTTTTTTTTACACACCCTTGGATTTAACATAGTTCCTATTTAATGTAAAGGCATTTTATTAAAGGTAAATATGTTTTAAATTTAAATTAAATTTAAGATTTTAAAATCAATTCCGAAAAAAGGCATTGCAAATTTAAAAAAAAATTTATGGATGAAAATCAAAGCGAAAACAATTTAAAATTAGTTAAAAATATTTGAATTGTTTTTTTCCATTGTGTTGCTATTTTTAAGGCTTAAAATTAAAAACTCTTATTTAGGGTCCCTGATTTCTAAAGCTACTTGGGGCAAATAATTTAATTAAGCACTAGGTTGGTTTCGTAACTAGTTTTAGGTGTACGTAAAGCTGCGTCCTCGTAAAGTCGCTGACTAATTGTGTGTGCTAGCTTATTAAACGCGCGGTGGTCGTAGACTTCCATGTGGAATCTGCAGCTCTTTTGATCAGCGAATGAGTCGCCTCGCCCGGTATTTTGTAGGCAGCAGGGACATGGGATCCGTGTTGTTGGGCACCTCGCCGGCAACAGCACCCACGGGCTGGCTATTGGTGAACTGACCCGTGGGGGCATAGGCTGCATAGGGATCCGAATCCGATCGACTGGCCCAGCCACCGCCCAACTGCGATTCGTACTGGTAGCCCTGACCGGCGAGTTGAGCCTGGGTTTGGGCATTTCCGTGGATGTGTAGGTGAATTTCCTTGCTGGGTGGATGTCCACCACCGTGTCCACTCAGTCCAGTGGTGCCCCACGACGACTCCTTGGCATGTAGATTCCAGCCTGGGTAGTTGAACGAAGGCGCCGTGTGCTCATACTGTCCAAAGAGACTTGACTTCAGGGTGATGAACTTTCCCAAAATGGCAATGGCATTCATCACCACCAAAACCTTGAGCAGGAACAGCGACTTCATGCCAATGGCCACCAGGAAGGCAACCATGGCCGAAAGCACGCCAAACTTGAAGATAATGGGTATCAAAGCCATCTGCAGACGACGTATTTTCCCGAACGTACGACCCTCTAAAAGAAAAATATTAATATAAATAAAAATAATGTATTTTTTAGAAATATACATACATAGTATACTTTTAATGCACAAAGCATTGTTCTATAGATTTGTGTAATTGGAACAAGATAAACATATAATAATATTGAATAAGATAAACTTCTTTTTAGAAATAATATTAAAAGGGATATTTTAAAGCAAAAAGTTCAAAAATAATTAAGTTCAGTATTTCCGGGTTTTTGTATAAACATGGCCATTAACATATTTTGCAAATCTGTGAACTATTTAGATCTAATTTCTTAAATAACTCACAAAAACCAAGAAATCCATCATTAAGTCATAAAAATATTCATTAATTCTTAAAGTGTTAGTTACGCCTGTTTAAAAACTTCCAAAAATGAAATTCCACTGGGCTTATCTCCATCAACTGCTATAATTTCATCAATAAACAGAGCTGAACGCTCAGCTATGCGAAAGTCCAATAAAAAGCAATTCGCAAATAACGAAAAAAAAGGCACAGCAAAAATATTTTCTCATCGTTTAGAGATGAGCCAGCCGCTTTTTGTTGTCTTATTTAATAAATAATTTGAGCGGGTCTAGAAAAGATGCGGAAAGTGAAATTACAATCGTTGTCCGGCTTATAAATACTATATATCACAACTCGCAGACAACGTTGTTTTTTCTCAGCTCTTTGGTGTTAACACCTCTTAGCGGCTTTTTTTGCTGTTTGTTTAGCCGCTTCCTCAGGTTTCATTGAAAACGAAAGTGAGTCAGGTGGTACGGCGCTGGGAAATCGGCCTTGATTAGAAAAGCCGCTAATCATTTTAAGGGGCAGATGCAATCAGCCTAAATGAGACACGCACTGAGCTGATTTGAAATGACCGCACTAATTGCTGTGTAAACAAAATGGAAAAGGTCTTAATTTTGTTTACAACAAATAAAGTTACATATGAAATGGACATCTCTATTATGTCACAAAAAATGTGTAAGTCAGTTAAGTTTTAGGACTGTAATGTCACTTTTGTGGTACTACAAATTAATATCAACTTAAAATGTTTATGTTCAAAAATGACAGGCAAGTAAAATGGATTGTAAACCTCATTTAAGCTTTTACATTTAGAGAACTGATCTTTGGTATAATATAATTTTTGGTAATAAAATGTTTGAAATAGTTTTTATAAACATATGAGTTTAAGTCACATATATAGCATAAATGGTATTTTAGAAATATTTTTTTTCCGATATTCTTGAAAAGGCTTTATATGTATAATATAATATGATCGCAAATTTGTTAAATATAATATATTCTACCGAACCTACCGAAGTGATAGAAACTGTACACCTATAAATCGTATGCTCAATTGATTCTATAACTTTTTGGTCTGATTTATTATCTTAAAATGATAATTAATTATTTATTATTTTAAACCTATATACTTAATGGTCTGACTTGTTATAATTAATTGTTATTTACTAAATTATTATTTAGAAAGAAAGCTAATTAAAAAAAATTTACGCATACGAATTCAAATGGTTTTCTACTTATAAAATGACATATCAGCCATTTGCAATTGGCTAGATCTAGTTTTTCTCGGTGTAACCCTCTTAAACTGCGTTTTGTTTGATATTGGTTTTTGAAATCTTTTGTTTTTTGGCGGGGGACTCACCCACAGCTGAGCTGCCGGACGCTGGCTTCCCGTCGTCTTTGTCGTTGTCGTCATCGCCGAATAGGCTTTCACTCAGATCGCTGCGCAGCCAGCCCCACAGAGTTCGAACCATGCCCCAGACACTGAGATCTGTGGGATCGGTGGCGGCCTGCACTGCATTTGGATTCTTGTTGTTACTTGATGCTGGTGCTGCAGCTTCTTTGTCCGCAACTGACTGCTCCTCCTCCTCCTCCTCCTCGTCGTCATTCTCGTCATCATCATCATTTTCCTCCTCAACTGGAGATTCTGCTGCTTCCGCCTCGGGCTTTTCCGAGGGTTTCTCCGCCTTTTTGGTTATCTTGGCTCCAAAGGCGCTGCTCAGGCAGCAAAATGCCAGCAGAAGCAGCAGCAGCGAGTGCCGCGCACTTGAACTCTTTGTGAGAAACTGAAAGTGGAACCAACAGAGAAATTATATCAGTATGTGCGCCAGTGTCTGTCATTGTTTAAGTAAAAAAGGCCATTTCATCATACAGCGAGGTGCGGAAATTGCGTAAACAAAAGACTTAGGAAACGAACCTGTTGCCACCTTGCCGTGCCGTGAAACGCACTCTAGAATCCACTTTGAACCAACTCAACGGCCAGGGCTATAAAACATTTTATGGCCCCGTCTTTGTGCGAAAGCATTTCCCATTTTTTTACTAAACTCGTGACTCTTGCGTAACAAACTAAATTTTGTTTGTGTATATAAAAAATATTTCTCTTAGCCTGCCGCTGATAGCAATTTATATGTAAATTTAAAACGTTGCAAAAAAATATGTCGCATTGTATAAAACTATGATTTATATACTTAAATGGGAAGCCGGACAGAGACAAAGTGAAATTTAAGTAGGTTATTTTGTTTACCAATAACCAAAAGGCTTAATTCTTTGTATTTGGTTAAAGTACATTTTAAATGAGCATATAAATTCTTTGACCGTGACCTTAAATATAACTTCCATATGCATAATTTCCTTTTGAAAACAATGTTTTCTTCCATTTCGAGTTTTTGTTACTCTACATATCATCACTAAAAATATTAAATTCTGGGAATAAGTTTAAAAAGGAAAGAAAGTCTTCGATTAAGGTCTGGGTTATAGGTTAAAATTTTCTTTTTTTAAATATGGCTACTTAACTTTTTAAATAAAACTAAAAGCCTATTTCCCATGAACTAGGCACCAAAACTACAACTCATTGAGTATTTAACGTTTCCACCAAATTCAAAACCTTCACTTCCACTAGGTGAAATTTGAATGTGAGCTACCATAATTTGATCTTCGGCTAAAAAACTTTTTTGAGAATAGCAAAACAAAAACCGAAAGTCATAGCTCACGCGCTTTCCATTTCCAATTCACCTGCAGAACTCCCAGAAAACATATTTATAATTGTTAAACCTAATTGGGAGATTCTTTAAGAGCCCATGGGAATGGAACTATGTTATTCCAAAGACAAAAATTCCAACAAAAGGTAAACAAATTAAGTGGAGCTAACGGTTGGCTTCGTTCCCCCAAAAAAGAATATTCGTCAAAACGCAGATGTTTTAATTAACTGCCCCGAAAAGAATTTGCATGGCAAAAAAAAGATGCGGAGAATTCTTAACATGGTTTGAGATCGCTTTGCATTATCCAATGAAATGTTATTTCTAGCCCTTTGTGAGGCCTCTTTGTTGTGAATGATTCGGTTTTTTATTATTTGTAGGCCAAATGCCTTTGTGCCCAATTTGTTTTGGCTCCAACTGTAAAAGGAAATCCATTTTGGCATGGCCTTGATTCAAATTAAACTGAGCGGGAAAATTGATTTAAATTTCGGTTGGGCTTTCAAATGCGGGAAAACACAGAAGAAAGTCTTTCTTCCAAGTGATGCAACAGTCAAGAGTCGAAGAAATGCATCGTTAAATACCGATTTATATGTATTAATTGATTTGCATAATTTTTTAGTTTAGATTGACAGACTGAACTCGGTTTTTCAGCTTAGTTTCACTCGGTATTTGGTTTAAACACGATCCCCAGCCCTTTAATTATCATCTCTTGAGTTGTTTCATCACCATCAAACTTGAACGTTATTTCACCTGAAACTCAATGAGTGACACACTCGCTTTCAGGCCAACATTGGGTGAAATTTCATTCGACTTTATCTGGCTTATATGTAAATATTAACCGAAAATATTTGCACTTGCTGCCGGACAAGATTTCGCTTGGACTCTTAACGAAATGGTGCCGAACAACCATAAAATGGTTACTAAATGATGATTCGGTAAATTTAATCCGGTTGATAGGTATTCGCATAATATTTCAGACAAACCTAAGGAAGTTTTTTACTCTAAAAATTCCCCAAAATTATGCATTTATCACATTAGTTGAATAATTTGACAACAATTCGAAATCGTTTCTGTCTGACTCGTTGTTTATTTAACATTGATAATGAAAACACTGAAATTAGCTAAATTAAACCGAAATGTGACAAACATTATTACACACCTGCATTTTGTTAATTCAGCTAATCAACATTTATTGTTTCTAATATTAATTAGAGTAGCCATAAAATCCCTTAACTTTCCTTTCACGTGGGTGTAGCAGGCATTTTATGATTTTATTACATTTCGTATACATAAAACCATTAAATCCGAAGTTTATCTCTGGTAGTTATGCATCTGAGGCACGACTTTCTTTGTTTATTGTTGGGCTTGTCATAATTAAATGTATGAACTAGTAAAGTTGTTAGTAAAACATTGCCGATGATGCAATTAAGTGGCACGTGGTTAAACCATTCGACCATTATCTAATGCCAATATAATGTCGCAGTTCATGACACGACCATGTGGCAGAAATGTGAATGTGTACTACAGTTTGCAGTTTGCCAGTTTGCCAGGTTAATAACAGCTCGGCGATCTAAGCAACAATTGAAAACTGGCACTGGAATGAAAAAACACGCCTCAAAAGAAAGTTTGGCTTTGAACTAACCAAACAAACAAGTGATTTTTGTGCCAAGAATTGTTGGCATTTGTCACACTGGCTTTTTGGCCAGCACTTTAAAAATCTTTTGTATGCGGGCTGTGTGGCTCCTTTTCTTTGAAGAATAGACTGAGGAAAAGCGTTTTGGGACAGTTGACTCGTGCTTAAAATTTTAATTAACAATGCACCAGAAAAACAGACGCACTTTGTTGTAATGTAGAAGATTTAGTCTGCCTTTTATGTTTTGTGTAAGAATTTGAAAACTTTTTTTTTACGCTCACTAAATACTTCTATTGGATATTAAATATTATCTTATTTAAAATAAAATGTATAACTATTTACTTGACATTAGATAAGTGACATTAAATCAATTAATTTATAATCATTTGAATTCTTTTAAACAAGTTTGTTTTTAATTTAAGTTTCTTCCGATTGGCTCTATATTTGTATCCTGTGTGGTAATTGGCCACTGGTCTCAACTGATTTCGTACTTACCATAATAAAAACTGTGACTCTTTGATTAGTGTACGATAATTGCCAGCACACTCGCTGTATCCTGAGTTATTTGTGATTGATTTGGACCACTTCTATTGGATATTAAATATTCTCTTATTTAAAATAAAATGTATAACAATTTACTTGACATTAGATAAGTGACATTAAATCAATTAATTTATAATCATTTGAATTCTTTTAAACAAGTTTGTTTTTAATTTAAGTATCTTCCGATTGGCTCTATATTTGTATCCTGTGTGGTAATTGGCCACTGGTCTTAACTGATTTCGTACTTACCATAATAAAAACTGTGACTCTTTGATTAGTGTACGATAATTGCCAGCACACTCGCTGTATCCTGAGTTATTTGTGATTGATTTGGACCACTTTCACGCGAATCTACGGCAGACACGCAGCTGTTGGCCAAAAAATAAATATACACGAGACTTGAGTTGGCCAAAAGGAGTGCACTAGAGTAAAATAGCTTGGTAAAATCAAGTTCGCATGGAAAGCGACTGCAACGCTTGAGATGTGCCCGTTGACTGGCAATCTGAGTTGGCCCCGGTTACCTGGTAAGATCCACCGATCCACCGCTGAAGTCGCTGCCTCGGCCGACTTCTCTGCTCGGACTTTTGCTAGATGCGGACCAGTCTTGGCCAACTTGGCGCTTCTTCGCCGTGTTTTGTTTGCTTGGCCAACACTCTCACAAGAAGCCAGACTCAGAGCCAGAGACACACGCCGCTCTCCCAGTTACAATTTCGTTTTCAACACTTTCTTCACAATTTCCCCTAAACGGCAGCAGCAGTCACCAAAAAACTGCAAAGTCAATGTCTCCATCTCGGCTTTATCTTTGGTGTCCCTCTCTTTTATTTTTTTTTAGTTTTTGGGCTTCCTGTATCGGTCGCCTTTATTACGAATTGTCGTGTGATGGCTCAGAGCATGAAAACGATTTGTGAACGTGACAAGACGCACAACTGACGTCACAAAATTTGTGGTACTTGGGCTATAGTGCCCTCATATGCATTGCTCTTTTATTAAATCTTTGAGTCAAACAGATATTTTCCATGTCTCAAGGGGTTTAATTTTGAAAATTAATAATCAGAGGGTGAAAAATCGGAAACAATCAATTTGCTTAGCTTTAATTTTGATCATAAATTACAAATCTTAACCAGAAAAATTTAACAATAACAATAGAAACAACCACTATTTACATTATAATTTAAATTACATTAAAATCTAAACAAAACAACACATGCATTTTTCAATGGATCAAAAAATTTTTACAAAAAGGTAATCGAAAGCCAATCCAAAAATATTTTAGACCTGTTAACCATGTTTTTGAAATTATATAATTTGATTCTTATAGAAACCTTACTTACATTCACAATGTATATAAATTTATATATTTGCTCCTTAAGAAAATAATATATCTTATGAAAATTAAATATTTAAATTCAAATATTTGAAATCCATCAAAGGCTTTAGTAAGATATTTTTAAATAAGGCCAAGATTAATTAACGAACTCAGTACTTAAAACCCAAAAAATCCATTCGGCTAATGAGAGAAAAGGCGTTCGTCTGCAACTATTACGTTCTGCTGCATTTACTCCATCAAAAAGTGAATTGCACTTTTTGGTAATCAACTAATTGGTAAAACAAAATAATTTAACAATTTCCCCAAAAGAGCAATGCGAGGCCTTGAGATATAAATGGGTTTAGTTGGCTTTCTCATTCGTGTTTTTCGCCTGCATGGTAAACCGATGCCAAACATTTTTGCCGGCTACCTTTTACAAGCCATCCGTCGCTTTAAGCCGCTTTAAGCGTTTCGTGATTGGATTGTCTTGACCCATTTCCCCACTACGCAGTTTCTCTCTCTCTCACACAAATTCCCTCTCTCTGTCTTTTACGCACCTTTACCCATTCACATTCCCTGAAGATCATCTGTCTCAGCAAATTTGCATGATAATGTCGCATGCGCTGGGTTAAAGTTCTAAGTATATTGATAACCCTTTCATTTCAAATCGATTTTGTTTTGATTTGTGGCCAATAAATGTCAGAGTTCCGTAAGGAAGTTACAGTTAACCAGAAGAACATTCTCTTTGATAATAGCTCCCCAAAAATGCATAAATGTCAGATCTGATAAACAGGTGGGCATTTTATGATCTTACACTTTATTGGCATTACATGAAATGAAGTTGCCACATATCGCTTACATAAACAATGCAGGTTCATTGCTCCTAAGGGCCTGCAATCCAGGTGTAATCCAAAGGTTTGTCCAAATCATTACATAATGCTGGCCAACTGGAACTAGCGATTGTCTGTGAAAACCGTTAAGTACACCCAACATGAGTTCAGTTTCAGGTTCAGGTTCAGCTGTAGGTTGAGCTCTGGGTTCAGGTTTTCCGGCTCGTTTGGCTGCTCTATGACAGTGTCAACGGAACTCCATAAAGGCCTTGTTTAGATATATACCCCCCAAAATAACCATATCACAGAGTTCCATTCAAAAAGCCGTCGTAATCCTAACGGTTTTGACACCTTTTATGGTTTTTTGTTTTGAGTCTTAAGTTCTGGAATATCAATATTGTTTTGGTCACATTTACATTTTAATGTGGGACTCATAATTCTCAGATATCCCTTTATTCTTTCAGAGCAATAAGCTATCTAAAACTATTCAATTACATGATTTCCCTTTTATAGGCTAATTTTTGTGACTAAGCAAATTCATTGAGGCATAGCATTTCACACCATTAGGCTATCTTAATTGCCCTTTGTAATTTACGAAACAGTTTTTAGGGAGTGAACAATATATAACAACACCTAGGTAACATTTGAAATGAAATGAAATTAAAAGAAATTAAAAATATTTGTAAGCATGATATTCAATGTTGGATAAATCATTCAAATTTGTTAGTTATAGGACCTTTTTATGAAGCATTTAACATAAATCTCTAGTGTGTTCCTCTTAGCTGGCATCAATAAATTTAGAAATATCTCTTTAGGAATTCTTTTATATCAAAATAAATATATTTTATTTGTAGTGGCAGAACAACTTAACAAACAAAAAACACTTATAATAAGTTATAGTTTACTTTTTTCCCAAATTTGTTCCATAAACATTCGCATAGTATCTCTGCCAGTTGGCATTGCTCAAGGAGGCGTAGGGATTGTAATAGTTGGTGTTGTAGTAGGTGGGATACAGATACTGTCCGATCACATATGGCCAAATGCGAATCTGGTTATTGCCATAGGGACTCGGTGTCGTATACGTGCTGTAGTAGTAAGGATACGGCGTGGTCTGGTAGTAATAGTTGTTCAAACTCGAGAATGTCGGACTGGGCGAGTTGTAAGGATTATACGGGGTGTAGTATTGAGCAGATCCAAGCTGTAAGAAATATAAAAATATATTACTGTTCAATACATTTTATATGTCCTTTGACTTACCTTTAAAAGGACTGCAATGAGGAGAAGAGCTAAACAGCATAATTTATGTGACATATTGATGGAGATTCGTTTCCAAACTGACAAATCTGAACTCGGGCATTTGCAATTTATAAAATTGTGACAGTGGAGGCGACAATTTTACGCCCCGCTGACGGATGCCAATTTTCGTAATTAAATACACTTTTTGTGCCTCCAACACTTAGTGGAACATTCGTCATTGAACTTGACTCATCCGAGTAACGTTCGGTGCCAGCAACCAATAATCTAGGGGGTTGTTTACCCATAAGTTTATAGATGTTTCGGCGGATTCCCGTGACGTTTGCAACAAGAACAAAATAAACAGCAAACGATATCAAATTACCGAAAATTGTGAAATTATTTTGTTTATCCAATTAATTAGACAACCATTAGGGTATAGCAATTTGATTTTGTTTTATTTCGGTTTAAGATTGCTTACAAATACGAAGTTTATTTGCAAATTATACAATAATGTGGCGGACCCATCCGAGGTTGTTCCGGATATTTGAGATGGAAATTTATAAAATGGTTTTGAAATTGGAATGGAATTGGAAATGGAACTGGGGACCATCTCTATATACATTATATACACAACACGACTCCTCTCGCACGACTCAATCAATTAGACTACAATACAAAAGTACAAAACGAAACTCAACAAAATCGTTCAACAAGGCGCTTAAATTAGTTTATCTCATTTGCATGGAATTTTTACAGATTTTCACACAGTTTTATGTTTTGTTTTTCAGTTACAATTACTCAGCGTTTTTCATACGGCGTTTAATTTAATTAGTTTGTTTGTTTTCTTTTGGAAAGACAATAAATATTTAATTAATTGCAAATCGTTTAGTAATCCTCGTCGTCTTCATCTGGCGGATCTGTGGCATAGGTCAGTTCGTTCAGGTAGAACCATTTCTAGCGGAAAGATGACCAATTAATATATTATATTTGTTTATAAGAAGTAAGTGATAAACTTACAGGTGACTCTGTGCAGTTGAAGTTGTAGTCCCAATCACAGATTCTGTACTCCTGGTTAAAGCTCGTTTCGTTGGCGCACAAATGTGGAATCCGATTGCCCTCCTCATCGCACATGTGAAAGATCTGTGGGATTGAAAAGATATACTTGAAATATGGTATACTTTCAGGCACTTGGAAAAACCTCAATCAAAGCTTGGCTTGAGCTTTATGCGCTCTATAATTTTCCCCGACTTTTGATTTCTGCTCTCTCTCACCTGGCAATTGTACTCCATGTCGGCATAGAAGCCCACAGAACGCCTCTTGCAATCGAATGAGAATGTTATGTTATCTAAATTCGTCCATTCCTTCGTCTTGTGATTTTGAAATACTGGACTGGCTGGCTCTTGGCCTTGAACCGCAATGGCGGCCAGCAAGATGGGACCTTAAAATGGAGAAAAGATATTGTGATTAGTGTAATAAAACATCAAGATTTGTAGATTTTAAAACATTTTCAAATCAATACTCGAAGAATCAGAAAAGTCTAATATTATACAATCATTTCAATTGTTATTAGAACACAGACAAATGTTTAAATTTGTAATGTACAATAAGTACTTGACGTTGTAGACCGACCAATAAAGATTATATTTGAAAATTGTATTTCTGCTTTGAACATTTATAATTATTAAATATTGTTCATATTTTGATGAGTAAAGCTAAAATGAAGTTTTTATAATTTTTTGTACATTTTTAAATATGTAGTGCAATTTTGAACCCATATTTAAGCTCATTAGCCAATGAGTACCTGTCTTTTTAAGCCAATAAGTACCCTTTTGGCCAACTATTTTGCACCTGCAATTCCACCAGTTGGCCAGGTGTGTTGCCTTTTTCGCGGCTTCCTCCTCCGCCCACATTGACCATGGCCAATTTCTTAAGTTATTTGGCTCACGCATGGCCCAAACACTGTGACTCGGCCAAAATCCGATATAAAGCTCGATACGAGTCGGTTAACCGACTGACTTAATCGACGCACTTAGCATTTAATTTGTGTCGCTGTCTTCGTCTTCGTCTCTGTCTCGACTTGAAGTTGAAATTGAAGTGTTTATTGAGGTCACTACTCACCTAGTAAAACGCCGGAAAGCCATAAAATTCTATAACTGTAAACCATTTTTGTGGCGTTGGACATTTTGGCGTGAATTTTGTTTTGAATTTTTTTCCTTGTCCGCTTCACTGCTGTCCGCTCCGTTTTGATATCACACGCTGAAAAATCCAAATCACGATCGTCTCGCTCGCTCGCTCTCTCTCTCTCTGTCGTACACACACTCTCGCCTTCTCGCTCGCACTTTTGGCTTTTTGCTACGCGTCCATTTAGCTGGCTCTGTTTTCAATTAGGAAGCGTGTCTTCGGTTTATGGCCGGCACATGGCTAAAACGGGGAACGGGCAAGAAAAAAAAAGAAAACAGCATCAGTCGGGATGGAAATGAACTACAAATGTCAAATTAAGGTGTTGGGTATTATTCAAAAGGGTAAAATAATAACAATAATATTTTAAAATTATATGTTCAAAGGTTATGTTATAAAAGTGTTATTTTAATAGATTAAATTGTTTTGTTTGAGAAAAAATACTCATACGACATGTAGAACCAATAATTTATGTATGTACATTAGGGAGCACAAAAATAAAATACTATTTGTTCACCGCATTATGAATTTATCGAAATAAACCAAGTCAATTAGGGAAGAAAGAGCAATGTTGTTAAATTGATCTAATAAAATCGTAATAATCAGCTGGTAATAAAATCATGGAAACATAATGCCAAAGATGCCGATATGTTTTCCTTCCTTCGTGAACAGGTTAGTGTGGGCTTTCGACTCATTACAACACAGACAGACAGACGAGGCTTAGACGCAATTTACATGCCAAACCCACGCAGCCAAGATTTTGGTTTGACTCATCATCACCATAACCATCACCATCGTCATAGTCAGCCGGATGTTTGATCTCGGCTAATTGATTTTCTTCGACATTTGGCAGACACGAGCTGAAAACCACTCTGAAATCAGTAGTAACCCACACCTTGTCTGGGCCAACAGGATATACTGACAATCAGTGACCCACTTTGCTGTCATTCAAAATTCTTTTCTTTGCCTTAAACGAAATTGAAAACATATTTATTGCATAATACCTGTATCTCACATCAATCATACGTTGTCAATTAACAGAGGGCATTTGAAATGCTTTAAACGCCATTAAAAGACAATCAGTAAATGGCAGATCCAATCAGCGAAAAGAATTTATTTATGCAAAAACACGTTTGCTGATTTTTCTGGCGAATTCAATTTTTGGTTTTAAATGATTTACTTTTGGAATTTTTATTGCTGAATGTTGATTGTTTCTTGTTCCAGCAGCGAGTGAGTGAAAGAAGGCCGTCTACGACCTTGTAGGCTCAATTAAATTGTCAACCCGTCTGGATTTGTCGATTCCCTTGTTGGTTAATCTTAAGCTTAAGTCTTTCACTTTGGGACCCCGGTAAATCCTTGACATTTTATCGCAATTTATGGCCGCTGGATGCGTAGAAAGGCCACGAAAGACAACGAAAGACCAGACCCCAGACGAAATAATCGTAAATTGTTTTTATCTCGGCCTCCCTCGCAACTAATTTTCAGCGCCAGGAAAATGAATGATATGCAAATTTTTTATTTAACTCGAGTCCGTGATGAAGTGAAGGCAGTCTTAAGACGACGTAAAAGGTCATCAGTGCCAGGCAAAAAAGCAAAAAGTAAAAAGCCATCTTCACGCAAAACTGGTAAAAATATCATGTATTGCATGGAAGGAACGGGGTTTTCCGGGGGGACGAGGATGAGGGTCTCTGAACAAAGAGGCGCCTCCAAGATGACACAGCAGCCATCCAGCTGTCCCGAACTCTGTCCATTTGGTCAGCTTGTCTTTCACCGTTTTTCAATGACCATGATGGCATGGCGCCTGTGACAATTGGTCAAGCCAGCTCAAAACTCTCCTCAAAATTCCCCATAAATCGCCGCTCAAAAACCCCTCTCGAAACTCTGTCGACTGTTTCCGCAAAGTGGGCTCAAACATATATATTTTTTGAGTCGTTGTCGGCATTTCTGGCTAATTTAATATTTCTTTAAGTGTAGTAGGGCAAGGCCTAATTATTAAGTATTTATTAGTTTTATGAAAGTAAACCTTCTATATTATTATTATTATATTATTATTATTATTATAATATTATAATAAAAATAAAAAGCTTTTGAAAATAGATATTAGTTGTATTTTTTTTAATACCTTTAACATTATTTTTATGATATTGCTTATACTCCTTAAATGTATTAAGAAAAGGCCGTCGATTTTAATAATTTTAAATTTAGGTAAGCACTCTACCATTATTATTTTTCTTATTCTTATCTTATTCAATAGAAACATATATTTTAACAATTTTTTCAAAGTTTCGCTTGTAAAATACTTGGCAATTTTTAATTAATTAACTGAGCTTATTTTTCGCTTTCTTAGAAATATTACCAAGGGCATTTAAGCTTCGATGCTGACTGGTTAAAAGAAGATGCTTCTCTCTATCTCTATCCCCCCAATATTCATGGCATCCTCACTTCTGACATTTTCTGACAAGCGTGAGAAGCGTCTGCCATGGCTATAGAGTAAAGACTTAAGGCTTTAAACTATAGATGCCAAGACTCTAAGCTCTAGAGACCCCATCTGGCATGGTCCATCAATTGGCTGTGGCTGCTTTAACTCTGCGGACGAACAAATTCTGCTGGCCAAACAAATGCCTGAGCTGCAACTTGCAAGTACAAGCGACTTTGGGCCATCTGCATGCCATGAGCATGTGCGGCATTAATTTTGAAAACACATTTTGAAAGTCTCATTTTACATTTTATGTTCGGGCATTTGTGCCCGTTTGGGTTTTCGGTGGGGTTTCGTTGATTGGGGTTTGCGGCTAATTCGGAAGTTTGACGGCGTTGCTTTGCGAAACATCGCACTAATTTGTTAATTTCTGACGCGTAACCAACGGCGCAATGTTTTATGGCCTTTTGGCTCTGTAAATTTATGCAAAATTTTCAAATTAAATTTATTTCTTGATGAAACAACGAAAATAAGAAAAGAAAGTAGTGGCCTTGACTTGAATTATTTTAGTTCGATCGGGCAACAGCATCTATTTTTAATTTAATATGAAAAAAATGTAATTTAAAATAAATAAATTTTAAAAGTATAATGAAGACAAGACAACTATTTCCTTTACTCAAAATATTTATCGACATTTTGTTTAATAACTTTTTTTAAATGTTAGATGGGAAACAATTTACTTCAAAAACCAAATAAATTTTTCTACTTTAAATTTAAACATGAAATAGTTACAAATAAATAAAAAAAAAAAATATGACAAATTAATAGCTTTCATGGTTCAAGCGTTTCTAGATATAGGAATAAGAAACTAATCCTGTCCTGATAGGAAAATTATATTTATTAATGTTTATTAAAAAATGATTTGCCAAACAAAAAAAAACTTAACAAGATAGAGGAGGTAATTTAAAACTGATTTGCTCTAGCATGTGCAACAAAGTAAAATGAAACGACGAGAAAAGTAAAAAGGAAAAGCTGAGAAAATTATTTTTCGTACAAAGTATGTGTGTGCAGCAGCGGAAGCGTCGCTAATTGGCGGAACTGCCGCTCAGCAGCAGCAACAATGGCTGGAAAAATATAAAAAGCGGCAGAAATATGTTGAAACCCGGCGATGACGACACCTGAGATGGCTTATTGCCACCGCCCCACCGGATCGGATCTCGAGTCTCGAATCTCAAGTCTCGAGTCACAAATCTCGGATAGATGGCTAACACTTGCATAACCGGGCGGCAAACATGGCCTAATCATCTCATCCGACTCCCAAGTAGCGGTTAGCCGAATTGATTAGGCCGACAGCGTTGACACTTCAAACTTGGACTTTTTGTCTCGGAAAAGCAAAGTGAAATGGCGAAAAAAGAAATGACAACAAATAAATGGACGCCGTTTAATTGAGCGGCGGTGGAAATGAGAAACCCGCTTTACCGGCATAAACCCCCTCCAGGAATCCCCTCCCAATTTCCAGACAACGACGATTATTGGCCTTGAAAATTCGGTACGCAGAAATGCGCTTAATGCGAAAAATCAATATCGCTAAAAACACAAACATACACACATATCAACCAACAGCAAATCAACAAGAAAAAAACTGAAAAAGTTGATCGCTCAGCTCAGTAAAACCGGCTCACACTCGGACTTGTACTAAAACGAAGCTATCAAAGCAAATTTAAAACGATAAAGCTACACCAAAGCCCACAAATTTAACATAAATAGTAAAAAACTAAATTTAAGCAAATTATAGACACCAACGAAGTCTCTGACGCGTTTGGCGGTGACATTAACAAAAAACAAATGTGAAAATATTAAAATACAAATACAATATATTCACAGAAAATCAAATCAAAATTTTGAAGATTCCTACAAAAGTTTGAAACAATCCTAAAACAGCTACATAAGGGCATAGGTCCTTAAATCAAATATTTATTAAATTAAATCAATTTTTGACAATTATTTCGCAAAGCTATTCACTATAAAAATCACTTATGAAATATATTTAAAAGTATTAAAACAAATATTTTCGGACTTCATAAATTTGAAAATTAAAATACTTATTTAATTTACATATACAATTCCACAAACATTAATTTTCAAAGTAATAATCCTTAAATATAAATCGATTTCTGGCAACAAATGATTGTTATCCAGATGTGTTATAATTAATTGTTTCTTAGTTCTAATCAAAATTAAATTAAATTACTTATAATGCCTAAAACATAGAGTAAACTTCAATAAATCATTATTATTTGACCACACAATTAGTAATAAGCCCAATTTTTAAAGCTGATACAGAGTGGCACCATTAATGATGCGATTATTTTCCTACACAAAACATATAACATTTTAATCCAATTGATATCTGTCCGACATCATAATTAAGTTAAGCAATAAAAAGCTTGGCAGCTTAAAACCATATTTGAATGGTTTATTTTTCGATTCACTGCAACCAAAATAGTTTAAGGAAACTGTTCGATCCAAACGATAAATAATGAATTTATAGATCTATAAAGGGGAAAATACTGCTTGACAAGGAGAGGAAATTCATTTTCAATGCTCAAGTTTAAAGAAAGTTTAGAGACAACTCGTTTGACAGCGAAAAAATATAAGCCAATTAATTATGGCATCTTAATTTCTTGTTTATATAACCATATTTCAATGGAGATTGGTTACTTGTAGAAAAAAAAGTACCAATTTAATGAAAAATATAATAATGGATGGGTCAGGTTTTTTACATTGCAAACAGTAGCTTGAAAAGAACATTGATTTATGAATTAATCCAAAAAACCTTCCTTGGCAGCACAGCAATCAATGAATACATTTTTACAATAATACCCTATTGTTAACCCAAAAAATATGCGTTCAGGAAATGGAGGTGGGGAACTGGAAAACGGCCTTAAAAGGTCGCACGAAACTAATAATTAATTAAAATTCTATTAAATGCGGTAAGATACCGCCAAGAAGCACTGATTGATCACACAATGCCAATTCAGTGATTTAAATGCCATCAGCAGCTGCCACAAAAGAAAAGACCGATGATCGGCTACCGATTGGACATATGTTCGTTTGTCCAGCAAGTATAGTATACCTTTTTCGATCCCAAGACTATGATGTCCATCTATCCGTCATTAACATATCGGCATTTGTGCTTTGGCAGAAATAACAATCGTTACAAGGGCAAAACAGACATCATCACCGGTGCTGATGATGCCGATGAAATATTTCAGTTTTCTGGGCAGATATCTATCCATCGCTGAATATAAGCAGATATTTTTAGATTCGCCACGGTAACATCTCATTGAAGTTGCCCTTCCTCACACTCCAATGATCTGACAACCCTCGACAAGCCAAAGATCGCAACTCATCCAATTTGTAGTGCTTTTGAAGTTGCGGATTAGGCCTGCATCCCAAAAGAAACAAATCAAAAATCACAAAAATCATCGGACATTGATGTGTTGCCACGGAAACCAAATATTCGCAAAAGCTACAGCTACAGCATTTTTATTTATATGTATTTGTTTCGCAATCTTGAATTAAAACTTAAGTCTTAAACTTGTCGGACTTGTTGGCTAGCTAGCTTTTCTACCACAAAAAGGTGTGATATTGAGATCAACATTTGTTTTTAAGTCTTCTTAAAGCTTTATGTTGGTAAAATCGTTTTTAAAATAGTCACTAACTAGTTATTCAATGACGAAAGGACATAAAGAAAAAACTATATATGTTTATGGTCTTACGAAATCGGAAGTACTTCCAAAAGCTATAATAAAGAACCATTTTGTTTTATTGAAAACAAATTGTCGTTTAAAGCCAGCTTGTATTTCACATATATATCTGTCAAATACACCCAATATATTTTTATATATGTCGTATAACAAGTTTCAATGCTCGGCAAATTATAGCACAAAATTTATGATCACACATTCTAAAATCTTTCCGCGAGACAACCATTAAAGCACTCTGACGCAAACGGTAAATCCATAATTTAAATGAATTAGTTAACATAAATTGAATAATTTATTCGTTCGATTATATATAACATTGTCGTCTGCCAAAATATGAATGTCTGTTCTCAAATCAACTTCACTTGTGGCATTTGCTCGCGATTGGTCGAATCGATTCTGGTTTAATTTCTCAATTGCGAATGTAATTCCAACCGGTTGCAAGCGAAACCCTTTTGGTCGAGTTCAAGGCTCGCCACGTGTCGTATACGTGATGTGCCGGCATGGCACTTGAGCAAATCCAAATCCACACACGTTGCAGTTAACACTTTTCACACAATTAAACAGCAGTCAGCACTCAACCATTCAGCCAGCGGGCAACATTAACTAACTAACTTGTAATGTGGCAGCAATAAATTTTATGTAAATCGCCGCATTTTTTTGTTTAGTTTAAGTCTTATTGCAGTCACACAAGAAAACGGTACGGAGCTAAACAATGCAAATAAATTACGGCTGCGGGTACGGATACTTTGTTAGCTGATGTGCAATTGAACGCAGAGATGCACATACATATATATATTCGCAAAAAAAGGTAAACAAAAAAAACACAACCGCCATCGCAAACACAGAAACTTAACAAAAAACGCTAAGATTTTCCAAGAATGCACTGCATAGCTGCACTTCAAAATATATTTTTAGCTAACTCATAAATGGTTTTATTACATTTAAATTTTAAAACTTTTTTTTGGAATTTAGGTATACCTAAAAAAATATTGCTTAGCAATTAATAAAAAAAAATTAAAATATTTTAATTTTTAGATATTCGCAAAAAAAGTAAACAACAAAAAACAAAACCCACATCGCACAAACTGAAAAAAGCTAATATTTTCCATAGCTGCACTTCAAAATACATATTTTGGTTATTCTTATTTAAAAATTAAATTTGTGATGTAAGTATAAAATGTATTTAATGCCTTACAAAAATTAGAAATACTAAAACTACATTTTTCAGATTTTCGAATACAAGAAGAAGCAAGAATATACAAATTATGCAATGTTTTGACTTAAATAAAATAAAAATGAAACAATTGAAATTTCGTATTTATTCTGAGTGTAAAACAAGCGGGTGGCTGCTGTGACTCTCAATCTCAATCTCTATCCACTCTCAGCTGCTGTGCCTGTTGCATTTTACCTGCACCAACAACAATCGCAAACAACAAGTTATTTTTGTCCAAGTCATCGATTGCATGGCAGCTTTTGGCTTCGTCTTGGGTATAAGCAGAAAAAAGCAAGTGACTCCATTGGATTGTTTTTATATACAATTTACCGAAGAATTTATACATTCCAAGACCTATCGCATGGGGTTTTAGGGATCAAAGTAAAACCAACCGCAAAATAACAAAACGAAAACTGAAACTGAAACCAGCTGTACGAAAGAGAACATGCTAATTGAAAAAAATGCTCTAAAATTATAAAAAAATGGAACTTTGCATAAAATTAATACTAATAAGTGTTATCGAATAAACACGTTTATTTTAGCCATAAGGTCAAACTATCAAGACTCCCAAAATGGTTTAATAAAGTCTACTAAAATATTGGTTAGAATGCCAAATTAGCCTTAAAATACTTAAAATATGTTCTAGCATGCTAATAAGTTTTGATGCTGGTAAAAGTACCCTATTTGGTTGTAAAATAGTTTATTTCATTTATTCTTGTTTCTCTTGCTAGAAGTAAAAATAAAATTTTTGAAAATCATTTTTGTTTTCCAGCTGGAGAATTAAATCAACACTTTTTAAGATTAATATCAAATTCACAATATGTTTACCATATACATATATATTATATCAATCACAAATGTTTTGACAGCAAGGAGAATGTGTTGTACGATTTAACTAAAATTAATGTCAGCGTTAATTTATGAACATTTTTAATTTTTGCTTATAACATGTTTTAATGAATAAAACAAAACTATTCATAAATGTGTTTCGATTTATGCTGTTTTTAACACATATTAATAGAAATCCTAATTTTAGTGTTTTGTCAAACCGTTAGAAGTGGGCAAAAAATAAAAAAAAACTACCAAAATATTAATTTTCATATATGTCTTCTTACTGTTGAGGCGGTATTCTTTCCAAAATGATTAAAACAGATTCGCAGAACTATTTTTATAAAAAACATTTTTTTTCTTTTATATTTACTATCTCACTTTAATATGTATGTGAAAAAATGTTGTTTAAATGTAATAAAAATAATATATTTTTTTATATTTTCATCACCTGTACTTTTTAGATTAATATTTACTTAGCTATCTCATTTAAACATTTATTTTGCTATTACTTTTTATATATTCTTTGGCCACGAAGGAGTAAAATATCACAGGCGAACAAAATTATAAAATTAAAAAAAAAATACGCAGAATGTTACTTTTAATGTCATATTTAGTTGCCTACCATGTAAGCTGAGGTCGGCTGACAGGTGGCCCCCTGCTGGGCAACTTGTTTACTTGTTCTTTTGCATATTCATGGGGCTCATGTGATGGCTACTCGCCAGCATCATTGTTTTTTTGTTTTTGTAATGGCAAAGTTTAAGATATTAGCCCGCAAGCTACACAATAACCACTCGAACACCTCTTAATGATTGGCGCTTACGCAAATTGCTCCGATTTGTGACAGATTTTCGTGATTTTGGTAGGCATTGAATTATGCTAATGGCGCCGATAGCGATACATCATTATATGCGTGGCCCGCATGTCGTTATGTAAGTTTGAATTTGGAGCACACACACACTCATATACTATATTGTATAAGAGTTTTGCAGGTTGCAGTTTGACTAGGGCCTACCTTGATTTTAGAGGCTGCACTGAGGCTGGATATATCCGAAATCCAAATGAAATCCAAGAAATCCCAAGTCACTGAGGCACTGCAAACGACTTTCTTGCCAAATCTCTCGAGGCTGGCGCTTAATTATTTTTCAAAACGCATTTGCATAAGATTTTCTCGCTGGGCATATACATATAAATACTATATAAATTTTGCGTTGATTTTTGATGTAATAAACACTGGGAAAACTATTGCTATTACGATGGCGGATTGCTATGGCTATTTCACCAGCCAACAAAATATATATTATATATATATATATAAATATAGCTCTTTCTTCACACGCACACACACAGAAAATCGCGGCACGGCTTGAATCGAATCGCGTATCCGTCGGATGCAAAGATACAAAGCCAAATTTGAAGTTAAAAGACAAAGCAACAACCGTTCGCTCGAGCGCCCGCTGAACGAATAAAACGGCCCAAAGACTTGGCCCAAACACTTGACTTGCTCCGCAAAAAATACAAAACACAAAATACAAAAAGCCAAGTCAAAACAAAGTCAAACAAAGTCAATCAAAAGTAAAAACAAAAACAGGCGCGAAATGAAAAGTGTTTCGCTGGGATTGTCTTTACTTGTTTGCCGTGTCTTTTTGGCCAAATGCATTTGTGTTGGCCTCGTTAGCTTACAGTGTCTAGGGTTTTATTTTTAATTTTTTTTCTGGCCTGAAGACGTGAAAACGTTTGCAAAGTCAGCGCTCAACTGGTTCGCAGGCCGCCGCTCAAATTGGTTTTATACGCGGATCGGTTCGGATTGAATCGCTCTCGAACAGAGTGTTTTCGTATCTCAGAGATGCATTCGCAATGGCCAAAAGAGATGGTCATTGAGGTAGGTTTACTTGGTAGGTTCACCCGAGCGCAGACTCCGCCAGGTGTGGTGTGATTTGAAGATTCGTTGATTTGGTGGTGCCAACTGGTTCCATTTTTTCTGAGATTGATATTCTCCAGGTTCGAATTCAAACTCTTCAAAGAGAAGTTCATGGCTAGACAAATGTGCGAATAATAATTAGCCAGTTCTATCTGCCTACTGATTGACGCACTCAGTTACTAGTCCGGCATGGAGCTCTCTTTTTATCACCTCTCCAAATACTCTTCCTAAAAGTATTGGTATTTAAACAAGGGACCGAAAACAATCATAATTTTTGTTTTTACAAAGTAAAATATTGTCCATTTCAATTTGATAATGTTTCTTTGACTTTTATCGATTTTGCTCAAAAATATATATCATTTTTGCCTTTAATTAAATTTATGATAAGATAATAATTACTTCATAATCGAATAAATATAAATAATGATTATTTTGAGAGCGATATTGTTATTTTATTGTTGTTAAAACAAAAAATTGAGAGCTGTAAATTAGAAGAAAATAATATAAGAAATTGGCTATTAAACAAATCGTTATTCATGTCAGGAAAGCAGTTTTTCAAGATTAATATAATATGCTTTTAATGAATTTTTGTTTATTTATTTTTAATTAAATGCAAATAAGAATAAGCTTTGACCAAAAAAACATTAAAATTGATTTAATCCATAGAGATTTCCTAAAAAGACTATTCCTTAAATAAAAAATTAAAAGACATTTTCGGCCTTCTTCAAAAACAACCTTAAATAGGATGATTGTTCTCCAGATGGTTTGATTTTAATGGATATTAAATATCATAAAATAAACAGATTTTGATTGCAGACTTGTACGTGGTGAAATTAAGTGTATTCTTAGTCTCGATTTGGCCACCTAAGCTGTCCTTCCTTTCTCGTTTTTAATTAAAATAAAATAAAGGCGAGCAATGGCCACAACCCCAAAATGTATAGTATTAGATTAGCATGAGAACAACTTTTAGTTTTATATTCTTTTCTCTTTTTTTTGGTAATTTTGTTGTTTTTTTTTTTTTTTTGTTAATTTTTGGTATTGTGATTTTTGGAAATCTTCTGTGTGAGCATTTCTGCTTAATTTGGATTTTTGTGGTTTTGTTATTGGTATGCCGCCAACTCCGCGTCAAGTTCATCAAACACGTCTGATTAGGAGCCCGCCCGCTTGAAGAGGTAACTGGTTAGGTTACCAGCCCCTGATTTTTAGACTCTGGGGGTTTTTGGCCGAGTCAGAGAGTCAGTCGTCTGGTCATTTGAATGCCAAAGGCATCGCACGCTGCTCTTTTCACATTTGCCGTTGGCTTTTGGCTTTAAAAAGCTATTTATGATGAGCGAACACCGAACTTATGACCGGCGGATCCAGTGTGGATCCGATCCACAACCGACACGGAATCGGAATCGGAATCGGACACCGACCCACCACCGGCCGTTTGATGCGAAAATCTCTGGGCTTAAATGTCAAACTAATTTAGGCAAGACACTCCATTAAAACTGGATTAATTAAAGGCGCACAACGGCAGCTATTGATTGTGATCACAGCTTGTGAATACATCTCCCCCAGATCGACACAAAGCGAAGGCTTTCAAGAGCCAAAATCACCAACTGGATGACTGATTGATTAGCTAATTAAATGACTTATTGAGCACCCACTTGATGGTCTATCAGGTTAATATATATACTGCTTAGCTGATAGAGCAGAATTAATGTGACAGGATTGGCAAGTCTGGGATTTTTATAGTGGCTCAAGGACTTAGTTTCATTTATATCTTCAGGTTTCGTTGATTTTCCGAATCTCAGCTAAATATAAGTTTATTTAGTACAGTGAGTAAAAAATGCCTGTATTTAAGCCATGCGGCTTTGTATGCTCATGTGTGAGTCACACGCTAAGAACTTTTTAAATGGTCCAGCTTTGTGATGTTTTAAAAATATACTTTACAGAAAATCAACATCTTATAGCAGGCTTATTCTGCCGGAACAAAGAGAAACTGTGTGGTCGTCAGACTAACTAACTGAGTGACCGAATACCTAAGAGATCGAATGATAGACCAGGTGATTGATTAGCTCATTGGCGCCCAGCGTTTGTCATTCGCTTGGCGTCGGTTGGTTGGCTACCAAGTTTTCTCGACTGTCTGGTAATTAGCAAACTTTGCTTGTATAATTATTTCAAATATTTTAATTAACAAGTGCCAACTAGATGGGGCGTATGCGCAATGCCGTATCACTTAGTCAATTAGCGTCGAGTGCTCCACAAGTTGGCTCATTTCCAATATATATAGCCCGATCGAAAAGGAAAGGAAAGGTGTTGACCTTGTCGCCACAGGCCAACACGCACCAAGACCAAAAACCAAAAACCAAAAGACACAATATCTGGTTTGCCTTCTCACCGAGAAAACAAAAGATAATGCAAATATGCCTGCTGCAGACTCAGACCCTTCAGAAGATCAGAAGCCGGTCTTAAAACTCCAAAAAAAGTGAAAGTTAAGCCATGTTTAAGTCGTCCCTAAATCATTTCAAGTTCAAGGTTGCCTTTGGTCACTGGTATTTGAACATTTTTACCTTCCAAATGGATAATACCCACAGATGTGGCCAATATAAATATATATATATATACTTGCGCTAATTTCTTGACATTTACCGCTTTCATTCAAGGGGTATTTTGTTGTTTTGTCACACACTTGATCACCCAAAAATGATGTCCATAATTACGCTGATGTTAATCGATTTTTAAGATGTACAATGTATGTGTACCCCAACACACAGTTTGCTCTCCTTTGTGATGCGGATTATACAACAAATATTTAACACCTTGCAGACAATGGAAGTTGGGTTTTTATCGCCGTTGGATTACTTGACTGACTCGCATTTGAATTGCTTTTCAAATCCACTCAGTAAATTAAATCGTGTAGATTCCAATTTCGACGGGTAATAACCCGTCCAATGTTGAAAGTCAATAAAATATCAAGTTTTAATTTATTTTTTATATATACACACTATACATATGTGTGTTTTTTTATTCACCTTTATTGTTGTTGTTTTGTTGCCAAGCAGCCGAAAAGTTTGCATTCAAAGCACTCTAACACTAACTGCATGTTATTATCTAGAGCATGAAATCCAACTGACCGCCTCACTGGCAATCGCCTTCTCGGCTCAACTGGACTGAACACTGAACTGGACAAGTGGCTGGTGGCCGAGAGATTGTTAGCATAACAGAATTTACTTCTACTGGACAACAATTCACTCAAGACGGCTTTTGAGTGCCCTGTGATCGGCTAAAGCGGATTATCTTCTTTAGGGACTTTATCGCTGAGCTGAGCTAAGATCTTTAACAAATCAGTTCAGGTTAATTGAAGAAAACGGTTCTATTCATGAAAGTTTTTATCGGTTTGGTTTTCAATTTACAGTGGTAAAATCACTACGCTGTGCTAATATTTTTAATAAATTAGTTCAGGATAAACAACAAGTTATTATAAGTAATGTTTTCAATTTACAAAGCAAATATGTATATATTTTACTCACAATTAAAAATAAATTTATTATATTTCTTAATTTAAAAAAAAATGAATTTAATGCTAAATATTTACTTGTTTTTTTTAAAAAACTTCTTAAATTATATTGGGAGACTAACCTAATTTTGAAGATCTTAAATCATTACATTCGTTTAGAATGGTGAGTTCGAGATACTATTCCCTTCTCAATGCTATACTTGTTATTACCAACCTTAATCGTGACAACATTTTTTAGTGACCAAAAAATCGGTGAACTTAATCATTTTTTGCTAAATGAACGCCCATTGACCGCCATTCCACCCACAATCGGTTGAGCTCCTTCCCTTTCTCCCAAAAACTCGCCCAAATAAATGTGTCCACACTTGCCCAATCAGGCTCGTTTCCGCAACTAATCTGTCTGCAGAGTATTACAATTTGCCTAAACAGCATCTAACCACAAACAGCAAAAAAAAAAACAACAAGCTGCAGCAGCCAATGAAGTCAATTACCCAATTCCCCCCATTTTCTCAGGTACCTTGGCTGATGGCAAACAATTGCTGTCGCTGCTGCTCAAAGTTGAAGTTGAATTGGCACTGACTGTTGACTGTTGTCTGCAACTGAGTCCGCCTTTTTGGCTACTGCGCGCCACTCAAATTCCAATTCAGACTAATTTTCTTGAGTTCGAGAAGAGCACATAGTATATACTCGTATGTGTTCATTGGACGGGCAAACGGAGTGGCGAATTTGGCCATTTCAAGCAAAAATCGTGAAAAATGTTACACTTCAGCAGGTCTCAGCTATTTTCAAGGAAATTAAATTGTATATGTTTGAGAAAAATGCTATTAGCATTACTGTTTAGATTGCGAAATTCTACTTGGCTAAGCAAAATTTGACTTTTTCTATTTCAATTAATTTGTAGGAAATTGGTTATTGAAACTAAAACAACAGCATACTTGCCAAAAATAAAAGCAAATAAAAATATATTATTTAACAAATTATAGGAAATGCCATTTCATATTTTATCAGCTCTAAATTGCTTAACATGAAATAAATGTTGTTGTTTATATATTGCCTTTATTACAAAAAAGGCTTTTTACTAACTAAAGCTAACTTAAATATACACAAAACACCGTTTTTGATTTATTAATTATTTGCTTAAAGTTTATTTTATTCAATTATTTTATTTATTTAATATCTAAACAAAATTTGTAAATTTAAGGATATCTTAAGTTTATTTTAAACTCAATTTAATAATCTATGTTGTCTTTGACAATTTATTTTACCTTTTCTTGAGTGTCTTAAGCCTAAAACAGATTGAACAACAACAAAAATGTTGTAATTAATTCTGTTTTATAATTTTTTAGTTTGGAACAAAAATAATCAATTTTAATATAATCAATATGCAAATTGTTTAAGCACATTTTGGTTAACAATTGTGGCCATCACTGGCGGCGGCTCTCGTGCAGACGAACTCCCAGGGGAAGGGGGATGGGGAGTGGTGAGCGATTGGGAGACAGTCGTCGGGCGGTCGCGTTCGTTTCTTAAGTCATTCGTTTTGCCTGACACTAAACTGTTGCACTAAAGTGTTGAGTTTGCTGGGTTGCTCGTTTGCTGGTTTGCTGGCTGCTCTGGCTTGTTTGTTGTTGTTTGGCGCTTGTCGATTATACAGCCAAGTTTGTTTTGGGCTTTATATATATTTTTTTATTTTATTTATATTTTTGTTTTTTGTTCGATTTTGCTTGGTTGTTTTTTCTACATTTGCCATGTAGTTGGGTCAGGTTGCAGATTCGAAAGTGGGTCAATTTATTACTGCAATGAATTGGTAACGCTGTTGATGCTATTTGGTTGCTGCTGGCAGGGTTTTTGCTTAAATTTAATTAACTGCAATCATTTGTTTGGCTGTCTGCTGGCCACGGTGGGCGTGCCACTCAATTAGCTCCGACAAATTTAAACACATTCCGTGAAAGAAGCAGAAGCTGGCGAGGATGGAGAAGGTCATCCATCGGCCAATGGACCAGGAATAGCCATCAGCTGGATGAGACTTAAACGTTAACCCATGTACTCGGGCTAGACACCCGGGCCCATGATGATGAGCCTCACATTGCACATTGCATAAGCCGCTTGAGCAGCCGCCGGCAGCAGCTGGATAATAGTATGATCACACTCAAAACTATTTCCCATATTTTATAATAGATTTCATTATATTGAATGGCTAGAACATACAAAATTTTCCTAGCATTTTAAAGCTAGGAAAATTTGTTATGTTTTGTTTGTGTTCTTTCAAAAATAATTTCAAATTGTATCACTAGTTAACCCCCAATAACACCGTTTCTGAATCAATATAATTTTCTTTCAGTGCATAGACAAATAGCAAAATGGTAGACTGCAGGCCATAAATACGGCACGGCAGAGTGCTCAAGTGCCATGTACAAGCCATTAGGGAAGACATGAACGATGCTGGCGCTGCAATCTGTTTTCCTTTGCTTAATGTCTTCGATTTCAACTCGGATTTTATGTGTGAGAAATCCACAGAAACGGTAGACTGTCTGTCTCAAACGCATTTTCGGTCATTCCGAGCGTGTTTTATGTGCAGGCTGCGCAGATAAACCAAGGTAACAGAAGCCAATTGCCTTTGTGGGAGTTAACTCAAGATTCCGGTTGGAGAACGATCCATCTTACCATTGACTCACCATTCGATTTGGCCAAGAAGAAGAGTCGTTGGCAAAAACCTAATGAAAGAGTTAGAGGAGAAGTAACAAGTGTGCATAACAACCATAAAATCTACCTGAAAAAGAGGTGGTTTGAATTTAAGTTTTGACCAAACTAAGAAGATTTTCTTTTAAATAATCTTTCTTTTTTAAGCTAATGTAGCTTTTCACAAAAATGTTATTCACAATATTTAAAATCGCATATATTTATCTAAAAGTAAAATCTTCTTAAAACAATTTTTAAAAATATATCAAAACTAATTTTAGTGTCTACAGTAAAAATTACAGAAATTTGAAATACATACTACATGTAGATAAAGAAAACTGTAATTTTACATTTTACTTTTAAAAGCAGTAGAATTACTGATCGTGAGATATTGCCATCAGTAAAAGCTCTGCAACCAAGCTTTTTAAAGCAGTGCAACCGTTATAAACTGTTTTGAAATTAAACCTAAAAAAAAGTATAACAAAAAAAGCTTTATTTATTTTTTAAAGCAGTATCAAATCGAATAACTTATCTGCCGTTTATTGAATAATAGGTTTTGACTTTTGTCGTAACTCGCAACTTATATACTAGGTCAAAATTTTAATATTAATCATATTTTATATAAGTTCCTTAGATTCCGCAAAAAGTTTTCCGTGAGGGGATACTTTCGGCGTTCAGATTTAGAATTCTCAAGACGATGCGTCTAACTTTTTCTTAGAATTATATATCCCAAAAATGTATTCCTTAAGGATTTCTCTGCATCCACCTCTTAGAATTTTTATGACGACGTATTTTACTTTCCTTTTTTTATATAAAATAACTTTAAATTCCATTTTATTGTTTACTCCCTTACAAACTATCTAACAATAATATTGCATTTATACTATGTTATTACTAAAATAGTAATTTTATGTTTATTAATTAAATAAATTATTAAAATATTAAATTTAACTTCCCAGCTATTATACATCAAAAACGTTACCAAGAAAATATGTGATTTTTTCCGAATTCCACCTCCTAGAATTTTCAACTTATCTTCGCATTTA
This sequence comes from Drosophila elegans, assembly GCF_018152505.1. Taxonomy (NCBI): domain Eukaryota; kingdom Metazoa; phylum Arthropoda; class Insecta; order Diptera; family Drosophilidae; genus Drosophila; species Drosophila elegans. Next base: position 2,039,901 of record NW_024545578.1, read on the forward strand.
TGTATTGGAAAACTACCAGCTGTTTTGGCAAGTGGCGCCTTCGATTGCGATAATCAGTTGAAACTCGATCCGCTTTGTGTGGCCCAGCAACACCCGAGAATACAATAAAATCAACAAAGCCAAAGTCGCCAACTCGACTCGCTATAATCGCTCAATGAGTCCCCCCATCAAAACGCATACTCATCAAAAATCAGAGAAACGCCTTTTTTTATTCAGATATACATTTATAATTTATTAACCAATAAATCCAAGCAGCCGAAAATAAGCAATCCGGAGGGTAATTCCAAAATTAAACCAGCTAGATGGGAGGAAAAAGGTGCAAATCATTAATTGGGGTTGCTGGTGAACATGCTTATCAGGCGGTCGTCTTCTCCTCCTATTTCCTAACCGTAATTGATGCCGTTTTTGATGCTTTTTCGCCTTGGTACACCTAACCTCTTATAGGCTATGTCTGATCGGTTTTCGAATGCACAGACAAAGCCTAGTAGAGGCTAGATTTATAAGGAAATTCTTGAGTTAGAACAGTAAGTATTGTTCATCTGGCTGGTTGGTAAAAGTCTGCTTTCATTTACTTTTTATTTCTTCCGAAATTGCCGACTATATAACAAAAAAAAAACCAAAGTAGTTGCGCCGCTTTCTTTGCATTGCTTGGAATCTGGATTTTTCGTTTGCCGTCTTAATTTATTAACTTGTTGCCGCCGTTTCGCATTTCGTGTTTTGCGTACAGTTCATGTTTGATCTGTGTTGGCTCGTTTTGGTATTTTTTTCTTTAATATAAAACTGCCACGTCTCTTTCACTCGCGACTTTCACTTTTGGGGCTCGTCAAGAGCCAAATTAATTGCAAGCCAGTCGAAAAGTTTATCAGCAAGCGAATCGTCGAGCGCCCAAATGGAACGACAGCCGCCTCGCAACTGATTGCGAGCTCTATTTTTTTTGTTAGAGAGCACGCCCTCGGCCAACAACAACATGCATGATTTTATGCATTTAAAGTTCAAGTTCAAAGCGGCGAGAACGCGAATGCGAATTAGAATTCATCGCTCGCCAAAAGAGCGAAGAATTGGAGGCGAAGATTTGAGAGCAGAGAATTGTGAGCGAAGCACAAAGAGCAAAGCGAGTGGCCAAGTGCACGTACACCTCAAAACAGAAGAGATCGCTATCTACACGGAGACAACAAAGTGGGTATTTAGTTTCAATAAAAATATCACCTTAAGTTAAGGACAGATTTAGTGCATTCACTGTAAAATAAAATTGGATTTTTTACGATGAGAAATTAGGAAATATTAAAGTATTAAAAAGACTATTTATAAAAAGATTTGAAAACCCTATTTGATTTACCCTACACAAAACTATTATCTTTTGTTTTCCTTAGCCTCAAGAACTTTGTCTGGATTATCTTTTGAAAAACATAATCTTGTTATCTTTTAGTGCAATATTAATTTAGGTTAAGACTTTAAAAAGCACTTTAAACTAATCTGTTAAAGTGACTAAGCATGTTTGAGATAAGTAAGTTTCGTTTTCCAATCAAATTACATTTTTCAGTGTAGTGCTTTCTATTTTCGACCGGCCTTTCGCTCTCCGATTCTTACTCTCCGCAACTCTGAATAGACCAAACTAGCGCTAGTTTCTCTTCTCTTTTTGTTGTGTTTGTAGTTTTGGGGGGCAAAAAGTAATCCATGTCAGTAGAACACTTTCGATTTTCTTTTTTTCTCGCTTTTTGCTGGCGCGTCGCGTTCTTGATTTTTTTTCTTTTTGTATGTTTTTTTTGCGCTGGTTGTTTGATACTATTTTTGATCGTTTTGATGTGGAATTTATTTGTGTTTTAATTTCCCAACTTTCACTTTGCAGTCAGAATTTTATTGTGAATTTCACGAGAACTTTTGTTTTTGAGTTTTTTTTTTTGTAAAGGTCCTGGTGTTTTTTTTCTTTGCGGCTACCATCGATCTCGACACTTGCACAGTTTTGGTTTTAATAAACCCGAGTACGAAGTGATTTTATGCTTTTATACTCTCGGCAGCGACGTCGGCAGCGCAGTTGGCGTCATTGGCGGCCATTGCGTGAGTTTGTTGGTGTGCGTGCGTTTATATATATATATACTATACATCTACATATATATGTGCGATCGCTTCATTTTATTATTTTGTTTGACTTTTTTATATGCGAGAAAAGTACGAAAAGTAAAGCGAACGGAACGAACGGCGGCGGAATGAACATTTTGCATCGCCCGATCGCCGTTTATATATTCGCCTGGTCCGGCCCTCTGCCGACGTCGCACCAACACACACCTACTGGTAAATTCGCGAATATGAGTTACTTTGAGTTTTTGTAGCATCATTCTTTTTCTGTTTCTGTATCTTCGCCTCTTTTTGGGCACCACTTATATGTGGACGCTTTTGGCGACCCACTCACACACACACGCGCGAGCTTTGGAGCTCTTCCTGCAGACTGCACCGCCCACTCCCTCCTTTTCACCCCAAACACACACACGCAAATCTCCTCCTTTTACAGTGGAGGTCAAGATCATAGCAATATAACTTCCGTTCACTGAATTTAAATTGATTTTTTATAAAAATCGTTTTTAGTTCTATGTAATTTCCAGAGTTTCTTTCGGCTAATAATTAATTATCCTAGAATATAGTGTTCTGAATAAAAGGAGAAACCTTGAGAATTAGCAAACTTTCCTAATAATCTATAAGAATCTTTTACCTATAATGCATTGCTAGAATTTTGGCCACTGTTGTAAGCCGCCAGACGCGTCGCTGCCGCTGTCTCTTTCTCTTCAGGCCGAGTTTTTGCCGTTGGGTGTTGTCTGCCTTGTTGTTTCGCATATTTTGCGGCTTGCATTTTTTCTTAGCTACTTTCCTCTCTCCGAGGGCGCAAATTAAGTTCGATTCATTAAACCGGTCAACTAAAACAACGTGGCATCCAAAAACTTGAGATCAGTTCGCCAAGGAGTAAACAACAACAGGAACATCTTGATCACTTGTGGTCACTTAAACGTTTTGTGCAGGGGTCCGAAGTTATTGACCGACTTTAGTGTAATCCGAGAACCACTGACATTCAATGCCCTCCGAGGAAATATGGCACCATCTGATAAATGCACCAGATGAGCGGAAAACATAACTGTTCACACTTGAAGGGAGGGGTTTTTACATATAAACAAAGGTATTTAAAAAATCGTATAAGGATAAAAACATAAAACAATACGTTAAACACCTGGCAATAATTATCATACAATGTTGCAAGTGTAAATACAACTAAATCCATTTTCCGACTATGTTGCTTTATTATTATTATTTAAATTTTTCCTTTGTAAAACCAAAAAAGAATACCTTCTATAATTAAAAAATCAAATTATGTCACCAGGCATAAAGTCAATTTAGCCCGAAAACTCCAAGATTTTGCAGCTGCAATTAATCAGTTGATTGATTCTATATATACCCACCGATGAAATTATGACTTGGCTGCCACGCTGCCTACTTAAATGCAAGTATTGTTGTCCCGAAAAAGAAAGAATTGATAAATTAACTTGAACTCTCCACACACGCGCTGCCGTTAATTATACGCCATGTATATCAGTCGACGTTCCTGTTTTTTGCGCCTTTTGTTGATTGTCGAGTGCTTTTCGTGTCGTGTGTTTGTTATATTCTTATTCTGGCGAATGCAATGAACCCGGCTTGTTTATTTAAAAATAAAAATACAATTTGCAAAAAATAAAGAACGCTGAACAGAAATCGAATCAACAAACAAAAGGAATGCTTTGTTTATGGCATTGCCAACCTGTGCTCTTGAGCATGGGCGGATAAAGAAAAAAAGTTTGGCTAGGGGTTTCGACAATTTATAATAATTTTAATATATTCATATGTTTTACAATCAATTGTAGTACAAAAAATAATCGAATAATGTCAAAATATATTATGCTTGAATTTAAGGAAACTCAAATTTATTAAGAATACTTTCACAATTCGACTTTCCTTAAAATATTTGATCATGTCGTGACTTAAAATTGTCTTTACCTTATAAGTTAAAAACTGTAGCTTAATAAGCACCTGTGAGAAACAAATAGTTAATTGACTCGTTTAAGGCTGAAGAATTCGCGCCTGCTAGAATCCGCTACTGATTTTGTATAGGTATGGGTAAGAACTCGATTGCTATCTCTGTTGCATACGACTACTTAGTTGCTCTCCAATTGGGCCGCAAATTGCAATTTCGGGTTGTTTTGGCTTTCGTGTGGCGATTGTAGAGAATCGAGTTCATTGGCATCGTGTAGATTTTATTTATCAGTTGAAATATTTTGCTAACAAATTGCAGTCAATGACATTAACCGCGCTAAAGACGCACACACATCAAAAGCGGATGTGGCAGTAGCTCTGTGTATGTCTCTTTTTTTTTGTGTGTGGGGGGGCGATCTAAAGGAGCATAAAGAAGGAGCAAGTGAGATGGGGAACAGGTCACGCAAGCGTACAACAGTTTATTCATCTCGCTTCTCGCCAAAATGCGCAGCAGCGGAATCGACAAGTTTCCGAAGACCCATCGATAAAGTGGAGATAGAAGACTGTCTTCTGCACACTTGTGCAAAGCTTCAGGAACAAAACCAAAAAGAAGAAAAGATCAAAAGCACTTATAAAAAAAATAGCGATTATGATGTTAAAATTAAATTAATTCAAATTTAATCATAAAGTTATATAATGCTTGTCAAATTGTCATTTAACAATTATTAATACATATGTTGAATCCATTTCGACCAGTGCAAAATATATAAGCTCATCTTGAGGATAGGCAGTTTAACATAATTTATTTTAAAATAACACAATACTTGTTACATTTAAAGCTAATCCAAAATGTAATTGTTTTTTTTTGTATTATCAAATTAATTCATGAATAAATTAATACATTTTCAGTTCGAACGAATGTTTTTTTTCCAAAGTTAATAGTAATGTGCAAGCTATAAAAATTGAGCTTAGTGTTGAACTTCAGTATAGTTTTTTATAAATCTAAATAGAACTAACTTTTTTCCATTTTGTAATGTTATTATGTTTTTAAAACGTGGCTATTACGCCACTTCTCGTATTAAACATTATATTTACACTTATGCTTCCTAGTAGGTATTCAAATTAAATGTTTTTAATATTGATATTATTTTTTAAGTGCAGCAAGCTTTACTTTTTCGGGTTTCTGTTTGTCCAGAAAAAGATGACGGAGGGAGGAGTAAATAGGGGTTTGGGGGATTGCGGGCGGTGCGACTGCAAAATTGTTTAATTATAAAATGTAAAAAACGAAGCAACCAGAGAGAGCGAGAAAGAGAGGGAGAGGGTACGAGATAAAGGGAGATACCAAGCGAGTGAGGGACGGAGATAAAGTTTTTGTTGAAGGACACACACGGTCTTTAAAAGTGAGTAATGCACTGGAGGTTGTTGACTCTATTGCTATCCCGTTCGCTCTTGCTTGTTGCCATCGTCGCCTTCGCCTTGTGTATTTTTTTATTATTTTTATTTTTTTTTATTTTTATACTTATTTTGCACTGTCCACTGGGCTTGTTGTTGTTGTTTTGGTTTGTGCTGCTGCTGCCGATATTGTATTCCCAGTCTGTCTGTATGAGTGAAGAATCTTTTGTTATGCGTTTTTATTTTTTCGGCATTGCTGGTGTGTGCTGTGCAAAGTCAAAGTGATTAAACTTTATGCGCAATTTATTTTGCATTCACCGCAACAACAGCAGAAACCACAACGAAAACATCGGCTAACCCGAAAAAAAACAGCCACAGAATTATTGTTTAATGCTAATTTAACACACGTCAAATGTGTTATCCAAAAAAAAACACGCTGTCAAAATTGCGTTTACAGGTTCAGGCAATCGCGAACTGAGATAAGCGATGTGATAACCGCGCACCGTAAAAAGGCCACGTTTAATTAAATTTACAAAAGAGGAAGAAAGCTCAACTAAATTAAGATTTTTTTTGTTAGCACTTTAATTATTTTTGAAACTATTGCTTATTTGGAAATCCAATTTTCTAGACTTCTTTCGAATTCATTAAATAAATATATAATAGTTTATACCATTTGCTTTCATTGTTTTTAAAGGAATATACCAGTGTAACCCATGAAAAATTGGTAAATTTTTTGAAATTTTTCAAAGAAAGTACTTGATAAAATGTTTTGAAGTTTATTGGACATTACAAGGCATGCTTTAACTTTTTTTTACAAAGATAATGAGAAACAACTGCTGAACCGGCCAAATGAATAACTGAAACAGAAAAATTCAAAAAAGTTTTAGAAATTAAGTTGTAGTCTTTTAATGTAGTATTTGATATTTGAATGAAATATTATTTAAAAGAAACAGCACCAGAAAACAATTTTACCAAATTTCAGCTAAACGATTTTATTTCCACTTAAAGTGAGGAAACAATTTTCCTTTTTACTCTAAGTGATTGTGTTATTTCTCACTGTACCAACTGTTTTAGTTGCCTGTTTGATTAACTGTAATCTGAAAATAGAAATTACAACAAAGTAAACACAATTGGCTTGCAACATGACAAAAGCCATTGGAATTTCTGCATATTTTCCGGTCTGATTGACTCGGCGACTGTACGAATGTCGCACGACATAAATACAGAAATACAGAACAGAACAACATGTGCCTAAATGCGGGTGCTAACTCCGCATCCTTCCCCATTTTTTCCAACTGACTCAGAAGTTGATTTCACCCTTTTTTCGAGAATTGGGGAATTGCAGTTGTGGCAGCAGCACAACATGCGGTTAAATGTTGACACCCAGCAGACGCCACAGTCGACCGCAAAAACGCAAGCCTCTGGATCTCGTATCCTAACCGAAGGAAAAAACCTAATGAGTGGGATGATCCGTTCAGGTGGACTTTATCAGGAAAGAATTTTTTATAGGAACGAATTTTTCTCCTTTTTTTTTTGGGTACTTATTAGATTTCCAAATCGCTTAAAGAAAAGGGTTTTTCCATTTATATTCACAGTTTAGTTTTGGGAAATGATAAATGATTTCTTAATAAGAATAGCTTTATTATAATATTAATAATAAAATTTATATGTAGTGCCAGGTATAATAAATCAATTTAAAATATATAAAGTATATAAACTCTCATAGAAGGATTTTAGAAGTATCAAAAATATTTTCCTATGGTTGCATATTTTACTAAACATATTATCATAATTATTAAAGGTTACTGCAAGGTTATAATCTAGGATATATTAATTGCAATTTGTATTTTAAAGTACTAAAGGTATAACTTCTTCTGTGGCAAAGTAAGTGTTATTTTTGAGGAACTTTAACTGTCAGAAAGCGGTTTAAACTATTTTTTTTTATATTTAATTAATTTTACCCTCAATCAACCATCCCAATCGCGTGCAGGCAACCTCCAGATGCGCACAATATGGTGCTCCTTCTGGATGACGCCGTCGGCTTCAGGGCCACAGTTGCAGTGGCTGCAGCTTTTATTACTATTATTTTTTTCTGTTCTCTTGCCGATTCTGCTCGGCTGCTTTTTGTGTTTTGTTAATCGTCTTGACGGCGCAGTCACATTGTGCGTGCTGCTCCCAAGGCCAGTGCAATATTTTACACGAGTGACATCGCCGGCGAACTTCCGTCAGTGTATATAGCGTATATATATAGTCTCTGTTCATCGAAGTCCCCACCCCCCACTTGGATCCTCCCACTCTCTTTGTGCGTCATCATCGGTGGGACTGCATTTCATGGCTGTTTATAAGCCCAAGCCCAAACACCCCCACACGTACGCACTACCGATCGTTTAACACCCACTGTAAGTGGAATTGCAAGCCAGACAAGTTCTTCGAATATCCACACAGCCAGAAAATTATATAGTATCGACAATAACTTGATTAATAACATCCATGCAGGAAGGAAAATCATACACAGAGTAGCGATCTTGATGAATGGCGTTTTTGACCCCAGACGGTGAGGAATGTTCAACATGACGTATACGCAATTTTTTGTAATCTTGAGTTATTTGTTAGATGACTTAAATTTGTAATAATTTATCAATCTTTAGATTATTATTCTTTAGTGACGTTTTTTAATAGTTTATTTATTATTGAACTAAGATTTTTACCTGACTGAAATTAAAACCATTTTCCTACCAGACAATTTTTTATTACAAAATATTATTTACTATTTAAATATCATTTAATTTATGGCAATCTATTTGTCTATGGCTCATAACTTAATTAATCCATTTCATGTTCTTAGTGTTAATAGAAGCTTTCGGTTTCTTTTGATTGAAAAACAATAGGAATACGATTTCATAAACAATTTATTTTCAGTGCTCAATCAATCAACTCGTTCCGATAATCAGTTGTCAAGGCGAGAAGGATTGTATTGAAGTGGGTTTCATTCTTAATTTCAATCTCCGTCGATCATTATCACTCTTTCTTTTTGTCCCTTTGGTTTTTATTTTTAAATTCTTTTATATAAATTTAATACTAACACTTTGTTTTTTGTTATAAATTGTTGGTTTTGTTAACATTAGTTTGTTCTTCAATTTGTATTTTAAATTGATAAAACCTCTGCAATGCAATCGAAAAGTGACTCCTTTATGATTTAGTAAGTAATGGGCAATCGTTTGAATGGGAGATCCCTAATATACAGTCGATCCTTGTAGCCTTTTTGTGTTGGCCACTGTGGGTCTGATGACGAGCATGGTTTGCCTGGTGGTTCCCCAATTGCGTCTCTGGCTGGCGGGGATTTACAAGATCTATGCGGATTACACACCCGTTGTCTATTTAAGTGAGGATCGTTTGAGCACCGTTTCCAAACGCCGACTGAAGGTGGTGGCCAAAAAGACTCTGGTACTGGATATGGACGAAACTTTAATAACTTCGTGGATCAAAAAGAGTAATGGTCGTGGAAAGAAATCACCACCTGGTGTGCCGCATGACTTTGAGTTCCCCTTGCCGGACTACGATGGCACAGTCTTTGTTTACAAGCGTCCCCATGTGGATTACTTCCTGAACCGCGTATCCAAGTGGTATGATCTGGTCATTTTCACAGCCGGAGCTGAGATATACGCATCACCCATCCTGGACTTTTTGGACAGAGGAAGGGGCATCTTGAGTAAGCGATTGTACCGCCACCACTGCATCGATGTCCTTGGACTGAGGGCCAAGTATATATCGCTGGTTTCACCGGATTTGGCCAATGTCCTGCTATTGGATAACTCAACCGTGGAGTGCAGTTTCAATGCGGGTAACGCCATTCACATCAAGCCCTATCGTATCGGCCGTCGGGATGAAGCTCTGATAAATTTGCTTCCATTTCTGGATGCCCTGCGTTTCACCAAGGATGTGCGATCGGTACTCCAACGATGCACTCGCTTCGAGTGTCTCACCACGTTACTAGAAAGTGTCACCTTGTGATATCTCCACATCATGCACACTAATCATTGTTTTTTTTGCGTTTTTTGGGTTGTATTATTTATGTTAAATTTCCAAGCATTGAATCACCTCCTTATCAATTTGGACTTTCATCAAAGGTCATTTTGATTAAATTTTAGAATTAAGTAATTTTATTTTGGTCTGACATTTTAAGAAATTATTTAGAGTTTGTTTGTTTACAGTTTGTTTTTTCATTAAAGTTTTTAAATTGGTTTATATAAGATTTGAAGTTATTTTTTATTTATTGTTAAGGCATTCATACAACTCATATGCTAAAATATGGCGAGGAATCGATAATTATAAATGTATCCCAAACATTTTAAAAATTAGTCATTGAGATAACATTTGGTTTATTTAAAAGAAATATTTTTGTTAATTCTACCAAATAAAATCCTCTTATATTGTTTCAAAATGTTTCAAGTATAAAAAACATTTTACAAAACAGATTAAACACTTTTAAAGTAGAGAAGTCTTGAAGTGGAAGTTTTTAAATGTAGGACAGGTACTAAGAAAATGGTTTTTTATTTACTATGTTGTGCTTAAGTTCCCATAATGAATGGTTTGTGTATATATTCAGCGGCACCATCTTTCACCATCTCCGGTTTAGTCATGCAAGGGCGCGCTTAGTCATATCCCAATATCCCAAGCAGAGTGGAAGGCCAAGTGATTCACTAAGTAAACGACTTCGGCCAAGGCTGCAGCGATATCGGGCCACAACTCATATTAATCAGAGGCTAGTACAATGTGCTCCACTTTATCGGCAACCGAGTTGCGACAGTGAAAAATGAGCAAATGTCACAAGGATCATAGGGCTTGGCCCCGTTGTGCCATCTGCATTTCGTACGCAATAAAAATTTAAACTGGTTTCGGTTAAGAAATATACTGTAATTAAGGATTTTGAATTAGCAATTTAAAAAGATTTTTCTATAAATAAATGGTTTGGCTTGTGCTTCATTTTCTTTGTGATAGAAAGGGTATATAAATATAAATTGTTTGGGTAGAGATTAAAATAAAATAATATAAATAAGATCTTAAGATTTTGAATGTTTACGTACCCATTATAAATTTATTAATTAATTAATTAATTAATTAATTTATAAAGATTTGCCAGTAAAAATAATGTTTTAGTTGAGCTCCATTTTTGTTGTGATAAAGGTAAAACTAATTTTAGTATATGTTGCTCAATTTTATAAAATTTAAACAAAGATTTGCTTAACGTAAATATGCAACATTTTAGTTGTGCATTATTTTCGTTGCGACAAAAAGCCTTAAAAGAAATATTGTATGTGTTGGCATTAGTCAAGTTTTGAACTATTGGTAAAAGGTTTATATTTAAGCTGGCGAATGCTTCTACCACTAAATATTGTTACTAGGAGTTAAAAACATTTACTCTACTTTGAATTGATCTGTAATATCCTACATTTTGCACTAAGCAGGGGCTCCAACTTGACTTTCCTTGTAAGTAACCATAAGAACCGAATACTTACCAATGTTTGACTTTAACTTTGGACACGCTTTTGCTAAATATGAATATGAATACATTGGTAAATATTTTTACTTATCATTAAAACCTTTTGTTCTGCTAGAAACTTAACTGTAGTATCCTACATATTGGAACTCCCTGTAAGCAACATACCCAGCAGAACTTCATATGCGGGTCTTGGAGAATCGAACACTTTCCGTGCTAATCCCTAGTCCAGCTCAGCCATTTGGGTGCGGCAATTAAGTCACCATCACCATTCACCACCGAAGGGGGGGTGAGGAGGATATTTTTGAGGAGGGTGGACGAGAGGATCAGTGTGCCGGTGAAGGGGCTCGCGTTTCCAGCGAAGAACATTATTGTCTCGTCGCGGATGTTGGGATATTGCGATGTTGCGATGTTGGGATGTTGGGATGCTGAAAAGCAGCGACGACGACAACGGCGACTACGTCGGCCAAGGCCCCAAAAAATAAGGCAACCAAAACGCGGCGAGGCAAACAAGTTAATGAACCTGACTGCGCGTCTGGGATCCTTGGGTTGGGGAGCCCGTAAAACTAGTTTGGCTGCGGCTTTTCAGTTTTTCGGTCGGTATTTGGTCGGCTTTTGGTCTGTTTTGAGGATCGGCCATGGCCGCGACCATCGCGCCGCACCAAAATCTGTGGCATGAATTCTCTGGAAATGATCGAAATTTCATTTCACTGCGGTACGGCCAACCAGAAATTAAGTTCAACAGCATTCCACCGGTCAGCGACTGTCTGGGCCAGGGTTTTCGGCAAAAAACGCTAGCTTTTTTGGCCAGACTTAGAAAAGACTAACGTCTCTGTATATCAATGGAAATCAGTTTCATGGACAGGATTTGATTTAGCGGAGGGATATTTAATATTTATTTGGGTATTTGTTTGTACCTTTTATAGCAAACTTGAGCACAGAGTTTACCATTTTGCAAATCTCAATATTTTGATTCAATAATAACAAAGAAAGAAGACCATGATAAGTTGGCTAAGATAAATTAAGAATAGAATCACAGACTTTATAGAAATAAACTTTGAATAGGGATTTTAGTAGCAGAAAAAAACTAGCTTTTGGCCAGACTTAGAAAAGACTAACCGAAGGGAAATCTTATATTTATTTGGTGTTTTGTTTGTATGTTCAAAAGCGATTCACTATTAGCAAATCTCTAAAATAATAATGGAACATTTTAACAACAATGACTTAAAGGGTATAAGCATTTAAACCAATTTTAAACCATTAGTAATCAAAAAAACAAAAAACAAGGATCAATAAACAATTTAAAATACATAATTAAGAATTAAAAGGAAAATATAACCTTACTGCAATCCCACTTTGTGCATTCTTAAAATTATTAATGCCAGACTAAAAATAGTTAATTATATAATTAATAATAAGGGCTTCTAATAAGTTAACTTATATCAGTTATTTTATTTTAATACCAACAAAAAACATTCCTTAACATTATTACCAATCTCACTATTCTTCAAAACCATTTTATACAAGCAAATAATTATTTTTATTTTTTTATTTTTCATTTGGATGTCTGAAAGTACATTTGTGTATACTAAAATATCTTACTTATCAGACATAATATTAATATAACAGAGCTTTACAGGATTTTAAGCAAGCAAAGATGGAATATATTTTTTTGAATAATTGAAACCTAGAACAGAGATGGCAAAGGATTATTTGCCGTACAGCTCCTGTTTCGCGGCTAAATTCCCCCATTATCCTTGGGCCAGGAGTCAATGCCCTGCGGCTGGGCTCGCATTACACAATTGCATCGGCGATCCCGATCGGACGGTGCTCAAGTTACACAGAACTCCAGTGGCCTACTTCCACTCGAGTGACCCGCAAAATGTCCCCGAACAATGGCCTTTGTGCCTGTCCCATGGCGGTCGAGAAAACAGGAGCAAAAGCTGCGTACAGCAACCCCATTATCCATTATCCCGATCCCGATCCCTATCCCAATCCCGATTCCGATTCCGATCCTGCCCAGTCAGCCAAAGACAAAGAAACCCATTTTGTCGCATTCAAACAGAAATTAATGTAAAACAAAACCCAATCCCAGTCCAATCCCAATCCCATCCAAGAGCTCACAGTCAGCAGAAAACAGAAAAGGGAGCGTGCCGAGCGAGGGGATATAATTTTATTTTTATAACTGACCTCGAACTTTTGTGCAATGTGATTGAACTGCCTGACGATATCTGTGGGCCCTGCTCTGTCCGGCCCCTGTCGCTGTCCCTTTCCCTCCTCCTTTCCCTGCACGGGACATGCACTGGAAAAAATATATACCAGGTTCTATACTTAAAAGTAATTGTGAGCAAGACAGGTCGGTCTACAAAATAGTAGACAATTCAATTATAAAATCAGGAAGACGCACAATGAATACAATTAAAATTGATTATAACTTTAGATCGCAGACACAAGTTAGTTTTAACTTTTGCACGGGCTATGCACAAAAAAAATACATATTATTAACTTAAATATTGAAAAATAAGAGTGTAAATATTGCAGTCTACAAAATAGTAGAAACTTACATTACAAACATCAAGATGGATAAAATTAAAATATATATAAGAAATTATTTTTATCACCATCATAAGAAATATAAAATTATTTTTATTGGACACATCATAAATAGAAATAAAAGTAAATATAATTTTGATCGCTTTGTCTTCCTGAGAAGTAAACTGTACTTAAAAAAAAGTCACAATAAAAATTTGAAGTATAGGATACTTTTCCAATTGTCTGTCAAAAAATAGGTCGCAACCTATGCGTATACGTAATATAAATTTTAAAATATATTTCCTTTGAAAAGTTTTAAATTTTTTTAAGATTTATCTGTATTTTCTTTAAAGTTATAAGTATTATTATTTATTATTATTATTATTTGAAATATTACAAATTATACATTTTTTAGATTGTAGAATTATGATTTCTTAAATATAAAATTGATTCTAAAATTGTTTTTAATTCTTAAGGAAATATGTATACTATTATTTTTGGACAGTGCGCCCTGATCCGAGCTGCAGCATTTGCATGCAGACTGCATATGCATACGGAGCTGTTGATCGCCTCCAACTCCGATTCCGATTTAGAGACCGATTCAGGGACCGAAACCGAGAATCGAGCCTGGATGCAATCGCCGGTTGACAAACAATATGGAAATTTTACAGAGTGCGCTGAAATAAAAAGGGGAAGCGAAAGCGAATCTTAAATGGCAAACAGGGGCGAACGAGCGGAGGGGGCGGGGCAGACGGGGCGATAGTTGCAGTCGTCAGCGGGGAACGTTAAATGCATAATAAATGTGCGTTCTAGAGGTTGGGAAATAAAATGCGTGCTGCGACGTCGACGCCTTGCACTTTCAATGACCAAACACAACGATAAGAAAAGCAGAGATATTATACACTGGACAAAATTCCGTGTATGTTTTGAAAATAAGCTCGAAAGAAAATGTTAAGTTTAAATTGTATTAATAGTTTGAACATTATATGTTTTTGATCCTTAAATGTGACATATCAACTTCAATTACGAAAAATTAAAAAAAGTACCATAAAGACAAATATCAAATTTGAAGGGAGCTAGAATTGTAAGTAGATAAATTAAAAAAAAAACTAGATAGAAAATTGAAAATTGCCAACTTGTTCTTTTTTTTTTTGGTATATGTTAGAAAATTAATATCCAAAGTGTGAACTTTCCGAAGGAAAACTAAAAACTTCCTTGTAATTTCAGTTTACAAATTAAATTTTATAAAGCATTTAAAACAATTATCTAATTAATATACTAATAAGAAATAAGATCGAAAATTGTATAACTTATATATATTTAAGTTTCAAATTATCATCACATTCTTCAACTTCGTTGTATATGTTAAGAAAGCAAGATACAAACATTTAGAAATTGTTATGAAATTTGGATTCTATCTTATCTAATCTTAATCTGAAGTCTAAAATTATATTATTTATATGTGCAGTATGGGGGATGGGAGCAAGGTGGCAATTGAGTAGGTTACTAGCTAGTTCGACAACAAACTTCTGGATTGACTTTGTTTGCCAAAACAATTTGAGAGCGCCAAAGATAATGCGAAAAAGAGAGAAAGAATGGAACCGAGAGCCCCAACAAAATACACAAGTTCTTTATCAAAAATTGCTCTGTGGCTTTTTGCTGCTGCTGTGCAAATATTTAATACATTTTTATTTTGTTCTTTTTGCTCGGCAAAAGCGCAAAACAAAAGAATCCAAAAATTAAGAATAAAAGAGAAGGCGAAGACGAAGAAGACAATAAATAGAAAGCAGAGGCGTTGGCAGCGAATGCCAGTCAAGCTTTAATTCCCCAAACAACAACAATGTGAGAGAGCAACAAAACAGCAAGCAGCAGCAGCAGCGGCAACAAAAAATGTTTAGCTGACGTCATTTGTCCTTGAATTCGTATATTTGCCGCAAACCCAAAACGAAATTCGCAAAATTCAATGCACTCGCCAACTGAAATTAAAAAAAACAGATAAGATGACGACAAATTCAAAAAAAAAAAAGAAACGAATTTAGAAGCAAGCCACATAATACAAAATTTGCATTGATATTGCAATACAAAATTATTAAATATAAATATGAATGGCTAGCCAAAAAATGGCCGATAATAAATTGTACAATTCAAGAATATAAATTATGATAATTTTAAAATACAATTCACACCGCCAAAAATTCAAAAGTTTTCGACAAGTGTTGCAAAACTTAAAAATTTGAATCGAATATATAGAATGTATTTGACAATAATAATATAATTAAAGAATATAAATTAATATATTTTAGGGAACGTCAAACTGTCATTAGTCAAATCGTTTCTGATAAGTATAGCAAAACTTCAGAGTTTGGAAAGTCAAAAAATCAACTCAATTAGTTGTACAATTAAAGAATAAAAATTCAAATGTCTCAAATTCAAAACTCAATTCAAATCGAACCGCCAAAACTGAAAAGTTTAAATGTAGCCTAGACACAAACCCAACCAGGGCTGCAAAGCGCCCCCAGCCAGTATTGGACATAGTCAAAAAGAGTGTGGTCAGCTTTTTCAAAACTCTTAAGCATTTACAAAGCCGTTGGAATTTATCAACTACACATCCACGTTCACACTGCTGAGCACAACCAAATACAAAATAAAAAAAACACGCGCAGTTTTTAATAATTTTTTAACGGGACAGTTTTTTTTGTTTGATGCGGAGTCGGTTGATTTTGGCGAGCAAGAAAACACGCCAGGTGGGTTTCTCGTGTGGATTGCTGCAGCGGCTATTCCGGTGCTCCTCCTTCTCTCTCTCTTTTTCCACTTCTTTACTTCTCCGTTTCTCTTCGCCTCATTCTCCGTTTTTTGGCCTGTTTTTTTTTTGTTTTTTTTTTGCGTAAGTTGAGGTCTGGTGAAAAACTGTGTCAACTTATTACGGAGCGCATGATTGGCGTTCGCCTTATCGACTGTCATTTATCACCTGCCCTTTGAACCCATGGTTAGTGAACCCCGATTCCGGATCGCGATCCGGCCCTGAAAACTTGAAATCTCCACGTCTGTTTGCTTATAAGCTTATATACATATATATCTATATGTATATAAAGAGAGACGGAGACCCCTCTTTGATATGCTAATCTCCAGGGCCCACGCGTATCCGTATCTGAAGTTGACAATAGTCAGTAGTCAGTATAGTCTCTGTATTCCGTAGTCAAAGTTTCGTAATGAACTTAACTTAACCCGTGTGCTTGTATGTCTTCTCGCCCCGCAGAAAAGCGACGTAAATCGATAACACAACAACCTCATCCTCCCGAAAACTGCACCCACTCTACACACACCACACACAAATAATGGGTCAAACGCTATCGGAACCGGTGACCGCCAAGGAGTCCTCCTACTGCCAGAATGCCGCCTTCCGCGTGGGCTCCAGCTGTATGCAGGGATGGCGCATCAACATGGAGGACTCGCACACCCACATCCTCTCGCTGCCCGACGATCCCGGAGCGGCCTTCTTCGCCGTATACGATGGCCATGGAGGCGCCACGGTGGCCCAGTATGCCGGCAAGCATCTGCACAAGTTTGTGCTCAAGAGACCGGAGTACGGCGTCAATATCGAGGAGGCACTGCAGCAGGTGAGTCACGGACGGGGTAGGGCTACATCTGAAGATCAGAGATGGCAACCATCTAGCAAAGTGTACCTACCATATATGGCTTTATATATCACGAGTTGCAGATAATGGATATCAAAAGGAATATTGCATATATATATTATTGTTGTTATTATGATGAAGACATAGAAATATCGAAATCTAATCAGATGTACCTAAAAATATTAGCTCTTTTTAATATTGAGTATCAGTGGCTTTGCCTTACTGGAATGTACTAAGAATATTTTAAAAACCGATATGTTGTAACACATATCAATTATCTGTGATGAGATTTATTTCGTTTACTTAAGCTATATCATTGATGGAAGGTTCTACTAGTTACGAACCTATATCAGCACCTAGTTAATCATTTTTCATACTTTTTGTGACACATACAAAAAGATTTGACAACTATCTTAAGATAGCTGATAGGATAAAGAATCTTACTAGTACACAAAGGTACTTATTTTAAGAAACCTTTATCTTTGTTAAGTTTATTAAATGCCATATAGCTCTTTAAGATATCAAATTTAAGGTAAAAAGAAAAATTTCCATTTAAAAGTATGGTGTTTTACCAATAAAAACCAAGTAAAAGAAAATTCAAAATTAAATATATTAATAATCAAAAAAGATTAATTTATTAAGATGTTCATTTTGACTATAATAGAAGGTTTTTTTGTGTTAAAACTGACGGGTTTTTTTTTTTGTTACTAAGGTTCAGGTACTCCAGTTCTAGGTACATTTTAAGTTGAGCGAGAACTCTCTCTCTCTCATCACTGTACTACACATTACTCATAAATCTGATTCAATTGCAGGGCTTTCTTGACATAGACTACGAGATGTTAAACAAGGAGTCATGGGGCGACCAGATGGCCGGCTCCACGGCCGTGGTGGTTTTGGTCAAAGACAACAAGCTGTATTGCGCGAATGCCGGAGACTCGCGGGCCATTGCCTGCGTGAATGGCCAACTGGAGATCCTGTCGCTGGACCACAAGCCCAACAATGAGGCGGAGTCCAAGCGGATCATCGAGGGCGGCGGCTGGGTGGAGTTCAATCGGGTCAACGGGAATCTGGCCCTCTCCCGGGCACTCGGCGACTTTGTCTTCAAGCGGGCGAACAAAAAGCCGGAAGATCAGATCGTCACAGGTGAGAACAAAACACCATCGCAGGCATTGTTGGTTCGCATTATCCATTATCACCTTGTTTTTTTGTAATGCGTATGCATATACAGCCTACCCGGACGTGGAGACGCGCAAAATCATGGAGGACTGGGAATTCATCGTGCTGGCCTGCGATGGCATTTGGGATGTGATGAGCAATGCGGAAGTGCTCGAGTTCTGTCGCACGCGCATCGGCATGGGCATGCATCCGGAGGAGATCTGCGAGGAGCTGATGAACCACTGCCTGGCGCCCGACTGCCAAATGGGCGGCCTCGGCGGCGACAATATGACCGTGGTGCTGGTCTGCCTGCTCCACGACCGTCCCTACAGCGATCTGATAGCCCGGTGCCGGAATAGCAACCAGGTGACCAGTGATCAGGTGGCCAATGCCAAGGATGAAGAATCACATGCTGCCGCCGAGGCGGAAACAGAAACCGAAACCGATACGGAGACGGAAATGCAATCCAAACCCTGCCAGCAGAAGCAATCCAACAGCAATCCCAATCCGGGACAAGCCACGCCCACACAACCACCCACGGACAACGACGAGATGAAGCTGGAGAAGGAGTCACAGGATGCGCTGCTGGCAGCGGCCGAAATGCAGCTGAACTATATCTACTAGTAGTGCGCCTTACGATTAATAATTAGGGTTACTCCACAATACCGCTTAGGTCAAACTCTTTATACTTAACAACGCAAGTGTTCTTGGTTAAGTTTTATATAAACAACACAACACAACTCAATACACCACACAGTCCTTACCAAAATGTTTGCTCCGATTAATAATTAATTATATAATTTGTTTTAATTGTAACCCCCACGATGCGTGTATATACATATATGCCTTGTCTAACTATATATATTGTATGATTTAACTATGTTTTGTGATGCCCAAGCAAAATGGATAAAAAAAATTGTATTACTCGTTTAGTATTTATGTACCCAAATATACTTCTCAAAGTTGTTTGGAATTGATCTTTAAGAGATGAGTGAAGAGTTTCAAAATTAAAAATAAAGAAAATGTTTTGTAGTGCCCAAGAAAGTTGCGATGTTTTTTGTTAACTGATGAGTAGGCCAAAACCCCAAAATACCTGATAACAAAACCCAAATGTTGGAAAATTGGGCTTGCTTTGTATAACAACGACGGATCCCTGATACGATTTCATTGGGGAATTGGACAACTAACTTAAAAATAAAAAAAAAGTTGTATTGTGCAAACTAGTAATAAATTAAGCTGCGCTTTGAAAGCGGCTGTCTGCTTTGTTGAAGACAACTGCTATTTTGCGTTGCATACTTTTAGGCCGAATTTATTTTCCCCTTTTAAGCTCGGCTTAAAGCATAAAATTGTTGACTACTTTTGGGCTGCTTTCGTTTCTTAGAGTTGCAAACTTTCGGGAAGCGGACGGTTTGAGAAGCCATGGAAATTTATTTGACTTGGGTTCAGCGTGTCGTTGAATTAACCAATTTAAGCGTCGCCAACATTCAGCGTGTCGTTGACATACCCATTTTAAGCGTCGCCAAGTCGAAGACAAAGGCTGACCAAATTTTATTTACTTTTCTGTCTACATTTAATCTACATACACCCCGCTTGTTGTTCTGTGCTTCTCTTGTTATAGAATATAGAATTTACCAGTGTGGAGTGTTCCGAGTGAAAAGTTCCGCCCCGTATTTGTGTTGTTTTGTTTTCAACTCACAAGTATAAATTTTATTTAAACTTTTCGCTATTGAGTCGTTACGAGTACAGGTTTCCGCCTTCTCATCTCAACATCATCACCATCTCTGGCTCTTACGTACAAATTGTTCAGGCTTAACTATCCTATTATAAAGACAAAATGAATTACGCTTTTCAAGTTTTTTGGTTGTTTCTCAGTGTTTGTATTTTTTTTTTTCGTTTTGTTTTATTATAATATTTTTATTTATATGTATGCCATCATATTACACATTCAATTATGTATAACTGCTGTTGTTTTTTTTTTCGCTTTCGCTTGCTGCATAGAGGGATATTGTATTTCTTTATAGTTAGTTTATAGTTTAAATCATATGCAATTTTATAAACTTCTTGTTACTTTACAGTTATCAATTTCGGTACAATTACAAATTGATTATATATATATATTTATAATGTATGCATGTACTTCTCGTTATTCATATTACATATTTTCATTTTTGTTTTTTAACAGACAGGTTTTTGTTTTTCTTGTTCTTGTTGTTGTGTTGTTCTTGTTTTTCTAGTGATAACAATGTGCGTAAGCAATTTTTGTTTAGCGTTGTTTGCTGTTTATGGTAGTAGAAATAAGGGAGTAAATTCAACCCAAGGCAAATAAAAGAAACAACTCAAAAGATCTCCGACCGTCAAAAAGGAAAGTTTTAGGAATTATATCGAACGCAAACAAAAATATAAGGG
Source organism: Drosophila elegans (assembly GCF_018152505.1). Taxonomy (NCBI): domain Eukaryota; kingdom Metazoa; phylum Arthropoda; class Insecta; order Diptera; family Drosophilidae; genus Drosophila; species Drosophila elegans. The sequence continues at coordinate 2,060,508 of NW_024545578.1, forward strand.
AATTGGCAGTGCCAAAGAGAATGATCGGGTGAAATCAGGAGGGGAACGCCCTCAACAATGTATAGCTAAATATATGTACAGAGTGATTTCTGGTGAGGGGCATTCCAAATAAAGTTAAATAATACAAAATATTTGGATGGTGTATTAAACAAAAACTAAACGATATCTCTAAGCTGTGTGTGTGTTTTTGAGTGTTTTTTTTTGGGGGCGGGTGGGTGGTTGGTGTTACAGGAGATATGACAATGAGGGGGAATACATAGCTCTATGGGCGTGGCATGTCTGCTGAACTTGCAATATAGTATTATTTTGTAAATATAACAAGGTGTCATATGCGCTGCTTAAGTATACAAAAATAAATAACTTAAGAACTGAGGTTTACAATTTAACAATTTAATTTAATTTATTGTATTCCTTAAAATTATTCAACATCAACAATGTTCCTTTTTTTTACTTTCCCTATACCCTATACTCTCTTCTATCTCTCTGTCTCTCGATCTCGGAGCGTCGGGATGGACAGCGTGTTTGGTCAAGTGTCCAAGTGTCCAGTTGTCGACTGTCTCATGGTCAAGTGGGCTGAGGAACCTCGATGGGCTTTGGCCAAACCCCATCATTCCGTTTATTTGTTTTTGTTTTTTGTCGCACACAATTGATGATTTGTTGTCAATTGCATAATATCACATCTCATTTTCGGAATTTCGGAGCCGCCGCCCATGGAGTCCATTAGCTCCACTTTGGCCACTAAACCCCTGTCTCTCATCCATCATTCATTCACCTAAAGCACAGTCCGCAGTCCCAGTCGCAGTCCGCCCTATTGAGGTTCAACTGTACAGTGTGTGTGAGTGTGTGTGTGTATGGTGTGTTATTTTGTATTCGTTTGTGTTGGCAGCCGACAGTGAGTGATGAGCACAACAAAATCATTTGAGAACTTTCCAAAGAAATATGTGTCTGAGTGTTGGGGTTAGTTGGATATTATATAGTTTGGGTCTTTTTCTTCAATTTGGAGGGGGTAGATACAAACTATAAACTATGAATTATTTAAAGATACATTTTGTGTGGCGGGGGTACGCGACGAACCACTGAGCAAGGTATACTATCTGTATGTGGCCTTCATCCCTAGCGAACTATCGGAATCCTGGCTTTTGCCAAGACTTTAATGAGTGAAGGATCAATTGGTTGATTGATTGATTGATTGATTGAAAGCTGTTTATGTCCTAGAGGCAGTTGTGTGTGTGAGTGTGAGTAGTGTGGTGGGGTGTGTGATTAGATGCCATTTGATGTGCGAATGGGGTCACTTTGGTTCTTGGCTCAGTGGTCGGTCTGTATCCTGCTCTCGTATGTTACATATTAGTTAGTATAGGCACTTAGCATATTCGATTGTTTTCATAGAAACAAAATATATGTGTTTATATATATTGATTTTCAGTTTAGTTTCCTTTTTCTTATATTTTCAATTTCATTTTGGTTGGAAGTCTTGCGTTTAGAGTTCATTTTTCTTATTCTCCTTCGTTTTTCATTTTTTTTTTTTTGATTTTGGATGAAAGATTTAGTACTCTGTTTTGTTTCTTTTGGAAAAACATTGATCGGTTTGTTCACAGTGGGTTCATAAGCAATTAATTCAAGAGAACAAAAATAATACGCGGTTTTTTCTTCGTTTCATTGGTAAAGTTGTGTGTGAATGAAAAAATGAACATGATATTTTCGTTTTGGTTTTGGTTTGTGGAAATGGAAGTGGAAGTGGTAAAGGGCGGAGCCGTTTTGTTCTCAAATAAGGAAAATAATTAACAGAAGAAATAATGTTAAGTTAAGTGTGAATATCCATATATATGCATACTAAACTTAATTCTTATTGCCTAGAATAGTTTGTAGATATCGTGTTTACGCTCTTAAAACTACTGATTATTTTCTCTTCTCCCTTGCCAATTGTTTTTATGCTTCAAGGATTAATTTACATGCTTCTTACACTTCAAAATAAATTAAGACTCCATAAATCAATTTGTGCGTGAAATCGTGAATAATTAAAAGGCAAAATAATAATTAAAATGTTATAAGCAATCCTAATCTAAGATGAGCATCAATAATTTGGGGTTGGGGGCGAGGATAAAGCAGCATCTTTGCAAATTGAGAGACAGAAAAAAAACCTTAATGAAAAGAATTCGTTTTAAATGCCTATTTTGAGTGTGTGTTGTCCTAAACCTCATAGAATTTCGTGTGTGTCTGTGTGTGTATGGTTTTTAGTTTATGGCACCTTTTTGTATAGAGTCCTAAGTCGTAATTATAACATTAGATAGTGTGTTTGTCTTATGAGCTGAGCTGAGCTGTGTGTCCACCTACGCTTTGTAAGGATTAAGTTTAGTGTTATTTAGTTTAGTGTATTTAGCAATGCACTAACTTCTTAATTCATTTCGTTTTCGTTCTTTGTTTGTTGAAATAGACGTGTGAAACCATCAAACTGAGAAAATTGCTTTTATGTGGAAACAAATGCAATTTTAAAATGTAAGTCCTACCCACGCGATCATACGATTAAGTATAAAAATAGGGGTTCAGGGTCTGGGGGAAAAGGAAAAAGGGGTTGATAAGTTTGTCTAGGCGTATTCAGGTGTGTCTGTGTTATCGGATCCCTTAAGTCATGAACTAAGTACGAGAATCCCCATAATCAAGTTATTTAAAACAAAAAACGACTTGCTCAAACAAGATCATCCGTTAAAATGTTACAATGATTCAAAACGATCGTATATATATTATATATAATATTTCTAAATAATAGAAGTAACCCTAACCTGTGGGACTAGCGGAGACATAGCTTTTTTCGCTACGTACTCGTATCTGTGTACTTCTGTTTTGGCTATAAACATTATGTTTTTTGATGCGAAAGCAAAAATGAAAATGATGAAATATTAAACGTAGTTAATAAAACGTTAAATCAACGGTGTGATTCATGATGAGTTCATCGGTAATTTATCAATAAAACCTAATATTTCCTCTTCTCCTATTCTTCGTCCTTTGCTTGGCTTAGCTTGATTTATAGTTTTGCTTTGTCGTTCGATGCAAGTTGGCTAACTACGCTCATCAAACCTTTTAGACTTATTCACTCGGCATCGTTTATCGTTATTGGTAATCGTAATTATAGCTTAGGCATATTCATCTCTTGTCTCTTCTCCTCTGGCTGTCGCCTCCTCCTCCTCTTGCTCTCTGGATCTCCGGCGCTAAACTAAGTGATTACCCATCGAGTCTAGGTAACATTAGCTTAGGTAGATTAACATTAACTGATAACTGATTAAATATAGCTGGAGAAAGGGTTATGCACCATTCATTTTTCGTATTTGCCTACTAATATGATAACTGGTCCAAGCGTCGTCCGCTGCTCGCTTCTTTTCTTTTGCGTCTGCTTTTGCTGCTCTCGTTTCCGCGTCCCTCGAGCAGCGGCCACTACTGAAATATGCTTAAATTTTAGATTAAGACCACAGAGACAGACTGAAGCACGAAGACTCACCTTTCATATGCCTCCTTAGTTTGCTCGTAACTATCTATAGCACTTATAGGTATAACAAAAAAGGTCTGCTCATATTTACACATGGAATTTCATATATGTACAGGCGAATGCATCCTTTAGAGGGCATCCTGCAAAGGTATCTCACAGTTGCCTTGCTTTGGCAACGAGATTATCCACTCCTCCACTTCGTCCTCCCTTAAGAGTTGTTGGCTCTGGACTTGCGGTTGCCGCCAGTTCCCGAGCCCACATTGGCATTGGTATTGTGCTCTGTTGCAGAGCCGTAATGTTGCTGCTGGTGTTGCTGTTGTTGCTGTTTCTCCTTGCTCAGTTGGCGAACGGAGGCATTGGGACGATTATCTGTAGGGAGAAAATTAAAATGCTGTTTAAATTGAGTTGTTATAAGCAGATTAGAACCAAAGAACTAATAGTGAGGCATCGGAAAATGCAACTTAATAACTATTTTAATTTTGAAGAAATAAACTTGGTCTCTACTTATATTGTTTTGTTAGGCAAATTCTTTATTTTAAATTAAAATTATTGAATAGCTTAAATTGAACTTTGAAAAAAAATAATTATAATGATAAATCGCAAAATGCAATTAAGTAACTATTAACTACTGATGTAAAAAAAAAAATAGTAAAGCATAAACATTAGATACCCTAAACTCTGTTAACAAAATTCAAAATAAATATAAATATTCCTCCGGCAGATGGCGCCAGCAATTCTAAGCCTTAAAATCGAAAGCGTCATCTGTTGTTTAAAATGTTAAAAGTACTGTTTGTATTGACGTCACAGACAGATATGGCCGGATCGACTGTTATTGTTGATTAATTTATATATCAAAAAAATGTATCCTTTATATGGGCGGAATGTGTTAAATACCCTATTACCCTACGATTAAGGAGTATTTAATTATGACTAACTTCTTGCATTTTCGAAAACAGCATTCACACTACTAATTTTCTTGGCAGCTCTTCATCTTACCTTTCTCTTTGGCAGAGACCACGACGACAGCAACGCTGCCTTGTGTGGCATTGGCGGTTGTTAGGGGACCACTTGCCTTGCCGGAAACGGAAATCGCGGCTGGCGAGGCGCCGCCGGCGGCCCGCTTCTCGATCGAAAGTGTGGCTGTGGCTGTGGCTGTGGCCAGGCCGCTCTTCTCCACGACGACTGCCACCACGGCGGCGGGATCGCCGAAGACTAGGTCCATCTTGTGGCTGCCGGTGGGCGAGAGGGTGCCAGTGGAGCCGCCGGAGCCGGCTTCCTTGCTGTCCGCCGCAGTGGCGGCGGCTGCCTTGTGGTGCTGGGCCACCTGGGCATAGCTGAGCTTGCTGGCCGTGGCCGCAGCCGCAGCCGATAAATTCTCCGTCGATGTGGACGTGGCCACGCTCTTGTGCTTGCTGGCACCCTTCTCCAGCAGATTGGCCTCCTTCTTGGCATGCAGGGCGGCCACCGAGGGCGGCTTCTTGTGCTGCCCGAGGCTGCACTCGGCCAGACTGGTGGTCAGTAGATTGACCTCCACCACGTTACAGGCGCCAGCGCCCGCGGCGGAGTACTCGTTGTGGCCAGCCAGCGGTGGCAACTGCTGCTGATGCTGCTGCTGCTGAATATAGCCTTCAACCAGTCGATGCGTTGGCTGCTTTGGATGCACTTCATCCTCAGTCTTGTTTGATTTGTCCAGCTGCTGCTGCTGATGCTGGGTTCCGGCCACCTCCTCCTTGCCGCTGCTGGCATTGATATTTGGTGTTAGACACTTTATCACATGGATCGAATTGTTGTTACTGGAGCTCTGCTTAGTAACGTTGTTCTTAGTATTGTTGCCCTCTTGCAGCTGGAGCGCATAATCAGCGCCCAAAGCGTGGGGCGTGGGGCTAACAGGTGGATTGCGCTGCTGCTGCTGCTGCTGCTGTTGAGGCTGTTGAGGCTGATAGTTGTTGGCCGCCAAATGAGGCTGTTGTTGGTGCCTGTTATCCTTGCGCGTCTTTCCCTTGCCACCGCCTCCTGTTGCTCCACCACCTCCTCCTCCAGTGCGCACCACATCCGACAGTCGGCTTTCGGCCCAATTGTTGGCAGAGGAAGTGCTGGCCAGGTGGGAATTACTGCTCTCCAATCCCTGAAGATTGCTTGGACGCTGCTCCTCACTCTCCACACTGCTACTCAGTAGTTGGTGCTGATGCTGTGGCTGCTGCTGCTGCTGCTGTTGATGCAGTGCCTGTTTTTGGCCCAAACCCGTCGAGGAGGCGGACGACGTGGAGGAGTTAAGCAGGGAGGAAGCTCCGCCAGTGGCTGCCTGAGGTGCATTGGCCGAGGTGGCTGGCAGTGGTGGGAAGGCGGCTGCCTCAAGGTCGAATTGCGGCGGCTGAACTGGCGTCGCCGGCTGTTGTTGCTGCTGCTGCTGTTGCTGCTGCTGCTGCTGCTGGTGCTGGTGGCCCTGATAGCCCAAGGAGCTGTGATGAATACCGCGCTCGTTACTTCCGCCCGACAAGCTATTGCTGCCCGATCCTCCGCCGGATCCACCGCCACCAGATCCACCACTGCTAACGCCCAGACCGCCACTGTTGCCCACATTGCTGCCAATCGAATTGTGGTGATGGTGGTGATGATAGTGGTGACCCGACGACGAGCCCTGCTGTCCGGTGCCGGAGGACAAGTGGTGCGACTGCTGCTGCTGGGAGGACAGGGCATTGTGGTGGTGATGGTGGTGCGAGCCACTCGCCATCGACGAGTGCTGCTGGGCGTGGTAGTGCGGATTGTAGTTGTTGCCCTTGTAGTTGCCACGGTGCTGGGGCGGTGGGACATCGTGGATGGTGTTGTAGTGACTCTGACGCTCGCCACGATGGGAGGCGCCGTCGGCTCCGCCCCCTGACTGTATATTACTGCCGGAGGACGATGACAGCAAGTGCTGCTGTTGATGCGGGTTCGAGGGTGAGCTGCCGTAGATCTGTAATGCAAACAATACATGAAGATTGTTAGCTATAAATAATATAATCTTAATTTAAATAAATGGTTGATTGAAACCCTAGCCCAAATACTGCACTGGTTAAAAAGTAAATGAAAACAAATTATAACTTTGGTTTTTAAATTTTTAGGAATAATCTTCGAGTAAAACTTTCCTATTTCAAATTAGGGTTTTAATTTTACAAAAATCGGAAAACGATTGAAAAGTTCAGCGGATAATGGACATGGTTTTATTGTATAATATATCAGTGGTCGGCAAATGCCTATATCTTTGTTTTTGTAGGGGTATATAGGGTAGCCTCCTTTCTCGTTAAGCTTGCTATGTGCAGATTACTTACCCCAACTCGCCCGCCAGGGGAGTAGTTGAGTCCGCCCTCCTCATCACGACGACGACGACGGGTGCGATTCTGCCACTGGAGTGGCTCCTTGCTGATCGAAGTGGCCAGCGATGAGGAGGAGCTGGCCGACATGTTGCTGCTGCGATTGACCTGTTGCATGGCGTGCGAACCATGCTCCACGCCTTCCCCCGCCTCCTGCAGCTCCTGTTGCACCTGAACCTGCTGCTGCTGCTGCTGGATGGCCACAACCTGTTGCTGCTGCTGCTGTTGTGGCTGCGTCTGTTGCACCACCAGGTGGTGCTGGTGCTGACCAGGCTGTGCCTGGGCCGGAGCAGCGGTCACGTAGGTAACTTGCGGAGCGCTGCCAGCGCCGGAGGAAGCCAATTGATAGTGCTGCTGCTGGGATTGTCCCTGTTGCTGTTGCTGCTGCTGTTGCGCCTGCAGGTGGTGGCTGTGGGCGGGCAGGGCCTGCACCTGAGTGGTGTAGTGGTGGTGAGTCACTCCACCGCCGTAGCTCTTGTCCAGACTCTTTTGCATGCCGCCTGTAGTTAAAAAAATTGTTTTAAAATCTTAGCATTGTATAACATATCCTAAATCATAAAGCTCATTAAAGTACTGGCATATAGTCAAGAAGCCAATACTGCGCTTACTGGTTCTCTCGTTGATTTGTCAAAGACAAGCTCAAAATCTGTTTTTTAGCTTAAAAAAAATAAACTGGACCATTGTTACACTTTATACACTCTCATGTGGACTTTTTTTTCAAAAATGTTGGTATTGTAAGGAACGAAGACGGTGAAAGATTTAAATAGACATTTTAAACATGAAAAGAAGGAATCAAAAAAGTACTTAGTCAAATATTTTAAGTCTTAAACACGATTTTGTCAAAACTCTATTGTGATGGAAAGTTTTCGGTTTTGAACTAGCAATCTTTCAGAATCATTTATGATTATTCTTGTTCTTATTTTTATTTTGTCTCACTTAGCAAAGGCACTTCAAAACTTACCCTTCCAGTTGCTCTTGATGGGATAGTGACGAGTCGAGCTGTTCACCTGCACCGTGGCCTGCTGTTGAGACGAGCTCGTTGGCTGCTGCTGGATCTGCTGGATCACTTGCTGCGGCTGTTGCTGCTGCAACGGAGCTTGCTGCAGTGAATCCTGCACAATGTTGGCCGGGACCACGCTCACCATTCCACCGGGAATAGCGCCAGTTATCTGGATGGGCACAATGCTGCCGCCTTGGATGTGCGAAGCTGTTTGTGTGTTGCGCGGGGGTTTGCCCCTTGACTCGCCACGTGGTCCCGAATTCGCACCACCCACATTGTTTGGATTGCCGCGGTGATTGTTGTTGTAACGCCCACCGCCCTGCGGCTTGGATGTGACCATCGTTTGTGCGGTGGGTGGCGGAGCTTGAGCGAAACTGGCGGCCACAGCCTGCGGAGCCAAGGGATTGGCGGCAAAGATGTTGCCACCGATTTCGTAGAAGTTTTGGCCATGGGCGGTAGTCGCGGCCACAGTACCAGGCGGCCAGGGTCCAGCCACCAAGCCGGGATAGAATTGATTTTGCGGAATCGGCTGTAAGAAGATTAGAATATTAATTCAATATTTACAAATGGTTGGCAACTATGATTTGGTGTATATTTAAGTCTTTGGAAATCAATATACATTCATTAAGTCAGAACACAATAAAGCCATATCCGTAGAACTTCTTCCAAAATTCAAAAATTTTTAAGTTTACATATTCTTATTAAAGATCAAAAAATTATGTTTAAATTCTCCAACAATTTTACTAAATTGAGACTAGCAAACAATATATTATTTAATTGAAGACCTTAATAACTAAGTCATTGGACTTAATATAAATTTATAGATTATTGTCTGAACTGAATTTATCGGGAATCCAAATGAATGTTGAAAAGTAATACTCACAATCAGTACAGGATTGCTGTACGGAACTGAGGCCGGAGCCGCGAGGGCCGCTCCATTGGTGTACAGGTAGCGGGGCTGCTGGGCACCCGCATAGCTCACTGTGGCCGCACCGGCTCCGGATGGATCAAAGACATTGGCAGTCGGCGGCGACGTTAGACCGTAGCCGTTCTTCATATTTGGTACAGCTTGGATGCGATTGATAAACGACTTGGGCTTGATGCGGGCCATGATCGGCTTGCCCTGGAACTCCTTGACCTCCTCGCGCAGGTACTTGAACGCCTTCTGCGCATCGTCGTCCGACTCGAAGGTGATGTACCACGAGTTGTTGGCGGCGAATTCGCAGGAGATCGGCCGGGGGCAGCTCTCGTTGCTGAACAGAGCCTGATAAGCAAAGCAAAATCCAATTAGTATTTCTAAATGGCATGGGTAAGTCTCCCACTGAGGAGTCACCCACCTTGACGTCATCCAGAGGCGTGTTGTTCGATATCTCGCGCAGAATGATGATGCAACGTTTGCGATTGGGACGCACGCGCATACCTTTGTCGTCCACCTGGACATTGGGCGATTCACGCAGCACCTCGGTGATGAGCTTGATGTCATTGGTTAGTTTCCGCACCAGATTGAATCTGGCCACGGTCCAAATGGGCACATACTGGTCGCTGTCCATTTGGGATAGCAGGTAAGTATCGTTGGCCAGGTTCTCTCTATTAGTAAGTATAAAAGTAAGTTAGAAAGTAAGTTAGGAAGAGACTTCACACAACCCACCTGGAGAAATAGTACTCAAGCTGGGTGGCCAGCATCTGCTTGAGCTTGTCCAGCGGTATGTTGGACTCCTCCCCGCCCTGGGCTGCATTGTGCACACCCTGCTGCTGATCGGCTGGGCCATTCGCGGGCAGCTGAACGGGCTGGACTGGGAGTTGGACAGGAACCTGGACCGGCACTACAATCTGATGGGGCTGCTGCGGATCGAGAGCAACTAAATTCGTATTGTTGAGGGCATCTGTGGTGTAGCAGACCACAGTGCCGTCCTGGGTCTGGGCGAGTGTGCCATTCATGATGGCGTATTCGTTGGTGTCCTGGGACTGGGACTCCTGGCTTCCCACCGCTCCTCCTGTTGCTACTCCGCCTACAGCTACAGTTCCCACAGCCGGCGTGGCCTGTGGAGGCGCCGGCTGATGGCCGTATGTCAGATGCTGGGCGGGATGCGGCGATTGTTGTTGTTGCTGCTGCTGGTGAAGATGCTGTTGGAGCGTCTGTTGTTGTTGTTGTTGCTGCTGCTGTTGTTGTTGTTGTTGGTGGGCTACGTGCGTGTGGGCCAGGATTTGGCCGGCGGGCGCTACTGATCCGACTGCTGATCCAGTTGCGGCCACTGGAGCTACGGCAACTGGAGTGGGAGCTACTACTGGCGGTACTGGTGCTCCACCTGCGGCTGCGGCGGCGGCAGCGGCGGCTGTGATCAACGGTATGTGGGCAGCGGCTGCGGCTGCTGCGGGTGAGGCTGCGATTTGGGTGGTGGCGCCAAACAGATTGGTGGCTAGCATTGCCGTCTCGACAGGAACGTTCGTGTAGACGGGCGGCTGGATCTTGACTGCATCTCCGTTCATGTACACATATCCTCCTGCAAGTGGTTGCGATTAAAGGAAGTGGTTTTCATAGTATGCGAGGGTGGGTGGTGTGTGTGGGTTGCGAGCGTTTGTGTGGGTGTATGAGGTATGTGTGTGTGTGTACAAACAAGGTCAATTTTTGTGTTATTGTAGACGTAACGGGAAACTTTCGTAATCGGAGGAAGCTAGACGCTGGGAAAAGGCAAACTCTCCCCATTTCAAGTGAATAAATAATAATAAACCAAAAAAATAAACAAATGAAACGCAAAGCACACACATATGCTTATGGTACATAAGGGGGTGGTGGCACACACATACATACATATGTATGCCTAGTTAGTTAACTATTTTTTTTACCAACCTAGGTAGTATTCCATGGTAACTTATGTTGCAATTATCAAGAAATTCCACACAAAGACACAGTCGGTTATTTTGCTTCTACTTTTTCTCTTATTTTCTTTTTTTTTTTAAATCTATTTTTTTTTTTGCTCTTTCGAGCTACACACACACTCACGCACGCGGCACACTCACACACACACACACAGACACACACACACGCGCGTTGCCACCCAGTCGCGGGAGTGGGAGAGAGAGCAAAAGCAAAGGATAGGCCAAGAGAGAGGAGGCTCTTCTTTCTATTTGGAAAATTTGATTTTCACTGCGATATTTTGTATTTTCGCCTATTTCCGCGACTCGAATCGCGCTCTGTTATCGATGGATGGTTACTTATTTATACTGCTGTCGACTCGAAAACACGGCTCCTGGCTCCTCCGCCCCTTTTCCTGCACATTTTCTTCAACTTCTACGTTGCTGCCTTCGCCTTTTCCTTTTTGCTCCGTCTTTCCGTTCGCCGTTTCTTTTTCCTCTTTCCTTTGCAGTCTATTTTTTTTTCTTCTCGCTTTTCCTTTTTTGTTCGCTTTTTTTTTGCACACGCAGAGAATATGAATTGGGAAATTGAAAACGACCAAGAGGCAATTGATTTTTTTTGTCGACTTTTCACGCCCTACTTTAACCGCCCGCACCCGCCAGCGCTGCGCTTTTCCAGTTGCCAATCGCTTGCCAAGTTGCTGAATTAATTTTTAAGGTTCTGCCTGCTTTTTTTCACCACCAACTTGTCACGCGAAAAATCCAAAAATTCGACTTCTCATCGTCATAGAAAACTTTCGCCGTTTCGATAGATCACAAGGCAGGGTTGCAAGCGATTGAAAATACCACAAATTTGAACAGAACATGGGATTTTTCACTCTTTTCAAGCAGCAATGAATTAAAGTGGTGCCGAAATGAATTGCAAATCGGAATTGTCTTTTTTTCGGTCAGATATAATTAAATTGTATTTTAATTCATTTAATTTGCAGCAACTGTTTGCTGCGGTATTCTAACCGCATAAAATACCAACTGTGTGCAGGGTGGCAGCCCTGAAACGTGCAAGAACATAATATTGCTAAGCAGTTTCCATCCCCTTTGCCCCCTCTCCCGAACAATTTGCCTGCATAATTGTGTATTAAACCCCACTTACCATTTAAAATGAAAGAAATTCAAGGTTGATCCGCCCGCTGACGCCGATTTTGTGCAGCTGCAACCTCGCTGGGGGCAAAACCACTTGTTAAATTTCCAAACCGAGCGAGGAATATGAAACACCAAGCGTTCCGCGCGTCCACGTTTCGTTTTTCTGGCCAATTATCGTTGGGAAACTCGACTGCTTCAACGCGTTGCATCAAAGGGTAAAATTTTTGGTCATTTGACATTCACAAACCTTTTTTTGACAGCAAAAAGCAACACACGCAAATAATTCGCGCTCCGCTTTTTTTATTATATATATTATTTAGTATTTCAAAAGAAAAAAAACTTGTCCAGTGGCAAAAGTGAACCAGTATTTTTTGGTATTATTACCTTTGCTTACTATGTACACACTAGCCAAGGTTCGAAATTCGGAATAGCGAGGATACGAACCACATATGGTGTACCCGTTATTTGTATTAATAAAATTTGAATCTCTCAAAATAAAATTGTTTCCAAAATTCTTTCTACTCAATTTAAAAACATAAGCCTTTTTGTTTGTCATTTCTTCTTATCCAAAGTTCTTAGTATGTTCAACGCAAAAGCGAATCGAGAATTCGACAAAATCTGGTAATATTTTATATTCCAAAATTATCTCCAACTTATTTCTTTGCTTACAATTCAGAGGCAGTAAATACATACAAATGCTAAATTTTCGTCCCATTATGCTACGACAGCGCCCGCACACGTTCGTTTATTTAAATTGAACATTTAATTTTATTTATAACATTGTTCTCAGTTAATGGTCTATTGCTTCAGTATTCATGTAAATGTTCTATCAAGAGTGTTTGAATAAATCGGAACAAAGAACTTTTGCAAGTTTTGGGGTGTTGTTGAAGAGCTTAAGAATGAAATAGTAGTATGATAATTCACACCGTTTTGTTTGTTCGTCCGCCTAGAAGCCGTGCACCTTGAGCTGATCCGGCTTAGCTAGTCCCACCTTCGTCAACCATTGACAGATGTTCTCACGCTGATCGCCCTGGAGCTGCAGGACCTCACCATACTCTGGGTGCTCGATTACAGTGCCATTGCATGCGAATTCCTGCGAAGGATTGAAATATTAGTTATTTGGGTTGAAATCGTTCACTTGTTACAAGACTGCCGGAATACTACTTAATTCATATCTATAAACCTAGCTAGTTAAAACTATCTAAGTAATGGACGGGAATAATCAATTATTTTCTTTGATAATGTACAGCTGTTCTCAGAGTTTGTTGTTTGAACTACACATTTTCTTGATTTATTGATTTTATGTATAGAATGGTAAATTCACAGTTCAAGACCGATGCCTTTAAACTTCATTGGATCTAACAAATAACTGGTTCATAAAACACTATAGGTTAAAAGCAAATAAATTATTTGACTAAGCGGGTAGAAAGTTGGTTTTACGTGTCCCAATAAACATTTAATACTATCTTTAGATACAGGATCGAAATAAAATCCCTGTAACTTAAGTTGGTGCACAAAAACATTCAGCTATAACTGGATAATATTTAGCAGATAGATATGGTGATTTTATGCAACCTATCTCTAAAGACGGAATATAAATCTATCTATCTTTGGAATAAATAGGAACATATAAAATTATTGATATTTACATTGGTTTTTAGGTAGTGGACGTAAGGACTCAGATATTACTGGATTGTTTAAACAGATAAATGGCAATTGTATACATCTTATCTCTACAGCCAGAATTAAAAACAAATCCTACTATCTTTTGAATAAATTAATGCATATTTGTGTATTATTGTGTATTAGGAGAGACTTTGTGCATCCCTAACTTCTTTCAATATTTACATTGGTTCATAAAGGCTGTACTTTAAGTGGATCTGAAAATTTGGGTATTACTGGAGATTAAGCAGGTAGAAATATTGGTTTTAACGTATCGTATCTCGCTGACCGCAGCTGTAAGCGGAAAGTGTTCACAAACACGAACAAAAATAGTTCCTGTGACAGTATTGTTTCAAGTTGGGGATCAATGGGGACATATGGGGATTAACCCACAACCGACCTTCTTGCAGGAGCGGACTATCTTCTTCAAGTCATACTCCGCGGACAGGCCCTGGACAGTGGTTAGTGTCTTGCGACCGTTCCTCTGCTGGATTCTTATGTGCACTAGCCCGTCTTGAATATCATCATCATTGCCCTTGATTGCATCAGCAAAGGGGTCTGTAAGGCAGGAAGATTGGATTGATTATTGGGATTATGGATTATTATCGGGGCGAATCCGAATGGAGATAGATGTAATGTGTAATCACACCCTTGCAGCGTGTCTTATGTGCGGGCGTGCGTTTGTGTGTGTGTATGCGTGCGAGTGCGATGATGACGAGCAGGCAGCCATTTTTATGTACATGTGTAAGAGTCGGGGAAAACTCTTTGGTTTGCCCGATACTTACCACGAGTGTTTAAATTCTGGATGGACATACGACAATAAAAACAAACCACAGCCTAAAACAAAAACTTTTTGAAATGATTTGTTGATATCTGAACTTTTAATTTAACGTTTTACTGAGTGAGTTTTTCGGAAATGTGTCTGACAAGCAGTGTGACCGCACCGATTACTATAAAAATACCAACCGGCCAAAAAAACACCTACCAATTCGGGTTTTGAGATGTACCATTTTTATACCGTTAATTTAAAGAATTAAAATTAATCAACTAAAATAACGTAGAAAATTGTTCGCCACAAAATACAATTTTAATGCACTAATATTAGTTGAGCGCTAGCTTACTTGTAAGGATCACTCCATGGACAGTTTCAAAAAATGTCTTATAAAGCATAGACTTGGATTTTTGGATGTTATAAAAACAATAAAATAGTTAAAAACAATAAGATTTATTCAGTAGAAACTGAGTTTAAAACTTGACTTGGTGGCAACGTCGTTTGGGTATGTCGGTTTTCTATCGATAGAAGGCCTGCCAACTCGCTTGGCTCAAATACAACCCTGTGTTTTCGGCAAGCGCAGCCAACTTCGCGTTATGCCGGGCTGCCATATTTCTTTCCTGCTTGTCTTTCAACGAGAAAAGGTGGGCATTTTGCGTTTAGTCTCGATTTGGTTAAGTTCTAGCGTTCCCGCAGCGTTCTAAACGCTACGAATGTGTTGAGGCATAATGTCTGCCCCACGTGGTTCCGTCATTTTTACCGCCGACTCGCTGAACTTCGGAGGTAAATTGAGTTTTACCCACACGTGCGACACAGCGGGCAAATAGTGATACAAAAAATGTGTAGTTTTAGTTGTGACTCTAGGCCGGACTTTTTAAGTTAATATGTGTATTCTACCAATTCAATTTACTAAGCTAAGTTTTTTGTTGCACCCGAAATCTAATATCCTTTTTCCCCCCTTTCTTTACATGCTGTTTTCCTGCCGTCCTTTTACATGGATTTTTTTTCTATGAAGGTAAGAACACGTGTGGTCTAAAACCGCCTGATTTATTCTTTCATGATGAATGATTTGAGCAGAAGAGTTCTTGAAGACTATATTCATCACCCAAGACTGAATATAACGCAAGATATAATTATCTTGTAATACAAAATCTTCTGTTTCTAATCACCTACTTTCTTTTTATTCCATGCTGACCCTTTATGGATCGTCCATCTGTTGTTCTTCATATAAAGGTAAGCATTCAAAAAATTATCTTGCCTAATTCAGTTCTAATTTAATGAGGATTGATTTAGCAGAAGAGTTCTTGAAGACTATATTCATCACCCAAAACTGAAAATATACCAAGAACTATTGCAGTTTTATTATAAAGCAACGTAATCTAATCATCCTTTTCTCTTTTCATTCCATGTCTACTTGGTGATTTTCTTATAAAGGTAAGCACTAAAAACCAATTTGAGCACTTCAGTTTTGTTTAATGAGGATTGATTTAGCAGAAGAGTTCTTGAAGACTATATTCACTACCCAAAACTGAAATACCCAACAAATATATAGAATTCTTAAGTGATCTTGAGTAATTACTAATTAATTTATCTAATTCTTTACAGACGTGAGATGGCAACCTCTTCGCACCTCAATTGGTTGATCATTCGCAACAACAACGCCTTCTTGTTGAAGAAGCGCGATGTTGCCAAGCCCTTCAGCACAGTAAGTAAATATTATAATATGATACATGAAACCACGTTTATAGAACCTACCCAGTTTTGAAGAAACAGTAAAGAGAAAATGAAAGAAATTGATCCAGTCTATAAACGTGGTACTAAACCTTCTATGTACAATGATGTTTCCAACTTACAACTTTCACAATGATATTTGAATACAACTTGATAGTAACATTAATCTGACAAAAGTTGAGAACGTACATTCTTTCTCTAAGATACTAAAACAATCCAACTGACCTATGGCATTAACTTTTTCAGGAGCCAAACAACTTGGCCAGCGTGAGCTCGTACCGCTACAGCGGAATCGTACACAAGAAGACCGTGGGAGTCGTGCCCGCCGCCGACAAGAAGGGCTTCACCGCTGTGCTGAAGAAGGGCAAGTATGCCCAGCGTCCCGCCAAGAACACCGTGCGTGTTGACTTCAAGGCCGGTCCCCGCCGTTCCCTGAAGAAGCTGAAGAACCTGCTCATCGGCTCCAAATACCGCAAGGACCTGACACAGGTAAATACCTTTAAAGCACCAGCAAAAACCCATTTGCTTTTTGTTATGATGATCTTTTTTTTAATGCTACACAACCAAGATCGCAGAATGATCCGTGTTGATAAACTTATCTGAGGTTCTCACTTAGCTTATAGTCTAGTAATCCTTTGATTGGCTTTTGTTCTAATGAATTTATTTGTGTTTTCAGGCTGCTCTCCGCCGTGCTTCTGCTGTCCTGCGCTCCCAGAAGCCTGCCCCCGTCAAGGGAAAGAAGGCCGAGCTCGCTAAGGGAAAGAAGCCCGAATAAACTGTACCAGATGGGATTATGCGGAGCTGTTTTCTACTCGAGAATAAAGAAAAAATGTTAAAAACACCCTAATATTAAAGCTAATGTCTGTGTTAATATGTGGGAAATGGTTTTGTTGAGGGAAGTGAAGCATACTTTAAGGCCTGAACTGTGAATACCATACACAGATATCAACCTTCTATAATCTCAAAAGTAGGTTGTTGACCCATTTAGCTCTGCTGTGCTTAAGATTTTAATTCAACTTTCTTAATTCATTAAAACAATAAAAATATAAATAAAATGATTGCTAACGAATGTTGACTTGCGGTCAAAATAATAATTTTTTCTTAGCTTATGCAAAAGGCAATAAAAATTGAACACTAAATAGGAAAAAATATAAAAATATGCTATTCGGTATTATTTTTTTTAAGTTCGATTGAAGATTTTATTTTAAATAATTTTTTAATTTATTAAACTGATTTGAAGTGCATTTTTTAAATGGTTTTAACTTTCTTGAACTGCTAAAGGTTTTTTACAATCTTAATTCGTTTGTTGTTAAGTTAGCATTACAATAAATTACTAGAGCACTTAATTGTTTCACTACTTATATTTTGACCGCAGTTGTACCTTAATAAACATTCTTTCTCCTGTTTAATCATTCCTGTTTAAATCGTTACGCAATACCTTATGCCATATAGATGCAACTAAAGACACATTCTTTAAGTGTTTAATTTTATTGAACTATAATTCCTGGGATATGGATGACGTTACACAAACAAGAGACCATGGAATTGCATTGAAATATTACAGTTCGTAAAATATAGTCAGATATTAAAAATACACACTTTAGTCAAAGACAATACAACGTTTGTTAATCTAGGGTACACATGGATTTTAAATGCGCACTGAGCTCGAGGCTGCTCCTTCAGACAGCTTCAGTAGAAGTACTCGTACTTCTGGTACGAGAACAGCATCACCTCCATCGATTTCTTGCCCTGCAGCACCCCATTCCTCTCCATATAGTTCCAAATGGAGGCCATGAAGACGCAGAAAATGATCACGCCAAACACGATGAACTTGAGCAGCAGAAAGATGGTGCGCATGCCCACGGGGGCGGTGAACTCCACCAGCAGGACGAGGAGGACGAACAGGAAGGTGGCTGCACTGTAGTACAGAATGCGATCCGTGTTAAGTTGGAGAAGGGAAGCATCGCACAGGGCCAGAGCTTCGTGAAGGGCGGCAGTTCGGGCAGCGGGTATGGTCTGGATGGAAGTGGAGCTGGAGCCATTGCACTGGATCTCTGGATGCTGCTGCTCTTCCTCTCCTGCCTGAGCATCGCCCGCTCCCAGTTCCCTTACAACACAGCTATCGCCATCATTCTCCGCCACCTGGCAGTTCACCTCGATTGTGGCCACTGGCTCCTCCGCTCTCCTCTCGGTCAGCTTGGATAACCGTATGTGGGCCAACACGGCCTCGTGATCCGAGAAGCTGAACTTCTCGCCGGGCACACGTTCCGGAAATGGCAGCTTGTACTCCACTATCTCGGCATTCACATGATCTCCTCCTCTCACAAAGATGTGATCAATCCGTATGCCCTGAGGATTCCGCTCCCGCGCCTGCTTGGATGTGTACGAGTTGTGTTGGCATTCGTTGGTGCGAAAGGAGTCCGAGGCGCAGCTGTCGAGCATATTGGATGTGTAGAGCAGCACCTTGTAGGAGATATCCTGCGGCTGGGCATTCAGATCACCCGCGAGGATCTGCAGTGCCGAAGTGCCCCTGGTGGCCTCGATAAATTGAGCAGTGTCGAAGGCCTGGATGACGCGGTGCGTCTTGTACTCATCGTTGGCATTGTCATACTCCGCATGCAGGTGCGCATTGTAGAGGTGGACCATTTGGCTACCGACCAGGATGCGGCACAGGCCCACACCCTTGCCGCCGAACCAATCCGCATGCTGGATGCGATGAAAGTAGCCGTTGACGGACCACGCATGGAACAGCGTGCCCAGGATGGGGTATTTGGACAGCACCAGCAGACCAGCGCCCATTACCCCGCTGTGGAAGTAGTGACTGTGGGGCAGGACATCCTCCGTGCCCTTCTGCAGCCGCTCGCTATCCTGCTGGGCCCACACCTCCTGCAGGGACACAATGTCATACTTCCCGGTGGCCAGCTCCTTGCAGATGGCATCGATTCGCGGCCCGCGATCACTAGACACATACGGAATGCCCCTGCAATTTGTACATATACAGATCGGGGTCAATGGAGCACCTTCTACAATGGAGCACCCCAAAAGGAGCTCAGAGATCACCTCACCAAATATTGAGGGTCAGAATGTTCAGCTCCAACAGCAACATCGCGGTTTTTGGTTACTGGTTTCACGCTGGCATGCTTACAATCCAAAATCAGGCGCGGGCAGCGGCGATAAGATAACTTTTTAATGTTTTTATTTGTTGTTTTGAAGATGTATAGCCACAGTGTGACCGTGTGTGGAAAGCCTAAGTTTGAATTATGTTTAACCCTCGATGGGCTTTGTAGCTTTAAAGCGGCCATGATGATGTTTAAAATGTTAATTTTCAAATTGTGAGAATATAGTTGTGCTTTATTGCTATTTATTGTTATTTCACTTTAAATATTGAAAAACGTAAAAGTATTTAAATTAAACTCTCATAATCGGTAATGATGAGTTTAGTTTTTATATTTTACATAAAGATATGAATGTGTTTGTTTTATCGCTTAATTTCAATTTATGACTTTCAAAAGTTGTTTTTATTTTGGCTGTTTTAAATTGTCAAGTAGCCGAGGGTTAGATTGTGTCAAGTTAGTAGGGTTAAATTCATAAATATCGGATTCCAACAGTAATGGTATTTTTGAGCTTTTTATATATGGTCACTTTGTTCCCGCAACTAGTAAATTTCAGTATTTAATTTTTTATAATAACATTTAAAAGCATTAATAATACAACCTCAATGAGGGAGCACTATGACAACTGAGACTCCAACATGATGCTACAGCTGCTGTTCTTCTGCCTGGTGCTCTTCATCAACGTTTATTGGTAAGTTCCGTCAGGGTTGGGCCCCTCCATAATTGAACCATCATCGATATGAGTTGTTAAATTTGATAATAATTTTCCATTTTAGGGTCTTGCCCACGGCCATTAGCTGGTATTTGGTGAAGAGGTTCCGGGTCAAAGTACGAATTGGGCGCATCTCGCTGCCCTATTTGTCGCTGAAGAATGTGCACATCAGCAAGAGTGGATTCTCGGTGGTATGTGGGATAACCTTTAATCTCTGGGCTGCCAAGCGATAAAGCCTCTCCCAATCTCTTCCAGCAAATCGAGGAGGTGTGTCTGCGCAGCAGTTTCTTCACCACCGAGGTGACCAAGCTGCTCTCCATTTACATCCGCGATATACGGATAAATAAGGATATACACAGCAGGCAAGATGACACAGCCGAGGACTTCTACGAACTCCGGCGGAGCTCTCAAGGATCAGATAGCAAGCCCAAGGGTGTCCCAGACTTCCGGCAAACCAAGGTCCCAGCCAGCATCATCACATTTGCCCAATTCATGGCCGTGCATATAAACAACATATCAGTGGTGCTGATGAACAATGACTTCGATCCGGGCTGGTTCATTCATGCCACGGCCAAGGAACTCCATCTGGACGGGAGCATCGTCCAGAATGCCCGTGTCCTGCTGGTAAATGCGGCTCTCAGCGAAGCCCAAGCGAAGATGCTGAGGCACTGCAGTTCACGCCGCCAATCCCTCGAGAATCTGAACAAGATTCGTCCCTGCCTGGGCGAGGTTAGCTTCGATATGACCCTGGATGCGTCGCTCTTTGCCCAGGGACCCCTCTCCATGGATGTAAGTACGGTTTTTTAGCTTATGGAAATAGTAATCAAACACAGTTTGGTAACCACTTTTAAAAGTTGGTCTTATATATTTGGGAAGCCTACTAAGCTTACTACTAATCTTTGATCCCATTTTTAGACGCTTAGTCTGGTCATCAACAATGCCAAGTCAGTGGTCCATGGCGGTCTGTACGATTTCCTCAGTGAGGCCAAGCGAAGGACATCAACTGGTCAGCAGTCTCGACGTTCCACGCAGGCCTCGGCTCCTTCCAAAAGGTCCTATGACAATGACAACTACGAGAAGCTGGCGCCCATTATACCAAAGAACTTTAGCTTTAGCATCAGAGCGGCAACATTCTCCGCCGTCAAAGAAAACTCACAGAACGATTTTAGCGCCAAGCTGCAGTCGTTTCAAGTAGGTAGATTCTTACATGATTAAATAATATTTATTAATTTATTACTTATCACACACAGATTTCGGGAAAGTTCAACTCAAAAGTCACGGATGAAAAGACCTTGTTACCTTCAATGCTGGCCAAATTGGGTTTCCAGCACCTAGACATTGATACTAAATATGAAAAGCTACTCTTTGTAGAACAATTCACCATAGATTCGGTGGTAAGTACCGCCTTCTTTAACAGAATTTATGCTTGTAATAATAATAAATATTCTTCTTGTATAGCTGGAAAAAGACATCTTCAATCTGTATGTCAAACTGAAGACATTCCAAATCATCTATAACCACAGCGAGATCTATGACTTTGTCAACAACAATTTCCTGGCTCGCCAACGCGGATCGAGCGGATCTCAGCCCATGCAGCTGATACACAAGCAAAAATCTCTGCCGGATCACTTGTGTCCGGATACGGCGGCAGTGGATAGCCAACTGCAAAAGAATCAGCGAAGGGAAGGCGGAGTTCTCGAATGGATTATGCAGCGGATTGTGGTCAAGGGCTGTGCGGAGCTGTTCAATGTCTCACTGCTAATGAAGCTGGAGGATGAGCACATAGCCATGAGTGTTAGCCACACGAGATTCCTCTTGGAACAAATCGAGGAGAAACGAAGTAATCTCTATGAGAACAAGTTCCTCAACTTGTTGCTGAATCAAAGGCAATGGAGCATGGAACTGATGGTGGAAACGCTGTGGTCAAACCTCAAGAACTCCATCAACGACACTAATAATCTAAAGAAAACACACTCGCCTGGCTCCCCTTTTTTCCTGGGCGTAAGCCTGGTTAAGCTCTGCTCGTATGCAAACACCACTAAATTAGACATATCAGTGCACACTTTCCGCACGGAATACAGCATGCAGTTGGCGGAGTTTGTGGTCAAGTCAATGGAGTGCCTCAGGCAGTACAGGGGAATGGAACCAAAGAGAATGTCGGGACAGACGCAGGCCAAACCGAATGCAGGACTCACTTTATCAGTGCCGCCACCATCACAGTCATCATCTACCTCACTGCGGGTGTCTCTCAAAGTCAAGGATATCACGGCTTATTTTGTTAATCATCACAATGTTTACACGCTGCTCAGTTTCTCAGAGCTTAACTTGTCGCGGTCGCAAAACTCGACCACCTTAAAGCTGGAGGAGTTCCAGATGGCCATAATGCGTTCGCTGACCACTTCTTCGCTTTGTCTCACCGACTTTTCCGATGTGTTTGCCAATTGCAAAATCATCCGACTGGAGCATGAACCAATGCAGGGTACATTGGGAAAACTCTCTATCTATATACCCGGCAATACGGAGGCCACATGGAACTCCAATTTGCACATGCACCTCTTGACTTTGGTGAGGGACATGCAAGACTTGAAGACGGAGTTGGCAATTCCAGTTTCGCCGGTGAAGAAAACCACTCCCAGAATGCGACTCGTGGTGGAACTGTCTGCCGAACGGAGCACTATCTTTGAGATCAAGTTTTCCGATCGTCACTCCATTCAGATCTTTGTGGAGAGTCTCTTCTTCAGTCAGAAGGAGCGGTGCATGATCTATGCGGAGAACGTGTTTGTCAAGATCGATGATCAGCACATTTTTACAGTCAAGGAGCTGGATCTGCAGTCGGTGCCACGACTTGAGATACTCACCCAAGAACGGCAAAACTTTCCTGGCTTTCAGTTGGCCTCTAATAAGGTGTGGGTCACCACCATTGGCTCCTTTAAAGCTATTTTCCCATATGACCACGACTTTTACAATGCCATCAATGGCGAGTGCGTCTCCCACTTCAAGTGGCTAAAACTGATTCACAATTACAAGAAGAAACCATTTACGGTGGACTCACCGCTACCCTGTGATTTGGTCATTAAGATCAAGGAGTTCCTGCTGGAAATCAGCGACGATCCCTTTGAGGTCAAGCTTCGTGATAACTATGTCCTGCTGGTGGATGAATATCTGGAGAGCTTGAAGCGCAAGGCACTGTTCGATAAGAAGATCGGTGAACTCTGCTCGGAACGTCTGCTGGTGCCAGCTGGAACTATAGAGAGTCTATACGCCAATCTGGTGAAGAAGAACTCGGAGATCTACATACAACGATCGAAGAAGATTCGCGAAAGTGGGCCAGTTCGCACCCGCCTGCTGGCTTGGATCATGACGGATGTGAATATCATGGCCATGGCGGACACCTCCATACATGGCTACGATAATGTGACGCATATAATGCGCGAGATCGATCACGAGAGTCCCTGGCCGGAGGAGGGACTGGAGTTCTCCACTCTCTGGTGTCGAGGTGTCAACATTAGCTGCACTGAATGGAAATTTATGCTAAGGTGGGTGGTGTTATTTACTCTTACTTATAACATATTTATAATTATAAAACCCAAAGTGATTTAACAGGCACATTCTAGTTAAGCCTAAGGCTTTTTTTAAATTATATATATTTTATTTAATTGTATTTCCAGGGACTTTCCGCAACCCATGTTCTGTGTGAAGAGCATGCGGCTGTATGGCAATCTCTGTGGAGCCGAGCAAATGGGCTCCAAGCGAGCCAAGCGTGATGTGTTCATTGAGATGGGTGAACCCTTTGGCACCAATGTGATACAACGCAGCATGCCCTCGCTGAAGTTTTACCACGACTTTGACTGCGAACTGGAGAGCTGTAGCTATGCCTTTGGTGCCTGCTGGGAACCTGTGATGGCCCAGTGCAATCTGAGCTTTGAGAAGATCTCGGCTCCCTCGAAGGATCCCTCGCCTCCGTTGCCTTTTTGGGACAAACTCCGTTTACTTCTGCATGGTCGGTTGACGCTGATAGCCAAGCGATTTACCATACTCCTCCATGCCTCACTGGATCCCTACAACACCACCGAGGAAATGGAGCTGACCTGGAACAATTGCGGAATTGTGCTGACCAATGCAAAGATTATGTTCAAAGGGGAACTGAATGTAAGCTTAGAAAACCCAGGGACCAAAAATAATCATTATTATTAATTAACAAAAAATCTCAGAAAGTTCCTAAACATAATACAATTATGCCAAAATACTATTTATACATTGAAGTTTAAAAATTCGAATTAATTCTTAAACTTGAGGGATAATAGTTATTATTTGAGTTTTATATACGTCTCACATAAAAATAGCGATTATTCTGTGACTTCAGAAATATAACTGAAATAAATAGTTATTTTATTAGACTTATTTATAACTCTAAAGATAACTTTTACCATTCGAATAGTACGAGAAGCTCAAATAATAAGCTCTAAAAAGTCTCTTGTTTCATGAGCTGAAATAGAAATTGATCAAATAATAATTATTTTATCAGAATGACTCGAACAACTTTCAGTAATTATTAAAGCTCGAAAAAACAAACTTTTAAAATCCATATATTTCTTCAAACCACTATTAAAACTTATCCTTTTTCAGGTCACTGTGCGGACAGCGTCGCGGTACGACGATTGTCGTTTGCTTCATTTCCCGAATCTTAAGCTGACTGTGAAGCTGAAGTGGGTGTGCCTGGCCAATCCCAATGACCACCATGCCGTAATGCCCTGTGCACCGGACAAGCTGCCCGAGTACTCGAGCAATCAGGTGCACGACTCCTTCCGTGCCTTCCGCTCACTAAATCTCAACATTTGGATATCCTTCGAGACGAAGCCGAAGGCGGGCGAAGATTTGGAAGTGGACATACCCAGTCTGGTGTTGTACGGCAGCACGTTGCGCTGGTTTGAGAGCCTCCAGCTCATCCTGTCGGGTGTGACGAGGCCCACGCGTCGCGGACCGGTCTTCAACAATGTGAGACCACGGAAGAAGCCACTCAGTCGGCACTACAAGAAGGCCAATCTGCAGATGTGCCTGCACAAGTTCCAAGTGCTCTACTGGATGTCGCATGCCCTGCAAAAGGGATTCCAGTTGAACGGGCGACGTGTCTCCTTCAGTTCCGAACACTCGCTCACCCTGAATCCCATTGACGATGGCCTGATCCATCGACCTCGGGCGGATTGGTCCACCATCTACATGAACTGCGAACTCAACGATGCTGAAATCTGGCTGAAGAGCATCGTGACTGAGAAGATGGACAGCAGTTCGGAGAATTTGGCCAGTGCAGCGGATGCCTTCAAGATTGTGCGATTCTATTTTCTGAGCGTGGCCAAGGTCTCCTACGGACGCGAAGCACTGATTCCCACGACGGCCACCAGCACGGAGGAGGACGTGAAGGTCCAGTCCACCACGCCCACGCATAAGTTGGTCGTGTATGATTTGAAGGGAGCCTGGACCAAGAGCAATCGGGATGTGGCCTTCGCCCTGTTCGACTCCTTCATGAAGTCCCAGAAACTGAAGAACAATCTGTCCACGGAGGCGGTGAAAAGCTATCGCAAGGAGGGTCCCGCATCGGCTGTTCTCAAACATAAGCGAAGTGATAGCACCATTACCCTGTCCAGCACCAGCAGCGAGGTCTTGCCCAGTAAGTTTAACTCTTAACTCTACACTCTAAAAAAAACATGTCAAATCGATAGTTTAATTGTTAAACTGCCCGAATCTATAAATCGATAATTGGAAATTTGTACCTAT
The DNA here is from genome assembly GCF_018152505.1 of Drosophila elegans. Taxonomy (NCBI): domain Eukaryota; kingdom Metazoa; phylum Arthropoda; class Insecta; order Diptera; family Drosophilidae; genus Drosophila; species Drosophila elegans. Next base: position 2,086,091 of record NW_024545578.1, read on the forward strand.
TGTACTTTAACTATTTAAATAGACGGATCTTTTTTTTGCACAATTTATTTTTTATTTATCTATTCCTATTTCAGTATTATTTTTGAATAGTTATGTAGAAGTAAACCGTTGAATGATTTTAAAAATTTATTAAAAATTTAAAATCATTCTAAATACCTCAAATATTCTACTGGATAAAACAACAAAATACAAAAAAAAAAAAAATAAATTGGATTATAACGATTTATATTATATATGACCCAAAAAAAAAAAGAAATCATGAAAATATGTAAAATATTATACGACTTTTTAAAACGACAAAATACAAAAAAAAAAATAATTAAATTGGACTGCTACGATTTATATTTATTATTTATTGTTAAATGGCCCAAAACATATATAACACATAACTTATGAAAATTTTCAAAAATACTAAAGTAACCATTTTCTGTTGTAGATTTTATTTGTGTTCTTAAATTATTCATCCCTCTGGCTCACTTTCAGTTTCCAACCCGAATGCATCGACGAAGAAGGCCCCCGCGCAGATACACGCCTCAGCGATGTTGCAGCAACTCATCGCAGAGGCGGACCACAAGTTCAATGTGTACAGTGATGACCATAGCACGCAGTCCAGGGAGCTGCAACTGCAGGGACTGCAGGCCTGCTCCGCCCAGGATATAATCCATGAGAACTGGTCCATCAGCTTGGTCAATTCGCAGGTGCTGCTAAAAGGCTGCGAGACATCGGGCTATGTGATCATCAGTGCGGCCAAGGCGGAGATTCTGCAGCGGGAGCATCGTCCGGTTTGGCGGGAGCGTTCCCTGATCTCGAAGACCACGTGGAAGGGACTGCTGGAGTGCATGCAGTACTATGCCACGGTTAGCGCCGGAGACAATAACTCCTTGTTGGAGAAGGAGATCATGTGGCTGACGGTGGACAATATACAGGACAAGGATGAGACGGTCATCAATAATCTGCCGGACATCTCGCATTTGGTGGGCAGTGGACGCAGTGTGGGTGGCGTGGTCTCCGAAACTGTGGGTGCCTTCCTCAGCGACAATTCTGGCGAGGCACAGCCCGTCCAGCTGCAGCGCATTGTGTCCAAGTGTAAGTGCGAATTCTTCTATGTGAGCTATGGCGATGCCATCGATCCGAATTGCATCACTGAGGTGCCACCTCCTCCCTCCGAAGAACTGCAATCGCCGTGGGAGAAGCAAGACGATCCCGTCGATGCCTTCACCCTGATGCATCATGACCTGGATGTGTGCACCAACTCGCTGCAGTATGCCATGATCCTGGACATAGTGAACAACCTGTTGCTCTATGTGGAACCACAACGGAAGCAGGCGGCGGAGAAGCTCACACGTATGCGTTTCCAGCTGCAATTGCACTCAACGGAGGACCAAAAGCGTCCCATTCAGCAAAAACAAACGGTTATCCGTAGTCTGCTGATGAAGATACGCTCCCTGGAGAAGGACACGCACATGATCAGCAAGGAGCGCATTGAGGAGGGGGATTCCTTAGAGCTACGGCAGGAATACGACCATGTGCAGCAGATGATACGCGAAAGCAAGGAGGAGCTGAACACTTTCAGCGAAGATCTGGACATGATGCTGCTCTGCTACAAGGAGACACAGTTGTCGCAGCTTAGCAAGATCTTGAACGTGCGCTCCGATGAATCCGTGACCATGGTGCGCACGAATGAGATCTGCTTTAAGCGTGCCCAGTGGCGACTCACGGAGACGGATGGCCAAATCGGCATAGCCGATCTTGTCCTCAGCGCTTTTCTCTACACCAAAAAGTCCAAGAGCGATGATTCGGTGGAGCATCTGCTCGAACTGGGCAACATACGCATGGAGAACCTACTGCCGCGGGAAATCTATCGCGATGTCCTGCTGGCCACTGAAATCCAAAAGGACATGCCCGTGGACACACACAAACGAGTGCTGCGCATTTTCTGCCGCGAGAAGGCTCCAGTGGGTGGAATTTCGGTCAAAGAACACTTCGAGATCAATGTGGCACCCATCACGATTGCCATCACGAAAAAGTTCTACAGCACAATGCTGAAGTTCTGCTTCCCCGATCGCGATGCCTCCGAAACGGAGGTCAGCGATGAGCTGGACGACAATGCCTCAACCAGCTCGGCGTCCACAACGAATCTACAGGCCAAGCCTTCCACATCCTCGTCCACCAAGCGCTCGGGTAAGGGCAAAAAGGGTGCCAAGGACTCGGAGTTCTATGTGAAGATCGAAAAGGACGATGTGGAGAAGATGAAAGAGCGGGCCGAGAAGAACAAGCTCTTCATCTACATCAAGATTCCCGAGGTGCCCGTGCGCGTCAGCTACAAGGGCAACAAGGAGAAGAATCTGGAGGACATCACAGACTACTCACTAGTTATCCCCACGCTGGAGTATCACAATGTCACGTGGACCTGGTTGGATCTGCTGCTGGCCATGAAATCCGTCAGCCGGCGTGTGATATTCTCGCAGGCCATCAAGCAGAAGCTGCATATCCATCAGCGTCAACCGATTCTGTCCGCCGGAGAACGAGCGACGCCTCAGGAGGCGGAGGATAAGGCCGTGATGCTATTCGGAAATCGCTTACTGGTGAGTTACCATAGATAAATCTATTACACTGGTTTACAAAATTGAATTGACAAGTCATCCAGATATGTAAACTGAAATAATTAATTTTTAAAGCGGAATTAACGAAGCCAAAATGCTATTAAACTCAACAATCCGCTAAACTCAATATGCCGTTGTGAGGGAAGATAACAGGGGTCTAACAGTTGAAAAATAACCTTTTATCTAGGACTGAAAATTCCTTATAAATTAGTTTTAGTTGTTGGCTTCGTAGGAAAATTAAAGAACCTTCTGTAGTAAATGAGGTTATTGAAAACCAAAATCGGTTAAGAAGAATTTTAAATATAATATAGAATAGGCATGAAACTAAACCAAACAGGAGGATTTTGTCGATTTAGTTTTGTAAAACAGTGTTATAAAAGATCCCCCCAATAATTAATATTCTCTTTTTCAGAACGAAAACCGTAATCAGAAAAAGGGCGTCTTCAAGTTCTCCTCAAGCGGAAAGTAATACGGAAATGACTTCAACTTGCGTGCTCCATATTTCAACGATATTTGTATGCTTTATATTTATTACTGTACGTTCAAAGGATGTACGAAAATATGTGCAACTTGCGGTACTGACCAGGACTTAGCGCAGCTTATCTAAAATGCCGTAATCAACCAACAAGAATGTCCGTTTAACAATACACTATACAATACAATCACACACACTCTCAAGTATTATGCTATGTAAACTCTCTAAATATAGCTAATTTATGTAATGTATATGTTTGTTATTAGCAATAAAGAGGGAGAGTAGGCGTAGTTCATTTTTACACACCAGTGGTAATATTGTAAACTTTAAAACACTTAAACTAAAGCGGCATCGTCGCTGGATATCATCCATTCCTACTTGTTCTGTTGCTTCAGAGGTGGCTAATGGATAAAGAGGAGCTACAATTGGTGGTAATCCAGGGATCACAGATCACTTACCAGCACAAAGACTCGCTTGGGCAGTGCCCGTTGCACCAGTTCATCGAGCAAGGCATTCTGGCTATCGTTCTTCTGCGGATCCGCCTTGGTGTTGTACTCCAGGCTCAGCACTGGCAATTCCTGCCAGCCCACTTGCAGCGGATACAGGTTGTAGACCAGTTCCTTCTCCTCGTAGGCCATGATGGAGATGTCCAGCTGGAATAGGCAGTTATTAGTGGGCTTTAAAATTTTGTATTTTGCATATTTATGATAAAACATCTTTAAATTGTCGAAATTGTATAAGCATAATCCTTGAAAGAATAATAATAATAAAATAATAATAATAATAATAATCCAAAACAGCATAAATAACCCCTTAGAAGATAAGATTTAAACCAACCCACCTGTTTGTGACCGGAGCATATGAAGTTATCCGTCTTGCTGATACTCAAGTTGGCTATCAGATGGAGCACATGCGTGGTGGGGTTCTTGAGCACCACCTTGAAGGCCATGGGCATCTTGACGAACATCTTCTCCTCGATGGTGCAGTAGATGTTCAGAGGTGGCTCTGCAATGTCCAATCCGCTGATCACAAACTTGGACTCGTTCTCCTCGTTTTTGCCATTGGCGCGTCGCCAGCGAATGCAGAATACGCCGAAAATGGGCACGGAGGAGGAATTGGCCTCCAGTGTGTAGATGCCCTTGATGAAACCGCGACAGTGACCCGTTCCCTGGACAGCTTCCAAAGCCTTGTTGTATATGAGTCGGGTGGTTTTCAGGCCTTGCTGCTCTTGGTTACCCAAGGCCTCCTCGGCCACATTCACATCATCCGAGTGCAGGGAACTGCTCATAACACCCGCATTCGCATTGGCCACCTGCAGGACATTGGAAACCGCCGAGTTGCTATTTATGATGGTCATGGTGGTGGGTATCTTGTTGGCCACCAGACTCTTGCTCATGTAGGCACTCATTCCGGCCGGAGGCGTTGGCGCAATTGGCTCCTCGCCGCTGGAGGGTTTAGCCGGGGGCCGAATAAACTTGCTGGCCACCGGTTTGCCCTCCATTTTGCCTCGGTGATCCAGATCCCGGGCAGTCGTCCAGTCCCGCAGTGTGGCATTCGTCCGGAGGACTATCACACTTTCCAATTGCTCACCGGCCCTGTACTTCTGCGTGTATTTCTTCCGCTTAAAGCTGTAGTTCGATTGCACTAAATTGTGATCCTGCAGGTTAAAAAAGAAAAGAGTTTTAGTTAGAAAAAAAGGGAAATCTATTAAATTTTAAAATACCATACCATTAACATCCATATTATTATGCAACAAACCATAATATTAATATAAAATATTTTTGCATTCTACGTTTTTCTGAACAAACATAAAGTAAGTATTTTTATCCAACAAACATAAAATTATAATTAAAGTGGAATAAAGTAAGCTAGGCTTTGTTGCACTTTTGGATAGACCAAAAGGGATGTCCTAGAAATCCCTTTCCCCGACAATACATACACATATAAAGAAGCTGTCCAGTATTTCCACATCATCGACGGCCACCACTTCCGTGTTGGCCCTGAGGAGGAAGTTCTCGCCCCGATACACCTGGTTGAGGGGCTTCCTGTCCAGCGTGTAGAAACGGGCGGTGAACTTGAAGTCCCCGTAGCATCGCACTGTGAGCGTATCCTCGCGAGACTTTCGCAACCTCGTCTCGTCCAGGTACTCGATCTGAACAGGCGAAATGGCAGCCAGACTCTGGGCCACACTCTTCACCTCGTGATCTGGAGTGGATTCCGAGCTACTTGGGGCAGTGCTGACCCGGGCAGAGGTGGCTCCACCACCTCCTCCTGCGCTGCCGCGGTCCACATCCAGAGTGTAGCTCAATCGCTGCTGCAGCTTGATCTCCGCCTCCGCCAGGCTGAAAATGTAGAAGGTGGCCGTGTTGCTCCCGTGGGCGGACAGCTCGCCCACGTCGATTTGGATTTGGGCGTGCAGCTTCTGGCGTCCCGGCGAAATGTCCGTGGTGAGGAATACTGCAAATTCAAGGGGTAACGGAGGGAAGTTAGTAAATTTGGTTTTAATATACTAACAATATAATATAGTATTTGAGAGCATCCGTTTAGAGTTAATTACGAAAACATTTTTATTTTAAATTATGGTCACAAAATGACACTTTTAAAAGAAAATGTATAAAAAAAAAACATTTTCAATAATATCTGCTCAACAAAAAATTGTAAAATCTTCAAATTTTTGCGAGAGAAATTTTGTGTTGATATATTAAAATAAAAGTAAAGTTATTGAGAACATTTATTTAACATTTTTTACGTTAAACTTGTACCTTCCAATTGATAAACATTTATTTATATTTATATAATATTATGTATGTATGTAATATTTAAACGACAGTAGCACCTTATATTATGGTTGCGATTGGCGAAATAATTTATTAAATACTGTTCCCTCTCTTAACCCATACAGATATCTGTTTTCCGAACCCTAAACAAACTGTAACGACTGGGAACAGTTTAATTTGACTTCCTCGTAGCCACACACATATAATAACAAGTTCATTGCCGTGTGTAAACAGCGGAGAACAGGTGTTTTCTGTAAGTGGTTTCTCATTATTGGGTAAGTGCCGCTCCGCGCTGTATAAATGATTGTGATCTATGGCTTCGGGGTGCCAGTCCATCGAAGTTCACATTACAGGCCAGTTGAGAGTCGAGATGCAAGTTGTGCTGCTGCTGCTGCCTTCGATGGTTATCATTTGGATGCTTTGGATTCCGGAGGTGCCAGCACAGGAGCCCGACCTACGGAGAATTCCCCGCGTGGTGGGTGGCCATGCCAGTGAGGTTCGGAATCATCCCTATATGGTCAACATTCGGCGGCGAGGGAACTTCGAGTGCGGTGGATCTCTGGTCACCCCGCGATGCGTCTTGACCGCCGCCCATTGCCTGAAAGATGGTCACCCATCTGATTTTGTGGTCCGCGGTGGGGTCACCTACCTAAGTGACATGCGTAATGCCCGCTATGTGAGGAAAATACTGTTGCCATCTGCGTACAGTCGCTCCACTTTGGAGCATGATGTGGCTTTGCTCCAGCTCCAGCAACCGCTGCAGGCCTCCATTGCCCAGCCCATCTCCTTAGCCGTGAGATCCCCTCGTCCGGGTGCATTTGTCCGTGTTTCCGGCTGGGGCTTAACCGATGCCAGCTCCACTGCGCTGCCCAATCAGCTGCACAGCGTCCAAGTGCGAGTGATGCCACAAAGGGAGTGCAGGGAACTCTATCGAGGCTATCGCAACATCACGGCCAGCATGTTTTGTGCCTCGGTTCCCGGCTTCAAGGATGCCTGTGCCGCCGATTCCGGTGGGCCAGTGGTCAACTCCCAGGGCTTCCTGGTGGGCATTGTCTCCTGGGGCAGAGCTCATCGCTGTGCCGCCGCAGACAGTCCCGGGGTGTACTCCGATGTGAGTTACCTGTCCGATTGGATAGCCGATAATATTCACAAACACTGCTAGTGATAGTTCCACTCCGAAAGCTGTATTAATCCGTATTAGATTAGTTGACGTCAGCTGGCGTTTGACGGTAGGAATGCCATTGAAGTGCCATTGATGTGCCATTGTGACCCAGGCTATTTGCACAGCTGATTTCTGTCGAGGTTTTGCCGAATATCCGGCCATAAAAGCCGGGGCAAGGTCACAACCAGCACAGTTCACAGCAAGATGCTTTGGCGCTGGGATTATCTGATCTTGGGCATGCTGCTCCTGGCCGAGCTTAGCCAACTGGGCGAGGCGGTGACCACGACGAGGCGAAACAGGCGATTGAGAAACGGCAATGCCAAGAAGGTGGCCACAAGGAGAAACCTCAATGGAGCTGCAGCCAGGAAACTCTCCACCAAGAAGCTAAATAATCGAAACAAGAAGGCTTCTACTTCCACATCTTCATCCAAAATCCAATCCAAGATTGTGGGTGGCACCAGCACCACCATTTCCAGCACTCCCTACATTCTCCAGTTACGCCGGGGCACGAATCTCTGTGGAGGTTCGCTGATTGCCGATCGATGGGTCCTGACCGCCGCCCACTGTGTGAAGGGACACAGTGCCTCCGTTTTTACGGTGCTTGCGGGAAGCACCACTTTGGATGGCTCTGATGGCGTCACTCGATCCGTTGACTCTGTCCACGTGGCGCCCAAGTTCACCACCAGCAAAATGAACATGGATGCGGCTTTGCTCAAGTTAAATGCATCCCTAACGGGCACTAATATTGGAACCATATCGATGGCCACCACTCGACCCAAGGCAGGGGCAAAAGTACGCATTGCGGGTTGGGGCGTAACCTCGGAGGGCAGCTCCAGCGCCTCCAAAACGCTGAGGGCCACCCAGATCCGGGTGACCCGGCAGCAAAAGTGCCGAACGAACTATCGCAGCAAGGCCACCATTACCAAGTACATGTTTTGTGGCCGGGCAGCTGGGAAGGATACCTGCAGCGGAGATTCCGGAGGACCTGTGACCAGGAACAACACCCTAGTGGGCATAGTATCCTTTGGCTATGGGTGCGGCAGAGCCGGATTTCCAGGTGTCTACACAGCCGTCTCCTCAATACGCACGTGGGCCAACAATGTTATGGCCAACAACTAAGGGGTCCTAAGTCTGATCTAGATCTTAAGGTCGTTAGTTGCTACTTGCGATTAAATAAATATTTGTTAATCAAACACGAGTCTATTCTTTTGCGGGATGGCAAATTAAAAATAGAAATCATCATTTAGGAAAACCCAACAAGCTCATCATACCATGGTTATAAAATATCTAAAGAACACATGACCAAGCAGTTGAAATATATATATATATATATCTTGACGTAGGAAAATATGGCCTTCTATTATAGGCTTTGCAAATAAATATATCTGAACAATAGAACATTTTATACAAATACTCTAGTACTAATACATTAGTCTATAGTTAATTCCGCAGATAAGATAAACATCTTTGACATGTAGGTCGTAGGTAGTTCAAGATTGTTTTTCAACTCTGCTTAGCTAAAAAATTTTACATTCAGAGAATTTTACATTTTTTAGTGGTTTTTGGTAAGTCAAATTGCTTACAAAAGGTAAATATGTTTACCATAATATTTGTTTAAATGTAAATTGGACAATACCATCAATATTTACTGTTTATTACCAAGAATTTGTTTAAAATAATATATAAACCATTATGTTTGCTTGATAGTTAAGGCAATTTTTCGGAAAATATTTCCTTCAAATGTGCTCCACAAATTTTAACTTGTTTTTAAAAATCGGAAGTTACCACTTGTTTAGTGAATTTAAGTACGTCAAAGTGCTCGCAATAAGCAGATTTGTTTAACATATTTGTTAGGACAATTTATTGGAAAATATATCCGGTTGATATGTGCTACATTTATATAATTTGTTAATTAGCCACATTTTTAGTTCTGAAAAATGAATCAGTTTTTCATTTGTTTTCATAAACGGAAGTAAAATAAACTTGTTTAGTAAATTTTAGTAAATCAAAGTGCTTAGGACAACAACAAAAAACAACATAATACAATCGTTTCCGCTCTTAAAAATTCAATTCCAAGTTTGACTTCCCGGTAAAGATGGTTGATTAAACAATTGTGTAAATGTTGATCGCTGTTTCAGGAATTTTTACTTGATATAAAATCAGGGTTCGGCCCTATTTCATTCTAGTTGGTTAACCACAATGCTGGCCCGGTGTCTGTCTTCTATGCTGCTGTTTCTTATCCCGATTTTGGGAATTTTCTCCCATTCCGACAGCATGGAGATACAGCCCCGCATCATTGGTGGTCGGGTGTCCAGCATCAAGCAGGAGAAGTATCTCGTCCAGGTGACCACATCCACAGAGCTGTGCGGAGGATCGCTGGTTAAGCCCCGCTGGGTGATCACTGCGGCCCATTGCGTTTATGGCAAGAACAAGGATGATTTCAAGGTTTATGGGGGTGCCTCCAATCAGGGTGGACCCTATGCCACCATCCGTCAGGTGGATTTCATGGTTATACGTCCGGACTTCAATCGCAAGACCCTCAACATGGATGTGGCTGCACTGCGTCTCACTTCGGACATGACTGGAGCCAATATAGAGACCATAGGTTTGGCGCAACAATCGGTTCCAGCTCGAGTTTTGGTCAAAGTTTCGGGCTGGGGCTTTCTAACAGCCGATGCCACGCAAACGGCAACGCGGGTGCACAGCGTCCTCGTTCCCATGTGGTCGCGATCCTCCTGCGTGTCCGTCTACCAGGGCATCCATCGCATCACCCGCTCCATGGTGTGTGCGGCCAAGCTGTATAAGAAGGATTCCTGCGATGGCGACTCGGGAGGTCCTCTGGTCTACCGCGGAGAGCTAGCCGGAATCGTATCCTTTGGCTATGGCTGCGCCTCCTCGCTGCCCGGTGTTTACACCAGTGTTCCCGTGATCCGTGATTGGTTCTTGCGCATGGTTAAAGAACATTCCTAAACCTTATCTTAAGACATAGCCAATAAATAGTTCAAGTTTATCACAAAATGTTCATTAACAGGGGAATGCAGGAAGAGTTAATGGGAATATATAAACTAGTTTCTAGGTCTGTATATCCATAGACCATGTTAAAAGTACTTTTTGGTCTAGCCCTGCTGTTGGATGGTTGCTCCAACCTTCAACTGGGTAAAATCTTTGGAGGCGAAACCAGTGCTGTGAAGAAGCATTCATTTCTGGTCAATCTGCGACGTGGTGGCGCCTTCCGTTGCGGTGGCGTCCTTATCTCGCCCAGCTGTGTGCTCACAGCGGCTCATTGTTTGGAGGCACGACATCAACAGCTCTGGGATTTGACCATACATGCGCAGCAACAGTGCTTGGGTGACAGCAGCCCACCGGAGCATGTGCGTCCGGCTTGGTATGTGGGAGTATCACCCGATTACTGCCGTCAACGAGGACTGGACTCCGATGTGGCGGTGATCCGTTTGAGTCGCCCCTTCGACATCGCTGGTAATGCGAGTCTGGTGAAGATCGACTTTAACGATCTGCCACAACAGGCCAATCTCACGGTCCTGGGATGGGGAGCCATCAACGATCAGGGTCACAACTGGAACCAGTGTCTGCAGGAGGCGTACGTTGAGCTTCTTCCGCAGAAGCAATGCATCAAATCATTGGAATGGGGTAGTCACCAACAAAAAGTCACGAACAATATGTTTTGTGCTCTTGGGGAAAATGCCAAAGATGCCTGTCAAGGAGATTCCGGAGGACCCATTATCCACGCTGGACGCACTGTGGGCATCGTTTCCTGGGGCTACGGTTGTGGCAGTGGGTACCCAGGGGTCTACACACGCCTCAGCAGTCCATCGATTACATACTGGTTAAAGAGCTTCACTGAACGACATTGCTGGTGATGTCTACTTGTAACTTTGAAACTATGAACATTATTTTTTTTTAATTTTAAAATAATTGTTAACTAAAATAATAGGTTCTTAACATTCTCAAGTCGATCCGAAAAATATTCACTAAGATAAAGCTCATAATGCTCAAAAAGAAAAAATTTAAAATTTAAATTCGTTTTTCTAGAATTGGCACCAAAATATTCGTTTTTTGAAAAAAACAAATGTAAACTTTTTTTTATGTCAAACGATTTTTTTTTGTTTTATAAAAAATACATATTTTTTAACGTCTGCTATTAAAGACAAGTTTATAACTAAATTTTTAACTAAATCTACAAAATTTAGTTACAATTTTGATCACTGCACTGTAGAAATGCATTTTAATTTTTAAAATGCATTTAATATATGTACTTTTACAAAATATATTTACAGTTCAGTAGTTTTTGCTAACAAAATTCCTTAAAAAAAAACAATTTTTTTGCTCTGCTCTCTAACCTTTAGCCCAATAATTGGGTTATTAAGGCAGTTATAATATGAAGTGATATTCCAAATAACACTTCTTCCGGAATGCTATACAATTGGACGATCGTGTGTGGTTCAATTTCCGGATGGCAGGTGCCAGCGGCCAGCCAATAACAGCATCATTAACACTTTGCAGGGGAATAGCTTTAGAATCTGTCAGTCTGGACACGCCATGGTTGGTTCGAGGTTGCTCTGGTGGCTCTGCCAGTTGACACTCATAGTTGCCAGCTCGTCCAGCAAAACGCGTATAGTGGGTGGACAAGAAACAACGATAGCACAGGTTCCATACCTGGTCTACCTGCGTCAGAGTGGCTATTTCATCTGCGGTGGATCCCTGATCTCGGCCAGCGTGGTGCTTAGTGCCGCACATTGCGTTTATGGATCTCAGCCAGAGGATTACACCATCCATGCCGGCGCCAGTCGTTTGGATGAGAATGCTCCTGTGGTTCGCAGCGTAACCATGTTTCACATTTCGCCCAGCTACTCTTCCACCAACTTTGACATGGACGTGGCTTTGTTGCAACTGCAGGAGCCTGTTTCCTTGATTACAGGACAAGTGGCCGTCATTAGTCCTTGTCGCCATCCGCCGGAGGGTAATGCCTATGCCAGGATCAGTGGTTGGGGCGTAACCCGCGAGAACAATCGCGATCCCGCCGAGCAAGTCCGTACGACTATGGTGCGGGTTCTTTCGGCTGCAGAGTGCCAAATCTCGTATGCCGCAGTGGCCAAGCTAAGTGATTCCATGCTCTGTGCCGCCGTTCGAGGTTTAAGGGACTCCTGCTCCGGCGATTCCGGAGGTCCTTTGGTCTACCGCGGTCAAGTTTGTGGCATTGTCTCCTGGGGATTCGGCTGTGCCCGTCCAGCGTTTCCAGGTGTTTACACCAGTGTGGCTAGTGGAAGGGTTTATTCCTTTATAGAACAAACACTAAGGAGGATTCAAAACTAACACTGCTGAGCATGAATGATCAATGGCGCCTTTAAATCCCTATCTTTACAACCGCAATAATTACGTTTGTCAAACTTTAACTTCTAATAAAATATCAAATTTAAGTAATTATATTTCTGAATAGCACAAACACTTAAGTTTGGAACAACCTATATTAAGCTATAAAAATTATAATTATAATTATATATATATTTGCTAATAAATATAAAATGTTTATTATAACCTCCCAATAGGTTGAAAAGAATACCTTGCCCAATCGAATTATAATGGCACAATAATCTAAGATAGATATAGATCAATAACCATTTATTCAATAAACTAATTTGTGGAATCTAAAGAACATCAGTCGAACATCAACACAAACAAGTCCAGCAAAAGTATTGAAAACACCAATATAAAGCCCCATTACACAGCAGTTTTTGGTTGGGTTTCAATTTCTCATTCGAAATCACAAATCACAATCCGACGATAAGCCGCACAAAATGGTTTATTAAAATAATTACTATTTGCGCAATGAACTAATATAAGTGTGCATGCTGTGTGTAATGATTGTTGCCTAAAAGGCATATAAATCGGAGCACAGAGCCGCGCGTTGGGAGTAGGAATTGTGATCCGAAAAGGTGTTTGCTCAGGTGGAACTCGTGGATTTGGTGCCGGAAAGGGTTATAGCGAAAAAGGGTTATAGACTACAAGAGGGATGGAGTGAGCTGATGGCGACGCTGTTACTCCTGTGGCTCATGTGGCTCCACCTTATCCCACTTGGCTGGGCGGCCAGCATCGAGGCCAACAGCCGGATTGTGGGCGGTGTGCCAGTGGACATCAGTAGTGTGCCCTATTTGGTGAACCTGCGCATCGGTGGCAACTTTATATGCGGCGGCTCATTGGTCACGCCGCAGCATGTGGTCACTGCCGCCCATTGCGTCAAGGGAGTGGGTGCCTCACGCATCCAGGTGGTGGCCGGAGTCACCCAACTCACGGAAACGGGTGTGAGAAGTGGCGTGGACAAGGTCTACACCCCGAAAGCCTACAATACCCGCACTCTCAGCACAGACGCGGCTGTTTTGAAGCTCAAAACGCCCATCAGTGGGCCCAAAATATCCACCATTGAGCTGTGCAACGCCACCTTTAAGGCCGGTGATCTCATCAAGGTTTCTGGCTGGGGACAGACCACAGAGCGGAATAGGGCCGTTTCTATGCAGGTGCGCAGTGTGGATGTGGCTTTGATTCCACGAAAGACCTGCATGAGCCAGTACAGGCTAAGGGGAACCATCACCAGCACCATGTTCTGTGCCTCGGTGCCCGGCGTCAAGGATTCCTGCGAAGGCGACTCCGGCGGACCGGCCGTCTACCAGGGACAACTCTGTGGCATAGTCTCGTGGGGCGTGGGCTGTGCGCGGAGGAATTCACCAGGGGTCTATACGAATGTCAAGACTGTTAGGGGCTTTATCGATAAGGCCTTGGGCATGTAGGGCCAAAAATATAGAACAATTAAGTTCCTTTAGATATTTCAAAAAACAACTAGAATATGTATAATTTTGAAGTGAAAGAAATATAGCCTATTCATAATACCTATTACTTTTGTAAGATATAAAATGTATTGTTGTTGTTTAAGCATTAGCCAAAAATAAAAAATAATAATTGTAAGTAAAAGAACAATATCATTATTCACAATTCCTATTATATCTTTAAGTTAGAAGTTAATGTCCCTATTTTAAACCACAAAATATTTTTGATACAAAATGCCAAAAACAACTAGAAAATGTATAAGAGTTAAGTGAAATAAATATAGCAGTAAAAATTGCAGTCTTATAAAAAATATAAACAAAATAAGCCTGAAAGGCGGTGCCTTGTTTATAATACCGAATAAATCTTTAAATTCTATAATGTTATATAATGGAATATAAAGGAATATTTTTCAACATACTAAGACATCCCAAAAACATTGGCTTAAACACAACCTCATCTCAAAAATAAAAGCCCTACTTACCACTATTCCTCAGACCCACGGGCACACTGATGTGTACGCCCACATTTTGCAGATAGACATTGTACGGATTGCTGACGGTGGTCACAACCGGATAGTACTCGTTGACCAGCATTCTCGTGGCCACCACGGCCGTCTCCTCATTCGAACCACCGTTCTCAGGTCCATGGCCAAGGTGCGTTTGCGTGTCCAGATGAAAGCTGGAATGGAAAAGCGTGTGGTCAGTGGAGCATTAAATGCACTGCTTGCATGCAACTGTCCGGAAATAAATCCTTGTTTCCGGTACGAATCGCTTTGACCTACGTGGGTGCAATGTAGCAAATGGGGTTGATCGTCACGTTGTCGTCGAGATCGCGACTGCGCGTGTGGTGGCGGAATAGCTGGCGTGAGTAATTGGAGCTGCAGGTGAGCAGGGCGGCCACCTGGTCAGTGCCCATGTGGGCCTCCAAACGGACGATTCGCAGCTGGGTGTTCTCGTGGAACTGCTGCGCTTCGGTGCTGCAAAACAGCTGGTAGTAGGTGTCCGGCTCCAATCTCATGTTCTTTTCAAAGTTCTTAGGCTGCTGCTGCTGCTGCTCCTCCTCCTTTTGGCCACGCAATTGCGTGAGGCTGGGAAAGCAGAAATACTTGAGGGCCTCCAGTTTGTAGCTGTTTTGAGGATTTGCCGCGTCGGCAAGAATGACGTGAAAGTTGCGCACCCTCAATGGAACGTCTGTGAGTACTCTAAAAAGGGAGATTAAAGGTATAAACATTTGCTTTATAAAAGAAGTGTAAAATGCTAACCTCACTATAAGTTGCAACTGCAGTAGGTCATCGTTGTTCAGCTGAACTCGCTCGAATGTGGCGCACATTTCCACCACATCACTGACCTTATCCAAATCAATTTGAATGGGCGACTTCACGCTGGTGAGCGCATTGTTCCACATTGCTTGCGCCTCGGGCGTTAACTGAGTTTTCGGCATGGGCGGCACACCCTGGAACACCTGCCACAGGTTCTCCAGCAGCAGTAGCCGCTCCGACTGCTCGCCATGATGACGCAGGGAAAGCGCTTCCACGCTGCAGGCAATGTAGTCAGCCACTGATGCCGAGAGCAAAGCACAACGCAGAGTCTTGAGCAGGACATCGGTGAATATCGTTGACCATTTCTCTTGGCGATAATCAGGCAGCATTAGCGAATATAAACTTGAATAAAAAACAAAGATTAAATTAGTAACGTTTTGATTCCAGATACAAGTGATTTACCAAAAGCAAAGTAAAAAAACTCACGTTAAGGCCTTGGCATGATCTCCACTCTTCAGGTACTCCTCGGCCATGTCGATGGCTAGTTTCTTGCGAAACCTGAGGCACTTGTAGATTTTGAACTGAGCCATGGCCTGGCTGAGCAGGGCTATGATTCCCGCCGAGTGGTTAAAACCTCTCTCCTGGTCACAAAGGTGCAAATTGGCCTGCTGCTCGGCCACCAGATCGCCCGTTTTGACCGCCCGTATGCCGAAGAATTCCGTATACAGAGACAGGGGATTCTGATTTGTCACGGGAGTTCCCTCGGCAGAGGATTGCATGGCAGCATAGGCCTCCTGTGCGGAATCACGCCGCTTCATCACATACTCCGCTGCCTTGTGGTAATAGATCCCGGGATGTTGCGTCTGCAGGGCTGGCAGTCCGTTCTTGATGGCCTCGCAAAACAGCTCAGCAAAAACAGAGTGTCTACGAGAAAATATTATAGTGTTAACTATTATATTATTTGTATAGTTTAGCTTGTAAACATTACTGCGTGCTTAGCCAGGCATGATGCTCAAATGCCAGATCCTTGAAACCCACTCGCAACTTGTACTTTTCCACATGGATGATGAACTGGTTGATGGCATCCCTTGGAGTCTTTAGCTTAAACATGAGCCGACAGATTTTGTAGTTCAAGAACCCGGCCAGTGTTTTAATCTCCAGACAATTGCCATCATTGATGCGAATCTCATCTAAATTGGCATAGGCCTGAAAATAGTGTCTGTGGAAGAGTAAGGGGTAAGTAAATGCATTTTGGAAAACAAATTAAAGACCTACTTCTGACCCGTGCTAAAGTCCTGACGCATCTCCGCCACAAATCCCAGTTTGAACTGATGACGAATTTTGAGTGAGGTGTGCGCCGCCGTCAACTGATCCCGATGATTGCGTATCCTCTTGGACATGAGGGCATAGTAGGACTGGGCCATGTCCAGAAAGGCGGACTCCAGTCGCAGAGCGTAGCCCGTGAGGTGTTCCGTGTGGGGTAGGATGAACAGCATTTTGCTGGTTATTCCGCAGGCATTGGTCAAACTGGCAGCTCGCTCTGCGGCCAGAAGATCTTCTCCTGGTGGCAATGGAGCTGCTTTTTGTAGAAGGACCAAACAAAGCCGGGTATTCCGCTCTTGCAGGGCATTCTTTAGGGCCTGCACAATGGATGCACACTGCACCTGCTTCTCCGTCCACTGGAGGTCATTCCACTCCATGTCCTGGAACAGCACCACCACCGAGGGCAGGACGTGCAGGTGCTTCAACATCCAGTTGCGCTTGAGTATGCCCTTGGGGTGATACCATTCGTAGGAGGCCCGCTTGGGCTTGGCCACCGGGAATTCGTAGTTGGGGGGCAGTAGCTTGTACTGCACGGCAGCCCTGTCAGCCGCCTTGCGCTGCAGACTCCCACTGAACGCCTCCCAAACGGCCTTGTGCACCGCCACCCGTGAAGTGTCCAGCCCACAGAAGCCAACCAGTGGCTGTGGGGTCACGAGCAGCTCCGACGGCAGGGCGGTTGAGTCCATCGTTCCGGCCGCTCCTACTCCTGATTTGGATGAGATCACTGCGTCACCAACGGCCACTCCTCTCCTGCACTGCAATTGATGATCTTCTCCAGCTACGTTGTCCTCGGGTCGGTCTCAGTGTGACCGTGCGCGGGTCATTGGATTAAACCATAAGTGTGACCGCGCGTTACTAACATAGCTAAAATGTTAAATAAATAGGATGGATAAAAAAACTAAGGAAAAACCTAAGAAACTAGTTTAAAACAATTAGGGAACAAAAAATGGTCCCAGCAAAACAAAGAATGTCAAGTTCAATTTAAAAAATGTACATAATGTGTCTCTAACATGACATTCTTAAATATATCACGTAGGTACAGAAATTCATTCATTAATTACAGAAATAGTAAGAAAAAAATATTAAAGCAAGTTAAACAAAAAATATATCACTAATCTGTTTCTAATAAGCCATGATTTTATAAGCCCTAATTCCAATAAATATTTTTAAAAGGTTTTTGTGATCATGGAATAATTATATACCTGGAATAATTATATACCTATTTAGTCTTGAAACAAAGATGATTATTTCAAATTAATTTAAACTGCTACAAATTTAATTCAAGTAATTGGGAATTGTTTAGCTGTCAAAAATAAAATAAATAATAAATAATTTGTATAGGTTTTTTTTTGTCTGATATAAGATGATTTATTAAATCAAATAACATCCAAATATTTCTGGTTTGAAAATTTGTGTGTTTTACTACAAATAATATGAAGGGTAAATATTTTAAAAACAAAAAATAAATATTTTGAATTACATGTATATCCATGAAAATAGCTTAATTTGGAGTGACTTGCAGCCCCTGGCAGCCATCAATTAAACAATCGAGTATAATAAACTAATCGATAAAAATAAACGAGGGCTACAAAAGCAGTATACGTGTCGTGTCGTCGCTTTCTCATTCGTTTTGTTATTTTTGGGCTGAAAGGTACGAGTGTTTTGCTGGGCAAATATTAAACCACAGCCCGTGCCAAATAAAGTGATCAATTGCACGCAAGCTGCAGTGTCCGATACAATTGGCATTTCCAATTAACAATAAATGTCTTTCTACCTTTCAGTACGTCGTTGTGCTTTACATAAAACATAAAAAATATGGCTCCACCACAGAGAATGCGCGTCGCCAACGAGAAGGCCAGCAAATATGTGACAATGCGTGGCAATGTACCCAAATCCTCGGTAAGTTTTCGGTTAAATATGATAGTTAGAAGTATTAACAAAAAGGTAAAGTGGAGATAAGGGTAAAACTAATACCGGAATATGCCGATAATCAATTGCAAAAAGTGCCACGCCGTCATTGATTTTATTATTGCTGTGTGAGGAAGCTGTTATGTGTGAGTGTGTGTGTGTGTTATCGGCACTTCTGGAAGTTGATTACACGTTTCCACTAATTCCTATCTCTAAATGCAATATACTCACCAAATCAAGTCACAAGTCAATACTAATCTCCTTTATTCTTACTTTTTATAGAAAACGAAAGAAGGCCAATATCCCGTGGGACCCTGGCTCCTGGCACTTTTCATCTTTGTGGTCTGCGGCTCTGCCATTTTCCAGATCATTCAGTCGATACGTGCCGCGTAAGGAAAAGCTACTCCCGTATATAACAACACCCACAAAAGAGCAGCCGCGCATCTGGAGGAAGATAATAGACCTTTCCGGAACCACCTCCACTTGCTACTTCTATAACCTTTCCTAGCTGAATAGAGATCCCGGCAACATGTGCAACCAGGGGATGACCCCCCCTCCAGTTCGATTTGTGTCTGCAATATCTATACTTCTATAAAACACATACAAAATTTAAGTCCATTTAACGCATTTTGCATTAATTAGTTTAACTGTAAGCTCTGCAATGTGCATTCCTGCAATTCTCTCCTAAAACACTCAAGCAACAAAATAACTGAATGATCATTTGAGATCATTTTATAGGCGATTAATGCATTTTTAAGATGCTTCTCGATATGCAGTTTTAAATAGTGCAAAATGTTAAAGCGTTGTTTTCTAATGCAAAGACGAGTAGAGAAGAAACTATGAGTACATAACAATGAAGAATATATGATAATTTTTTTACCTAATCAAATTTGGTTTTATTCATATATGGGGAAATTTAAATTTTACTAATGCAGGTTAAATATATATCAAAAAGATACATTTAAGTGGGTGCTCCAACATGTTAACAAAAATTATTTAAGCATTGATGTAAATTAATAGATAGCTTAACCGCCCAACAGTTTACCATTTAAAAATCGGGTATCAAATGGTGAAGTTGTGAGGCCACAATAAAAAGTCGAGCTTTTTTTTAAGAAGATCTAAAGAAGGAAATTAATTTACCAAAGAAGTATCTACGAAAATTTTTAAATATTTTTCAAAAATAAACTCCCGTTATTTTATACAATACTGGTTTTCTAACGCACGAAAATCGCCCATCACTATGTTCTTTTCCATCTCTGGATTGACCACTGAAACAGCTGATTGACGCCAACAAACAACGCGAAATAGCTAAAATTCTCATTAAAATGCATTTAAATTTAAAAATTAAATAGACTAATCAAAAATAAGTTGATGCGCCGCTTGTTTACATCGTTCAACGCCCAAATAATGTCGAAAAACAAAGGAAAATCAAAGGCCACTGCTGAAAGTGCCAAAACCGATGCACAATCCACGCCGGCTAAAGAAATCAGTCCGATTTCCGTGGACAAAGGCGGGAATATATGCATCCAAATCCTGGCAAAGCCGGGAGCCAAGCAGAATGGAATCACTGGGATTGGGATGGAGGGCGTGGGCGTCCAAATAGCAGCTCCTCCAAGCGAGGGAGAAGCCAACGCAGAACTGGTCAAGTTCCTCTCCAAAGTTCTTGGTGTCCGAAAGAGCGATGTATCCCTGGACAAGGGATCTCGATCCCGCAACAAGATAATACTGATCAGCAAGGGAGTGTCCACTGTGGAAGTCATTGAGCAGCTGCTTCGAAAAGAATCCGAATCATGAAGGTCACACTTCTCCCAATAAATACCCATCCACAATTTGATTTTAAAACAATCATGACTGTTTTTGTTTTTTACTAAGTGTAAGCGGGAATAAATTATATCTTGTATATAATCATGATGACACAATTATCATAGCCATATTCATGGACCACCAGTAAGTCGGTGGTAAAATTTTAATATAAGCCGCTTTGCTAATCATCTTATTTATAAACCCCTTTATTGTTTTCCCCCAATAAATACCCACTCAGAATTTGATTTTTAAAACACATTTGCTTGTTTATTTGGTTGGTTGTTTTTTTTTATGTTTATCATCGATCTGGTCATCAAACCTTAATTATACATTTACTCCATTCTTTATATGGCTATACCAACTAGAGCGCGTATGTAGTCTATAGTTTTTATACATAAATTACTTGGATTCTAAATTAGAAGTTCTTAAAACGACAACTGCTTTTGAATGTTTGTTTTTGCGGGAACCTAGCCATTTAACGAGTTATTCTCTTGTTTCTTTAGGATGAGAGATAAGCGTATGTTTTGTCGCATACAACGCGGCAAAATGTTAATGGGATATACAAAATTTAACTCGGCGGTAGTAAACTAAGTACAAAAGTTCGAAACGCAAGTAAATTGTGTATGTGAATGCGAGTGACTGGATGAATTTTGGTTGGGGGTGTAGGCATTGATCGATCAATGGCTTAATCGACCTCCTCCATGTGGGAAGCGTCCTCGGTGTCCTCAACCAGCGAGGGGGCATCTCCGGCGCTCTGGGCATCCTCGGTGGTCATCGGCTCGTCCTCGTCGATGCCCAGGCCCAGCTTGATCATGCGGTAGATGCGGCTGGCATGCACCTGAGGGCTGTCCAGCGAGAATCCGGAGGAGAGCAGCGAGGTCTCGAACAGCAGGATGACCAGATCCTTGACGGCCTTATCGTTCTTGTCGGCATCGGCCTTCTGGCGCAGGGTCTCCACAATCGGGTGATCCGGGTTGATCTCCAGCTGCTTCTTGCCGGCCATGTAGCCCATGGTGGCGGTATCGCGAAGAGCCTGGGCCTTCATGATACGCTCCATGTTGGCGGACCAGCCGAACTGCGAGGTGACAATGCAGCAGGGCGAGTCGACCAGGCGGTTGGACACCACCACCTTCTCGACCTTGTTGTCCAGAATGGACTTCATCAGCTTGCACAGGCCCTCGAACTTGGCCTTGTCCTCCTCGCGCTTCTGCTTCTCGGTCTCATCCTCGGGCAGCTCCAGACCCTCCTTGGTGACGGACACCAGCTGCTTGCCCTTATACTCCTTCAAGTGCTGAATGACGTACTCATCAATGGGCTCGGTCATGTAGACCACCTCAAAGCCGCGCACCTTGACGCGCTCCACGAAGGCAGAGTTGCTGACCTGGTCCTTGGACTCGCCGGTGATGAAGTAGATGTGCTTCTGGTTCTCCTTCATGCGCGACACGTAGTCCGACAGGGAGCAGAAGTCATCCCCGGAGGCGGAGGTGTGGAAGCGCAGGAAGTCGGCCAGCTTGGCACGGTTGTTGCTGTCCTCGTGCACGCCCAACTTGAGGTTCTTGCTGAACTGGTCGTAGAACTTCTTGTAGTTCTCCTTGTCCTCGGTGAGCTCCTCGATCAGCTCCATGGTCTTCTTGACCAGGTTCTTGCGGATCACCTTCAGCACCTTGTTCTGCTGCAACATCTCACGCGAGATGTTAAGGGGCAGATCCTCGGAGTCGACCACACCCTTGATGAAGTTCAAGTACTCGGGGATGAGGTCCTCGCAGTTGTCCATGATGAAGACACGACGCACGTACAGCTTGATGTTGTTGCGCTTTTTCTGGTTCTCGAAGAGGTCGAAGGGCGTGCGTCGGGGAATGAAGAGCAGGGCACGGAACTCCAGCTGTCCCTCCACGGAGAAGTGCTTGACGGCCAGATGATCCTCCCAGTCGTTGGTCAGGGACTTGTAGAACTCGCCGTACTCCTCCTGGGAGATATCATCGGGGTTGCGTGTCCAGATGGGCTTGGTCTTGTTCAGCTCCTCATCCTCGGTGTACTTCTCCTTGATGGTCTTCTTCTTCTTGGCATCCTTGTCCTTCTTGTCGGCATCCTCATCCTCGCCAACATCCTCGATCTTGGGCTCATCGGTGTCCATCTCCTTCTTCTCCTCATCGCCCTCCTTCTTCTCGTCATCGGCCTCATCGTCGCTGATTTCCTTCTCGCGCTCCTTCTCCACCAGCAACTTGATGGGATAGCCGATGAACTGCGAGTGCTTGTTCACGATCTCCTTGATCTTGCTCTCCTCCAGATAGTCGGTCTGGTCCTCCTTGATGTACAGCACGATCTTGGTGCCGCGGCCCAGGGGCTCAGAATCGTCGGCACGGACGGTAAAGGAACCACCGGCGGAAGACTCCCACACATACTGCTCATCATCGTTGTTCTTGGAGGTGACAGTCACCTTATCGGCCACCAGGTAGGCGGAGTAGAAACCCACACCGAACTGACCAATCATGGAAATATCGGCACCAGCCTGCAGAGCCTCCATGAAGGCCTTGGTTCCCGACTTGGCAATGGTGCCCAAGTTGTTGACCAAATCCGACTTGGTCATGCCAATACCGGTATCGATGATGGTCAATGTGCCGGCCGTCTTGTTCGGGATCAGCTTGATGTACAGCTCCTTGCCGGAGTCCAGCTTGCTGGGATCGGTCAAAGACTCATAGCGGATCTTGTCCAGAGCATCCGATGCGTTCGAGATCAACTCGCGCAGGAAGATCTCCTTGTTCGAGTAGAATGTGTTGATGATCAGCGACATCAGCTGAGCGATCTCAGCCTGGAAGGCGAAGGTCTCTGTTTCTTCCGGCATCTGAAAGGGATTTGGATTAGGGGTGGATTAGTTATTGTTGTTTTCGTTGGTGGGTGGAAGATAATGGAAATGGAAATGCAGCTGCATTTCCAGCAGCTGCTTTTTGGTTGCTCTCTTTTGCCCTCTTGTTCTTGCTCCTTTTGCACCACCACATGGCTTATTTAACATGCGCATACACAAACACAGAGGGGGTCAAAATAATAGCACTTTAGTTGTTATGGAATAGTAATTTAAAACTAAATATTGACTAAATTGTTGTTTTATTTAATTTTTATGGTTTTATCAAAGGAATACTTTTGTGTTCAATGAATTTGGATGCCTTATAGACGAGTCTGAAAATATTTATTATTTATTTTCAGTAAGTAAAAAATGGGTTTTCACTAGAATTTAGCTTCTAGAACTTAACCATTTAATTTTTTTTAACGAACTTTTCTCTTTATCATTATAATTATTTCATAGGACACACAATTTGTTTTCAATGAGTAACGTGAACGTTCAATAGGTTTTCGGTTTCTGGAATGTTCGCTGCTATTGTTTCTACCCCGGTTGTACATATATACACGTGTATGCTATGGATGTGTGAGCATTGCACATTGAAAGTTCGTACATAACCACAAGTTTGCAATTAAAAAGTCTAGAAAACTGATAAAAACTAATCTCCCTGGCAACAGTTATTAAATCTAAACAACTGAATTATTAAATAAGATGTTAATTAAGAATGTCAATGACTGACGCCAAAATTTTATTTCAATGTATTGCTCATTCGCGTGTATGTGTGTATTGTTTAAAAATATGAGTAAAATGCAAATGCAAAAGAAAGCACGTGTAGGGGTTAATTAAGAAAAGTATTTTATAATTAATCAGCCTATTTTAAATACTGTTTAATTCATTATCTGGGAAAAAACAATGTACGTTCTAGAACATTCGCTAGCAAAAAAAAACCGGCGTTTTTCATTAACTGTCTGTACGGTGAATCACCATTAAAAGAGCGGTAAAAATCATTTAAACAATGAAAGCCTATGTATTTAATTAATAATGCAAACATCTTGCATCACTTGGTTTCTAGAACTATAAAATCGATTTTTTGCATTTGGGTCAAGAACATTCGAGATGCACAAATTCACCTCTTTGCCATTTTACAATGATACAATATATTATTAACTTATTTTTCGGGTTTACTCACCTTGTTTGTATGTTATTCGTTCTATTCACAGAATAAAGGTAAAATAAAATTTCACTTTGCTTTGTGCAGAATAAGAAATTCACAAAACTTTTTCAGACGCTGTCGTGTAGACACACACCGCACGAAATTTTTTCAAGACTCGAACCGGCATACGACGCGCCGCTGCTTTTATAGAGAAATCCGCCCCAGCACCGAAAATTCTAGACGCTTCTAGAGATTTCCAGACGCCAGGGATACAATTTCCGGTTGCTAAAATACTCGCGCTTGTGCGTTTAGTGTTGTAAGCCTCACGAAAAGTGCGCAACCTGTGCGGTCGAATTTAAAAATTATACTGACTGGTTGTTTGCTTGAGACTCGTCTGGATAGAAGGAATGTTTAAGCACAGTCTACTTGGATTGGTTATTATTGATATTATTTTAACTATTACGCCCATAATAATCTAGGCTGTTATGTTTGAAGCTAAAATGGGTAATTGAAAAAAATATGATTTAACTGATTCTCGTAAACAATGCTTGTATATGTTTTATAATACATTATATAAAATATTTATTTAAAGATATAAGCTTTAGTCCATGTATCGGTATCCAACGCAAATGCAATATATATTAGAATTAATTGACAATAACAATTAAATAATATAAAAAAAAAGGTTTAAACCATAAAAGCCTACTAGGTTTTGTTATTTAAAACAAAATGAATAAAAATAGATTTTTTTTAATACGACTAAAACGGTTTTTACTTGTGGCAAATGTAAAAAACAATAAGAATATAATTTAAAATATTTTTTTGTCTTTTATATATTAAAATCGATTGATAATTGTATTTCAGTTTATCTAAAAATCCCGCCAAATCGATAAGTCCTATCGATAACAACAGCTGACTTCAACTTTGCCACCACTATAATATAAAATATTTGTGGATTTGTTTATGTTTAAACTATGGGCGGCACTAAATGCTGTTTTCGCGATTGTCCAATAAGTTCAAGCCGCAATCCCAGCATGCACTTCTTTAAGTTCCCGGCCAAAGACCCAAAAAGATTAAAAGACTGGGTGAGATATTGTGGAAACAAAGATGTTGCAAATGCATCAGTGGTCAAATTGGCAGGGAAAACTGTCTGTGCCCGGCATTTCCGTGCCGAATCCTTCATGAACTACAAAATGGATAGACTCATTCCCATGCAGACGCCCACTTTGCTCCGGATCAACCGGGATCTGGCCCTGGACTTTGAGAATCTCGACCAGAACGGGGAGGCGCTCCTGGTCAAGCTGACGCCTCCAACGCAGCTCCATCTTATACCACCCAAGGATTTCGAATGTCCCCTGGGCTTCGTGGATGGTGATGGGGATACCCAGAATGTGGAGGTCATTAGGAAAAGTACTAGGACTAGCACATACGTGGATCAGAGGATTGAGCAAGAAATGAAGGAGATCATTGACGAGGTAATCAAGGAAGCACCAGAAAAACAGACTGCCATCGAGAAGATTACAAATGAGGAAAAGGAAGAGCCACCAGTGGTGTTCGACTTTCCTGGAATAGAAATTTTGGAGGAGACGGAGGCGGAGGAGGAGCAGGAGCAGGAATCAATCGCAACCACTAGTACTTCGGTTCTGCCCCAAAACATTCTGGATATTATCAATCAACTGCAGCCCTCATTGGGCATCAAATTAATTAAAAGGCCTGAGGAGATTCAAAACATTAGTGAGATAAACATGCCATTCAATGAAACAACAAAAGCGCAGAATGAAGATTTAACTAAAAAGCACACAAAGTCCAAGGAAGAAGAGAGAAAACCCAAACCAACAAGCACATTTCGGGATGTTATCAATAAGCCAAAGGGGTCCGACCAATCCCAAAAGAAGCTTGTTCAAATAAGATACGTGGAGATGACTAGAAAGAAAGATACGATTCGTGAGATGCACGATAAGGAATTACTTAAAAATGAAGACCAATCTTCCAAAGAACAGGCCAAGAAAAGAAAGCTATCTGAAGACACACAAAACATGACTGAAAACCATACAAAAACAGGCAATGTTTTGGAAGTTAATCCAATAATCAAGAGTAAACAGAAGGTTCTAGAGAAGTCCAGAAATTCGAACCCCTGCAAACCAAATCCTAGCCAAGAAAGGCAGTCTTCTCCAAGTTTCTTAAACCTGGAAGATACTATGGAAGTAAGTAGTGAAAGTGAGGGGGAAGTTGCCTCCGTTGAAAAACCATCCTCCTCCGAAGAAGTCCTCCATGAAAAGCTTCTTCAGGATTACAACAAACTGCAGGCCGAGTATGAAAAGATTTCAGAGGAGAATGCCGAACTCAAACGACTGCAGACGAAAGTGCCAAAGCCTCTTGCTCCCATTAAGTCCGCCACCAACTCATTGACCAAACCACAGCTTTATATAGCCATCAAGAAGTACCTGGGACCCACGATGGCTGCCCTGCTGCGCATGGAAATGTTTGGGGGATCCGAGGAGCGCACCTGGAAGGATGATGAGCGGGAGTTTGCCATGGAGCTGCTGCAACTGGGCGATGAGGTCTACAAGTACTGCTGCGACGAGTGGCGCTTCCGGTTGCCCTCGCTACGGATTGCACGCTCCTGGCTGGAGCAAAGACAAACGGAAGATGTTGACGAGTTCCTCGATTTATAGCCGTAAACTGGAGTTAGTAATTTAATTTAATATATACATTTTAAGGAATTACCTAGGGTATATAATTGTGTTTTAGGTATTTTACTTTTGTTAAGTATAACCTTAAGGCTTTTTTAAATTTTTCATTTCGATTATGACATTTAAACTCATTTTAAAATTTAAAATTTGCCCATTATTAACAGCTTAGAAATATTGACAGATAAAAGTTTTAGGCAAAATATTTTATTTAACTTGTTTTAAAAATAAATTTTAGCTTTTTTTACAACTTCCTGGCTACTTTGCTTGCAGGTATTTAATCTAGAAATTACCAATGAAATGTACAGTTGCCGTCAAAATAACAGTATTGTTTATAATTTCCATTGAGTTGTATGCATGTTCAAAAGTTCGGTTGCTAGTTTAAGTGGCAAATGATGGAATCATCGGTAGCCTTGGTCACGCAGATCTCCTGGGTGGAAGCGTCGCAAAAGTAACCATCTGGACAGCTTCCCGTCACATTTGTGGGTGTGGTGGCGCCAAAGCAGAAAGCGAATGTGGAGCGCGAGGTGCAGGCGAAGGTGTAGTTTGGAGCACACTGGCCACAGCTGTCCGTATCGCCACAACTGGCCGGAGTCTCGCTTCGCTGGAAGCAGATCACGGGCTGATCCGTGCACACCAGGCCATCGGTGCAGATGAAGGTCTGATTGGTGTTCGGCTCAGTGCCTCCGAAGCACAGGTTATATGCCGTCTGGTTGATGCAGGAGGCTCCGTTCGACTGGCACACATTACAGTCCGCCTGTATCCAAACGATATGCAAGGCTACCAGGAGAAACTGAAAATATTTTTGGTTTTATTATGACTTGGTTTTTTATTATTATTCATTAGCTCTTTTTTATAACTTTTAAATTATGAAAACTAGTTTTCAGATATATATATATTTTTGAAAAACAATTTTCTTGAGTTATATTAAAACATTGGCAGATGTATTAATTGGTGAGCAATTAATAAAGCAGATTCTCTTAAATATTTTCTAAGTTAAATTTTAAAATTATTTTTGAATTGCTTTAATTGTTCGGTTATCCAATTATCACAATTTTAATTATCACCTTTACTCTTTACGCAATATTTTTTATGGCTATTATTTTTATTTAACACTTTAATTTCAACACTAACTATTACAATTTTATAATTGCACAGAAATAAAATATTTCTTACATTTTTGTTTGTTTTTAAAATAGTTTATTGGTTTGTGTTTTATTAAGAAACTTTGATAGATTTTTAAATACTAAGTTGTCTTTAATATTTTAATTTTAATGTAGAACAAAATATCGAGGATTGTTTAACCTACCAGAACCAACACTTTGAACATCTTGCCAACTTTACGGATATTCTGCGAATGATCAGAACCCTAGAGCTTAGTCTTATTTGTACACTTTAGCAGCGGTGCCGAATTTGTTTTATATCGCATCGTAAAATTTCGGAGCCTTGGGTCTTAAGAATGGCTAGTTATCTTTTTATGGGCGCTAAACACACGCTAACTGAGGGTTGGCAACGGCTTAAGCGACTATAAAGAGATTTGGCACCACTTTGGCCAGCCATCACAAGTAGGTTGCTCTTCCCGGCAAACAGACAAAATATGCTCCTCGCGAATTTAACTCAGAAGGTTAGTCAATAGGGAATAGTAACTATTGCAGTGAAAGTGACCCAGTTCCACTGGTTATTTTCAGCTTTTGCTGATAGTCTGGATTTCGAAAAGGGTTCTTGGACAATCCGTTTGCTCCGATTGTTCCTTAACAAGTTTACAATACGCCTGTGTCAATGAAACCGCCTACGGTTTTTGCTTTGGCCAAGCAGTTGTGGATGAAAGTAGGGTGAAAAATTGCCGGGATGGATATTATTGCGTCCTGCAGGGATTCTGTGCAGCCATGGATTCAGCGGAGGTGAGTAGTGTACTTGGCCCTATGATGTTTTGCCAAATTTCACACATATTTTCCCACAGCCGGCTTGTGTTCCAGATATCTCGACGACCACAACGGATATAGTGACAGGTTGGTAAATATAACACTTTTGGGTTTGCTTTATATGGGTTTATTGCCCTGCGGTTTTGTTTATCTTGTATTTTAAACTTGAGAAGATTCGACAACCGATGCGAGTACTCTGGAAACCACAGAGTTTGGAAACTACTACAGTGACCACAGAATCTACTCTGACCACGAATTCAGATACTACCGAAATGACAACAGAGTCTAGTACTCTGGAAGAATCTAGTACCTCTGTAATCACTACGGAATCGAGTACAGATTCTACAACTTCGGAAATCACAACTCAGGAGACGTGTACCACAGAAACCTCAACACTGATTACAGATTAAACTATTTATAATTTATTCACAGATTCGACTTCTACATCCCCTGTTTCCACGGATTCTACAACTATTGCGTTTTCCACCGATTCGAGTACAGAATCTTCAACTCCTGCTTTTACCACAGAATTTTTGACAGATTCAACTACTTCTGATTTAACCACAGATTCGAGTACAATGGAAACTTCAGATTCTACAACCCTCATTACCACTGATTCTACCACCCCTGTATTTACAACGGATTCAAGTACTCAGGAAAGCACAGAGTCTACAGTTACTGAGACCTCAACACCATTGATTACTACTACCCCAGTAATTACTACAGAATCAAGTACAGATTATACCACATCTGATAGTACAACAGATTCAAGTACTTCTGCTAATACAACAGATTCCAGTACTCTACCCACAACATTTGAACCTACTAGTACAAGTACATTAAGTACCACTACCATTTCATCGGAAGTAGATCCAAACGTCTATTGTGCAAAGTTAAGGCGCAAGGGAAACTATCGAGTTGAAACAGATACAACGTGTCAAATGCAAGTATATTTATTATATTCTATGCGAAATAATCTAATAAGATTGAATTTGTAGGTATGTCTTCTGCTTTAAGCTGGGCCAAGATTACCTTGGTTGGCTATATTATTGTGAGGCGAACCAATACTACAATTCAGATACAGAGGCCTGTCAGACCGTACGACCAAGCAATTGCTAATTTCTGATAATAAACGAATAAAAATAAAAGAAAAAGCTAAAAGTATTACTAATACAATCATACTAGATATTGGTGACCCCGATTTCCTAGTTTTCTTTGGGTATTTATTTATTTACTATTTTAAACTGTTAATTGCTTATTGACATGTGATAAAATTGTTGATTTTAGCTGGAAAATGGGTTACAAAAAAAAATAGATTACTCACTTCGTTTCACTTTTATCTATAAGAAAAGGGTTTGGTGACCCCTATTCCCTACTTTGTGAAATGCTTATGTACTTTAACTCGGTGAAATGCTTACGTGCTTTATGTTTTAAAATATTTGGAATGTTGTTTAATTATCTATTAATTGATAGTTAAAAGTGTTGCTTTTAAAAGAAAAATTTTCTTAAGTTCATTCTGTTTCTCATAACAAAAAACCCCCTGAAAAGGAAGTGTTTGATAAACTAAATTGAAAAATTTGCAATTTCATTTTAATGGTATACAATTTTATAATAATTGAAAGTAAATTTTAATTTTTGTATTATAATTTGTATTTTCTTTTATAATTATTAATAGTATAAAATATTATAATAATTTAAGTTACAAAATTTGTGAAGTCTATTACACGATGAGTATTATTATTTTCCCGTGCACAAGTCAACCATTTATTTTAAGGTTTCTAGAAATTATTCGCAACCTTCAGGTTTATTGATACTGCACAATTTAAATTCGGCATTGAAGAATTGATTGCTCTTGCAGCTTTTAATTAGCGCTCTTGTAGATCCACCAGCTATATAACAATACACGTAACTGCAAGTAAGATTCCATTTGAGTAATTTTGTTACCTGTGCTATCTAAAAACCAGTGCTTACGTGGCGCATGTGGCATCGTTTTTGTTTTCGATCATAACCGATCTGTCCACTTCTCGACAAGCCCTCTCCGCACTCCAAGGTTCCGTATTCGGGTAATTTAAATTGGGAGCTGGCACAGCAACCAGGCAATGTACCAGGAGCTATTTAATTTGAGTAATATTAACCAGAGATAATCGGGATATCCTTGCATATCTACCAGTGATAAAATAAGACTCGTCCACATTGTCGGTTTAACCTTGCTTCACTTTCCACACTGAAACCTTGAAGAAACCGAGGGGCCTTTAAATACCGGGAGGACTTAATCTTCAGCATCGTTTATCTCCGTATTTAGTGTTTATTGCGTAGGTTTACTCAACTGTTTTGTTGGCAATAAATGTACATATGTATGCATTTTGTTGACAGGCTTTTCAGATATGCGCAAATTTCCGTGTAAATAATGAGTGTTACCAAGAACAATAATCCGTTTTTTTAATATTATTTAATTTATTTGCTTTTAAAGATATAAGTTTGTTGATGTTAGTTTTAAATTCTATGTGCATTTTAAATACAATAATAGGATTTAGGGGTGGCGCAGTTCTTTTTAAATATATAAAAGAGAACATTATTTAATTAAACGACACTTTAACTTGTCTACAACTTTTCTTGGTTTCGGTAGATAGAGGAGCCACAAAATTTTAATTAGATTATTAAAATATATCCTCCATTTTAATTCCAAAAAGCCATTTGATACAATAAAATGTTACCAAAAACTACATATAATAATACAAATTTAAATGCAATATGTTATTTTAGTTAAAATTATCTGTTTTTTTCACGAAAAGCTCCGTATCAGCCACCTAATCAATTGAAACATATTTGGCCTATTAAAAACATTAACCACCCATAAAGTTCTTATCTTCGCAATTTGTGAAAATGCTATCAAGATTACTACTCTCTTATTGACATCATTTAATAAGAACAAGCAAAACAATTGGATTCTTAGAATTGAAAAAATTAGATACAATCATCAGGTTTGGTGGGGCTGCAGACCTTTGAAATGGAGTCATAATACTCGTTTGCCCTGCAATTCTTTATCATCGCAGTGGCTGATCCTTTAGTTACATAACAATAAACAAAGCTGAAAGGATGTTCGATGTTAGTTCGTTTTTGAGACTAAATCCAATTTAAATTAATTACCTGATGCAGGTGGGATCATTTTTATTTCGCATTGGGGTGGACTGTATAACATCTTGGCAGCTTTCTTCGTTTGTTTCAGTGGTTGTCTTCTTTACTGGTGGTTCTGTTGGCTCTATTTCCCCTCCAGAACATTCGTTCGGAACTTTGGAACTGCAGATCTGTGTGGTCGAATCAAAATATTCGTTTGGCTTGCAATTCTTAATCAACGGAGTAGCTGATCCACTGGATACATAACAATAAAGAAAGCTAAAAGAGTCGTTGGTTTTATTTAGTTTCTAGAACTGGTCATTTTATTAATTTAACATACCTGCTACAGGTTGGATCATCCTGGTTTTTAAGTGAAGTGGATTTTGTAACTTCACTGCATGCCTTTTCCACACTCCAAGTTTCATCTGATTTCCGTGCTGGCAAAGCCAAAAGACATTGAGCCAGCAACTATATTTAGGGCTGTTTAAATAGTGTTTTAGGACAACATCCTTTTAATTTCTTACCAGCGAAAAAATAAGTTGTAGCCACATGATCAATTGAATACTGCTGCCTTTTGGTTACTGAAGGTATGTGGGACATATGAGATTCTTAAATAGCAACAGGCTTATCCTAAAAAAAAGCTTATAAATTGGTTGTTGGTATGGTTTGTTTTTATTGGTAATAATAAATTTGATAATTTATGTTCTTAAAAATTAGGTGCAATAATCAGGCTTTTCGGCATCACATTCTTTTATAGTGTCATTAAAATATTCGTTCGGTTTGCAATTTCTTATTAAAGCCTTAGCTGATCCATTTAAAACATAACAATATAGAAACCTAAAATAGTAATCGGTGTTAGCCATATTTTGGGATCCAAATTCGGGTGTGTGTTCACTTACGTGTTGCAGGTGGGATCGTCTTGGTTTATAAACGAAGTGGATTTCGTAACAGTCAAGCAGGTGGCCTCGGCACTCCAGGGTTCTGCTGTGGTTGTGGTCACTGTTGTTTTTGCAGTGGTTGTGGGTGCCGCCGTCGTTGTCACCTCCACACATCCATCCGGTTTTGTGCTTGTACACACACGCAAGCTTGTACTAAAATACTGATTTGCCGGACACGAAGCCACTTTCGTAGAATGGCTTCCATCGGAAACTGTACATCTTATAAAACTGAAAAATATAGTCAAAGTTAATGCAAATATAAAGCCGCAGACTATTGGGTACCCTTTACACTCAGCTAACAACTTTTGAATGAAATATTCCCAAAAACAAAAATATTGGGTGAGATCGCGCCATCTGCCGGACTGCATTGTCGTCACTACAGGCTAACAGTTCTTTTCGCTCTCTTCCGCTCTCTCAAATATATTAACTCGTTTTTTAAGTCACTAAAACTTAATTTTTCCATAACTTCTAAAATAGTGATACGATTTAAAAAATAATTGATGTGTTAATAGATATTGAACGATTAAATATATACTGCCCAATAACTGGCCTGCAACAAGTCTCGGAGTGAAATGACAGAGTTTTGCGATTTGTGGACGTGGCACGCTTTTAAAATAAACTTGTCGAACTACTACTTGTCTACTATTGATCCTGAACGGGTATTAAAAGTTACTATCACCATGAGATATTTACGTTGTGCAGGTGGGATCATCTAGGTTTTCATAAGAGGTGCTTTTAGTGGCTAGCTGGCATATTTCATCGGCATTCCATGGACCCTCCGTTGTGGTGGTAGTCGGAATCGTAGTCGTGGTGGTTGTTGGAATCTCTGTGGTGGTCGTGGATGTCGGAATCTCACTGGTTGTGGTGTCCTCTTCTGATTTGCAAACTGGATCGGCATTCTGGTAGCAAGTGTAGAAACCATCGGTGCAATAGGAATTCTCAGGGCATGACAGAAGATCATACGAAGGCTCTCCTGGAAATTGAAGTACTGCTGAATAATCGCGTTATAATGAGAACAATAATTAACTCACCGTCGTAGCAGATGGAAAAGGTGGTTTCACTGTGACAAGCCACTTTGCTTTCACTTTGGCACACGTTGCATGTGGCGGCCAGATATTGGACCAAAAGCTTGAGTTTATCAACAAACGGATATTAGTCGGGAATTTGTGTCCAGCTCGGAGATAGTTACCAGCGAAATAAGTGTCTTCAACAACCACATCTTTTTTGTCTTCCGTCTTTGCTCATTCTAAAATACTGAGGACGAACGAATCACCTTATATGTATCTTTGGTTATCTTTAGAGACTTGCCCAAAAAAGAGAGATATTTTTTTACGTATGTTTGCTTAGTTTTATTGCGGTGTTAGGCTTTGCGTCAATAAATAGTACAAGGCTACAAGTAATTTATAAAAACATATTCACAAATTGAAGGCGCGTTTGTTAGCTGCTAGCAGAGTACGAGTGTGGAATACAACATATATACTATATATAGGAATACATAGATTTGAGTCGAGTTTACAAAACACCAAATAAAACTTGTCATCATAACGAAAAAGAAAGCCTTTCGCTTTCGGACGTAACATTGAGGCATCGGTATACTTGTATAGCTAGTTTTTTTGTAACATATTTCTGTATAGTTTCGTGTATATAGGGGTGTATACTGGATAGTTATGAGTTCGCTTTTTCGTCGCGTAGTCTTCTGAAGTTTTTTTAAATTGCATAAATAGGTACAAACTATAGTACATCGTACATAGACTAATTGTAAAACATGTCTTAAGGCAAATCATAGCGTTTCAAGCAGCACTTTACATCTTACATCTGTAACTAGCTTAAGGCAACATCGATGTTCTCTATAATGCGTTTAAAAATAAATTCGTTAATTTCTAAAACGAAATAATACTCCGTCAGTAGCAAATGCATTATATTCGAGTTCGAGTTCAAGTTGTGTGGACGTATACTGTTCGATTGTCTCTCTAGATCTATAGATCTCTAGAGTCTAGAGTCTAGACGCAGCCGTACTCATACCAGATGCTATTGCTCTTGTCCTCGGTTCGTTTCCGCGCTGACTTGTCATCCTGCAAGGGTGTTTGTGATCCGGAGACGCTGCCGCTGGCCTGCAGCAGTGGAGTCTGGTCGCCGCTGGTCGAGGCTCCTCCAATCGTAGTGTTTATGCGGTTGTACATGAGGAAAGTGGCCGGACCCACGGGGGCATTGCTTTCCGAGGCACTCTTCTGGGGCGTCTGGGGTTCTGCGGGCGTGGGAGTTGCTGGATTGCCGGAGCTGGACTGCGGCTGTGGGGCAGTGGAGCCGTCAGGTAGCTTCTGGTGCTCGTCGATTAGATAAACGGTGCGTCGGGAACCGGCTGTGCCAAGCGTCAAACTACTGCCCGTCACATCTGGCGCTTCAAGACTGCTGCAAAGCAATGCGATTATCAGAAAATAGTTATATTTTACTAGTTTACAGAGGTGAGGAGCGACGACAACAAATGGATGCAGGGACTCATTGTGCTGAGGGAAGAGGGATCAGTGCTGCCAAAGCAAAAATTGCTAGATTATTATGTGAAAAATGGCCAACTTTTGGTTTTCAACAAATATTTGTACGAGTTTATATAAATAAAAACTTTTAAAGTCCATTTCATAAACAATTATAACATTTAAGTGTATTTTAAGACAAATAAATTATGTATAATTACTACAAAAAAAATGGAACAAAATTTAATTATTTTGCTTTTCATTGCCAGTAATTTGTGTCCAGTAATCCAATCACACAATATAATGAAAAAGCTGAGTTGAATATATGTTTCAATATCTTTGTTAAGCTTCGTAATTTGTTAAATTAAAAAAAGGTTTAAAAAAATTCCTGTTTTTCTTTTTTTTAATGATTAACAAACAATTCAAAAATGCTAGATTAAAACTAATAGGTTTATAGAAACTGCCAACAATAACAATTAAATTGCTTAACTGGCAGAGCTGAGAAGGAATGGACAACTGCCACCGAAAAACTAGCATCAATCTGTTTCAAGTGGCCAGTTTATTTTAATGGGAATGGGAATAATTTGTTACACATCTAAAGCGCATACCCGTGCACGCTATTTCTACGTGAGTTATTCAAATCCGTACGTTTCTGAGCCTGCAGGCTACTGCGCACGACTCCGCCGCGTTGGATCGAGTTATCCAGCAAATCCCTACTCGGGCAAAATGTACATACAGTGTTTGTTTGGTGCGAGTTGTGTTGAGTTGTGTATAATACATGTAAATAGAACAAAAACCATAAACCCCAATAGCCAGTGAACCACTTTGACGATGGCTTACCGCTGCAGACTCTGGCGGAGCGGGACATTCCGCTGGAGGAGATGCGTGTCCGAGGCAATGGACAGTGGCTCCTCGTTGCTGTTGTCCGACTCATTGCCGCCGGACTCGGAGCCGATCACAAACTGTGAATTGGTACGGGCATCATCCACCCAGGAGCGACGGTTCTAAAGAAGATTTGGATATAACACATACATTCGGTATTCTTGGATAAACCTACCCGACTGGGCACTTTGTTCATCAGATCCGAACTGGCCTTCTTCACTCTCCTGACCAGCATGCTGGCAAAAGGCTTTCTGGAGTTATAAATAAGTAAAGTTAATATCCACCCAACTTTATATGCTTGGGAAAACCCACTTCTTGTGCACTGTGGTCTCTGACTTTTTGTAGTGCTCCATGATTTTCTCCTCCAGCTTCTCCTTCTGCCGCTTCAGGCTGTGCACCCGTTCGGTGTAGTTCTTCTCCTCCTCGTGGAAGTGCTTCTTGTCCTCCAGGGATATGGCCAAAAGTTCCTGATACTGCGAGAGCAGCTGCGACACATTGTCCATCAGTGCCTTGCGCTCCGAATCCAGTTCAGCATTGTTTTGAATCAACATCTGGAAAGGGACAGTTTAATCAAGTTATACCAGAAAAATAAATTGGCTTTGATAAACTCACCTCGCAACGCTGCTGAACCTTGCTGTACTCCACCTGCAGGTGACGCACTTGGTCGCTCTTGGTGTTCAGTTCGCCGGAGAGCTCGGTGTTTTGTAGCTTGAGGCTCGAGTGTTCCATGCGCACCATCTTGTACTGCTCCTGGATGTTCTTGTACTCGTTCTTGAAGCGATCACTGGTAGCGAAGAGATTGCGGAAGTCGTCGGTCAGCTTGGAGTGCTCGGTGCGCAGGATGGACAAATCCTCGCTGCAGGTCTTCATATTGTTGTTCTGCGAGGTCAACTCCTCGATGCGTTGCTCCAATGCCGACTGTTGTTCGCGGGTGTCGCGCAACTCCTGTCGCAAATCCCGCACTGCCGCCTTCAGCTGCTCCTTGTCCTTGTTCAGCGATTCGTACTCTGCGGAGAGCTGATCGTGTAGGCACTGCAAAGTGACCTGATCCTGCAGCGCATGCTTGTGCTCCTGCTGCAGAGAATCGATATCTTTGAGTAGAGTATCCTTTTCGGCAGCGAGCTGCGAGTTGGCTAGCTGAAGGGCTACATGCTGGGTGTTTAGGGAAGTGATTTGCGAACCCAAGGCAGCCACATCCACACTGAGTCGAGCATTCTCCGTCTGCAGTTGAGTATTGGAATCCTTGATGCGCGTCAGCTCGGCGGATTCTCGTGCCGGACTGAGTCGCAGCTTGTGCTCGAACCGAAGTTCCTGGGAAGAGGGTTGCGCTGGAGCAGGGGCGGGCACTGGAGCAGCGGCGGCCAGTTCAATGTTCTTCTCCACCGTGAAGATCTCCTGGCGGTGGCACAGCACACACATGTCCGACTGTTGCTGCTGCTCCTCCTGTTGCTGCTCCCGTGTTACGGTTAGCATAATCTCACGCACCGTTTTAAAGGTCTCCGGATTGCGCACCAGTTTCTCCACCACATGCTCTACATTTAGTTCACCAGGCTCCTCGTCCGCCAGTCCCAATTTCTCCAAGTTGTGGCGCACCTTCTTTGTGACCAAAGTACCAGTAACGAGGTCATTGCGCAGTGTGCTTATCATCTCCTGATCAATGTTGCGTTGCGAAACTAGCTCTTGATTTTGCTTCTCTAACTCAATGAGCTTCTGATGCTCTTGCTCTGATTCTTCGAGTGCCTTGCCTAGCTTTTGAAGCTCCTTGCTCTGTGCATCCAGACGATTGATGCTCTCGTCCAGCTGCACAGACTTTTGCTCGCTGCCCTCCTTCAGTTTGGACACCTCTTTCAGCAGGCTGGCATTCTCGCGCTCAAATGTGGAGACCTTGGCCTCAATCTCGTAGAGCTTCTGTTTGGTCTGCTCGTATTGCTTGGATTTTTCCGAGTACTGCTCTAGTTCCTTTGTCTTGCTCTCCGCCAGTCGTTCAAGATCGTCGGCTCTTCGCTGAATGCTTTCGTTTAGAGTTTGGATGCGTTGTTTTTCCTTGTTCAAAGTTTCCACATGTTGCTCTGCGTCGGACAGCTTCTGACGGTCAGCTTCGCGCTCCAGACTCTGACGATCATAGCTCTTCTGGCGATTGTCCACAGCATCCTGCAGTTTCTTGTTTTCCTCCAAAGCATTTTTAAAGACGCTTTCGAGTTCCACATTCTGTTGAGTCAGTCGCTGAATGTTTTCTTGCATCTGCTCGGTTTTAAGTGAGAGCTTTTTCTTTTCTTTCTCCAGTTCTAACATCTTGCTGGTGGATTCGTGGAAACTGCTTTCTTTTAGCTGCTCCAAGGCGGCAGTCAAGCGTCGGTTCTCCAGCTCCAATTTGAGGGCACGGGTTTGGGCATTGTTCGTTAGCTGTTCGGACAGGCTGTTATCGCCCGAGTTGCAATCGTCTTCGTTTTCGGAGAAGGACTTATCCAGATCCATCGTGGAGTTGAGATTCCTGGCCACCAGTTGCAGTTGTGCATTCTCCTCCAGCAGCTCCTCCAGTTTGGAGCGATCTACGTCTCGATCCAGAGCCATATCATTGAGTTTTTGCTTGTATTTGATAATCTCGGACTCCAGGGTAATGGCGTGCTCAGACCTTTTGCGATAGCGCTGCAGCTGCTCCTCCAACATTTCTCTGGGGAAATAAAAGAACAAAGTTTAGTTTTAAGGTTTTTAATGGGATATTCGAGGGGAGTACTTTGATTCTAGAAGGACGCGGTTATCCTCGCGTAGCTCTTCAACGCGGGATTTGTAAAAATCCGAGTCGCCAAGTTTCTCACGATACTTCTGAACTTCCACCTCCAGTCGATCAGCTCGTTCGGCCCGCTCCCGAAGGATGTCCACCTCATCGCGATAGGCAGCTGCCCGCTTGGCCTCCGTGAACCATTCCTGGCTCTCCTGGCGCAGCTTGTCGAAGTGCGCCTTCTTGTCATCCAGCTCCTCGCGCAGTTCCAAGAGATTTTCGGACTTTTCCTCGCTGAAAAAAAGGTGTGGTAAATTAAAATAAATTGACTAAATAAAGAAGTAAGTGAGATTTAAGAGAACTTACAGTTCCTGACGTAGTTTTCGGTTTTTGGAACGCAAATCTGCACACTCCACAGCCAGGTGATTGCTCTCCGAGTTGGAAGAGGATGAGGGTGTTGAGGTGGCCGTGCCATTTGAAGGGGAACGTGGAACGCCAACTCCCTGGCCGCACTCCACCAGATTATCGCTGGCTGCCATTTCCGTCTCCACGCAGGCCAAATCGATCCACTTGAGATACATGAGATCCCGCTCCTTGGTGAGCCGCAAAATATGTGTGTACATGCTCTGCGGCGTCAGGCGCTCCAAGGAGTCCTCCGTGAGCACTAGACTGTGGCTATCCGTAACCTGTTTGATCAGTGCCACAATGGCATGCTGCGTCTGCAGATCCAGTTCCTTGATGCGGGCAATAAACAGCTCCTTGTTGGGACATTGCACAGCTGCACCGAGTAGCAGTGTGAGCAGGGTCTTCATCTGATCCAAGCCGTTTCTGCTCTCCGGATAATGGCCCAGGGTGAAGGCATCT
The DNA here is from genome assembly GCF_018152505.1 of Drosophila elegans. Taxonomy (NCBI): domain Eukaryota; kingdom Metazoa; phylum Arthropoda; class Insecta; order Diptera; family Drosophilidae; genus Drosophila; species Drosophila elegans. The sequence goes on from NW_024545578.1 coordinate 2,125,823, forward strand.
GGCAGGACGAGAATAGTCTGTCCCAGTTCCTCCTCGAACAGGGACTTGAGATTCCTTACGATGCATTCAAAGTTCTTGGCCCTAGCGATGCTCAGGGATTTCCCATGTAAATCATTCAGCTCGCTGGGATTATTCTGCGGCTCCGGATCGATCTGCAGCCAGACGCTGTGGATTATGTGCCCGTCCAGCAGAGAAGTGTATCCCGCTAGGAGCTCGGCACGTGGCAGACATGACTCCAGCTGCAAGAAAAAAGATATTTCCAGTTTTAGATATGGAATTCAGAAAAGAACAAGAGCGGTGGCGAATATGTACATATATTCGCTGGACAAGAGCACACACAAATGGAGCTCATTACAGCTCCTCCTCCTCCGTTTCTTTTTGTACCGTAAGCCGTCGTGAGCAAGTTACAATGACCTTGGTTCTTTTGCGACTGGTGCGGAAAGCCACATAACTACATACAATTTTGGGCAAATTAATAGGAATCCAAAGGTGATGTTCATAGGTGGCAAAAATATTAATAGTGACAGAAATATAACTGGTTGAAATGTGCAATTTTCAATTTAAAACATAATATTTTTGGCGGTGTTAAAATAATTTAATTAATGAATTGTAAAAGTTATTTTTGTTTACTAAAAAAGACAGCTCAATAAAACATACATATTTACAGTAAACAAAATCTATGCAACTAATTAATTTCAAAAGTAAAAAAATTAAATGGAGTTGATAACGTTACTGTATTTTTTTAAGAGGTGTAACTATTTCGTTGACCTCAACTTTTTGTGTGTGTAAGTATGTGGGCAGGTTGTTCTCACGACTCTGTTGTTGTTGTTGCTGGGAATCGAACACTTGAATTATTTATGCCAAGCACATAGGCTCACTTGCGATGCAAATATCGAGCATGTTTATCCATAGTTTACGTTATACAAGTAGTACTCACCCAAGAAACGAGTGCTCCATTTATGAATTCGTCGATTTCCATTGGCGTCGCGGTCGCGGTTCCAGCCATTGTAGTTGTTATTGCACGGGTGGAAAAGGAACAGGCAAATGAGGGTATGTGTGTGTGTGTGAGTGTGCCGCTGCACCTGTCACAATGGAACAGCTGCGGCTTTTCCTAATTCCAATGCGATGCTAGTGCCAGTTTTTATTTTCCCATCAAATGTCCCACAACAGCCTCCCAAAAATCATTCCAAGGACGGTGCATTTTTTAAGCCACTGGAAACACGCATGCAGGCGGAGATCACAGTTGTAACTTCTTTAATATTCGGAATAAGATGAACGGCACTTTTCGGTTTGGGTTAATTGAATAGTTAACAATAAAACACTTCAAGGCGGCACTATAAAAAATAGCAAAAAACACTTTTTGGAAGACTGCTGGAAAAAAGCATAATTTGTGCCGGTGATGACACTCCACCACTGTGGCCAACTTATCGATAGTAAGTAGTCGGGAGAAACTAGAGATGGATGTTTACATCACGTGACTAGCTAGAAAATGGTTAACTTTTTATTAGAGTTATACAGTAATAACAAATGGATTATACATTACATAATAATTGTTTAAATATATATACTTATTTGAATTATTATGATTATTTAAAAAAAAGTAACCAACTGGCAATCGTCCTTATAAATTAGCCGTATCGATTGGCCTTTTTTTTATCGATAGACACTATCGAACCGAACCATATTAATTTTCGCATTTCAAAAATTTGAAAAGAGCAGAAAGCTTTTGAATCGAAAAGAGAAGCGTTTAGCTCGCTCGTGGATCGGAGGAGGATGCTGGGCTGACGAACGGATTATTTAACGCCGCAAAATGGCAACGCTTGCAAACAAAAACCAAACGCAACGAAAGTAACAATATTAGGATTTACTGAAGTTAAAATATTTAAAGTTCAAAGTGTCTTAATTGGCGAACCAAAAAAAAAAAAAACGACGGGCCGCGCTAGTGTCCCAAGTAAATTTCGACTGTCGACCGAGGATATATATAGATCCTCTGTATAGGCAAGCAAATAGGTTAAATATCTAACATCTCAAAATGGGAAATCAGCCGGGAAAGCTGCACACGCATCCGCAAAGCAATCGTCCCAAGAAGAATGTCCACTGGAAGTCGGCAGGCAAGTAGAAACTCCGGTTTGGAATACAGTGTCCCGAGGAGTGTCCCCAAGTACGTATTCCTCCCTAAAATTTGGGTCTATAAGAGGAGGCCCGAAGAGTAGACAGGCCCACATAGCTGGCTGGCTGGTGGGAGCGCTAGAAATGCATCTATTTATAGCCACTCGCACACTCAGTGGTTGCCGTGTTCATCTGTTTGGCCCCAAAAATCTCACAACGTCAAAGTAATGTTGTCGTTCGGAAAGCGGAAGAACGAACTATTATGCTGGGGTACATAGTGAGATGGGTGCCTTGTTTTGTAGGGCTAAATGTCTCTAAAAGTCGGTTACTGTACTACTAAATTTGAATATTTAAAAGTTTGAAAACGGATAACGAATTAAAATGCTGAGATACAAAGTAAAATGGGTGCCCTAATTTGTAGGGCTTAAAACTTCTGAAATATCGTTTATAGATTGAAAGTATGAGGCTCTTTACTAAAACTAAAAAATGGAATACCTTAAAAAAATTCTAGCTTCAATTTCCCATGAAAATGAAATTGGTTTCGCTTTTAGACTCTTAACTTGAAAAATTAAATAATTTACTTCGCTTGTATTAATCTCTGTTTAAGTTTTTTTCTATTTTAAGAACTAAATAAGATAAAAACAATTTTTTAAGGCTTAAGGATTTGTTTTCTAATCACCATTTGGTTTTTAGCTTTGAATGATTTTTTTAATATTTCAGTTTTTTTAATTTAAATGATGTTTTATTATTATTACGGTTCTGTCTTCCAATCAGAGCGACCTTCACCGCCGGGCAGGCCCATCCTGACACCAGTGGCTCTGCCGGAACAGCAGCCGGATGTGGTGAACCTGCGCTGGGATCGACCGCTCCATGACGGAGGTTCCCCCATCACTGGCTATACGGTGGAGCATCGGCGCATGGGATCACCCCACTGGGTGAGGGCCACGCCCACTCCGGTGGATCGCTGTGATGTGTGCATTAGTGGATTGGAGCCCGGATGGCGCTATCAATTCCGTTGCTTTGCCGAGAACATTGTGGGTCGTTCCGACGCCAGTGAGTTGTCCGATCCGCTGACGGTGACTCTACAAAGGAATGCCATCACTGTGCCCCGCTTCATCGATGAACTGGTGGACACGGATGCCGTGGAGGACGAACGCATAGAGTTCCGAGTTCGAATCCTGGGCGAACCACCGCCGGAGATCAATTGGTTCAAGGATGGCTACGAGATCTTCAGCAGCCGGCGCACCAAGATCGTCAACGACAACGAGGCCAGTGTCCTGGTGATCCACCAGGTGGCCCTCACGGATGAGGGTGAGATCAAGTGCACGGCCACGAATCGAGCGGGTCATGTGATCACCAAGGCAAGATTGATGGTGCAGGCTCCTCCGAAGATTCGATTGCCGCGCACCTACGAGGATGGTCTAATTGTGGAGGCGGATGAGGTGCTGCGTCTTAAGGTGGGCGTGGCTGGACAACCACCGCCGGCCATTACGTGGCTCCACGAGGGCGAGGTGATCGCCCCAGGTGGACGCTTTGAGGTGGGTTTAACTTATCCTTCCTAAAATGGTTATGCTTATTAATCTTAAATATCAGAAATAAGCAAATTGACGTTTAATTGGTCATTAATTTACAATACTCTTAATTCATTACGCGGTTCATTAAAATCAAATTTCTAAGAACAAATTTGGTAATAAATCTACAAAGAGCTACCAATTCTTAGTCTTGAGATCTATTTCACTAAATAATGTTGAATTTGGGATCAAAGACACAGATGTAAAAATGTAAATAAATATTTGTAGTGGCATTACATTTGGAAAATCTAGTAAAATATTTTATCAGTATTACCTTTTTAATATCTCATGTTAATTTTGTTCATTACAATTACTTATTTTTATTGGCATTACATTTGAGAAATCAAATAAAAAAAAAGGATTACTCCATTTAACAACCTGCCAATTAATCATCTGCCACCCATTTCAGATCACCAACACTGAGAAGAACTCGCTGCTCAAGATCGACAATGTGCTGCGCGAAGATCGCGGCGAGTATATGGTGAAGGCCTGGAACCGTTTGGGCGAGGATAGCACCTCCTTCCTGGTCACGGTGACGGCCAGACCCAATCCGCCGGGTACTCCCAAGTTGAACATGTCCTTCGGCAAGTCCGCCACTCTCTCGTGGACGGCTCCACTTGACGATGGAGGCTGCAAGATAGGCAACTACATTGTGGAATACTTTCGAGTGGGATGGAATGTATGGCTGAAGGCGGCCACCACAAGGGCACTGAGTACCACGCTCCACGATCTGATCGAGGGTTCCGAGTACAAGTTCCGTGTGAAGGCCGAGAATCCTTATGGTCTGAGTGAACCCTCGGGGGAATCGGAATTGCTGTTCATTCCCGATCCCAAGAGGGGTATTACGAAACCGAAGTCGGCCACTAGGATTGCAGGTGAGGAGAAGGACAGCAAGGTTAAGGAAGCAGGATCGGTGCAGGTGCCGCCACGTCGAAAGACGCTGTCACCACCACGTCCACATGCGGATGCCTCCACGGGCATGTCGCCCAAACAGTCGCCCAGTGCGAAAAGGAAGCCCAAGCCACAGCTCGTAGACAATGAGCAACTAACTCACGAGATGTCCTATGGCACATCGGATCAGGCCTTGAAGATGGACGTCCGCAAGAGTCCTTCGTTGAGTAGTGCGGATTTGGCCAATCCACCCAAGACCACTGGTTCCAATCCCAAGCTTAATTTAACATTGATAACCAGCACACTAACACCGGTGGAGAGGTCTGAACCATCATCGCCCAAGTCACCGAAGTCACCTACTACTACTACTACTACTACTACTACTACTACTACTACTACTACTACTGCTACACCTTTAAAACTATTCAATCCCAAGAAATCGGGAGTTGCTAAGGATAGGTCACCAGTGCAGCCGCGACCACAACCTTTGCCCACTCCACCCAAGGAGAAGCCGGAGAAGATGGCTTCCCCCAAATTGAGTCCACCTAACAAGAGACATCCTGCTCCTCTCCGCAAGAGTCCAACGCCTCCGGAACCCATTAAGATAACACCGGCCTTGCTAAGAAGTGCGGAGCCCGTTCAACTGGGAGTCAATCAGCATGTGAGACGTTTCTCGGGACAAACGCTGAGCCCGGCCAGAAATGTGCCCACTCTGGCGCTGGCAGTGGCTTCTGGGATGTCGGCGGTTATTGGCGAAAGACTGCCCACCATCGAGATTAGTGCACCACCAACACCGCAGGAGGAGGAAGCGGAGCCTTCCATGCCAGAGCCAACTCCATCTCCAGAACCTGCTCGAAAATCCCAGTCCCACTCGAGACGCTTCTCCAGGTCAACAGACAAGCACGACGAAGTCCACACCAGCAATGAGTTTATGCTCGTTGTCTTCGACAAAAACAGCAATCTCAAGGATAAGGACAGTATGTATCCAGTTGTAAGGATTTTGTGGACAAAGGATCACCCACTAACCCTCAGTAACTAACCTAATCCATTACCATATAGCATGAATAGCAGTGACAGTACGTATCCAACATCAATTGGGTAAAAAGGTTAAAGGATTTCAGATTACCCTTAGTCAGAAACTTAAACCCATAACCAAAACTAATCCCATTCCATATTCTAGTTGCTTTCGACAAGAACAGCATGATAACAACAAGATAAGGACAGTAAGTATGCAGGTATAAGAATTTTGAGGATTTAGGATCACCCATTAATGCCGACCAATAACTTAATCCATAATCAAAACTAAACCTATTTCAAACTTCCCTACAAGAACAGCAAACTTAAGGATAAGGACAGTATGGATAAAGCTGTAAGGATTTCAGGATTAGGTATAACACATACCCTAAACCACTGATTTAATCCGTAAACATATTGTTGTCAAGGATTAGGATTTTGAACATAAGCCATCACCCACTAGCTTAATCCGTAAGCCCAAACTAAAACCCATTCCACATATATCTCGCCCCCAGAACAAGATTCCTTTGAGCTGGACCTGGAGGATGCCATACAGCCGCCGCCCATTTCGATTTCTGCCCCAGATCTGGCCTTCCTGGAGTTCACCAATCTGCACACCACCTTTCCGCTTCGTCGCTCCGTGAGCTCCACGGAGCTGCTGTACGAGCGGGCCATGGCCAGGTTCTATGAGGCAGTGGAGCTGGAGCAGGCTTCCAAGTCCCGCAAGACGTCGCAGGACAAGCTGGCCACTCCGGTGCCCCATCAAACGCCGGCCAATCTGCGCAAGCGTCTGGGTTCCATTTCGGAGGCAGAACGTCTGTCCTTCGAGCGGAGGAGTGAGTTGCGTCGCCAGTCGGCGGACATGGTGTCCATTTCGAGAAAATGGGACTCCCGAGAGAATGTCAATGAGTTGGGCAACTTGACAAGGACACACCACACCACTGGACAATTAACTCTGGAGGCGGGTAGGAATCTTCTGGAGCAGCGGAAAGAGCAGGAGGAACTGGAGGAGGAGCATCTGACTGAGAGCACAGCAGATGACAGCGAGGACATGGACCTAGATTTCGATGAGGATGTGGAAGATGTGGAGTATCCGCCGCAGAAACAGAAGCAGCAGCTGCAGCTGCAGCAGCAGTCCAGCAATGATCTGGGATCGGACTACACGGAGAGCACTGCCTCCTCGGAGCAGGACTCCATTGAGAAGTTCAAGATGGAGCTGCTGGCCCGCACCCGGTCGCCCAGTCCCCGCGACCTGGAGACCTATCATCCGCGTACCATGGGCGCCGGTACCTTCACCCCCTACAGGGCTCCCACTCCGGAGCAGGCGGCCGTGGTGCTCAACCGTCCAGTGCCACTGCCCAGTCCAGATTTTGTACCCAAACCGATCCTTAAGAGATCCTCCAATGAGCATGTAGAGCAATCGGTGAGTCCTTTGCCAGCCGAACCACTAGCCATGGCAGTACCTCCTCCTCCAAGTGTGGTCGCCACCAATCCCAGCACCCTCAAAATGGACCTGGCCAAGGGCATCAAATCCTTTTTCAGTCGCGACAAGAGATCGGCCACCGAGAAGAACACCGAGGCCAATGAGGAGATATCCAATCCGCTGGAGAGGACCAATGCAGCGGCCATTGCGGCGGACTTGGAGGTGAAGCGCAAGGCCAAGGAGGAGGAGGAGCTGCGTCGTCGGGAGGAGGAACGTCTCATGCAGGAGGAGGCCCATGCGGCCGTGGATCACTATAGCGACTTGGTGAGGGAGGTGGGCAGCACCCACCGCTATCACACACCGCTCTACCTGGATCGCGATGAACTGAAAAGGGCGGCGGCCAAGGCAGCGGCGGAAACGGATGAGGAGGACATGCTCAGCCATGCAGAGGAGCTGAAGAAAAGACTTGCCACCGATGACATGTTCCTGGCTCCACCCGTGACCAGGGAACGACGTCTCTCCATTTCAGAGAGGGAGCAACTAGTTCATGTGCGTGATGCAGCCAGTGATCTGGCCTTCCATCGGGCTCCAGAAACTGGAGCAGCGGAGCGGGAGCACGAATCCCCACAGCGGCAGCATGAAGAGGACCCGGAATACCCCACTGTGCTGGTGGTGCCACCACCCATATCCAAATCCAAGGGCAAAACCGAATCTGAGACTGAGAACGTGATGAGCGAGATGGTGGAGGCTCGTCCGGATGCCAGGGGCAGGACTCGTTTGGTCAAGGTCAAGAGGGTGATCAGGCGGCGGGTTCCCTCGAGCACTCGCTCCCGCGATGCCTCACTAACTAGACCTGCAATCTCCGTAATGGAGGACTCTCCTTCTCCCCAGACATCCCTAATCCTCTCCACCGCCGACAGGGATCTCCTGCAGAAGGCAGCCGCTCTGGCCATCCTCCAATCGGAGGAGCAGGCCCACGAGAAGGTTCGCTCGGCGCTGAGCTACTGCACGGATCTGGTGCTCTTCCTGGTCGCCTGCTATGTCTACTTGTTCAAGGATGCCCGCCTGGTCCTGCCCATTCTGGGCCTCATCATCTACAGGCAGCTGGGCGAGGCAGTCAGGGGCTATGTGCCCGGCTGGCTGCGTCGCCGGATCAATGGATCAACGGAGGGCAGCTAGAACCGCATCCACGCATCCAATCCCCCGCCCATACTCACATGCGTTTATCGGTTAAGTTAGTTTTTATTACATACGGCTTATTTATATACGTCTTAAGGTAAAGTTGAAGGTATATATCCCCCGAGTACATTGTGCTACAATCTGTATACGTAAAATCCTTGCAAGTCCTGTTCAGGTTTTCAAGACAAAGCCCTTTAGTTTGAATTTCAATTATGAACAAGCCAATCTTTAAAAACTTTTAATATTTTAAATATTTAAAATATTATTATTGTTTCATAATGAAATTTTCAAATATCATTAAATATTTATTAAACATATCCTTTACTTTACTCCTATGGAATATAAAGGCCATATTTAATAAATTTTAAATTATAAAAAATTATAAAATTTAGATGCTTGACCATTATGGAATATGTATTTAAACTTGTAATACTTTTTAGGAATTATTAATTTGAATTTGAAGATAATTTCATATTAACCCCATTCGGAAATTACTAAGAAAAAACGTAATAATTGAAAGTAGAATTTTAAAAAGATTCTTCGGATTAAAATGTTTTCTGTTTAATTCAATAATTGAAAATTTTTTTTAATTTTTTTTTTTAAATTGTTTTCATTTAATTTAATGATTAAAAAAATGTTCATCTAGGCAATTCAAAATAATTACATTTTGATAAGATATGAATATAATCTTTAAACTATTTTATTTCTTTCTAAGAACTACATTTTGAAAAAATTGATTGATTTTGAAAACCAGAACAGGAAACCAAGTAAAACAGTCCATTAACCATTAATTCATTAAACTTACTCATGTCTTATCTCCTACATTTGCTTGACTAACATTTTCCACTTTCAAAATTATTCATCTGCAAACCCAAGTAAAGCGAAATCTATTTTGCAAGGATAATTGGTTGATTGATTCGCGAATAATGAAATCCCTTTTGTTTTGCTTTGTGTATGTATGTGGAGCTATGTAAATCCCAATGTTATGAAGTGTTCGTTTGTGGTTCTTTGTGGTCCATCCGGATTGTTGGTGATTCACTTTGAAAATAAAGCTTAGCATGTTATAAATTCGTATACTATGAGTACTTTCTTTGGCCATGTTTGCCAACGGTCTGTTTATGTGCAAAACACAGACTTCCGTGGGGGATTAAAAAGAAGTGGGTAAACCCATAAACAGATCGAATCACGCTTATCAGATGACGACAATTTGTCAACAGAGATGCTGCGCAAAATTCCGGGAGTTTTGCTATCAGTAGATAACAACAATAACATGAAAGGAAGTTTACTTCGGCAAGCCGAAGCTTATATACCCTGGCACTTACAACAAAAATATAATATACTATAAAACTACTATATTTAGAATTTTATGGGTATATATTTAAAAGCAATGAGGCTATACCGATTTTCCAATTAATTTTATGATCATTCAAATAGCAGCTATATCGTTGTCCGATTTTTATAAAAATAAAACTGTAGTTCTGAAATAGTAAGCAAACATGAAACGGGCAAACAGAAAAACAAACAAATAGACAAACGGACAAGGCTATTTTGACTCTCTTATTAAAGTGCATTTCAAACATTTCCCGGAAATGATTTTACCCTCTGTAAGGGTATAATAAATACAATGGATATAAAACCGCATGCCTCCATTTCATTTGGTAGTCCATCTCTCACTTACCATCTAGTCATGGCCATCGTTCTGGGCTGGCTCTTTCTGGTCACTTTGGCCAGCGTGTCCCTGGCACAAGGGTCTCCCCAGCTGGTGGCGCCAACTGGTGGTCTCCTAGCTCCACAGCCTCAACTTCCGCCGGCCACATTGGCTCCACCGCCCACTTTGTCCCAAGATCTGGATGAAATCCAGCGGTTGGTCCAGTTCAAACCTCTGAATCAGTTACTAGTGCGCTACTTGATCAACGATGGCCAGTTCCAGTCCTTTGTGCGGATCATCAACAGCAATGCCGGATTCACGGCCCGTTGGCGTTTGCTCTCCCAACCGGAATTGACGCTCTTCCTGCAGTGGGTGGACCAGCAGCTCGTGGCCTCCGGTGACTCCTTTGAATTGGAGGAGCAGAAGCTAAAAGTCAATCTGCTGAATCAATTCCCCTACTGGTCTGGCACCGTCTTTGGCTGGCAGGGATTCCTCAACGAAGTGCAGCTCTACTTTCCACTGTATGCCATTCGGGCCCATGTCGATGCCAAGGTCCTGCAGCAGGGAATCTTTGCCCAGTTCTGGACGAGATTACAGGGATTGGGGGTCGTCTACGATCGCTGGTTGACTTCAGTGGAAACTGCCCAGGTTTTTGCTGATCTTCAGAGGGCGGGCATCGATACGGTCCAGTTGGACGGCCTCATCCGGAATCTCTTCGGCTGGAATGCTGCAAATGGAACCTCCACTACTGCACCTGGTACACCAGTTGCTCCCACATCAATTCCGGGTGCAGTGTTGCCTCCAGTTAACACTAATCCCGTGGGGGTTGTCTAGGTTGCCAATATGCAGTGATGGTAAAGTTATCCATGCTTAGGTAGAGTTTCAAATATATATACCTACTAGGCAATGAAAGGGGTAAACGTGTATAAGTACCCAAAGAACATTTGAATAAATTTTGCGATCAAAAAAAAATTATAAAACCTACACTTGCGAATGACACTAATCAAGTTTTAAAAGCCGAAATATAAAAAAAGGTTTTAAAGGGGTATTATTAGCATACCATAACAATTTACCAACTAGATGAATATATTTCATACTAGGTTATAATATAGACATAGACATATGTATAACACCCAAATAATGCTAATGTTCTTTAAATAAAATTAAGCATCAAAATGCAATTTATAAAGGCTGTTCTTTGGGTATGCCATATATTAAGTGTTTAAAATATATCATTTTGCTTGCTTAGAAAATTTTCTACTAATTTTCCTTCATAAAGATACATTCAAAGGATTTTAAAAAAATAGTTTATAAAGCTTACTCTTTGGGAATGACATTTATTAAGTATTTAATAGAAAGGGAAATGGTTTTAAATGGGTTTTTAAACTCATCAATCCCTACCTAGATGAATACTTTCCATCACTGTCGATTTGGCTATTATATATTTCGGATCGTGACCAAAGTCTTTAACAATCAATGGGGACTAACTAACATCTACTATATACGTAAAACGTAAACCGGACACACTGTGGCATCCAGTGGTGTTTGCTCTAGAACTTGAGTTTGCCCAGCGTGTCGGACACTTTCTGGGCATTGGCCCCCTTCTTTTTGTTGTTCTTGATGGGTGCCACCGGAGCCTTCGGCTTCTTGACCACCAGATCCTTGTGCAGCGTCTTCAGGCTGGCGTCCACCTTCTCCTGCTTGGCCTTGACAGATTCCTTGATCTGTAAATTGGATTGAATTAGGGAATTTCTCGCAGAAGAAGCCTCATCCTACTAACCTGCTTGAGCTTGCCCTGCACTTCCTTGGGCTTCTTGCCCTTGCCCTTGTTGCCATCGGCCACTTTGAACACATTCTTGGCCTTCTTCGACTTGTTCAGAGGCGTCTTTGGCTTGCCAGCTCCGGGAGCCACCTTTTTGTTGTTCGCCTTGTTGCGACCCATCTGAAAGTAGGCAAAAAAGAGACTCTATTTAGTTGTTTGGGAGTTGTAGCTTTATTATTTCCAAATTGTATCAAACACATTTCACTTTTGTGGCGGCCACCAGCTCTTCCTCCTCCTCCTCTGCACAACGCTTTCTTGAGAGTTCAACCTCTTTTGGTGTGGTCAAAAGCTGCTGAGAAAGTCTAAAGGACACCCTGTACATGTCCTTATTGGGGGCCACATTCCTCACAAAGCTGATGCCCTGAAGCAGGTTCTCATCTAGACTGGCACCCAGATTGCTTTCCACCAGTTGCCTTACTAGTTCCTTGGTGTTATCGCCCTTGGCAAAGGAGTAGACATGAACCGTGGGATAGGTTACACTGCTAGGTAACTTTGAGAGATCCTCTGCTTTGTAGAGACCACGAAAGGCGTCCAGGAACTCCACAGCCATGGCTGGCAGATTCATTGTTATGTGTATGGCATAGGAGGTGGTGTCTGTGTTGAGCAGACGCTTGAGCAAATCCTCTCTTAGTTCCTCCAAGATAAACTGCCTGCCATCCTTGTTGAACATTTTGATCTGAGGCAAGCACTTATTTCTCTTGGCATTATGCTGCAGCCAGTGGAAGCTGACGGGATTCAGGTCATTGGCCAGGACATCACAACGCTTCCGGGCAGCAGGAACACTGAAGGGACCCACTCCCGCGAAGACATCATAGAGAACGTCCCCCGTTTGCAGCAGCTTCACAATCCTTTCGTGCTCCGTGGAGAGGCGGGGATTCCAGTAGACCTTGGAGAAGTCAAACTCGAAGGGCACTCCGTTCTCCTTGGTCTCCACCTGGTAATCCGGATCACCGCAAATCAGCTCCAGCTGGAAGTTGCGATAGGTGTTGTCTATGGTGGAGGCCTTGTTGACCACTGTCCGGCAGTTGGGCAACTTGTCGTGGAGCACCTGGCCAATGAGTTGTTTGTAGGGCAGCAGGTGATCCCGCAGGTTCAGGTGGGCAATGTGCCCGATGCGGGAGTACGAAGTGAGACCCTCCTCCTCCAAAGGCAGGACGCTCTTGAGGATCTCATTGGCACTCCAGTTTTCATAGCCCAATTCCAGTTCCGAGAAGGAGAAGTTCTCTGCGGTGATTTCTTGCTTCTGCAGCGCCTCTGTGGGCAGGGATTCCCAATCCTTCACAGGAGTTGGATGCAGCAGGATCTCCCGGGAAGTGTCCACAGCTCGCACTGGATGCAGGTGCTCCATTTTGAGCAGGAACTTCTTCACCAGCGGCATTACACGTTGCACATGGGTCTCGGGCATAAGCAAACGGGGCACTTGAATGCTCTTGCGGAACTGCTCCCTTTGGAGCAACTGCATCCTGCGCACGCAACTGGGTGGCTGCAGCTCCTTGGAGTCCATATTTCGAAAGTAGTGACGTAAACGGGTGGCTGTAATCGTTAAGCCCGGAACCTTTAATTTGTTCACCATAAACATCCAAACACGTGCGACCTAGATCTTTGGTTTGTTTCGGATTCTTGTGTCCAGGAAGGGATGTGCTGGTAAAGTGGACTTAGCCAGCTGTTTATGATGCTCTCGTACAACCCTCAAATATCAAATAACCTTTGAATATACCTTTTATAAGTGTTAATTCTGGTAGTGACCACAAAGATCGCAGAAAAAAGCCAAACAAACGCAAGAACGTGAAAACAGTGTGACCAGACAGTCGACCGTTACAATATACTATCTGGTTGTATAGGAACAATATATCGAAAATTTAAAATAAAAAACAACTTTTTGAATTGTACTTGACTTAAATACGTTAGATTTTGTTTTTTGATCGTAAAAATTTCATAAAGATTGAAATAACGTTTTTTCTAAAATACTTATTTATACAATTGTTTTACGCTCTTCTTTATTAGAATTAAAGGCCAAAAAGAGACCGTGCATCTACTTTGTTGATGATTTCGGTCTTTGGCCAGGGCATCACAGCCTTTCTGGGCAGCAGGAACACTGAATGGACCCACTACTCCTCATATTTGTTTATCTAGCTAAGTTATAAGGTACACCCCAACACTGCTATTATTATATCTAAAATTTCAAAAGTATGAATGAACTATAATTTAAAATTATATTATATAATTTCCCATTATTTAGCAATTCCCCTTTCAAATTAAGTGAGATTTTCCCGTTTTATTTAAAAACAAGAAGTCAGTATTAAAGATTTGGTGATTATTAATTACAGATATTAGCTTTCAAGTATACAATATGCACTCTCGCTTGAGACTTTTACAAATTGTTACAAAAATATCTTGTATTTTGTCTTTTGTGTATGTGCGATTTTGAATCGATTTACAATTTGTGCAAATATTTAAAGGCTTGTTTTTCGAAACATGGACAAAACAAGCGACATAAAAGTGCTCGCATATTTAATTGTACATAGAAAAGCGGATTTATTATTTAATTCTCGTAGTAGTTGTCCTGTCGGCGAAGCGCTGGATCGATTAATGTACACGTATTACTATCATTAGCGTGGCAGAAACGTACACGTAACAGTTAAAGAGTATGGGCGAACCAAAATATAGAAACGACGGAGCAATTTAGCAGGATATTAGATATTAGATTAAGGGAAGCCATGGCTGGTTCCATCTGCCTTCGCTGTGGAATCCAAATGACATTACTACAATTAAATAAATAAAGGCAAAAACGCTTGCTTAAAGTAAAACTACACCACGGAACCGCATTGGATTCTACACATATACGAGGCGATCCTATCGACGGAAGCGACCCAAATACGCCCGGCAATTGGGGCACGAATGGTGGACATCCATGCAGTCGTCAATGCAGCAAGGTATTAGGCAACATCCCAGCCAGCATCTATTGATGGAAAATATTTATAAAACAATTGTTTATTATGGAAAGGAACATACACAAAACAGCTCGATATGGATAAGATAATTGCTGGTTTTATAGATATTTTCTTTTTCGAAAGTAAGGTAGCCCAACACAGTTAAATAAAACTACAAAATCGAATAGTAACTAAAACATTTGATCGAGAATTATACCAAGAATTAGATTACATTAATAAGTCAGAACAAAAAAATGACTGATTTTAATAGTTTTATAATAAATATCAGTAATAAGTTTCATTTTAAAAGTGTGACTTTTTTTCTTAAGAAATAAAATAAAAGTCTCAAAACAAAATTTATTTTTATTCTTTATTATAGGTAAAACTCGTCGAATAAAAGTTTATTGCATGAAAACATTGTGAGTATTTAGAAAATGTTGTCAATTTTAATACATATTTTTATAAAAATATATATATCATATATACTATATATATTTCTATGGGTTCACAATATAAAAACTGACGAAGCTCTCTTGCTATTTTACTTGTAAGTTATCTTATCCTATCTATATTTTAAAAAAATACTTGTTAACTCATGCATGGTTATAATTCATATCTGATCCATATCAACTGCCCTAGAACTAGAAACTCACCCGAATAGGGCAATCAAAAATCCGGACAAGTAGGCAATCATTCCGGGCTCGGTGCGCGTGGTCGTCTCGATTTCGGCGTGGCACGATGGACAGATCATGTGTGTTGATGTGCGGCTGATGGGCACCACCGTGGTCACAATAGTGGTATTCGCGGTGGTTGCGGGGGCCACAACGGGCGTATATGGACCCACGGGCTTCACCCCGCCCACTGCCTCCTGGTAGGAGGGCGGGGCCGATGGGGGCGGAACATAGGTGAACTGCGGAGGAGCACTGCCCGGTTTACTCATTATTTTAGGCTTTTAAATGCACTTGACGGTTAAGCAGCTGCAAACAAAAAAAATTGAATAAAATCGATGGTTTATTTATATATATAAAAAAAATATATATATAAATTTTCATTTAATTTAATTACTTAAAATATTATTAAATATTGCAAAAGTCATTGAAATCGATTATTTTAAAATTGGCCGATATACGATTATGTCTATTATTGTACTGCAAGCCCAAAAAGCGGTAATAAAATCTGTTGTATCGTTTAAAATTTATAAGTAACAAACATTTCGTGTTTAAAGTTGTTTCTGAAGCAACCAATTAACCAATAATATACATTTGTGATTCAAAAGAATTTTTCTTAGCTGGTTCTGTGGGTTGAATTTAATAATCAGAACCATTCCAATTAAAGTGGTAATTCTCAGAGTGGAACCATTCCCCATGCTTTTTGTGCAATCATTGGAAAATTGGCAACGATTTTTGTTTATCTGCCAATGCCTATTATTGGAGTTAAATACAACTAAAAATTAAAATAAAATCTAAGTTTCACCCTTTCCCGAATTTTTGTTTAAATTTTAACTTCAAAATTAAAATGTTTGTCTATATAATAACAATGTAGACATAAAAACTAAAAACGTTAAAAAAATAAATATTTGGATTTATAAAGGAATTCATGGGGTCATTCGATTTATGATGTGTAAAATGTTTAAATTAAAACCCACTGAACTCAAAAGTAACACAGAATTCAGTTAGACTAACCCCCAAAGTACACATTGAGAAAGGTAAACAACCAGAATTGAGTTGATTAAAAAAATGGACGCTGAAAATAGCACAGAGCCTAATGGTCAGCATCGCATCCATGAGTCATTTTTGTTCTTTTGGCACGCATTTGAGACTTATAGAGAGCAAACTCTTCAGAGAGATCTCAAAAAATGCTCCAAATAGATATACCCTATGCAAAATCAAAATTTGATAGTTTTTGACCCAATATGAAGATATTAAAATATTATTTAGTTTACCTTTTCATAATTTTGTAATACATTAAGTCTATGGCAATTGTTTATTATGTACTCTAAAAAATTCTTTATAGATTACTCTCATAACAAAAATTCCGATTCCAATCATTAACAAGTGTTCTTTGTGGAGACCAAAGGTTATTCTTAATATAGACACATCTTTTAAAGACTATGTTGTTTTGCAGTTTAATAACCAAATTAAAATAATAATAAAAAATCTAAAATTACGACTAATTCAGATTCTCAAGGACCAATTCATATAAAAAAAGACTTTTAAAAAAAAATACATAAAACAAAAATCACCAATAAAGATTAATTGTGAGTTTGACTCCTAAAAATTATAATCTTTACGTTTCCTGCTAAAATTGAATAGCCTTTAATGTTTAAAACTCAGACGTCAAGTTGACATGTTAAATATTATTTTTTTCGTGTAGCACATAATCGGAAAAGCTGAATAATCTGCTGTTGGCGGTCACATGACAATTACCAATTGAAATTCCACGATGGGATTGTAAACATTCAATTGGGAGCAACAATCGGAGTTTTTGACTGCCTTTCGGTGGAAGCTCAGATAAGATATGGAAATTCAAGCCATATGACGACAATTGCCAAAAGCTGTGGCAATTGTTTTTAGCATGTCTGTACTATATGATCAGAGGACAGTCACTCAACTTTTAGAGCTGGTGTACAATGACCTGCCCCTCATCCAAAACTGCGCCAACTTTCACCATTCGTTCAGGGATTGCATACATAGATATACGAGTGTAAAACCACATAGTTGCAGGCGGAAGTATAATATGGCTAAGGCGGGGAACCAGATGTCTTCGACTTGGCCAGAACAGAACGCCAACAATCGGTAAACAACCAGCTGCACTTGGCGGAAATTACTACCGATACGATGACATATGTGGGCGATATGCATTGATCTCTCACATCACATACTAGTACCTCATGAATCAACTTTGATTTGGTTTATACTCGATCAAAGCAAAAGCGTTAATCCAATTAACAACTAGTGGTTTATCAGTTTTTCCTAAATTCTTTAAATTATAAGTCTAATTTTCAGCCTAATTAAAATAAAACCAGTTGAATACGACTGGCGGCACAAATTGAAAAATAAATTGAGACTTTCCAGCAGCCACAATTCTATCGTATGTGCAACCGCAGTGATTACGTCAGACTTTTGCGACTCCGTCGCATTTATTATACATCAGCTTAGATGAATCTTCACTTTGGAAATGCGATAACCTTGCGATTTTGGACCAAGCCAAGTGTTTAAATCACAGACTTTACTATTGACTCTAACTAATTTCCTAAGCTACTTAAAATTGTTGAAATATGTCGGCAGTTTAAGGCTTAACTTGTTGTGTCGCGAGACTATCTTATCTAAGTTTTATGAGGAATACAGGCTAGAATGTTGGTTAATAAAAGTTAGGAGATTAGTTTGGGGAAAATCTCTACCATTCATTTTTATCTAAGTAAATATTTTAATCCATTTTTGTTCATGACTGTAAATCATAAAATATTTAAAATTGTAATCTTAATTAAAAAAACATTTTTTATGCATTTTTTCAAAGAGAACAAACAAATTTAAATGAGTAAAAATCATTATTTCACATTCTTTTTGTTGTTTACTCTAAATCAAAACATTTTGAAAACTATTATATTGTATATTATCTAATTCAAGAAATTTTAATTATATTATGCCTTAAGAGAATACGTTTAAATTTTTACCAGGGCAATCTTCTAGCCAATTTGATGTTACTTCTTCAAAGGGTATAATAAATTAGAATATTCAGCTGTGTATGTCTGTGCGTACAAGGTCTGCCACTCGAAGCGATCAGAAGAGATTTAAAAAACGCCTTAATATGTACAAGTATTTAATTTTAGCCTTTGTGTTAATTTCGTGTACTCCGTCCGTCCGTCATATGTAAATTGAATGAACCGAACTTTTGCTATCGGCATTTTATAGGCCCAATTACAGGGTATTACGTAGGTATGCCAGAAAAAAGAATAGTTGAAGACAATTCGGAGGGGAAATTGCGCACAATTACTTCGAATTATAGAGGGTGTTTGTGAATAGAACTGGATTTTGGGATCGAGCGACTTGGAGATGCCCTTTTAGGACCGCTTTTTTGAAATGGAACTGAAAACCCACAACGATAATGATGATATTGTTTTGGATGATGATGGTGCCTATTCCGCACATTATCTTTTGCACCGCCAGATGTTTTTCAAAAACGATGACGTAGTCGCGCCAAAAATAACCACATTTGTGGGCGGCAAGGACGCGGGGGGCGTGGCATGAAACAAGAGCAAAAGTTGATGGGTTTACAGGTGTTTGTGTGTGGGTGGATTGTGTCTCCATTTGAAATTGCTCAACAAAATCTGTTTTTAAGTTCACTTTAATAACAGACTGATTGATAGTACCATGCAGCATACAATATAACCACAAAAATAAACCCGATTTAATTTGCGCTAATTTTTAATGTATATTTTTATTCGCACGCACACTTAGTTACACATTGGTATAGGTTTTAATTGCACACACACATGGGGCTAATATTTATCTAATTTTTGAGTTTTATCTAATTATATTTGGAGCCCATATTTGGATGATATTATTAGCTTGTCACACCTGCACAAATATTCTTTCGAAAGCGATCGCTACCTCGAAATTCTTAAGCGAGAGCGACGTATACGTTATAATAATAAATTTCTTTTGGCAAAGTGTGACCGTTCGGTGGGTCGTAGAGAAATACCATTTTGTGCGGCTATCGATAGGTGAAATAAATACAAGTTGTGAGGTTATCGATGGGAGTTACCATTCGAAAACATCAGTAATGGAAAGAGAAAAACATACTCCAGAAATTCGCGAATTACTACCAGTTAGAGAGCACAGATGTGGAAAATGTCCTAAATTGGTGTTTGGCAACCTCAGTCACTATCAGTTGCACCTGCGCCAACGCCACCACGAAGTGCCACCATCCGCAAAAAGTGCAGCAAACATTGCCTTTCATTGTCCCGTGGAAAGGTGCATCTACCATGTCGTTACCAAAGGAGCACGCAGCTTCACCAGTCTGCGTTTATTGCGCCAACACTACCAGAAGAGCCACCTGGACAAGAATTACAAGTGCCAGGAGTGCGGCGAGAAGTTCCTGCTGCAGCACCACCTGGAGAAGCATCAGTGCTCGGAGCACAAGTGTCCCATTTGCGAACTCACCTACAGCAGTAAGGCTGGCTTGAGAACGCACATGCGGCGCAAGAATCACCTGGTGGAGCAGCAGGATTCCGATAAGGTTGCCATACCCTCGCTGTCCAACTGGAGGAAATTGAATCCTCCTACAAAAGAGTCTAATGTATGCTCCAGTTTGGAACTATCAGTTCCAGAGAAGAATATAGAGCATATGCCTTGTAATCAAGAAGTTGCCATTCAATCTGCTTCTCTGGAAGAGGATTTACCCCCTCCAGAAGAGCATATTCTATGTTTCCTGCCCATTATGGATGTGCCCTATGCACTGGAGCAGCTGCCATCCGAGAAGCTGGACATGGAAACCCAAACGGAGGAGGACGAGGTCCTGAATGATATCAGAAATAATGTCCTAGAGCCTCTTCTGCGGGATATAGAAACACAAACACCCGACACCAGGGGCGATATAGGAACCATGACTGATGATTTTCCAGA
Source organism: Drosophila elegans (assembly GCF_018152505.1). Classification (NCBI taxonomy): domain Eukaryota; kingdom Metazoa; phylum Arthropoda; class Insecta; order Diptera; family Drosophilidae; genus Drosophila; species Drosophila elegans. The sequence goes on from NW_024545578.1 coordinate 2,146,034, forward strand.
AGAACAGGAGCAAGTTGCAGGCGACTTTCCCACATATCCAGGTATGGACAACCAAACGATTGAAACCCGAGGAAATATTGGAACAATGACAGTCGCAGGCGACTTCCCTACATATCCAGATATTGAAAACCAAACTCGAGGCGATATGGGAACGATGACAGATGATTTTCCAGAAGAGCAACCTCCAGGAGCTGGCGATTTTCCCACCTATCCCGAAAACGAACACATGTTTGGCCTGCAAACCTCCGCCCACATGTATACTCAGACCTGTGATGAACTGTTCGAGGAACTGGGACTGTCCCACATCCAAACACAAACCCATTGGCCTGACGGTCTGTACAACACACAGCACACGCAGACATGCGACGAAATGCTGGATGAACTCTTTCTGGACAACTTTCAGTCGACCTGCACCCAAACCAGGTGGCTGGACTGGCAGGACAATGCAGAAGGTGAAAGCTAAGAAAATTGGAGTTTAAGAATTGTTATGTTTCCTTAATATACGAAAGGGCAAAACCCAACATTTAAGCTTTAATTTTATAATGCAGGATATGTACTTTTAAGAAACTGTTCGAAAAGGAATACCTAAAATTTTGTTAAACAAAAGTAAATTCATGAATTCAAATAACATGACAGGATGACCAAGTTCTTATATTCTTATAAACAACTTTATCAGAAGTTATATGAAATATATTTATTGAGAGTGTAGAAAATATTTGTTTTCTAATGGAGAGAAGTCTGAGTGATCTTAGAACTAGATAATTAAAAACTAAATAAGACGTTATATGAAATGTATTTATTGAAAATTAAGTAAGTATTTGTTTTGTAAAAATCACAAAACAATTATAAAGCCATGATATAATACAAATTTCAATACAAGATTGTTCAAAAGTAGTCCCTTTTCACTTAGATTTAGGCAGACTTTAGGCGAGGTCAAATAGTTTTCGTCTTGGAGCGAGCATCCGACTTGGTCAGGAGCAGCTCGGAGCATTGGAAAAAGCAGTAGCTGCAGAAGCACAAGGCCATGTAGTTGCCCACTCCGCTGAGGTAGGCGCCGCGCATCAGGAAGTCCCCGATCTCCTGGCCACCAATAAAGTAGACATTGGAGAAGGCGGCTGGGATGAACAGTTGGGTGGCCAACACGGCGTACAAACGCTGGGCACCCACTTCACCCAGATGACGATGTGTCCATAGCTGGTACTCCGGCGAGGAGGTCCACATCTTGAACAGCTTCTCCGCAGCTAGGCAGAGGAAGTTGAGGATGCTCCAGATAAGCACATAGGTGTAGCAACCATGCCAGACGAACACAAAGGCAAAGGTCAACGCAGTGGCTCCAAATTTGACCGCTGGCGAGGATCTCTTGCCGCACATTTCGGCGTAGATATGCTGAAAGAGGAACTCGTAGAGGCCCTCATCGAAATACTTCCACATGTCCGAGTAGAAGTGGATGCGGCCAATGCAACGTGGTCTGCTGGGAGCCGCAATGCCATCCTGCAGGGCGAAGGCTATGCCCAGGCCATAGGTGACCACGTAGTAGAGAAAAAAGAACTGACCCATGAAGTAGCCGGCGGAATGCTGCCAGAAAACCGAGTCCATCAGCTCCACCATGCGCACATCCCGCGACATGTAGTGTATGTAGAAGTAGTGCAGGGCGCACTGCATCAGTAGCCACCAGATGACACTGCGTAGGATGCCTCCAGCGAATGCCAGCCAGTCTTGAGCCTCATCCTGCCTTCTGGCTGCAAATCTCTGATAGCTAATGATGGGCCCATAGGTAAGGGTGGGAAAGTACATGGCATAGCCCAGATACTGGATGAGATTGTATCTGTCCAGATGCTCCTCTGCCTTTTTAGCGCCCATCTTGGACAGCGAAAAGCTGCAGCCTCGTAGCACACTCCACGACATGGTGACTATGACCAGGACATACTCCGAGTAGCCCACACGATCCGTCCACCAGGCATTCTTCTGGATCACATTGATGCACAGTATCCAGCTGGCGGATAAGAGCCAGACCATCCGTTTAGATGTGGTCAGGGAAATGAGGTAATAGCTACCTATCAAGGTGCCCAATAGCACCACCGATGTCCAGTCCAGGTTCACAACCAAGGCCAATCCGCACACACCGGCAAAGCCCAAGCACTGAAGGTGGGCACATTTCCAGCGGATTAATCCCTGCACAGCCGCATGGAGCACATAGAAGGGCCAGAAGACGGCTATAAAGTCGCCGAAGTTTTCCAGCTCATCGTTGCTATCATCTCGCCGCCGCTGGGAGAAGGGATAGAAGCTCCAGCCCTCCGGGAACTGGAACTTTGCCTCCTCGACTATGTGATCCCGCAGTCCATAGATCTTGTACAGGCCCACCACAATGTAGGCTATATAGACGCCAAAATAGACGAATATCTCGCAGCGGGTGAGCAGAGATCGGTCAGGTAACCTGGACATTACTGGACCACCGACTTGGGTTCTTCATTCCGGGAGAAAAGATTGCATTAGCGATGTGAAGAGCCAGCCAAAAATATCGATATATTTATACCCTTTCTCAAGGAGGGTACTTAAACCTCAATAAGAGGTACGAAACCAGGTAAAGGGTTTCCAATTTATCCTAGAATTCCTTTTAATCATAAATTTTAAGAAGATTTACCAGGTGAAACGCAATCTTTTTAGAAGATTTGGTTGTATTTATTTTAATATTTAAACAGTTATAAAGGAGTGAAATTTAATAAGAGCAGTTGCACTTAAATTAAGTTTGCGATTGGTATCTACAGATAGAGCTGAGTCCTAATGGACTGCCTCTGGTACAGCATCTCGCCCAAGAATCTTGATGATAAGAGGTGATGTACATTGATGGGACGACACACAGTTTAAACGCTAAGCTTATGGCTTCTTAATTGGTAACTTATAAATTCCAGCTCTAAATCTGTCAAACCAGCGAGTGCTTGGCCTATTTCTAGTTTGTCACATCGTCCTCGTACTCATCCGGCAGCTGCTTCTTGACCTTTCGGTTCGGTTCGGACATGCGTCGCTGGAGGTGTCGCCACAGCGTGCTCTTGGGGATCTCGAAGAGATTGGCCGCATGGTTCTGGGACATGCCCTCGTTCATGCAGGCATGCACGGCCTTGGCCAACTTGTCGCGCAGCTCATCCTTGGGCGTAGTGTCCCGCCGGCGGCAGGACACGAAGTCGGGAAGGCGTCCCTGGGCCGACAGACGCATCTTGTGCCGGTGCAGCGTGGACATGGGGATCTGCAGTTCCGTGCTGATGCTCTTCAGTGAGTCCCCGTTTTTCAAGCGCTCATAGGCCTCGATGAGGGAAGGTCTTTCCCGGTTGTTTCGCATGTAGGCGGGATTGTTGCGCACACGTCGCCACAGGACCGTCTTGGAGATGTCGAATCGATCGGCGGCCTTCTGCAGACTCAATCCCTCGAGGATCACTGCGTCCGCTGCCAGATCCAAAGCATCGTTGATATCGTCTTTCACCTCCCTCTTCAGAGCCACAAATTGCTGCAGTCTCGTTGGTTTTCCAGGTGCTCGTTTGGCGGATTTTGTATTAACAGGGCGACGATTGCGCGGAGTCGGCTTTCCTCCTCCTCCGCCCAATTTGCGGGGCTTTTCTGGCTCCAATTCCTCCTCTTCAGCCTGGTCGTCGTCGTCGTTGTCGTGCACATCGTCGTCATCCTCGTCCATTTCAGTGGCGGCTTCGATAAGTGGATCGGTGGGCGTAAACTCATCATCGATCATCTGGGTCTCTTGCTCTTCTGAATCCTCAGTGATATCGGCCTCTGGATCGTCGTCGACCAGTTCCACATCGGCTCCACTGGTGATCGTCTCATCGGCTTCCAGCTTGGTCAAACTCGCGGTCGACTGTGTTATGGTAAAGGTGCCCTTCTCTTCTGTGAGGATAAACTGATTGCCATTGGAACTGCCGTCCATGTGTTCAATGGAGTAGGTGATCTTTGGCGGCTCATAGACATCCAGGTACTCCAGGGAGCGATTGGACTGCTGGCTCTCCGCCAGGACCGAGCTGGGCACGACTGTCATCGCCGCGTGTGCTCCCTCCTCCTCCTCGTCCTCGTCCGCCTCGGCGATTTGCAGGCCGGTTAGGGACTTGGTTGACACCACATCCAACGGATTGGTTTCCCCATCTGCGCCGGCACTGGCCGAGGGATTGCACTCGAAGCTGATGGCCGACTTAATCCCGAGCAGATTAATGGCCTCCAGGAATTCGGATAGCGAGGCGGAGGGCAAACTGGTCTCGCCCATGTAGATGAAGGACAGCATGCTCTCCAACAGATCCCCACGGATGTCGGGCAGCACGATGGTGGCCTCCTGGCCACGGGGCACATCCACCAGGAGGTTGCGCATCAGTTCGCTGCACGTACTGAGCACGAAGAGATGGGCGCGCACCCGAATGCCGTCCCTCGAGGCCAGGATCACCTCGCAGCTGCCATTGTCGTTGCGCAGCGAACGCTGGATGTCCATTATCGTGGACGAGTGCCCCATCCACTTTAGGTGATTCTAGTTTGGACACCGATTGCCATTAATTCAGAAGTCTACCCAAGTCGCGTTTCACTTACCATCTTGTTGTGTTTTGATTTCCAATTGATTTCCACACAATCTTTCAATTCTCGCAATTCCAAACGCGACGCGAAGCCAGGGTTTTTTGAACAGGGTTGTCGAGAGCGACGAATGTTTTGGTATTTTTTTCACAAGCATCCAGGCAACGGAACGGTTCGGTATTTTTCAATTGAAGTTGTTGGTTTTTTATAATTTATTATTTTATTGCTAAGAAAAAATTTATTTATGATCCAGTTAGTTTTTGTTTTTTTTAGCCTTAAATTATATTTCCAGTAAAATCTTTTGAAAAAGTAGAAAGAAATTTATCTTTGATTCAGGTAAAGTATATTGTAAGTAGATTTGAATTATTTTCCTAGAAAAACATTTTAAAAAGTTAGAAAAGAAAATATAATGCTTTCCATTTCGTAATTTTTTTTTAAGGAGGAAATCTTGGCATCTTAAATTTGTCACCTTGTATGTATACCCAGTATTAACAAAAAAAGTTTGAAATATAAAACTATGCTGAATTTCTAATAGGTTTTATAATATAAATGAATATAAAATTTATATTCACTAATATTCATTCGAGCGATCGGTCGCTGAAACATTAAAGTGAATTTCTGGTATACTTACCAATTGCGGTATTTTGGAATACCGTACTTAGGGTTGCCAATTGTGATTAAACTCAGCGCCCTGTCAACTCTGGGGCTACAACAACAATATTGACATTTTAGCATTACATAAATTGTCAAAAACTGGTGCAAATTGTTGAATTTTAGATTGAACAGTTTGTAGAATGGCGGCCTTAATCAGGAATCTGGGTGCCCGGGCCGCAGTTGCCGCTCTGTCGGCCAAACATGGTGGGTTATCCTTGCGAGAGTCGTCAAGAGCTCCAAATTGATAATTTTTAAACCATTCCTTTAGTGGTGCCCGCTGCAGGATTAACTGCCCTCCGGATGAACAGCACGGCGCCCGTGGATCCCAAGAAGGCGGATAAGCGTGGGTAACTAGTGAAACCTTTAAGGAACCAACTTAATATGGGACTTTCCCTACTTATACAGCCACTATCCGGCAGCCGGATGCAGTTGCTCGCTCGCATCTCTCTGATTTTGGACGCTATGTGGCCGAGTGCCTGCCCAAGTACGTGCAAAAGGTCCAACTGACCGCTGGCGATGAGCTGGAGGTGCTCATTGCTCCCGATGGCGTGGTGCCGGTGCTGCAGTTCCTGAAGGATCACCACCAAGCACAGTTCACCAACCTGATCGATATTGCCGGCGTGGATGTCCCTTGCCGCAAGAACCGCTTTGAGGTGGTCTACAATCTCTTGTCGCTGCGTTATAACTCCAGAGTCCGCGTGAAGACCTACACCGATGAGCTTACTCCATTGGATTCGGTGTGCGAGGTGCACAAGGCGGCCAACTGGTATGAGCGTGAGATCTGGGACATGTACGGCGTGTTCTTTGCCAACCACCCCGATTTGCGTCGCATCCTGACCGATTACGGATTCGAGGGGCATCCCCAGCGACGCGACTTTCCCTTGTCCGGCTATGTGGAGCTGCGCTACGATGATGAGAAGAAACGCGTCGTCTGCGAGCCCCTGGAATTGGCCCAGGAGTTCCGGAAGTTCGACCTGTCGGCCCCGTGGGAGCAGTTCCCCAACTTCCGCAACGCAAATCCGCCCGCCGAGGTCGTTCCCACACAGCCAGCTCCGGCCAAGAAGTAATCCCCCAAGTTGGTTTGTTAAATGGTAATTAGATCAATAAAACGAGATCATTATGAGATATGATAAACAAAAAAAGGGAGAACAATGAGTTAATTACACTGAACGACAAAAAAAAGCCTAAGACTGGGCGCTAATGATACTGAATGAATTTTAGCTTAGATCAGCTTTAAATACTTAACCTTGGTTTTTGTTTTCCGAATAATTTTGCAGTTGCAAATTTATTGAAGAGGATTAGCTAACTACTTGTACTACTACTTAAAAATTGCGTTTGAAGATTATATTGAAAACAATATAGTAAAAATACAGGCACAAAGTTGATATATAATTTTGTTCCTGCTAGAGCTGTTCTAAATAGTGGTCCAATTTCTTACAGTTTGGATCGGCATGCTAGGATTGTTTTATTTAGAAATTCAAAAACGGAAATTCCCCTGAAAACGCAATGATTTTTATCAAACCAGAGGGGTCACAAGTATTTATTGGGTTTCGTATGGTTTACATAGTAGTTTACACTCAGAGTTGAACGAATCTTCCTCCCGGATGTGGCACATCCGGAAAAGCTCCTCCTGCAGGACATCCTACATTTATAAAACGTTTGCTAAAACAATTGTGTGTATGTGGGGGCCTCTTGACAATTCGTGCGCCTGCGCAGCGGTGCCCGGCGAAAAAGTACGGGTGCAAAAGGACCTGCTTAAGTTTAATCCGAACCAGATCGGATTTGGGGGAGTAGTTGTTGTACTTGGTGGAAAACCTAATCGTAATTCGAGCTTCAGAAGTCTGACACACCGCTTGGCTGCACCGTCGTCGTTAAAGTTTTTAATGTATTTGTTAATGTATTTTTGTTTGATTTTTCTTTCGTTTGTTTGGTTTTCTTTTTTTTGATTTGTACAAGAACATACACATAAATATATATATATATATATAGTACATAGGTACACGCACACACATAAACATAGTATTACATTTAGCGATTTTAAAAAAAGTTTTACACTCCGCATTCCGGCGGAGTGGTCCAAAAAGATTTTCGTTACTTTACAATGGCTGCGTGCCTTCTTTTTTTTTGTGGGGCACGGCTCAAAAAACAAATTTTCGGCGCCCCAATGGCGCCCTCTTCTCCTCCGACAGTCCATGTGCCTGGTAATCCCGTCCAGCTGCACAGTGGGACTGGGACGACAAATGAAAATTTCGGTGCAGGCTATAAAGTGCGGGAATTTCCGCACTTTTTGTCCTGCTGACAAAAAAACAAATTCGACAGACGGCCTTTTGGTACAGAAACCCGTAAAGCAGGAGGAGATCATCCTCTTGGCGGCCGTCCTGCCACAAATACAAATTAATGCGGGCTTGGCCAAGACAGCTCCAGATTATATCGATTCCGTCTTGGTGTAGGGACGAGCTCCTCCTCCACTGTGGCTGCTGTTTCCCGCAGAGGCGACATACGGCGATGCCTTGCCACTGCTACCGCTTCCCGAACCCGATCCCGTCGTGCTGCTGCTGTTCACCTGATTCTCTCCAGCAGCCGAGGAGGCCTCGTTGTTGAGCCGCTCGTGGTACTCCTGGAAGCAGGGCACAATGCACAAATTCGTCTGGCACTCCGGGCAATGGTACTTCGTTTTGCGGCGCAAAATGCGGCCATGCCCATCGATGGTGTTCCAGCAGAAGTTGCAGCCCAGGGCCGGACCCGGCCGAATTACCGGGCAGTGACTAGAACGTGGATTATCCAGGGTGATGATCTCCCGTTGGGTCTGAGAAAACGTTTGATCAAAACACGATACTTAAGTGGGTTTCCAGATTAAGAGGAGAATAAAGCCAACTCACCTGTGGTGAAGACACCGATCGCTGCAGTTCCTCGTTCTTGACGCGCAGCGTGGGCAAATGCTCGAACGAACTGCTCATGGTGGTGGCCTGTCCGGGATGCAGATGGGTGTGGGTGCCACCGATGGAGCCCGAGGAGGCGGCCTTGGCATTTCGCAGCCTCGATCCGCCGTTGGCCGCCTCTGCCTGAATTTTTCCTGCCCGCTCCACCACCTGCTGCGATCTGCCGGGTGAATGCGGTGACCTCCGCTCGTGGGCCACATCCGATGAGCCCACGGAGAATGTGGGCGACAAGGGATGCCGACTGGCGGTGTTCTGCAGCTGGATTCCCGAAATGGGTGAGGTAACCACGGACACGGCAGCCGACACAGTCGATGAGGAGCCCGGACTGGCGTTCGTGGGCGTGGCGGCCGTTTCACTGGAAACCACCGGCTGACAGGTCACCACACGCGTGGGCACCAGGTACTGCGAGGAGCCGGCCGGCGGCGGTGATCCCGAGGCGTAGATGGACTCGGGCAGCGAGATGTGGTGCGGATGGTGGAGCGGAGCCGGACTGACGTAGCTGGCACTACTTGTCCCCGACAGCGGATGCGAGTATTGCCGATGCAGTGGGGCAAAGGGATTGCTGCCTGTGGCTGCCATTCCCGAGCCAGATCCACCCGCCATGTGGAGGGCAGACTGACGGGGCAGGAGCGGATCCGAGTGCTGCTTGATGAGATACGGAGTGCTGGACGGCACGCTGAGCAGGTGCGGCGTGGAGGGGCCCAAGCTGGGCGCCGGTTCGGAGGCATGCCGCTCAATCCTCGGCGGCACGGTCAGCAGGTGATGGTGACCATGATGACCATGGACCGTCGGCTGGTGATGCAGATGATGCGATGCGCCCGTGGTGGAATAGTCCCTGGCCGTGACACTACTCGCCGCCCCTGCAGCATTGAACGGATCGAAGTCGAGCGTGGTGGCAGCCGTGTCCGGCGAAATCTGATTCGTGGAGGAGATGCTGTCGCTGTCCCGCTTCACCCTCGGCTGGCGGGTCAACACCCGGTTGCGCTTCGTGCCCATCACCACCGGCGAACTGGGCGTGCCATCCGGATCGCAGTCGACGGAGCCAACGCCTCCGATGCTGAAGGAGCGCTCGAAGCTCCCACTTCCACCGCTACTGCTGCTGGCGGCCGCCAGAGGAGGATGTGGCGGATGGGGCGCATGTGCCGGACTGGGCTCTGCAAGGTAAGAGGATAAGATTATATCATTAGAGTCTTCTTTTCCCGTTTAAAAATATCCAAAATGTACTATATCTTTTTTGAAAGGGCACCCGATGGTCTAGAGCCCATAAATGTAAGACATTTTTGGGATTTATTTATAAGTAGTAGAACAAACTTATAAAATATACAAAACATTTTTTTTGTTTGTGAAAACATTTTAAATTATTTTAAAATTTGCAATTAAGCTGAACATATTGAAAATTTATAACTTTCTATTTATCGGAAACGTAAAATCAAAATATATTATTTATCAGTAAATCAGAACTAAAAAAGGTTGGAAACCTTCATAAGTTTTTGAAAATGAAACAGAGATGTTATCAATATAAAAAAATGGTCGATTGAAATCGGATTTATCTAAAATACAGTCAAAACATTATACGAATTTAAGAAAATTATTTCAAACTCGATTTTTACCACCGGATTCCCTTTAACCAGTTCTCTATTTATAAATGTAATTAACCTTTGGGTATTATAAAGTTGTGACTCAAATCTTTAAAGCCTCAAGTTAAAATATGACTCTTTTGAATATTTCTATTGAAATCAGAGAGTCATTCCAGTATATCCTATCCACAACCTCATATTTAAGTAGAGGTGATTATGAAAATGAACAGTCTGAGAGTATACGTTGTAGTTTTGAAAGTTTATTCGTTTCTTGCACATCGACTACAGTCTAGAATGTTCGTTCCATATCGATCTCGATCCCGATCACGATCACGATCTCGATATTCGTGTGGGGCTCGCATTCGCATTACTTGGTATGGTACATGCAACTTATAATACAATCGGTTCACTTATGCACTTGCGCTGATTTAAATAATTTATATATATATTTAACACACATAACTAGCGTAGTTATTGGTACTTTGCAATTGTAGGAAACAGAGTTAGTAATATTTGCTTATTGTTTCTGCTATTTTCGCGTTGTTTTATCCGTGTTCTGTTGGGTTCTGTTCTGTTCTGGATTGGTTGTTTCTGTGACCTGGGATCGTGGGGATCCACCATGATACATACTGCATATCATGGCATTTCTGTGTGGGCGAGTGTAATAAAAGTCCATTATCAAAGTTACGTTACTCTATGACTTCTAACAAATCACGCTTAGTTCTTAGTATGCCTTGACACAATATAAAAAGTTCTCTATTAGTTACATTATGTATATGAATCGTATTAAAAACACACTATTCGTAATCGTTATTCATAACCGGAATCGCGAAATATGTCTTTTCCGTTTCCGTTTGTGTTTTGGTTTTTATTTGCCTTTTAGCTGCAGTCTCCGTTTAGGATTTTGGGTGGTTACGAGTTATCTTTAAGTTTCGTTTGTTTGCGTATCTGTATCTTCACTTGTAATCATTACCGATCATTACCGCCTCAATATGTACATACCTATGTACAAAGAAATCGTCAAGAACCAAAAGTGCCAATATAAATAAGAGTCCCCGTAGTGAATACCCCCTTTAGATATGTTGTTGTCGCATTTGGAAACGTGTAAACGTAAAAACCTCGGAAATAAATGAAAAAATCTGTTGGATGCATTCACAAATATAAATATATATACATGTATATTGATTGGTACATATCTTATCATACATATCCGGTTCTCTTACTTGCTCCTCTGTTGATCTGTTAGTCTATTGCAGATATAGATCGCTCTATATCCCTCTGTTCATGACATTTATTCGGTTTGAAGTTGAAGGGAGTTGTTCGCTAACGATTACGCTTATGCTTCAAATAGTGTGGATTCTTCGCCGCTCACACTATGTTCACATGGATAGGAAGCTAAATATAATGCGGGAGTACCTCTACATACTGATATTTACTAGTGTAACACAAGTGCAGAATTGAAATCTCATTCGAAACGAGGAAGAAAACCTATTTCTGATGCGCCAGAGCCAGAGCAAACCCCACGAAAATGTGGGATCGGGAAATTTGTTTCCAGAAATGTGCCAATAAATCTCATTTTGTCCTTAACATTTATCATTATACGATTACAGATAAAATTTTTGGTTTCGTCCATTGCTTGTGTTCGCATTACAAAAAAGTGGAATATGGAACGGATGATTCCGCAGAGTTTGTTCGGCTGCTGGCACACACAGCACCACTTTTTTTCTTTTTTTAGCTGCAGTTGGTTGCTTTACAAATCATTTGATGTTCGCGATTAACACTAATAAAATTGTATAATTTATGTACAATTACAATTATTCTTTTACACGTAATATAGCTAATATATATATAAATATATATATATATGTATATATATCTCGAAGATCTGTACTACCGATTTACTTAGTTAACAATCGTAAAAATGTAGGGTTCAAAACTTTAAGCTTAAGGAATTCCTAATTAGGTTCTAAGAAATTATTACAAGTGCGGCCGGCTCGCCTCGTCTTCTCTATCATTCTATCATTCTAACTGATCCGATTCGATCCTCTCCAGCTTTGCGATCCTCTCCTGCTCTGCTTAGCTCAGCTCAGCGCAGGAATCCATTCCGTCATGCATCCATCTATCCTATTGCCACTCTTCCGTAAAAGCGGTCCGCTGCTATATACACTAGATTGGTGCCGTTTTGCTCTAATACCTGTATCGATCGATTTGGTGGACCCACTTGGACCTACGACTTGTCCAAGTACTGCAGGCCCGTCACCGGCGGTGCAGCAGCCACCGTCACAAAGTTATTGATGAGGAAACTGTGGGCCATGCCCATGGGAACGGAGACGGGCATGGGCATGGCTGATATGCTCAGGGATTGGGATTGCGATTGCGCTTGCGACTCCGCTGGCTCCACGGCTCCACTGGCGGCCATCACGGCGGCTGCCTGCAGCAGAGTGGCCGTCCCCCCCGCCTGGCTCGAAATCGTATTCTATATCGAGTTGAAGTTAATACTCTGTAGATTCATGGCGGTGGTGGGATTGACATTGATGGTACCAGTTCCTGCGCCCGTTCCCGCGCCCGCTCCTCCGCCGGTGGCTTCAATGTAACGCTGCCGCGTCATCGAGTGCACATTGCCGGGCGAGTCCATGTAGCGCGGATCGAACAGGCTCATCACGCCAATGGCTGGGTGGGAGTTTCCGCCGCCGGGCAGGCTGCCAGCTCCACTCCCCAAGCCCGCATGATGCGGAGTGCACATCAGCGAGGGCGTTGGCGTCTCCGCTTGGGGAGGAATCTGCATGCTCAACGTCTCGTTGGTGTTGTCATCACCCTGATTCGTTGAGGGCGTGGGCGAGGGCGACAGATTCGGCTCCTGCTTGACCACGCGCGCCTTTATGCTGGGCCTGGACACCGGGTAGCCCCGCTTCTTGTACTCCAGCCAGAGAGTTCTGTTATTGACGCCATACAGTCGTGCCGCCTTGCAGAAACCAATGCCGCCCGTGCGCACTGCCTCCAGAGCGCGTATAAAGTTCTCATCTCCCTGCGGATTTACCGATCGCTTGCGTTTCACCACCTGATTGGCTGGCCCAGTAGCTCCTCCATTGCCCGCACTGCCAGCATTTCCTGCTCCTCCTGCGCCGACGGCACTGGCTCCGCCCGTATGCGCGGGCGATTGAGTGGGCGTCGGACCCTGACTGTAGACTGATTGCACCATGTTCGATTCGCTGGGCGATAGGTTTTGGGCCGCCGTCGCGTAGCTGCCGACTAGGTTGTTCACGGTGATGATCTGCGATGAGTAGGCCTGTCCCGAGGCGGAGGCCTGCTCCTGCTGCTGTTGCTGCTGCTGCTGCTGCTGTTGGTAGTGTAGCTGCTGCAGGTGTTGTTGCTGCTGGGTGACGGCCTGTTGCTGGGCCTCGTGCTGCTGCCGCTGATCGCTATTGACGGTGCTATTTGCACCACTGCTCTGGCTGCCAGTGCCGCCACCACCACTGCCACCACCGCCATTGCCCAGCAAGTTGGACTGGCAGGCGGGCAGGGAGAAGCGCGGATAGTTCGAATCGACAACTGTCCATTGCAGACCTGGGAAGGGGAGAGAGAGAGAGAGAGACAGCGTATGAAAGATTGGTTCTGGTACTGGTACTGGTACTGGTACTAGGGTTTATTTCGATCGAAATCTCTCCTAGCTCTAATGGTTTAGGATCAGATCTGGTCTGGTATCTGGTATCTGGTATGGTCTTCGTCGTGGTCTAAGTTCGGTTCTTGTTCTGTTTCCGAGACGGTTTATAGTTCATAGATAGTTACAAATAGAGGTAGGTAGTAGAGGAAAGATTGCTAAGGCTAAATCATTATCATCGGAGGAAACCGCTGTTTCAAAATTCCCACAAAACAAAAATCAAAATCAAAATCAAAAACGCAAGTAAATGAACAATCGAAAAAGAAATTCGGAAGTTTTGGTTTTAGTTTTTGTTTTTCTTGGACTCTGTGCTAGCTCTCTCCCATTCCCAAGTTCAGGCAGGATTCGGTTTTTTTGTTTTGGAATACAATACACAATAAATAGTTAAACATAGAAAATTTCGGCATTTTACAAATATTTCGTTGCACTTAGTCGGTAGCTAAAAATCGGTAATGGATAAATCGGTATGCTAGATCTCATTTATTTAGCTTTAGCATTCATTTCTCCAAGCGCTGTGTACTGAAATTGTTTTGAAGTGGCGCTCCGTTCGTGTGTGAGTTATGCGGATGAAATGTGATCGTGAATCGAGAGTACACAGTCGTTGAGAATTGAGAATGATCTGATTACAGTGTTTTTTTTCGGTTCATTAAACCCCCACAAAGTTGACAGTCCTCTAAGTCGTTTAAAAATACTTTAATTTTGGTCATGACAATGATCTCTTTTTTAATTTCAGATTTACTAAACTTATTATTCACTATGATTTATAGACCCCCTCGTTTGTCTATCAAGTTCTGCAACATTTTGACTAGAAATTATAGGAAAGTTATCTGTTTGTATTTTCTTTTTTTTAAATAATCATAGCAAATGAAATTATGAAACAATAGAACAAAGAAAAAAAGAATCCATCCTGGCGAATGAGTTCCCTATCCGATGAGCAATGAGTTTTGATGGAACAGTGTGTGCTGGCTTTTGAGTTCTACTGGCGAGACTTACCCGAGTGCGAGGACTGGGAGTTGGGCGCATCGTGCTCGGATGGTGTGGTTCCGCCAGAGATGTCCAGGGGCATCGTCTGATTCACGCCGCCAATGTCCACTTCGGGCTTCTGCACGTTGTTGGCACCGAGAAAAAGAGGGGAAACAATTAGTTGAGCTGTTCAGGCGGACAAGGGTACGAGGTTAACGTGACCAATTTCATTACAATTTGCATGTGTAAGTGTCCGTGTCCGTCGTCCAGATCCGAATCCTGCGGCTGCTGCTCGAGCTCGGCGCTGGCCGACTCCTTGAGCAGCTTGGCCGCGTGCAGCGAGTGACCGGCCAGGCTGCCGCCCGCGCCAAACGACATTTGGCTCATCTGGGCGAGACTTAGACCGGCATTCCCGGCGCCACTGCCCGCATCCAATGAGCTATTGTGCTGCTCCTCCACATTGTTGCGTTCGCCAGAGCCTGGAAGGGATTTAAAGACTAGTTAGTTTGAATATCAGCTATTGTAGAGTGCTCGCGACGATGCTTTACCCAACTCCAACTCACCGTTATTCGAGGATTTGCGCAATCTTTTGCGCCTGGTGGCCGGCGAAGTGCCGGCGCTCAGGGGCGAAGGCGTGCGTCGCATCTGGTGGTGATGCGTCTGCCCCGCTTGTCCCTGTCCGCCCTGCTGCTGCTGATGGTGGTGGTGATGGTGTTGCTGCTGCTGCGCCTGTTGCTGCTGCTGCGCCTGTTGTTGCTGCGCCTGCTGCAGCGCCGCCTGCTGCTGTTGCTGGTGGTGATGATGCTGCGCCTGTTGCTGGGCCTGTTGCTGTTGCTGCTGCTGCTGCTGGAACTGCTGTGCCTCGCTGCTGCTCCACAGGGAATCGCCCACGCTGCTGCCACTGCCGGCGCCTAAGCTGCCAGTCGAAGTGCCCGCTCCAGTGCCCACACCCGAACCGCCGCCACCCACCAATTCGTTGCCATCAGTGGAGGACTTGCTGTCCGACTTGGTCAGATTGGCCGGATCCGTGGGCATCTCCGCCAGGCCCTTGATCTTGAGCATCTCGGCCGTTTTGAGGATGTGCGGCAGCTGCTCCTGCGACACATTGACCTCGCCATAGTACATAAAGTCCACCATGGTCTTGAGGTCATCGTACTGCACATCCTTCAGGATGACGATGGGATGTTGGCACGGATTTGTGGTAAACAGGGCCTGTAAAGAAGTTTTCGGCTTAGTTTGAATTGGCGGGGCAGATCTCAATCCTTACCTGAAAGTACGAACTGCAAGCGGAGAGCACTATTTTGTGGGCCTGCAGCTGGCGACCCTCGGCGGCCAGGGTGACGTCCACCAGGGTGCCATTGTGCAGCAGCGAGGAGCAGACCGAGATGAAGTTCGGTTGGTGGTTGTTCCAACGCAGGCAGAACTGCTGCACGGACATGGTGATGGCTCGTCCGTGTCCCGGATTTAGTCCTCAATCTCCGGAGGTGCCACCTCCTCCTCCTCCCGCTCCACTCCTCCTCCTCTTCCTCTTCTGCGTTTTGCAGCCAATTAATCCGCACTGATAACACTCTTTTTATCGCCTCCCGCCGCTCTATTGATTTTTATTAATTTTCCCTGCTTTCCGGTGTTTTTTGTGCTTTGTTTTTGCCTCTGCCTTTTGAATTAATTAAAATTTATGAGCAGTTTGTAGATACAGATGTGTGTGTGTGTGCGAGGGGGGTCGGGGCTTCGGTTCTCGGGGGCGGGAGTTACGACTACTAGGCCGCACGCATTGCTAGTCACTGCAAAAAAGGGGTACAATAAAAATCGAGGTTTAAATAAATCAAAAATTATCGATGGGTTACACAAATTGCTCAAAAACAAATTCCGCGCTCTCTCTCTCTCTCTATCTTTCTGTATCACAGCTGCGCGCTCTCTCTCCCGCTTACAAAAAAACCACAAACAACAACAAGGGATTGCGTATGTGTGTAATTATACAGTCGCGAAAATGACACACACACTCATAACGCTGACCAAAGTTTTATTTTTGATAAAACCGAGAACGTAACGAAATCGAATAGCTTTTTGTATAGTTGTAGCGCCGTAGACCTTGAATTTTCTTTGATTCTTATGACGTAATTATATATGCGCGCTCTCTCTGTCTATTATATTCGTAGCTCACCCACACAGCCGAAAAACCGACGACGTACTAATCGCTTCTTCTTCGTTTATTCATCGTATCGATATTTTCAGTGGCATTTATTTATGTGTGCCTGTCGCGTTTTATTTTTACATATAATAGGCATACCACTGATACACAATCTATCGCCAGCACCACATGTTTTTCACTTGCATTTCCCTTGGTTATTTTTTGTTTCTTTATTTTTATAAACTTTGCCTTTTTGTTGTATTTTTTCTTTTTTGCCTTTCTTTCCAAAAACAAAATGGCGCGCAACAAATTTATGCGATTGGCAAAACAACACCGAAAACTGGTCGCACGGTTTGGATTTTAATGTCCTTAGGTGCCCGATCGATAGCGCCAGTCTATTTACGGCTTTTTACACTTTAATTATGCAGATTTCCCATAAAAAATAGCATTTGAAAATTCTTACGTTTTACTTCTTTATGCGAAAGATTTTTGTGATTATACGGCAACTCTGCTTAAAACGAGTTGGCAGGTCTAAAGATAGTGTGACCGCATGGGGTGTAAGAAAACATACCAAAATACCATTCAATTATTATTAACTGATTTTAATTTTAAGAATTGATTAAATGGCGGGAGAAACAGATTTTTTTTCAAACTGCTCTAAATATCAAATTATGTAGTTTAATTTGCTGTATTACAAACAGAGTTGCCAGAGTTTAAGCTAAACGGAACTAGTTTGGTTCCCTTGGTGACTCGCGAATTTGTTGTTGTTTTTACCTAGAGATGTCAGTCTTGAACAAAGAACCGATAGTTGGCAACGGCCAAATTTAACGATTTGTGCTCGTTGTGTGGTGAAACAAGAAAGTTTACTATTCAAATCGTTTAAAAAGTAGGTAATAATGTGTAAAAACTAATTAAAGATAATAAGGAAGAAGTAAAAACACAATAAATTGGATGTCCGAGTAGTCGATAGTTGCCATTTTCGTGCTTGCCGGTATCGATGCATTTACATTTGTTCCTCTCTAAGCAGCAGCTGCAAAAAATATCAAAAATCAACTATTTCACATTCGGTTCGTCTAGTTTATGCGTAAAAAGCTGCCCACAGAATTCCACATAGCATCATGGAGGAACTACGCAAGCATTTATCCAAGGTGAACGTGCCCTGCGGATCGGGGGCAGGTAGTCCTCCGATTTACAAGGACGAGTGCGTCTATTCCTACGACAATCCCGAGACGCCCACCGGTTTGTACGTGTGCCTGCATAGCTTTTTGGGATTCGGCGAGGCCTATGTGCGGGAATATGCCGAAAAGACCGGTAACCAGGTCTTCCTCCACATCCAGCGCGTAAAGACGCCCAAGGAGGGCGTCGATGGTGAGGCGGAGTGCGATCCGGAAGCGGATGCGGCGGGACCGGAGCGGAAGATCACCCGCTTGGCCATTGGCGTGGAAGGTGGCTACAACGAATCGGACATGGCCAAAAAGTTCGAAATCAAGGACACGTACAGCATCGTGGTGGCTCCTCATCTGGACAAGAAGCTGCCGTATCCCGATCCCGAGCTGCCCATGCGCATCACCCAGGCGGTGGAGGCCATCTTGGCCGCGGATTCGGCCATCGCCAAGCTGGAGAAGGCCACGCTGATGGGTGAGTTTAAGGGGACTTCACAGAAAGAACAGAAGTAATACATAAAGCTGCTCAGTACTAAAAACTATTAAAACGTGTATTCGTTTAAAGAAAAATAATGATTTTTGGAAATGTTACAGTTCAAATTAGTTATAAACAATTTGCTTTTTAATATGTATAGTACCTGTACAACTATTAAACCTATACCTCATGTGTAATATCCATAATATTGTTAATTTCCCTCTTCTTTTTAAAGGCACTTGGGATGGCGAGGTGCGTCAGGCCTCGAAATACGCGGAGAACCTGCAGCAACTGGACAACGGCAAGAAGATTCCACCGGCCGGCTGGCAGTGCGAGAAGTGCGACCTGACCAACAACCTCTGGCTGAACCTGACCGACGGCTCCATCATGTGCGGACGCAAGTTCTTTGACGGAAGCGGTGGCAACGACCATGCCGTGGAGCACTACAGGGTGACAGGCTATCCGCTGGCAGTCAAGCTGGGCACCATCACGGCCGATGGCAAGTCGGATGTGTTCTCCTACCCGGAGGACGACATGGTACTCGATCCCCACCTGGAGAGGCACCTTGCCCACTTCGGCATCAACATGGCGGCCATGAAGAAGAGCGAGAAGTCCATGGTGGAGCTGGAGTTGGACATTAACCAGCGCATTGGCGAATGGTCGGCGCTGACCGAGAGCGAGAGTGAACTGTTGCCGCTGGCCGGTCCTGGATACACGGGAATGCGCAACCTAGGCAACTCCTGCTACATCAACAGTGTGATGCAGGTGCTCTTCGTCATCCCAGATTTCCAGCAGCGATTTGCGGGCACTGGAGCTGAGCGCTACTTCAGCGAGTTTC
This sequence comes from Drosophila elegans, assembly GCF_018152505.1. NCBI lineage: Eukaryota > Metazoa > Arthropoda > Insecta > Diptera > Drosophilidae > Drosophila > Drosophila elegans. The sequence goes on from NW_024545578.1 coordinate 2,164,983, forward strand.
CCAGCGATCCCGCCAACGACTTTAACATTCAAATGGCCAAACTGGGCACTGGTCTGCAGTCCGGAAAGTACAGCAGCATTGCGGAAAACACTCTGGACACTGATCACTCCACCGGCATTTCGCCGGCCATGTTCAAGAACATTGTGGGCAAGAATCATCCGGATTTCAGTACCAAACAACAGCAGGATGCCAACGATTTCTATCTGCATTTGCTCACCCTGCTGGACAGGAATTCGCGCAATCAAAGCAATCCCGCAGATGCTTTGAAGTTTCTGCTGGAGGATCGTGTTGAGTGTTTGGCCAGCAGGAAGGTCAAATACAAGACACGCGAGGAGTACAGCTTCCGGTTGCCCATTCCGCTGGACAAGGCCACCAATCTGGACGAGGTGAAGGAGTTCCAGGAGCGGGAAAAGACGGCACGCGAGACGGGACAACGTCTGGTGGACAGGGACATTGTGAGGCACAAGGTGCCACTGCAGGCCTGCCTGGAAAGCTTCTTTGGCCCGGAGCTGATCGAGCAGTTCTACTCCACGGCCATTGAGGGCAAGACGAATGCCAGGAAGATCACGCGACTGGCCACAATGCCCGATTGTCTGATGATTCACCTGGGAAAGTTTACGCTGGGCGATGACTGGGTGCCCAAGAAGCTGGATGTCTCTGTTGACATGCCGGATGAACTGGATCTGAGCACCTGGCGTTCGGCCGGTGGCTTGCAGGCCGGCGAGGAGGCTCTTCCTGAGGCGGCCGCGGAGCAGGTGAAGTTTGCCTTCGACGAGGCGGTCATGTCCGAGCTGCTCACCATGGGTTTCCCGCCGGAGGCCTGCAAGCGGGCCTGCTTCCACACAAAGAACAGTGGCCTAGAGGCCGCCTCCAACTGGCTTATGGAGCACATTGCCGACGAGGACATCTCGGAGCCATTTGTGGTGCCCAACAACCCGAGCATTGGAGACTGTGCGGCCAACCAGTTTGTGGCCAATCCGGAGAGCCTGGCCATGCTGATGAGCATGGGATTTGATGAGCGCCAGGCAGTGGCCGCCTTGAAAGCCACCGATGGCAATGTGGAGCGCGCCACCGACTGGATCTTCTCGCATGCCGATTCCATTGGCCTGGAGGAAGTCACCGCCCCTGCCTCGGATCCCTCCGCTGCTGCAGCGGCTTCTTCGGCGCCAAACAAGGACAACTATCGCGATGGCAACGGCAAGTACCGACTGGCGGCCTTCATCTCGCACATGGGCACCTCCGCCCAGGTGGGACACTACGTCTGCCACATCCGCAAGAAGGGCGAGTGGGTGATCTTCAACGACAGCAAGGTGGCCAAGTCGCAGCATCCGCCCAAGGACCTCGGCTACCTGTATTTGTACATGCGCGACCAGTAGCCAGCCCAGACCCGATCTCAGTTCAATCCGCAGTAGCCCAGTCCCGCACCCTAATATTATGCGCCCTGAAGAATGGAATTTAAGAATAAACTAACATATACAGTGCTACACTAGACTTTGGAGGTTTTAAGAAACGGTCAGAATATGCTATAGGAGATATTTTAAAAGATCTTTGGATATGAAGTGTTTTCGAATTCTTTAAAATATATTTTTAAAGATCTTTGTACACAAATTCTAGATACTGACTACTATTTCGAAAAAAACGATAGTAATGAAACTGGAAATTGAAATTATAATTGACAGAAATTTATTTTTTTTAACAGCAGAAGCTCTGACGTGGCATCAATACCATTTGTGATTTGTAAAGATTTTATAAAATTTAATTAATTTTATAGGAATTGACTCATTCTTTGGAATCCATGTGCAAAAATAACGTCCAGTGATGAAATTGTTATTGAGAAAAGATCTGACGTGGCATTGATACCATTTGTGAGTACATTTTATATAGTTATTATCGATTATTAACGTTTTTAAAGACTAATGCCTTTGTATAAAACATAATTCTAGAGATTATCGAATAATAGGTCAATAGATGATTCACGTTTTCTAAGAAATAGATACTCAAACGATGACTAACTATAAAATGTAGCTAAAAATAGTTACGAAGAACGAAATGATTAGGTTTGCCGTTTTAAACTGGAATTTTATTCAGTTTTCTTAGCACTAGACTGCTTTGGAATGGGAACCAGCTCCTGGACAATGCCATTCAGACGATCGGCAAAGGCTTGGAAGGAGAACTTCTGCTGCACCCGCTTGTGGCCCTGATCGCCCATCTTCAGGCGCAGTGGTTCGTCCCGGAAAAGCTGGTACATCGCTCCACCGAAGCTCTTCTTCTGTTTCTCGCACAGGAAACCGGTTGAGTTGTTGACCACCGTTTCCGTGGGTCCACCGCTGTTCAAGGCCACCACTGGCTTGGAGCAGTACATGCCCTCCAGCGGCACAATGCCAAAGTGCTCGTTTTCGGGCGTGTACAGTAGACAGTGGGCGCCAAAGAGCAGGCGACATTTCTCCTCATCTGTGGGCGATCTTAGTAGAACTACATGATCCTGCAGCTTCAGCTCCTCGGTAAGCTGCTCCAGCTCCGCAAAATGCTCGACATTCTCAATGCAGCGGGTGTCATATCCTCCGGCGATTATCAAACAACAACGTTTAAACTCCATGGAGGGCAGCATGTCGCCCAGGAGGCGCAGGGAATGCAAAGCCAGGGCGTGGTTCTTCTTTCGCTCATACCGATTGATGTCCAGATAGATGAAGGCATTGCGTGGAACCCTGCCATGGATGGGCTCATCCAGCAAAGCAGAACGCTGATCCAGTTTCTTCTGCATCTGATCAAAGTACTGGGTGTGCAGCGAGGGATACAGGACATCAGGGATCGTCTTGAGCCTCCGGAAAGTGTCCTGAAAGACGCGCAGCGTAAACTTGGAGTTCACCAGCACCTTGTCGGCCAGTCCAATGGTGTGCTCCTCCAGCCAATTGATGGGCAGTCGGTACAGGCGCTTCAGCAGACCTTCCCGTGAGCTGAGCAGCTGATCCGGAAAGTGGCAGTAGAAGAGGACGCGTGGACGATGACGGGCCAGCCGGAGAACCGGAATGCAGACGGAGATCAGGTCGCAGACCACCACATCCACCTGCTCCCGCTGCGGCATGAAGAAGCTGGCATAGATCGCCGCATACAACATGCGCAAATAGGCGCAGATGGCATAGAATCTTCCGAAGAGCCGGCGTGGCAGCCAGTCGCCCACAATCTGAACCGGAAAGCTGCCATCCGCCGTCTCCTTGAAGCAGTGCGTACTGTCGTGGTGATTGGTCAGGAAGCTGACCTGGTGACCACGTTCTTTCAGCGCCAAGGCGGCGTCCACCACCAGGCGCTCAGCTCCTCCGATACCCAAATCCGGGTGAAGGAACAGGACGCGAACCATGACTTTGCAGTACGGGAATTTGGAAACTAGAAATAGGAACTGGGAGTGTATCCTTTCGGTGACACAGGGGTCAGAATTTTTGCATTCTCTTAAAGCTTTTGTTTTTATGAACTTTTAAATGTTTATTCTTCAGCTGACGAGGTGAAAGTGTGACCGTTGGTGGATGCGTGTTCTAAAAGGGTTCTAAAAATAATACCAAATAAACCGCAATATCTTTAAAAATTATAAACCGTTTTTGTAATGTACTTGTGTTAAGGAATCATAATTAATTGCCATTTCTGTTTGTCATAAATTACAAGTGAATTCCAACCAATATACCTTTATATCTTTTGGAATTCGTTTTTAAGTATCATGTTTTGTTTATAATAAACCATAAACCGTACACAACAACAATTTAACAGATGTTTTAAACTTAAATTAAATTAATTTGTAATGAAATTTTAAGGGTTCTGTAATATAAACTAATGATTCATTTTCTTATATTTTAGAGAACTTCTTTCGCAATTTGTTGCCCGCAAGCATTATTTGCTTGTATATAATTACTCTTTGAAGCATGTTAAGCTAGCAAAGCAAGTTGATTTAGGGTCCTTAACGTTATGGGTACCATTTTAAAGTTTAAAAATTCATTTGCGTTGATATGATTTTTAGTACACATAATCGAGCACTACAGCAACTCTAGAACCCTCAAACTGCGTGGCAACCCTAGAAGTGCAGCGCACAGCTGGCAACCCTAGAACACATGTTGACATCGCTTTTGGCGTTTTTTAGCCACAAATCGTAATCGTGTTTGCAACGAACGCATTAAATTTTCGTGGAACCTCTAACTTAAATCCAAAATCCCAGCCAGAATTTGTATTCGGGAAGTGCAGCGTAGATCCAAGTGCTCCGGCCACATGAAGACCAACATTTCAATTAACCCATAGGCATGCGAGCCGCCTAAAAAACGCCGCCCCATCCGCCTCCGTTGTTGTTGTTGGTGCTGTCCAGACGTCTCTCTACTTTACCACCAAAAATAATAAATAGTAAACTAATCGTTAGTTAAATCGTGATAAAAGCGAGAGCAAATCGAGTATACGCCGTGTTTGTGCGACTCAATTAGGCACCCGCGCAGCAGTGAAAAAACCACAACAAACATACACGGGTGATGCAGGCAAATTGCTGAATAAAAACACTGAAATAAAAGCGAGGACAGCAGCTCTCCGGCGTTTTCAACTTGCCATTCCACCACCAATCCAAATAGTACGTCCGATATTCCGTAGCCAACTAACGGTAAAGCTAAAGCCACGTAGCCGCAAAAATGCCCAAAATCCATGTGAAGAAGCCACTGGCGGGATTGGTCATCCGGAATCGTGCCCACAAAAGCAAGAGTATCTTTACGGTGAGTACTATTCTATGAGGGGATTCGGATTGGGAATCGGAATGGAACTCTGATATCATATACAGCCTTATCTCCCTGTTGATATGATGATTCAGCCGCACGCGTGTACTCACTCGATTTAGGCATTAGTTTTTAGACGTAATCGAGGTCTATCAAAACGTTTCGGTTTCGGGTAATGACTACGCCAGCACCCAAGTGTTTACTCAGTTGCGACTGGGGCTTTTCACTGGGTATTATGACGTTTTAAACTTGTCTTTGAACTATATTTAATGTTTATAAATACGTTCTGATATGAGCTGGGATGAGGAGTATACAAACTAATCGTCATAAGGACCGGTTTTACTGGGTTTTATGGGGTTCTAAAATCGCTTTATGCTATATTTATGTTTACAAATCTGTGATAATATGGAATTTGTTGCAATAAAGTACTTATTTAAAAAAAAGTAATTAACGTACCATACTTACGTGCATTTTAGGTTACATTTACTTTATATTTTAGCTAAGTGTATAATATAACCTTTTATCTATAGTATTGAGTATTTTTAATATACTTTCTATATTTCGACACTAATTTTAAGATAAAAATCCCATAATACCAGTTAAGGATGGAAATGAAGCAATTGTACCTGTACTGTACTGTACTTCGTCTAAACAAAAATATGTCATGTAAACAAAACAATATTTTGTATACCGACTTTTTAAAAATACTCATAATTGATCTCCAATTGGAGGACATTAGGAATGCAAATATTTCCTAAGACATTTTATTTGTTTATAAATTTTGTATAGTCAAAAAATGGACTTTTATTTTCCTGTGTAGTGTGGTTTTTGTGCCCCAACTGGGTAAGAAATGGTAAAGTGCCAACCATCACTAATGACTAAACGCGCACGTAAAGCTGATATCCACTCTAGGGGGTGGTAAAAATGTGGCAGACATCAGGCGATTTCCACCTATTCACGATAATAGCGATAATATCACAAGGTTTTCCCCCCAAAAAAAAAGTTTTATTGCTTTAAAGCTCTGCACTGGAATCGAAATGGTGCAGTAAAGGCGTAAAACGACTGATAAGTTTGATAAGAGGGTTCTCCCACTAGTGATTCCTCCTTTTCCTGATACTCCGCTCTTCTACAGTTGAGGTTTCCATTTCAACAACCATAATATACCATAAGTGTGTCACTGGTGATGGCGTAATCAACTCAACATCGGTGACCTCTCTTCTTCTCTACAGCTTCCAGATGAACCACTTGTGGTTGACTTTCGATTTCGTGGAGAAGCTGTTCCGTGGGTTCTTTCGCTTTTCGCCTTTCGCTTTCCGCTTCTCTCGAGTGTTTTTCGGGCTTCTTGTTTTTTTTATTTTTAGTGGCGCGGCCATTGAACTGCCTTTTGTTTACCTATGAATATGTGTGCTTGCTTTTCCCGCACTAATGATCTCGTCCATTTGGAGGGTAAATCAGTGCGCGCGTGTAAATATTACATTAGTCACCATTACTATACTTTCCACGCCCCAAAAAACTGGTCTTTTGTAATGCGTGTAATTTCAGCTGTGAAATTAGAAGCAGTCCAGGTGACTGGGAACTCCCGTGTCCAAACCCATTTCGACTGGGTCATGCATAGTTAATCCCTGACTAAAATATTATATGCCGGCGCTGGGAAATGGATGGAAACTTTAATTTGGTAGCCAGTTTGCCGCCAAGCTCCCATTTCTATGCAACAGTTTTCCAATTTGATGGAAAGCTCATGACGCCTGCGCCGCGCTCTCATTTTCTTGTATTTTCTTGAATTTTCACTATGGCCTGATGACTGGGGGGGCTTAATTAAGGGCGCAGCACTAGAATTTAGTTTTGGAGTTGTACTGCGACCTTGGCTAGCCGCTAATTATAATGAACAAGTCAGCCATTAGGCGATATGCCACCCAGGAGACTTCAGGCGCAACAATGTTTTTACATTTGCCTTGCTCTCTGGGAAATCATATTTATTTAGAACAGTTTTGCGCAAAAAACACACAACAAAAAAACAAGCAAAACAATAATACTTGGGAATATTTTGTTTAACTTTGAAATATAAGGTTGAAATTGTTTGAGTTTCATTTTAGTTGATTTGGATCGTTTTTAAATTCCTTTTTTATTGTAAAGGATAACAAAACTACTGTTGGAAACATTTTGTTTAATTTAGTTTAACTCATGCTTAGGATATTCCTTTAAATAGTACGTTTCTTATAACTAGATTAATGCGTATATGAACGTTGTTTTTATTCATTTATTGTCATTATAATGAAATTTTAGGTAATATTCTATGTTTGAAAAATACGAAAATAATAAGTTTGTTGATTCAACTAATCTATTTGGTTATTTTAACCAAAAAAGTATTTAATAAAATAAAATTGTAATTAATGTCAAAAACCTTTTTGTCTTTAGATTTCCCTTTAGTGTTAATTACCATTGCCTAGCAATTAGACATTTTCCCTAGAAAAAGGTTATACCTTTTCGATTTTCTTTTAACTTCTTGGCAAAATTCCCTTGTAAAAATGTTCCCTGAATCGAGCTTTTGGCTGTGAGTCGGAAAATGAAAAGCTACTTCATTCATAAAACACTGCGATAAGGCGCAGAAGTGAACAGGTGCCAAAGTCAAAAGTAAAACCACAGAATGAATTGCGAGGAGAGCGTGGAAAATTCCCTATGAACCAAAAGCTTTTCCTCGGCGCACTCTCTCGGAAAATGCGAAGCCGGGAAATTGAGAAATACAACAACAACAGCAACAAGGCAACAAACAAACAATGGCGAAAAGTCCGATGGTAATTGTTATGGGAAATTTTGAGTACGCGAGAAAGCAGGTTTGTGGAGCAAATCAGCGACGAAAGTGAAAGAATCGAAAGTAATGGGTATGGGTTAAGGAAGTTATATCCTGTTTAAATAGGGAGAAAGTAACGAATTTTTAGCTAATTAAATAAGCACCTTATAAATAAGAGATCGACAGACCCATAATAAGTTTGTCTGACATATATAATTTAAACAACATATTTGATTCTGCAAAACCTGTGTACATTCCTTAGAATAATTCATGAGCCAGCCAAAGAGAGGCATTTTCTGAAATTACCAAAAAGCTTTTCACATTCAAAGCTCTGGGGTCGCGTGTTTTTGTGAAAAACGCGAGGAAAAACTGCAATCGAAAGAAAATGCTCGGCGAGACGCTTTTCCAGCTGAGTACGGCGCAGCGTGTGGAAAAGCGCACATCGCAAAGCGCACATTTTGTCGCGCTGTGTAGCCAACTAAAAAATTCTCTAAACAATTTCCACGCGTTTTCTTTTCGTGTCGTCTCTTGTTGCTAATTATATTGGTACTATGTGCAATTAAATCAAGCCTTGTAAAAAAAACAGAGAAACGGAAAATACATCGCGTTACGCCAGGAAAATTCCGTGAAAAGTGGGTGTTTTTGTACGAAAAATGAACGAATCAAATGTGGAAAATTGACACAGAGACTGAACTTGAAATGATTCTCAATTTGCTGACCCAGTCAATTTGCTTTTGCTTTCAGCTTTCCATTTTCCGCCCACTCGGAAAAGTCTGAGAAATGGGAAAACTGTCCCATTACGCAAAACTGTAACTGTACCCCCACTCCTGTTTTGTTTTTATTCTCGCTTCAATTATGCTTTTGTTCATGAGATCAGACTATATGTATCTCTCTAGTTTTCGCAGGAATAACCAAATGCGACTGAGAATTTTCCCCTTGGAAACGGAATTTCCTTCAGCCTCTCGTGTTACTGATTTTCCTTTGTTCTTTGCCCGCCTGACGCACACAAAAACAAAAGTGAAAAGCAAAAGCCTCGGCTTTCCTTGAAGAAGGTCACTCAAACTTGGCGTTCGTCCTTTTCCCCGCATTTTCCGATCCTTTTAATTTGTTTTTTTCCTTGACCAGCAGGCTCCTGTTTAATGTACTGAGAATTTCGCATAATTTCGTACGAATTTAGCGCTCGTAAAATGAATTTTTATGACAAAGGTTCTCGTGTAATGTGTGCCCATTAAATCTTAGATAATTCCTCCCGCAGTGCAAGCAACAATCAGATTTGCATTCTATATGATAGGTGTACCTATATATTATATAAAGTACAGCTTGCTTAATATGCCATATGCTGTTTATCACATCACCCACATTTATTTGTTCAAGCAGATTTGCTCGACAAATGCTCAAAGTTCAATAAACTCTCACCGCAAAAATTCCATGACACTTATTTGTGTTTTTCTTTTCTTTTGGTAGAAAAGCGAAAAGGAAAAAGTCTGCCACGCATAAATTTCCATTCTCATCCTTTCGCTTGGTTTCGGGACTCGGGATTGAGTCCTCCAAAAGCCACGGCAAACATTTGCTCAGTCAGGGGCTTGAATTCCGAATACCAATCAATTATGCCGAAACTTCGCCACATGAGTGGCGGCTCAAGTCTTACAAAACGCCGTTAGATAACACACTGGCATCCATAAATTATATCCCCAATTCTGAAGGCATTGTTTATTGTTTGGGCCCCTCGAGGAACCTTCTTTGCCGGAGTTGTGGCCCATTGTCTCATAGACATGCCGCAGTGGGTATGGTGTCAACTGCAGCATTTCAATCTCTAGGAAATCTGTGTTGATTTAATTATCCAGCAAATACAATAAAATGTTCCCTCATATGTACCTTAAAAATTAAACACCTTACTTAAAAGTTGAACAAAGGATACCCGAGTTTTGGCGAAATACAAGATTTATCAACTTTAAAAACCAATTTGGGTTTAGTTTCCCCAATTTGTTAATTATTAAAAATTGTTAATAACCATAGCCACCCAATTATACATTTTTCCTTTTTGGTTGGATGAAGCACTTCAATCTTGCCGTTCATCTGTATATATTTTATACTTCAAGAAATAAAAGGTTAGCACAAAAGTTTAGCACCTTACCTAAAAGTTAAGCGAGGGATATTAAAAGATATATAATGCATTGCTTTCCTCAAATGTTTATAAAAGAATAGGCTTTTGTATTGTTCATATGAAAAACAAATTTTTGTCTTGAAAGTTTCAAACAAATCTCGAAACTTTAAATTGGGACTTACCCAATAATTTTACCATTTTAAGAAATGTTTTATGAAACGAATACAAGCTTTTCGAAAAGGTTTGTTGTTTACAAATTTTTCACAATTGTTGAAAGGTTGAAATGGAATTATGCAAACATTCTAATATTTTAATGAATGATTTATATAAACGCTGTGCTATATTTACAAAAACTTTAATTGTGCTAACTTACACTATTTATTATTAAGTTTTCTCGAGTTCACAAATCTTAATAGAATAGCTTGTTCCTAATATAAGGCAACGGGAATTATCTAAGCTGAATAGTTTCGCCTTTGGCGTTTTGGCGTTTTGGCCACGTGCCAAGCCTCCGAGCAATCACTTCCGTTGTCTCCTTATGCAAATTAACTGCACGACTTCCGCTGATGCAGTCTGCAGACTGCAGTCCTGCCGTGTTGCACTTTTTATTCAGTCTTTTTGCGGTTGTTGCTTCTTTTTGTTGTGCTTTTTTTTGGGATGGCCTGTTGTTGTGTCAACACTTTTTGGGCAACAGTTCAAGAATCATAAATTTATTAAAATGCTTTTGCTTGTGTTTCGTGCTTGCCAGTCCGTCGTGTTTGGTAGTTGATATTTGGTATTTGGTGCTTGGTGCGGCAGGCAAGGTCAGTTGGGTGCTCGGAATGGAATTTAGATTCGGATCGGGTTAGCTTTCGGCTGGGCGGATGGGTGGATGGGCGGATGGGTTGGATGGATGGTTCGTTTCGGTTGGGTGCATCATCGCCGCTAATCAATAAGAGACGCCCTTTGGTTTGGTCTGTTTTCATCCATTTTGCAGGAAGCAAATGCATTGGGTGTTTTCGTTTTGGGATTGCTTTGATTTCATGTTTCTGCTGAACTGGCGACAGCCAGCACTGCAATTTCCATTATCTTTCTGCCAGAATCTATACGAAACAAAACCCCCCAGCTGAATCAATAAAGGGTACACACGTAAATCATGTGACTTTGGTGTCCTGCGTCCTTTTTGATTATAGTTATGCCCTGAGCTCGGTCAATATTAAAGTTTCGTTCTTGCTCATTTAAAATAATTGAGTTAAACAAATGAATCAATCAATCATGTCAAAGTGATTTTTTAAAAAACTAACGGTCAGCTTAAATTTTATTTAAATCAAAATTATGCAATATTAAGACTTGGTTTCAAGAACGCTCTAAACGGATTAGAATAAGCTTATTTTTAAGACATTTTATTTTATGATGTCGCCAAAAGATTTTAGGTTGCATAAAAGAATCAGCTTAAGCTACATTTGTACTACATATTTTGTTAGATTTGTTTAATTTACTCGAGTATATATTTTTTCTTAATGGGTGCGTTGTAAAAAATCGATAAAATGGATTATTTTTGTAATGAAGAAGAGGCAGCCAATATAGTGAGCTCTAACTCATCTTTGGCCCATCCTGCTGGGGGCCAAAACCAATTTGATCGCTGCAGCCGCCGCAGCTTGACACTTTTTGGCCACGTTGTTGACAAACTATTTTTAATATTGAAAGGCGGCAGGCAGCGTTTTTCCCAAGTGTTGGCTTGTTTGTGTGTATGTGTGTCTGTGTTGGTAGGCTAATGTGAGCGAGCACATTACGTATACGTATACGTATAAAAATACGTATCCGCAGCGTTGCACGCGCGCTGCAGGCTTTTGAATTGAATTTCAACGGCATCTGCTTTGGCAGTGACTCTCCCCATCTTTTGCGCCATCATTCTCCTTTTTTATTATTTGCCTCTGGTCGTGCACTCACATGACCTTGGTGCTGGGAAATGCTGGGAAACGCTGCGAATGCTCTCCATTAGCCACCAGTCATCGTCAGCAAGTCCGTTTTTCATGTGGGCTGACATTTGGCATCAAGCATGGCGGAAGATGAAAGAGCATCGCATAGTTGGTCGATAGAAGTAGTCCCCACATGCGCGTTTTCAGTTTCACTTTGAGGCTAGAAGAATTTAAAACCATTCTGTTGAATGTTGCTTGAGAAAAATTTCAAAAACAATATATCTACCTACTCTTAAGACCAGGCTTTCCAATTTGAATTGCCATGCCGGGTGCCACAAAAAAGATAATGAAAGAATTATTGGTTTATTTTAAGGTCTTTAGTTGTGTTTAAAATTTCATAAATCTAAAGTTTTCAAACAGGGTTTCAAAATAAGTATAACTAATATTGATTAAAATTTAAAGCTTGGCCTTATTACCTTAATCTTAAGAGTAATTTCAAATAATGTTCGACCAAAAAAACAATAAAATAACATAGGATATTATGTACTGGAAACTTCAGGGAACCGTGTTCACTTTTGCCCTAAAAAAGATAGTAAGAAAATTATTGTATAATCGTATGGTCTATAATAATATATAGTTTTAATTGTTTTGGAAATAGAAAATAATGAATTAGGTATATCTTAAATCTAAAAAGTAATTCGTTATTTCCAAAGAAAAGTTTCTGCCAAATTGAGAAACGTTCAACTTAAAAATCCCCAACCCACACTTTCAAAACAATAAACCAGGATATAAGAACATAAAATGGAAATTTCAGGGAATTCCGCTCATTGTTTGCTTTTAATACCCGCGCGTTTTGGGGAGTTTACCCCTGCCAAAAGTGCGCTGATTGATTTGTGTGCCGTCAGGCTTGTGCTGTAGTATTTTTAATTAAAATTGCGACAGTCTGTGGCTCCTGCCATGGCGCTCAGCTAAAGGTTTTAAGCTCCTGCCACCTGACAGCCACCCACGCGCGATAATCTTTGACTTTGGCAGCGGCGACAGGATAGAATGGGGGGCAGAACATCCCACTTTCAGCCAAACTTCTGTGTTCAGTCAGTTCGTCCTTGGTTTCTTGGGCTTTGGCCTACTTTTCAATAAGCCACAACAATGAAGTTGCCAGTTATTGGCCATTGTCTGGTGGTCTTGGTCCCATTGCGAAATCCAAATCAAAATCAAGAGCGACACGTGCGCAAAACTACCACAGAGTGTGGGGTGCAGCTCCGCAGAAACACAATCTAAAAAATGTGAATAAATTCCCTGATTTATGAAAACGAGAATTTTTTTCAATTTTGATTATAGCATTCTTACACATTGAAATACACTTCTTAAGGTTTCTAAATATTTAAAGGCAAGGTTTTGTTTTTCACTTGAAACCATTTAGTTATAAGAATAAAAAGAGGTTTCATAGTTTTTATTTGCTTAAATTTATTTGGTTTGTTGTTTTTTATCTAAAAACCTTATTTGCTTTTTAAAGCCATTAAATATATTTGTAATTTTAGTAATGAAGATTTTTTATCTAAAGAATAAATCACAGCCATATTTTGATTGAAAGGGTATGAGATTTACTATCAAAAAAAGCATTTGTAGTGCAGTTTTTTTAAGCTTGATTAATACTTTTTCCCTAACAGCAATATTTTGATTAGTAGCGTTGAACATTTAATTTCCATATCTATATGAGGTTAAATACATCTTAATGAAGTTTTAAAACAATTAAATAAGTTATGAAAAATAAAAAAAATATATATTTTACATTCATATTTTAGTTGCTAGGATAAAATCTGAGATTTTCCAAAATGTTTTTTTCTCTGTAAATATAAATGCATTTTAATGGAGTTTATAATGGGTCACGAATTGCACTGGCTTGTGTGTGTTTTTGAGCGGCCCACTGGTTGGCCCCCAACTTGACCTTGGCAACATTTTTTCTATATTTTAATTTTTGCGTGTCCTGTGGGCCAGGACAACTCCACCATATGGAAATTTAACTCCCGGCTGATTGCCCATGACCGGCAAGATTAATTAGCAACGAAATTCGAAATATATTTTTGGAGGGCACGTAATGCCAGTCAGTAGTGAGTAGTCAGTAGTCAGCAGTCGTTAGCTGTTAGCTCACATCCCGTTTTAGCCGGCTTTTCAATTTGGCAGTGCCCAGCCCACCAGCACCGACTAACTATTTCTTTTTTGTGTGACATTAATGAAAGGAAAACATGGAAATGTATTTTCCAGCATGTCTCTTGCCAAATCGTTACGCCATCATCGTGTGTTTGTCTGTTTTTTCTTTCATTTGTTTTTTGTGGTGATGAAGTGATGTAGTGATGTGATGTGCTGTGCTGTGCCCTCAAAACGGATGCCTGTCCGTTCATTCGGTTGTTTTCCTTTTTTGCTTGCCCCCACCCCTTTTTTTCCCTCCTGTCAAGGTCGTTCCAAATGCCTGCCGATGCGACACATGCAGCCATGTATGAATGGGACTCTGTGCCTGTAGCGCCTCTAGTGCCTTCTCCCAAATGATTGACTTGGCAGCTGGTGCTTCCTGCTCGGACAACAGGCTGCTGTCCCGGCTGCAACAGGATTGGATTGCTTTCCATGTCCAATCCTCTTTATCCTGGCTGGGAAATTGAATTTCTGCGGCGGCGGGATCTCCGTTCTCCGGCCTGCACTTGACCCGATTGCTGCCAATCCGGTGGTCAGCTCAACATGACTTATACTCTGCGGTCGAACTCGGTTTGGGTCAGTTTAAATGGGTTTTGTCTAACTAAATCCACACACAGCGCTCGAATCGCAGTGAGGGTTTATGCGCGCACAGTTTGCGGTTCCTTATTCAAAAAATTTACTTATTTATGTTTCTACAGAAAAATAAATCTAAAAAAAATTGTGATTTTTGGGGCTTAAGTCACCTAAAGATTTATAGTCACTCATTTTCATTTTACTAATTTCATCATATTTAAAGTATTTCTTACATTTTATTTTATTTATAAATCTTACAGTGACTTAGGTGGCACGTAAGATTTATAAATTTAAAAATATTTAAAAATAGTTACGATGTTACGATAATTTATATATTATTAATTTCACAAGGATTATTTAAAGAGATATTGTTAATAATTTAGTAAACTAGTGCTTGGCTTACAATGTGTTGCGTTTTTAACAATTGTATTCAGGCATTTGGTAAACTAGAACTCAATTTACACTATGTTGTGTTATGGCGTTTAATGTTGTTTGTACTAAGACATGTGAGTTAAAAGAAAAGACTGTAGTACGTTAAAATCTCAAAGAATAATAAAAATAGCTAGTAAATAAAGAAAATTGATCAGTAATTTAATGCTAAGGCATAAAACCTAAAAACTCAATAAAGTGTAAATACATTATATAGATAGCCTTCAGTTGTGTGATTATTTTATTTATATGCTTTAAAGCATGTGTCTCAAGAACAAATTTTTCGTCTCATCTTTTCGACACAGTCATCTCGAACTTTGTTGAATTTAAGCCAAACGCCAAACACAGTAGTCACAGCATAATTGCCAAAAGCAAGATAACAATCAATTCCATGTGGTCGTTGGGCCGCAAAAACATTTCCATTGTACTGATGTACCGGAGACCGCTTCTCATTTGCTTTTCGCTTTTAGCGAAAAAACTTTCATCATGGTTGTCGTCGACGAGCTCATCCATTTGATATGTGCGACAATTACTTTTTGGCTTTTTATTATGACTCCCAGTAGCACCATGTAGACACTCGTTTTTCGAGAGTGACATGTTTTGTACTTGAGGTTAATATAATTGTCAATTCAAACGTCCGAAACATTTTAAATCGGTAGATAATGGGCATAGATAAATTAAATTATTGTTTGATTTGGTTATACCCTATTTTCAATCATATTACTATTAAAAGTTTATTTAACTTTATAATGAAAAAGTACAACATAGTTGTTGACTTTCATATGTTTATCAGAATTTACCTAATCAAGGCTTTAAAGCTTTTTTAAAATTCTAAAATTTTTCTTTAAACGAAAATGACAGTTTTTGGTAAAAACAATATTTTAAGCATTTCTATTCTAAAAAACATTTAGTTTGAAGTTTTAAAATTATCGTATCAAAATAACAATAGAATTTGATCAAAACTTTGTATTTATTCAGTATAATAAACATTGTTTTATAGTTTTATTTTATTTGTGAATTATTATTATTATCTACTTAGCCTTTAAATGCCTCAATTTTGTTTGCCTGCTAAACTAAATTTATTTATTTGGACTTCTAAAAGAAATCTGATTTTAGAATTAATTTTCAACTTGTTACTTGAAACGGAATTTTTTTTGGAAAATAATATTGTTCACTCTTATAGAATTAAGTATTGACATTACAAAAGAAGGGGTAACTTTTAGTCGTTACTCTCTGTTTAGACTTTTGATTTTCATATAGAATGCCTCTTTTTGTGTGGCTCTTCATAAATAAGTTCCACAGCAGGTGGACATGTGTTTCTCGCGGCTACCGAGCTTTCGCTCGCTGGAGAACTCGGGCACTTGGGAATTGGAGAACCAGAGAACTGGAGAACCGAGTGCCCAAGCGATCCACTTAGTGATTCGCGCACGTTGAAAAGCAGCAGACGTCGCTGGTTTTTTTTTGGGGGAAAAATAACTATACAGATATCGATAGCGTCAAAATTGGAGATGTGTTTAATTCACATGTTTGTCAAAATTCTAGGTGACTTTCTTTCGTGTGTTGTTTTAATTAAAATTTCCAAAATCGATATTCGCGAGCGGAGTGGGAATCGCTGTGAATTGACGTGAATCCGGGGATACAAAATTCAGCGGGTATGTGTGTTTACTCAACGATTTGCAGACCGGAAAACACAGAAAAAACACACACACAACTCTGGCCGGGGAAAATTGCTGTGAAACGCCAAACAGACCTGATTTTCAATTTGATTTGCCATTTTATTTCACTTTGAAGTGCTTCGATTCAAATTGCTTTGTTTGCTCGTTTGCTAATGTTGATCGATCGATCTATTTTTTAAGCCTATCCAAGCTTGTGGCTGCGATTTACACCAGGGTGCTAAAATCGCCACAAAGCAATGGCATTAAGTGCGGGGCCAAATTGGCTTTTAGCGCGATCTTCACTTTTTTCTGGGCCAAACAAATATGGATGATAGCACGTCCAGGTCAAAGTTTTGAGTACTTTACTTTGTTTTAATCCTCAAAAAAACAAATCCGTAATATTAACTTCTAAAGATTTTAACAGAAGTGGAAAAATACAGTTACAGTTTCTCAATTCAATCATCATTAATTTATAATATTTTTTAGTAGGTTACATATATTTGACATACAAAAATTATTAGCATAAAATATTCAAGCTATTCATTAGCTCTTATAAAGCAATTAGCACTGAAATTGAAAATCCAACCATTTAAAAAAAGCACCAAAAACAAGTTGACTAATTTGAGTGTTAAATTGTTTTATTTATAAAAATTTTATTTAAATTAAAATTTCTTTTTTAAAAGTATTTTCTTGTCTCTGAATAGCAAAAAAAATACTGTTTAAAAACGGTTTCAAATATTAAATTAAGTTTTCTAATTTGAGTGTTAAATTGTTAATTGCTGTTTTCAATACAATTTGTAAGCCCATTTCATTTAAATTGATATTGTAAAAGTAGTTTCTTATTCTCTGCATACCAACTAAAATACTATTTTGAGCTTTTTAAGATACTAAATGGTCAGCTCGTTTTGCTTTATTTGGAGTTTTGTTTTTACATATTATTATTAGATGGTCCCTTAATAGTGAGGTTCTACTATCTAATAGCTACTGGTTCTCCTTAGAGAACTTCCCCTGTGGACAGCTGAAAGCAAATAGTGCGTCGTTTCTAGTGAAATCAAATGAGTAAGCGGCAATCGGTTGGCCAAACACTTTAATTGCAGCTAGAAAAGTGCCTCAAAAAAAGTGAACAGCGGAAACATCGTGTTTAAACCAAACAAATGATAAGATAAACTTCGCTTCGATCGAGCTCCCAAAATAAAATCACATCACAAAGCATCACTTAAAGCATATATGTTTGTGGACCCGTGGCAATGGAAATTAGTGTGAAGCCAGCGCCCAGAGAAGCATCAGTTATTAAGAGGGAGGCAAGCAGCTAGAGAGGATCGGGATCGGGATCGGGAACAGGATCTGGAGACCATGCGCAGCGGGCGAAACTATGTCCAGCGGCAAAGCGAGACGCTGGAGAGCAGCTTTGAGCTGGAGGAGGATTCCGAGGCGGAACAGGTCAATGGGTCACCAAGGGGGAGAACCCAGGAAAAGGAGGAGCAAGAGCAGGAACGGCCGGAGTCGGGTGAGCAGACCACGGACAGCTTGAGCACCCACAGCAGCAGTTCCACGCCCACAACGGCGGATGTGGCCGATGTGGAGACCATCAGCTCCTTGCCGCTATCTCCTCCAGCCTATGGCAATCATTTGGTCAAGCGGCACACTCCACTCAAGAGCCAGGATCATCAGGATCGGGAGCAGCAGCAGCACCAGGAGGACACTAGCTCCAGTTCCAACTGCAGCCAGCAGCCCGATCTGGATGATGTGCCCACGGTAAGTGGGCGTGGCCATGCCGAATCCTCCGAATCCACATCCTCATCCACATCCACATCCTCTTCCACGACCCCGCAGACGTCGCGCTATGCAGCTGCAGCGGCACATCCCAGCGCCGCCTTCGCGGACACAGCGGTGGCCATCTCCTCCTCCTCCTCATCCGCCGGCGCAAAGGGTTCGGGCCGGATCGGAGGCGGTGCCGCCGCCCACAGGCGCACCCATTCGGCCGCCTCCTACATCTCCATGCGATCGCAGGGCGGCAACTCGGAGGCGCCTCCGGAGCGACCAAAGCGCAACCGCTTCTTCGAGTGGATAAGGGTCGTCTGCAACATCTGCTGCTGCAAGGTATTTTATTAAAAACTATGGTATTACACCATCACACTTAAGACCTTTCCAAGTTCAATTTTGACTTGGGGATAACAGAGGTTTCTCACAGATTGACAAAATCTATTTAATCTTTAAGTAAAGGTTAACAAATGTTGTACTTAAAAACATTTTAAACTACAAAATTGCATGTATTTCATCAGCAAAGTATTTCATTTAAAACTATGGTAATCCGCATTCAATTTAGGGAATATAAATATATTTCTCAGAACTCTGCAACATCCAATAAATCTTTTATTAAGTTAAGTAACTTAAGGTATTTTATAATTTGATAAATTAATTGCCGTTTTTCGTGTTCATTGTGAGCTATAAGTATATTCTAAAATACAAAATTTAATACATTAGGTCAGATGTCAGTATGCTTAAGTAAATTGCACATTTTAAACCTACTTTTATAATTTTTTTATTTAATGAACATAACATTAAGCAATTTGTAGGTAATCAGATTACTTCTTGGACGTCTTTCACAATAGCCGGCAGATAAGGTCTAGCATATGTGGGATAAACTAAGATAACATAAAAATGATAAAAGTTAGCCGTATCTAACAGATAGCACCTATCTAAGACCTTGTAGCATTAGAATAGATTAAAAACAATAGTTTCCTCGGGAAATATTATTAATTTCCAACTGAAAATACTGTTTTTTTTACATTAAATTCTTAAATTGAGCACAGCTCGTTTTTAATGACTATATCCTTTAACAATTTTCAAAATGGCAGTTACCATGCAAAGTTTCGATTCATACATAACGTTAACATCAACTATATTACTTAGAAGCTGAAAATAATTCATTGTTTTAATTCTAAGCTGGAATAAGTAAGCAACATAACAAGGGTGTAAGCTTGGAAAAATTAAAATAATCGTATCGTTCCGGTTAACTAATAAGGTTTCTAGTTAATTCGTTGTTACAAAAAATAATGTAACTAATTAGTTGTCGCTGTTATCAACTATAGTTTCTTGTTAATTAAATGTACTATAGTAAATAATTACTCAATAGAGCTCATTAGATGTTGTACTTAACCCTAAGGGAAATACTTATTTTGAGTACAATATTTCTGGGTGAATAGATTAATAAGTAAAAGCTAAAATAAATAAAGCAACTTATACATTATATTAACGATGTCGGGCCATTTAGGATAAATTGTCGTAAAATTAAGACAATTGCTTGACTAGATTTTAAAAAGGTTCCCTGTTCAATCTTTTATGATCGAAATGAAATCTTTTTAATTAGTCTCTAAGGTTAATCGTTAAAAAGAGGGAATAGTTAGTTTTTATGTTAAAAGTTTGCCTTTTATCGATTTTTTATGATCAAAAGCCTCTTTATTAGTTTAATAAGTCCCTGTATTTCTTCAATTTAGAGATACGCGACAAAAAAAATCAGTCAATTAGGATTGATTGTCGTAAAACAGAAAGAAAATTTCGATTTTTGGTATTGAAAGTTTGCCATATTCGATATTTTATGATAGAACTAAAGCTCTTTGATTTGTTTAAAAAGTTCCTGTATTCATAGGGGTTTCGTCTTCTATTTATTGATGCGCGACAAAACAAATCAGTTGACGGCATTCCGAATTCAACGCCCGATGCCCAATGCCTCGGGTGACATTGGGTTCGTTAACGAGCTCAAACAAATTCGCATTTAGTACAATTTTTATTTAGCAGACTCGGGACTCAAATGTTTGCAAATAAAGGCGGCCACCAATTGGCACCAATGGGCGAAGGGGCCTCAAAGGGTTAAGGCGGCCTTATCAACTGACTGAGTTGAGTTCATGACGATGACGATGACGTGTTTTTTGTGGTGTTTGGGTGCGCCACAGCCACATTGCATCCTGCAATTATGCCAATTGGCAGCTAGCGGGAACGTCTCTTTACTTAGCTTACTTAGATATCCATCTGTATCGTATTTATCTGTATAGTATTATTACTAATGAGCTCTCTAATTTCATCCACAGAGTTCCGGAATCGGGGAGCCGAGTGTTCATCATGCGCTGGTTGTGATATTTCTAGAGTTCTTCGCCTGGGGTCTGCTAACGATGCCCATAATATCGGTAATAACATAAACCCCTTAGAATTAAAATTCTGCAATTAATGATTATTCAAGTGTTTTTTGTTTAAAAATAAATCATTTAAAATTGGCAAACAAAAAACAGATAAACGCCATATTGATCTTCTTAAGCCAGTCTTTATATTTTCAAATTGATTTTTAAATTTATAAATTTATAACATACCTTATAAATACAAATAATATAAAGTATAATAATGGATATTTTTCGATTATTACAATTTATATTATAAATAATTATAAAAAAGGCTAAAAAATAATGATTAAATGTTTTGCATTTTTGTTGTTGAAAATAAAATTTATTTTGAAACTGCAGCATCTATGTGATTTAAAAAAAAAAGAAGAGGTTTTTAGTATTTGCTCAAAAATTAAATCATTAAATAATCATTATTTTGTAGTTTTTCATATATAAAACTTAAAATGGTAATATTAATATTAATATTAATATTTTTCCCCCAACAGACCCTCAACCAGACGTTCCCGGATCACACATTCCTCATGAACGGTCTGGTCATGGGCATCAAGGGCATCCTGTCGTTCCTTTCGGCGCCGCTGATCGGCGCCCTTTCGGACATCTGGGGCCGAAAGTTTTTCCTATTAGTCACAGTATTCTTCACCTGCCTGCCCATACCGCTGATGTCCATCAACACGTGGTGGTTCTTTGCCATGATCTCAATAAGCGGCGCCTTCGCCGTCACGTTCTCGGTGGTCTTTGCCTACGTGGCGGATGTCACAACGCCGGAGGAGCGATCCAAGGCGTATGGCCTGGCCTCGGCCACCTTCGCCGCCAGTCTGGTTATCTCGCCGGCGCTGGGCAACGCCCTGATGGAGATGTACGGCGACACGCTGGTCGTGGCCCTCTCCACGGCCATTGCGCTGCTGGATGTCTTCTTCATCCTGGTTGCCGTGCCGGAGAGTCTGTCGGAGAAGATGCGCCCGGCCTCCTGGGGAGCCCCCATCAGCTGGGAGCAGGCGGATCCCTTTATGGTGAGCAGGAGTCTATGTTTTCTGGCCCCCTTATTTGTATACCGTTTGAAAAGGTTAATTAGTCGAATGTGTCAATGAAGGTCAGCATCACTAGGAGAGTCGATCTAGATCAAGTCCGCTTGTTTGTTTGTTCGTCTGTCCGTCTGTCCGTTTGTCCGTCTGACCGCTTGTTCGTTTGTCCATTCAATTTTAAAATCATCTAATTGAAACTTTCCCAAAAGTGTTCATGCAATTGCAGGTAGTATATACATATGTCAGAACGGAAAGAATCGAGCGACTTAATCATATAGCTTTAATTATAACTAGTTTGTTTTTAAAATTATACAAATAATCTTCGAAGTACAGTAATAGTTTACTATTTAAGAATACTATACGGGCAAATATGTCATAAAGATGCCAAAGGAACGATTGATTAAGTCGATATATAGAACATGTTAGTTTTTGCTGGCCAGTTTCTTATTAACAAATTCTTTTTTTTTTAATCCTTAGGCCCTGCGCAAAGTAGGCACTGACAAGACCGTGCTGATGCTCTGCCTCACCGTGCTGCTTTCCTATCTGCCCGAGGCCGGCGAGTACTCCTGCATGTTCGTCTACCTGAAGCTGAAGATGGGATTCAACTACGTGGAGGTGTCCGTCTTCATAGCCATAGTTGGCATCCTAAGCATCACGGTGCAAGTGACCCTCGGCTCCTTCATGCAGTGAGTTTAGATTTGTTGATCGTTCTACATTAGTGTCTAATGTGGTGCTTTTACTTCAGAGTGTTTGGAGCCAAGCGCACGATCATTATGGGCCTAGCCCTGGAAATCGTGCAGCTGCTGTGGTACGGCTTTGGCAGTCAAAAGTGGTGAGTGGATAGTGTTTTCGTCTTACTTTGTATAAATTTCGGTAATTTTCTAACGAAAAAAACTTAACTGTTTTAAGCGTTCACAATATTATCTAAAAGAATATTTACTAAAAAATATTTACTAATATTTTTTAATAGAAAATATCGCATAATTATGTTAAAAATTATGTCCTTTCTCTGATTTTGTTTGTGTTGAACTGCATCATTAGAAATAAAAAATTTGAATTTTTTAACTTAATAACACTATTAATTATTTTCTAAACTAGGGACTTATTAGACTATTTCTATTTCTGACAAGATGGCTGAGCATCAATATTAGTGTTTTGTTTTTCACAAGAAAAAACTGACAAATTTTAAAAAGTTTTTATGTTAATTTGGTCACCGAGTTCAAAAATGCCATTTAAAATCTTAAGTTAGGACACTAAACAGTCTTTTTGCTCATTTTGTTGTTAATTTTGATCGGATCGACATGTTTTACTTAAAATAATCTCTTTCCCGTAGGATGATGTGGTCGGCTGGCGTTGTGGCTGCCCTGGGCTCCATCACGTATCCCGCCATCAGCGCCTTTGTCTCCCTCTATGCGGCTCCCGAGAGTCAGGGTGAGTTTACATCACTATTCCGCACTGTTCTCCTCAGTATATCTTTATGAAATATCCTCATTAAAAACCCCTTTTTCAGGCGCTGTTCAGGGCATGATCACGGGCATGAGGGGCCTGTGCAATGGCCTGGGTCCGGCGGTATTCGGCGTCGTCTTCTACCTGTTCAACGTGGACCTGAACGATGACCACGATTCGCATGCGAAGAGCAGCGGCAGCCGGGCGACGAATGTGGAGAAGATATCGCAAAATGTGCCGGGTCCGCCCTTCGTTTTTGGCGCCTTGTGCGTCTTCTGTGCCATAATAGTGGCGGCATTCATTCCGGAGGGGCAGAATTCCACCTTGGAAAAGAAACGTAAGAGTGAAGCGTAGCTAAGCCATGCCATCAGTCCATTGACAACCAATCAAACCTATATCATCCCAGGGCAGAGTGCTACAATTGCGACTTAGTCATGAATAAAATCCCCAGTGACCAAATTCACTGATGACTGATGATTTTCGTTACGATTTCCGATCTTTCGCAGGTGCCTCGCTCGATGTGCAGTACGAGATTGAGACGGGCCACAAGGCGCCCAGTTCCCTGGCGCCGCTCATCCGCTCCGATTCGCTGGCGCAGCTGTAGTGCCCCACAGCTCCAACGTCGTCGTCGTCCTATCCTCCACACACAACTTGAACTTGAACCCAGCTGGTGGCTATAGATACGTATAAGCAGGAGTTAGGCGGTTAGGGAGTTAAGGATTTTGTAATTGTAACAAATGCTGTAACTAGTTTGGCTTTAGTTTCCCCGAGTCTATTAGGTGCATATACATATATGTATTTATATATATATATATCGCAGATCAGGCCAAGATAATGTTATTGTTTGCATGGTTAGATCTTCGTTTTTTACCACACACCACCTCAGCCCCAATTATATTTCGTAACTAATTTATTATTGCCTATGTAAAGTAGTCACATGTGCTTGCCCGATTTCCATTTCGATTTTGCCATTTTTTTTTGCGACTGTCGGTTCTCTTCGGGTTGGGATTACATCACAGCAGACAGGTGTTAGAGCTAAAAAAAAAAAGAAAATGTTTTGCAACAACAACAAAATAACTGCCAAATAAAAAAAAAACAGAGAGTAAGTGTAATTCGAATGAAGAAGCTTAAATTCAGAACAGCACAGCCCAGCACAAACCTGAATATTGATCGCATTTCCTGTTTGGGTTTGAAACACTTTTTTGTTCACCCCCGTTTCATTAAGTTACAACAGTTATGAATGAGAAAAATCCACATAAACTGAACACTAAGCTTTACTTTGAAAATTGTAGTGATTTGTAAGTCTAAAATTAAAAAAAAAAAGGATTGAAAATTATATTGCATCGGGTCACAAAACTAGGCGACTTCACAAGCTATATACAAGATATAGATATGTATATGTATATAGAGAGATATATGTATTGGGGGTACCGACACAAATCGAAATGTTTTTAATTTAGCTAAATCATCTGCAGCGCTGTAGTTTTGATTTTGATAAAGCAACACAAAATGCAGAGCCTTTAACAAAGTCAATGCTTGAACGTACATATAGGGAATGTGTATGTATAGTACTAAATACTATAAATATCAAAGTTATATTTTTCGAAGTTGCTACAACCGTGTGTAAAGTTCCCCACTTGCTCCTCCTATCCCGAAAAAAAAAACACAAAAAAAAAGGGTAATATCACAACCACCCGTGTGAGCAGAGGCAAAGTCAATGGAGTATAGCGTGTCCCCCGGAAAATAAAAATTCGGGGGTCGCCAGAAACAGTATACAAGAAAACTGAACCCAAATTTTGATTGTAAATTATTTAACGTGTAATTTAGTGTTTTAAACGAAACCAAAATAAACAAAATTGTTTAATGAAACGCTAGTACAATGAACTCACGACTACTTCATCAGAAAAGCGATACAAGTAAGTATTGAAATGTGTTTGTAAAATTCATTAATGATCTTGGTTAGGTTAGTTAATTTAAATTTAAGCTGAAATTGAAGATCTACTGATCATTGGTAAATCTGAATTTTAGTTTTGGTCCACCATTCTCTTCGAACATTCTTTCTGGTTTGAAGACAGAAAAGAGTATTAGTCTAGTGAGTGGCTTTAGTTAATTTAATACATTTAAAACTTATTTCTCACAATTGAGAACAATATAAACCCGCTGGGAACGACAATTGTCGAGAATATTACTGGTTTCCCAGATATTGTTATTTAAATACTAAAAGTAAACTCAGTCGAAAGTTAGTTGAGCTTAGCTTTCCGGGTAGTACTATACATTCCATTAAAATGCGTCTATTTTTGGCCTTTTTCGGAGCTATATATCTTCTAATTACCCTAAAGAAATCAATGGCGGAAATTCCCGACTGCAACTACTATGATACCGTGGATATATCACATATAGCAAGACAGAACGACTCTTACAAATATGATGACCTCTTGATTCCTGCTAACCTAACTGGGGAATATGATTTCAAGCTGGTGTCGCAATTTCCGAGGCAACCGGTCAACAAACATTTGAGAGGTTGTGTCTGTAATCTAAGACCCTGCATTCGGTTTTGCTGCCCCCGTAAAAAAATGTTGGAACATGGTGAATGCAATGATGGCTTAAAGGAGGAGCTATCCATGGTCAATCCCTATCTTTACGTGACCCTCGAGGACTATTCAATAGAGGAGCGATATCTCACCAATTTCACCTTGATAAGGGATCAGTTTGGATCATGTGATGAGATGCTTGGCGTTAAGGAAGATGAGTACGTGTTGTTTGAGGTACGTTTTTCGATTTGACATCTTCGTTCCAATCTAACTTCGATCACCTAGAACGGGTCCTTATATCTCAACGAAGACGACTATTTGTATGGAAAAGAGGATTACTGTTTCTATCCGTATCAAAATTTAACGGACTTTCCAAATTTTGTATGGCTTGTTTTACACAATTGCTCGACGACACCTCATCCGGCGGCACGCGAAAGTAAGTAATTTCTACATTGATCAAAACACGCATTTAATACAAGTATTTTATATTCATATGTATATGTATATATTTATATTTTTTAATTTTTAAAATGCATCTATGGATTTATGAATATAGTGAATGCAAGTATTTCATACACATTTTAAATAAGAAAAAATTAATTTTAAGCTTAAACCATTTTTTAATTTAAGTATAATCTATTTTAAATTCATTATTTCCATAATTTAAGTATTCTTTTATACAATTTTACCATCGTTATTAATATTACAATTTTAGATTTAATTTAAATAAGCAAAATGAAATTGTAGGTTCTGGATTTGGATCCATATATATGTTTTTACTATAACTCAATAACTTTCCCTATCAACTATTATTTTAAATTTTTTATTTTAGTCACGATAATATCGATGGTATTCTATATCCTCACAATTTCTGTATATTTGTACGTAAAAAAGCTACGGAATGTCTTAGGCAAGTGCCTTATTTGTAGTCTTCTCAGCAGTTTTATAGTGGACCTTGGTTGGATACTAGATGAATCTATTTTATTAAGAGATGGTTGCTCTACTACAGGTAAGTTGTTGAAAGTGAATTTGGATTAAAGTTAATTAAAGCTATTTTATGTTATATTTATTTTAAAGTTGTTTACCATTTTGTTCGCAGGTTACAGTTCGTACTTCTTCAATATAGCTTTTAATCTCTGGCTCTCAGTCATTAGCTATCATATTTGGAATGTGTTCAGGTCGGTCAATCGCAATGATCCTAAATATAGATTCCTGGTTTACAGCGCTTTTGTCTGGTTAACTGCTGCTATTCCAACGGGCGCTATATTTTGGGTGAATCAAGTCTGGGAACAGGATCCCCATAAATGGAATTGGATGCCCTTAGTGGGTTATAGTAAATGCTTTGTGAAGTGTATGTTTTATTTTGGGCTTTTATAAGTTGAATCCTTCTTTTAGAACTCATTTTCTACCACAGATACTTCTACTGAATGGATATACCTATATGGACCTCTTCTCATCCTGAGTACCTTTAATGTGATCATGTTTATCCTAACAGCCAGGCACATTGTGAAAGTAAAGAAACAATTGAAGAAATTCTCTAACCAGCAGGAGAGAACAGCGAACTGCCTTCAATGGAATGTGCCAAGGTAAGAGCAAATCAGAAAAGTTAATAGACAAGATATAATGATATTTTATAAAATTGAACATTGTACATTATAAATTTTTTAAAATTTTGTAACTTATTTCACATCCTAACCATAGTTACCTAGAATTTCTGCGGCTCTCTGTCGTGATGGGCGTATCTTGGATTATGAATCTTATATCGTATTTGCTGTGGCCCGATGAATTTTGGCAGGAGGTCCTTTTATTGTTCGACTACTTTCATTACTCATTTGGTATTGTAGTTTTTGTGCTGCTTATCTTAAAGCGTAGCACTCTTACGTTGCTTAGGGATAGGTAAGTTTTTGGTGACTAAATCAGATCTTTAAGTAACCTCATTCATTTTTTTCCCAGCAGAATTCGGGCAACATTTAAAAAGAAAGTTGCTCAGAAGGCCAAAGAGACGGACTAAATATCTGAAGGCTGTAAATATCATGGTTCGAAGTCCAATATTAAATTAATATCGTTGATTTTAAATATAAATAACAAACTTTTTTTTAAACAACATGATTTCTTCATATTTATGGATTGAAACTTAAATTTAAGATATTGTCGAATTTCGGGCCAACGGATTTTTAACGTTCTCTTCCAGGGCTGAGTCCCTTGTATGTGTTTAGTATATTTAAATTGTTCATTGGTATTTTTTTGCGCATTTTTCTAAGCCACGACGGCATATACGCTCGCTGCGCCAACGGTCACACTGGCCAAGAACTCTTTGAAATGTGAAGTTTTTTCGATCGGATAAAAAAGAAACAGAAAAGGTGAATTTCCGGGGCGGATCTAGTCTGAATGGAGCGTGCGTTCGCGTGACTGAAGTTCGATTGGCCACGCCTACTTGCACGGGAAAAAGGTGAAAAACGAGTGGAAATCGAGTGAAAATCTTATAAAATGCCAGGTGTAATTGGCCACAAACAACAAAGAATGCTTCAAAAGGGCGGTGCAGTGCAGTGATACATACTAATAAAGCCATATACAACATATACGTGCTTGTATAGTGAAAAATCGTGTGAAAAGATTTACACGGTTTAATAAATTCCCATACTTCCCATGGGCCCCACTTCGCCAAACTCCAATTAGGCCAAAAGGGCCATTGGAAGCTGGAAACGATTGGAAATATCTCGCTGCGCCAGCGACCTAAATTTTCATTTTTTTTCTCGTGTTTGAAGAACTTTCCCAACGGTTTTGATTTATCTGTTAATATTTACTTGAAATTCGACTGGTTATTTACACAAAAACCCATCCTTAGTTTTAACTCAAAAACCAACCAATTGATTTTTTTAATTTACCAATTTGCACATCTTAAGCACCTCCAAATTGGTTGTTTTATTATAATCCGACGAGCTTACTGAGGAATTCGTTCATATATCCCTTGCAGGGATACGAGCCATCTGGAATTGTGATCCTTCGGTCCTACGATCCTACGGCTAATTGGATTTGGACATTGCCATTGCCATCGCCATCGCATCATCATCATCTTCCACGAACGCGAGTCCAAAAGCCAGCTTAATTGGCTTAGGCGGCGGTTGTCAATGTTGGTGAGTTTCCAACGGCTCATTTATTCTGTTTATTTCAATTTGAGTAAACACCCAACCGAGTTATTCAATTTGCGGTCTCGAATTAGTGGGTGTAGTGTAGTGGCCCTTCCTGCCTTTAAATATGCTAAATATGGGTATATCCTCATACGATTCCCACCTGGCGGCAGTGTGCATAATTAATAAGCGGCACTGCACTAATTGCTCTACTACGCCAGCCGAAAACATTCAGAAAAGAACACCCGCAGATAGATAGATACATATGTATATAGTATGCCCAAACATCCCTGACCTGAGATACAGATGCGTGTGGTGGAAACGACACCCAGCCGAGTGAAACCCGTGTATTTATAGAGGTTGTTCTACAATTTCCCAGCCACACACTTCACAGAACTCGGAAGCGTACTCTGATAATAAGGACCACATATTAGAGTATGCCTGAATAAGCAATTTTTAGGTCAAATGTTAATATTAATAGCCAGCGGAAGCCTAGTTATAAACAGCCTATTTAGTATTAAAGAATAAAGGTTCTAAGACTAAAGCTATTCAAAATATAGACTTAATTATATAACTATTTTATTTTAATAACAGTGAAGAAAAATATTTAGTATTCCACTAAAATCTATAAAGAAAATTTTAAGGTGTTGAGAAACCAGAATTAGAAGTAAGATGTCATAAAATAATAAATTAACAATTCAAAAATATGATTGCTAGAAATTAAAAAGACAGTAAAAATCAACAACTATTTCTATAGATTTTAATAGACAAGTCAGTTTATTTGCTAATATAAACCATTAAATATTTCTATGCTCTGGTCAGTTAAGTTGCACTGATGTCTTCAACATCAAGACCAAAGTTTATCAACAATAAAACGTACAGATAAGCTAGAAAATCAAGCTCAGACCGCAGAATCATTAATCAAATACTCTGAAGCAAATGGAAAACATATGACGTAAACCGGTCTTCAAAATCCGAAAACAAACACACTCGAAAATAGACCCAAGTTTATCAGAAGTTTGCAATATGATAAGTCTAGAGACAGCAGCAATTGAATAACCGAGCAAGAGATAGCCAATCTTCATATCAGATTCATTATTAAGCAAATAAGCTGACTCAAAGTCAGAGAATCAAGATGATATAACACATCATTGGCACGTATCTTCCGTTTCTGTCAGTGTACATGGCTTCCGTTTCTTTCTTATAAGTGAAGCGAAAAGCGAACATCTTCTCGATCGTCGCCACCCTTTTGTTTTTTAACTTTTCTGTTCATTTCCGCCCCTTTTCTCCATTACCATTACCCGACTTCCTTTGTTTGGATGCCTTCAGTTCATTTCAGTTCAGTTCAGTTTTCATCTAAAGAAGTTTACTTTGTATCTGCTTGTGTGATTAGCCCATTTTTCTGCGGTTTTATATCGGGGAGTGAGTCACAAGAAACGAGTTTCTGGCTTTGGCACGACTTCTCTCCACCGGCAGGCAGGGCAACCAAGCAGCCAACCTGTTCTCGTGCCATATCTTTCGCCTCGAAACGCCATGGATTTCATGGACTTCTCCGCCGGCTGTTCCAAATTCAATGTATAGTAGATGTAGATGTCACTTGGCGGAGGCGGTCTGAAATGAAATTAAATGAAATGAAATGGATGGGAAGCTGTGAAGAGTGTGCTCTCAATTTAATTTGTCGAGAAATTAGTTGCAGCTTACTTGGGAAAAAGTTTATATACACAAACTGATTCATTACACATACTCCACTTAATATTTTAAAGATCATTATGGGTCATTGCTGCTTTTGTCATCGTTTCTTATCTCAGAATCGCGTTTATGCTTTTATAAAGTACTTTGTTTATTAAATATTTGGCCTCGATAATTAGTCATTGAACATTTGAATATTTAAACACAGAATTTCATATAATTTTTGGCATAGCTTCTAATCTCTCTCTCTCTCTCTTAATACAAAAGTTTTGTACTTATAAAATATTTGACCTCATTAATTATTTATTAAATATGTACAACTGTTTAAGTCAAGAATGTTTAAAGCTGCTGATCATGTTAAGCTTATCGAATTGTTATAATTGTACAAATTTCATATGAACTATGTTATTTATTTTTCATTTAATTCTTTTTCATTTAAAACGCAACTGATTAGTCATAATTCTTCTTAACAAGAACCAATACTATTCTTTAAATGTTTCATTTTATTATTTTCTTTAAGAACCCAACTGATTAATCATACTTATGTTAATTCTTTTAGTTCTAATTAATTTTATTGTTTAAATGTATTTTTTGTTATTATTGCAAATAGTTTATTGGTGCTTTGCTGAATCTTTGTTAATAACAAATTCTATAGAGTTATATTTAAAAAGATTTTAAATGGTAATTATAACTCATACCACAGTGTAATTAGAACTCTTTAAGTCAGTAAAGGTCATTGCTATATTTGCCATCATTAAACTATTCTGGCGTTAATATAATTCCATATGATTTTTTTAAAATATTTTTCTTCCACTCAGCACTTTTGCTTTGGTACTGGCATTGATTGTGACTCGTTATAGATGGGGGAAAATTGTTTTATTAATTCAACCTTCACTTTGTATTTAATTCTTTTGTTTATACAAGCCATAAGCAACCGTCATTAAGTTTATCGTGTTTCGGATTCAGCGTTTTGCTGATTTAGCCGCCAGCAGATTGTTAAGTACCTTGCACTTGGCGTTTCCGCACGTACAGTGGACACTCGTTCTACTGTGCCATGGTGACCCAGTACGGGTGTCGCCAAATAAGTTTGTTTAACTTTGTCAACTTTCTCTTGTTGGCGCAAAAATAAAAACCAGTTGGCTTCAATCAGCTGGGATGGAACTGGCGGAACCCATTCGATTTCAAGAAATCAATTGTTGCCTTTGTTACAGGCTTTGACTCACATTACCTAAAAGGGAAACTTTATTACGATACCAGATACTCACAGACGACAATGGTATTTTATTGTATTTGCAACAGCTTGTTAAGGCATCTGAATAATCTAGTTTATTTTGATTCATTCCATGACAAAGTTGGTTCTGCAAATTAACTTACTTACTGGACTTGTGTACTTTTTACCCTCATTAAACTAATTGCATTGTTATAAGTAAATAGAAAAAAAGGTTGATAAAGTGAAGATTACTTTAAAAATCTTGTGCATTTTACGACGTCTTGTATTTGCAAATTAACAGATAGGAAATCCCATTTTCCTGGAATTGTTTACATTTTATTACCTGATTATTATTATTACTTTGGTTTTGCGTTCTAGCCATTTTTGTAAATAAAAATAAAATTGTTATTAGAAGGTATGCACATTATGGCCGCAATTCTTAAATTTTTAATTTGATTTATTTGTTTACCTTTTGTATGTTGTGGAAATTTGTTCAGGTTCTGGAAAGATTTGAAATTTGTATTTTATTTTTGGGAAAATTTACAATAGGCAGTGGAAAAGAATTAAAGAATGTTTTTTTTATTCTTCAGAATTGAATTTGATTATTTGTTTATCGGACTTAAACTTTGTTAAAATATTTATATTTAAAAGTTAACTGGTTGATGTAGAACGAATTATTTGTGTTAATTGTAAGAATTGGTGCTGGCCTATATAGTTTTATTGATCTTAGAGAAAATGCCTGACTTCTTATCAGATTATAAATTTATTAACAGATTTATTTTTAAAACTTAACAGGTTGATATAAAAGCAATTCATGCATCAAGCAATTATGGAGGTTTATATTAAGAATCAAAATGATTTTTGGTCTTAAAGAAAGTACATGATGTTTGTGTATAAATAAAAACCAATTGAGTGGCCGATTTGGTGGCTATTTTTCGATGTGTAATTCTGAACTCTAACCGGAATTAAGGGCATTTAGCGTGTGGCCTTGCCGAGCGTTTGCCTGTTCCGCCCACTGTTCGAGGGAGTGCAGCATTATCCTTGCAGCCTCCGACTGCGCATGTCCCTGATTGCGCTGTCCTGTCGTGATGTCCTCCCAAAAAGCCGAGGCTGCAAATTGTTTTGTTTTCTCAAATTGCTGAGAAAGACCCTCGACCTCTGACTATGCTTTCAGGCATTGTTTCTGATTGTGGTGCGTTCCTTCCAAGTCAGTTCTTTTCCTTTTTTTTTTGGGGAAGAGAAAAGAGAAAAACTCCGGGCAAGAGAAGGCCCCAAGCCGCAGTTCCCAGTTCGCAGTTCGCAGCATGGCGCGTGTCAAGGCCGTTCAAAGGCTGCTCCTCTTTTAGGGTGTAGAGAATTTTCTGCACAGCAGCAGCAGCAGTAGCAGCAGCTTCGAAGCATCAGCAAATGGAGCATCGTTTTTCCAGCGCCTTTAGTTTGCTCCCAGCCAGATAACGCGGCGTATACGCAATCCACACCAAAACACTCATTTTGTTTGGCCAGCCATTGAAAGGCAGGTGCACTCCTCAATCCGCAGCAAAACGTCTATTTTTACACAGTCTGGTAATCCAGCTCTTTCCGGAAAGTGTAAGCATGGAGCATAAAAGAGGGACAACCTCGAGATAAGCAGGCGGCAATGCAGTGTTTCAATATATATATATATATATTTATATATATATATGTCGCATATAGTGTGGCGACACATTCTGTGTGTGCTGTGTGTTGTGGGCAACAAAAAAGGGGGTCGAGGGAAAGGGCCAGGGCTAGGCTATAAAGCATAATATGCCACCGAGTCGAGGGGCAGACCCTTGGCTTTTCCCTTGTCCACTCGCCCACAAAGTTCATTAAACTTTTCGATTTCTTTGTCTATGTGTCGGTTGTGCAAAGACAGTTGCTTGTTGCTCGCCTCGATGGCCATAAATTTACAGTTTGCCAGTGGCGGGTACCCAAACCCAAACGAGCACACTCATTCTTTCGATCTCTCTAGGAAATATGATCAGACAATATAGTACAGTGAGTAGGCAGATGCACTCTTGAAAAAAAAAACCCACCATTCGTCAACAAAGTGCTTATAAAAAATATCGTCAACCAAGTGTTTATAAAAAAAAACATAGAAAATGTCGGTAATAACACAAAATATCGCATACTTATTATTTAATCATCGAAAATTATATTTCAAACAATATGGTGCCCTTGATGTTGAGGAAATTATTCAAATTAAACGCAGGTTTAAATTCATGTTTTTTTCTTGTGTGCAAAAAAAAAAACGAAATTAATTTGATTTTCTCACGACATGATTACTTGTTTCTATGGCAATGATCTGAATTGGATTGAAAACAAAAGTTGTTATTCACATTTTGGAAATAGATGTTTAATTTTAAACCATAAAATATTGATTTTGTTTTTTTTTGTATTTAAGATTTAAATAAATGTAAATACTGTTAGAAGTGTGAGAATTCTTAAAGGCGACATCGCAACTCTTTAATTTGTCCTACATAAATTTTGTATTTTCCAAGGGTAAGATGTTATAAAATAACATAATTGTCGATAAATGAAAATAAATATTGATTTATTCGAGTAGTTGATTAAACGAACTATTTTTTTGTTTGTGTTTCTATTGACCCGTGCTACCTGATTTGACATTAATTAAAATAGATTGTTTAATACTTTATCAGATAATTTTAAAGAAATCACTTATTTATCATAATTAAATATGTATTTTCTAGGGAAATACACTTTTAATAATTGATAAATTAAGCAGACACACAACTGTTTCCTTTTTTTTGTATTGTCAAATACAGTGTAGTGCTAGCTGCTTTGCAATTGATAAAAATAGGTTGTAAAATTTCTTATCAGATAATTTTAAACAAATACGTGACCTGTTTGCATAGGCACTTCATATCTCTCAAATATGTATTTATACCATGTGTATTTATGTAGCTAGATTTATTTATGTAGCTTTATTTTTGTATGCACTTAGCACTGCCGCATTAGAACCTTTCGTTTGGCAGAAGTTTGCTTTGTGCCGGCACTGTGTTCATGCCTCGATGGCGCAGTTGGCAGCGCGTAAGTCTCATAATCTTAAGGTCGTGAGTTCGAGCCTCACTCGGGGCATGTACATTTTTTTATATTATAAAATGTTTTTGTGCTCGCATTTTGTTTTTGCTTTAGCTACTTTGAATATTTCTCAAAGCTAGTTATTTGATATTTGGGTAATTATGCAAGGGTGCCACACGCACGCAATGTTTGGCTAATGGGTGTGTGACTCATACTCGTGATCCCTGGACAAGTGCATTCAACCGACGCCAAAAGGGACTTTCCCGTCCTCGACACAGAGATAACACCTGCCAGCTGTGGGCAATGTGCCAAAGTCGTTGCTCAGTCCTTTGTATCGCCAGTAGATTGCATTCTCGGGCTTGAAGCTAGTAGCTAGTGGTGCCTCAGCCCATTGTCATCTCCTCGGCTTTTATTGACCTTAATTGATGTCAAGTGAATGTAAGAGTGGCTCTGCTGGGTGTGTGTGTGTGTGTGTGTGTGTGTGTGTGTGTGTGTGTGTGTGTGTGTGTGTGTGTGTGTGTGTGTGTGTGTCTGTGTCTCCGCATTGCGATGTTAAACCAATCCTATTCGGAGTCCGGAATGATGGGATTATGCCCCATTTGCCTGGACACACCAAGAACTAAGAAACACCCAGGAGCGGATATATATTTTATTGCCCCGGACACGCATTTATTATTGGACGAGGACATGCCACTGTCACATTAGGGTGGAGCTCTAGAATGCTTTCAAATCATTCAGCTTTTTCATTTAAAAACTGTGGGGATTAAGATTAAAGATTATTTTAATAGGTGTTTGTTGCAGAGATACGCTAGAAAGATAGCTTGGTTTATGAATTTTCATCGGTGGCTTTATCAGCAAACGGTTATTGCTTCAGAAATGTTTTTTTATAAAGAATTTAAAGTTGAAAATAAAATAAGATGGATTTATCAACGGACTTTCAGTTAATATACGGAATGTGTCTTAATTTTTAGACCTTTATTATAAAGTTTAGACCTCTGAAAACTAATTTAATAGGTCTTTCGTCATGAGTTACGCCTTAAAGATAATTTGGCTTATGATATTTAAATATTTTTAAAGAGAATATTTAGTTATTAAAACAAAACATTGGTTAGTTAATAAACTTTTAGTTACCATACATAAGTAACCTTTTCCATCCATTAAGATAGCTTGCTGACAAACAACTATCAAGTTTATCGATCCTATTTAGAGTTATATAAAACAAAAAATGTGTTACTTTACAGTCGTTTACTTTATATACATATGTTTTTAATAATAAATACAAATTTTTGAGCTTTATTAAAATGAAAATTTATATTTATTCCATTTCAGGCCACTGACGTGTGAAATGGGTGTGGGCTACTACACCGAAAGCAACAAGATCGAGAGCAGCAGCTCAGCACGTTAGTGAGTTAG
This sequence comes from Drosophila elegans, assembly GCF_018152505.1. Classification (NCBI taxonomy): domain Eukaryota; kingdom Metazoa; phylum Arthropoda; class Insecta; order Diptera; family Drosophilidae; genus Drosophila; species Drosophila elegans. Next base: position 2,201,018 of record NW_024545578.1, read on the forward strand.
TGGGGAATCTTTTACGAGACCTCCGAATAGCAATTGGCGATGGGTTCAGTGGCGGCCACTACAGTGGAGCCTCTGGCCGCGGTCAAATCGAAGTCGATGCGCTCCAGAAAGCGACGACAGCGCCGAAAACGGCAGTTAGCCTACCTGGCCATCTGTGGACTGAGCGTGGCCATATTCGGATTTGCATTGGCCACACTGATCAGGCCCGCAACTGCCCAGAACGATGAGGATGGCAGTTGGCGCAAGGGATACGTGGGACATGGCACCACCCACGAACAAATGGGCCAACCACATTGGCCACCAGTGGAGTATACCGTTTACAAACCAACCACGAACTACACTAAGGAACCGCCACCTCCCACGTCGGCCATGAACCCTATTTTCAATTTTACACACTTTCTGTACGACAAGATCCTCTACAACGATGATCCCATACCAGAGGGTAAGTAAATCAAGTATATAATTCCTTAAAATCTGATTATTTTGATTTGTTTGTAAAGGTTATATTGTGGTGAAGAACTCGGACACATTGGCCCTGGGCCCCAAGGTGGAGGAGAACGACTGGCGGGATCTTTTGGCTCATTATTGGGTGGTTCTCATCTGGGTCTTCGTTCTCGTGCTACTCATCATTATCATACCGTTTATTGCGTGAGTGTGAAACAACTTATAAACAATTAAGGAGTAACCCTCAGTTGTAAAGCCAAAAATATGATATTTTCGGGAATTTTGTTTAACGAAATCTACTAAACTGTTTCTAACGATTATTAATTCGATCATTATTATCTTATCTATCATCTTAAAGTACATCTATTGAACACATTTTAGTAATTTTGTATTAAAAAGTATTGGAAGAATTATGTTACAAAAAATATCTGCTAGATAAATGTCCTTTTTTGACCAAATTTGTAGTATAGATTTAATGTCAGTAGAGTTAGTTAAATACTCTTTAACAGAAGGATTTATAAAAAAAAATTTTGAAAAAAATTCCAACACCAAATAAAAGCGATTAAAGAGTTAAGTAGGCACACCAGACAGTCGTTAACTTTTTACATTTTTTCGGATCTACTTAAAGTTACAAGAACACTTTGTTAGATAGTTTCACATTAAAATATCAAAATAAAATTTTTTAATTTTAAAGCTAGCCATGCTAACCATCCTATATTTTTGTCATTCGCAGAGTTTGCTATTGCTGCTTCTGTTGTTGCCGACGATGTCGACAGGGCTGTCCTCCATGCACCAGTAAACAGGATGCCCAGCGACGCTTCTGCTGCGGCATCTGTCTGCTGATCCTCATCATTGGACTGATGTAAGTGAAGGCAGCTAGAAAAGCTCATATACAGAAATATACTAATCAAATCTTCATTTCTTCTGTAGCTTTGGCATCATTATTGCCTTTGTTACGAACAAAATGATCGACAGCGGCTTTTCCGAAACTTCCGAGACCATGAAACGCGGCAGCGAGGATACATGCACCTATCTAAAGGATGTGGCCGATCATGTTTATCATCTGATGATGTTCAACTACGAGGAGATGGAGACCCATGTTTTGGATCAATTAACTCGTAAGAAAACTAATTGGTTATCAGCTTTAAAATTCCAATTTAAATTTCATTATCCCATTTTAGATGCCCACAGGCACATATTTTTGGATCTCTCCGACACATCGGAGAGTAATTCGCTGGCCGAGATGGAGCGGGTTTTGGAGAACATGCCTGAGGCCCTGGAGCTGATGCGGCAAGTGGAAAAGATGGAGAAGGATCTGCGTTTCTATGGCTCCCAGTTAAGAGATGGTAGGTTTATAGCAAGCTTATGAAACAGAAAACATTAACAATCTATTGCCAAATTTCAGGTGTCCGTGGCATAAAGCGAGATGTCAACTTTGCAGTGGCCAACCTCTGTCAGCTCCAAATGTGTCAGAAGTTCCTGATCAGCAGCAATATCGAGCACATTGACACCTCGCAGTGTCTGCACTTTGATAAGGTATGAATAAAACTTCATTTTGATATAATAAGATTATAAATCAACTATATTTCAGCTACCAAATACCTCGGAATTTGTGGCGGGAATGGAGAACATAATTTCAAACAAGTACTATGCCATACCTCAACGGGGTCTGGCGCGTCTGAAGAAGGTCAGCGACAAGGTGAAGACGCAGCTCTCCTTCGTGGTGCCCCCGATGATGCGGGACTTGACCAAGGGCAGGACTGTCTTCCGCGAACAGGCCACCAATGTGCGTAACATTGTCGAGGGAGTGCTGAGTGATATTCACATCAAGACTCTGCATTCGACCAAGTCGTTCGAGGACGTCTACGACCGATTTGGCCACGATAGGAACATTATCAGTTTGATTGTGTGCTTGCTGATTCTTCTCGTAAGTTTTCTTCTACGGTTTTTTTTTATTTGGAAGTAGGATAGCCTTTTAAATTTAAAATTCCACATTTATTTCTTGTTGCATATATAACGAAAATCTATTTAATCTATTTATTTTTCGGTGATCAAAACTTCTGAAAGGATCTTTCTAAATATTGGCAGGCATATTTGATTACAATAAATATATAAATAGTCTTTAATCGTTTGAATTTTATCATTAAAAAAGGATACTTATTTTGTCAAAAATTCATATTTTTAAAATTTATATTTTAAAATCCTTCGAATAAAGACTAGTTTATAGTGTTAGTTAACTAAATCTTTTAACATTTTATATTTCTTATAGTTTATAGACAACTTATCAATTCTTATTGAATTTTAGGTACTCTTTATATTGATCTTTGCTCTGTTGTGCGGTTGCTTTGGACGAAGACGAACTGGATATGGCGATGAGTGCTGCAGCAAGTCCACAGGAGCCACGTGTCTGCTGCTGTAAGTACAGCCACCTAATCTCCATCCACTCATTAATAATCGAAACTAATCTACAACCTACAGAGCCATCTTGCTGATATTCTGTGTATTCTCGTTCATCGCACTCGTTGGACTTTTCTACTTCATGCTTGGCATGGTGACTTACCAAGGTGCCTGTGCCCCTCTAAGGGATCAGGAGAACAACACCCTGTTCCGGCAACTGGATGCATCGATCGATCTAAAGCATTATTTGCCAGCGAACGGGGAGTCCAAGGATGTGTCGCAGCCGCTGAAGATGTCGAAGGCCATTCAGGCTTGCCATGCCAACCAGACAATATTCGAGATGATGCGTATGAATAACATATACGATATCAACGATCTGGCGAACATTAAGGTGATGACCCATGCCCAGGATGATACGGATTCGATAAAGGTCTTCGATGAGGATCTTTCGGGCATTGTACTGCTAACTAAGGAAGAGCGCGATGAACTGACTGTGGCGCGCGATAATTCACTGGCCACCTACCACAGCTCATTGTACATGCCAAGTTTGTGCACCCAGTTCACACCGATGAACCTGAATGCCCTCTCCGAGCAGCTGTACAAGCTGTCCAACGACCTGGAGTATCCCGCCTACGGCTGGGCCAAGGTGTCCTTCTGGAACGAGGGCCTCAACACCAAGGCCTTCTACCGCAACTTTGTGCCCAAGCTCACCAGCATCGTGGAGAAGATGAAGGCCAATCTGAAGAAGATCGACGAGCTGATTTCGTACGAGAACCATGACTTTACAAACACCATTAAGATACTGACTGACACGGCGGTTGCCTCGGAGCAATTTATTCAGACGCGCGGCAAGGATTATATCAACACCCTCGGCAGCAATCTGACGCAGACCATCGACCAAACTATAGACGACTACATCGACATGATCATTAAGGAAGCCAACGAAAATGTGGGACACTGTGCGCCACTGTCCTACATTTATTACCGTGGAGTTGACCTGATCTGCCACCGCCTCGTGGATCCCATTGTGAGTTGATGGAGTTTATTATAACAATGTGTAACTTTTTTAGGGTTTTGGAGACTTCAAATTCTTAGGATTCATCAAGACTATTTAAAACCCATTCGAGTTTATTTTGGATTAGCCAGCGGTGGTTTTACACTATTTAAAAGTGATAATCCTGCTTAAAAAGATGGCTATTCTAATGCAAAACTCTACTCTTATTGCAGAATGGTTTCTGGGTGGGCATCCTGCTCTGCGCCCTGCTCTTCCTGCCCATCCTGTTCGTGGCCCACCGCCTGATGTGCCTGTACAAGAAGATCTACCCATATTTGGCCACCGTTGGAGCCGCCGGCGTTGTGGAGGGCGGGTGAGTTGTGTTTTCGTCTGCTGCAGTTCGCTTTCAGGCATCCCCCATGCTAAACCCTAATCCTAACCCTAACCCAAAGCTGTCCCATTTGCACGGGTGCTCCGTATGTGCCACCGCCCATTGTTAGCTGCTCCGGTGGACAGCAGGCCTACTGCGGCTGTCCCGGCGGCGCACCCACTGCTCGTGGAGGTGGTGGTGGCCTGCCACCCGAGAATTCAATCCAAGATGATGAAGCAGATGCTGACGATTCCGTTCTGTCGGCCAGCAAACGCAAGAGAGACTAACTAAACTACCTACTAACATCTGGGTTGGATTCCGAATTTAACTTCATTAACTTTTAGTATTTGTTTTATAAATTTATGCATGTACGGTACAGGAGAAAATTGAGTGTTTGTTTGCACCACAAAAACGAAACTAAGCCATTTGTCCACATTCTTTTTCGATTTTCATTGCATCGCTAACCCCGAATCATCCCGCCCGCAGCAGCGATTATCTGTACGATGCTTATAGTGAACGCGAGCGCGAACATGTGCCATTGGCTAAGTAAGACGATCACCCAGTCACCTTTGACCCCTCTGGCTAGGAGCTAAGCTAATCCCCCTTGCCCTTGCTCTTCTCCTCTTGCCCATTGTAGCGTGCCCAAGAAACGGCGTAAGGCGTACGAGAGGCGCAGGGAGCAGCAGGACTACTACGAGGACGCCTCGCCCAGCGTGTCCCGCGGCAATCGCTCTGGCGGAGATCGTGGAGGCGGCGGCGGCGGAGATGGCGCCCCGGGCAGCAGCAGCATGCGCTACAACGACATGGCGCCCACGTAAGTGTCCTTCAGTTCCCGGTTGAACTCCTGACCTTAAGTCACTCGCTAAAAGACTGGCGTAACTGAGTAAAAATGAGTAAAAATCCCAAATAAGACATAAAGATATTTAGGGCCTTTTCATTGTAAATTGAAGTATGGAATTTTTTACGAAATTGGTGCAACTACGTTATAGATGGCAATAAAATTTTTATTTGTGTGTATACAATTTTGACAATATCTAAGAAAGGTTCTACTTATTTTATTTTGGTTGTACCTAAGGAGGTGTTTTAAAAATATAATTAAAACTGTTCAGAAGCTGCGGATTCAAAACAAGTTTAACTTAGAAAAAAACATTTAAAATGATTATTATTTGCACACCCTGATTCTTTGAGACACTTGGAACTATTCTTAATTTAGATAAATGTATTGCTAACTTATAAATTACGAAGTTACAACAGTCTTGTAGTAGTGAACTTCACTCTAACAATAGTAAACGCAATATAGCCGCCAAACAGTGAAAATTAATTCGCCTGACCTCCGCATCGATATCCAGTTTCCCCTTGCTCGTTTTTAGACCGCTGCTAGATGCCTAAATCGCTAATTTTTAATTTTGTTTTATTTAGCGCTAGAGGTGTGACCAATGGCTCTCGGCCAAAGGCATTGGCGGCAGATGGTTTCTTTTAGGCATGGCCCAAATGCTAATCGGTTTTGGTTTCTGCCCGGTAATGTGTAATGTGCCACTCAAAGATTCAATCGATGTGCTTCCCCGACTTTCCGCGATTCGAAGACATTTCCATTTCCGACTGTTTTGTGAATAGACTGGAAACCCCCTACACATTTGCTTAGTTCCCTTTTCTTTAACTATTGTTGATTTAAAATTGTTAGCTTTTTCGATTGGCCTGTTATATTAGACAAAACGTTTATCAATTATACTGTCTAAATATTTTTGAAGGTTCTTATACTCTTTCTTTTTTAAAAAACGTGTTATTTTCTTACTGCAAACCTTCAAATTTGTTAAATTCTATTGACTTAATTTTGTTTGCTTATTCAATGACCTGTTGTGTTAGACAAACGTAACTCAATTATATTGTCTAAATATTTTTAAAGCTTCTTGAAACGCTTTCTATTTTCAAAACTTAATTTTCTTACTGCAAACACGCACATGTGTATTTTTGGTATTTAATTTTTGTTGCTTATGGGAGAAGCTTACGTGTTTAGGTTGCTGCTCCAAAGAAACAGACACTTCTGGACACGATCTCATACCAATGATGGCCCCACTCGATAACTGCTTCATGACCAAAAGCCACTAACTTTATATCGCTTTTCGATCTATGTTGATCTGATTAATCGCAGCTACTGCGCCCTCCCTTGGTTTTTCTGTGTTGTGCGTGAGTGGTCGCACTATAAATATTTAATTTACCCTGCATATTTCCCATGGACTAATTCGATTTGGTTGCAATCCGCAGGCACTGGGACCACGAGCCACCGCGCTACCACAATCCGCCAGCAGCGCCGCCATCCTCGGAGTACGAGCGTCCGCCGCCCTACTACTATCCGGGTGCCTCCGAGCAGGATTAGATTGGATAGCGTTGCATTTGGATTGGATTGGCTCAAGAGGTGGCAACATGGATGATTTTATTTAGACCCCCCTCCAAGCCCCTTTTATATTAGTATACCCCCTACTGAGACTGTACTTTTAGTTAAAAGCGTAAACGAAAATAACTGAAATTATATAATTTAATTAAGTAGTTCTGTAGCATCACATGTGTGTTATCTGCGATCTGCCATTGACGAACGCATATAGTTAATATTTAGTGCGGGCCGAAGCAAGAAACCACCCATTTAAATACCCCTTTACAATTACTTTACAAAAATGTTGCCAAAAGCCGACGACGACGAGCACGACGAATGATTATGAGTCGGACGAATCCGGCGGGGATAGTCCCAGTCGGAGCATTTAATGAACTCTGGAGTCTGGAGACTCCGTGCTATCTCTATGGAGGGCCGGGCGGCGGGCGTCGGATCTGATGAGTCCCTTGAAGAAGTTGGCCATTCGACGGGCCGCACGGCCGCAGAAGCTTTAAGGAATCTCATAATTTTATTATGCACACAGAGAGACGTACCCAAAAAACAAAACAAAAAACAAAAACAAAACAAATCAATATCTAGCAAGCAACTACATAAATAATAACCGATCAAACACTTTATGGAATCTGTAAACTTCCAGGAAATCAAAATCGCGGTAAACAAAAAATATGATCAATACCAAAACTGCCATTTTAATTTAGAAAAAAAAAAACAGGATACAGGAGAGTTGGGAGTTATTCAATGCATTTAATGTATTTATTTTAGAAACAATACGAACACTACACTTTTTCTTAAGCCGGCAAACTGTGCACTCGGACACTGATATACAAATTAAATACAAAAAGAAAAAAAGAGACCCAAGATACAGATACGAGATACATACACTTGATTGTAACACGTATTTTAACACGTTGTCATAGTTTAGTAAGTGAAAACCAAAAGCAAACCGAACCCTAAGCATTTAAACGTTTCTAATTGTATCGTCTAGGACCCAAGGGCCAAGCTGTAAGTTTCCAAAATACCTATAACACCATACAAAAATATACAGACACGACACGCGAGCATAGTGTACGGATTACACAATTACATCATTTTAGTATTATTATACAAGTAAGAATGTATGTTGTATTTTATATTTGACGTACATTAAATGATTTCCGCTTAAGTCAAGTAACCATGTATCAATATTGCCGCGCGCAAGTAAAGATTATCGAATTAAGACCGTGGAAAACACAAAGGAAAACCCAGTTGCCAGTCAATCATCGAGCTCCGTTGATGGTTGTCTCAGTCGTTTGCAAAATTTTGTCAATAAACTTCAAGTGGTTTTATTATGTACGAAAGGCGAGTCTTGAAAATAATGTGCTAATAAGTTTTGTTCTGGGTCATCTCATCACTTTTGGAATGAACGTTTTAGCGGTAAAGTATTTAGACTATTTATTTATTACGTTTTAAAAGTCAATTTTTATATACCTTTTTTTACAATACAAAAGCAAAATAATTTGATACTTTGAGTATCTAGCACTTCGTTTTTTTTTCAAACCCAATCCATTCTTATTTTAATAAAATACAATTTGTTTTAATATACTGTATATATAGAAAGCTTTGCATACTTTTGGGCAGCTGTTCATCGTGCTTACAGCATCCTTCTTGAAGAAAACTGTTGCACACTTTTGGGCAGTCACTAAGGTCACTGACAGAAGCTCGCGGATATACACTTGTAGCATCCTTTTAAAAAAAAAATAAATACTTTTTGCAGGATATCTCAGCCAATATACAACCCACAGGCAAAATAAAAACTGTTTCAGACTTTCGAGGACATAGGCTATCGATCACCATCACACCTTTATTAGATTTGTACCCCTAGAGGAAAATAAATTTTTATAAAATGTCTTTTTTGAGCGAATTTGGAAAAAGTGATGAGGTCCTCCCCCTTAGGTTCTCAGCAGTCCAAAACAGTCAACCTTTTGTCTGTGGGACTGATATTGGCCGAGATATCCTGCTAAACCACTTAAAAATAAATTACTCCGAAAAGTGTTTTTTTTTTTCGGAGTGCCATGCTCGGTTGCTAGAAATTGATTTTTGATTTGAAACACCAGGCGAACATAATTCGTAGCAAGTATCAGCTGGTAATTTTGAACAGCGTTCAATAACGGTTTTTTTATTCAAAATGGCCGCCATTTCCATATTTCCCCTCAGAAATTGACCAATGAGAAGCCAGCTTTCTGGAAAAGAACCGTAAGATCAAAGCCAATCTCAACCTAGAGATGGGGAACCTTGTAGTTTTCTTGTGCGTGTCACGAGTTCGGCACTCCACTCACGAAAAAGCACGAAAGCCCCTTATATTTGTTGTTGGAGTACTGAAATAAATTCGCACGTGCCCATCCCTATTAGAAACGAAAAAATTACTCGGCGGACACCTGCTGTGGGTTTCTGTTCGCCTGGTTGTTGAAACCAGAAATCCCACAATATTCCTTGCAAAATGCACCGCCGCGAAACTCTTTCTCACATAAATCATAGAAATCTGTATTTCAGATACCAGGCGAACATATCTGAGTACCAGGCGACATGGTGAATGCAACAACGTCCAGTGCTTCTCAAACTCTAGATGATCGGCTGCCCAAAAGTAGGCCGCAAATAATTAAAGTTTTTCGCTAAAAAACAAAAATTAATTGTTGCCTATTTATTGCTGTTATGTTCACCCCTTAACTAATAAATCCATTACAAATTATTAATGTTTTACATTTTTAATAGCCGAATCGAGCCTTTTAAAGTCACATTTATTTTCTTAAATATTTTGTGTTATTCTCAAAATTAAAATATGTTATACACCAGCCACTGTTTTAATTTGTCTGCGTCTCCCGACATCCTGCAGCACTAAGGAGCCTAGTTCTCTGATGATATTGGTGGTAATTGAATCTAGAAAAAAATAAAAGAAATAAAATTAATTAGTGTTTATTCCTAGTTAAAGTAAGTAATTATAGCGGCCTAAAATAATTGTGTTTCTAGTCATATCTCGTGGAAATTTCGATTGGAAGAGATGTGCGCTGCTGACTTAAAAATAGGAGCAGTCCATCGGAGTATATAATTGTTAACCAATGGTAAGTAAAGTTATTAAGCTGAAAAATATATCTTTTCAAGCTGTGAACTTCCATGCCTAGCATCAAAAGTCACTATTACTTTTATTACTTTTCTACACACACACTACTTACTCCAACCGAATGGAGTAATAGGAATAAAATAAATAAATAATGAAGTTGCTGTGCTGGGAGACGCTCGGTTGCTTTATGGCCAACATCCTGCCTAAATCTTTGTCCTGGTCAGGACCTCCGACCACATTAAGTCTGTTTAACCATAGCCAGGAGCAATTGGTAGAGGGTTCCATTGGCTGCTGCTCCTTAGACTGGCTACTGCAACTGCAGCAACTGTCGTGCCCTCTGCTGAGACTTTTAATCCTCGGATTGGTGGTACTGCCGATTTATAATGCGATTCTGATCCTGGTGGGGTGAGCTTGTCATTTGGAATTTCTTAAAGATTTATCAAGCGAATCCAGTTTAGATGGCGCCTTAATCGCAGTGCTTCGAGCAGTGCGGAGCGTTTGGTGCTGGACATTCGAGTGGAACGGGCTGTGAAGCGTCCAGCTCCACCACCGCCTCCAGCTCCAAAGCCACCGCCCCGCCTTCGCCGACGTAAGGCGTCCAAGTCCCCAAAACTGCACTGGTAAAAAAAAATCATACTAATTTCAAGTATTTCATACTCAGTTTATATATTAGTTAGTTATTAATTAATTATTTAGTTATTTAATTTTACTTTGTATTGTATTTTTAGGGACTTGTAAATAAATACATTTTTGCTTAAACTCGAGGTCATGTTTAGCGTTGGTTATGTTATATACCATAAAAAAAATAAATAAAATTTGTTTTCACATTATTGGAAATATTTTAGTATTGTATTTATTGTTATTATTATGTATTTTACTTAAATATGAAATATGCAATTTATATATATGTATATGATAAATAAATAAAACTTAAGTACACATTTTTCCACATTAGTTCACATATTAATATTGTATTAAATACTATATTTAATGTAAACTGAAATATGAAATATGCATATTTTGGATTCACTTACCAGATATTTATTTTTACTATTCCATTTTTCAGCAGTGTACGCATGCCAGCATCATATCCTAGCCAAAAGAATCCTTTCGAATCCAACTGGCAGCGGTCTCGAGATCAAGCGTATCATTACAATAACCTGAGGAAGAATCTTCAACTGGCGCTTGAGGGTTTGCAGAAGCCTCTTCCACATTCATTGCCCATTTGTATTCCCCCAATTGAAGCAACCCCTTCCCCACAAGAACCCCTGCTTCCACCTCAATCTGTTAGAATTAAAAGCAGAAAATCACGCTCCAAGCTTCTGCCTGGGATCTTCAAACGACTTGGTATGAACTCCATATGGCAGAGATGGAAAGCCCGAGGCAGCCGTAAAAAATGCAACACCTCGGAGGCCCCCAGCACTTCCTCGTCAGGCTGCTCAAGCACAGGTTCCAGCTGCTTCTACGTCTACTAATAACGAAATCTTTCCAAGATCGAGGGCACGGCTAGTTCATCTATCAAGATATCAACGCTCCAATCCGTGTGAATTTGTGCGATTATATTTTGTTACGATTAAAAGCGTGCTGAGATCAATTTTGTTGGCCCTGAATCCGCAGCACTGGTTTTATTAGAACACATCCGGTAGTGGAGCTCCAGCTCCAAAGCGACCGCCGCCAACAAAAGACCTAAGCGACAAACCTTGTTCTCGCATCAATCTTGTGTGGAGGCAACTTAAAACGGAACAACAAAACACAAAAAACAAGAAACATAATATAAACACCGAAACAAAAGTAAAACAAACAAAAGGCAAATAAGCCCAACTACAAACTACCGGGTGAGCTTGCTCGTTCACCGATGACTGGCTGATTAAGGGGCAGCGAAAGCAGATCGCTATCGTCACTCCACCTCACTCCACTCCAAATTTTATCCCCAGTTCGAGCTCCTCCTCCAACATCCAAATAACCAAGTATCCAAGTGCAGCTCCATCATTGTCTGGGCCACAATGGCAGGAAGAAAATAAAAAGAGCATGGGGGAAAAAACAAGGTGCTCTTTGGAGCACTGAACATTTGATGCTCTACTCACATTTTGAAAAGCAGAAGGTTACCTAGTAAAAAAAAAGTAAGTTTCCATTTAGTCGTTTTAAGTATAGAAATATACAATTTTTTTAAACTTCATTTGACGGAATAAATTTTAATATCTAAAAATGTAGTTTAAATTGAAACCATATTAAGTTAAATATAATATAAAAAATGTAATATTAAATCTAATATTTTTCACAATAGTTCATAAAATGTAATATTAAATCAAACAGTTACATGAGCATTGTAATTAATATTATTATTTTATCCGATATAAAATTTTGAACCAAATAGTCAGATATTTATTTGTACTATTCCATTTTTTGTATCAGTGTTAATATTATTTTGCTTTGGGTTGGGCATTTTGGGCGAAATAAGACCCAAATGGATTATGTTTGATTTACTCAAACATTCTGGGAACACCTATTTCAAGCTGAATTATTAGGTAATTTACCCAGAAGTCTTTAAAGATTTAAATCTAGATTTAGGAGTATAGACAACTACATAACAATATTTGGACAATAGTCTCCAAATATCTATAATTCTATGCGACATTCCATTTTGTCTGTTTTATTAAAAAGGTAATCCATCAAATGATAATGAATATCTTGCCTATGAATCATTTTGAACTCAACTTGAATAATAAGAAATTTCTTTACTTTTATGGGACAAAGCTTAAATATTGAAGGTTAAATTAAAAATATATATAAAATTTATATAAGATTACTTTCTTAATATGGAATAAAACTTACAAATTAAAGGCTTGAATTAAAATGAGTTTTAAATAAAATAAAGTGAAGTCAAAAAGATTCCGCGTTGTATAAAGTTTTATGTTTTTTTTAATGAAATTTCTTCGAAGTTCTTACTTGTTTATTTACCTTTGACGTCAAAGCATATATTCCATTTAATTTCTCCATCTTAACGCATTTAATCTTCAGGTTTTTTTTTATCACTGGTAATTGAAATTAATTTTAAAAACAGAAATTAAAATTCTGAGGTGATTAAATTAAGAATTTTGTATATAACTTTGAATGTTAAATTCTTCTTTTGCCAACAAATTTGTAGTACCTTAACCTTTTTCCCAATAATATAATTTTAATAATAATTAAAATTCTGAGAAGTGATAGGACTAATTTTGAATGTTATGTTCTTCCATTGTCAGTACTTAAGTACTTAGACCTTTTTCTCAGTCTTCTAGAAAGTATTCTTTACAACTTAACATATTTTACAGCTGTCCTTTGAAAACTAAAATAACCAGCTTTGGGAAAGGGAAGATAACACACGAAAATTACAGCGCAAAACGAACGGACAACTCCCAGACGAGTTTTTTGTTCTTCCGCTGCCGAATGAGATGGATGCCAGATGAGCAGATGACCAGGCCGATTCCAGTCGATCTGATGGAAGGTGGTGGCGAGGAGACGAACAAAAAATAAGAGACATGGCCTCCCAGGCAAGGCCATTGAAAAGTGAAAAGCCGCTCGTTGGCGGCATATGTTTTTCATAATTTGTAGCTAAAAATTAAATCACGTTTCTTATCAGCGATGTGATGCGATTGTGAGTGCCTTTCTTTTTCAACAATTACCGAAAATCATAAAGGCAGCCAACGACGAAATTACCTACAACGAAATTTCACTTTCAGTTCGTATGCGAGTGTGAGTTCGTATTTTGTGTGTGTGTGTACGAAAACAAAAGACTTAAGGCACGAACTTGCCGCAGTGAAGGTTAAGTCGTTCGATTTGATATTCAATCGGTATAACGAATGATTTCGAAAGCCATGCCAATGCACTCGTCGATAAGGTTCCACCTGAATCGCATAGACAATGGGCAACGGGTAATGGGTAACCGCCATTCGAATAGATCCCTTCTTCCTTTTCCTGGCTTTCTGCTTTCGGTTTTTAGTTGTTAGTTTGTGCGATGCATCCGATGTGAAACCTGGCCCGCTTGCGAAACAGAGCATCGCATGGAAGAGTTTTCTTTAGGGGGAAAACTGGCACACAGAATTGCAAAAAGCAAAAGCTGCTGCAAACACATCAAATGGAAAATGGCACGCAATGGAATGGGCATTAAAATGCACGCAATTAAGTTAGCCAAATGATTTACAGTGAAAGGCGGTGAAATTTATGGCATGCAAAGCGTGAGAAGACTTTTTTTGGGGGGAGGGTTTTAAGATCCCTGAAACCGTAAACCCAGAACACAAAAATAACCATTCCAATCCAATCAAGACTTTCGATTTCGTTCGAAAGCAATTCGCTGATCCAAGGGGGGGCGTGGCCAGGTCAGGGATTGAATTCGATTGGAAACGCTTATGAAACCCCTTCACAGAAACCCACCCATATGCTAATTAACCTCGACTGCTACCTCCTGCTTTCTATCGTGTGAAACGTCAGCCAAGTGTTATGCGCTGCGTATTTTGTAAATCATATTTCGAATTTGCATTTAACGCAGTCGCAGATGGAGATGAAAATAGAGATAGAGATGGCGGTGGAAATGGAGATGGAGATGAGGATCAGGTCGGAGACATTTGGTTGACGGCTGTTTTGGTCGTTTGTCTTTATGCTAATCAAACATGTTTGTTTACCAAATCCCCATCCGATAACAAATGGTGCGCTGCCTAACGCCTCCAAGTGGGTGGATGGGGGAGTTGCCTAGTTTCACCCGGCTTAGTTATCGAATCAAAAGGGTTAATCTAATAAAAATTGGTGTCATGCTTCACCCGGAAAGTTAACAAATAAATATAGATTTCAAAGTGGGTTAAACTTTAATTTTGTAACTACATCATTAATATCAAAGGTTGTACATTAATAAGGGGAAAAAAATAGCTTTTCATGATCTAACTTTATTCGGCCAATATATGATGTGCTAAGAATCAAACTCCGCTTTCACAATTAATGGTGTTAAAACCAATATTTATATAGCTAACATTTGTTCAGAAAACGTATATTTAAGCTTATACTTATTTCTTAATTACTTTTTATGTTTATTTTATGTATGTATGTATGTATTATGGCAGCAATAAAATAAATGTAATGAAATCTTTGATTGCTTTTCAATTGTCTATAAGACCTTTAAAACCACCAAAGTTGTAATTAAATAATGCTATTCTGCTGCCAATTTTGATAATAAAAATGGCCGCTTTTAAATAAATTAGTAATACAATTTAAATTGCCTAAGTCGGTGATTGATTCGTTGATGTTAAAAGGCACCATAACAAACCGGTAAAAAGGGGTTTGGATTAAAAATGTAATGACAATAATTTGTATTAGGAAAACTAAATATTGTATATTTACTATTGAAAAACGTTTTTAAATATTGCTCTTCTGTGATAAAATGTGGCTTCCATAAATTAGTAATACAATTTAAATTGCCTAAGTCTGTGATTGATTCGATGATGTTAAAAGGCCCTAAAATCAAACCGGTTGAATGAGGATTGGTTGAACGCCAAATTGAATGGCCAGCGATGGCCAATATTGTTTGTCTAGTCCGCCGACCACTGTTAACCCACTGTTGCCCACTATTGCCCACTAACAGCGGCGGACGAAAGAGCCTACCAAAAGGCAACGCAGCAAATTTAATTTAATTTTCCATGCAGCTCACAGCGCGGGCTGCAAACCGAAAACTGTTTTTATGCTGCTGCCGCCTTGCTTTTTGTTGTTTTGCTGGACTGCTCGTACTTATATGGCGCTCGTACGTGGCGGACCTGAAGCTCAAGCTCAGCTCAGCCCAACCGTTGTCAAACGCCAAACTCAAAACTCAAAACACCGAGCAACAAAAATCAAAACCCTGCTCAATCTAAGCTCAGCTCTACTCTCCGACGCTCCACTCGATGCACTATGAAAAACCTGGATCATTTTCCATTTAAAAGATCAAAAAATATATACAAAAATGTAATCAGATGTAATCATTTTAATGCAACAAATGTGTAAGCTATTTGTTTTTTTTTTTTACAAATTAAGATGAGGTAGACTAGAAATGTAACTTTACATTCTACTAATAAACAAATGTATCATATTAAAGTTTCGATTTTTCCTTGTTAAAATACCATCTTTTGGTAAACAGAATCCACTTTAAAAGTATAGATACGTTTGTTTGGACTTAAACTCAAGTAAACAATTTAATTTAATTGTCTAAACTCGGTTTTGGCTTTTATAACTCACATGTAGCTTTAATTTTGAGAGCCATGCTGTAACACAAACAATTTAAGATGTTTTGCCTTTAAAAAGAGTATATAAATATTTAATAGAATATTTAACTGTTCGGGTTGAACTAACATTTACATATTATATTAAAGATCCTAAGAGGGTTCAAATTTTATTTTTTAAAATAAACATAGCTATATTTGTTATAATAACATTATTTCCTAGAGTTTACAAAAATATTTTAAAATATTTTAGTAAATCTTCTAGTTTGCAGAACGGTTAACCTAATTTTAATCCTTTTGAAGTGCAAATCCTTTTGAGGAGAGATATTTTATTTTTGAAAAATAATAATATTTTCTGCGAGTGTCGACGTTGGCGTCGCTGCCGTGTCCGTTGTTGTCGTCGCCTTGTCTTGGCAGTTGGCGGCGGCAGCGCTCGATTCAGTTTCAGTTTTTCAGTCCAACGTGCGAGTTCGAAGCGACAAGCGGTCCACTTCGCCTTTTTGGGGGCCAGGATTTTTGAAAGTGACTAGTGACTAGTGGCAAAATATGTGCGGTTAGCCACGACAATTTACAGTGTCTCGAAAGCCCCAATACACTCGACTAACAATCCAATCGAATCGAATTAAATCGAGTCCAGATCAATCCAAATACAATCCAATTCCCACTGCCAGCCCAAGGAGAATCGATTTTCTGTGGCTTGTGGATACGCGGCGCGGAGTCGAGCTTCAAAAATGGTGAGTGCGAATGTGTGTCAGAGGCAATGGAGCTACTATATGGCTATGGAAATTATCATATCTCAGAACAAAAAGCATGCCAAAGAATATTGAAAGTCCGTTGACGCAACGGAAAAATGAATGTTAAGCAGCAGCAACAACTCCATGGCAGTTGGAGAACGTAAACGTAAACCAAGATTGCACAGGAAAAAATAAAACTTCAGGCTAGATAATACACATAGAAAACATGAAACAGTTTTAGGTGCAAAATCAGGGTGGAAAGATTTTAAAAAGTAATACTTCATGCTTCAAGTTTATTTTACTTTGTGTTACTAAAATCTCTTTTTAAATCTAAAACGTGTATTTTAGGGAAATTTTGTGTAGTAGCTAAAAATTGTTTATAACATTTTAAAAACTTTTAAAGGCAATATGCTTTTAGAAATTATAAAATATTTTGCAAGAGTTTTAAAGTTTTATTTTTAATGGTTCAATTTTGCTATCTATTAGAAACGATGAGAAATTAAGTTATGTTTTATTTAGAATGTTATAAAATTAAATAGTTTAATATTTTGTGACACAAAAATATATCATTATTGTTTTGTTAAGAAATATTAATTTGTGATTTAAATGAGTAAATCATTGATGTTTTAGCTTAAGATATCTCTGTTTTTATATCACAAAATATAACAAGAAGAATCACAAATTTTGTAAAATTCGAATAAAAACATTGTTTTTCGAGGTTCGAAAAATATGTAAATATCTTTTCCTGTGTAAGACTTAATCGCAGAATGGCTGAGAGTGTGAGAAAAGCAACAACGTGAGCAACAACGACAACGGGTTCTGTACCGCTACTGACCGACCGAAGTTGAAGGCGAACTTGTCAAAGACAATGAATAAAATGAACGCTAAGGGGCTAAGAAAAACAGAGTGTGTGTGCTGGGGGCTAGAAGTTGGTTTCAGTTTCGCTTTCAAAGCAGAAAGCACAGCTGAAAAAAAGGCAAGGGGAAAATGCCCGAAGTCTTCAATTGGCAAAGGCTTTTACTTCCTCGGCGAAAATCGAAAAAGCGAAAAAACGCAAAACGAAAAGCCAGCTAGCTTGAAAGATTTCCATTATGGCCGCAGCAGGCGGCACGCCTCAATTTGGCAGCAAAATCAGCAGCAAAGGCAGCGGCAAGTAAAAGTTGCAGGCGCACAACAATAGCAATAACAATAACTAGTTTTGTTTTTTTTGTACAACAATTAATATTTGCAAAGGAAAACAACCAAGACAAACGGCAAAAGGAAAAAGAAAAAAATACCTATAACTTGCCGCCGTCGATTGGCAAATAGTTGGCAAAGCAAAAAAAAAACTGGTCTCGAAAATGAACAAAATGAAAAACCCGCAAAAATTAGGTTCGAGCCGGAGTCCAAGTCGAAAAGTCGAAACGGAGTCTCTCGAAAACAGTGGAAAAGCAAAAGAGGCAATCAAAAAGTCCAAATCAAATGCGAACTCTGCTGCCTGCTTTATAAATTAAACATTTTATTTTATGGTCTTTCGCTAGCAGCACAATGCAACCGATCGCTTAAATATATATTATATACATACTCCATTATATTTCTGTGAACGAGCGTATAATGTGGAGCAGGTCGAAATTTGAGCATTTCGAAAAGTGAATACCGAAAACAATAAGAAATGTTAATTGCCTAAGTTTTCATTGTCTCCGTGACAGCATTTTGCATTGGCTAATAGAGCTTATTATATTTTGTGTATGTTAATTAATTTTCACCAATTAAAAATTATCTTTAGATTGGCCAAACGTTATTTGCCTTCTTAAAAAATGCAAAACTTAAGTTATGATTTATTTATCGTGATAAATTTATCAGCCTCAGAAAAAAAATGTATGCTTTTCTACAGCAATATATGATAGCTTATTTGTAAATTAATAAGCTTTTAGATATGTATTAATATAGGATCTCAATTCTTATATTTGGAAATTATACTTGTAAAATGTGAAGCAGGTCGAAATACTTATTTACAAGGCTTGTGGAATAATATTTACAAAGTATCTCCTTTATAATAATCAAAAATGATATTAATAAAATGTGAGGTAGGCAAAAAACATTTTCATAAAGTATCTCCTTTATAATACTCAATAAATAATGTTTATAAAATGTTAAGCAGGTCAAAATGTAATTGTTTAAAGAAAAAGAAAACGGAAAAATGTTAATTGCCAGTCGCGGCATTTTGGCGTTAGTTAATAACATTTTTTACCGCCGCCCCTCCCACGGCCACGCCCACCGACTTGACACGGGCTATTGACAACCGTGACTGACATGTGCAGTACGTTGGAAATGTATCTGCAAAACGTATCGCGGCGTATCTGTAGCCGTATAGGTGTGTAGCTGTGTATCTGTATCTGTGAATGTATCTGAAACTCTCACTTTCATTTGAAATGCCTCTGCCGGCGCTGACAATTGAATGAAAACACTTGCAGAGAATTTCTGTTTGCAAAACAAACCATTGAAATGGCAAGACGACGAGCTTGCCAGTGTTTACACATTCGAAAAACCCCAAAGAAAAATAAATACAAGAGGTAGGGGGAGGGGTATGGAGAGGTGGAGGGGGGCAGACAATATAATTGCAGAGCGACAGACTTTCTCCCTTACAGAAAGCAAGCAAACGCATTTTTCTCTATTATTTTTTGTATATTATTGTGACGGAAGTTGCTAATGCGGTCCGACTGGGCGTATACGTAATGCGAGTGTCAGCCAGCGATTACGAGGGTCCTGCCTTTGCCAGATTTTGTAACCGATCGCGCAATTAGCGTGTACAAATAGAAGAAGATACAACAAGTAGGCAAATTAGGTAATGCAAATATGCGTTTTCCTGAAAATTTAGAGACAGTGTTAATATAAGACGTAAGAAAGTCATTTTCTTAACTGATTTGTACAAAAAGAAATTTTTAAATTGTTAACTATAGGTTAAAGTTTGTTTATTTTATCATGCATTTTTATAACACAACTTATTTTTACAAAAAGAAAGTCAAGATCATAATGTTATAATGTTTGTTTAAATATACGCCTTTAAATAGGTTTATCTACTTGCTTAATCATACAAAATATATGTTTTAAAAAATATATAAATTTCTAAATAAAGTTAAATAAATAAATTTTGATAATGCTTAAAGACTTTTACATTTATATTTTTTTACTGTTAGATCGTTAAATATTTTTAACGATATTTAATGGATATTTTATTTAAAGAATTATACTAAAATCTGCTGACATTTTATTACTCGACCCTGAAGCTGTGTCTTTTGAAGCGATAAAAATCATTTTTATAGCACTGTAAGCCGAGACTCTACATAAATTAAAGTCATTCAAATGTTTTATTGTAAAGCAACACAATGAAACTAAAGTTTCTAGTAGGCAATCTGTGATATTTCTATGAAATGTGAATATAATGTGCAACAAAATGCCAGCCAAAAGCCACTCACAACTCAGCCACGACTCATGGCTCAAAACAGCATCAAGTTTAGTAGCTGGGTCATAATTGCAGGCCAGGCATTTTGACTCTGGCCAATAACCACTTGGCTTTAAGCCCGGATAAAAGTGCCTGGCAACACGGCGTGTTCTCGAATCTAAGCTGTCGCCTTCTCGGCAATCACTTTTTGCCTAGCCCTGACAGCCAGCTGCAACTGAGTTTGGGTTTGGGTTTGAGTTTACATTCGGAATGGGGGAGTGTGGGCTGGATGGAAAATACTATACACTATTTATAGAGAAACGCCGCTTACAAGAGGCAAATCGAGTTTGCAGCCTCGCTCACTTTTATGCATAGTTTGGCTGAAACCGAAACGCATCAAATGGTTATTGAACTCCTCGTTGAGACAGTCAGTCAGTCAATCAGACAGACAGACAGAAAGACAAACAGTCAACCAGCTGATGGCGATAGGAGTGAGAGTAATTTAACAAGTCATTGCACAAAAAAAAAACAAGCTTCAGGTGTTGTAAATAATTTAAATGAAAACATTGGCCAAAGACATTTTTACGATTTAAAAGACAAAAGAAATTTGTTTATTTTCTCTAGATAATGTGTAATTAAACGTTAAGCAACCAACTGAATGGTTGTTAAACGAATAAATGAATTTACTTATACTTTATATTTCACTGTATACATTTTTAGGACTTAAAAAAATAAAATATTAGTTTCATTTTCGTAGATAATATATATGTTTATATTTACTATGATGTTATTAATTATAATTTCCTTAAAAAAAAGATAATCAATCTTTTAGAAACACATTGTATTATACAGAATAGAAGCTATATCTTATTTAGTAATTTTATTGTAGGAAAAAAAAATGTATAAATATTTGTCTTCAAAAAATATGATAAAAGATAATGTAATAGTATTTCTACAAAACTAAGTATCGGTATAACAAACAAAAGTCATAGATTTAAAATACAATTAAAATCTTTTCATTCAAAAACGATAATCAAAAGACTGTGGCAACGAACTTGTTGCCCAAAGCAAATTTTGGTTTTAAGGTCTAGCAAAATGGTTTAAACACCATAAATACAATTTGATCTATTAATAATGGCTTCAAAATGATTTCCCGTTTTCACTGTGCGCACTCGAAAATCAAAAGACTGAGGCAACGAACTTGGCAACGGCGGCGCACATTGCAAGTTTTCAGTTTTTAGGGTCTAGCAGGAAGTGCGACAAAAAGCCAGAGCGCTTTGTTTGTCCAACCAACCAAGCAGCCAACCGCGATACTAGATCCATCTTAATTACCCCGCAACCAATGCCAAACTGGCAGTCGCAAAACAAACACATGTTAATTATGCTTGGGCCAATTCCAATTCAAAATCGAAATAAAAATCCACATCCACATCGAAATGCTTAGGGAGCTGTGTATCAATCATTTGTCAGTTGGCTAGGTGACAAGCCGAAAAAAAAGCTAAAGCCAAAGCAAACTGGTTCGCCGCCGACATTATATAAAGGCGGAGTATCTGTATTTATCAGCCGTATATCCACAGCGAAATCGTACAAACGACATAATCGAAATGTCAAATCACTATCTCAGTGGCTATAGACTGATCTGCGAAGTGTATGGTTGCACAACCCTGGGCTGCTTATTAATATAAATTTGAAACTAATTAGGCGAAATTTGTAAGTTGTGGCCGGCCCTTCCGCTGGCTAAGACAATTATTATTAAAAAAGGCAGAGTCTTCTTGCCATTTGGCAATAAATTCAGGCCGTAAAGTGACTCCAAATCAAATCCGTTTTATGGTCTAGGCCATAAACATCAAACTGGCCCCAGCCTCGAGGCAATCGGGCATCTTTTAATTTGAATATCTGTTTATACGCGTTATTAGCCAAACGAGTTTGCAGTCGCATCTTCGTTTTTTTTTACTTTTTGGCTGAAAAGGTTAAAGTTGAGCACAATGCCACCTGCTTTCGTTGGCTGCAAACCCCGCATTAACTTGCTAATAATACGAATTTCACCGTAATTCCGCTCGTTTCCCTATGATTTCTTGTCGGCTTTTTTTCGACTTTTTTTGAGACGCTTTGTTTATTAATAAAAGCGCATATCGCATATGGGGAGGGGGAGGGGGATTTACGTAAGGAGGCGGCTGCTGGCGCTTCTCCTCGAGTTGCACTAGCTGATGGCGATGACATAATGTCCGCACAGTCAGTTCCTTATTGCTGGCAAACTGAACAGCACTCCCCCAGAAAGTGCAAGTGAAAATATGGTTTTTTAGAGACACAGTCAGTCGAGCATTTTCCAGGCCGTTAGCTTTGGTTTCGCCAGAGTAGACAGAGAAAAATAAAAGCCAAAAGAAACCCAAAGAAACTCAAATGCGACACTGACAAATGGCAAATTCTTTACGAGGCCAGAGCCAAAAAGCAAGACAAACAAACAAATGGACATAAATTTTATTGACATTATGAACAAGATCGCGGCGTGTAGGAAATGCTTGATCTGGCGGCACTGGAACGGAAGTGCTGCGCACTCAACTGTTGAAACCTGGCATTGCATTGCCGCAAAAGAATAATGGTTATATGTTCTCGTTCGCTCTGTTGCTGCTGCCACTGTTTTGTCTTTTTCTGTTTTTACTCTTGCTGATAAAATGACTCAGCAGCCAAAGGCTTCAACAGCTGGCTGGCATTTTATGTGCCTCACGTTTGGGACATTAAAAAGTCAAAGCTAAATGCAGTTCCATAACTCAGTGGGTGCGTCGAAAAACCCGCAATGTTGCTCAATCCATTAAAATATGAAGGTTTTCAAGGACTGAAAAGGGTCTAATGTGAGATAATAATTGGGTAGAGGAGACTACATTAAGGGGATTGTTAAGTAAACAAAATAAAAATAATTAAAAAAAAATTGGATCTACATTACAGAATCAAAAGCGTTTTCACATTTTAAAATTTCCAAAATAACTCATCAGTGTATGCTTGTAATAATATTTTATATTTCTAGGCTCGTTTAATCATAATATAATTACTTATGCTTTCTGAGAAAAATAAAATAAACAATATTATAGATAACATATCTTTAACCTAAGAATTGATACAAATGCCACAGTAATGTGTCCAATACCAATTCTTCTTTTAAGATACATAAAAAACAATGCGTACATAGTTTAATTAAAATACTTTTCCAGAAATACTATAAAACAATTAAGAGATTTTTACTAGAGGTTTCTGGAACACACCAGTCATAGAAAAACTATTTCTGGAATGTTTTTAAAGACAGTAAATGCTTAAATAAATTACAAACACATGTTTTTCAAATATAATTAAACCTTTTTGTTGACCTGGGAATATTAAATAAATACTGGCACTGTTTTTTTTGGGATTAAATTTAAATTAAAGAAAAATTCTGTGAAATGAAATTGTATTATTCTTTCGAAATTTGAGTTTCTTGATACACTATTTCTCTGGTATATTCCTGGCCATTTTCTCAGTGTAAGAAGCCCTAGAGCAGACTGGAAATTTTAGCACACATTTCGCAAAGCGACTGGAGTCTGCCGTTGCTGCCTCAACTCGTTTTTCTGAAACGTCAATGGCCGGTTCAGGGTTATGCTGCAACAGGAAGTAATGGTACGATCAGGAGAACAGACCAGAGCCAGACCAGAAGCTTGGCGGAGCACCGCACCCGCCAGAAGTGGCTCAAAAACCCCTTCCTCCCCCTGATTGGTAATTCACCCTGGCCAGGCTCAACTAATTTACCAAAGCTCAGCCATTATTCTAATTGATTCGTGAACCAGTTTCGATTTAAGTACTGAGGAGCGCTGACTCAAGCTTTCTTAAGCCCCACACACAAAAAAAAATTGTAACAAATAATTTGTTAATAATTCATCGTTGTTCAAAATATATTTTAATATCTAAAAAATTAATTTAATTTTGAGGCATTTCGAGTTGAATCAAATATAGGGTTCATACAACAAAAATGTCCCATTAGTATTTAAATGTTAACTTATGCAATTTAAATTGCAATCTTTTTTATATTCCAATAAAACATTTAATTTAGATGTGAAATGGCCAAATATTTATTAATTCATTTTTTGTAATACCTAAAAAATTAATTTAAATTAAAACTATTAATTCCATTTTTGTGTCAGTGCATTCTCCATCGCCAGATTTGCTCTCTGAACCCGTTTTGCCCAGCTTTTTGGCCAGATATTGCGCAAGGTCGTCTGGTCAGGACAGGTGCTCACGACTTGGCTTAATTGTGTGACGTATGCAACTGGTCCGACACCGAAACCAACAACGAGACCGGGCCGTAAAAAACAAAATTGTTAGCCGCGAAAATCAAAGCCAAAATATGGCCCAAACAGTTATGACTTATGGCTTCAAAAAAAACCCCCCGTCCAACATACCCACACATTGCTGTGGTTTTCTTCAATTTTCTCTGTACTTTTTACACTTTTCGTTTTGTATTATTTATATTTCGATGTTATTTTCCCTGCTTTTGCTGCGCTGCGTTGCGCCTCACCTTGAGCTTAATTTCGGTCAAGCAAAAAGGCGTTCAACATTTAATTAAATATAGCAGGCGCGACAGAGTCGCAAACAAACGGCCAGACAACATCGATTCGACAGCCGCTAAAGTGGTAAATGGTCGAAAGTCGCCGAGACCGCATTTAAATAAATCGCACTTCAAACTGCATTTCCATTCCCATTTCCATTCGCATGGCCCCCCAAACGAAAGACTCAGGCGACGAACGCGATGCGAGTGGCAAATGGCAGATGTTGCAGCCACCGCGGCGCATGATTAATGCAGTATTTGCGCAATTTGTGTCGCCTGTTGAAAAATTATTGAGCGGACACGGCCATTCGGCAAGCAAACGGCAACAAAAGCCACAAAATTTACGCAAATGAATTGCGATTTCAGCGATCTCTGCGCTTTCTTGCTTTCGTGTGCAAGTGAAATCCACAGACACAAAACGAATCATATTTTTGAGATACCCTGCAGTCAACTAAGTTTTTTGGAGTCTATAGTTTTTAGTATTTAATTTTAATTCCAATAACCTTTTTGTTTTTCATTTCCAATTATTATATTTCCTTCGTTCCACATTTCCATTTTATTGTTAAAATATTATTTCTTTAAAAAGAATATGTTTAAATAAGATGTTTAAATATATATTATGTTAAACTATATTTAAAAAGTATTTAATTTTAAATGAATTACAATTTCAATCTTTAAATCGATCGCAGTTTAACAAGTCGTCGAGTTCCAAGCCTCGAATCCAAATAGTTAAAGGCAATTTCTTTGATTTTCCATTTGGACTGTCTGTTACTTTTTTTGCGCAAGACAATTGAACAAATCCAATCATGCCGCTGGAATGCAGTTGGCTTGTCTTTGCCACTGGCCACCCCCTTATCCGCCGGTCCACCCCTCTCTCTTTCTATTATTTATTGACTTTTATTTGGTGCTGTCGTAACCGCAGAGGCTTTCAGCCAAACACAAATGCACACACGAGGAGCAAAATAGCACCAAAACTGAAACCGAAGACTTGGCGGCTCTTTTAAGCCACGAAAAGAAAAGCAAGTCCGAGTAACAGAGAGAAATTGTTTTTAGATTTCCTTTTTAAAGCTGTTTAATGATTGTTTAATTTGAGAAATTTGTGTGATTCCCTATAACAGGTGTATGATATTGAATAAAACTATATTTTTGGGGGTTACCATCCTTTCCTCAGTTAAGGATACAAATACATTTCTTTTAAAGGCAAATCAAATATCTTAAAACATACAATTAAAGATTAAAGCATTTTCAATCTCTAGAAGTTTCTGTATGAGGCAAAGCTAATTTTGTTAAGAAATAATGGCTGCTTATAATGAGGTAAAAAACATTAAGTTTTGATCAGTGTTTTGAGCTCCAGCGACTTGGCTTTGCTCCAGCGAGCCGTTAGTCAACATGGACACCAGCTAATGATACCGACACACAGCCAACCAGCCAACAAGCCAAAACAAACAAACAAACACAATGGACATTTGTAGAAAACTTTGCAAAGCGACTTGGACAATCGCCCGAAATGGACATGCCAGCCCAAAACAAAACGAAATAGCAACAAAGAAAACATACATTTTACGCAAGAATGCAATTGAAAAGATGATTTGCTAAATATGAAGTTGGTTAGACTGCCACTGCGACTGAGACTTTCGGTTCTGGTGATTTTCGCTTTCGCACAAGGAAAATGAAAGGCATTTGAGACCCGGCCCGGTTTCTCTTTACGGTCATTCCGTTTATTTCCGCGCCCAGTTGTTTCAGAGTTTCAGAGCCAAAGATGCAAAGATCCAAAGATCCAAAGCGAGAGCAAACCCGTTTGGTCCAGACCAGTTCGGACTGACTAACAAACTGACTAACTGACTAACTGGCTAACTGGCCACACGCGATAAGGAACCTTTTGCGTGCTGCTTTAAGACTTTTTAATTTATGCAGATCGTTTGCGGCGACTGCTAAAACATTTAAATAAATAGCCGAAAATCCGAAAATAAGCCCAAAACCAGTTTCACTTTTTTGGATCTCGATCGAGCCATCTCTAAGGAGATTAATGGGCGGTCTAATGGCGGGGGATGTTCATAAATTTAGGCAGCCTTAGTGACACGACCTTGAGCATTCCTCTCGCCAAAATACTTAAAGCTTTCTAACTTTAAGCCACCCGTTAGCAATCGACTCACTATCGTGCCAATTTGGGCCATTTCTCTCCATTTCTCCGCATTTCTCCTCTGCCATTAAGGCTAACTGTTTGTGGCCCGCCGGCGATTTGCATAACCCGGCGTTGTGTAAGGTGTTCTTAATGGTGATGCCCCCTGAATGCCTAAACAGGCAATGGATAATGGCTCAAAGACCGCGATAATGGCAATGGTTTGAGTTTGTTTATCCACAGGTGACGTGCGATTTGCTGGCCAACAAAATAAACATTGGCAAGGTGAAAGGTTCACAGCCCTGCCAGTGATCGGCTAAGATCAAAGCTAATTGCTGACTATTGCTCGTTTGCTTTTCATCTGCTTTTGTTGATATTTTTCCTTTTGATATATACTTCATTTTCAAAGTTCTGAAATTTAGCCAAGCTAAGTGCTGAGTATTATCAATTAATGTTTCTACTGTCAGCCATTTTGGGGATTTAATAAACTATCCCATTTGGAAAATAAACAAGGTAAAAGGTTTACAGTCTCGGCAATGATTCATAAGTAAATAATTGTTCACATTAAATAAATACTACCACTTATCTGAATTAAAATTGAAGTTAATTATTTGTAAAGTTTGTATTTTTGCTTTATTTCTTGGTCATTACTTTCAAAACAATTTCGAGAAGTTAAAAATGTACATTAAAATGCAAATAGATACTTCGCTCTCATTTTCCTTCCTCACATAAATCATAATATTTTTTTTTAACACTATTAGGGCTACGAAAACATCTTGCACCGAAAAACCAATCAAAATAATAATAAGGTGTCCCAGAAAGTGAAGTACCTCATCTGAATACACCTTCTTCCCATAACTTGAGTGAACCCTTGTGAATGGGAATGGCATCGGCTGGAGGTCGTCTGCGATTTACTTTCAAAGTCGCGAGACTCTTCAAAACGGCTAATAAGACGCCGAAGTGCAGCTGAAGCTGAAGCTGAAGATGTCAGACAAGTTGAACAGTTTTATGAGACAGACTGTCTCATCTGAACAATGGATGGGCATGGGCCGCATAAATTGTGACAGTCGTTGCTGTGAATAATTATGAGCAGCGGGTTAATTGTTAATTAGTTGGCCGGGCAATCATCGAGTCGAAACTTTGGGCGCATTGTTTCTTTTTCGGAGCAGGTTGACTTTGCTAAAAACTGGGTCAATGTCGAGACGTGTTTCTGTGGGCGCCAAAGGGCCATACGACTGACCTCTGTCTGTCGGCCGGCGACCTTCACTCTGGCCCAATTGGGGAGGCAACAAGTGCCACGTAATGTGCCGAAAGTCGAGGTGCCCCCTCCCCCACATAAATCACACAATATTAATCGTACATCAAAGCATAAGCCCGTGATTAATTGCCCCTTGTTTTTTCCTTCTCATCCACAGTTTCCACCGCGGTTGCTGCGAATCGCATTTGTGATATGCCTGCTGATTGTCTTGCTCTCTCCCTCGACAGACAGTGCACAAAGTAAGTACAAAGTATGAGAAAATAAAAGAAAGCTAGAAAAAATGGACAAAAAATAAGGGGACACCCGGGTTTGAACCGGGGACCTCTCGATCTGCAGTCGAATGCTCTACCACTGAGCTATATCCCCACTTATATAAGGAGCGAGAATTTACCCAAGAAACCAAAACGTCAGCCATCCGATCTTGATGTGTGGGCGGTCTATCTCGTCTGCGGCTATTTTTGGTTCCCTCTTTCGACGGAAATTGATAAACAATAGTGACTTCCGTTGCTATTGTTGTTTCCATTTCGCTGTGATTGCGTTTGTCTGCATCAATTTAAACAATAGCTCGTTGCTCAACGCGAAAAGTTTATTAGAGAAAGGCAGAAGGGCGTGGTAGCCAAGCCCATCGAAACAACATTAAAACTTAATTAAGATTGATAATTAACAAAGCATTATTTGATGAAAACAAGCAGTTGAGACAAAACGGAAGCCGATATCTGCCAATTAACAATAATTTTTCGTATTAAAAAGGCGAATTAATAAGGTGTTACAGACGAAATGGCAAAATAGTTTATTTTTATCATGAATCAAATTTTAAAATTTATTTCAATAGCATAATTATGGTGGCCCAGAAAAAGCTTGCTTAGAATTGGTTAAGTCACTTAAAGACGAAGTCAAATTTGTAAAATCCTAAATAGTTTAACAGTTTATTTAAAAAAAGGAGTAATAGCTTTTTTTAAAATTGCTCGATCAGGATAAAACGCTGATCATAATTTTGCCGATCATTCAACACAGCCCGGCTAGCTCAGTCGGTAGAGCATGAGACTCTTAATCTCAGGGTCGTGGGTTCGAGCCCCACGTTGGGCGAAATTTTTTTCGCCTATTCCTAATTATTTTTTAATTTTTTAATTTAATTTAATTTTTTGGCTTGCAAAGGAATAAATAAAAAAGTGTTTGCCATATTGTGAAAAAAGAATTTTCGCCCAACGTGGGGCTCGAACCCACGACCCTGAGATTAAGAGTCTCATGCTCTACCGACTGAGCTAGCCGGGCTGCGTGACACGAGCTGACGGACTAAACGACATCACTTGCAAATATAATTCATTATACATTTTTCTCACGATCAAATGATTGTAATATAAAATATGATCAATTTAAAACATCATTGGAATAAGCAAAGCAAAAACTTAATTTAGAAAAAGAGAAAAAATACCAAAAAACAAGGGGACACCCGGGTTTGAACCGGGGACCTCTCGATCTGCAGTCGAATGCTCTACCACTGAGCTATATCCCCATGTTGGCAAGCTGTGACAAAGCTTCTATCTAAGCACAAAATTCACAGTTGCAGTTGCAAGCGAACATGTTCGATGGCAACATTAAGGAACTTAACCCGCGACTGGGCACACATTCTTAGCAGCACAGATATAAATAAAACGCTCGTCAATTATACAATGATTATGTTTGAAAATAAAAAGCCATTATTTATTGCTGTTGTACAAGCATAAAAATGGTTATTTAAGCAATTTGAAGCTGCTCACGAATCGCATGACAATTTCGTTCAAATGTTCAGTATATCTTAAGATGATGTCAAGGAAAACTGGTTTTCGGCTAAAGATTCAAAATAAGCTCTGAAATTTATTAAATTGAAATCAAGGAAATTAAGGTATTTAAGGCTACAGAAAAGGCAGGAAAAATTAATTGGTTCTATAAAAATCACAAAACTAAATGTATATTGTGATTTTATTAATGAAAAGAAATCCTGGACATTTTCTTTAATACGTTAAAAATATTAATTTAGGAACTAGGTAAAAAAAGTTTACCTAGGGGACACCCGGGTTTGAACCGGGGACCTCTCGATCTGCAGTCGAATGCTCTACCACTGAGCTATATCCCCAAGTGTGACTGCGGGCTCCAACGGAGGCCCCATGAGTTAACTGTCCTCAGTTTCTGTTTAAAATACAACTAACAGAGCCTGATAAGAAAATAGACCTACACTAGAAAAAAAAATGATAAGGACTGATCAGAAAAAAAATTATCTAGTTGAGGGGGACAAGGACACCAAAAAAGTTTACCAAGGGGACACCCGGGTTTGAACCGGGGACCTCTCGATCTGCAGTCGAATGCTCTACCACTGAGCTATATCCCCAGTTGGAGTTCGAGCGGCCAAACGGCGACTAGAAGCTCGCCGGTTAATAATATCAACAGGCTAAGGCGTACCGCCCACTTCAGTACCCGCCCCCTTTCCGCTCATTTTTAGTAATATATGAGTGGGCTTGCGCAGTGGAAAAATGCAAAAGATACGGCCATTTAATGAAATATTTAAACAGGTTTTGCAATAATTTCGCTTTGTTATTTCTGCTGCAACAATTCCACTTCATTTAGCGAAATTAAGCAGAAAAATACAACAGAAACCGGTGTGAACCAGAGCCTCAATTAAGCCGTTCCATTAATAATTATAAATGTATGTTTGTTTGTAAAGACACAAGAGCTATTTGCCAACGATATCTTAATTATTAAGACAGAATTAAGTAAATCCCAACGTCACGTCTGTCGCTGGATGGATTCAAGCTGAAGATACATTAATTTGAAATTATCGACACTCGACAATCGCAAGTGGTTGACAATCCATCGCAATTGCCATTACGATGGCGATTGAGATCGAGATTGCGGCAACCCGTCATTACCATTGCCACATTGACGGCTGATGAGGAGTTCAGCCGGATGACAGGTGCCAGCTACTGTACAGCTGTACCTGTACAGTGAAGCCGCCGCTTTTATCGGGGATTGAGCAATGCGGGCAAGGTCAAGTTGATCACTTTGTGGGTCAGATGTGGGCGAAGCACTCAGTCAGCAGGGAGGCTGTTCAACAATAAATAACTTTAAAAATAAAAAAGATTTTGACTTGGATTGTGTTGGATTTTTCAATTACTTTTGTTTATATAATGAGGTATTAAGTTATTGAGGATTTATGTTATGACACAGAAACTAAGTTGTTCTTTGAATTAAAAGGAAAGAAGAAGTCTTTTTAAAAACAAAAGTCTCTATGTACGTGGGTTATATAATTAATTTTAATTAACTATTAATATTTCTAGCCAAGACACGACGACGCCTGCGACGTCCCACAACATCGTCGCGGAGCAACCTCATCGAGTCCAAGAAGTCCACTGAGGCTCCGGAGGCGGAGAAGCGCATTGACCAGATCACCTCCGCCACCACCACCAGTGTTCGCCGCACCCGACTCCGTTCCAAGGCGAAATTGGGAGCGGCTGCAGCCGGAGGAGCAGCAGCGGCGGCTGCAGGAACTGCCCTGGTGGCCAGTGGATCGTCCCTCAAGGGCAAGAAGACCAAGGTGGACGATGGCACTCCCAAGATCGTGTGCTACTACACCAACTGGTCGCAGTACCGCGTCAAGATTGGCAAGTTCGTTCCCGAGGACATTCCAGCCGATCTCTGTACCCACATTATCTTCGCATTTGGCTGGCTCAAGAAGAACAAGCTGAGCTCTTATGAGTCCAACGATGAGACCAAGGATAATGTTCCCGGACTGTACGAACGCATGATGAGTTTGCGCAAGGCCAATCCTAAACTGAAGGTGAGCTATATGCGGTAGTCTGTAGTCGTAATAATTCTTAATATATTATTGACGATTATTTTCGGTCCCTGATTTTAAATAATATTATTTACTTAACCCGTTTCCCCTCCCTTTTAGATCCTTCTTGCGCTGGGAGGCTGGTCCTTTGGCACGCAGAAGTTCAAGGACATGTCCTCAACGCGATACACTCGCCAGACCTTTGTCTACTCGGCCATTCCCTTCCTGCGCAAGCGCGGCTTTGATGGTCTGGACATGGATTGGGAATACCCCAAGGGCTCGGATGACAAGAAGAACTTTGTGCTGCTGCTGAAGGAGCTGCGCGAAGCCTTCGAGGCCGAGGCCCAGGAGCTGAAGAAGCCACGCCTCCTGCTCTCCGCCGCCGTGCCCGTGGGTCCTGATAACATTCGCGGTGGATATGATGTGCCCGCCATTGCCAGTTACTTGGACTTTATCAACCTGATGGCCTACGATTTCCATGGAAAGTGGGAGCGTGAAACGGGACACAATGCGCCACTGTTTGCTCCCTCGACCGATTCCGAGTGGCGCAAACAGTTGTCCGTCGACAATGCGGCCAGTTTGTGGGTCAAGATGGGTGCGCCCAAGGAGAAGCTGGTCATTGGAATGCCCACCTACGGCAGGTCCTTCACGCTGGCCAATCCGGACAAGCATGGACCCAATGCCCCCGCGTCGGGCGGAGGACGCGAAGGTGTCTACACCAAGGAGAGCGGCTTCCTGGCCTACTACGAAATCTGCGAAATGCTTCTCAATGGCGCCGTTTATGTCTGGGATGACGAGATGAAGGTTCCCTATCTGGTCGATGGGGATCAGTGGGTGGGCTTCGACGATGAGCGCGCCATCAGGAACAAGATGCACTGGATCAAGTCGAATGGCTTTGGCGGCGCCATGGTCTGGACCATCGACATGGATGACTTCAAGGGCGAGGTGTGTGGCGGAAATGTCAAGTACCCGCTGATTGGAGCCATGCGAGAGGAGCTCTTGGGCATTTCGCGAGGAAAGGAGGCCAAGGATGTCAACTGGACCGCCATTGCTGCCACGTTTGAGGATGTCGAAGAGGTTTGTTTCCTTACTTTTCAATTTTGTGATCGGTAATGGCTAATAGATAATTTTCAAAATATTCACTTAAATTTCACATCAACCAAAAGGGTTTGTATGTTTAATAAGTTGCAAAACATATCTCCAAAAAAAATTTAAAATCGTTATTTCATAAAAAATCCCAACATCCCTTTTATTTATGGGCTCAAAAATACATATACAAATATTATTCAAATTAACTTATTATTTTAAATTGCAGAAACCCGAACCCATTAAGATTTCCGTGGATGAGGTGCTTAACAAGGTGCGCAAGCCACAGGTTCTGAAGAAGCAGCGCATCAAGTCTGGAGCAAATGCAGTCGACACAAACAGTAAGTGGTCAACAAAAGTACTTTACCCAGAAAACGAAATCTAAGTGTTAACCTAAATCCTTTCAGCTCGTCCCGCTCAGGTGTTCTGTTACCTGACCAGTTGGTCGGCCAAGCGACCAGGAGCTGGCAAATTCCAGCCGGAGAATATTGATCCTAAACTATGCACCCACATCGTTTATGCCTTCGCCACACTGCAGGATTACAAGCTGACCGAGGCCACCGATGATGATCCCGAGAATTATGAGAGTGTTATTGCCCTGCGTGATGCCAATCCCGATTTGCAGATCCTTTTGGCCATCGGAGGATGGGCCTTTGGCTCTACGCCTTTTAAGGAGCTCACCTCGAATGTCTTCCGAATGAATCAGTTCGTGTACGAGGCCATCGATTTCCTGCGCGACTACAAGTTCAATGGTTTGGATGTGGACTGGGAGTATCCCCGCGGAGCCGAGGATCGTGTGGCCTATGTCAGTTTGTTGAAGGAACTGCGAGTGGCCTTTGAGGGTGAGGCCAAGTCCTCGGGACTGCCACGCCTCCTGCTCACCGCTGCCGTGCCCGCCTCGTTCGAGGCCATCGCCGCTGGCTACGATGTGCCCGAGATCTCCAAGTATCTGGACTTTATCAACGTGATGACCTACGACTTCCACGGACAATGGGAACGCACAGTGGGCCACAATTCCCCACTATTCGCCTTGGAATCGGCCACTGGTTACCAGAAGAAACTGACTGTGGACTACAGTGCCAGGGAATGGGTGAAGCAGGGTGCTCCTAAGGAGAAGCTGCTCATCGGCATGCCCACCTACGGACGCAGCTTCGAGCTGGTCAACGACACCCAGTTCGACATCGGATCGCCCTCCTCCGGCGGCGGCAAGGCCGGCAAGTTCACCAACGAGGCCGGTTTCCTCAGCTACTACGAGGTCTGCTCTTTCCTCGCCGCGGACAACACCACCCTCGTCTGGGACTCGGAGCAGCAGGTGCCCTTCGCCTACCGCGGCAACCAGTGGGTTGGCTTCGATGATGAGCGTTCCCTCAAGACCAAGGTGGGTTCCAGAAAGTAACGCTATTACAGGGTTAAGCCTTAAATTATCCAGACAAATGCTGGCCAAATTTAGGAAATCTGTCCACTAGATTTTCAACAATAATTTAAAATATCATTATGACTTAATATAAATCTTTAAGTCTAAATAATGTAGAGCTATTAAAAAGTTAAGCCTTAAATTATAATAGCAATGCTGGAAAAACTCAGGATTAGTTGAAATATGCCTGGGAGATTTTACTAAGATTTTTTAAAAATTTAAAATGACATTATGGCTCAAAATTGAATGTCATTTTTTTCCCCTTTTTCTAAATACTATTCTCGAAATACTTATCTAAAAAGTTGATATCTTACTGAAGAGTGGTTTTTAAAAATAATATGAAAAACCTTCCTATAACTACTAATTATTTAGTAATTTTCTCATTAACATTTAAAAAAGCTTTTATTTTAATATATAAATTGCTTTTAGATATTGTTTTTGAATATAAAATAATTTCTAGCATTTATAAAACATTTTTAAATTATTTAATCTTTTCTCGGTTTCTTTTAAATTTTTAAACTTTTTTCCTTGTCTTTACAGACCGAGTGGTTGAAGGAGCAGGGTTTCGGTGGCATCATGGTGTGGTCCATTGACATGGACGACTTCTCCGGCCGCTGCGGCAGTGGCAAGTACCCGCTGCTGACCGCCCTGAACGACGAGCTGAAGGACTACAAGGTGGAGCTGGAGTACGATGGACCCTATGAGTCCCATGGCCCACGAGGAGCCTACACCACCAAAGATCGTAAGTGTTATAAAACGGATTATCCAAAAAGCAATAGACTAATAACCTACATTCGAAACAGCTCATGATGTGACCTGCGCGGAGGAGGATGGACACATTAGCTACCACAAGGATTGGGCCGACTGCACCCACTACTACATGTGCGAGGGCGAAAGGAAGCACCACATGCCTTGTCCCGCCAATCTGGTCTTCAATCCCCAGGAGAACGTATGCGATTGGCCCGAAAATGTCGAGGGATGCCACGCCCCCACGGAGGCGCCCGCCTAAGACCTCCATCTCCAGATGGACTTGTTAATATTATGAAATCGATGCCCTAGATTTAGTTGTAATGCGAAACTGCCACGAAACTCTTTTGCTGCCGCCGCCGCCGTTTCTTCTTCCCCCAAATAACTACGAAAAATACTCGAAAAAACTTGCTAAATTTCGGCTGAATTTTTTTCACAAACTTAATATAGGTTTTAGCTAGCGCTGTAAGTAGTTTTTATGTCTTAGTTACCAATTCGCACCCACTGCAAACAGAACAAAGATGAGAACCCAAAACCAGAAATACTTTCTATCAAGGCCCAGACTAACTTTCGCATTTCCGTATGACTCGTAACAAAAAGGTTTATATGGAAGGTGCCCGAAACTTCCGTATAGCAAACTGTGATAATCATAAGAGACCAACAAACAACCAACCAGAAATCGGCCCAAGAAGTCACTATCGAAATTTTGTCCAAAAACAGTTTCCCCTCTATAAACACAAAGCTTTCCTGCTGCTTTTTTGCCCACCATCTCATTTCCTATCTGAATAATACGAAACACAGGCACACAGAGAAAATTGTACATTTTCAAGTTTTAACAATAAATTTGTATTATAGAGTTGTAATTACGTAGTTAAAATAAAAACTTATAAAACAACATACAAGTTGCTTCCATTTGGGCATAAATCAAATAATGAACAAAAGAAATATTTAACACTTCTCTCCTTATTTTTAACAAACTTTTTCAAATTTATTCCATATGGCCCCAGTCTTGCGACAGGGCACTACTAAAAAATTATTTTAGACTCATTAGAGTGCTCCTCTCCACGGAAATCTTTAGTAAAAGGCGAAAGATTTATTCGACAATTGAAGAGAAACCAGAGTAATTTGAACACGATTTTTATCAGCTACTACATGCAGACACTGCTTGAACCGATTGGGAATTATAGCCAAACCAGCTCGGACGTATTTCGTAAAAAACTGTTGCTCTCTTTTGGGATGTACCTGAACCCTCTCTCGAAATGGATTTTGTGAGCGCGCTGTTCAAAATGCGCCCTATAGCCGAAAGCATGAGAGATATCAATGGCTAAATGTGCGCATGCCCTTCAAATCCTTTTTTCAATTGGCTCTTATATTCCATACCTTCCACATATTTAACATTTGATAGGATGTGTTCGATTCCTCTACTGTTGTACCTTATTTTAAAATAAATTTAATTATGATTTTGCTAATCTTTATTCAAATTAACTATGCTTACCCTATAACATAACAAAAACAATGGTATTTTAAAAATTTTATTATTTTTTTATTGGTTTTCTCAAAAAGTTTTTTATACATTTTGTTTTTCGTTTCAATTAAATAATTAGTCTTACGTTGATGTACACAATAATTTAAAAATAAAGTACGCAGTAATCTAGACAAACGGAAAGAGAGATAAAGATAAAAGTACAAAACTGTAAAAAATCAAGAAAAATATTGCAAAATTTGAGTAAAACAGAATCGCATAAACCATCGAGAGTAGTCAACAAGTACAAAATTAGTATAAATCACACTAAAGCTGGTAAAAGAACCACAGCATCTACTGATTTGAATTTCTTTTGTTTTTTGTTTTGTTTTACTCTTGTATAACACTTAGGATAGTATTGCCAAAATTGGAAACTTTGCTTAGAGGATTGATGAATGGACTCTGTAAAATTGGATCCTTTAGGTTTCTTATTTCCATCGTTCTTTCGTTGCAACAAAAAAATGATATTAACATGCTGTTTTCAAAGAGTCTCGAAATCAAATTTTACTTAATATGTATTTAAAAGTTCCTTGCTTTTCCATTTCATGTGATTTGGTGGTGGTGGTAGTGCGGAGTAGTTGAAGCCTTTTAGTAATTTTCGTTTTCTCTCGATCGCAACCGATTTATGGGTGATATGCGGCCGCGCAGGCGCAACGCGACTTTCGGATTGGATTGAATTGGATTGGATTGGAATACGGAGCATATAGCGGGGAGGAGATTTAGTTTACAACTAGAGACAGACTTTCATTAGCAAAATATTGTACTCGGAAGTTCAGCGCGTGCGTGGCAATACACCTGTGTATGCATCATTTAGTGAGAGCGTATCTTAGCATGGACCAACACAAATAGTTCGAATGTATATATTGCGTGTCGCAGACTCTTCAAAATGGATGTATGTACATTATATATCACGCTCGTGGCCTAGACAATTTCGTTTCAATTTTAGTTGCGCTCTCGGTTTCAATTTCGTTTTCGTTTCGGTTACAGCTTTAAGAGTTTTTCAGTTTTTGTTTTCAGTAAGATTTGAGTTTCTCGTTGAGCTACTATACTTTCTACAGTCGCGCTGTGCGTCGCTTTGCATGTTCCATGAACCAACATTTACACTTTCTTTACAAATACATAGTTTCGCACCTCATTTCGTTTTGCGGTTTTTTGTAAACATTTTAAATTGTATTTAGAAAATTTGTGTTTTTTTCTTTTTTAAAATATTTTGCTATAAAAAATACACAGTTTGAAAAATAAAAACGTTTCTCGGTTGTCGTCGTTCTTGCTCGTCTGCGCCTCTCACTTTAGCATTCTTTTCCGTTTCCTTTCCGTTTCATAACTGCTTTTCGGTTTTCAGTTTTTTTTGTTTTTTGTTTGTTTACTGTAGGGGTGAAGAGGCAGGCGATCATTGTCAGACATGCTTTATAAACATTTAATGTGGTTCCTTGTTCACTTTCTTACTTTCTCTACGTTTCTCAAAATCCTTATCCATCTAATCTGCATATTGAATTCATCTCTTTTTTTGTTGTTGCTCAACGATTTTGCTGCACTGTATTGCAATTGTTTTTGTTTTTGTCATTACAGTTATTTATTGTTGCAAAGTTTTACAATTTTTTTCTTTCGATTTTTTAATACATATTTATAAATACTTTCATCCTCTCTCTTAGCTCTGTAAAAATAGATCCATGTATTCTCGGCTCTTCGCGTGATTTCCTTTTCTCTTTTTATGTATTTTTTGGATTTTTTAACAAATTTTTCAAATTTTTTTGCTTTTAAGTTGGTTTTTTCTTGCTTTTTTTGTTTGTTTGTATGTTTGCGTTTTTTTGTATTTTTGCGTTTTTCTTTTGGAGAGATTTCGTTTTCAAAAAGTTGTTGTTGTTGGTTTATTTTTTGTGGTTGTGGTTGTTTCTTTTTGTATTGTTTTAAATGCCTAAAATTTAGTTAAGAGCTAACATAACATTGGATATCGGCTTTCATCTTTTTTTTTTTTGCTTTTTTTGTTTTACGTTTCTTTTTCGGTTTTGGCTTAACAATAAACATCTTCGTATTTTAATTGTTTATGGTTCTCAAAATGTCTTAGTCGTAATGAATGTTTCGCTTAATAGCTAATCCGTTTAATCGTAGTCGCTTTGTGGTCGTGCGGAGGGTGGCTAAGTGAGCTGCGCGTGTTTTCAGTTATCAGGCTATTAGAACCAGTTTCCTGCTTCCTGTTTCCTGTTTCTTTTTGCCCCACCGAGGTGCTCAGTTGGCCGCACTTGACATCAGTTCGGAGAAGGCGTTCTCCAGACAATTCTTGAGTTCAGCATAGGAGACGATGAGTACCGATTGCTCGTCGCGAGACATCAGTTGCACCTGCAAATGTATATTTATGCATTAGCTTTTACGATCTTGTAAACAATATACAAGCCAATCTTTTCCGACTTTACTTACGCGCTCTATGGAGCCAGCATCCAGCTTATTGAGGCATTGTACAATGTGTGCGTGATCTAGCCAGGGCCGGCCATCCTCAGTGACGGAATGGAACAAATAATCACGGAATAATTTCAACATGTATCTATCACCAGTCTCGGACCAAGTGCAGTCCAGATTGAAGCTGTAAAAGGTGGATATTTAAAATCACTGTGGTCGGTCGCCAGTACACGTAGTGACGAAGCGCACCGAGGGGGTTTGCGAAAGCGACTGAGATTTTTTTTGCCTATTTTTTTAAAATCTGTTTAATGAATCCTAATAACGATATATAGCCCTGCAATTTCATTAATGGCACATTTTGCCACATGCATTTTAAAATGTTCTTACTGTTCTTATTTATTTAATCGTTACGAAATTTGATATCAGGCTATTACCCGTTAGGACGTGTTTTTGTTTGATTTTATAGATTCTTCTTATGGGCAGATAGGAATATAATGAAAAATGTATCAGTGCTTGTTAAAGTGTGAAGCATAAGCATACAAATAATATTCTAAAGATGATTTTGGAGTAAACTTACTCGGGTCGCTCGTTGATGCTGTTTAGTTTGACCAAAATGCGATATAGCCGTCCGTTCTCCATCTCCTTGGCCAGCTCATCCTCCTGCATATCGATTTGGCTCTGCAGGGCATCCAGTTGAGTATAGAAACGGGCGCCAATCATCGGCATCAGATCGGTCACCGAGCGACGGTTGTTCGTGGTGAAGAGGTAACTGGAGATCATAATGGTTAGTCTAGAAACAGAGTGGCTAAAGAAAGATACCCTTACACTATAAAGTTTCGCAGATCGGTGGAGTAGTTTCGCGTGACCATGTCGATGCTCGACTGGACATTGTCGCGTTGCACGGATTGAAGGCAGCGGCAGGCCAGCGCTAATACTAAGCGACCCAGAGCGGTCAGATCGTCCTGAATGAATACGAGAAAGAAAGATTATCAACAATCTCATAGGTAGAATATCAAACGAATTATTTACCTGCTGATGCATATTAACCAGGGCCAAAGGATTGGCCGCATTCGGATCGAATTGCGTAATGTCCGAGATGCAACAGGAGCTAAACCGTACCCGCTTGCCCGTCACTATGATCTTTGTGGGATCAAGAACCCTGAAATGGAAGGATCAATAAGTATCTGACTGAAGAGTATGCTCTTATTCACTTACTTGCAGGCAAGACCTGCGTGATGGATGGCTTTCAGGCCAGCGGTCAGCTGCATGATGATCGACCAGATGGTGGCCTCCGGCAGCAGTGGTCCATTGCTCGTTCGCTGCATGTTGCTCTTATGACTGCAAAGCATATAGAATTATTAACTGGAACAATTGCACAATCTTGGTAAAAGGAAAACTCACCTGAAGGGGCGTGCCTCGCCTTGGAATGGATCAGTGTACCCGTTGGTCTCTGGCGCAGGTGTGAAGTATTTGGCCAGTAATGTTTGTGAGCCGGGATAATAGTCGTACACTAATACTAAAGCTGTGGGTGCCCAATAATCATTATTGACATGGTAAAATTGGGCTTAAGGCGACTATTAAATATCCCACTTCCTCTTAAAGCCTTATCAAAAGCTATAGCATTTTTACGAAATCAAGGTTAACGTTCTCGCCTTATCAGTGAATACCAAGTTAAGATTAGGGAATTTAAAGTGTTAATTTATAAATAGTACCCAGCTATCGCAATCAATTCCAGTAAGCATAACCTTATTTAGAATTATTTGCATTATTGATAAATCAAACTCGGAAATTCCCAGTTAGAAATCATCTGCTAAGGCTAGCCTATCAAAACTTTTCAATTTCAGTTTGCGTTGCAAACTTCTGACTGAAATTAGAATACCCTCTGCATGGGTATAATATAGATGACATCGTCCTTATCTCCCAAGAGCAGCATTGAACACTTATTTTATAATAGTTCTAGAGACGTCTTCCCACTTACAGTTATCACCAAATGCTTTTGTCGTGAACACCTCACGCAATTGTACCACATTCGTGTGCTGCAGCTTCTTCCACATCTCCACCAGCGTCATGCACTTGGTCGACTGCAGGCGGAAACCTAAAAAATAAAGGAATGTTGTCGAGCACTTAAAATTGACCCACTACTATTATTTTGACCGCAGCTGTGTGTACCCACCATGTAACCTGCGCAGACAGTACTTGTAGCCCGTCGTATTGTGCGTGGCCCGATAGGTGCTGGCGGGGAGCGTGAGCTTGGCGTGCATCGGCTGGGCCGGCGGCTCCAGCGGATACAGTGCATGGTAGTTGTCCACCTCCATCGGCAGGGCGTGCTGCGCAGCCTCCGCTGCGTCCATAATCAAGTTGGAGATCTCGTTGCGGGCAAGGATTTCGGAGCGCATCTCGTCGGGCATGAAGAAGGCCGACTCGAGCTGCGTCTTCGGCTGCAGGGTGATGACATTGGAGGACGGTCCCGGATACACATGCCCCGTGTACATCATGGTCGTCGGAACGCCGACGCCAACGGCGTTCATCGGCGCCACAGCACTCACGCCATGATGAGCCGGATGCGTGGTGTCCACCACCACGGAATTGACGACGGGCTGGTTGTTCTGTGCGTTGGCAGTTGGATAGAAGTAAATGGTGCCGCCGACGTTCTCCTAAGGATTAAATCATAATTAGTAAGTGTCTATCTATTAGAGCCCCGCACGAGTATACCCAAAGAGCCCTTTGACTCCCCCCTCAGAAAAAACCAATCGAGTACAATAGCTCAGCTCCCAGTGTTTTACGAAATTCAATATGATCGAATTAAAAAACTCATTGGAATCAAAAGCTTATGGGATCAGGACTCGAGTAGAACAATCTTTCATTTCGGAAAGGCAATCTGATCAAAGAAATGTTGCGATATATTTCCCTTATTATATTTGATTTCTATGATAGACATATTTTCTTTGAAGTAATTTCAAAATGTTTCGCATATTCTTCAGATCATAAATAATCTATTCATTTAAAGAAGGGTTTGGATAATGGCCCAAATTCACGAACATGGAATCCTCGATGGACCCGCGGTTTCTTATGCCTTTAAAAATATATTGAACTATCTTTGATGATGATATTCGATGTTTCTTTGATGCCATGTCCTAATCAGATAGCGTGAGTCTAACGATAGTTATTTTCGCAAATTTTAAACAAACAACCATTTAGTTTCGAGCTCTAACTGGTAAGCAATACTTGATCAAAGTTTTGCAAAACTTTTCCCAGACCATTGGTAATGATATCTCTGAGTAGCTATCTTAAACGAAACATTTGCTGTTGCAAACTGAACGACAGATGATTTGCTTTTAATAGTTTTGGGAACGAGCTTTGACTGCTTTGTCCGTTTAATGTCCGTATAGTCATTGTTTTGGTCCGCTGGGAGCTGATTCTACGGCACACACTCACCTGGTGGACGCTGGTGGGCAGCGATGTGGGTATGGGCGAGGCTCCGTGCGGCGTCATCCCGTGTGGCGGCGACTTCTCGCCGGGACCTCCTCCGCCTACTCCGCCTCCTGCCAACATGGCCGCTGTGGGCGACTCCTGGCGCAGCATGGCTCCCCTGCCCTTGAGCGGCGTCTGGGCGGACATGTTGCTGACGAAGGGGGCAGCGGCGGGGTTCGGTGGTGCGCCACTGATCGCAATGGGGGCAGAGGCGGCGGAGATGGCTCCACCGCCCGCCGGTGGCGGATGCTGTTGCTGTTTCTGTGGATGTTGCGACTGCTGCTGCTGCTGCTGCTGTTGTGCGATGGTGACTGAGGCTATGGAGGCGGACTTTTGCAGGGCGAGCATGGAGGCGCCGCCGTTGGCCGTTTTGCTGATGGTCACCGAGGCGGCGGACGCCGATGACGTGGAGGAGGACACTGACGCTGCTGCGGCGGCGGCTGCTGCGGCGGCTGCTGCTGCTGCTGCGGCTGCTGTTAACCCATTGACGCCGTTGAGCCCATTACTCATTTGCATGGGCGCGTTGTGATATGGTGCGTAGAAGTTGGGCGTCGAGTTTATGCGCGTTGGAATGAACTCGGGTGACTGCGGCGTGACCTATGGGGAATCCATTGAAAAATAGTTGTTAGTAAAGATTTCAGAATTACTCTTTCGATTTTCAAACTCGGCAGGAATTTACTTAAGTGGTTTAAGCTATTGCGCTAGGAGTTTATGACATAAAACAATTGTTACTGGACAATTTTTTTGATTTCTTTAATATTTATTAGTTTAGTTTTATCAAAAATTATCCCTAAAGAGGATAACACTTTTAAAATGTTTATTTATATTTAAAAATCAAACAAAATCACCTCTTTGAATCTCAAAATGTATTAAATTTATTAAAATATTGTTACAAATGCTTAAAACTGGTTAGAAACCCATATTTTAATGTTTCTTTAAGCATTTCAATGTTGATTTTTCGGACTAACTTATTTTTCAAGAGGCTTTTAGGATTAAAAGCGGTTGTTTGTCTTTGATTTAATTAAATGAGGTTCTATTTCGTTAACTTTATTGGTTTTTAAATCACTTTTGCAATGTCTGGCCGAATTTGAGAATATAAACAGACCTGTTAATAACACACATAGGAAGACTTGTTGTACATTTTTGGGGATAGGATGCTACTAAACTAGCTTCTACACTAAAGGGCATGTTTATAAACCACTACGAAAACATTTACAAGTCTAACGCATTTCGTGGATGTCACACAAAACAATGGGATGGGGGGAACCAGATATTTACGGCTTTACCTGGGACTTTTTATTTAGGGGCGAATCCAAATTAAGTAGTGAGAACCCGTTATTCAGCCCATAACCGCTCGGTGTGGCGACATTCTGTCGATTCTGAGATGAGACACCAAAAATCGGAGTAGACGGATAGATAGAAATTGAGAGAAATACAAAGAAAATAGTAAGATATTCAGTTGTTGTGCTGGGGAATTCAAAATTACAGATAGCTAAGCAAATTATAATTGGATCACAAGAA
The DNA here is from genome assembly GCF_018152505.1 of Drosophila elegans. Classification (NCBI taxonomy): domain Eukaryota; kingdom Metazoa; phylum Arthropoda; class Insecta; order Diptera; family Drosophilidae; genus Drosophila; species Drosophila elegans. The sequence continues at coordinate 2,244,986 of NW_024545578.1, forward strand.
TTGCAGATATAAATGGGGAGCAACATTAAGTTGGGGTTTAAGAGGATATGTTTAAAATATCTGTTGAGTGTCGTCTGCTACAGATACCCATTATCTTATCTGCAGTGCCTTTCTCATAAAAAGACGTAACTTAAGACCTCATGAATGAGATGTTATTAGTTAAAAACTGACAAAATCCTTCAAGAAATTTAGGATTACAACTAATTACTAGCTAGCTCATGGGCATTACTATTATTACATTATAGATTCCTGTGAATCAGACTTCCTTTGCGAATTGGAATTGAAATGTGTCATGTAATTACCAAGAAATTAGAAATAGGCCACCATATCACTCCCTTAAATACTTAGAATTGCGTATAATAAATTGATTAATAATTGTCATGGTGCTGCACCATATTCTCTATTGCTCTATTTGATTTGATATTTGTAAATTGCAGAAATGAATTTGAGCGGCAAATGCTCCATTAAATTCCGTGTATTTTTCCATTAGCACAATTCCATGGCAATTATAGGGATGCCACATTAATATTTTATTGTTAATTATTCTCGGGCATTTCAAGCTACGCAAATCGTATACGCATACATAGTTTCGTCCAGAGAGAATAAAAAATCCATGCATAAACACAAATTGATATTTAACGTGCATATACGACTTATATGGCACTTTGTGTGTCAGTGGACCCAAAAATAAAATAAAAAGAGACCGAAAAGTCGGTCAAGTGTATATTATGTGCAACTGAGCGTTGAAATTGAAATGTTTCGGGTAAATTGAGTGAAAACAAATAAAGCATAATTAAAAATACTTGAGCAAACGTGGCCAGCTGTTGACTTGGCGGTCAACAGCTGTTTTATGTGGGCGCATTTCGTTGGGGGTGGTGTTGGTGTTGTTAAGATATTCATCCCCATAAACTGTTATCAACTTGTTTTCGTTTCTATTTTGATAAAATTGTTAAGGGATAGGAAAAGTCAACTTACCATATAAGTAGCGAGTTTACTCTCTGACGGTATACCATTCGTTGGCGAGAAGAAAATTGGATCCATAGCAGCCGTATCTACAATTAAAGCAACAAAAAAAAAAAAAAAAGGAATTAATATAATTGATTAGAAATCAATTAAACAAACATAAACAGGAACACTATGTGTGTGGTGTTTGTGCGATAAGCCTACCCCATTAAATCCCCTTCTTTTTTTTTTTATATATTTCTTGTTATTTTCCACAGTTATCGATACGGCGATAACGCGTCTGTAGGCCCCAGCATTTTTGGAGTATGCGCAATATATATTGTTGTTCCGCTTCTCCGGCTTCCTCTTGCGACTCCAGGTCGAAGCAAACAAAAGCCAAGACGCAGTTTCTGCGGTAAACAACAGAGCCGCCAAACTTAGAATTCAGCAATTCGCACATTTCAACACCAACAAAAAAAAGTAGACCGCAGACTGTGACTGTATAGAGAGTGTGTTGGGTGTATTGTAGGGCCAGGCCAGCCTACTCAGGTGTTTTATTTACTATACCTTCCTCCTATGTAGACAACTCGGAAGCAGCGGCGCGTCATGACTAATCAACGTTGTTATGCTGTAGCTGTATTCTTGCCTTGCTTTCAAAGTTCTCTGATTTTTGAACGTGCCCACCTCTCCACCGGATATTCGAGTGTTAAATCAATGCTAAGCAGACTCACTCGTTTTGAAATGCAAGTGAGTTTGCCTCGGCCTCTGCCAAACCGAAAGTGAAAAATTCAATTTTAAATGCAAAAACATTTGATTCGGGGTACGGGGCCAATGCCTCTTGCCAATGTACGAAGAGAAAACAAGTGATATTGGCCTTGAATTCGCTATATAGCATATAGACGAATACGTACTAAACTTTTTGGTATTTATGTGGAGCAGGTTGTATTCGCTTCTCGTGCAATTTCGGGGCGGGAGACGATAGCCGAGAATATATTTATTGACTGAATTTTAATAGGCCTTATTGGTGGTTTTTCTTCGCCAAACAACTGCGAATAAATGCAATGTGCCATATTTCCCAGGCATTAAATATGGCAGAAGAAAATGTTACTTTTAATAACCCTAAGGAGAGTCTAGTTCTTATTTAATCTAATAGACAATATTAATTGTTGCCAAGTAACAAAATGGCAGAGCATTTTTAAAGCATTATATTGTAACAACCTTATCAGGAATTATTTTTATAGCAAGCTAAGCTTTTTTATATACAAATCAACTTGAAACACAATTAATAACTTTATTGCCCACCAGAAGTAGATTTTTGTAATCTGTTTTTTAAGAATACCTTTTTTAAAATCTTATCAGGAATTAATTTTATTACTATTTTTTATTAAAAAAATAGGTATAACTAATAATATTAAAGCAGTGTTCCAATGCTTAGAACCTATTCATTTTCTTAAAAGAAATCTAAATTAAAAAAAAAACGAACTGAATACTACATTTTATGTTAAATTTTAAGGGTGAATTAAATGGGTACCAAGAATTCGAGGTACCAAATTTTGTTTACAAAAAGCGAGATTATTGTTGCTGTTGACGATGCTGTAGCCATATAAGTAATAATTTGTGGCCCGATTTTATTTATTTGACTTCGAATTGGAAAACAAACACACGAACGAACGAACGAACGCGAAACGATTTAATTGAAAGCCTTTGCTAATGATAATTATTATGTGGTGCTGGTGCTCTTATTTATTCATATTTTGAGCAGTGGGCAGGTAATTAGGCGAAGGAAGAGGGGGTGCGACGATATAACCTGTTAAGGCAGGGCGTCAGTTTGGGAGCCACAAACAGGTGTTGGCTACTACAGTTTGGCAGGCCGAAACTTACTTGAACATGGCCAGAACCAAAGTTGTTTTCACTTTACATAAATCGTTAGCCACTGGTTGTTTGTTGGCATGACGTCGGCAGAAAAAAAAACCATATATAGCTACGTCTATATTTTAGGGTTTACGTGAGCAAGTTCGGTCTACGGGTGTATGTATATTCACATAGAAAACCGATGATTATTGGGCCGTTGCCTTATGCTGCGTTTCGCGGTGAAATGGACAGCTTTAGCTTTGTTTTGCTTCAAAGATCACGAACGCGTTCATGAAAACGCCACACTCAGATATACACGTTCGCGAACACATATATGTATGTATGTATGTATTTATATAGATAAATAGTCACACGTTTGGGGAGCAGGCCAAACAATAACAAAAAGTGCGCTATGTTACGTCACGTAAAGCGAATATGTAGATGTGGCAGAGCGGTATGGTCTACCATTTACCGCTTTGCCGCCCAGCGTTCACTTTGTTGCTATTATTCAAAAGGGAGAGCCGCCGCGTAATTGTCGCTGTTTTGTTTGTGCTTTCGGTCGGCTCGCGTAAGTGTAATGAATATGCAAGCGTCGAAGAAAATAACACTTCGGATCGTTTCGGATGGGATCAAATCGGGAACCATCGATCGCGCCACGAACCGAGTGGCAGCGCAGCGTTCTCTGAACTGAAAACCCCAGCCGCTTTTTGGCTTTGGGGAAACGCGGCAACAAACGACTGGGCACAGTGGTCTAAGTTGTGAAAGTCGGACTAAAAATTCAACTATTGATAACAAGTAATCTACAAGTAATTGTAGAATCTAGAATTTATTTTCAAGATCATTTCGATATTAAGATAAAACTCCGTAGATTTTCAAAGATTTAACACCCAGTTGGTATTTGACTCGAATTTTAATTTTTGTTATTAAGTTAACTAACTATTGGGTTAATTTCCAAGGTACTGAATGTAATTAATTTATTTACACTTGAGATCTCTTGATATTAGTCATTCGCCCCACTGTCCTGACCAGCAAAGAGAGAGAGAGAGAGGGGTCCAAACCAAGAGCTAGAGTGAGGGAGAGGAACCAAGTTGGCCCAACAGTGCTTGTCAAACTGTATGACGATGACAGACGAGCGGCGAAGACAAAGTGGGCGTGTAGTGTGGGGTCCGCTCGCTCTTCCGCCCGTTTAACAGTAAATATGTGGCCATTTCTGCAGTTCTTTTTGTTGTTGTTTTGGTGTTGGTGCAATTACAGTGAACCTCTACTACCTTGAATTTTAAATAACTCAAATATTCGGATAAATTAATAAATTAGCTGCTCCCAAACAAAATTTTGACTAGTAAATTACTGTAAGTCTTCAAATCAAAACCCAAACTTACAAAATTTACCATTTCTGGAAAAGTTAACTAGTTTGGCATCTACAGTTAAATAAAAAAAAAAAAACTCATAAATAATGTAAAATTCTTCATTTCTTAATTGTTTTTCTGCCTTGCCTTGGCTGGAAAAGGTTAAAATATATTAATCCTCTATAAAGTTTGGCAAATTGAATAGTTTTTTCAAAATATTCCCATAATTGTAGTTAAAATTACTTAAATTCCACTGTACTGGGAAAGTTCAAGCTCTGCAGGCACACGCGTAACAGTAAGAACAATGAAAATCCATTGGCGTTGTTTGTTTATTTGTTTATTTCTCTTACAGCACACCGAAGTGCTCACAGTTTGAGAGGCCCCCAGAGTCTCGGTTCCAATGACCCTTATATTATTACCCCACGATCGGAGGGGATTGCATTCTGATCACGCAGCGAAAAGTATTGGGATCATTTTGGAATCTTTTAAAAACGTCCTAGAATTTATTTTGTTTTTAATATACGTTTAAATAACAGGATTATTTTAAAGGGAAAGCAACCCAACGATAATCAGTAATTTTTGTCGGTGCAATCGTCGTGTGTTTGCCCATCGCCAAAACGAGTATTTTGCGGATTCTAATTATGAGAATGGGGCGTGCAAAGGGGGCTAGAAGCGATCATCTGATAAGTTCACATCGAAATGGGGAGCGTTTTGGGGGCGGGAGGTGGGGGAGGGGCACGCACACACGTGGCCATCGCTTTATGGAATGTTGAGTGTCGGGTGTAATAATAATTCATTCGCACACATTTGTAAGTACATTATAAATGAAATATTTATAGCCAAGGCTTTGGCTTCATTATCAGCCCAACCGCAGTCAAACGCTAACAAACAAGGTATACAAAGTGGTTATGGTTACTCTATGCACATATTGATCGGCCGCCAGCATGATTTCCTGTTTGAGATCTTAAGAAATTGATTGAAAAAAGGCAAATTATTAGGGCACCTTAAAGAGAACCACAATCCGCTGTTACAGTGTCACTTTAAAGTAAAATGATAAGACGACACTTCACCTAAAAAGTGAAAAGATAAGAACCCCACAAGTCAAGACAATGTATTTTCTGTAATTGAAAAATATATTAGCGTTCCATTTTTCTAACAAGATAAACAAAAGCTACGGGTTTGTCAAGAGAAGGTCTTTGATAATAGTTTAACCTAAAAACAAAGTAAATTTATGCAATTAGGTGTCCTTTAGGGTATCTATACATTCTCTTTATTACCTAATTTAGATTAATAGTGCTCAAGTTAGAGAAAAACATTTATAGTTAATAAAGCAACTTAAAAGCAATATAGTCATCGGAGATGACAAAACGCGTAAATAATGTTCAATGCGCTTGAACTTTGAGCTTTGCTTTGCTTAAGACAAGATTTTCCAATGTCAAATTACTAGCTTAACATTAAAAGTGCCTATGCGGCACTTAAAGTTTGTAATTTCCAATAAATTATGAAAACACTCCGTTAACTATTTTATATACTTTTAAGGTTTTTTAAATCGGAAATGTGCAAAATTTATTTTGTTGTCTAGTTGAGAAGGAAATATTCACCATTTCACTTTAAATTTTGAACTTATAAAACAAACCAAAATACTAAACCTTAGTATAGTCCAAATACAAAAGAAGTTCTAATAGTTCTACAAAGTGACCGATATTGTAAAAACATTTTCCCACCAGTCTCCTTCCGAGTGGTTAAAGAATAAATTAATTTAGCTGGTGGGAACCCATCAGCGAGATCGCTCTTTTACCCGGCTTCTGTTCTCTTGGCTGCTTCTCTAAACTTGGCAAACAAAACTCGTAAACCGCTTGTCAATCGTTTTTACTGCTGATCGCAATCTGAGCTTGATGATATCGAACAGAGCTAACCTCAGAGAGCTGCAAGCTGAGCTGTTTTATATTTTGTCTGTGCTTCGTTTTGTTGGCCAACAGACAAGTTTGGTTGGTTTGCTGCCAGCGGCAAAAGGCAATAGCAATAGCAAAAGCAATGGCAACAGCAACACGGCAACAGCAACAGTTTGACCCAATTTTGCGCTGAGCAACAACAGCTGCTTTCAATCATAAACGCTCAAGCCGAACAGCTGTGCAAGCTTTTCAATCGGGGGAGGTCAATTCGAGGGGGTTTTTTTTTGGGGGTAATCTACTGGATATTATATCTCCTCAAGCTCAACTCACAACACTGGGCAACACAGAAAACAATTGCGAAAGCGCCTCGACGAAAATAAAAACGTCCGAAATGTAAATTGTGTGTAAATATGTACACATGAAATTAAGCCTACTCGCTTTATTTTATTTATTCGCCGTTCGTATTCATTTTCGTATGCATGCGATTTCGACAGCGCGAAGTTTTAAATTTTCGAAATGCGGCCATCGAGTTGACAAAGAAAAAAGTTGGAGGGTAAAAATAAGGGGAAGAGGGAAGTGTGTGGGGGGTGACACCAGTAGCGGAAGTTGTAAACGTGAAGCGAGCCGCAAAATGATATGCAGACTGAGAGAGCGAATACAGTCCAACGTTCCCAACTCAAACATACAACTTTCCAAATATGTATATAAGAAAATTCAAGTTGAATAAGATATATAAAGCATATATAAAGTATAGATTTTTTACAACTCTTTTTAAATATTTCCTTTTTCTTAATTGGCAGTTTTCGAAAACACTTTAACCGGCGATTGCTGTTATCACAAAAGGAAGTGGGATTATACATAAATAACATTCCAGTTATTTAAATGGTATAATATAACTTCAGCTGTAGAAAGGCTGCTATCATCTTTTCAGTCGTGTTTGAAAAAATCTAAATAAACAAACTGTTATACTTTAATCAAAATCCTATGAGTTTCAAAAAGATAATCTGTAGAAAGGCTTTTATAATACCACCTTTTAACTTAGTGAGTTGCGCTTAAAAGAAGTCGAGTTGTAAAAAAATTGTTATGGACTTTATTTAGATAATTTGTAGAAAGGTTGTGCCCATACGATCTTTTTAGACATGGTTTCAGAAATCCCATTTTTATATAAAATAGAATTAAAGGTAAATGACATGGAAAAGTTGTTGCTTTGGAAGTTGAACTGTAGAGAAATAAGGTACATTGTGAAAGTTCTTCTTGTCTCCTCTCTTATTTGCCCTTTAACTGTGCTCTTCTTTATGTCTGTTTCAGAGTCAGCATTTGATTGATGCCCTCGGTGATTGACGGCAGAAGCAACAACATTTCACCTCGGGGGGTTAACACATGTCACGCATTATATTCCGATTCTCAACTTTTTTTTTGTTTTTTTTTTGTTTTTATCGCTCCACTTTTCCAGCACGTTAACCGTTAAGACCTCCACACACCAACACACACACACCGAAGAAGCACTCACACACTCGCATATGATAATTCCAAAGACAGAGGCGTAGGTGTCGAAGAGGGGGGCGTGGGTTTGAATAACCCGCCGTTTACTAACGTTCGCGACCGCTGCCAAAGAGTGACTAACAAAAAAAAACACAAAAAGTAAGCACCGTAATGAAAAAAAGAGAGAGAAAACGGAGATTCAGAGAGAGACGGTTGTGCGAGAAAATAAAATAAAAAGCAAACACCTCTCAACACAAAAACACGAAGCAAAGTGCAAAAGCAAACAGCCAATGCGCAACAATGCGAGAACAACAAAAACAAACACAAAAATACAAAAACACAAAATGAAATCCCCCAACGAAGCGAAACAAAATAGCATAAGGCAAAAATAAAAGAAAGACAAACGTCGCGAGCGCGTGATAATACAGTTTTGCGGGCACTGAGCCCACCAAAATATTCCCAGAAGGAAACCAAAATTGATAATCGAAATTGGAAATATTGAAGATGGCAAACACTCTTGACAGATTACCGCTATGCAGATATACTAATTGTACCTATATATTTAAAAGTAATTTAATTTGATAATTGTCACCACATCTTTAAATTAGTTCGATTGGTTATCTTAGTCCTAATGTGAATGTATGTGAGTGAAATTCTGCTGAAGAAAAACTGTCAGGTTTTGATTTTCGATCTCCAATATAAATATATCCATAAGTGTTGATTTAACTTAATATTAAATGATGTAAACTGTTCTATATTAGCTCTTTGATAAAAATAAAACCTACATTTTCTTTTAAGGTTCGAGATGCCGTGTGCCTTTGAATATAGGCTTTGCACTTTATTTAAAGACTCTAGGATAAATAAGCTTCCAAAAATACAGATTTGGTAAAGGCTAATTTATTGTTTATTTAAGAAAATTTAATGTAATGTTAAAAAACGGTGCTTTATTTTTGGTTGTTTAATAATTTAATAAAAAAGAAAGATATTTAAATGCTCTCAAATAAATTCTATTCTATAAATTCTATTCATAATATATCTAGTCTTCCATTCAACATCCTAGAAATCAGTGCACAATTTCTGGTTGCCTAGGAAACATTTCCTTATGGCCAGAATTAAAGATCTACGCAGAATCCCGCCTTTCTAACCTACACATTACCCCTCCCCCTCCCAATTTGTATGAAACGCACCGGAAATCCGTGCTGTCGACCAGCATGGAACTGGAGTTAATGACACCGAGCAAAGGCAATAAAACTGGCCGAGATGCAGATGCTGTTGCCGTATTGTTTGGCACGTGTCCGGGCCACGCACTTGGCCAAATTGCTTTATGGCCACTAGACTGTGGGCACAGGCCCAGCGGCGTATTTACGAGATATTCGAGGGATATGTCCCATTATGAAGGCCGGGAAATGCGAAAAAAGGGAAATGGGAACGGGGAAATGGACGGAACCACGACGTATGAGCAATGCGTGTGTGCACAACGTTTTGGCCCAAGGGCGCAATGTGATTTTTGGCAAGCCAAGAAGCGAATGCGAAATTAAATAGCCAAAGAGACAAAAGGGGAAAAAGCGGAGAAAGGCCAAGAAAGGCGGCGGGAGTGGTGTCATTATTATGCAAAAGACTGGTGCGTGCCAACAAAAGAATGTGTTGCATACTTTGTTGCGCTGCGCCTTGGATTTTCGCGGGGATATGTAAACAAACGACAATAAAAACTCGTGCAAAAGCTGCTGCAAAAACAAAAGTGACAAGTCTGGCACATTAGCGACGTCAACTTGTCTGCAATGTCGCTCGCAAGGCGGTAATTAAATTATGGTTTACAAAACAAAAGATTTTCACACTAAAGTCGCAAAAATTTCGAAAAAAAAGGGATACTCAATTATAATCCTAATTAACAAAAGGTTCCGGTTGGTCGAGCTCATCTTTAACATTCATCTTTATATTTAGATCATATAACCCACAAGCAATGAGTGTTGAACAATTTTCCCACCCTATTCAATCGAAAATTCCTAAAATAAGAACAGGATTATCGTGACTTGATAGCATTGTTAAAAAGTATGACACAAGAAATGAGTCAGAAGTGAATGAAAAGCTAACTTACTAAAAATAAACTAGGTAGGTAAATAATAAAAGCGTGCAAACTCCATTCCCGAGTACCCCTAAAAAGTGACATAACTAAATTTAGCGACATAAACAAAGAATATTGTGTGTGGAAACGATGAGAAAAAAGTTATTTGCAGGCAATTTCCGTGAAATTTTGTAAATAAAAGGGGAAAGAGGTGGAACCATGTCGCGGCAGACAACAAATTCGAGAATAATCAATCGATAGTTATTTTTTGTTTTGTAGCTTTTATAGTTTGCCAGACTCTGGCACATTTTTCGCCCCCTCTGTTCTCGATACAAATTGCACGTTTCGTGCACTTGTCGCATAATAAAAAGCGGAAGAACAAAAGCAAAAACCTCTCACGAATCGTTAGACAGTGAAAAAGTTGATAGAAATAAAATTAAGCTTGTCTCTGTGTTTTTGTGGAGATGAATCGAATGACGGCCGAGGGGGGAAAAAGTGGATTGGAGGGCTGCGGCACTTTCAGGAGGCTTTTAGTCGGTGCGTCAATAAAGTTAAGCGAAAATATTTGCACAGCGTTCTCGACCGACGAACAAACGGAGCTTTCCTTTTGTTGTTCGCTGTTTTATGGGCCATAAACAAAGGCCCAAATTGAATGTTTGGCGTTTGAAACTCCGAGAGATGGAAGAACTGGCCAACAGCTGCTCCGGAGACACCATTAAAGACGACCATATACACAGAACCAGTTGCTCCCACCTCTTTTTTCCACAGTAAGCCTTACGTTCTAACGTCACGAAAATGCACAGAAAAATCGTTTAAATTATGGTTACAAATCATGAAGTAATATATTTTAGTACCCTTAACTGCCAGCCATTAAGTATATGCAAAAATGGCTCAATATTGTTGTTGCTTAAATTGTATTTTATGTTAAAATCTATATTTTTCATCAACTGTAATTATAATATTAAGAACATTCAAATTATATTTAAATGATCTTTTCCAGCTTCCAGCGAGGTGGATCGTTCTGTTTTGGGACAGAAAATTAATACATATAAACAGAGAAATTAGAGACCAGAGCTCAAGATCTCCAATATCATCTGAGACTCTCTTGTTTACGCAAAAAAAAAAAAACGGCCCAAAACAGTTAAAAAAAAAGGAGCAAGTTGGTAAACCAGTTTTCAATTGCGCTCGACCAGAACGGACACCATCAGACAAAAAAGAAAAAAGGAAAAGAAGGAGGAAAAGCAGTGAGTGGTAGGGCCATCAACAGGTAACCCAGTGCACCTACAGACAACAACGATGCACCATTGAGCCAAGGTATCAGCGTATCATCGCATCATCCAATCCAAGTCAACGTATTTCCGTCATTTGCCGTTGGGCTCAGCTTGAAAAGAGTTGCTTTTGTTGCTTGATATTGTTGTAGTTCTGGTTCCCTGTTGTTTTGACGCCACCAAAGAGTTGATCGGGCTGAATTTTCGGCTCTGCAAACGGGTTTAAGGAGTGCATCCATCCATACAGCCGATCCAACCCCTTCTCCACTACGTTTTCTCAGGCTTTTCATTTGTTGTTCATACTCTTTCAAAAGGCTCTGTGATTTGTATCGAAACAATTGAAAGTAGTAAGGCATTTTTTGATCATAGAAGGCATTACAAATGGTTTAATTGATCCAAAGATCGTTTGATAATTGCAATCTTTGGAAATCTCTGTTTAAGAATTAATTAATTTATAAAGATGGTATATAAAAGGTTTATACGATAAGATTATATTATCGTAAAGTAACCCTAGAAACAGAGAGTATCCCAAGTTGCAGTAACCGTAGGAAACCATTCCTTATGGTCTTATTGTTTTGGTTTTAGCGAAGGGCAGGGAACCGAGGAAGTGGTTTTTCCTGCCGTACCTGTATGAGTTTCCCAGTTTCGGTCTCTGTGTTCCCATCCATTTTCGCAGGACAAAGAAAATGCAAGAGAATGCAAAGTGTGGAACTTGTTCCTAATCCCAGAGGGGTTGCAAGGAGCAGAAAATGGGAATCTGAGGGTTTCCATAATCGATGCCATCGAAGCGGGGAATGCACGTAATTAAAGGGAAGCGAATAGATTGGTCTGGGGTAGATTGATTACGACCAGATTCTTGGTTCTCAGTCGGTACCCCTTCCCGTCCCTTCACTCCTCTACGATTCGCCTCCTTTGTTCCTTGGTCACGTCCATGTAATTGCCAATAATCAGAATATGCGCTTCGGTAAGAAAGTTCAATTTACATGCCAGTGGAGCGAGAAAGCGACAGAGAGCGGGCAGAGAATTGAATTACAGGATGACCCCGGTGAGAACGCTTATGAAATATGCCAAAGGTGACTTTCAATTAAATGCCACCCAACCAGTGGCGTACCAAGGATTTTAAACAGGGGTCGTTTTTGAACACAAAAAAATGTTTCACTGTGAGAAATAATAACAGTGCTGTGTATTTAGTATAAACAAGGAAGTGATTCTAATTAGGTATGATACTTCAATGGGGCAGTTAACCCCCCAAACCACTGTTGACTACGCCACTGCCACCAGCTGGCGTTTCCTCTCTTTATCGTTCCTGTGTTTGCTGTTTTTGATTTTCTTTGCTAGCTTTGTTTTTGCTTACCTGCCGGGAAGAAATTGTTCAAGAACGTTGACATATTTCTCTCTCGCTCCCGCCTTCACTTCTTCCTTCTTTTTTTCCTTTTCTCGTTTCGTTACGTTTTGTTTTTGTTTTAATAATATGCACTGATTAAAATAAAACTTTTGCTTGTTTTTCTCCTTTTTGGTTTTTTTTCGATTTTTTTCAGTTTTTTATAATTATTTTGTACAAAATATTGAAACAAAAATTTAAATAATACATACAATCCGCGCTTAACTGCTAAATTTCACATTACACATTTTTACATCGTACGTTTTGAATATAGTTATTATTTATTTTCTTTTTTTACGAAAGTTTTATGTTGTTAAAATGCATTTTCGGGAAAGTTATTAACAATTGAGTCGCGTCGACTGCAAAATGCAAAAAAAGAGAAGAATATGAAACGATTTTAGTAATGTAATATACAAAAAACACATAACAGTTAAGTAAATTCCTATTATTTGTTTGTTTTTGCAAAAAGGGAGACCAAATTAAATCGCAAAAAGCAACAGTGAGTGGGAGTGAGAGGGGTGTAGAGCTGGGATTTCATTTAATTTTCCAGTCAGTGTGTGTGTGGGTGTACGGGACGCTTTTTCACACATATACAGACACAATTGCGCGCATATTTGTTTTACATTTTCCACTTTTTTCTGCACTTTTCTTCTCATATTTTTAGAGTTTTATATTTAACGCAATCCAAAACACATGCACACTGAACCTAAGCCAACATATTGCCATGTAACATGGCTGTTTTATTGAGAGTAAACGTTAATTGCTGCCTGGCTGTAACTTTATTTAAGGGTTTCCTTTCAAGGCAGTTGGTATATATTTTTTTCATTACCATTTCTCAACGATTTTGCAAATAAGAAAAACGCAACACACACACCGCGCGATTTGCGCTGCACGAATGAAGAAAACGGAAAGAAGATCCAACAGTTAAGCCAAATGGAGTCCACAAACGACCCCCGTGTGGTATATATACATACATACCTTAAATGTGTGAGCGTGTACAGGAGCTCGAATAAAAGCAACAACAATTGCCAGCTGTGAGTGCAACACATTCAATGTGGATCGCATTTAAGGAGTGTTGAGAAAAGTAGGAGTTACTCGAGTTTTACGGTTTTAAAACATTTTAATTACAACTATAAAGTTATGAATTATGTTAAAACATTTAATGCAAATAATATTTCAAAAAATCATAAATTGCAGATAAGAATTATGTGTTTTCAGGACCCTTTTGCTTTCAGAGTCATTTATTTTGTTCTGTTATATTTTGATTGTATTTGTATTTGATTGATTTTGATTGTTGTCGAAAAAACAACATTTTTTCTGTTACTAAACAATGTGCAACCCCATGAAACTCTTTAAGTAGCCAGGATAATTTGCAGAAGCCCTAGCAATTCGCGTTGTTATACACACTGGCATATACATATATACATATGTGCAAATATATGCATATATTTTTAGCAGGGGGAGCTCAACAGGACCCAACAGCTGGCCACAGGTTGCATTCCACATAGAGAAATGTTAGAGCCCCCAATGCGATCCACACTCCAGCCATATTTGTGGAACGCGACAAACAGCTGGCTGGGAAAAAGGGAAAGAGGACGAAAAAGAGAAGTATAAAGACGAGGATGTAAAGGTTAATAAATAGCATCAGAAAAGGAAATGAGAATACTATTTTCTTTTGTGGAAACAGCTGTAAATAAATTAACAAGCTTCCTCGACAAAAAGTTATTTGAAGTCAATGGAGTTTTTCTGATAATCCTTACTTTTCAAATAGCAAATAAATTATTAAGAATGACACATACAACTTTTTTTTAACAAGAATTAAATATGTATAGTTTTTAAAATTTTAATAATCAAACTCGTTTATCCTTAGATTTTCTCTATAACGCTATGGTTAAAAAAAAACCGGAAAAAAGCCATCTGAACCATCATATTATTAAGACGCAATTTGGGCAAAGTTCTGTTATTCACACCAAATTGATAATAGATTTATGTTTAACAAACCAAAGTCAATGTTTTTTGTCTAATTTTTTTTGTTTTTTTTTTTTAATTGCTGCCGCTGTTGCACACACACACACATAAACACAAACAATGCCACACACACCGACACAATACCAACATGTCTGCTTGAAAAGTGGCGTTTTTTACTGGGTATAGCACGGCTTATTCGCTTGTACCGACCATTCACAGTTCGTCAGGTATGCACTCCTCCCTCACTTTTGGTTTGTACCTTCTTTTTGCACAATTTACAAACAAAATTAAAATAGTTGAATTCTTACATGTTTTTCGTATGCCGCACGCAGTGTGACCGCATCTCGCGAGTGACGAATTACCATCAGTCAAGGACCAGGGCTGCTAAACGTGGCTTGACTTCAGCTTTTAGTGTTGGATAATGAGAACAACTTGCCCGCTTAAATCAAATTTTCTTAACAGGTTTAAGGTAAGTTTTTTAGGGTAAGTTCCAATATATTTGGCCGAAAAGAAGGCTATGTCTGCAAATTGTTTATGAGTTATTTTTTTGTATTTGCATTATTTTTTGAATGTTATTTTCCAATCAAAACTGCCGCTGAAAATTGACGGCTAAGCAAAGGCGGTTCACGGAATTTCTTTGTTTATTTGTCAAGAAATGCTAAAACAAACAAGGCACATCGTATTCCGGAAGTGTAAAATGAATTAATTAATTAATTAATTAATCATATTTTCCTACTCTTATTTATTGGCAAGCAAAGTCTTTTGTTAAAATTGTCATTTTATATATTGGATACTTCGTAATGGGGGGAAAATCAAATCTGAAATCCTTTGAAATACTATTATACTATTTTCTATAAACAACATAATTTAAGTTTATTTGGCTATAACATTTCTGTTAGAAAACGATATATTAACATTTCAGTTAGAAATTGCGTTTTTCATTGTGGTCGAACTAACATTGAAATGTTAGCGAGACGTCGAACTTACAGTGAAATGTTAGCGAAACGACGAACTAACAGAATAATGTAAGCGTAACGTCAAACTAACAGAAAGAGAGAGAGATTTTCTGAGTGCTCTCAATCTCAGAGAGCAAATTTGAAATTTGAGTTTGAATTCGAAACGACCGAACGGCCCTTTCCAATACTGACAAAAAAAAAAAAACTTTCTAGCGAGCGGACGTGTGCAGCGGACGAAAAATATCAGAACAGAACTCAAGCAGTAGGACTGAAGCGGGGTGGCAAAGAAAGTTCCATATGAACTGAGTTTGCAAGCGGGAGAGAGCAACTGCGTATATTGTTGGTGTGTGTCTGTGTGAATTTCCGTGTGCGTGCGAGTGTTTGAGCAAACACAACAAACATTTTTCCAAGGAAGTTTCCAATTATGTCGACGGTCGAATCCTCCAGTGCGGCGGTTCAGCAGCCGCCGTCCTCGACATTACCGTTGCTCGGCGACAACCAGGTGGTGATGCAGGCATCCACCAGTTCCGGCGGCTCCGCCTCCTCCTCCTCTTCGGGCGGGGGCGGAAATAGTGTGGTGGGCGTGCCGCTGGACACGCAGAGCAGCGGTGAGCCGCCGGCCAAGAAACAGTTGTTGGATTCAGGGGCCACCAGCAGCAGTTCGCTTTCCAGTGCCGCTGCTGCGTCGGGAATGCACGAAAAGTTGGCCCACCGCATCTCCAATGCCCTGTGTTGTGCCGTTTGCCTGGATCTGCCCAAGACGGCCATGTACCAGGTGAGTTGTGGGGTTGTTGCAGCGAAAAATAAGCCTTTAAAAAACCGTTTTAAAAAGAAAAAGATAACTTAAAATATATGAAAATGCCTGTGTGTGTGTGCGTCATTCTGTATACAAACAAATCGTGGCAGCTCAGCTGTAGAGTAAAATACACCTCTCCCTCTCTCTCTGGGCCCCCTCACCCGCCCACGACACACAGCTGTGCCAGAGCGAGACGGCTGGCTGGGGCTCTCTTGCATTCGCCTTGAAAACATTCAGAGAGTGCGAGGGGGAATGAGCGCGAAGGGCGCACCTAGCAGCATAAGCAGAGACAGTGCAGCGGACTCTCTCGCACTCGCACTCTCTTCCAACTAATGCAGTTTTATTGCGTTTTAGAAAACCAACCCCCCATTTGAACCGTTGCATTTCACACTATGAATTATAGCTCCCATCCCTCTATCCCCTTCTCCCTTTCTTTTGCGCAGTAACATTTACTGCAGATTTTCTGTATTGCGTCATAGAAGTTGGTATTGTGTCTTCGCCATGGCCTATTTTAAGCCACAACAAATTAACAGAGATTCCTGCTTTTCAAAATCGTTTACTCAGTTCTTTGGCTAGTTCCTGCATTCCTTTTCATTCACACTTGAGCGACGTCGTCGTTGTTGCTGTAACTGACGTTGATTGAATTTAATGCACAAATACACAGAATCTTGAAGAACTGGGCAGGGGCGTAGTCTGCGATTCGTCAAAGGGGGCTTTGTCAAATAAATCGATATGCTAGGATGAACAAAATTTAAACATTAAAATGGATTTTTTTAAGCTGATGAAAGTTGAGTGTTGGCACCAAAAAAAAAAAATAACATATCTTTCAAAGCACACATATGTATGTACAATACATACATAAAACTATTCTTGAAAAGGGACCCCTAATCCCAAATCTTTTTACGTAATGCGTATGTGTAGGCTGACATTGCTCTCTTTCTCTAATACACATGTGCCAAGGCAAGGCAGAAATAACTGCGTCATTGAAATTGGTTTTGTATTACGGTATAAAGATAAATATCTGCTGACCCACACAGAAATGTGAAATGAATCTTTTTGTACCCAAAAAGAAAAACAAAAAAACGTGTCCAAAAGTCAAAAGAAATCACACAAAATGGCCAGGAACTTGAAGAAACCAGCAGAAACTATTAATTAGCTAAAAAGAATCCGTAATTGTTTTCCTTTTTGCATTTCCACTCTTCTTTATTTGTATGTATGTATGCCAGCGCACACACACACGCTCTGCGATTTTTGCTCTCTGTTATTGTTTTGCTTTTGCCACTGCGTTGCTGTTGTTGTCTCGCTCTCGCACACGTCGTGGCCAAATCAGCTGTTTTGGGGCCCCTGGGCAAAAATAAATTCAAATAGTAAAACAGGAAAAAACAAAGAATACTACACATATTTGTTATTTGAAATGCATAAGAAGTTTTTGACGAATTTGTGGAATCAGAATGCTGCAGGTTTTTAGGACCTGCAATCTGGAATAAACTCGTTTTACCAGTTTCCCAGCCACATGTGTTGTTGTTGGGTTCTAAGTGTGTTTGTGTGTGTGTGGGGAAAGGTATACCTGAAAACACACCTGAGTCTTTTTTTTGTCATCGTCTATCTTTTACTTGATTTCCTTTTTTACCTACGTCTGTTGACGTTCTCTTCATCTTTCCACTCCCTATCTACAAAAACACCATCAGCTGGTTTTGTTGTGTCTGCGTTGTTCTGCTCTCTGTGTGTTATTGTTTTCCAGGGGAGAACGAGTTAAACTCCTTTGTGGATTCAAGATCCGAGGATTTTCCATTAAACAATCGGATTCGCAAGCAGCTGCTCTGCCTGCAGTTGGTCTAGGTCATAAATTTCCAATCAAATAACACGATTTCACGGGTTCATTCAACTGCAACAATACAGTAATACACTCGAATATCTCGGTATTCTGAACAGATACACAAAGAACACGGGAAAAAATTGTATTTTAAAAGTCAAAATATCATAAAACGCTAGATCTTCAAGCACAAAACCCATGCTTATCTCATGACATTTGAGGTTTTGATGGTTAAAATTACACACCATTTTTCTTTAACCAAACTTTTCCTAATGAAAGATAATACTTAATAAACTAAAAAGAAATTGGAGCCGGTACTACCCCCTACTACAACATATTTTTAAATATTTAGAGGAATTGTGGAAATCATCAAAATATTTTATGCCAATGTGCACATAATTTTGGGGGAGATTTTTATCTGCTTGTATTTCAAATCTCTCGAAAATAAAACAAACGATGTCTGCAAAACCCATAGTCACTTTTGCTTGGTAATGATTTCTGTGACGGTTCTCGTGATTATCAAAATTTTGTTATGTGCACAAGATACACAAGAAAACCATTGCTTATCGCTTGAAACTAGCGGCTCTGTCCACAAATAGTCCCGACGGACTATCGCTCGCCTCCTCCGGCGCAGAATATTTCCCAAAATAGATATAGAAATTCCAAAATGAGGGAAGCAGCCCGCATTCCACACAACAGAATTGTAAATAAACGCATGCGGCGATTTAATGAAGGTTTTCTTACAGCAGCGGGGGTTAAATTTCACATCGGGGTTTTCCACTTTATCTGGCCGTTATCGGTCCACTATATACCCGACCATTCATCAATTGCTTGACCAACTCATATCCGAAAACCAATTGAAAAACACACAACCACAACGTTTTAATTGGCTTTCAAAAAAAAAAAACAAAAAAAAAAGAACATTTGTATGATAAAGTACGCTAAATTTAACCCAGAACTATCAACTATTTATGATTTTGATTTTTCTGCAACCTTATTTAGATAACTTTATCTCTCCTAATGATTAATCTTAGTTAAGATAATAATCCGATTTCGTAACCTTTGTAAGCACACGCAACAAAAAAAAAAAAAAAGAAACATAAGATTGTAACTATAAATGCTAAGTACATAGAACAGAATTCATAATAGCATTAAAGTTTAACCCCAAAATGTATCCAAAACAAAAAAAAAGAACCCAAAAAAATGAAACAAAGAACTGAATTGAATAAATTTGCAAAGGAGAGTGCAAACTTGAGAGTGCAAAATAAAACCAAACTACAACATAGCGTTTTTATTTCAACCAAAAAAAAAAAAAAATAATACACAACCGGAGCCTCTAAGCTAAACATTTTCAGACCTCGCTTCAGATCACCTCCTGCCGAGAAATCCATGCCTCACCACCACCCTCCTCTCCCCAAAGAAATCTCCAAAATAGATTCATTCATTCAGAACACACCCACTCACACCCATAAATACAAACAAGCTATCTGCAACAAGGCCGTATTTTGACTAATAGAAAACTTTTCTTCTTTTTTCTTTAATTGCAGGTTAATTTTCATTCCACTTTTGTTTTAGTTTTCAATCTCTATCCATCTACCAGTCGATTGTTTAGTCGTGAATTTACTAAAATTGCATTTCCCTTTCTCTCTGCTCTTTTCGATTTCAGTGCCAGATGGGTCACTTGATGTGCGCCGCCTGTTTCACCCATCTTCTGGCGGATGGACGGTATGAATTCACTCTAAACAACAAACTAATAATCTTGCAAAGGCATCTTTTAACTAACACTAACTAAGATAAGCTTTTTACCCTTTTCAAAATGTTTCTTAAAAATATATTTTCAATAGCCTGCGCGATCAAATTGCCACTTGCCCCAATTGCCGTGTGGAAATATCAAAGAGCACTGCTTCCCGAAATTTGGCTGTGGAGAAGGCCGCTTCCGAATTGCCCAGCGAATGTCAGGTGAGCCTTATAATAATTCCTATTTCGATTCAATATTAATTAACTTATTTTGTTCCATAGTTTTGCAACAAGGAGTTCCCTTACAAATCACTTGAACGCCATGAACAACACGAGTGCCAGGAGCGCCCCACCAAATGCAAATATCATCGCATTGGCTGCCAGTGGCGTGGACCCTTTCATGAGAGTGAGTAGTGCCCCTCGTCAAATAAGATATAAAGAATAACCCATATAATGATAAAAATTCAATTCAATTTATAGCTAACGAACACGAGCGCAACTGTTTGCATCCGCAGAAGTCTGGCTACGAGGTAATGTCGGCCCTGGAGGCCCACGATGACAGGATCAAGGAGGAGAAAAAGATGTTCAACACGCTGATTGACTTGCTCAGCTACGAGAAGATCATATTCAATGGTGAGACATTCCGGGCTATTGAATTTTAATGCTCATTGAAATTAAGATTAATTGTTCATGGTTATTGGCATAGAAGTCATGCTGAAATGCGGGCAGTAAAAAATGTTTATGGTTGAGTGTTAATAGATGGAGTGTCATACAATATCATAAGGGTATTCTGTAGAGATCTTAATATTAAAAACCAGAGATCGAAAATAATCATTATTTGGGAAAGAGAGTTTTAAACATCAAAAATCAAACTTCACTCTTGTCCCAAACAGTATAAAGAATTGAAAACAGTCTAGTATAAAAATAAAGTAATTAAATAACGATAATTGGTCTGTCTCTGTGTAAAAAAAATGATTAATTAGGAATATTATTATAAGTTACATTTGTTGTTAGCAACTAACAAATGCCAGTAATCTTTTAAAAACAAGTCTTAAATAACAAATATGTATGTGTAAAAGTAGGTTCTGCTAAAATTAAGAAATAAGTATAAGTAACATATCTAAATAACTATTTATTTCAATTTAATTCCAAATCATCTTTATTCCTATGAACCCTTGCAGATCTTCAGATGAAACCCTATCGGACGGACGAGTACGTGCACAAGCTGTTCTACGAGACGGCCCGCTTCTCGGCCTTCAACCAGCAGTGGGTGGTGAAGGCTCGCATCAACAATAGCCAGCGCGATCCTCACCAGTCAAACGAGCGGACCATCACCTATCAGCTGATCCTGAAAACAAAGACCAGCACACCGATGAGCATACATTTTTTCGCGCTAAAGGGCCCCTTTTCGGATATGAAGGTGTCCACGCAGATATACAAGCACGAGTTCACTGAGACGGTAAGTCTATATAGTTGACAATGGGATGTCACAAAAATCTGTGATCTTTTGCCTTCCATTTCAGAGTACCGAAAGTGAGTATTATGTTTTGCCACTACCAGATGGCATCGGCGGTACCGGCTCAAGTGAATGCAACCGAATGCTGGCCAACAAAGGCATTAACTTCCGGTGAGAACCCTTGGAATGACTTCTCAAATTCGTATTTAATAAACATTTTCCCCTTGCAGCCTGCTCATGTTTCTGCTGAACAAGTAAACACGTTCACTGTGCAGCCGATAACGATTTTCAAATTAGCTTAAGTTTGTTGTTTCAAACTCTTGAATGTGCAAAACCTAGACATAGTTGACTTATATTTTCTATATATAAATGTATATGTATAACTTCGAAATGGAGACCACGAGCCTAGCCTAACAGAGACCCGCTCCCCGCGAACCCACAGCCCGCAA
This sequence comes from Drosophila elegans, assembly GCF_018152505.1. Lineage (NCBI taxonomy): Eukaryota > Metazoa > Arthropoda > Insecta > Diptera > Drosophilidae > Drosophila > Drosophila elegans. Next base: position 2,266,385 of record NW_024545578.1, read on the forward strand.
TCCACAGAAACGTCGTATATTGCAATCAAGATAAACACGATAAAACGCAGACGTAACGCGGAAGGTTGTAACCTAAGTTTAGTATGTAGTCTCGCCTACATTTTGTACATGAGATAATGCCATTTTATGGAGACACTTTTCAATAGCTATGTTAAATTTGCTGTTAGTGCTGGTGGCGAAATGGAATCGATTGATGGACAAGACGGCCGATGTGTGTGGACTATATAATGTTTAAATGATCTCACAGGAAGGAGCCAGCAATTCACGCTAACCCGATAATACCGATAATAACCATAAACTAGCTGTAGATTAACTGTCCGGACGCAAGGACCTCGAGTCCATGGCTCCGTTTTCACCGTAAGAAGAACAACACCAAGTTGAAATTCGAAACCTTAGCAGGCGCATATATAACGCTCTATGGATATAATGTAGCTCTAGATTACTACGATCACATAGCCCGGGACTAAGCAAAAACACCGAAAAAAAGAAAACAGAAAATAGAGTCCTCACGTTCAAATCTTGTCTAATCCTCGTTCTGTTGACCCTCTTACGATTTAATGCTTACAACTTACATTCGTATGTGTAATATTTATATGCATCGTTAAATAATAACTATACCTAATGCATATATAATAAAGATACTTCTTAATAAACATCAACGTGGTTTTAGTTGGGATAGGTTAAAGTGTAAAATAAACCAAAATTTAGGAAATTTGAATAAATTATGATACTACTTTTGAATCATTATTTTTTATGTTTTCTGTAGACCATTTATTTAAAGAATGCCAAATTGTTTTATAAACTGAAAAAGTGTAAGGTTTACATTTTTTTTGGGTCAACAGGTGAGTATATGGATTTGTTGTCATATTTTTGTGACGTTTAAAAAATATAGTTAATAGTTATTAAAAAGAGTACTTTCAGAAAGCAACAGTCTTCTTTATTCACTCTCAAACATGATTTTCTGGATTTAATAATTATATTTGAAGGATTTTGTATAAATAAATAAGAACTAGTTTTTGTTTTTGTGGTTTGAGGCACTCAACAGGTGAATTGAAGAAATTTCTTTTAATGGCCATTTTTTCTATTATATGAAGTAAAGATATTTCTTAAAATATAAGTATACCTCAAACCGACTTCAAGGGAGCAACAGGATTCTATTGATCATCGTCCTCCTCCATCGCTTGGTACTTGTTGCGCACATGGGAGGCGATGACTTCGCGGGGATTCTTCTTGAAGTTCTTGTCCTTGATGAGCTTCTCGAAGGACTTCACGCGGTTGACCATTTCCGTGCGTTTTTTTCGGATCTTTTCGTTGGCAGTTAGGTGAACTTCTGGTTCGGTGAGAGCCGCCTGTTCGCTGGCATCCTTTTGCTTGGTTTTCACCAGGTTGTAGATGTCCTGCAGGGAAGGTAGTGCATCCCGAAGTGGCTTTAGGTCCCCAATGACCTTGGTCTTCTCGCGATTCTTGCGCGCCTGCTCCTCCTTGCGTTCCTTTCGCGTTTCGGCGAATCGCTTGAGTAGTTTCTTGTGCTTAGCCTCGGATTTCTCCTTTTTGGAGGTCGTCTTTTTTGGCGCGAGTGTTTTGTGAAGCAGTTTGTCCTGGCGCAACTTCGCCTGCATATCCTGCGCCTTCTGCTTTGCCGCCCCCACCACGCTCTTCGCCTTCGCTCTCACATTTCGCTTGGTTTTGGCCATTTCAATGGGTTTTTCTGCTCAAAATAATCAAAACAAACGGACAGCGTGCTAAGTTCCCAAAATCAGTGCTGACACACTAGGTTATCTCTGTAATCGGTATCGTTTTTGAAAACTAGCCAAATGCGGTAGAAAAATAGCTAGAGCAAGCCAAAGTAAAAATGTTTCTTATAAACTACTATTAATAAAATTAGTTTTCATTATGAGAGATTTTAACAGCTTTTTGACAATAGTCTAGTATATGGTTGTATTTTTTAAATAAATGCTTTCCTAACTTTCAAGCTAAACAATAAGTTAATATTACTTAATATCACCATGTTTTTAATTTCTAGCTAGAACATAGCTAGATCTATACATTTGGCTGAGCTTCCATCCCTGGCCAACGCTTAGTTATCGGCTATCGGCGAACAGCTGACTGGCGGCATCCGAATTTACAAACAATTTGCAGATTTTATTTGTTCTATGCAAAATGGACTACGATTTCAAGATGAAAACGCAAATTGAGCGTACAAAAGTGGAGGACCTGTTCAACTACGAGGGCTGCAAGGTGGGGCGTGGCACCTACGGCCACGTCTACAAGGCGAAATGGAAGGAGACAAGGTGGGCCGTGATCATTTCTGGGTGCTCCAAATTGCTCCAATATATATAATTCTTTATGTCTCCAACTTTAAGCGATGGCAAGGAATACGCCTTGAAACAGATCGATGGCACTGGACTGTCCATGTCCGCCTGCCGCGAGATCGCTTTGCTGCGCGAACTGAAGCACCAGAATGTGATTACCCTCATCCGGGTGTTCCTGTCGCACAACGACCGCAAGGTGTTCCTGCTGATCGACTATGCTGAGCACGATCTCTGGCACATCATCAAGTTCCATCGGGCGGCCAAGGCCACCAAGAAACAGGTGGTGGTTCCCCGTGGCATGGTCAAGAGTCTGCTCTACCAGATTCTGGACGGGATTCACTATCTGCACAGTAATTGGGTGCTGCATCGCGATCTGAAACCGGCCAACATCCTGGTCATGGGCGATGGCAACGAGCGGGGTCGCGTTAAGATAGCCGACATGGGTTTCGCGCGCCTATTTAATGCCCCGCTGAAACCACTGGCAGATCTTGACCCCGTGGTGGTCACCTTTTGGTATCGTGCTCCGGAACTGCTGCTCGGCGCACGGCATTACACCAAGGCCATTGACATCTGGGCCATTGGGTGCATCTTCGCTGAATTACTCACCTCCGAGCCCATCTTTCACTGCCGCCAGGAGGACATTAAGACCAGTAATCCGTATCACCACGATCAGCTGGACCGCATCTTCAATGTGATGGGCTTTCCGCAGGACAAGGACTGGGAGGACATCAAGAAGATGCCGGAACATCATACGCTGACGAAGGATTTCAAGCGTTCCACTTACTCCACCTGCTCGCTGGCCAAGTACATGGAGCGGCACAAGATCAAGCCGGACAGCAAGGCCTTCCATCTGCTGCAGAAACTACTGCTGATGGATCCCAACAAGCGTATCACCTCCGAACAGGCCATGCAGGATCAGTACTTCCAGGAGGAGCCGCTGCCTACGCAGGATGTGTTCGCCGGCTGTCCCATACCATATCCCAAGCGGGAGTTCCTCACGGATGACGATCAGGAGGACAAGTCGGACAACAAGCGGCAGCAGCAGCAGCAGCAGCAACAGCAGCAGCAGCAGCAACAACAGCAGCAGCAGCAGCAACAACAGATGAATGCCGAGCCGAATGCCAAGAGAGTAAGATTATCGGGAGCTGGAAACCAGCAGGACTTCCATCATCAGCAGCAGCAGGCCCAACAGCAGCAGCAGCAGCAACAACAGCAGCAACAGCAGCAGCAGATGATGTTCAACCAGCAGCAGCAGAACTTCCAGCAGCGATTCAACTGAGAGACTGACAAATGCAGCATTTTTTCTACCACTAGCCTTCTAAGTATTTAATGACCCTAGCGCGTAAAACATACAAAACAATTAAAGTGTACAACCTAGTACCACTCGCTGAAACGGGCTATTGCTTGGACCCACTTGTCCATCCGGGTTGCTATCGTTTTGTACTCTTTCGGCCGCGGCTCAAAGATCCGCTCCACCTTCCGGAAACACTTGAGATCCTCCACATTGTTCCAGATGCCATGGTTAATGCCCGCCATGAATGTGGCGCCCATTATGCTGCTCTCCGCATTCTCGGCCCGCTCCACACTCAGCTGGCTGAGATCGGCAAGGAACTGGCAAACGAAGTCGTTGCGGGAGACGCCTCCATCAACTCTGAAATATAAGTAAATTTAAAGTTTAATAAGTTGTCTACCAAATATTTTAATTAGCATCGGGTTGGTTACTATCTGATAATTAAATAGCCTAATGTTTTTATATTTAAATTAGCAGCGAGTTAAATCTTTGCCTTTTGGTTAACCTTTTATTTGTGTTCCTACTAATAGGTTTTTTTGGAAAGGAAATAACTGATAATTATGGTAGAATTCACCAAATGCTTACAATATTTAAACTAGCAGCGGGTTTATTACTACCCCATAGTTTAAATAAGCAACTGATTAATTATTTTTGGCACTTCTTTTTTAATGTTCCTACTTTGCTTAATTGTCTATTAAAACAATAATAGGTTATGGGAAGGAATTAAATGTTTGCTGAATTTAAATGACTACCCGACTGTTAAGTGACATACAGTTATGTTCCTACTTTGCTTAATTGTCTATTAAAATAATAATAAATAATAAAAAGATTTAGCTGCCCAGTCTTAAGTTAAATTAAAGTTAAATTGACTATACAAAGTATATGAAATATTCGCACCATGATGCGTAAGTAAACAACAAATTATTTCTAAGATTTACCTAATCCTTTGAAGCTTCTGGGAGGTTTCCCTTTCAGCAGCATCGATTAGTTGCACCAGGCGAAAGACTATACTCTCGAGAAGAGCCCTCACCATGTGAGCTTTTGTGGTGGACGGACTAAGGCCAATGAAGCCACTTGCTGACCGATAATCGTTCACCGGGGGCTGTCAAAGATAAAGTGAGGGGATTAGTTAATCTCAAATTGGTTACAGTGGAGATTGCAAATATAACTCACCCCCAGGCCACTAAAGGCAGGCATAAAGAACACGCCATTAGTGTCGAAAACAGACTCTGCAATATCCGAGGTATCCGCAGGATTCTCGAAGAGCTCGCAGGATTGCGCCCAGGTGACCACGGTGCCAAAGTCGTGGGATGCTCCCTCAATGCAGTAGATGGCTTTGCTTTTGACTTGCCACGCAACCAGTGGATACATTCCAGAGACGGCTGCATGACATCGTTCACCCGTGACCAAATTCAAAAACGCTCCAGTGCCCATGGTGACCTTGACATCGTTGTTCCTAAAGCATTGGGAGCCCCACATGGCAGCCGTTTGGTCACTCAGTGAAGCTGCAATGGGAACCTTTGTGTTCGCCCAATCCGAACCCAAAGCTGTAGGATGCACATGTCCGAAACCTTTGTAGCCATTGTCCACCACACGGGGCAGGATTTTAGACTGGAATTAATGCAAGTATATGAGACAAAAATTATATTTTATTCCGAGCTATATAATAAAGTAAATACAACCTGCAGTAGATATAAGACTTTTGGGACAATTTAATCCAGAAGTTATAAAATTGAAACACTAGTTGAAGTGGAAACGGACAAACGGACAGACCTACAAACGGACATGGCTAGATAGACACTTATAGTGAAACTGATCATAAATATGTAAATACTTTATAGGTTTGAAAATGTATCCCTCAGTGTTTATGCTAATATTTGATCGAAATTATAATACTCTATGTTGGGGTATACAAATCATAAGATTTAAGGGAATATATTAGACTCACATTGATGCCAAAGAGCCAACTGATCAGCGGCGACCAACTGAGCGTGAAGGGATCATACAATCCCGTTGCCGTGCTTGAGGTTACATCGGTTATGTGTTCCACATCCTTATCACGACTGTGGCCTGTTCTCAGCTTGTGCAGGATCCACGAGTCCAGCAGTTCCACACGAGCTTTTTTCTGTGTCAAAGCCTGCTTCAGCTTCTTGTTGTGCATTATTTCGAATAGCAGTCTCGGCGTAACTTGGCCATTCATCAGTTTAAGGACACTTCCGGCCAGGAATCGTGATTGACGGGTCAACAGGAACAAGGCATAGGAAAACCAATTCATGGAGCTCTTTGTCCAGCTGGTATTCCAATGCTGCACCAGTTCATCGGCGCGCAGGTCCTTCCAGGTGATAAAATTGTGGTAGTACTCGCCACTGCGATGATCCCAGGTGAGAAAGGTACAGCGTTGCGTGGAGATCGTGAGGCAGGTAATGTCCAAAGGTGTCAGATGGGCATCTGCAAAAGGTATAGGAAGGTAGGATTATTTTTGTAATTAATAGTAAGGGTAAAAAGTAAATATTCATAATATCATGGTTTACATTAACCAAAATCGAAAAACAAAAATGAATTAAATATAATTTAATTCTGAATAAAATAAACGTGTTGGTTTACATCAGCTTTTAAACAGATTTAAGAACTTTGTAATAGGAAACTAAAGGTAATAGTCATTAAAAAAGTCGTAAACATTTTTGTTTCGAAACATTTTTACCTTGATCATAATAATAATTAAATATTAATTTTACAATTGTGTTACCAATTCTATTTAAAAATGCGTTTTTCCATATAGAATTTCCAAATCAAAAATTGTTTTGAAATAAAAAATAATCTGACTTTATTTCTAACTTTAGTTCTTAAATTTAAAATATTAACTCATTTGTGAACTTAGATCTTAAAATCCGACCGACGTTCATCATAGTTTTTCTACGATGGCTATTAAATAAATCGATTCTTACTAAATCCAAGCCTGTTATTAAACCTGTTGTTGCTTTTATGGTATCCGATACTCACTTTTTACCGCCAGCCTAATAACATTTACAATTTTACGCCACAAGCTCTCCGGTTCGATTTCGAAATAGCCCGGCTGTGGGTTCAGTAGCTCCACCTAATTGCGCCAAAAGTCAAAAGTTTAATAACTTTGCCCCCATGGGTCACTTGAAGATCGAATCACTTACGGCATCCACGGCCGATCCCCTGACCACACATCGTTCGTCCAAAACGAAGCACCGCACACAGGTGGTGCCCACATCCAGGGCGGCAATGAAAGCGGGTGCTCCTGATCCTGAATCTCTGGGAGAATCCAAGTCCTGAGGAGCACCCCCTTCCGATTTTTCAGCTACTTTTGTTGGAGGCGCCGACATGTTTCGCAGCGCACGCTTCGACGATCACTGACTTTTGGACGCAGTTACTCCAGTCTTCTCCATTTCGCTGCTGTTATTGTGATTGTTATTGTTATTGTTCCGGCGAGCTCTCATTTTTTTTCTCAGATTTCCTTATCAAAAGTGCTTGACTTTTGTTTTTGTTTGTCCAGATGATAACCAGTTGGTGTCAGGGTTGTCACCTATTTTTTGAGTAGCCAGAAATCGGCTAGCTAGAACTACTTACAACTAATTAAATTTTGTTCCATTAACTTTACTTTTTTCAAAAATAATGAATTTTCGTTACCCTTCAGTTTTATATGTTTTTGAATTTTTATTTAGCATTACTTATTTTATTGATAACAACAACTGATTCCACTAGATATACATTCATTAAATGATTATTCGAATTCATTACAATAGTTATTTATTAGGCACAACAACAAAAATATTTCATAAAATATGATCATATATATGAAAGTATATCTATAAAGCAGAAAGGATATATACTAGTCCTTGAAATAAAACATTAATATTTATAGCTAAAAACAAAGCCATAACAGTGTTGCTAAACACAAAAAAGCCCATAACTGATTGTTATCGCAGCGACAGCTCTAATCGGCGCATAATTCAAATCTAGAAAACCATAATATTTTGATAAGAGGCACGATGCACTATCATGAGTCGTTTAGGATTATGATTCTTATCACTTGCCGAATGATAAGCTCGCTAAATTTAGAGCACTATCGAGCCACCCCACAAAACGATTATTCACGTGTGCCATGCATCATCACCCTCTAATTTTTTTTTTAACGACATTTCTTTTACAACTTTATTTGCTGTACACATAGACACTTGCATATATATGTATGTATATATATATATATATATATATAGGTACGAATTCAGGTATATAGATACTACACATACAAGATAAACCTTTATCTAAAATAGTTAGCATTGTACTAATAGTTGTGTGTGTCCAATAAAATACATTTTACAATCAACAATGTTAAACACATCGATTTGCACATAGAGTAGAGAAGCCCCCCTTCTCTTGCAAACTTAAGACTTAGGTACTGGTTTCGGTTTTGGGTTCTCTTTGGGAGATATGTCTACGCCTTACAGGAGCTCCAAGGGATGCTGATTTGAAAGCGGATAGCCTTACATATCCGTTGGCAGGATGTCCGGAATGAGATACTGGCACAGCTCGACCTCATCGCCCACAAACTTGACCTTCTTGGCCGTGTTATCGTCCAACAGCACACGAATGGCCGGAAAGATGGTGGAGAACAGGGCCGGCGAATTAATGATTAGGCACACGCCCAAGCGCTCCGGAAAATGCTTTCCCAGCAGCCAGATGAGATTCTGGACCAGTTGGTAGTCCATGCAGCTGGTGCTGAACTCTGCCAGATCGAAGACGATGCACAGGCGGTCGGTGACCTCCTCGAAGCACTTCTTGCACGCCTCCTCCAGGTTGTAGACGATGAAGCGGGTAAGCTCGTCGATGTCCCGCTCCGAGCTGTGGTTCTTGGCCGGAATGTAGATCACCGGACGGCCGATGCAGTCCCGATGGCGCAGCAGACGGGCCTTCTTGTCCAGTTGGCTGCGGTCCATCTCGGCCAGCTTGTCCACTCCGTAAGTTTCGCGCCACTTGTTGGTCTTCAGAATGGCCTGTGATCGAAATAAATATTTAATGGTAAATATTAAATAGGTCTTATAAAAAGGAAAGATCCCAAAAAGCCAAGATCGCTTAGCTTAACTATTCTTTGGTCGGGGCTACAAAAGTCACTATGGTTTTGAAATCAATAATACAGGTACCTAAAAGTATGCAACATTTTCGGAGTGTGATTTAGTCGATTTATTAGCACACTTTTAGACACCTAAATGAGGAATTTCAAAATAAACAAATAAATAGGATATTAGCGTACATACAAACTTTTTCAAATTTTATAATAAAAAATGGAAAACAAAAGTCAATTATAATCTTGGAAGTGTAGTGTGCTGTTTATTTGATCTTTAGCTACTTTACCAACCGAAGGTCAAAGTCACCTTCGACTCTTAAAGTGCTAAAGGATTTCTATGTCCAAAGGATATCAAACTTGTTAGTATGCTTTCTAATATGAGCCTTAATGATCTTGCAAGCTGAAGGTCAAAGTCAGCCTTTTACTAACCCACAAATGCTATAGAAATGATATATAGGGTGTTTTAAGCTTCAATTCTAGTAACTTTTTATGTGTTAAAATTCTTGGTTTTTATTTGCGAATGGCTTACTTGGAATGCGTCATCTGTGGTCTTGAAGGCGCGAAGATAGCGCCGCAGCGAAAAGTCGTTATGATATTGCTTCGGATCCGCCTCCACAATCAATTTCATGCGCTCCTTCAGATCCTTGAAGTCCTGCTCGTTAATTGGCGCCAGCTCCTCGGACGACATATTGCAGGGTTTAAATCGATTCTCGATGGGAAATACACTGCGATTCCGTGCTGGAGAGCCTCGGATTTCTTACGGAATGTGCTGACACTATGTGAAATGCAAGCGGAGCTGTTTATTTTTCCTCTGAAATGTTTTTTTCACAAACGGAACGGATTTGTTTTTCTCTTTTTCTGACCAGTGTGACCGGCTTAGTATTGGAAAGTAATATATCAATACCATATTCAAAAATACTATATGAATATACTAAATACATTCTTACCGTTAGTTCGCATGGTCGTTAAATTTAAATTGAAAATTGTCAGTTAAAATAATACTTGGTGTCTTAAAAACCTATATCTAAATAATACGTTAACTGAAAGAAAATGGATCGCTATTGTATCCATAATTATTCCTTTCCTCATATTCCAAATAAAAGAAAACAATTATTTTAAGCTCAAAGATTTTATTCACTCGTTTCATATGATCCGTAAAGATTTTCAATATTTTTTTTCTTCAAAGTTGTGAAATATAAAATGTTCAACCATTTAATCCAAATATATTTCGCAGTGTTTTTTGTTATTATATTTGATTTTTAGAAAGGATTAATTTTAAAACATGTTTAAAGATTTCATTAAACTCTTTAATTTTTTTGCACAGTTTTCAAAAAGACATAAATTAAAATAAATTAAGAAATGAACCCTTTAGAGTTGCAGCCATAAAAAGTACAAAATTTACATGCTCTTCATCAGGCATAATTATATACATATTTATATTTTGTAAGTAACTGCAACTATTAAAACAAAAAAAAGATAATACATGACTGGTTGGCAGAAGCAAACTTACTTTTTCATTTAGCTGCACAGTTTAAAAAAAAAACAAAATTCAAATATATGTATCCTTTTGAGTTTCACACATTTTTTTTACTATTTGAAACAGCGGACGTGAAAAGTATAAAACTTGTAACCACTTAATTTGGCATATTTATATACATTTAAATATTTGAAAAGCAACTTCAGTTATTAAAAAACAATTTTAATACATGATTGTTTGGCAAAAGCAAGCCACAAAAGGACATAAAATTGGAAGAATGCACAACTCTCTCGTCGCGGTCATCTATGTTAGACCCTAAGTAATAGCTACAAATGCAGAGATTCCTAAATTGAGATTTCTATTGCTTGTTGGTCGTCTTGAGCCTCAGCCTCCTTCTATTTGGGCACCATGACGCGGGCTATGCCCGGCAGGACCTCCGCTTGGAGTGGCCCAAACTCGACCCTTTCCCCGTCGACCGTGATGATGCCATGATTGTCGTGTGGCTCCAGCCGGAACGCCTTCACTGGCAGCACCTTCACATACTCGTTGTTCACATCCGGCAGGTGAGTGCCCGAGCTCATATTGTAGAGGAAGCTCAGCAGATGCGGACGACTGATGCCGCCGCGTATGAGGATGAGGTAGATGGTGCCATCGTTCAACTGGGCCTTGGGCGCAAAGTGGCAGTCGATGCCCAGATGCGTCTGATAGACGGCATGCATCATCACGAACTCGCCCTCCTCCACCAGCCAGCCCTGATCCTCGGGCAGGGGTTCCCCGAGGTCGGGTAGTTCACTCGACGGCCCGTAGTTCAACTGCCTGTTCTCCAGCGAGGCGGCCGCCAATCCTCCCGCCAACTCGCTCTCATCCGCCAAACTATGGTAGATGCTCTCCGATATGGAATAGTAGAAGCTGCGCCGCGATCCTCCGGACAGCCAGCTGTCGCATCGCGAACGGAACGACTGATTGATGGACGTCTCCAGGGATATAACATCCGCAAATTCCTGCGGCAGGTACTCGGCACTGGAATGATAGCTGGCTGCTGGCTGTCCACTCAATATGTCCATGTGCGTGTTGCAGCTCCGGCTTCCCTGCATCCTCCGGCGCTGGTCAGCAGCATATCCGGAATGGCTCTGACTCGATGAGGAGCCAATCTGCTGCTCCGTCGGCAGGTAGCTTATCCGACCGTTGTACGTGCGCAGATTCACCAGGCGGTACAGTGTCCAAATGGTGAAACGCTGGTAGCCCAGCAGCCGGATTCGCTCGCTCTCGATGTCCACGTCAGAGATGAGACCCCAGCCGATCGACAGAAAGGAGTAGAGGGAGCGATTCTGTAGCTGCACACGAACCACATCCATCGGAGAACTGCGGCCACTGATTACGGTGAGGGCAGCTCCCAGCACTGGTTTGCTGAAGTACGGTTCACTGGTGGGAAAAGTAAGGAGGTTTAATTAAGTTTCAAAATAAATAAGGGTTTTTAGTTTAATGCCTGCTTTCACTGTCTAATGATTAACTCACATTTAATTTGAAAATTATTGCCTTTTTATGACCTTATAAGATGACTAAATAACATTGCTAAATCGATTTTAAATTATTTTCCAAATTAAATTGTACAGAATACCAAATAAGTTCTTCTAAACAGCCTCTTTATACCCACTAATCGTGCAATTATTGTTTAACTATTGATGAACGGAAATAATGGCCATATATTTTAAAGGACTAATTAACATGAATGGCTATTACTTTAAGATTATATCGATGCTAACTGATAGGGGGTTTTTTTATTTACGAAGGTAAATGAGTAACTAGAATATGAGCTGTTGCAGATATTATTTCATAATCATATGACTTAATTAAAAAACAATGGGCTATGAAATATGGATAGTGAAAAACTAGAAGGTATAATTAGTTTGGATGAAATCAAAAATGTTAAACTAGTTCAATAAAGTAGAAGTTACAAAATTGCTTGGCAATTGGTTAACTAGAAGTTAAGCTCAAGTGATTATTATTAAAAGAAATGTGATGACTACCTTAAAAAAGCAATGATCAATGAAAGTGTAAAACAAGAAGGTGTTATACGTTTAAACAAAATTGAAAACTAGAAGATTTACTTAGTTTACTGTTACAAAAATTCTTGGCAAATGTTTAACTAGAAGAAAAGTTCTAGTGGATATTACTATTAATCGATATGTTATAACCTTGGAATATAGAAAGTGATAAACTAGGAAGTATAATTAGTTAGAACTGAGAACAAATGAAACCTACTTGTAGCAATGGGCTATGGACCTGGCCAGTCCGTTTCCGGAGCCGCAGGGAATGATGCCGAGTGCCAGGTGGGGCAGGACGTGGGCCCAATCCTGGCGCTGCAGCAGACCATTGATAATCTCGTGGAAGAGGCCATCTCCGCCGACGGCGACCACGCAACACCAGGCATCCAGGCACCTCGTGCTCATGAATTCGATGGCAAAATTGGAATGTTTGGTCACGTACATATCGTATGGGACCTCGGCCTCATTCAGCACTGGCGTCACGTGCATATTGAAGACCTCGCGGGCATCGCCAGATCCAGATTTGGGATTTAACAGCACTAGGACTCTCCTTCGTCGCTCATCGGCCGTGGGCGCCACAAAGATCTCCTCCAGCGTGCGATGCAGTTGCCAGCGCAGCGATCTATACCACCGATCCGCCTCCCTCATGTTATCCTCGAAGGTGTCGAAGGATCTGAAGCGCAGTGTGAGCACCGTTCGCTCCCTGTGCAATTCCGAGCGAAGGCTTCTCTTTTTCAGCACATAGGCAAAGACGTAGAGAAAGGCGCTGACATCGCCACCGCCGCCGTCCAACGGAAGATTCTCCCGGCTGTTGGTGCTGCACTTGCTCGGCGTGGTGACCGGACGATGAGGGTGATGATCCCCGGAAGCCGAAATGGCCGGCGAATTGCCGGAACTGCAGGCACAGGCACCGGACATGGCCAAACGACGCGACTTCTTGGGACGCATACACCGGGCACCCACTATATCGCTGATCCGCACCTGCTGCTCCTTGACAATGCTGCCGGCGGGTGATTCCCGCTGCAGCGTGAATCCTGTGGCATCCAGGCGCACTCGAAATACGTGGCTGCCCTTTTTCCGCTGACTTGTGTAGAAGGTGTCGCTCACATCGTGGTGCCCCTCATCTGCATCCGCCTCCTCCTCCGCCCGCGAGGGCGTGGCCCTGGAACTACTGGCCACCGAGCTCGGGCTGGTGGTCTTATCAAGAGATTCGTTCATTTTGACTGGAGATTCGGAGCATGTTTTGGGAAGTCCAGTTTTTTACGGCTCCCTTATCACAATCATGGCAGCAGTGTGACCGTAGGCGGCAGGCGCAAACATACCAACTGGCAGAAAGGAACTCAAAGTTCTTTGGAAAATACCAAACTTGGCAAATTAAACCGTTCAGAACCGTTCTTATATGAATATTACAATAAATATTATGAATATTACAATAAATAAAATTAATAAACAAATAGGGATTACTTCCAATGTCTACAAAATAATATTTTTTTTCAGATATTACGGATATGATTAACTCTTGGGCTTACAATTTGAATATCTATATCAACCTGTTGTTTAATGCTAACAAGTCACATTTAAAATTAGTTTTTATTAACGTGTAACAGTTTTGTAACAAATTTTTACGTTTTTTTTACAAAATTAATTAAATAAGGTACGAAATTATACGTATAATTGTATTAACAGGTTGAACTAGTTTTATTGGCACATATACTCTCAGTTGCTTAAAACAACAATTGCATAACTTGATTTATTAAAACCCCTTAATAACTTAAAATATTTTAATACTATTTTATACTAATTCATGAAAATCAAATAAATAAAGCTTTTAGGGACAGTTATGTATTGTATTCCAGTTATATTCTTTTAAAAATCTGATATTGGAAAAAATACTTAAATGTGGTATAATAAAGTATTTTTCTTAAAGTGTATTTGTGCAACAGCATAGTGATTTTTTGGCATTCGTCACACGGTCACACTATTACCAGTGTTTTGTGAATTGCTCCAGAATCGAATCCAGAATAAAATTGTTAACAAAAAGATGATGCAGATGAGCGAGTACAAGGTGGTGCCGCAGAATGCGCCGCAGGACGACACGGTGGTTCGCCAGCCGCAGGCGGTGGTGCCCGGAATGAACGCAAATGGAGCTGGTGCGTATAAATATATGGATTAATCCCGCGGAAGCATTCCATCACACAGATGGTTTTAGTGGGATGCGCGCGTCTGTGTGTTTGGTGTGGGCGTGTGCAAGAAGGCGGAATTGCCTTTGCCTTTTCTTGGCTTTCCCTACAGCAACGGTCAAGGCTATAGCACTCAAGATCTTATTCTAGAAGTTTTTATAAAAGGCTTATATATAATCAATATTCCATTAAGTGGGGATTTCCTAGATTTTATTTCTTTATTTTTAACACTTTGCCTTTTCTTGGCATTGCCTACAGCAGGGTTCAGGACTAGCACTCAAGTTCAAATATAGGGAGTTTTTATTACAGGTTAATATTATACGTAAATATACCATTGAGTAGGGATCCTCTTCTTTTGGTTTTTTACTTCTAATACATAGGATTGCCACAAAAAAAACTCTTTACAGTAAAGACAATACTATTTTAAATAACACCACCATGAATAAATATTTTTTTGATATTTTAAATATTTTTAAATAAGAGCCATGTTTTTTTTTAATTTCAAAATTTAGTGAACAAAGGGGTAGAGTGACAAACATTTTCGATGCATTGACTTGACCGGTACTGTACCTATGCAAATTTCCCTTGCACATACATATAGTACGCAGTATATATACATATATAGCTTATCGAAAACTACGCCCCGTTGCAGAGAACTGGATGTCGATACCGGTGGGCATGCCCAACTGCCCGCAGGGCCTCGAATACTTGACCGCCCTGGACCAGCTGCTCGTGTCGCAGAAGATCGAGAAACTGGAGCTGCTCACCGGCTTCGAGACGAAGAATCGCTTCAAGGTGAAGAACTCGCTGGGCCAGAATGTGTACTTTGCGTACGAGGAGAGCGACTGCTGCACCCGGAATATGCTCGGCCGATCGCGTCCCTTTGAGATGAAGATCCTGGATAACTTTCAGAACGAGGTGCTCCATCTGTACCGGCCATTTAAGTGCGACATCCTCTGCTGCATCCCCAGCTGCATGAACGCCGTGGAGGTGTCGGCTCCGCCCGGCCAGGTGATCGGAAGCGTGGAGCAGGTCTGCACCTTCCTGCGCCCCAAGTTCAACATCAAGAACAACTGTGGCGACACCGTCCTGCAGATCGAGGGACCCCTCTGCCCCTGCAAGTGCTTCAGCGACACCAACTTCAAGGTCAGTGGCGCGGCCAACAGCCAACAAGTGGTTATTCGTGTGTGCCTCGATCGAGATTCGCGTATTCAAACAAGTATCTACACACACAGCAGCGGTCAGCAGACTAGCAATGGGAGAGGGACAGCATAGAAGGCTTTAATCAGATAAATACAACAGCTGTTCTTAATTACTGTTAGCTATTTTTATATTCATAATACTTTATAATTGGTTATTCTCCAGTGTTTGTGGTTAATTCCCCATTCAAACAAGTATACTCACACAGCAGCGGTCAGCAGAGTAGCAATGGGAGGAAACAGCATAGTTGTCTTTATCAGATAAACCCATCAGCTGTTTTCAATGACCATTACTCCTCATTTAATTGCAGTTAGCTTTTTTAATATTGAAATATTTTTGAATTGTTTTTTCAATTAATTCATCAGTTGTTGTGGCTAACACCCCATACAAACAAATGCGGTGAAGTTAATAGTATCCAAAAAATTAATTGTTAAATTAGGATTTAGGGCTTATGTATAACATACGTACACTAAAGATTTTACTTTAACTTTAATTTCTTTAAATTTCTAGAGACTCAATTCCAATTCTTCATCTCAAATCTTTGTTTTTTGTGTGGTTGAACAATATAAGATTTTATACAAAAAAAAACAAATTTTATATAAAAGTTACATAGGATCAAAGAAAATCTAAAAGCTTTGTTGGATTTTATACGTATAAGAGTTTTAAAAAATAATCTTTTTTGTACAATGGTTTTATTTAAAAGTTACATCATCTATAAGGCTTTCATTCGTGTTTTATATGTTTGAAAGATCTTAAGGAGATTACTGTTTGTTTGAGTCTGTAAAACGCCATATTTAACTGACCACCGCTGTGTGGTACATATCAAGCAACAGATACTGCAGTCCGAGACAGTGACGTCATGGAGGTCGCTATGCTTGACTGTCCAGAGCGAGTCAATTAATTCCGATACTGCGAAATGCTGTGTGTGTGCGAATCGAATTCCGTCCCCGATTAATGTTAAACACAAACATCTCTCGCTTGCAGGTATTGAGCGCCAATAATGAGGAGATCGGAAAAATAAGCAAACAATGGTCTGGATTGGGCAGGGAGCTGTTCACCGATGCGGATTACTTCAGCGTCACCTTCCCCCTGAATCTGGATGTTCGCATGAAGGCACTCATATTCGCAGCGCTCTTTTTGATTGTGAGTATATAAGTATTTTCGTATTTTATCATTTTAAATAAACATCTTTATATATGAGGTGTAAATATATTTTTCTTAAACATATGAGGGAAATTATAAAAAAAAAACATGGAAGATATATATATTTTTTCCCCCTTTTTCCTATAAGTATTCATTATTTTCTCTTTTTCAGGACGTGGTTTACTACGAGCAGTAAGCTTTCAGTGAATCGATTTATAAATGAACAGACGTTATTATCGCCGACTGCTTTTTGGTTCGACGTGTTTCACCGTCATAGCTTTAAGAATTTTTTAATATTTTATTTAATTAACGTTTCCGGGAATCTGAACAGTGCAACGCTTTGTGATCGATTTGGAATCTCCACACAGCAAAGGAATCTCCCCGCACAATTTTGAACTGAACTGCAGTTGTTGCACCTTCGATTTTTAAAGAACCTTGGTTTTGGCATTAAAAAAAAAAAAAAACGCACAACAATGTAGCACAAAGACACTGACAAAAAGCAAACACACACTATGGAAAACAGACTACACACGAAGAAAGAAAAACCAGACGAGAACGAGTGCCTTATGACGTCCTAGTTGTTATTGTCGTCGCCCCGCCCCGTTTTTCCCCGATTTATATACCTCGACATACTTAGCTTTGTTGTACCAAAAGGTCGGAGCACACAGGATTACTTAACTGCAACCATGGCGTACCTAACTAATTTACTATTATCTATTACCAATTACCTACTACATAATACATATATTTTTGTATGAAACTAACCGCAATCGAATATTGTTATCCATTATATTGTGACCCACACAATTTGCATCACTTAAACATGTACTTCATCAATTTATTTATCTCTCAGTTATGCTGTAAAATAAACAAACTATATTTTATACAAAACAAATGCGAACCATTTGCAATCGGTGGCATTACGGACTTTTGTACAGAGGATTCAGTCGTGATTCAGTCGTGAACATCTGGAATGCAACTGGGCTTGGTTGATCAACAGGGATGTGGTGCATCTATCCTTAGTTATTCTTGGCAAAGTACTTGGTTTTCTCCTCCGGATTGGGAACGATCTAGCAAGGGAAAATAAAGTGTTTTTTTAAGGCTTTTCTAACCCAATATTGTTTAAAGCAGGGACCGTTACGAATATAATTTATAAAGTATAAATTGAAAACTAAGATTTTTGATATTATAATTTAATGCAATACAATAATCTTTTGAACCAACAAGTGCATTTAAGAAATTGAAAAACATTCGTAAGCTATGATACTATACCTTCAAACCAAACAAGGTTTTGACGAAAATTTAGGTTTCTTTAAATCGTATGAGAGGTATTGCTTTATATCACGATTATTTTTTAATAAACTAATGGGTTTTCGAGTTTTTTAGGGCTTCCACTTTTTTAAACTGATACATCTTGTTTAAGGTTCTTGTTTATGAGGTTACTATCTTTTATAAATTACCCATTTTTTTAAATAAATGAGACCCATGTTTCTTTTTAAATTAAAAAAAAAACTCTTAAGCCCAGTTATCCATTAAAACACCTTATTATCTATACTTACCGTATCGGCACCTGGCCGCCAACCCGCTGGGCACACCTCTCCATGCGTGTCCGTGTACTGGAAGGCCTGCACCAGGCGAATGGTCTCATCCACGGATCGTCCCACGGGCAGATCGTTCATGGTGATCTGTCGCAACACTCCGGCTTGATCGATGATGAAGAGTCCGCGCAGGGCATGGCCGCTGGACTCCAGATAGACACCGTAGTCCTTGCTGATCTTGTGCGTCAGATCGGAGAGCAGGGGGATCTTAACGTTGCCCAGACCGCCCTCCTTGCGCGGCGTGTTGATCCAGGCCAAATGGGTGAAGTGGGAGTCCACGCTGACGCCGATCACCTCCGTCTTGATTTTCTTGAACTCGGCGATGCGATCGGAGAAGGCTATGATCTCCGTTGGGCAGACAAAGGTGCTGGAATAAAAATCAGGTAAGCCAAATTACATTTCAGTTATTAAAAAGAAATTTTAAAAAAGTTTTCTTACATAATACAATTAAACATGGATAGGAAAAATCTTTTAATAAATTAATTTGAAGTCGTTTTTTCTTGTAGGTATGATACTTAAATTTAAAGAATCTCATAACAATTTGAGTAATGTTTGTACCTCAATCTATTATTTAATTTCCTTTAAATGGCAATAACACTAGTTGTCGAAGAAGTCATACTTACAAATCAAGTGGATAGAAGAGCAGCACCACATATTTTCCCAGATACTGGGAAAGCGATAGCTTCACAATTTCCTTATTGACCACAGCGGTTCCCTCAAACTGAGGAGCTGGCTTGGAAACTGAAAAAATCAAGACAATATATGGTAAGTCATTATCCTGGGTTGTATATTTTGAAGTAGAATATACTCACTGACTGCCTTGGTGTATTGTAACTGATGATCGCCCTTCGGCTGATCGGGATATACATTTCCGCCGCCGAAGGAGTAACACGATTCACTATCTTCTGGTTTAGCAGCTCCAACAACTACTGCAGCTAGCAATAGGACCGATAAGTACTTGTACATGACTGGGCTGAAACGAGATCCACGTATCCATATTCCAATTAGAATCGGGTTATACCATATTTGCGAATGCAACTTTTACGATTATTACCGCCCCTTTGATTTTATATTAACAAGCTTTTATTGAACCACAGCTTTGTTAAATAATCCTATATTAAGGAGTACCCATTCCTTTTTATTATTATCGAAGTTGTTTATTATTTTATTACCTTTATAGTACGTAAATTTCAGACAAATCGACCTATTTATTAAACATTCAAATTCAAAGGCTATATGACACTGATACAAGTTGCTAATATTTTTGATAGTAAGAAAAATCAAACTATGTTTCAAAGCAGAGAAAGTTTTTGATATATGGCGAATAGCCTATTCAGTCCTTTATATCTGGTATTCACTGTACACACATACCCAACAAACACGCCCACAACTTGTAGCCACGCAGTCAAAAAAAATTTCTATTTCAATGGGCAAAACTTCAATTGATTTTGATAGTTTATTGTTGCTGCGCTTCCGAAAAGATAAGCTTATCAATTTCATTCACTGGCTATATATTTTATTTTGTCAGCGTTTAACTACATACTTCAATAAATAAATGTCAATGGAACATCCAGTACTCCAATGCACTTTAATATAAATGTACACTTAAGATTAACTATCACCCTGTTTTATATTGATTTTAAGTTGAAGAGACACAATAGCACAGCTGTTACCTTTTAAGCGCTATAATTAACTCTTTTTCTTTTAATAACAAATTGTTCTGCCGGCATTAGTGTGACCGTCGAACTCTAAAATACCATCATCATTATTTGGTCATACTGCGATTGCCATTGCTGCCAACATATGCATATATTTTAAAATATTCAAATTTATTTTTGTAATTCAAATTTTACTCTTAAATAAATCAAACCATCATTGCCAACATATTCATATATTTTAAAACATTCACATTAATTTTTGTAACTTGGAATTTAGTCTTAAAAAATGTAAAACGAGTTTTAGGATTAAAATTTAACAGAATTTTATATGCTCACACTTTTTTTAAACCTGGTTTTTTAAATGATGATTGTTTTCTTTTTGGGGAATACACATCCCTACAAATAACTTACTAAATTCTACCGATAATACGATCCGATATCCAGCCCCACATCATTTTTCCCATTAAAAATCCAGAACAAATTTGTAGTTTTACTTATGCTATAAACTTTATTAAAATATATATATCAATATATAAATTGCTCGCGCTTAAAAATTAAGGTTTACGCCTGGAGTTAAAACAACACGTATCTATGCATGTTTACTTGCTAAGACCAATAAATATAGATATTTCTCTCTTACGGCCTAGATGATATAATATGCATTACATCATTATTATGCATCCTCTAAAAACTACAACAAATTGAGCAAAAATCTGTGTTAATTGCACAAAAAGCGAACATTTAAAGTACCATTGCTTAGCATGCAAATTACTCGATTTATTTTGCTAGCTTTGAATGAGAGTTTTTTTGTTGTGGATAATGGTTGTTGGTAGTGATAGTGTTGATCTTTATATGTTGCAACTAACCACTGTCGCAGCTTTTGATAGATGGGTTGGAGAAAAATGCACCTTGCCTTCTTCCGGGCCGCGGTTTAGCTTTCCCAGACTTCGTCCCGCTGTTTGGCAGCTAACAGTTTGCGTTCTGTAAAGGAAATTGTAGAAAGAATTAGTAACGAAAGTGATTGGTAGAAAAAAAACATGAAAACATGAGCATTAGGGGTGGTCCAAGAATAAGAAAAATGTATTCTCCCCAGTTAAAATGCAAAGAACAGGCTTTTTCGAGAATTTTAGTGAACTAGGTATTTTACATTTCTTGCTTTCAATGCTCGTATCGACTTTAAATTATAAAAGTAGGTCCCGAAAACTTGTATACAAATTTGGACCACCCTAATGAGCAACAGTTGCCACTTGAAGGCTATAAAAATAGAGCAAACATTTAACCCAGTTTGCAAACTCACCTTTGGCTTCGCGTAGTACCCGCCTCTCGTTCTCCCGCTCCTGCGGCGCCGTGGGCAGTTTGACCCCCAGAGCACCGGAAACCAGTCGTCGGGCCAAGGCCGTGCACGTTTCCGGACGCTGGCGATATGGCTGCAACGACACGGCTCCGGCCTTCTTCGCCTTCAGTCGTGACTCCAGCGTGGCCTCCGCCAGTGGCTTCAACTTGACAAACGGATGCCCCATCGTCAGCACCTCGGCAGCTGTGTAAAATGAAATCTCCATTGGCATCGGAAACCATCTCCGATTGGCATACAAGCAGACTCACCAATACGGGAACTGCTGAACACAGCCAGGGCATGGGTATCATCCACCCACTTGATGTCGAAGCCACTGCCCTTGTACTGGGCGAAAAGCATGAGCAGGTCGGGTGTTTTGAACTCCACCGGGAAATTGGACACCTCCAGGACGTGAGGAAATTCCTCTTCGTTGAGCAGTTGTTGCTTGATGTGAAAGACCTGAAAAATAGAATTTTATTATTACATTTAAATATCAAAAATTGACCTTGTTGATATATTATTCGTGAGGTCCATATCAAAAGTTTAATAACAAACCAAAATAACACAATTTTATATTAAGAACATTTCTGAACTAGATATTTCTTTTAAAAATTACCGCTGAAAAAGCTAAAATCTTAAATATGAAATTTTATTTGAGATGTACACAGAAAAAAGTTAAAACTTTTCAAAAGTCTTTTTAGGAAATTGCATTTGAGAAGTCGATATCAAAAGATATACTGAAAAGTATCATTGTGATATTGTCACCAATTATATATACTGAACAAATTTCTAATAAAATAATATATTTTAAAATTATTTCTTTTAACTTCCATATTTATTTTCGACAGGCTTAAATATAAACTTTCATTTAAAATGTCCCTATCAAAAATTTAAATATAATGACAATCTATTTAAGTATTTAAAAAACAAGAGAAATACTTTCTCTACTTACTGTATAGTCCATTTTGGGCAGCTCTATTTTGCACTTGCCCACAGATTCGCTCAGTTCTTGGAGTATCTTGGGATCCAGGCAGTCGCCGCTTTCGTCGAACATGTTCTCCCAGTCATCCTCGTCCTCCTCGTCATCGTCCTCTGTGGTGCTGTCTGCAGGTGGTTTCGCTGTGGCTGAGGCTTGAGGAGATTGCTTTGCCTTGGGTGCCGCCGAATCGATCTTTTCAGGAATCTCCAGCACATCCGAGACGAAGGTTTGTTTCATGATGCGACGATTGCTGCGATTGATTTCCTTTAATGAGAGGGAAAACGTAATTGTTTCTATTGATATTAATTTTTAAATGCGTTTATCACTACTCACCTTTGAGGCTCGCTGCAGTTCGCGCACATCGTTATCACATTTGGCCGCCTCCTCGCCATTGGTTGTCCTGGCCGCCGCCACATCCTCGATGCGCAATGGCGGCGATGGCTGAGATTTGCCATTGCTGGTGGATTTGTTACCATTGCCTGGCTTTGTACGCTGGGCCCCACTCATGGTCTGTGAGTAATTGAACTATGGATTAGAATGGCAAGGTCAGGGTTTAAATTGGGTTGAAACAAAAAGTGAAATGTTTCATTTAAAATTGGATTTTTTGCTGCATATAAAGAATGGTGATATTTTTGTAGCTCAGCACATTTTATAGTTGTTTTATGTTATATTTATCAAGCAAATTGTTCACTGATATAGAAAATTGAATCTATTGTCAACAATTTATAAAATGTTAGTTTTATAAATTTTTTGTTCAGCTATATATATCAAAAACTAAACTGATATCCAATTTTGTGAAGCGTTCTGAGATATACATATTTTAAACATTCTTAAGCAACAAATCCTAAAATTTGGCACAGTTTTTATTGCTTTTCTGAACCATTTTCAGCACCCACCTCCTTATCACAGTCCGCTGGCTTGGCCGGTCGGTTCTCTTGGTTTGATTGAGTATCGTTTTCAGTTCCTGATATAACGAGTAGAGTGGCGTTATCGGCTGTTGTGGATGCAGATATAGCCGTGGATTTCTTGCCGCGTTCTCTGCGCTCGCGATGCGATTTCGATTTCTTCGACTTGGACAGCTGCTGACCGTTGGCGTCGTCCGCTTTGCTCGAGTTTGTATCTGCAACTGGCGGTGGTTCCACTGCTGTAATTGTTGCTGTGGTTGCTGCTGCTGCTGTTGTTGCAACCGCTGTCGTTGCTGTTGTTGTTGTGGTCGGTGGTGTGGTTTGACTGCGACGTGCCCTTGGCACATAAACTGCTCGATCGGGACGGCGTTCGCGACGGGTCGCCGCTGCTGAGGCGTCCGCCTGTTGCTCTCTGCGAAACAGCGGAGCAAAACACAGGTAACAAGAAGTGGAAGAAAAGAAACAGTGTAAAACGATTAGCTCACGACAGAATTTCGTCAGTTTCTGAGATACAGATACAGTCGAACCTCAAATAGAAAATGCTATTTAAGAAATTTAAGAAAAAGATTGCTTTGATTTACAGAAATATTTGACTTTTTAAAAACTTCGGAACAAATTTAAATTACTTTTAGTGAGTATAGGCATATTAATCTGTGCCGTTTATAAAGAATTTTGTTTTCAGTAATAACCAACTAAAAGGAAAAACTAAGGAAGAAATGTCTTTAAAACCGGTTAAAGTAGTAATATAGCAAATAAAAGACTTTCTTGACCAAACTATATTTAGTTTTCTAGTTATTATTTGATTTTCAGGGGACATCATAAAAATATCATACAAATTATTGGCCTATTAATCAGTATAGAACTCTAGTTTCACAAAAACAAATTTAAACCGAATAAAATATTGTTACAGCAATTAAAAGTATTTATTTGCCCAAAGTAAATCTTTTTTAAATTGTAAAATAATTCTAGGTTTATTTAAAACCTTAAGGAAACAAAACAATATGCTAATGGATTGTTGGACTAATTGTAGTCCTACTAAATTGTTCCTACCTGTTCGGGGATCCTTTAGAGGCAGGATTTGTAGTTGCAGTGTTGGCTGTTCCTGCAGCTATAATTGTTGTGTTAATTGCTGTTGTTGATTCGTTCGCTGCAGCTGCTTCCTCGCTGCTGCTATTGTTGTTATTGCTATTGTTGTTCCTCAAGGCTGGCGGTCTGTATAAATCCACCGAGTTAGATTTGCTTACTGAAAGATACAGAGAACACAATATGAGGCACTTTAAAAAATGCAGAGATACTATCCATGAGATACTTTAAGATATACCATAATGAGATACTTTAAAAAACATAAAGAAAAAAGTAGAAAGATCGCCAAATGAGAGAGGTAAGCAGACGATTAGCAACAATAGTTGGCAATGTACAAAACAAACCGAAAAAAATATATAGAGACTAAGGTGAAGCAACGGAATCGGCATAAAATAAATTAAAACAAAAATTCACTATGTCGACCCATTTTTTTACAGTCCGCTTTCGGCCCGATATTCGTGAATGTCAACATGAAACTTGGCAGGTGAATCCCAGGTGGGCAAAGGGGGCGGGGCAGCGCGTAGTGAGCGTGCGCAGCGGTCGACCAGCTGAGCGTCTACCTGAGTGAAGCGAACTGAACTGAAGTGAGGTTTGTGATGCAACAGCACCTAAAATCCGCTCGAGAAAGAGGGCGACCTTGAACGAACGGTCGACGGCTCTGCCTGCGTAGCTCAGCTGGCATTTTGTTTAATTTTAGTTATACATTTTATTGGCTATACACTTAGCTGGAAAGTAGACATTACTTCTGATTGGAGGGGGCATTTAATAAATAAATGTAGGGTCTCAGAAATGTATTGCCAAAATAATTAGTAAATTTACATGCTTAATTTGTTTTAAAAAAAATCTAATAATTTGTTTTTCGAACTGAGAAATATTTATTTTTACTTTTGAATATTGTTGAATATTATTTAAGTGGTCAAAAACATTCAAGAATATGGATCAACATTCACAACTTTTTTTTTAAGATTAAGTACACATTACTTCTGATTGGAGTGAAAATTAATAACATATTTAAAAGTCTCAGTAAATGAATTGGTAAGCTTAATGTTTAAATGAAATGCTCAATTTCAATTTCAGACATTACTTTTGATTGGAGGGTAAAAGAATAAATCAATTAAAAATCTCAATAAATAAATATACAAGCTAATCAATTAAATTGCATACTCAATTTCTACCACAATTTTTTTTTAATAATTTTTTTTTTAGGGTTTTAAAAGTTTTAAAGAATTTGAAATAAAATATAATAATAGAGTATTCCCTAGTTTGCAGCTTTCACCCATCCTCATTTGTATTTTGATTTCTTTGTTTCACATCTTCTGCGCATTTGCAAACATTTAAATTTATGGCCGCTTGCTAAATTCAAATCGCGAAACGCTACGCGCCGAAATATGATTAAAACAAAAGCGGCCGTTGTTTTTTTGCTCAGTTAAGTATTGTCAACTCACATGGTGTTTCGCTGATATGCTTCTTAACGCCCATCTTACAGAGCTCCGTGATGTTTCTTCTGCTGGCGCTGCTGCTTCTGCCGTTCCCGTGTGAATTTGAATTGTTGTTGCTCCGCCAGCTCCTCGCCGCCTCTCTATCTCGCTCCCTCTCACGCGTCTGCTGGTACCGCTCGCGCTCCTTCTCCCTCTGCTGCTGTTGCTTGCGGCTGTTAAGTATCAATAAATTTATAATAGATTAAATAAACATTTTTAGGAGCTTGAAGATCATTTTAATTTGATACAGCTGCGTTCAAAATAATAGTATTGTGAAAATGTAGTGCTCAAAAACATACCTTTGAAGTATGGGAAAACTTTTTATTTCATTTATCAAATGAAATGAGACTTAAAACCCCTTTGATTTTGATCATAGCTAAAGGTATTTCTTCGTTTGTATGGCTTATTATTTATTGTTTGGATTAAATTGGCTTGATTTTTTGAATAACGCGAATTGATATTAATAGTTATGGCATAGTTATTTATTTTACTTCGATGAAAAGGTTAAACATTCTCTAAGGACACATACATTATGTCTCTCAAAACTCTTTTTTTTTTGTAAAATAAAATAATGTATAATCTTAAAAAACATATACTAACAATTTCAAATAGGGATATTATTACTCACGTTTCAAAACCCTGTGGATCAAGGAGCTGATTGCGAAAACACAAAACTGTGCGGCGCTGAGGCCCTTGGCCCACTGAGAAGGTAAACAGATCGTACTGCTGGCGGTATTTCTCACATGTTTGGTGGATGAGATAACGGCGGTAATTGCCCACGGGCGGAAAGAGCAGAACGCTGTGGAGAAAGGGAGAAGGTGAATAAACTATTGATCAATGGTATTACATTTTATTGAGTGTGTTCCGATGAGTCGTTTATGCGTGAAGTCCATTAAAGATAATGGAGAGAATTGAAAACATTCCTGATAAACACACACTCACTCCTTTATAAGTTAACAAAACAGACGAAAACATTTCTGGTTAGTATTTAAAATACAGGAAAACAACTTTTATAAGGTGGTAAATTAAGCTTAATAGTTTAAAATATAAAACATATTAACTCTCTTAATTTTAAAAGTTTGTGCTTAGCATTTTTGTATTAAAATAAACCCATTATAAATTTTAATTAAAAAATTTCTTGTAACTTTTTGAGTTTGTTCTTAAAAAAACTATTTAACTTTGTTTTAGAAAACCAATATGAAATATTTTAACAGTTTTGGAATTTGAGATATTATAGCGCCCCCATAAACAAAGTTAAGAAGACGTCCAATTAGACCTGAATTCCTAACAGGTTGTTGGAAGTTCTCACCGAGAAGAGGAAGCAACAGACTTAAAGAAGAGGGCAAAGAAACAAAAACAAATTATAAGCACGTCTTATAAACTGGTTACGTAACGATGGTGTAATATTTAATATAAAAAAAAATAAATTTTCTATGCGTCGCTAGCGGTTGTTTATTGCGCGGCGATTAATTGTTTATTAAGCGCGGTCGGAATGCAAAAAGAGCATGAAGCCCCCAAACCCCAACAAAATATTGGTGTTAGTTGGCGCAACTGCAATGCGGAAAATGGCATATCTTGTTGTTGCTGCTGCTGCTGCAGCTGGGAAAAACTCGAAACTGCAGATAAAAAAAGAAGCGAAAAACTGGTAATTTCTGCACGAAAGGCCCACAAAACTAGTACTACTTCTCCTTATTGTTGTTGTTTTTCGCTGTTGCACATTTCCGTATTACAATTGTTGTAACGGGACTTGGTTACAAGTCTCTCTCTCTCGCAATTACACTCTCATTATTTGTTGTTTTTTAGAGGTCTGCAGAGAGATAATATCTCTTTCTCGCTTACACACATAGCAGATACCACACAAACACATACGCACTTCATATTCTCGTGGCAAAATGTTCTAAATTGTGTTCTTTTATCGTTGGCATCATTCTTACCCACTACTTAGACGCTTCTTCACAAACAGCTCAATATCACAACCGACATTATGCACAAATTCCTGATCAATTAGACTTAAATTATTTGCGAATGCCTCCAGTTTATTTAAAAAAGTCGCGACGACGAAGAACCCGACGTCGCACACACACACAGTTATAGAGGTGGGGAAAACATCGATGAAACTTTTATGTCATCGATGTTTTCAAAACATCGTTTACCGATGTTTGGCGGGACAACTTCGATGTTCAACCTCTAGAAAAGATTTTAGTCGAAACGACTCTCATTTTAACATAAATGTTAAGGAAAACGGCAATTTAACATTTCTGTTAGCGATGATTTTTAAATTTAAAATTTGAACAAAACTGATAATAATTGTATAAATAGGAAAAATACAACGTAGGAACAGTGTGGAAAAATGGTGTGAGCTAACAGCAAATAAGATTACTTAGGAGAGAATATTATAAAAATAGACATTGTTTTTTAAAGTACATAAAATGAAATTTAGCCCTATAATGTATAATTACTTTCGCCAAAGACTTGAATAACAATAAAATAAAACCTTACTCCCCACATCGCAATTCTTTTCTAAACATGCAATTCTGTTAAAGTTGAAAAAGATATGCATTAGTCTTTTAATCGCAAACTTCGCTTTTCAAGATATATGGGTCCAAAGGGAATTTGTCAAGTACAGTGACGAATGCAGAATTTTAGAGTAGTTTGAACGGCAAATGAGATTGTGAGTTATTTCCTTCGCTCTTGATTTTGAATTATAAAGCTTTTATTAAATTTGCAAGCCCAACTCAGTCGAGTGAGGCTTTAAGTGTAGAAGGTTCTGACTTGAAAATGTGCTTATTTTCGTATTTGCGGTTATTTGTTTTCGTCAATCGATGATTGCATTTAGCAAATATCTAAACCAGAAGTACAAAGCTTTAACGCTTTTTTAAGTTTAAGAAATTCAAATTTTAAGTTTAAGCCAAATTATTTTGTTATTGCTTTTACTATAATTTAAATTTATTATCATTTTTTTCGCACGAATATAGTTTATTTTAAAATTAAAAATTTAAAAAATTTTAATTATGTCTGCATATTAGACTTTTTAGTGAGTTGTTAAATACAAGAGGTTTTTGCCTTAAATTTCATAAAGAAAAATATTTTTCCTACCAATTTAAAACTTTTTTTGAATATAAACTGGGCAAGAATTTTATATCCCTGATGCTCTATATAAGCTCTTAATATTTAAGACCAAATGACTTTTTAAAGTAGGTTAAGAAGGCTCTTAATATCTTATAAAAAAATGATCGTTTAAAGTAGGTTAAGTAGAGAATTTTACAATTTGTGGCCATATTCTTCCTCTTTTTTAGCTACATTTTCTCGACCAAGCACTGCGGAGTTTTCCGCTGCCAATATTTGAGTAAGTGCTCAAAATTAAATTTTGCATAAACACGAACGTCCGAACGGAAAAGTGGGGGTGAAGACCTGTCGCTCACTTCATTTCCGCTCTCACGGCTGTCAACGGGCTTTCACGCCCTTGACACCACGCCACCCAACCACCCAAAAGCCACCCACTTGCACCACCCACCCACTGCCATTTTCTAATAGCTCTGTTCGGGAAACTCGCTGTTTGCATCCGGCAAATGTTTATTTATGAATTTTCTTTCACTTTCGGCCCCGCTTTTCGGTGGATCGAAGTGTCACCAGACGGCGACTTTAACCACGACAAATATTTTGGCGAAGTCAACTTTTTATTCTTGTTTAATTTGTTTTGGTTTTTGCATTTTATTGCTCAATTAATTGGGCAGGCAAGCGGAGCAAATAAAGTGGGTCCTTGCAGATGATAAATCGGGAGAATCGCACACAAATATTCCGCCATTCACCGATTTCAGTGCAGTGGGCTATGAGCCATAAAAGACAATTCCGAGGACCCTACGCAGAAAACACGTATAAAAAAAATAGTTTTCAAGGCCAGAAGTAAACAAAAATTAAAAATTTTTATTTACAAATATGTAGTAATTACAAATAACATATTTAAGATTCTTAAAATTTTGTCCATTAAGAAAATAACTTTATCTAAGAGTAGTAGTGAAGTATTTTAAAGAAAATGTTTATGTCCCTATATTTTTGGCTTTTAAATATGTACTTGCATTGCCTTTAAAATGTTTTAAAAAACAATTGGTATTTCAATTCATTTATCAAGCATATCATAAAAGCTTGTTTTGTGTTTTTTGGAATATTGGAGTTCTTAAACCACTTTAACTTTAAAATATAAAAACAAACTGAATGACAACTAAACTATTTAAATTATTGGTAAATTATATTTATGAAAATAGTTATCCATATATTTTGTTATTTTTATATTCTATTTGTTATGTTTTGCATATTTATAAATACTTAATTTGAGGCTAAATATTTTTGCAAGTGCTTTGTTATCGCTCATACATTTCCATTCATTACAGGAGACTGAAGGCAGGCCAAAAACTATATCCATTGCCACGCCCCGTCCGGCAATTTGTAACGCCTTTTGCTGTCATCTTCTGTCAAAATGGCATTCATAAAACTGACTCTTCGGCCCAGTCCCCAATTTTCGGCAAATTGTCCCCGTTTATTTCGCCTGATAATGTCTCAATAAAATCTACCCGGCATCTTTTATGGATAGGTGTTCCGATATATGTACATGGCTGGGTTTCTGTTTCAGTGTATGTAGGTGTTTGTTATCGGCAATATATGTCATACCCTTACCTATACAAAATTACCCATGTTATGCCAAACTATTTTGCAATTACAAAGGTTGTAAATTTTTACGATCTTTAAGCTTTTTGGCCTGTAAAAGCCCAGATGGAAGGTCGTTTTGCATTGGTCTTTCATCTTTTTGGCCAAAAATCTGTTTGGTTGGTTTAAAAAAAATAGTTTTTCATCCGTTTATGATTACAACATCATCTGGTGTTAATTACTTTTGAGTCCTGCGGGTGGCCTCTGAGATTAGGGGTAGTAATAAACATGTACTTTGCTATTGTTCTATATATAAAATGTGCGGAAATAATTTTTAAATTTTGTTTTAAATTAGGTTTTTTGATTTTAAAACTAGGAAGTGAGATTTTTATCGCCTAAAATGTATGCATTTATGTATATTTTAAACGTAATGGATGTTATAAACTTTGTATAATAATTTATAGTGTTAAACAAATATTTTAGTATTAATAATATATTATAAATTAACAAAATAATCTGACATTATTTATTTTAATTATATTTTACCTCCGTTTGTATATATATATATTGTTATTTTGTAATTACCCTTAATGACTCCAAATCTTATTTTTCTTTTACATTTCCAAATTGACTTCTTCTTATCTTCACTTTGATTGTTAAGTCTTTTAATCTTTACTTTACCTCATGGTCTTCTCGTTAATTGAGTTTCTGCGGCGGATTACGCAGAAAAATGTTTTACATAGGTATTAAAAAACATTATTGAAGGTGGGGAGGAAATAAATCAGTCTTTTACCTTCGCTTTGTTTGTTTTCCAGCTTCTTTTATCTTGAGGCTCCCTTGCGATTCAGGAAATTTTCCACTAAGTTGAAAAGCTGCCGTTCTTTCCCGACAACTGCGAAATTGTTCGCTGCATTTTTCTTATGGCTTTGCAATAAATAAAGTTTTAATTGCCCTTCGGCGGGATTCTTGGCAGCAGAGTGAGATTATTATTTCAGATAATTCACACATTTCAACAATTTCAATTAATGGTCAAGGAGTTGGGCAATTAATATTTGGGCCAATCATGAATAAATATCTCTGATTAGAATGCGAGTCTAGACTCCGCTCATAATTTGCCGATAGAACTTGGGTAATTCGGGCTACGTGTTTCAGCCTAATCGAAGAGAAATATAAACACACACTTGAGATAATCAATTTATGGTTTCACACGCCTCGTAATTTGCAAATATCGATGTGCGACAAATTCGGTTTCGTAATTTCCATATGCCGGTGGAAAATTTCGTATTCATAGCTGAATTAAATTCCCCTTGAAGACAAACAAATGGAAAATCCATTCTCGTTTTCCCCTTTTTTGTTGTCCTGGGATGCCTTTCCTTCTAATTTCCTTTTATCGAATTTACGATTTGTTGGTCATGTCATCAACTCTCGACTACGGCGACGACAACACTGCGGATACGCAATGTTCGGTGGGTTTTTGGTCGACTTTCGGAATTTGTTTTTCCATTTGTGCCCCGTTTTTCTACATCAATCTTTGATTTGCAAATTATTTTTGCATTCCACACAAACGACTTCTGTTTTTATAGTTCCGAAGGTTGGGTTTTTTTTCTTGTTGTATTTTTGGGTCCTGCCTGATAAATTGTCCCACATAAAGAGCAACGAAGAATCGCTGCTAAGGCCTAGGGTTCAAATTTAAAGAGCATGAAAAGGAAATGTGCGTGCGACAATAAACGTAGAGTTATGTGTATGAGGGGAATTTGTTATGTTGTGTTACGAGAGGTGTTAAAACTTAAAGAGTCTGTAAAATGCCTGAAATTGGCTATTTTTGTGCAAGTTTAATGTGTGTTATTCACTTGGTTTAATGAAAATATTTACATTTTAAGTTTTAGGAATTTATAGCCCTAATAATTGTAATTGTACTGTAACTTATTTTCAAATTTAGTTCGTTTGGTCACACTGTTTATTAGTATATAAACGGTGTGACCATGCATTTGCAAGCTTATTATATTACTTTGGGGAAAATGTCCTAAGGTGTATGGGCATTTTTTTAAGTAACTGGACATTAGCAAAAAGGGTTAATTCAGGCAATTAACTAAAAAGTTTTGTGATTTGGCAAGTAACCAATCAAATAATTGCAGAGAAGCCTTTGCATATAGCTCTCGTTTTTATCAGCTCGACCGCCGCGTATAATTTATGGGCATTCAAATGGGAGAAATCTTTATAAGGCCCCAGGACCTGTTCGCATGCACTGCCAAATGTCATGTGGCGCCGCATAACCTTTTTGGCCCAGATATCCCGTCTTTCCGCCCACGCAACCGAGTCCTTTTTGTCTGACATTTACAAAGTGCAGCTGGGCGAACTCCAAAACAGAGCAACAAAAAACTGGAGGCAAATTCAAACGGTGACGCTAGCCACATCTGTGTGGGTGCACATAAAACCAAAACATTTAACATTTAAGGTTCAAAGAAAAATAACTAATCCAATTATTAAGATTTCTGTAACCTATATGCAAATGTTGTTGCTTTGGTCACACTGTATCTCAGTATATAAACACTGTGACCATGCAACGGATAAGATGACTCTGAAGAAAATATAAGAAGTATAGGATTTTTTTGTAGGTAAATAAGGTATAAGTGCTGTTTGTATATTTTTTTTAGGTCACCAGAAATTCAAATATTTTGGTGATATTAAAATTTAAATTTTTACAGTGTTTTATTGCTTTTGGCCTTGCAAAATGACAATAGTCGGTTGTTTTTTTTGTGTAGTTTGGAAACCATTTGTTGTTGTTGCTAGCTAGGAATAATACCAACTTGAACGTTAAGCCACCGACAAGAAAAATGAAACTATGGAAACGGTAGACATGAAAATGGTCACGTTCTTTGCGTGAAAATTTCTACTTATTCTTCTGCGTGTTTTGCTGTGTGCGGGAAACACTTTATATACGTAAGTAGTTGAAAAGTCGAGGGGAAAACTTGCAAGCAGATCATAAGCGCGAAAACTTAACAAAAGTTAGAGAACATAATGCAAATAGGGTTGCATGCTTATTATTACAAAATTATTAATCGCAGCTCAGCGAAAACTTTCTTTTAAAGTCTTTCTTTTTTGTGCTTATAAATAAATTTAAAGTAATTAAATACTTATAATAAAGTTAGAAAGTCTTGGATTAATTAAATGGTAATTTTTTGGCTGCTTTTAGGTTTATATAATTAATTAAAAATTATTACGTATACACAGTGTTTACTCTGATGGTTTATGAAGTATATAACCTGTCTTTTTTAAAACAACTAAAACTTAAATTGCTTTTCATGTTGATATTTTTTTAATTGTATTTCCCAGGGTCGGAAACATATATTTGCATTTTGAATATCCAGAAACATTGCCAATAACCTATAGTTAAAACTTTTTTTTTTAACATTATAAGCACTCTGTTTAATTGGCTTAGTTGCGAAGTTGGATATCCCAAGATTGGCCAATATTCCGCCCGTCACGTTTACATCCCTATGTGACCGCATTCCGCAATTGGATTCGCAATCGTCGGGCTTTTGGCCAACTGCGATGCGAAATAAATGTTTATAATTCAACGGAAATGTTCGGCAAGGAAACCTCACAGAAATACTCCCACAATGACTGCCTTTTACACTTTTACTCTAGTTCCTTCACATATTCTATATATATATATATTTATATATATATATTGTGTGTGGTGGCGATTGCTGCGCTTTTCTTGTCGGATGGAAAAACATGGCAAATGCCTTACTGCCGTTGTGCATTTCCCCACCAGACTTAAGTAAAATTGACTTTAAGTTTTCAAGCTTTCCTGCCAAGAATAGCCGCCACTTAACAGCCAGGAACTCGACGATATGAAAGCCTCTTGAGTATGCAAATGGGCAGTGGAATCCATTTCGGTAGCCGCCTTAGTATTTTTTAACTTCCTTGACATAAATCGGGTACCCGCTGCTCATCTACATTTGTGCTCAAAATAATAGTTTAAAAAGGTAAAAAGCATCCACCTACATAAAATATATTTAAAAAATAAATTGAAAATATTTGTAAGATTCATAGCAAATGCATTTAATAAAATTAAAAAAATTGTATTGTTATTGTTATTTGTAACTAATTTTTATAGATCTTAAATCTAATGATTTGAACGTATTATATAAATAAAGAGTGCTATATTTTTTTTCTAAACTATTGGGAAAAATAGAAAGAAAAAGTTACAAAACGAATAAATGCTTCCAGTTTCGAAAGCAGAAAACCGAGCTTGAAACTACAACTAATTTTCTGACCGCATCTGCTCTTGCCAGGCCAAAAATAAATGTCGGTCGTAACATGACGATGTCATCCGTCATCTGGGTATTTCGTTGACGGGCTAAGATTGGGCGGAATCAGCTTAGATGATTTTCTTTAAGTTAGCGCTGCTTTCCACTCAATGAAAGTTGACAACAGAAGGCCGAAACTGAAATAGAAAGAAAAACAACAGTGGTGTCAATGACTTGGTCCTGAAATCCTGAGTTCTGAGTTCTGAGCCCTCAATCCTCCCCTTTTGTTTGGGCTAATGAAAGTGGACAGGGTGGAGAAGAGCTTAAGTCAATTTGAGTTTGACACAGTGAGGGGAAAAACAGCGAGGACATCTCAGGATGTCTCAGAATTTCTGGGGACAACTCGCAGGACGGCAAAGTTCAGAGATGGCCAGGCGCGTGTTTCCGCTTAAAAGTTTTCTGTTTTTCCAGTTGCTGTCGTCAGCAATTGAGGCGCCCCAAATCCTCGACAGATTGTTGTTACTGTTACTGCCTTTTTTCTGTGCGGTGGTGTTGGCTAATTGCGATTTAATGACAATGACAATTTGATAAGAGGATTTGCTGTATTGTCCATCTGCCCCGTTGTCTACGTGAAATCTACCAAAACGATCTACAATTGGATCAGCCATTTCGATGCCACACGGAAAAAAACTAACAATCAACATTGGATATACCAAGCTGATTTAAAAAAATTATATACACTTTTCTAACTATTGCTATGTTAAAAATGATTTACGTTATGATTTAAAAATTTTAATATTGAAAAAGTCTGTATAGTTTGTTTGTATTTATAATGTTGTATAGTTGCTGAGTTAGAAGGCATGTACTTTTAAAATGTTGTATTAAAAATAATACTATTATTTTTAATTTTATATTTAAAACGTATTTACAAGGATTCTACATTTTTTTTAAATTTGGTATTTGCTTTTTATGTTGTATATTTATATGTATCCACAAATTAAATGATCACTTTTTTATCATTATAAATTATAAATAGTTTAAATAAATTAGGTGTTTCTGCCATAAAAACCACAGCACTTGTTTTAAAAAGAAATCTAACAATATTGTTTTCGGTGCATTCTGGAGACAATGCAATCACATGAGCATTTTACGGGCCGGCGAACCAAAAGAAAACTGCGATAAAAAGCCAATGTCAGCAGCAGGGAAAGAAGGAGAAGAGGTCCAAGTCAAAGGCGCCTTGCCGTAGACAATGGCTGTAGAATAACTGGAAAAATTGAACATGAATTGAAATAAAAGCGATAGTAATTGAAATCGAAAAATCCGATGAGCTTGGCTGAACAAAATCATTGTCGATTTGGGGGAAAAAAGAGCTCAGTTTAAAATAAATTCGCTAAAAACATCAGTGATTTAAGTTTCTTAAAGGCTAATTCAATGATTTCTGGAAAAGTTGCAAAACTCGTTGACAGGCAATTTTAATTTAATGAAAACCGATGCCCAGAATCTGTTATGTTAAAGCTTTACACATTTGTTTTTCTTCTGTTTCAATTGAATAACCTAAAAGGTGATATTTTACACGACAATGGTATTCATTTTTGTCTTTATTTACCCAATTTTTCGGGTTTTTATTGCGGTTTGTCCTACATTTCCCTTTAGATTCAAATGTTGTTTCACTTTGATGTGGGTAGCAGTAGCAGCCGCATATATTTATAATTATTATTGGCATTTTCAAGGGGCCAATTCCGACCCTTTTTATGTGGCCTTATGATAACGGTTGAATGGCGGCCTTCTTGTCAAATGAGTTTTGATAAAAGCACCGAATAAAAACCGAAAATTTGTCCAGCCCGCAAAAACTTTTCGCCCGTCACTTTGCGCGCTTTCAATTAAGGCGACAAATGTGTGACTTTATGGTGTATATACTGTAGGTATATAGGGAATATTTCCTTTTTGCAAAGTCTGCTTTTTTTTTATTTGTTCGTTTTCGCATGCTACGTGACTTGCCAAGGAAAGTCAATGACTTTCGCAGACTCCCAAGTGGCTTTGTTATGTCCGTTCTAAAATCCCACTTTAAAGACCAACTCTCGAATCAATTAATATGTTTCATGGCCATGAAAGTGCCGTTTGGCGATAAGCCCGCTTCGCTCCATGTGGCCACTGAAAGCTGGCGATACAAACTGCTTCAATTTTAATGTCCTCAAACTGTCATAAACTGTAAATGCACAGTGAAAGCCATAAGTATAAGGAGGGGCGCCGCTGAGGGAGATTCCATCGTATAGTTGGGCAAGAAACCGAAGCTGTCAGAACAGAAATTTAAGTTCGGGAAGCTCTCAAAACTATCTTACACTCAGAATGATTTGGTTCACAAGAAATATAAAAAAAATTTCAAATTTTCAATACTTAAACTTTTTTAGAAATATGACTGAAAATTGTATGCATCTTTAAAAGTGATTGTTTATTTCCCGCATTTTTTTTCAGGCAGAATGATAAAGGTTCGATTAAAATTCTTTTCTGACTCTAAACTCAACAAATGTCTTTTGAGGCCCTTAGATAGTATTTCAAAAACCGCTTGTGTTATCTTAAATAACCTAGTTCGTCATCATTCAGACACTCTTAAAAAAAATTTAAATTCAGTGGTGATTTGAACTGCTTGTTTTAGGTTAATTGCTGAAGAAATCGGTAGAGTTTTTAAGCCACTAAGAAATATGGCTGAAAAAATAAAAACAATTTATTTATTTAACCTTTCAGAACCCCTTAAAAGTGATTCGAAAACAATGGTGGTTTGAACTCTACTTTTAAGGTTCAATGCTTTAACCTCTTGTTTTTGTTTTGTTGAACAAGTTTTCAGGCGCCGCTAAGCATTTAAGCCAGAACAAAAGGCAGTTTTTTTTGGCCAAGTGCAAAAATGTCCCGCAGGCTGAGAGCGAGTCAGACCAAAAGCCAAAATTCGCCACATATGATACACATGGCCACACGAGAACACGTATACGTATGGTGTAGTATAGTCATGCACATGAATAACCCGTTGGCACGACATATCATCGCCCATTCTGCTGGCTTAAATCTCTTGGGTTGGCTGTGGAATGGGCGTGGCAGGGCGCCTGCAGCTTTCATTAGTTCAATGTCAATGTTTTGTTGTTGTGCTGTTACTGGTACTGGAAAACTGGCGACAACACATTTGTCTGGTTTGGATTTTTTAATATTAAGCGCATGTTGCTGGCCTCCAAGTCCCCTCTTATTTTGCACCTGTTTCACTGTCTCACCTTTGCCAACTGTCTAGTGTGCTGATTAAATGAGTACAAGCTGCAGGTGTCCCGCATTAGGACTTCCCGCTGCTCCTTCGGGGCAAAAAAGGAATGCAAATTAAAATTGGTATCTCTACCCATCGGTCTCCGGTCCTCCAATGTTCCGGATGTGCTGTGTAAACAGCAAATTGAATGAGGTGAGCAAAGCAATCGATATCCGGACGGCGAAGGAGAAATCTTTAAGTTCCTTCAAGTCTTGATATCCAATTTCCTTTTTCCATGAAACCAACCGCAACACGTGCCCGTGGTTTCGTGGCACTTAAAAAAAACTTTGGGCGTATATAACACAGGTATATAAAGTAATTAAGCAAATTTATCTAAATAAAGGATAACAAAATTAAAACAATGTTGTAACCACGTTTATTGGCTGAATAATAACATTATTTAACTTTAGATTTGTTGAACTCTAGATGTAAGAAAAATTAACTAAAATTAAAAATTAACAAAAGCTATTCGAATTTTCATTTGAAGTACTTATTAATTATAGGTACGGTTAAATGCTTGCAAATAAAATATTAAGTAAAATGTAATACTTTATTTATTTTTCTTAATTTGCCTAAAGGAGGCACTTAATAAAAACGTTGAGCAATATATTACACATGGATAACAAAATTGGAATAAATTTGTAACCTATTTCGAGAGTGTTTTAATAGATAAATAACTAATAAGAAAATATATGACAAACAATCAATTGTATCATAAGTAAATAAGTTTAAGTTGCAAAATCATTTGAGTAGATTTTTTTAAGTGCATGCTCGAAATTAAGTGCACTTACCATATCACAAACATAGAAATTAGGCTAAAAGTACGCATATTGCCGGCAGCCAATAATCCTGGGGCACTTACGTAATTCGAAATGTGTTCGGCGGCTGTTTTTCGCTAGGGCAACAGTCGTAGTCGAATGCTAACTTTATTAATTACGCGCCCCAATGACCAGTACCGACCATCGTCCAAAAACTTTTGCTGCTTACTATTTTCCCTAAATTGAGTTTCGCCCCAGCCATCGTTGTATGGTATGCAATTTACACCAGCAGCGGAAATCAAACAAAAGTTTTTCAAATTAAAAATTCAACAGATTTCATTCGGAATATCAACAGCCTCAGCACGTTGGCAATAGCACGAATCAAATCAATAAAAAAAAGCCAGGAAAACATTGATTGCCTGGCAAAACTGAAATAGCCAATAAAATTCATAACGATTTTTATAACAACCAAAAAAAAAAAAGAAACACAATAACACTTAATCCACTTGTACGTTGTTGTTTATGACATAATATGGCCAAGTTGAAATGAAAGCTCTGAACGATTTAATATTACTTTTTAGCATTACTTCAGATCAAGTTTTTAGAAGTAAAGCTGTAAATAAATTAATGTATTTTTTCTAAGTCTAAAAAATGTCTTTGTATTAAACATTTGCAATGAAAAGGTAAATATAAAAGTTGAGTAGGAAATTGTTTATTAAATAAGTTACAAAAGCCCTAAGAAAATATTCCGTGGTATCTTCTAAATTCTTAAAAGATGCCTAAACTGAAGTCAACTCATCCTTTTTAACATCATCTATAAATTAATATAGTTCAACATTAAATGCATTAAAGTAAATATATGTTAAAATATAATGTGTTTAACCACACTAGTGTTAATGTGACCCTACCAAAAACTTTGTTAATATAATGACCCAACACTAGAGACCCCAAGTCAAATGTCAATTACATGAATTATTCAGCAAAATCTTCTTAAAAAAAACATTGGGGCAGAAAAGTAATCCCAAAAGTGAAAATAACCTTAGAAGAGAACTGAAAAATGTCAATTGATCCACAAACGATTAAAAACTCAACAAACCAAGCTGAAAACTGCGAAGAGAACGAATTCCTAGCTAAATTTGGACTGCTGGCAACAACGAAGTAATATATATTTTTATATATAACAGTTCTAAATAAATAAATAACTACATTACATTTCTGGATTTCATTTTAGGATGACTGAGATACGCCAACATCAGCTGAAAAAACAAAAAAAAATGGAGCCTGACTCTGGAGATGATGAGTTATTTGTGAAGGGTCCTGATTTTGGCAAGCTGAAGAGGATTGTAAAGGAACCAGTAAATCAGCGGAAGACAAAAAAGAAATTTTCGCGTAAAAACAATGTGGCTTCTTCGGACGATAGCGAAGAAGACGAAGAGATGGAGCAGACCATTAATTTTAAAACTTACTCCATGCCCGGCAAAAGGTACGTAAACTTAGCAAGTAAGTTTCTATAAAAGGTATATTTAATCTTTGTTGTGATAAAAAAACAAATTTTCATTCAAGTTCTTAGTCTATACGCTACTTCTAGCTAAAATGTTATTTATTTGATTACAAAAGGTTAACATAATTGAACAGTGATAATAATGAGAAAAAATACATAAATTTAATAACGTATAAATAAGGTAAGGCTTAAAATTCAAACTACCAAAATGACTTTCAAAACAAAAAAAACCAAAATAAAATTTTGACTTGATCTATTTATATGGAAAAGTTTGGGTTATGAAGCTCTAAATTATGTTAAAAAAATGTTTTTAAGAAAAATAAATAGTCTTTATTTATTAGTAACAATATTATAAAGTAAAATTAATAAAATTCTAGGAATCAATGTATTGCTAGGATTTGAATAAAAACTTTTTAATGCCTTGTCTAAAATATCCTTCAGGCTGTACAACTTTCTGAGCCAACTGAGCTCTCATCGCTGGATTTGGTGTGAGTTCGTGGAATCCTTTCTGGACAAACCCATTCTGGCTGGAGCCTACGACATAGAGCGCTTCATAAGTGAGTGCTGTCCGCTGTTGGGAACCCGTTTTCTGCCCCGCAGAGGATGGCAGTTACTACGCCGCAATATGGGAAAAGCCCGGCGATTTTCCACTGCTTTCATTGAACAAGAGCGTTCTGAATTGGAGCGTACTCGACGAATTGTACGGGAATTGCAGCAGTATCGCTTTAATTCCGAGGAGGATGGTCTCTACTTGGACCAGATACCCAAACGAATTCCTCTGCCACTGGCCACCGATGCCAAGGTCACCAGTTTGCTGTTAGGAGACTTCCACAAGGGCATCATCGACGGCTGTGTCATGGACTACGATCCGCAGGGCTCCACCTACATCGTTCGCTTCATCAAGGAAGGCAAATCGGCAGCTTTCAGTATCCAGGACTCGCGACTCTATTCCGAGCAGGATTCCACGGCCCTGCCATTATCCATTATGATGAACGGCACCAAATCTGATGCGGTTCAAAAGGATTTTGACAAAACTGGTAAAATAAATGTTTATATTTATTATAGAACTTGTCTTTAGGTTATTTTAAATATGAAAACCTATACTATTTCTCAAATATTTCAATTAACTATTTTAGGAATAACACAGCAATTTAAACCACAAATATGATTGTTTTTCATCCATTGCTCATTTTGGTTATTTTAAATATGAAAGAATTTCATTTTTTTTATTTTTTTAATTTGACTGTTTTTTTGATTTGATATCAATAAATTAAATTAAATTAAATAAATTAAATTAAAATTTAATATAAATTTAGATCATGTTATTGATTGAGCTTCATTTACTAGCGTTGTTGCTTATTGTGTTAAAATATGGAAATATTAAAATTGTTTGTAAAATAAAATATTTGATTATCAAATTACTAAAAAAATGTATTTATTTTAATTTTTTTTTTACTATTAAGTTACTGAAAATGTATTTGTTTTATTATAAATTGCGTTATTTTATTGTTTTAAATATTAAATTATATTTTGTAAATTTTTTACTTCACCATTTCCGAAATTGATTTAATTATCTAAAAATATGTTATAAATTTCACCCATATAACTGATTGAGCTTTAGTTATTGTGTTAAAAATAAGGAAAAAGTAAATTTTTTTGAAATATTTAACCAGGCAATTTAAAATAAATAGGAAACATAACATTTATGATTCAATATCTACATATTCATTTTTACTATTTCACTTAAATTTTTTATCAGCAAAAAGTGAGATGTTCGGTAACAAGCGATATAGCAGAGAGCTATTGGAATCCGTGCTGCAGGTCAAGAAATTGATGGATGCCAAGGAGAAAACAGTGATTGATATAGCCCAAATGAATGAGGACTTCGACGGAAATTCTTCGGGCAATCGTCGTGATGCCAAGATGACTTCACAGAGGGAGAAACTCCACCGTCGCTATGCAGCCAATATGATAACCCTGCATCGTGTGAACTCCGATGTCCTGGAACCGTTGCACATCCTTCACGACCACTTGGCCGAGTATCAAAAACAGGAGGAGGAACAGGAGGTCAATGGCGGTCGTCCTGCCAGCGAGGTTTACCAAAAGTGTCGCCTGCAGGCGGAAATGGATCTCAAATTGGCCGCAAGTGAGAAATCCCTTAAAATTGAATCGGATCGCACCAGGGAGTTCATTTGTAATCTTCATACCATACTATATCTCAATGGGAGATTGGGTCGCGAGAATAGCTCCGATATGGAAGTGGTCCTGGCCGACCTGAAGTCCCACATGGTGGCAAATATGCCACCATTTCTGGCACAACAATTCCAGGATGCCTTGGATTCTCTGGATCCCCTGCGTCAGGAAGTGGTGACCATTTTCAAGGCCCTCAAAAAACCAGAGCGCTTTCAAATCACCCAACAGGCTCCACTGCAAGCAGAGAATGGTATTTACAATTTTGTGGTCGAGGCCCAGCCGGATCCTCATTGTTAAACAAAACAAACCCAAGATACCTGAAGTAAAGCTTCGCTTTTATTTATGACTCTATTAGTTGGAGTGTCATGTGCATGGGGAGTTTGTCGGCAAAGTAGCTTAACGAAGTTTTCTCCTCGCCCCACAAAGTTGCAACAATGTGTAGCATGTAATATTTTCGCATTTATATCGATGGAAGGGCACGTCTTACTCCAATTTCTCTAGGAAGTCCTTCTTAAACTACTTACAACTTTCCATCGGCACGTCGCTGATGAAGTCAGGCGTAAAACAGTTGACAAATTGG
Organism: Drosophila elegans; assembly: GCF_018152505.1. Classification (NCBI taxonomy): domain Eukaryota; kingdom Metazoa; phylum Arthropoda; class Insecta; order Diptera; family Drosophilidae; genus Drosophila; species Drosophila elegans. The sequence goes on from NW_024545578.1 coordinate 2,309,371, forward strand.
CAAGCAAATAAGTAATGCGTATGTGGAACAAAACCATTAAAGGAAAACACTTTGAAAATTACTGTAGTATATTTAAAAGGTTCCAAACTCAAGTTAAAATTAAATAAACAATTCCTATTTTAAACTTTAATAAGTCATTTTTTTTTGATTGATTAATCATTAATTTCTACAATTACTATAATAATTATTTCTTTACGTTAAGAACAGATTTCGAAACTAAAACAAAGTCAAAAGCATGTTGTAAAAAGTATACTTGAAAAATTTTTGATATAACGTAGGCCTACAAAAATAGGTATACAAAAATTGTATCATTGAAAAAAAGTTAAAGTTCACTTTAAAACATTGTAGAATCAAGCTTAGGGCTTCTTGTATTTCTTTAAATTTATTTTATTTTTTTTATTAAATTATTAGTTCTCTAACGTATATATTTAGTACCAGCACGTTAATAGTAGAACTAAAAGCCTCAACAAAAAATGGGTGTTCTAATTTGCTTTTTTGTGAGCCAAATTTCGTACTGCAAAATTGCAACCACATAAATCAGCATTCAAAGTGTTTCCATTTTTTAATTACTCGATGGATGCACTACGCTCATAAATTGTGTGGGTAAGCCAGTTCCAGCGAGGAATTTGCCAACGCCCATGTGGCCGCCATAAAGACATCATTAATGTGCCTCCGGCTGCACTGCGTCCTCTTTTTTGACCGCCGGGAAGAAAAATGATCGGAAAAGGAGCTGAGGTCCTGCGGGAGTGGACTCTGGCCATTTGGCTCTCAGATGTGCCGTCATCGGGCAAAAAAGCTAAGATATCCGTATTCTCCATGGAATCCCTCCCAGCAGACGGCTCGTAAATACTTATAATGCGTTCAAGCTGCAGGGGCGGCGACTACTACTATAAATTTATGGAGTGCGGAATGCTTAGTGGTACACAATTGTGTATACAATTGTGGTAAATGGTTTAGTTTTACTTCTTATAAAATTAACTGGAATAACAAATTGAATATGAAAACTAAACTTGGGCCTAAAAAACATTTTCTATTAGTAATAGTGGTAAGGAACTAAAAAGTTATGACAAGACTTTTAAATATTTTTTGTAGCACATCAGTAAAATTTGTGAAATTAAAAAATGCACACTTATTAAATTTTGCAAAATTAGAATGCACATTTAAAATAAGAAAAGCAAGCACACTTTACAAACTTATGATTTTTTATTAAACAACTACCACCCTTATAATGTTGACCACTAATGTAAGTATATAATTTAATGACATTTTGATTTAGAGCTTAGCTTGATTAATGTATTCGAAATATGTATCTATTTTTAACATCGAAATATCAAGGGAAACTTTAAGTACACAACTGGAAAAATGGTCAGACTTGGTAGTTTGCCATCAAGGAAAAACAAACTTAACAAATGGCAGCAAATAAATGTTGGCTGGTCAACTTTATCCAGTCAAGTACCCGCCATGTGGGCCCGAGTTGGCGAAGTTTTGCTACGCGTGCTAAATGAAATTCAATACGCCGACTTACATAATGCATTCGAGATGACTAAAGTTTTTTGTTTTCTGTTGACACTTGATCATTAATTATATTTGCTCGTGGCGGGGCATCGTTTATATGGAATTGAATCAATACATAACAACGTTTAAGTGGCAACATATACAGCTTGTACATATACATATAGTCGCATATCCACATGCCAGCAAAGCAATCGTATAAAAGCGGCAGCCTAATTGATTAACGACTTGGAAAGGCTGCGGATGTGGGATGGCTTAATCCAAATACCAAGGAAAAACTGTTGCCTCAAGCCGCTCAATTTACTTTATTAAATTGTCATCTATAGTTGGCTTTTGCTTCCGAGCCAAAAATTTGGGTCAGCAAGTGCCTGCCCGCTGATTAGAAAGCCCCCGGCGTGGCAGTGGGCGTGGCACGTTGGCAGAACTCATACTTTTTGTCTTGTTTTTGTTTTTTGTTGCCAAGGGCTAAGCATTTATCGCTGCACGTTTTGGGAAGTATCTCTAACATTGGTTTCTCTAAAAGTAAATAATAAGGATTCAGATACCCTTTAAAATTAAAAATAAAAGCAAATCTAAAATCTAAAATCTCTTTTTCTTTTCTTTGAAAACATTTTCCTTTTGAAACCTAAAAAATTAAAAATTAAAACCAGGTTTCTGGTTTTGTAAAAGACATCAATGTCTTAACAACTATAACAATCATTTTGTAAACAACAAATAGTCAAATTTGTTTTAGAATATCAACTTAAAGTCCTGTGAGAGATGTAAATAATTTTTCGTCAACAATTTTTGAATATTTTATTGCGAGTCCTAACACATCAACAAAATTTGCTCATGCCAAAAAGACAATTCTGAAAGCCTAAGGAAATGCCTTGAACTTTTGTATAAAACTCTGAGGAGCTCCCAGTGAACATAAACCAATTTGATTGCTGCTTTTTAGAACATAACTCTGAGTGTTGTTAAATGGCCCCCTAAATGTGGCACATAAATATTCATATTAAATGAGCCAAGTGCATATCGAATGAATGAAATGAATTTCAAGTAGACGGTCTTAAATGTTTTTGTAGCATACTTTTTTGGGTGTATTGAATTTAATCAGTTTATTGTCATTAAAGTATAATAGGTTTATTTCGATATTGATGGGCACCAATTTCTGTCGGTTACATAATATATATAAAATTAGTATTCCCTCTCTTGGGAAATGTAAGGGCATGTGTAAGATTTGGGTAAGAGCTGTAAGTGAAGCTTTCTCTACGCCTGTAAATCAATGCGCGGCAGTCTGAAACTCTACTCCAAAAGCACTGAAAAAATTTAAATGCTTAGAAATATTAAATAGTATAATTTAAACTTTGGTGTAAATTTAGAATGACATAAAAAGGTATTATTAAAAAAAACATGTATGTTATTAAAGGCTTATGTATCCAAAAATTATATCTATTAAAAAGATTAAAGATTATTTTAAACAATTAAGACAATTCTTAAGAAATATTATATACAATATTTTTTTGTTTTAAATTTTTTTGTTAATTTTTTTTTTCTAGAAGATTATTTTAAAAAAATGTTACTAATTATATGAATACAATATTCTGATCTCTAGGAATGATAAAGTATTTGGTACTTGAATTTCTTACTTCTTAAATTTCTTAGTGTATTTCTGTTTGTTTTTTTACACATGTGTGCGTTTGTGCCAAATGATTTATGAAACGGGCAGCAGTTTGCGGCGGCAGCGGGCTTCTAGGGGTCAGGGGTCAGCGGGACACGAAATGCAAATGTTGCAACAAAAGCGAAATGAAAGCGAAAACAAACAGAAACACAAACGCCAAAGTAACTGTAAACAGTGCAAAATATTATGTGTGGGTGAAATGTGTGTGGTGAAATGGAAAAAAGAAAAAACAAAACAAAAGCACAGCCGGTGGCATTCATTCCATAAAGCGGAAATAATGGCTTAAGTTTGGTTACGCTTCTGCTTACGTTATAAATTACAATGATTGACGTCGCGTGTTGCGGACGCCGCAACTTTAATTATGCCTGAAATATGTGCGACTATTTATTTTGAGCGTTGAGCCGTGAATCGATACTGGGAAAATATTTAACTTGGGGCTGAAAACCCAACCCTGCCAAACACACACACGTAGATATCGCCTTTTCACAGAATCAGGCTTTCAGAGTAGCACAAAAACCGAGAGCAATTAGGAGGCATCATGGCAGAGCTGTTCCCTACATTTTTTGTGGAAGGCCAGTGGGTTGTGACACATATGGCTGTCAGTAATTGGAACCGAATAGGCCAAAGAAATCCTATGCAAAATTCATAAGGAAAAACTGCATTGATTTTACACAGAAAGATTTACAGAACTATACACTTATACACTTTCATCGCTTCTGTAAAAGTGTGATCAACAAATGGCTATACTTAAATAATTAAAATAATTCAATTAAACTATTATTTTCCATCAGATATTAGCCAGTTTTAAAAACTAAATACCATAATTTTTGTTATATCATTAAACAAAAAGAAATTAACTTTAACTAATTAAATTCAAAATGCATTAAGAAAAAACACATTTTTTAAAGCAGCATTTTCCAATCTTTTCTCTCATTGTTTTATATATATAAATATTTAAAGAATTACAAGTACTAAATTAAAAAGTAGCTTCCATTAGATATAAAAATTATTTATAAAATTTAATCCCATAAATTTTTATTTGTTTAGCAGCAGCATTTTGATAAGTATATTTAACAAATGGCTAAATAGAAATATGAAAAGAATTTAAACTGCTAAATTAAGCCTAATTTCCACCCAGTATAGAGATAATTTCCAAATTTAAATATCGTATCTTCCAATTTATCTCCAATTAAATTGAAATGCCAGCACTAAAGCATTCATTAAATCTAAATCACTTTATGTTTATTTTCTTCTCTCGAATATTGTTAAATGGCATACACTTTAGCTGACTAAGATTCATTTAAGAAGTGAACAAACATCATGGCCTGCACATTCGATAGCCTTGCACACAGATTCACAATCTTACCCCAAGTTTATTTATTCATCTGCCAAATGTTTTGGCCTTGGGCTCAATTTGCTATCTGCAGTACATAAAAATATATATACTCGTACATTTTCATGTTTGCCGGCTGTCAAATCTTGGATCTCACAAATTAATTTTTCGGGGGCACTTTTGACACAAATTATAATGTGTTGTAATTTGGTTTAATGCACGCACAGTGAAACCTAAAACCGTCGTCACACAAAAGTCCTTGATTGCCGCCCCGAAGGCTTTTACTGTGGCATTGCTCATACGCAGGCCAGGACCATGGTCGACTGGCCCTCACTTTAAGCCACTGGTTTGCCATTTACAATTAAATGCAACTGAATGTGGTACACAGATTGCCATTTAGTTGACTTTGTATTCAAGCGGCCGATTGCAGTTAATATAATTAATAGCGCATTCAAGGTGGTGTAAAATTTATTCTGCAGAGTTAATGAAATCAAAACTTAATAATTACACAATTTAATGTGATTAGAGTTAAGAGGCCAATTGCATTAAAAATATATTAAAAATAATTTAAATTGGCGGACCATGGAGGCCAACAATATTATTTATTAAGAAGATAAATTAATAATTCCGTTCAATTTGACGAGAATGGTATTAAAATGAAGTATTTTCATTTGGAGCTCTAACAAACTGTTAGAGTTAAAATGTTTAAATTAATTGAAGTCTGAGTCGAATTTATTAAGCTTATGTAGTTTAGTTTAGCTAAAAATAATTTCAATTACCGGAGAAAGGAGGATTAAAATACTTTTAATTAGGCAACTAAATTAATAATTCACATCAATTTGACAAAAATGGACGAACAAAGTAGTATTTAAATAAGAAGAATAAATATATAAAATTGAATTCAGTAAAATTTAGTTTTAAAGTTATTATTCTTTGTTGATTTAATGAAGACAAAAAATATGTCTTTTCAAGGTATAGAAGATATAATAGTTAAAAGGTAAGTTAATAATGTATGAAATAATTGTGATTAAATATTTAAAAAAATTATTTAAATTGAGCAAAGAATGTGTTCTATAGAACACTATTAATAAGACAGGTTTATAGATTTTCAAGCAGAAAAATCAACTCACTTTTCGCATTTTCCGGATGCAGAGCAATGAAGGACATGCTGAAGTATTCCCCACGTCTGCAGCAATTTTGCCTTGCAACAGGCACGTGTTTCCGTTTCTTTCATTGCACAGCAAAACCTAGGTATTATTTTTTGATTTTTTTTTCAATCTGTTATGAATAGTTCAACTCGTTGGGCGAGCGAATAATTGTCCGAAGCTTTTATGGAATCTCCATGGCAGTGGCATGTGCCTCGTATTTATGATTTTCCCCATCCTCTTTGTTCTAGTGACTTACTTGTGAAACCAGCAAAACGTTTCACTTCTGCTTAGTACTCGTAAGCTGCTGAAATGCAACAGAAATCATTCGAGACGAGGTTTCTGGTTTCCCAAGTCTGTCCATCACTACCCACTCAAAAGAGATTAGACTGGGATCAAGTTCGAGGCCTATTGGGGGTATATGGGTTGGAATAAAAATATTACAGGTAGTTAAAAACATTTGGGCATGAACTTATGCTAAAAGAAAGCATTTTTTTCGAATTTGCTTATTTTAAGTTATTAAATTTTGAAACATTAGTTACAATTAAGCTTAATTCATATCTTTAATAAAGATAGTAATTAGTAATTGCTTAGACGAATCCCATTTAATTTTTATTGTTCTCACTTTAATAAAATAATTGAAGTTCAGTGCAACTTAATAAAAATTTCTTCCCGTTGAATTTCCCGCAGGATGAAATCGCCTCAAGTGTTCCAACGAAAATCGAAAGAGCCCAGAGGCTTTGAAAAGTGGCAGCTATGCCTGCAAGCAGCCATCCATTCTGGACAAATAATTGCGCCTCTTGACCCAGCTGATGATGCTATCTGTGGATGATTTATTCGGTGATAGGGGATAATTTAAAGTTTCCCCATTGCCTGCTGCTAGAGGTTTCTCGTTTTTTAACTTTAATTTGATTTAAGCAACTGTCGATGGCCCGAAGTGTTAGTTGAACCCACAGGCCAAGCTTGATTAGCATATAAATCAAGTGGATTTGATCTTATTCTTTATTTCTGGGCTGCCCGTCTCGAGGTATTAATTAGGGAAAACCTTCAGAGGCCCCAGGGTTCGGAAAATTAACTTGGCCCTGTAAACTTAATAAAAAAGTTTTGGTTTTGCTTCGTTTTTCCTTTATTTTTGGCGCAGGGGTTGCTGCTTGGAACCAAAAAAAAAAAAAAAACCAAAGAAAAAGTTCACCAAACTTTGTGCTTTAAATTTCATTTGTTACTGTTGCTCTCGATGTCTGGCCATTGGAATTTGACTGTTTTTGTTTTTCCTTTTGGTTCGGAAAATGCATTCTATCAATGTACGTTTTTAGTCCGATACTCGAATAAATTGGGATCTAGGCAAATGGAAAAATCCCAAGCGTTTTCCACTTGAGCAAATTGAGTAGGCTTCGTGTGCAATTGCCCACTTACCCGAAAACTCCTGCCCAGGTAAAACAGCAAAACATAAACATTTGTGTACAAACAATTTGGGCGGACTTGTGTTTCACGAAAAACTAAAACAGTACTGTTGTTGTTGTTGTTTATAAGTTTTGCAGTACAAGACAAAATTTTACAAAGTGTTGGTGGAAATTAAAAGTAGATTCCTATAAAAATTAAGGGAAAACCTTCTTATTTGCAAATTAAAAATAAAAGAAATGTTTGTTTAATCAGATTATATTTAACATATTAACTCAATCGTACTTTTGAGTTGGGTCTCATAATATCTTTAAAACTTTTGCCAATTAAACAAGTTTATGCTACTTATTAAAAGAACATTCTTAATAAAAATTAAAATGAAGGCCTCCGTATTTTCTTTCACTCGCTAATTAATCCCACAAAATTTGTTCGCCCAGCTCATCATGTAAACTCTTCCTTATTTGCCAGCGGAAATTTGAAAAATCACGTTTGTTGGCCGGGTGGAAAGCACAAAACTCGCTCGTTAGCTTGTGATTTACCCCTCAGGTAGTTTAGCCATAAATTCCGCCACAATTTGAGCTCGTTTGCCAATTTGCGTTGCTTTTTTTAAAGCCGGGATGGAGAAATGGAAATGGAAAGTGGGTCCTCCGCACTTAAGACCGGCGGCCATTCAACACCGAGCGTTCAAGGAGCTGTGCAGAAATCCGTTAAATGCTCACAGTCCCGCGGCCAAATTGTTGCCGTCCGGGAAAAGAGATTTAATGAATTTATGTCAAGGTGCGCCGGAATCCGGGATTCTGGCTCCGACTTCGCCTTTGCATTTGGCCGGACAAGTGTCGGATTTGGGCGCTCCTCGACAGGCGCTCCTCGAAGGCGACAACGTTATCAACATTAAAGCCGAATGCCATTTTAATTGGCGCAACGGGACAGCGCAGCTGTCAGCCGGGGCTGTGCACTGAAAAAAATTCAATATTTATATTTAATTAAAACTTCGTATCGGGAAAAGTGTCATTTTACAGCTCGGCTTTACGAGAGTTAAGATTTCCAAAAACTAGTTAAACATAACATTTAAAAAGCTTAAAAGCTTAAATTACAAGCTTAATTTAATAAAATATTTAATAAACAAACATATTTAAGAATGACTTTTACGTAATTCAACTCAAATATTATCTTAACATCATATTTATCATATACCTTTATTATTTCAATAGTAAGATTTAAAGAAATAACTATTTTTCTATACAATATTTGAATTTCTTTTTTATTGAATAATAAAACCTTTTTCTATATTTTTAGCAAAAATACTTCAATTTAAACTTCAGGCGTTTCAGTTCTGTATTTTGAAATTTCAGAAAGAAGACAATTTTAATTTGGATCTGTTTGAATAGTAATTTTATTATTGTGTCTGGATGAAAAGGCGGCAACTTGTCGCCACCAGTAGAAGTGGCTCCCCTGGGAGGGTGGACCGGAAAAGTGGGTGGCAGCCAGTGGGTGGTCATGCCCACTCGACCCCAAACAGCCCAAGGAACCTACCCCTGAATTCACCGCTTGACTTGGCCTTCGCTCATTGCGCACAATTAAAAGTTGTCCGCGACGTTTGCCACGCCACAAATCCAAAGAACTTGGTCCTTGAGCGATCTATCCGTGCCCTTACTTTCCAAAATAACAAATGTGCAAAGTTTAGTGAATTAAATGCGTCGCCGATGACATTTTCCCGGCACCGAGTTTTTCCAGTCAGCCGGTCAAAAAGTTTTATTTGATTCCGACAGTGGCGCATCCAAAACTAATCTAGTTGCGTTTTGGGTTACCTATTCTTATTCAACTAGTTAAAGCTTCTCGGGTTAATGCTATCATATCTTAAAAGCAAGTCTGAGTTACTGCTCCTTTCATACAATATAATAACAATTTTAAGCCACTTAAACTTATTGTTTCTTTATTGTACTTATTGAGAATTAAACGTTATATGTATTACTTCAGATATCAATATTAAAAGAAAATTAATTATTTTGCAACATTTTTTTTAAGATTAATATGCCTAACCTTATCCATATAGCTTGTAATTTTAATAATTTTTTTTATTTAAGTGAAAAATGATAAACCTCTTTTAATATAATATGAATAAAATTGTTTTTTTTATTAATAGGCTGTCAAAAATTACAGTCTGGTAATTTGTCATAAAAACTGCAAACGAATTCAATCTTAAATTTGCCAAATTCAATTTATTTTTTATCTCCAATTTTTACCTAATTAATAAAGTTGTATTATCTTTAGAAAAATTATTACACAATAATGAAATCATTTGTTGTAAGCAATGCACAAAGAATAACAGCATTTCATTAAATGTATTCTAGCTCAGATTGCCTTGTTTTCATAGTCAATTTATATTCAATAAAGACCAATTTCAATCAATAATCTCCACCAGAATTAAACATGAATTTGGCTCTAAATAGGAGTGTCCAGAAGGGCGGCTGTCAGGTTCTGGGCCTTAACAGGTACAGTATACAACAGTGGCTGAAGACCATTGATACCATCGTTTTCGATGGCGATGGTGTCCTGTGGAAGAACGATGAGGTCCTTGATAAAGCGCCAGAGACCTTCAATGCCCTTCGAGCAATGGGAAAAGATGCTTATATTTGCAGCAATAGCTCGGTCAAATCGGTGGCGGGAATTTGTAAGAAGGCCCAGGAAATGGGATTTTTGGTGGCTAAGAATGAGATCCTATCTTCGGGCCAGACCTTAGCGCGATTCATGAAGGAGAAAAAATTTAAGAAGAAAGTGTATGTGGTGGGAGGCCAGGGAATCATCGATGAACTCAAATTGGTGGGCATTGAATCCTTGCCCTTGGATCATCCTTCTTTACAAGGATTCTCAATGCCAGAGCATGTACACACCATCTTTTTGGATCCCAATGTGGGCGCTGTGGTGGTAGGAAATGATAAGGATTTCAATATGATCAAGTTGACCAAGGCCTGTTGCTATCTCAAGGATCCCGAGGTCATGTTTGTGGCCACAAATCGCGATTCGGCCTTTCCGGCATCTCCTGGCAGAATGATTCCCCGTGCCGGAGTCATGGTCTCAGCCATTCAGGCTGCCAGTCAAAGAATGCCTTTCACCTGCGGAAAACCCAATCCGTACATGTGCATCGATCTAATGCGTCAGGGGGCTATTCAACCGGAAAGGACTTTGATAATCGGAGATACGTGAGTTTGACACGGGAGAATATCATATTTTTAATTGACAGCTATGCTATGTTATGACAAAATACAAATTTGATTGTTATTAAAATATTATAGTGAATTTAATTTAATTCTCAGTTTAAAAATGTATTATACATTTAAATTTAACAAATATATAATGAATATTTTTAAAATTTTGTTTTCATTTACATTACTATGTTTACTATACTGTAAAAAGGTACAATTTATTTGAATTATATCATATGTTCTTTTAATGGCATCAATCTTTGAAATTTGTTAATAAAATATATTAATTTAAATAACATGCTAAGGTTGAAAATAAACAGAAAAATAAATATTGCGTTGTATATAATTTTAATTTTATATCAATATTTTATTTTATATTTTCTTGACAGAATGAATACGGATATTCTTTTCGGCTACAATTGTGGCTTTCAAACTTTGATGGTGGGCACTGGGGTCAGCAGCTATCTGGATGCCATCGAGGCCCAGGCATCTAAGGTTCCATTTCTATATCAGCAAGTTCCCGATCTATATGTGCCAAAACTGTCCAATCTGTTGCCCTTTCTGTCCTCTCGAAATAGATAAGTTGTATTTAAAAGTGCCATTGTTAATTGGATACTGAATAAAGTCTAATGTTTAAACTAACACACTTTGTTTCTTAAGAAGACCCATAACTTTTTTTGCCCCACAAAAAAATGTGAATCAAAATGTGAATCAAAGTTTCCCGTGTTTTTTACTCAACTTTCATAGTGGAAAACACAAGTTCCGATTGGTGAGCTATGTTCAAGCAAACCTGCTCCGACCTGACCAAGTTGCCGAAGCAACGGGTTCGCCAGTGGCTGTCGTCCTTTGAGTCCGTGATCTGCGATGCGGACGGAGTCCTTTGGCACTTTGCGAAGGAAATCGAGGGGGCGGTGGAGACGTATAATCACTTAAAATCTACCGGTCGAAATACCTTTATTGCGACGAACAATTCGGAGACTTCGCGAAAGGATGTGGTCAATAAGGCTAAGAGTTTTGGCATTCAGATCGAGGAGGAAAGTGTTCTGACTTCGTCATACTCATGTGCCAATTTCCTGGCTACCAAGAAGTTCCAGAAGAAAGCGTTCGTCATGGGCGAGAATGGGATTCATTATGAGCTGGAAAATCTGGGCATTTGTTCGGCCAAAGTTTCGGAGACTCTGGAGAGACCCATTCATGAGTTCGTGGCCGATCTGAAACTGGATCCAGATGTGGGGGCAGTGGTTGTGGGTCGCGATGAGGGCTTCAACATGGCCAAGGTGGTGCGTGCCGGCACTTATCTGCTAAATCCGAGCATACTATTCCTGGGCACTTGCCTGGATGCCGCCTATCCCATTGGCAATAATCGAGTGATTGTCGGCGCCGCAGCCACCTTGGCGGCGGTGAAAGCTTTCACTGGTCGAAAGCCACTGGTGCTGGGAAAACCCAATCCCTGGATGGCGGCTTCACTTTTGCACTCCGGTGTCATCAAGCCGGAGACCACCTTGATGGTGGGAGACACGTGAGTGATTCTTAAAAAAACATAAGTTTAGTTACACCATCACCCTTAAGCTAAAAATTACATATTTTTGTACTGTTTCTAGCATTACTTTAAACAGGTATAAAGTGTTATGTTTATGATTACAAATCTTAAATCTCCTGCTTGACATTAACGAAGAAGTACACTCCTTTCCTTCTTGTCAGTGATTAAAAATATATAATTATAATATTTTACCAATATAAATATAATATTATCTCCGACTAAAAATCTCAAGTCGTAACAAGCAGGTTTGGATTGAAAGCTAAGAACAACTTTTCAAAGAAAGTGTTTCATTAGTATCTCTTTCCCATCGAAGCCTGTTCTTTGTAATGTATATTTTTGGTATCCACCTAATTTTATACCCCCCTGATTAGACTTGAGACCGATATTCGGTTCTCGGCGAACTGCAAGTTTCAATCCCTGATGGTCGGCAGTGGTGTTAACAGCCTGAAGGATGTGCAGAAGATCGTCGAGGAGGGCGACCCTAAAAAGATGGACCTGGTGCCGGATACCTATCTGCCAAGTTTTGGCCACTTGATGGAGTTCCTCGGCTAGACCCCGCATACAAATTGTAAATTATCATTGGCCAACGGCTTCTTCATAAAATCAATACCACCAATGCGGCCTGCTTTCAATGTCAGCATCAAATCTGGGCCCTTTTGTGAGGGTTTTGGGTTTTGGTCCCTTGTCAAAAGTCGCACACTTGCAGTCCCAACAACACGAATACGGAAAAAATCCACGGTGGTGTTCGTCACTTCATCGCCATCGTCGTCGAGCATGACCGACAGATGCGGTCTGGGCTGCCACTCCTCATCCCCATGAATCTCTTCTTTTCAGAATGTGCACTAAAATAAAAGGCATACCAAAGGGTAAAAAATTTTAGGAAAAATTCCTATTATTATAATAATTATATAAACAGATAATTAATTTAATTGGTAACTTATGTGCTTTTTTAATTTATAATTTTTGTTGAGGTAGCATCAGAAAAAAGTTATGTCATTTATTGTTAACATATTCATGAATTGAATAACATTTTCATTATATAAACAGATTTAAAATTAGGCGTTGTGCAATAATAACAAAGTTTCTCATACGACAGGTAACGTCAGATAGAATACAATTTTTGTTCAAAGACAACCGTGCGTATGAGTGATACTCTTGAAATCCATTGGGCACAGCCCAATGTATGTTGTTTGCAAATTTTTTTGAGTGTACCTTATCCAAACTGGCAGTCGAAATGGCTGCCATGGACACGCCTCTGGTGTGTTTAAAACGGTTTTCGCCGTCAGACATTTCTGAAGCCGCATATAAAATATATACGGCCCACAAAATGTGTGGCATACTTAGCGGCGTCGCCAAGTGTGTTTTCACAATCTGTTGTCCTTTTCCTCCTTGGTCCTCAGTCCTTCGTCCTTTCTGCGAGGTCGCGATAGGTGTCAGTTCAGCATGTTTCCAAGTTATTGAATGTCACAATTTGTAAATATTGTCTATTTATATTCGTCCATTTGTGTGTTTCCAGCTGTTCTTTGTGATTCAATGGGAAAATAATGTGCGAGTCAAGTGGGCTTTGTATTTCCTATGGTGCTGGATTTCTTGGATTTCTTCGAATTTAATGCTGGGGATTAAGGATTGTTAAGGATTGCATGTTTTTCTTTCATTTATTTACAATTTTTCAGTGATTTTTATGAGACAGATTTTTAACATCCAGTTAGGGGTAAACTTAATATTTCGCTAAATAATTCGATTAAAACCTTTTTGCTGTAGCTACAACATTTCATATGCTGTTTGATATCTTATTTTTGAAAACTGAAAGTTTCTAGCTAAAAGTTTTTTCCAATTAAATGACTATTAACTATAACACCAATGCACATACGAAAGAGTATTTTTTATTTACAAACTTGAATAAATTTAATAGAAAAAAAGAAATTAAGCTTCTGCAAATTTGCTTGAAATATTATATATAACCCTAATGGTATTAAGCAACAGGAACCAAAAAATAATTATAATTTAAGTATTTTACTATTAAGAAAAAATAAACTTAAAAAAAAAAATAATAATAATTAGTTTTTCTTTTGAAATGGTTACATTACTCAATCATATACACTGTTGGTAAGTCTGTAATGTATATTCGATTGTTATTTTTTTGTTGTCGTTGCTTTTATTGTCATTTCGAAATGTTGGGCCTTGTTAATAGAGCAGTGTTTGTTTTCTGTTTGTGGCATCTGCCCATCCAATTGTCAACTATCCTGTGAAGGGAAGAGATAGCGTTGCCCTGTAATTGAGGGCCGTTCAAAGCTAATTATTCGAGTGTTTTTGCTCAACAGAGACATACAGATGCACTGCAAAAAATGTTCTGGAAAAAAAAGTATGTTGTAAAAGCATAGAAAATTTTAAACGTTTTTTTAAGTTTTTTTAAGTTTTTACAGCATGCTAAAAACAATAAATATTAAGGTTGCTTGGATAACTTGTTTAATTTTAAATAACAAAAATTTAATATTAATTAACAAAATTTTAATTTTTATAATTCCTAGGTTATTTTTGATTAACAATAAGTTTCCTAATAGTTTCGTTTTATTTTTTTGACATAGATGATTTCTCTATATATATATCACTTCGTCAGTAGACAACAATGATTTTCTTCAGATTTAAATGGAATTCCAGCATAAACATTGAATAATAAACATTCTAAACGCATATTTTTTTTCTCAGCTTACAAAGAGTGGGTGGGCTTGAAAAAAAAGTTCGAAATGAAGCGAAGTTTCCGTGGCTGGGTTCACTTGGCACTAACGTTCAGATCACGAGTGTGGATAGCTGTCAGAGGACGCCTCCGGCACCCCACGTCATTGTCATTCCGGCGGATGAAGTGGGGCCCGGGGAATTTAGTTGTGTATTAAATGGAGAACAAGTGCTCCTTGTTACGCGGCATCATCACAATGTCCCGATGTTTGGCATTGTTTGCCATTGTCTCCGGCAAAAAAGCTGTGCGAAGTTTTGGATTGCAACTTGGGTTGGAATTCCGGCGAATCACTATGGCCAACATGGCCACCATTAATTAAATTTTTGACGCTACACAGCTTCGAGGCTCCGATGGACAAAAGGCGTCTAATTAATTAGCAAACAGCGTGACAGGGTCAACACTTTGTCATCGATGATGCTTTGCCAAAAGTCGCAAAAAGCCAAAAACTGTTTGTCGTTTGTCAAAGACTCAATCCAAGGACCGTCTAAATGATAATCCTTGTAGCATCAAAAACGCATCAAACGAAACTGTCTTGGGCAGCGGCACAAATATTTACTTAGGGTCAGAGGGACCTTGGTGTTGACATTATCCGGGACTGATTTATTATCGCCCAGCGTGGTGACACTTCAGTGCCGGCGGGAACAATAGAGTTCGCCAGCTGCCTTTGTTTTATTTGGGCACCGACAAACATATTCAAATCGCTAAGCCCAAGGCATTAAAGTATTTCATGAGGTTTGTCAGGCTCCCCCAGATATGCATACCTTAAATTAAGTGCTTACCTTTGGGGTACTTACCAAGGAGGAAGTGAAATATGAGCTGAAGTGCTAACCACGGCTTGCGATTACTTATCAGTTAATATTGATTAATAACTCTGCAAGATATTGTAATTTATTGTTTTAAATTTCATTGACTAAGCCACGTTTAAAAACCAAATTACAGTAAAATTGATATTTAAGATGGCAATTCCGTAATAAAATATGTAAGTAGATAAAATTCAATTATTAATTAAGGTGCTAACTCAATCGTTCCTATAAAATTACAGTTTTTAAATTATATGGATTTAGTTATTTGTCTGATCTAGGTTTCTTTAATTTCCTTATTTAATTTGAAACTAATTATTAATTTCATATAACTTCAGTGTAATTATTTCGTTCTTAATTGGCAAAAAACAATACTATCAATCATGGTTAATATTTTCCAGCAAATAAATTGTTATTTTTCTCAATTAGTAAGTTCCTAAAACAGAGCAGCAAACCTTTCATGTGGGGTTATTAAAACCATACATTACTGGCACACAAACATGTTTGTGGATGACAGTTTCAGGAAACACGCAATAATATCCAGTTAAAATGGGCTGTGCTTTTGTTGGTTCCCCTTGTTCCAATTATTTGCTTTTATCTTAGATCGGTATATATCCCCATTATTAGCCTGGGGCTCACGTGCGGACCGTAATTCACTCTGGCAGGTTGCCTCTTTCCAGTTTCTACACTGACAAAAAAAATTATTGAGCTGATATTGAATTTAAAATGTTATGTTACATGTTTAAAAAATATACAAACTCATCATATCAAATTAAATGCCTTTTAAATTGTATTATTTTTTCGGTCGAAAATATCTCGTTTAAAAAATAAACATTCTAGTTTAAGTAATTTTTTTCGTTAAAAAAATAATAATTAAATTGTGATATTTATTATGTGACTTACAATATATTTATATGGTGCTTTTTTGCAGTGCAGATGACAGCTCGCCACCTGGGCAATTCGACCTTGCCATTGCCGCCCCCTTTGGTGCGTGTGTGTGTGTTTGCTTGTATCTTATTGTTATGGTTATTATTATTTAAATTCCTTTGTGGAGCTGTGGAACATTATTACCGGCTTCTCGGCTGTCTTGACTTAAGTCGACATCCTGCCAACGTGCTTAGCATAAGATACGCAAATGCGCAAGGACCTCCAGCTCCTTTACCCACTCTTGAATCTCGACGAGTTTAGATTTAGCTAGGACCGAGATTTCCCTTCATCGGCCTGCCACTGCGATGGCAATTATCCGACAGGACCCGGCCAAATTGAATTGCAAGTGGCCGCCTTAAGTGCTCGTTATCATTTTCCAAACTGCGTCTGGCTAGTAAACTTTGCCTATTACGGCGGCGGTGGTAATTGCGGTGCAAAATGTGAAAATCTGAAAATCAATGCAAATCAGGCCCGCAAAGTTTGCTAAATTATTCGCACACTAAAAGCATTTGGGATTTCTCATCATCATTTATTTGCACAATCGCTTGAAATTATTCATATTAGTTTTCGATTACGTATTTGCTATGACTTTACAATAGACTAGACTAGATCTAAATAAACTTAAGGTAAATTTTTATTAGGAAATGGGGATACTTAAGCAATTCTTTGAGTAGATTGATGGGCGATATTAAAGGTAATTATTTTGTGTACTTCAGTTTAAAAATTTTAAATTTTTGAAAAATAATGGTCTAAAAACAAAATGAGAATAGCAACCAAAATTATAAGCACTTAATTAATAAACAAGATAAAACAAGAGTTATTTGAAGTTGGACATTTTTCATTATACTAACTTTATCAGGATTTCTTAAATATGTTTTTTATTTTTTATTTTATCATCCATCAAACTCCTCTATAGAATATTTTAAGATCCCCTTTCCTGGATTTCAGTAATCTGAATTGAAAGCTAAATTTCATATCTTTGGTTTTCGTTTATGCTTTGCATACTTGCTAAATTATAAATATTTACAGAACTCTTAAATGTATTTACACAATAGCGTGGGTGGATTATATTTTTTTGTTTGAGGACCAAGGAGCAGTACAAATAATTCTTTTGTGAACACCTGAAAATGTCTTTTTCTTTTTGTTGTTTATTATTGTTTCACTTGCTGTTAAATTGAGCTACTTGAGTTTTTTGGGTTACTAAATAATGCTGGCGAAAATTTTGAGCTGACTGAACTTTGAGCGGCATTTTTAAAACTTTCTGACAAGTTGACAGATTGCCGTGGCCCTCTTGTTTTCGGACCCCAAGGAACCCAAGTTTCCGGGAAAGTGTGAGGAAAATCGAAAAGTTTAGGCAACCCAAATCAGCCAAAGAAAAGGAAAATCATTCATCAAGTTCGACCAAGAAATGCGTTGTAAAATGTATTTAATTAAAGACAGCCGAAGTATTCGCTAATAAATAAAACTTGGGTCAAAGGAAAGTGAAACGGCATTGGATTCGAAAAGTTTCAATGACTAATTTACTGCGAAATTGATACAAATTCAATCGTTTGAACAAGAGAAAATGAAAGGAAAAAGTCAGTAAAGAGCAATATTAAGTTTTCAGTCTAAGAAACTAGTTTTCTTCAACCTGATCTGATTAATGGCAAAACTAACCGACTTAATATCTATATCAACGATTAAAGTTTTGGAGGAGTAGTAGAGAGAAGTTGCGGAAGGAAACACTTAACGCTTATCACAAAGTAACGCAACGCTTAGAGCGCTTAGTTTATGCCTTCTGTACAGTAAATATATTGTATTTACAACTGCGGTCAAAATATTAGCACTGTCTTTGGGTATTAATTAACATTTTTGCGAACTATTATTTAAAATTGCCTTTTTGGTAGACTTAGAAAATATAAAGTAAAGGACGAAATTTTCTATAATCTTCTCTAAATATTTTGAAAAGTAAAAATTCTATTAAATTTTCTAAATTTATAAATTTAAATCTATTATAATTTTTGGGAAAGTAAATTTTCTTAATATAATAATAATATAATATAAAAAATCGAAAACAATTATATAATATACTAGCATTAGTGCTTAGATGTCCAAATAGAAATAAATAGCAAACGTTTTAGCCAAATAAAAGTATGTTTTTTTGAACAGTCGTGTGAAAATCATTTATTCTTTAAAATCTTTTTTAAAATCTTTCAGTAACAATTGGACAATTAGCCAATTTAAGAAATTTCAAAATGTTGTATAAGGAACATTATATAAAATTGTTTTCTTTTGTAAATAATCGCTTGCAAAATATATAATTTTTTAAATATTAAAAAAAAATGGGAGCCACATTTTTAGGTAAGCTATCCCTGCTAATATTTTGACCACAGCTGTCGTTTGCGCTATTCTTATTTACAAGACTAGTGGACTAAGCTAACCCCTTTCTCTTGCGCCTCCCTCCTCGACTTTCCTCAGAATCCGGAGGAGACATGTCCCAGTTTCTTGTTGTCCGGCAGCGTCCAGTCGTAGCCAATGGAGGTATTGTTATTGGTGGATGAATTCGTGGTGGACGCGGATCTCTGCATTTCGCGGGCTGGAAAGTAAACTACTGGACCCGGCGATGGAGCCCGATTCCGCTTGATCTTGACCAGACCTGGTGAGCCCGACACTTGGGTGAGTCGGACATTATTCAGCGAATTATTGACAACGCCACCAACGCAGGTGTTGGGTCCTCCTCCTCCGCCGCCTCCGGTGGCCACCAAATACGTGGTGGTGGTACTCCGCTGGGTGCCGTGCCTCGAAAAGCGGCCGGAGGATCGGTGGTTCAGCGTACCATCGCCGTTGTTCGATATGGAGCTCTCGTAGTGGATGAGATCCGGCTGGTCACGACTCAGGCGGCGCTTGAAAAAAATGAGTAAAAAAATGCGCTTGAACTTTTCGCCGAATATAATGTATATCAAGAAGTTCACACTGCTATTGATTGTGATCAATAGATTTGAGATTTTCGTAATCTTATGATCGATGGTGCTGTAGAAGGCCTCGGATATATTGAGAACCAGTGGCAGAAAGTTCAGCATGAAGAAAACTATCACCACACAGAGCAGCATGGTGGCCAAACCGATCTCCCTCCGCTCCGATCTCGATAATCGCTGTCGTTCCCTGTTCGCCCTCTTCACTTGTCTGTATATCAAACAATTTAGTATGGCCAAGGTGAGAAAGGGTATTATATAGTTCACTATGAGGTAACACCAGTGTATGTAGATATTTATATAGGCCTCCGATCTCCTCAATCTCGAGGGTCTCACGCAGTGGAGTATGACATCTGTGCCCGGTTCGGGATACGTTACTGTCAGCACCTCCCAAAATCGTGGCATATTGTAGGCCAACGAGAAGCACACACACACTATAAAGTAGATCTTGGCTCGGCCATAAGTACAGAGGGCCCTCGCCTTTAAGGGATGACAAACGGCCACATATCGTTCCAGGGTCACCGTGAATGTCATATATATACTGGCTGTCTGGGCTATCATGCCAATGGGAAATACAGCCGGGGATATAAAAGGATACACATAGTTGTAGTAGCCAAAAAGATGTCCGGTGTAAGGATATATAGAGGGTATGCCGAATAGCAGTATTGAGGTGATTATAAGTACAGTATCGCAGCGGGCCAGGCCAGTGAGCAGATAGTTAATACTCGATCTCATCTGGGGTCTGGAGAGGATTATCATGGATATTATGTTGCCCAGGATGCCGAGGATTCCGACGATATTTATGAGAACGCCGCACACCCAGAACTCAATGCGATTGTTTTCCAGCGAAGGATTGTAGACATCCTCGCAGATACGCGTCCAATTTGGGTCCGGATCCAGACCCAAGTCCTCGTAGTGCGGATATTGCAGATCTGTTTGCACCTCCGTATGGTTGAGCAGGATGTGCAAGCTGGGCTGGTTGGTGTGGTTCTGGGGAAATAGATCGTATCGTATTGTAGGTCCCTCCGAGGTGGCCACCACGCTGGCCAGGAACTCATCCTCGCTGATGGCTCCGCCATAGTCGTAGTCCGTGGGCGGCGGTGGCATTACTCCGGGCGAGGGGAGCTCCAGGCGGAGGAGCAACCGGGCAACCGCTGCTCCACTCATCGCTGCACCACTTCTACTGGTCCACGTCCACCAATTGCCCGATTCGTAAGCCTACACGAAGAAGAAGACTTTTGGGCGTAACATTTGGGTAGGCGAGGGGAAACTTTTGCTCGAACATCAATTCTGCGGCCGCAGGTCGGGTACTTATTGTGGGTCTCTCTTGCCACGGGTCAGGGTTCACGAGCACCTGGTGACGATGTCCTTTGTTCCCGCTTTCGACCGGCGTCGTCGACACTTTATGCTGCAAAATAGGAAATGAAAAATGGAAGGTCGTTTAGTAAAAGCTGGTAGGTTGAACACTGAAAAATATTTTTATACAATAATATTTGACTTACATTTATTTTATTTATTTATTTAAGATTTGCATTACTCTTTTACATTTTTAATACTTTTTTGTTATATTTTGATTTGTATATTAGAGTCTAATAAAATTATTGTTTGATTACTGATTTAGGATTACCGATCCTGCTTGTTTTATTATATTGTGATCAGTGTCTTATTCGACTTTAGTATCAATAAAATATATTTTTAATTTATTTGATTTGAATGAATATACATTACATTTTACAAAATTACATCTTTTATTAATTTAAGAAATGGAAAATTGTACCGTAATAAAAGACCTAAATGCAAGTGTCGTAGAGGTAATCATATTTCCTATTAAAGTTTAAATTACCTATATATTTTTTATTATAATAAAAATTCAAAATTATATATTATTTGTTATTGAATATTATTAAGCAATTATTTTTAGTGTTTTGAGAAAGGTTACTTAGGTTATATCGATTAACAACAAGAAGCTTTTCCCCTCTTTCACCGAAAACAAACTTATTTGCTTGGCAGTTTGAGTGGAAATAAGTAAGATATATGTATGTTTACAGGGGTCCCAAAAACATTTTCTTGTGCGCATTATAAATACCGTTGGTGTCAATTGTCGTGGTCCTGTTCTTCCTTTTTAAATGGAAGCCTAATTGATGCCTGCTTTTACAGGTACAATTTGTAACAATTAGTTCTTTAATTAGAACCAAGTTAGTGCGTTTCAGAATGATTTGACCATTTATTATGCCCTTGGCTACGTCAAAAGTGTAATTTTCTTAAAATTAACTATTAGAAGAAGGCAAGGGAATATGGGTCTTTAGATCTTCCTTTGGAATATATTTCTACGACGCAAAAGGAAAATTTCAGCAAAGGTTGGCCCGTATATAATTAAAAAGAAATTAAACAGGTATATATATTGTATCAAAAATTAAAAAAAAAATAATTTTATCTTTATTTTTGTATTATAACATTATAAGTATAATAAATACATCTAAGTATTAAAATAGCACTGTAATCAGCACATGGATACTACAAAAGGCACTACGTTTATTTAAATTTTATTATCTGCCTTTTTGATAATAAAAAAATTGTCTGCTCATCAATAAAATCAGTTTGTCAATCTTGATAGTCACCTGTATCTAGGTATATAAATAGCATTTACACTAAAATAAACCACAAACTGTAATCACCATTATAAAGACTAACAGCAACTAACAGAAAATTAGTCGAAAACAGTTTTGTGTGTGGCAAAAAGGATTGCTTCTAATTGCCATTGAAATTGGATTTTGCTAATAGAGTGGTGTTTCGATTTTGATTTATATTGGCCATTATCCTTTACTGAAGGTCCTGTGTTTGTCACACTCTAATGATTTAATTCACTTTATTTGTTCTCGGCCCTTATCGAATCGTGTGGCAACAAGTGTGAGCACTAAATCATTTAAGGGTTTTCCGCTCGTTGCCACGTGTAAATATCACGAATACTCACACCTCCGCGCCCCCTTTGAATGTCACATTTTTGACACATCAATCAGGCTCAAGTGGCCAAAACCAAAAACGGACCACACACACCCACACCTCGAACCATTTGGCAAACAAACAAAGACACAGATACAAAAATAATGGGGCCAAAATACGAGCACCGACTGATAGCTCATCAAGTGGCCAAGCAAATATTGTATGTAAAACCAGATTGGTACTGGAAGAAATATATAGAAATAGCATTTAAACAAATTAAATTAACCGAAAAACGGAGAGTTTAAAAGAGAAATATAATTTTCGAGCAGCATAATTTTAGTTTGGATATTAAATACATGGTAATACAATTAATACAACAATACAACTCTAATTAAGGCAATGGTTATTTAAAAAAATATATGGTTTTGATGTTTGGGATATAAAATGCAATATAATACAATTAATAATACAATTCCAATTAAAACAAAGGCTATTTTAAAAACAAATATATAGTTTGTATTTATTGGGATATAAAAATATATAAAATTGAATAATAATTAAAACTAAGGTGTATTTTAAAAAAAATATATATTTTGTTAATGCTTAATAAAAATTCAACAAATTTTATAGCATGACTTAATTAAAAAAAAATTCTATTCAATCTTTGTATTGAAACAATTTGATTGCATTTCAATAGAACCCTAGTTTTAAAAAATTTAATTAATAAGTAAAAATACTTTTTATAGTTAATTCCCTATAATCCCTGTTTTCCTCAGTGAGCATAAATATAACTTCTGTGTGACTTGTTTCCTTGATTGCACAATGAAATCAATATATATTCCCATGCCGAATGCGATTGTGAATCAATGCTGACGTAATTTATGGCCAGGTTAGGGAAACAAAGAGGTCGGCAAATGCTCTTGATGATAATAATTATACATGTAATTGTGGCAATGGCTGTTTGTGATGTTTGTGGCTTTGCTCAGTTGACCACAAAGTGCAGAAAACCAGAATAAATGGAGGGTTAAGGGACACATGTCCAGGTCGCACGTTGCGTATGCGTGATATTTGTCGAATTTGCATTTGTTATCTGTGCGTGCAGCAGCAGTGGCAGTAGCAGCAGCAGCATTTTGATTAACAAGAAGTGTCCGCTGCAGTTGTTTGCATGTTAAGTGGTCAGCGATTTGCGGTCATTGGACTGCAGGTGTTCCATTCTACGCCCTACCACCCACAAAAGTTCAATTGTTTCGACCCTGAGGTCCTAATGCGATTATCTCAATTAGAGGCGAGAATTGAAGTGGCTTTTCGTAGCAACTGGACTGGCAATTATAAGCGCAATTATCTTTAATGCTTGTGACCCTTTTTGCCACTCTTGACGGCCTGCACGTGTCCGGTTTTAGTTGCTCTGCCTTCGTGTGACTCACACATTTACTTTTTACGGCCCTGACATTGGTAAATCGCCCACACGACCAGTCCCGAAATTGCTTTTTTCCAGCTCCGGCCAACAGAAAAAAAAAACAGAAAAAAAACCACTCGATCCTACCCAGCAATTTTTCCTCACAGCTGGCTTTATTGCGGCAGTTCTGGTATTTGGAATTCCCCACCACTTCCTTTTTTGTCACCCGGAACCAAAACAAACTGGAAAAAAAGAGGCTTTTTGGTTTCACTGCCTTTTGGTCTTTGTTACTTTGGCAGGCTTTTGTTGTTTCACATGTTCTGCGGAAAAACAACAGACATCAAAGTCTGTTTCGAGGATGATGAGTGCTTTCTAATGTCCTTTCCATATTTTTGGACTGCCTTATTAGGCGGAAAAACATAAACTAAAACTGTTTGCAATATGTTTTTAGCAGGGGGCATTTTAAATTACATTTGATTTAATTTAGTGAATAATTTATTAAAATTGTAGATAATCTTTAAAGAGCATTTTTGGTAAATCAAAAGTGTTAGACATTGATATATTTATACTTTTTTGAATATGTTTTTCGCAGGAGGCATTTTCTGTATTTGTGAGAAATTATTTTATTAGTTAAATATTTAGTCAGCCCTTCTAGGCAGACAAAAATAGGTTAATACTGTTTAAAAAGTGTTATTGGCGTAGGGCATTTACAATTAACATTTAATTTTGTTTAGATAATAATTTATTAAAATACTAGCTATATATGCTAAATTACACTGGAATTGACAATTAGACGATAATTATACACAATTCGTTCAAAAAGTATCGACCTTAGGCAAAAATCAAAATGCCTTAAAATGCTTAAATCATTGAAAAAGACTAGAATATCAAAAATATCCAAAGTTTTAACAAAAGACATTTTTGTCAGAAAATTAAATTAATTAAATTAAAACACAAATCAAAAGAAGTTAAAATGCCAAACCACTAAGTAAAACCAACAGCAATTGCCAAAACCATTAGCAATCTTCAGTTTGGGGAAACCGCTTTTTACAGCTTTCTGAATGGCTGAATGAACCATAAATACGGCTCGGATTACGAGGCTTAACCACTAAAAGCTGACTGAAATCTACATGCAAGCCATCCAAAAAAAACTTTAAGCTTTTAAACCCTTCAGAAAAATACGGAGGGCATGAGTTGTGTGAACTTTGACTGAGCCATACAGTTTGGTTCAGTTTTCCGATTTTTTTCCTAACATAACATACTTTATGAATATAGTGCTGCTGGGAATGCACCCTGTGGTGTTAATTGCACTTTCAAGTGCGCCAGCAATTAAATCAAATGTGTATAATTAAATGGAATGTTGTTTACAGACGAGAGTGTTATGGCCAAATCAATGGCAGGATAATTAGAAAAGACACGTCGCATCCTTTCACTTTTCATGTCGGACGACAGATAGTTTCAATTAATGTTTCATTCTGTGAACGGCATTAAGCTTAATTATTCAGAGAGCAATTTGCATGTGGAATGCTTCTTCGCCATCAATTCTCCTTTTTGTTTCCCCATTTTCTCTAGTTTTCCTTTGTTGGATTTTCATGAGTGCAGTTGGTTTTCGTTTTCGTGTGGAAAATCCATGTTTAGTTTGGGCTCCGGATTGTCTGGATTGTGTCATTTTCATTTGGCTGGGACTCTTGGCATCTGCCGTCCTGATTTGTTTTCCTTATTTAAGTTGTAATATAGCGAGAGTTTCTAAGTTGATTGAAGAGGAAGTGGAAGTGTTATCGATTCCTTGGCAGGTGGTGGCCATTAATTTAGGGCATAATAAATTAGAAGCCTAAATATCTTGGGCATGCATTTAATTGATCGATTTATTTTTATTTCGGAAATAGAATAATTTATCTCTAATTCATTTTATTTCTTGAAACGGTAACAAAAATGTGGTTGGCTTTCACATTAATAGAAATTCATTAAATAAAGTCTTATTTGAATTAATTTGTTTAATTTCTTGGTTTAATTTATTTAACAGTAAAATCAAAAAATGCACAAAAATGTATGTGATTAAATCACAATTAAATTGCAAATAAAAAAACAAAAATTTAAAATTTAAATCAGATTTATTAGAATTTAAAAAACCATAAAAGTCAGAAGTAAAAACTAAAATGTTTTTATGCATCGTTAATTAAAAGTAAAAACTATTAATAAGCTCACACAAAACATAAATTTTTACTAGACCCCTATAAAACGACACCTCTGCTATGGCTCAATTTCACTCTACGCCTGGCATTTTTACTAAAGTGATTTAATTAAGCAGCCTAAGTATATTAACTTATGTTTGCCTTCCACTTTTTCATTGTGATTCCATGTGCCCGCGGAATTTGCTTTACTTATAGACATATAGCTTTGGATTTAGTGTTTTCAGATGGCAAAATTTATAGAATATAGAAAGTGCTCAGCCGCATGTTGGGCATATAAAGCCAAATAAAAAATAAAACATATAAAAGTCAAAGAATCTGGTTGGCGGCACAAAATGAAAACACAAAATTATAATTATTATATTTCGCAGAGAAAGAAAGAGAGAAAAGCGAGCTCTTTGCGATTTATTTTTAGTTGACAGTTTCAAGGCTTTTGCTCTCGACGATCTGGCAGACCAAAGAACAGCAGAAAAACGCTGGGAAATAAAGAAATGCGACTTGGCCCAAACCAGCTTGGTTTTTGTGTTTGGTTGCTGCCCCGTCATTTGCATACCTGCAATTTCGGCTTTAATGAGCAAAGGTCCTGGGAGTTCCAAAAAGGAACTCGGCATTCAGCTCCCCTAATTGTCGAATTTCGCACAATTTGATTGCTCAATGGCCAGGTGCTGAATGCTCTCTGAAGAGCAAATGATTTATGCCCCAACGCGTTCGTCTTTGTTACTCTTTTTACACAGAAAAAAAGTTGTATTGAAATTTTGTTATTTATGTAAAGAAATGGCTTGTATATGCTAAATAATCCGTTATTCTTTTATCGTATTAAGGCAAATGATTTTTAAATGAATAACTTATTAAATAAAAACCATATTTAAAAGTCAACTTTCTTTACTAACAGTTCCCATTATAGTATTATAAAAATACCCTAATACCTTATTTCACTTCCGAATTATTTAAATGTTTTTTTGTATCATGAGAGTTCTAAATGCCGTTAATATTTTTTTGAGTATATTTTTAATATTTGTTTAGTATAAAAACACATTTTTTTTCTATGTAACCTCCTATTTTTCTATTTAATGACCCACGCGGTTGTATCCTTGAATTGCTGCGTTTAGGGTAAATAATCGCTGCATTGTTGGTTGCAAAGAACCACGCGTCGTATACTTAATCATTGTGACATTAAGTAGCAGCGAAGGGGGAAAAAGGGCTCAAGATCTGTTTGCTGGCAGCATTTAACCCAAGGCCAAAAAAAATCCATTGCGGCTGCTATCCATTTTTCCGCTGAGTCTGAGTTTTCCTCTCTGTGTTCTTTTTTCAGCTTGTGTGTAAATAAATTTGCAGCATTTAGTTAATTAACATGCAGTTGGTGATAAAAAATGCATGTGAATAAATTTGAATGGCGGAACCTGGGAAATATGTTTACATATAAAGTCTATTTGCTGGACAAAAAGATGTGGCATGGAAATGTACTTTTACAAGTAGCCAAGTATTTATTTAAGACCGAGGAATTCTGCCGAAAACTTTTTCATTTGCATTATTGGTGTACTTCGTTCTTCTTACTTTAATCTGTCTATCATCTTATTAGGTTTCTGCTTTTAATTAAATTATAAATCCTTAGAACTTTATACCTGCTTAAAAGCTCCTGCAAACAAAGTTTGGCAAGAAAAGCCAAAGTAGCATTAAATCAGTTTCGTAGGACAATTTAAGACACAAGTACGTTAAATTAATTTCTAATAGTTCACCTTTTATCACAGAAAATACTCAGAAACAAATGTCCTTGGAATAAAAAATGTCTTGGCTTTCGACGAAACTTTAAATTATCTTGCTGCAATTTTACTCTTTTGTCTTTCATGTTGTAATGAAAGGAAATTAAAAAATTCTTTAAGAGATTGCCTCTCGAAAAGTAAAAATACAATTTAAAGTGGAATGGAAATCTTGAATTTAAATATATGCATGTATTTTTATACCGTTTAAGTAATGGTTTGTTTTTAAATTTTCAGAGTATAATAATTTAAGAGCACATCAAACAATGGTTTAAAATTACTCACTTACTCGTATTAATAATTTAGCTTATCATGTTGATTTTCATATTTCTTTACATTAAATAATTTTTTATTGACTTTAAAGAAATCCCTTTCAACTAATTTGAATAAGAAATTAAAATAAGAATAAATATGTTTTCTCCTAAATTACATGTGGAAAAGCTTTTTGTTTTAAACTGCAAAAATATTGCTCTCACAAGGAAGTTTACACATTGTTATCAAATTGTTAAGAATAAATACACATATACATCTGACTTGTCCATCAAACAATGGCTTAGAATTATTCACTTACTCTTGCTTTTGCTTTATTCTACCATGTTGTTTTTCATATTTCTTTACATCAAACACAATTGCCTTCGCTTAGCGAAAGGTCTCGTACATTTTATAAATTTGTATATGAAATTCCAATGAAACTATGTTTTCTTCTAAATTAAAAGTGGAAGAAAAGTTTAAATAGAAAGCATATTGTCTACAATTTATTGTCTGCAAGGGAAATCGCTTGGCGAAAGTATAGCTCACATCAGAAAGTTTCCTCATTGTTAACAAATTGTAAAGAATTCGATGAGTGGCTGTGTAATATTTTGCACTGTTTGTTACACGATTACAATAAGGTACTCTTTACATGATGTTTTTCTTTTGAATTCGCATTTTATAATAAAAGCCAGAAACTGAGGAAGGCGCTTCTGAATGCAAACTCTTATGGAAATCGAGTATGTGAGACCGATTGCATCTCATGGATGACCCGTCAACGGCAGAAAGTCCTTCTGTTTTTCGCCACTCCCCAGACAATAATAAAAAATGTCTTTGTGGAATATTTTCATTCGACCGTACGCATGAGAGGTTCGCAGTGCAATAAATTAATCTTTTTAATATTCAACATGCCGCGGCTTATCGACATGGAAATCCTGGGGATTTTCCACACCCAAGGATGCTAATAAAAAAAGCCACTTGACATTTAGCTTTTTTAAGGAAAACGCATGTTTTATGACACACGCTTTTCGCTTTTGTTATTTTAATAAGCTTATTAAGACTTATTTGCTTACCTTGGGAATTTAATTTACAACTTGTGTGTGCCTGTGTGTGCAAGATATTCGCATATTCCCATTTGCATATCTTTGCGGCGACAATGTCAACAATCAATGCCAAGGGTTTTTCGGCGAGTTGGAATTAATTAAATTGGAATGAAATGATCTACAATTCGATTTTTGGGGGAGTTCTTTGGCTTAATCGATTAATTAACTAATTTGTTTTCACATTTCGCCTCAGAAGAAATTCTTCGGCAAGCTTTTTATCGATGCTGCTCACTCACACACGCCAGAATATATTTAATATATTTATTTATAAATTAGTGCGCTGCTGGCAGGCAGGCTTTCACTTGATTATATACTAAATGGTGATTATTAAAACACTTTCTCCGTTTCGCTTTGAATAAACAAAACTTGGTTTTTATTTATTTAGTGGCAAGTGCCATGTGAATATCGGTGCACTCTCACTCTCACTTTCAGTCACTCGCTCTCCCGTGCGTATGAGTGATATTTTTAAATATTTCGAAATCGAAATCGTAATCCGAACGCTTTTCCTGGCGCGAACACGTTGAAAGCTGTCTGCCAACTGTGCCACCGAATTTTCCGCTTAGTTTTTCCGGCCTGGCGACGGGCAACAATGTTGCATGTTGCCGCACCGCAGCAACACTGCTGCCGTGTAGCAATGGGCATGCGCCGCGGAAATGTTGCCAGTTTTCCTGGGGAATATTTCATTCATAAAACAAACTGGCGCCGACATTACTGCAATACAAGTTGCATGTTGCCGCAACACCGCAATAACCATTGCAGCTGCAGCCAGTGAAAGTGTCTGTCTGTCTGTCTGTCCGTCTGTCGGTCTATTTATAAGGCAGCCAAATGTCGTAAGGCGAACAATCAAGTTTTATACCCTCTATAATGACCACAACGACCCAGTTTGTGTATTTGTGCAATTGAGGAACGCCTAGACAACAACACCCGTATATAATTCGTTTACCCTCCGGAAATGCACTACGAAACGCAGATGGAAGTGTATAAATGAAATTTACTCGCTCCGTGGGTGGAAATCGCTAGAGGAAATTAATTTAATGTTTATTGTTCGGGAAGCCGAAGAGCGAGCATTGTTTTCAACGGAAGTGCGCGAAGGATAAGCCAAGTGCTTTTGGAAAGTGCCATGTCCAAATATAGCCAGTGGTTGCCAAAGTTTTTTTAGCTTTCACAAGTCATTGCCGAATTCTAATTGCATTTATAGGGCTTTGTTCCACTTTAATAAGTTTCATTAACAATCAATTAGATATAAATTCATTGAATTACATTTAAAAGTAACTCGCTATAAACAGTTATTATATTCAACATAAATTAAAAATGTTAGGACCTTTGTAAGTGATTTATGTATTTAATTAAAATAATAAAATAATTTGTCTTACATAAACATATAATATGAATGCTATTTACTTACCATTATCCTCCCACACTTATTGTATTTATATTCTATGGCTTGAAGCATTTGGCATTTTAGATAATATTAAATAGAATTTCAGTTATTTCATCCTCCTTTTTTAATAATTAAAGAAAATTAAACAAAATTTTAAATAATATTTAATCTGTTCTTTTTACTTATATATTTCTTTTGCCAATATTTTCTTTTATTCAAAGACTTTTTGTTGTGAAATCTTTAGCCAGAAATTTAATAAATTATCGCCCCACACTCACTGTATTTATTTTCTAGGGTTGAAGCTGTTAAAGTCTTCACTCTTTTATGAAAAATACTAAATTGAATTTCTGATATTTTCTCCTCGTAAATATTTCTTACTGCATTTCTTGTACATTAATTTTTTGGCTTTTCGTTGAAGCCCTCAAACTT
The DNA here is from genome assembly GCF_018152505.1 of Drosophila elegans. Taxonomy (NCBI): domain Eukaryota; kingdom Metazoa; phylum Arthropoda; class Insecta; order Diptera; family Drosophilidae; genus Drosophila; species Drosophila elegans. The sequence continues at coordinate 2,340,018 of NW_024545578.1, forward strand.
GATCCGTTGGTGGCGTGTGCCTGAGTTTTTAGGCTTTCTCGTCGGCTTCAAAGCCATAGAACGGAGGCAAAACTTGCAAAGCTCAGTTCAGAGACAACGCGGCGGATTATGGGCTGCTGATTTATTTTCCCTTTGGGTTTTCCCTACCTTTCCTTTTTACTCCTGTCAGTGCGATGGCTTTTCCTGCGCCGAGACAGTCGGAATACATTTTTAATATTTTCATTTCCCAATAAGACGGCTGCCTGCCTGTCCGGCTGACAGATGATGTTTCCTTTCGCCCAAAAAGACAACAATTTTGCAAGAAAGAATTCGTGGGTTCTTGTGGGTGGCCATGCCAATCAATGGCATGACGCGCCAAAGAGTTTTCATTTGTTTGCCTCGCTTTTGACACTTTTAATGCCCGACGATATAAAAGTTTTCTAATAGAATCGCCGCTGACCAGCAGAACGTAACCTTTTTTGGGGGTGCTTTCAGATTAATCACCCCGACATTTCCACTTGGCTTAACCTTTATGACCCGTCCCACTGCCAACTCACTTGACTCGCACAATTACACACAAATCCAAAGAGTCCGCCAACCAATTTATTGGCATCTGACCATGGGTCAACAAAAAACAAGAAGTTTAATCTCATACGGATTCAGTGGAAGATTCATTTACGCAGTAGTGGTACACCCCCCAAAGGCGGATCTTTAAACTACACAAATAAATTGTTTCTTGGATTTTTCAGAATTAAACAAATATATAAAAATACTTATATATATATATAGATTTAAATTTAATTTTGTAAACCAGTGTAATAGGTTTCGAAGTCCCAATAAAAATGTAAAACTAAGCAGATATGTTAATACTTAAATTTGTACACCATTTTGTATGCATTATGACTAATTTTTATACACTTTGTTGACAATAGTAAGAAATTTGTGACATAATAAAATGAAAATTACTGTATAACTTAAAAACTTAAGGTTTCTTATAACAAGGAATTTCGGTACTTGCTTTAATATAATAAGAATTTAGTTGTGCTGCGTATTTAAAAGGGACTATTTCTACATCCTTCCCCGAATTCTGAAAGGACAAAATATAATTTACTCGAAAAGATTCTTACTCAATTACAAATATGTTACCTCTCCATGATAAGCTCGATGGTGCTGCTTTTAAGGATAAGCAATATAAAAACAATAATGCCAAAGCCGTCATGGAAATATTCGAAAACTAAAACAACAAACTGCCAAAACTGGTTGGGATCAATAAAAAACTGACTAAGATCCAGGATCCAAGACACTCCCATCATGGCAGAGATTCGCAGAAACTGCAAATAACTTAATTTAACATTTAAAAGCAGTTTTATATTTGTTTACAAAATTCCAAAATAAGTCTTACGTCTGAGTGTCAAAATTAAAGCAAGCTGTCGTTGCCTCCTCATTTTGAGTAAACCTCCTAATTTCTCGCTTTACTTTCCAGATGTGAATTGCTGTCAAGATAAACATTATCACATTGAAGGTGCCAAGGATTATTAATAATCCATGATAGTAGATCCAGGCGGATAACTTATCAACTGTGATTTGGTTAGATACGTTTAAGATACCTTTACCTAAAACTCACATTTCGCCGAACATGTAGTAAAACCAATTAGAGGAATCCATTTCCAGGCATTGGGATCCTTCTCCCAAATTTTGTCTATTACAAAGATGACTCCAGTTGGGATGGCAGCCAAGATCCAGACAAAAGCGCTGTATTTCGCAAACCGATATCGAGGTTCACTGCGATTGAGTGATTTGAACAATTTGTACATATGATAACTGATGACGGAGAGCCAGAGATTATAGGCCATTCTGAAGAAATATGAACTGTAACCTGCAAAAGATCAATAAATAACTTGCTTGAATATTTCATATTTAAAAAAAAATATTAAATCATAATATAAACCAAAAAAAATATTTTTTTTTATGATTTCATGTTTAAATATTTGAACTAATGTGGATAATATTTGATTTAAAATGTGTCGTATTTGGTTAAAATGCTTTAAATGGTTTTTAAATGGTTTAAATTTAAATTTAATTTTCAAATAATAAATTGGCTTTCAACAACTAACCTGCTGCTGAGCAAATGTCGTTTAATAAACCAAAATAATCCAGTATAAAAATGAGGTACACCATAAAAATGCTGAATAGGCTGCATATAATGCACTTGCCAAGGGTGTTCCGTAGCTTTTTTACGAAAAGATACACTGCGATGGTGAGCATATAGCATATCATTGAAATCACTAACACTGGAAGAAATAGTATTTAAATAATTTAATTAATATAACTATCAAACAGGTCTTACTCTCGAACGTCGCTGGTATAAGTGTTGCAATGTAGGTATGGCGAACAACCCATATATTATATGGAAAGTCCGTGAAAGACTGATACGGATAAAGGCAATAGTCGCCTTCGAACAAGTCAAATTCCAAGGAATAGAGAAGAATTGTTCCGTCCTTAAAAGATCGAATAAAATAGGCTAAAATTTGGGAAAGCAAGAGACAAACCTCTAACAATCTGTACTCATCTTTCCGCAAGCTGAGCAATTCGTCGCAAAACCGGAGTGGTTCCCTTTCCACAGCCATATCGGCAAGATTGCACTGCACTTCGTCCTCCGAAATGGATTCGAGGGTTACATTCAGGTAGGGACTGGCATGGAATATCACATCTTCCAAATCATCGTCGCAGTCTCCATTGGCCAACATATTCTTAAGGGGACAGCAGAACCGCACTGAAAAGGGAAAGTCCGCCCTTGATTGCTTGGCTATGATTATAAATAAAATGGTGTACAAAAATTCCAAGTGCAGCAGCATTTTAAAGCTAAAAAGTGAAAACCAAAATTCAACTAACTCTCGTTGCAGCAAGTTCACATATTTATAGGTTTATTTCGAAACCCAGTTGCATTTATAATGAAGAGTAGGGGAAATGCTCCGATTAATGTATTCCCTAAAGAACCATGCATCGCCAATCGCTTTTATCCCTGGGGTGGTTTTATTGTGCTAAATAAAATAAAGAACAAATTTAATATATATTTAAAATATTAAAAAAACCATTTAAAGCGCAAAAACCTTGATAAAATTCCCTTTACGCAACCGAATTTTAAAAACTTTGCGATTGTGAAAATAAAGTAGTTTGGAGCAGTAAATGGCAATCAAGGGAATAATGTTCTTTAGACAAAAATTAATAAAATATGTAAAAAATCTAAAACATATATAATATATTCAAAAATCATTTTAAGGACAAATACCTATAAAATTCCCTGTATACAAAATGGTAACTACATGTAATATTTTATTGAATTAAACATAACAACATTACATTTGTAGCTTTAGTTTGTATTATTATTATCAATTTCTTATTTAAAAGTGTTTGATTCCTAAATCATTTATATAAGTTTGGAAAAATTATTTGAACAAGAGGTTATTTTAGTGAGGAAAGTTTGATTTCTGTGTACAAATTCAACTTCCGGCCTAGTTGCCACTCCTTCCGCTTTTCCTTAGCATAAAATAAAAATAGGAAAAGCGTAAAGTTCACATATTCACAATTTGCGGAATTGCATTGCAAGATGCATATGCTGTGTGTCTGGCTTTTTGCTTATTTTCTTTGTTTCTTTTTTTTTAGGCCAAGAAAAGTGGAGCCCTTGGAAATGTCGACACTTTCCGACAGCTCGTGACAGATTCAAATTAGTTTATACCCGATTTTCCCACTTGCGATGTGATTTTGTGGACCCGAGAATGGATGCCATAACCATGTGCCACCCAAGATGAATATGGATAACTCGGGGCTTTCTTCTGCAATCTGCTTCTTGAGACAGGTTGAAATTGATTTGAAATTGACTTTCAGCCGTAAACTAAAATAAATTGACAAAGAAGTTGCAAAGAAAAAAGAATTATTTGAGAATAAATTATAGAGTGAAAATAAATTGGTTTTCGCTTGTTCATTGCTCTAAGATCTGCTATGGGATATCTCATTTGTTCAGAATTGTGTAACCCACTTTAAATTTAAAATTTTATCCATATCAAATATTAACTTTAAAGCATTAATTAATTTACTAATTTAATAAATTTAAACTAAAACTAAACATTTGCCTAAAATAAATCAGAAATAATAATTAAAGTTAATAGGTGTAAACTTAAATCAAGTAAGTGGCCACTTAATTTATTTTAAATGGCATAAATTTAAGTTTTCAACAAAGTTAATTTTTAGGTTGTTCACATAATGGCTACCATTTACATAATTCAGTGTTTTGTGCTTATGTTGCAGGTAAATTGTCCTAGATTACTTTGCTTATGTAAATGGAAGGACCCGGCCAAGAATAAATTTGTAATTTAAAGCTGAGTAGAGAAGAAGGTCATTTGACACAATCAAACTTAACTTAAGACTTAAGTCCTCCCCAATGCACTAACAATTTTTGCTGCTCGACATTGACTTAAACTGCTAAGCGGTTTGCCTTTGACCTCCTGGGAAAAGGTAGTTGATTGAACACTCCTTTCAACTTGGGTTATCAATTGACTGTTTTTTATTTATATGGTATATCCTGTGGAGCCTTGCCAAGTGCTCCATCATAGCTGGGTAGTCAGTGGAAAAGGATTGGGGACTCGGGAGTGACTCAGCCATTCCGCAGTGACCTTTCTGCATGGCTGCTTCTGGTCTGGCAGCTCCACTTGAGACCTCAAAGTAATAAATTCCCACCAAAATCAAATACAATAAAAAGTTGGCACATCAACAGAACTTGTCTCCGCAAAAAAAAAACTGACTAAAAAACCATCTGGTAGGACGCTCGACCATAATTAAATGTAAATGTCTGCATATATATATTATATATGGTATGCAATAAAGTGCCGACAATCATAAACAATAAAACAGCAAATAAATAACGCATTTGCTATTATAAATCCTCCAAGCGAGTCCGCTTTTCTTTTGTGCTGCTGCAAATGGCAACCATTTGCATAAATGAGGGTCTAAGGAGCAGCTACGTCATTGTTTGCAGTGTGTCTGAAAAGTTTTTGCCATCTCAACAACGGCGAAAAATTCAGAGGGCTCCCGTTTTAGTTTTATCTCGACGCCGCCATCGCTTCAGCTCCAGACATTAACACTAATATGCATAAACATGTCTGTAGGTATGTATAATTTTTATGTTTATTACATCCCCCAGGCGATTTTGAATATAATAAAGGCACCGACAGGAATTTGGGACCTCCAGGATACCCTGTTGGCTTTCAGGTATTTTATTTTTGCGAAGTAGCTTGGCAAGTAATTATGGAAGAGGTTAACAAGAACACTGGGCTCATTAAACCAATGTATTTTAAGGACTTGGTAAAATTTAAATTATTTCGACTTGAAACAATCTTCAGTTAAATTGTTCCCTACTTAACAACTCTTTAATGTTATTAATTTTTTTTTTAATATTTACTAGACACTCCAGAAAAAGGTAAAAATTTTTTTTAAGTTGACAATGATAGTTAGAAAAATACATATAATACTAAATTGTTAACGAAAAAATTTTAAATTATAGATGAATACACTATGTAATATAATATTCCGAAAAGCCTACTAAAATTTGAAAAAAAAATATTTTTAAAGCTTATTTTTTTGTTTTATAGTTTCGATTTTCCCCTAAAATATTTTGATAAAATCCAGCACCTTTTAAATAGTTGGTAATTTTTAAAGCAAATACTATAATTTATTACCGTTGTATTTGAATTTGTATTTTTTATAAAATATTTATAAAACAAAGCTCTTCCTAAACTAATATAACTAATACTCCATCGATACCCCGCTGTTGTTGTTGCTTTACAGGTAAGTCCGCCATGAGTGGCTCGTGGCCATGCGAATGGCGAAACGGCGCTTGACCCAGGAATTGACCCCCGGATTGACCTCGTTTGCTGGTGATGGCCAGTTGGCCTGGGCCACACGCGCCGCTCTTATCAACTCTTATCAACTGGCAAACGACAGTTTTATGATGCCCACCGCTTATCAACTGCTGCATTATTGCTGTGCGGCCCTTACTGGCCAATCAAGAAGAGCTTACTACCTTGTTGTGGGCGAATCCTTCGGGACTTTGGCAGGCCCTTCAGGCCGGAAGCGGATGTGGCTCGGCTTACCCAGCTAGAAGCGTGTCCTTTGACGGCCACCGCCGAGTTGGCCATAAATCAGCCACAAGTTTTGACGGAAATTCAAGTCATCGGGAGTCGCGCAGCGGGAAAGCCTCATGGCTCATGGCTCAAAAGGGTTTCCGCCGGCGGAAAGGGCTGAGGCTGAAATGAGCTAGGAAACTTAAGCTGCATCCCTGAAGATGGTCGGGAAAATGTATTCAGAATCAACTTTCAAGGAACTGCAATTACCAGAAGTGGCCCATAACAATTACTATGCTGTTTAGTTTAGGAGCTTCGTCAAGAATAATTCAGATGAAAGTTAATTGGTATCTTGGCTGTAAACAAGAGCGGTTTTAAACTTTGCATTAAATTGTTCTTGCTTAAGCCACTTAATAATTAAAGCATTTTATTTATATATTGAAAATTAAAAAATGAAAAAGATTTTATTTAATTCGATTTGTTTTTGATTGCGCGTTAATCATTTTACTGATTAGGAAAGAATACTTACTTTTTAACTAAAACTATACGAAAATAAAATCAATAGTTCATGACGGATTATTGAATGAAGTCATTTTTTAACCTAAATAGGCTACAATTAAATGTACAAAGTTAATCTTGTAAATTTGACAACAAAGTATTTTCTCTAAAACAGATTTTCTTACTATTTATTATTATTTCATGTACTTAGTAAAAGATAAAAAAAAATAATATTTCAAGAGTAACCTGTACGAATATAAAATCAATAATTCATATGCCTATTGTAATTCCAAAAAGTATGCACATAAATAAAGTAAAAGTGTCGTTGTTTTGGGTTCAAACCGAAGTTAACCTCCGACCACAATATTTTCTAGTTTGTTTTTGCTTTATTTTAGTTACCTTTGTCTGGGACATTTTGGGCGTGTGTGGACTCGGATTTAAGCGGCCAGAAAATGTAGTTCACCCGCAGGACCGAACAATCAGCACCTACATAGAGTATATTTTCTGAGTCACCCACTGGAAGCTTTTTTGGCCTTTTTCTGGCTCCGAATTTCTGGCCTTCCGCCACGAGTTGGCTGTGGGAAAAATGGCAAACGGATGTTGTGCGCAACGAGCCGAGTCATGACATTTACATAACAAATTCCATTTAACCTCCGCTTGATTCCCCGTCTTTTTTCCCGTTCTCAAAACATGGTTTATTTTAGATCATTTTATTCTATTCCAGCCGTATTCAGGCAGCGCTCCATCATAATTATGTGTCACAAATGCCGAGAACTGAGGCATTCGCTCTTCATTATTCAATCATTTGCTGCCTCTGTGTGCGAATTTATGAGGGGCTTTAAAGCCCGAAAACTGGTCGTTTTCTGGCCAGGATTGAGGTGAGGAATCAATGTTGTATTATGGAGGATGGGGGCGTGTTCAGTTCATCGTTAAATCAAATCAACGGTACATTACACGACCGCCCACGCTTCTGCTGAATTTTCGTCCCAGCAACAGTGGGCGGAAATATCATGTCATTCGGAAAATATAATAAATTCAAGAGTGGGAAACTTGGAAATACCATCAATAGAGGCTTCTATAGTGGCGCACAATCTTATTTATATATATTTTTATTTTTTTTTTATATTTTTTTTTTTTTAGGTTTTTATCAAAACGTAATGAAGAAAATAAAAATAAAAATCTTATTTTTAAAAGAAAAGCTTTTTCAAGATTTCCTAAAGTTTAATTTTAGGTGAATTTAGTTGAATTTTGGTTATTGCTCAAATATTTTAGGGAATGTAAAAATAAATTTCATTTTAAGAACAAAAAAGGTGTAAAAAAAGGACAAATGTCCTACGTAATTAATAACTTATTATGTAATGTTTCCCAAAATGTTGGCAGTTTAAATACTTTTTAGTAAATTTTTGTTTTTGACTGTTTTCTGGGTGAACGCAAATATTTCAAAATAATTTGTCAGGTGAGCGAGTGCGTGGCTTTGAAGTCGCTGGCTGGCAAGGCATATGAAAATCAACTAAGTCGGCTGTAATTTGTTTATTTCCTGGAGGTGATACAATCGTGGAGGTGGTGGTGTGGCAATCCCCGTCGTAAACGTGACGGGATTGGTGGTTTTTCAGCTTGGTTGTTCGCTGTACTGGCTAAAAGCCTTTTGGCCACGCAGCCCGACTGTAATTCAATTAGCTGCGAAAGCGGCTCGGAGGTGCACACGTGCGGTATTTGACACGGGTCTGGTGACAGGTTTTTTGTTTTCCCCATTTTTTTCGGGCTGAAAACAGATTAACTAATCCTGGCGCAGGGCAGCAGGCTCCTCGAGTTTTTCGGTGAAAACGCAACGCAGATCCGCGACCTTGGCCAGAATTTCGGTTTTGAGTTTCTCAAAGGGGCGGAGCAGGTGCACGGGAACCGCCTCATCACGACCTTGGAAAAGGGTTTCCCCGCTAAAGCCCACGAATCCATGTTTTCGGGCGCACAACAAGGTGGCCAGCAACTTGTCCGATATATCGTTATACAGGCTAAATAGTGGCCCGAAAGCTAGTGTTTTGAGACCACTCTCAGGATCATCTTGGCCGGATTTCTCTATCATATCGCACAGCTGCAGGATCTCCTCCAGAGCCCGGACATTGGCCTCCAGGGATCTCCGCTCGGATAGACTTCCCGCCGGAGCCTTTCCATATTCCTCCTGCGGAAAAGTCCTCTTCGGCATCTCACTCACATTGTAATGGGCAAAGGGGTTGATCATCATCCAGTTTTGGTGCTCTTCAGCCTGCTGATTGAACAGCGTTATGCGCGAAGAGACCGAGGAGTCCTACATTTACTCAATTTCTAGGTCAAAGGTAATAAGGTAATTAACTAGAGAGCACACACTCACCTGGTTTGCAGCCATTTTATAATTTTGCTGAAAATTTAATCACTTGTGTGCCGAAAATATTTGTAGATAACAGAGCAGTGCCACAGCCTACTGTTTGAACAGCTGGGGCACAAACAATTCAGCCAGGTGGCATCTGTGTTGCCAACTTGGTTATTTTATGGACCAAAATGAGAATTTTATACTAAAAATTATATAATTATATTTCTTGAGCAGATTTAATTGAGCCACCAGCTTAAATTTTTTTTTATAAATTTAAACTACAAACTGAATTTCTGTAATTATCAGAATTTTTAAGGCCCCTCCATTAAGCAATCAGCACTGATTGACGGTGCCAAATGGCTGCAAACACACGCATCTCATTAGGGATCGGCTGAATCCCAAGCCGCGTCAAAGCCGCCGCATCAGGATTCGAAAGGCGTGAGTTTGCCCAGGGATAATCAATCAAAGTGTCGCTTTAAATACCTTCTCCCTAGGCAGCCACAACCACCTACACCCACACCCACATCCACATCCACCCACAGTGGATTTTAGTGCGGCTTTAAGCCAAACGCCACAGGCTGTGGCAGCCATGTGGCAAATGCGGCGGAAAAAGCTCGCAAACTAGCTCCATAAATTTAAGCCTCGAATGGCGCGCAAGTCGCCGGAAGTATTTGGAGCTCAGTGCAGCCGGAAATACAAAACAAATTTCCCAGAGACAGAAAGACCGAGTGCTAGATGAAAAAAGAATTGAGGGAGGAAAGGGGCCAGTGGTGAAATTAATGAAACAAAACGAGGAATTGAAAGCCAGAACATAATTAGAGCTAGTCTGGGCATTCACAAGTCGAGACTTTACTATACTTTTGATTACATTGCATTTTAAGAAATAGAGCTTGAAATAATACAGATTATACCATTACCAAACATTTGAAGTTTTAGAAGTATTTGAAATATTTATTAATTACAGAGTTTATAAGGCAACCCTTGGATTGATAAATTAATAAAACAATATATTATTATAAATATATATTTATTTATTTAGTCTTAAATAAATCGAAGGTATAAGTTTATAAAATATTTATATGTATTTGTATTTCTTTATAAAAGAGCAAATAAATATTTATTTTGCATTTATTTTGATTATTTTATTAAGACTTTTAATCCCATTATACATAATTACATATCTCAAAAAACAAAAACCTTAAAAAATCTTTGCTAAATTCCTCTAAAAGTGTGTACCTTTAAAAACGTTTTTAAAGAGGAATTCTCAAGTTTTTTTCTTTGCTAATGCCTGCAAGTTTGTTGCGCCAAATTAAAGCAATAAAATCTATAATATCCTGCCCCTCGGGAGCCTCCAATTAAATGCTGTCACACAAGCTGCCAATCCAATTATTTTCTTTTCGAGGGCATGAACCAATAGTTCCACTCAATGAGCATTAAGTTAAATCACGCTTTAAGCAAGGACTTTTGTCTTCGAAGGGTATCAAAACTGTATTCCGGCGGTTTTTCTGTTTCTGTTTCAGTTTCTGTTTCCTTCTTTGTTTGGGTGGGAAGAGAAGTGCGGAGAACAAGAAACAAAACAGACAAATGGCAAAATGGCGCCACTTCCACATCCGCTAAACAATAAACATTAATGCGCAATTAATGCTGGTGTCAGACGTTGACTTTGGTCAGTGGTGTTGGTTGGGTGTTGCCTGGTTTTCCCCTTGATTTTTCCCCTGGATTTTCATCCTGTTGTCTGTTGTTGATTTCCTCCACTTGCTGTGATTAACGTTTGGCGCCTCGTCTTAGCCTTTAGTTATTTATGGCCCCGGCATGACAAATGAAATCAAGTGGGCACAAGTCAAACTTAATGCAAAGCAGCTTATTTTTGGCCAGTCCTAAACAGCGACTTCTTTGAAGTCTGTACTTGCCCACCCACCCAACGAACTTTCCAAATGATGGAGTAACCAGGGAAGTGTTTGAAGAGCAACTTTGAATCTTCAATATGTTCGAGGGGCAAATGCTTCTCATTAGTTTGCTTTTACTATTTTTAAGAAATTCAGCGGACTTAAAAACGACTCTTAAAAGTTTTGGGAGTCAAAAATGTAACAAGCAAAAATTTTCTGTACTTTTTCATCAAAACAACTTAAACATGGTTTAAGGTTTTTGGTTTTCCGTTGTAGTTTACTTCCTGATTCAGAAAATGACTCCCAAATTGTTTTTATCTCTATTTTTGCTTAATAAAAGTCTTGAAGATGGAACATTAACAAAGCTAAGAAGATATTAAACTCAACTCTCCCTAAATAAACCAGTGGTATAAATAAAATGAATTATTTAAAAAGGCGGGACAACTAAAGGATTTTTGATAGGGAGACCTTTTAATTTTTGCCTAACAACAAATTATGTATATAGCTATTTATCTCATAAAAGTACTGCCTTTCTCATCACTACTTGGAAGTAAGCCTCGCCAGCTGCCAAGTCTCTTCGATTTCCGCCCTAATGCCATATGTTTTTCTCATTCCCGACTGATTTCAAGTTGCATTTTCCGTCCAAAGGAACGGAACTGTCAGTGGCAGTTGGAGAAGCCCCGCCCCTTTTGTCAAGAGCCACTTAAGATCCGACCATGTCTGCATATGGCCCCAAAGAATTTATGGGTTGTTTGTATTGGCCCACCAGAAAATCCCCGACGCATTATTCAATTTGCTGCTTGGCTGTAATGTAAAACAATTTTCCTCAAATGCACCAAGAAAAAAAATGAAGAAAAGAAGGAAAACTGTCTCGCCTGGCTGAATTTTATGTGTGGCACGTTTGGCAATAAATTTTCGGGGTTGAGTATTGGATTTACAAATCGCTGCTTAATCCGCCGTTTTCATTGTGTGGGAGACAAATTTATATGGTCTGCTGTTAACACCTGTTTTTGTTCGGGTTTCCTTGGTTGAGACACCCTTTACTTTGTTTAATATCCTTCGATCATTGACCATTTTTCTTTGTATATTCCTTGGCTCTAACCTATTTCATTGTTCTGCTAACGCAGAAGACAAAGCTTTTTGACTTGGCCCTCAAAATTTGTGTCATTTATAACTTTTGGCCAAAAACGACAGAGCGATTTATATTGTGTTTTCGCTTTTGGTATGGCTCCAGTCAAAGTTTGATAAATGAACGCACTCCGCTCCAGATTCTCCTTTTGCATACGCAAAACCCCAAAAGGGGACATCTGGCACTTGCACTTTTTCAGCTTCATTTGGCAGCTGCCAAGGTCTCTCGCTTTATGGTCTTTTTGGCCTAGTCGGGCTGTCATAATCAGAGCTTTTAATATCACCAGTGTGCAGTGAACAAACGGCGAGAATCAAATCAACGCTTTTTGGGCAGGACAGCAGACAGCTGATGACCTCGGATAAAAAACAAAAAACCGAATCGAAATAAACCAAACTGCGATCACAAAAAATTAGTCAAGTCAACAAGAAGTGCGGGAAAAAGGGGGAAAACCGTTGCCACAATGTTTTTATGTCCTTTTGTTGTGACGGACTCTCTTTTTTTCCAAAAAATATCCCAAAAAGTATGCAACAGCCGGTGCCTCGAATGTGTGAGTGTGCGGGGGCTACACTGCAAAAATAAACATTAAACAACTATTTATTCCTTTGAGGTTTAATGGTTATAAGACTGTGTGTCACAAAAAACTATGATTATTTTCTTAAAAAACTAAAAAAAATTATTTATGTTATAAAATAACCTTCAACATGAACATACCTATGGTATTTATTAAAAACTATTTTTTTAATTATATTCAAATATTTATTTTTTCTTGGCTTTTAAATTTAATATCTAAAAAAACATAGCTAGTTTGAGGTTTTTCTTTCTCTGCTTAGTGTATGTGTTTGGTAGCATGAAAAATTGCTGGCCTGTCCCATTGATTTGATTGACACTTTTATTGACATAGTGTTGCCCTTGTTGTTGTTATTGTAGTTGATGTTGTTGTTGTTGTGCCAAGGGTTTTATGACCTGCCAATATCGAATGAACGCAAAAGCCTTTAAGCCAATCGACGGCATCCAATGAGCTTGTATATGGGTAGTTTGCAGCTTTTGTAACACTTCGACTGTAAAGCCATTCATATAGAAATTTGTATATGCGTTTTCATATTTTTTATGGACCATCAATACTTGATTTTTTAATACTTTACGTCAATTTGAATTAGGGAAAAGCTATAAAAAAAATTGACAAAACAATTTTTTGCCCAGCAAATGTGTAAATTATGTGCAATTCGTATGGAAAATGTTTGTTATTCTTTTTTACTAGCACTTAAGACCAAACTTTGAATGCAGATTCCAAGATTCCTAATTAAATCATAAACCTGTAGAGGTATGCCTTTTTAAAATCGGGTGTCTGTAAAAAAAGTTATGGAATTAGAAGCGCTGGTTTTAAGTTATTTCTTTAAAAAGTTATTTTTTGAAAAATAAGCAAGGGGTTACATCATTAAAATTTCAAAAAAATCGATCCAAAATTACCTGCAAACATTTAAACGCAGTTTTTTAGAAAAAGAAACCACAAAACTGTAGAGCTATGCCTTTTTAAAATCGGATATCTATAAGAAAAGTTATAGCCTTGCGACTGCCGGTTTTGGTAACTTTTCTGCAAAACAATTTTTTGAAAATTTAAATTGCATTAAACCGCCCAGAAAATCGCCACAGAAATTAGGACAAGACTTTGAATGTAGATTCCTAGATAATTAAACCACAAACCTGTAGAGGTATGCCTTTTTAAAATTTGATGTCTGTAAGAAAAGTTATGGAATTAGAAGCGCTAGTTTTAAGTTATTTTGTTTACAAAGCAATTTTTTTAAAAATAGGCAAGGGGTAACCCCTAATTAAGCCACAAAACTGTCTTTTCAAATCGGATATCTGTAAGAAAAGTTGCCAGTTTTAGTCACATTTCTGCAAGCCTGCTTTGAAAATTTAAATTTCATTAAGTCGCCCAGAAAATTCTCACAGAAATTAAGACAAATTGAATGCAGATTCTTGGATAACTAAACCACAAACCTGTAGAGGTATGGCTTTTTAAAATAGGGTGCCATTCTTTATTTAGTTGTAGGTATACTTGTTCCTCAATAAAACATGGCACTTTAAAGTAAATTGATTATTTTAATGATGACTTTACTCCCACCGCTTTAAAGTTCACGCGTCAGGTTATTAAATACTTATTAAACACCTAACCGATGCGCCAGTGAACAAACGGCGAAGTAAACTTTAATTATGATAAACGACTTATTTTATTAATTTTCACATATATTTATTCTTACGTATGAGTTAATTGAATATTGTAAATTTGATTTTTCGCCTCGAGACTTAAAGTTAATGTATAAATTCCTTAAGGTTATTAAATACCTAGCTTATTTTTTCCCATGCCCGGCTTTATATGATCCTTATCCAGCACTAATATCCCGACCAGCAGCTAGTAAAATGTCGGTCTTGCCATGAATTTTCATGGTCGCAACTCTGCTTTTTTATGCTCGTGCCATCGGAACAACAATGGCGTACCAAGGCCAAAGAAAGTGGCCATAAAATATGACATTTGCTAGCCTTTTGTCTGCACAATGGCCATATTGCCGGGCGAAAGGGGGCTGCAATCGGCTAGCAATTAATCAGGCTTCATTTGCACTTAATCGCGGCCATGATTTGCACGCGCGTGCGGCCCAATCATGTGGCCGTTAGATTCCATTATATATATTATATTTCAGGCACCCGCTTATTCAATTTAATTTTCATTAGACCCCAATGCCATGCGGTCATCGACGAGCGGCAAATTATTTTGGGACGAAGGGAAATAGGAATAAAGACTCATTTTAATATGCGTTGCCCAGCAACAACGACCGCGTTTCTTGGCCATTTTTCGACTCCCTCTATCCGCGGCCTTAATTACATATTTAAATTCCAACTGCGCGGTCCTCTCAATAACAAAAAAAATGTGTAAGCCGAGAAATAGCATGGAAATTTTGGGTCGCAACTTGCAGGCCGTAGTTATGAGATACCATAAACAACATGGCGTCAAAACAAACCGAAATGGAGAGTCCTTTGGAGTGAAATTTTCGAGTACTCTTGGAAAAAGTTTCCCCAAAACTAAAATGTATATATTTTTTCATTAAAATTCGTACAAATAAACGTTTGAAAAATTTTTTAGAAATTAAAAATGTATTACATTTAGTCAAAAACATATATAAAATCTATAACTACATTTTTTTTTTAAAAGGTTAAAAAAGGTTCAAAAATCAACGTTACCCTTTTCAGTTAGTGTAAAAACATGACCAAGGTCATGCCTGTTGTAACTCTTAAGTGGCTATCAACTGAATTTGTCCAAAATCATAAAAAAATATATAATTTATTGTTATGTAACCGAGCCACAAATGAATTCTAACCAGCATTGTAATATTCTGGAACAATATGACATAAGACTTTTAAAGAAAAAAAAAAACTGGGAGCGGTTTTACGAGGAACTCAAAATAAACTAAGCGAAAATACTCATATAAATAATAATGAAGAACTTTTTGTTTATATGATAGTATGGGTATTTGGTTTTATAGGGAAACTAAATTACTTTATTGAAAGTTTTTGCTTGCAAAGTTTTTATCCTCCCTACCAGCAATTTAATTAAATCTGTAATATGTATAAGTCAGTAAATGTGTTTGAAAAAATTTTTCATATAACCAGCTATTAAAATAAATAATCAAGTTCTGCAAGATAATTTGATTTCCTTTTTGTAAGCATATTGACGCTTGATTTTTGTTTATATAATTATGTAAATTCTAAGCCACTAATTTGTTTTAATTGTTATACATTTTAATTAATCCTCCTGTAGTTTCTCATTAATAAAATTGCAATTAAGCCGTTATTGATTCAGCCTTAAAGCAGACCTGTAAAAAATTACTTTATGTAAAGTTTTTGCTTACAAAAAGTTTTTTTTATAAGCATATTAATATCATTTTAGCTAACAGCAATTTAGTAAGAGCTTTAACATATATTAGTCAGTTATTGTGTTTAAAAAAAAATTTCATATTACCAGCAATAACCTGCAATTAAAATAATTGACCAAAAAAAAGACAGAAAGCTTAATAAATACCTACCAACTATGCTTTATTAAACCACTTTTATTTTGTTTGGGTAAAAAAAACTCTGCAAGCTAATTTGATTTCTTTTTTGTGAACAAATTTATGCTTGATTTTTGTTTCCATCATTATGCTGAATGATTTAAATGTTTTATTGTTATACATTTTAATTAAACTTGCTGTAGTTTCTGTTTAATCAAATTGCAATTCAGCCGTTGTTGATTAAAATGTTAAACCAGTTTTAAATGTTAAATGGCTTTGGTAGTAAAATTAAAAAAAAATAGCTTTTGTGTTTTATTTCTTTGCCATATACTTGATCATCAAACATTAAAACACATTTACTTACCATTATTATTTACAGCAATTGCTTAATTTTATTTGCTTTCTTCGGATACAAATTCACATTCAGTTGGACATTTTCGAAATTAGCTGGCATTACAGAGGCATTAGGGATACCTCATCACATCTGCATAAATTTCCACTGCCTCTGAAAATTGTTGCCTGGTTTTATGTGGCGCACTGCAATTTTCCTTCAATTTTCTCCAGCTTAATTTACGCGATGTGGCTGGTTTTCCCTATTGATTTATTTAGGCGTAGGCCATTCACGCCCTCTCATAACTGCCTATGTATGTGCCTCCGTTTGTGTTTCAGTCATTCATTCATTGTTCGCTCACGCATTTCCCTGCTTTCGCCGTTTTATGGCTATGCCCTACTCCCCCCCCTCTGGTTTAACCACCCCACTTTTCCTTCCGCTCTGTTCCGCTTTTCTCTCCACCCCCTCCCGCGAACAGCATTGATTCATGTTAAATTTATGCAAATTGCCTGGTATTTCGTCTGCCTGGATAAGCGTCTTCCACACCAGCTAGCTTCTAAAAATAGTCTACACAACAGAAAAAATTAGCAAAGTATAACAATGTCAGACCGATACGCCAGCTGAATTTAACGGAATTAATAAATACCAATCAATTATGTCTGTATTAGAATAAGTAATTATTAAAGAGGCAAAGGTAAGCTGCATAAATATAAGTACTTTTTTTTACAATTCATAGATAAGGAGAACTAAGACGTATTCTCATTTAACTACTGCATTATAAATATAAACTTATGTTTTAACATCTTTAAAACATAAAATATTGGCACGTTCTTTTAATATTTAAACTTATTGGTCTCATAATAATAATTTTAATTTAAAGTCATAATTGGAGCAGCTGAGACATAAAATCCTTATATTGTTAATTCTTAAAGTTTAAAAACAGTAAAAACATATAATACTAGCTACTTAAAAATTACATTGGCGATGTGTTTCGCCGCTGTGTATAAATTTAAGCTTAAACCCTTGATTAACTTTCCTCGAAAACGGGTTAGACGTTGCCTTCAAATTAAATGGTTAATTTCTTGCAACATTTAGCTGCAGTTGGTCTTGTTTCGACGCGCGGCAGACGGGGCGTATACGTCATCTCCACTCTGCACACATCAGTTGCCATCGAACAATGGCACTTGCGAGGATGGATGGCTGATGGTTGATGGCTTACAGGAATAACCGCTTTGCTGCTTTATGGTGAATACATGCTAGTCGCTATTTTCTTCTTGGCCAGCAAAAGCCAGCCGATGACGTGACCCAAAAGGGGGTCCTTTGAGCCGAAGGTCAAAATACTCGCTCGCCATACTGGAAATTGTGACTCCAATGCGAAAACGTTTGCGGATTTTGGTCGCCGCGGTTGTAAAATCAATTCCCCACGGCATCACCCCTTTCGTTTTCCTTGTCAACTGCATTTTCCATTGCATTGAGCGATGACTAAATCGCATTTTCCCAGCATTGACAAGGTCAGATCAAGTGAAATTCTAGATCTCTGGGTATCTGGTTATCAGCTTAAAGCAGCCAAAGGCAAGTGAAAATGTAATTACAACAATGAAATACGAGTCACTTGACCCAGATTGCCACCCCTGCTGGCAGGCACCTTTGAGAAAGTGTGACTTCCGCACGTTTTGTTGATTTTTCGAGGGTGAAAAGAAGGCTTTCCCAAAGGCTTCACGAAGGATACGCCAGAGTAATGAAATCCCGACCAGACGAACAACACAACACTACCTCATAAAAGGAAAGCAGCAGCAGAATTATTGCATGGCTTGCAATATTCTTGGGCGAGGTCAATGTGTTTTTTGTTTATTGGCAAGCCAACGAGAACGTTTTACGCGCAACTCAGGCGAATACACTGGGAAAAAGTATTTCCATAGCAAATATTTTTGTACAACCAAAAGAAACTGTTGCATTTTATTTTTAATTCAAAATAATTAATAAAATAATAACTCATTTAATTTCCTAGGGAATAAAGCAAATACATTTTATTTTATTGTTAATATTTTAAAGAGGAAGCTTTTTTTATAAATAGAAAATAAAATCGTAAATATAGAGTTTATATTCTTTGATATTTTCGTCTTAAACTATCAATTTTAAACTATTTACATTTGAGTGAGGCTAATTTATATTTATAATTGTTTTAAGATTTAAATTTCCTTTTTTTGCTTTTTAAATACGCATTGCTCAACTAAGAAACACTTACTCGTTAATCTCTGGCTGTTTTCTCGGTTCCTTATCGTATCGTATTTCAAAAATTTAACTCTTTTATCGGGTAGGGAGAAAACCACATCAGAGTTTTTGCAATGAATGGGTGTTGGGGAATTGGATCAGAGCTCGAGATCAGTAGCGTACAAAATTCTCTTGGGAATGCCCATTAACAAGATTGTGAACCTTAAGACTTCGTGGACTTAATTTCTCCGCTGTTGATTTTGAAACAAATGGCCTCGAATAATTTTGATTTATTATGCAAACAAACTTTAACGAGTTTCAGTCGAGCATAGCCTTGCGTGGAGTCGGTTGTATATTCGAAATGGAAGAATACTTTTCGGAATTGATCGGTATACTTTTTATTTAAATGGTTATAGTGATATATTGCACAACTAAACCCCGAACGTATTCTTGTTTAAAAGAGGCATCGATATCTGTGATAACATGTTAAAAACTAAAAATATCTGTCGACACTCACTAACTTGCAAACTAAAGAATTTGGTAGAAGTTTATAGGCTAACTTTAATTATATTTGAAGTTAGCTTTTACTAGTTACCAAAAATTGTTTTTTGAAGTTTATAAGTTGAGTAATGGTATCTAATTGTCAACTTGTCTTGTTTTCTTTTCTGTTGTCCCAGTCACGGCAATATCGTTGGTCTGCAATATCCTTACAATTGCAGTATATCTTTACGTAAAGAAGCTACGGAATGTGATCGGCAAGTGCCTTATCAGCAGCTTGTTCTGGCTTTCGCTACTGTACCTTGTAATGATACTAGACTTCACTGAACTGTTTACAAATTATTTATTTGAAGGTGAGTTGGTAAAATTTAATTCAGATCTTAAAGATTCTTATTTCTTTTATTAATTTGTTTTACTCATTGGCAGAGTTCTGTATTAACTCCATAATTTTTACATATAATTTATGGAACTCTATCATAAGCTTTCATCTGTGGAAAACTTTGAGGTCGCTCAGTGTCGAAGAACCACGTCATCAGTTCCTGAAGTACAGTGCCTTTGTCTGGGGAACAACTGCCGTCCTGATCGCAGTCGATTTTCTAATCAAAGCATTTTATGATGACAATCCGTCGTTATGGAATATTTTTAGAGGTAATACTGAATTTTGTATTTGAAATATGGAGCTTTGACTTACTCTAGTCTCCTCAGTTCTGTAAATTTTTGAAAATTCGAGGCGATACATTTTCAAGGTATCAATATAGCAAACTATTTATTTCCTTTCACAGGAATTGGCTGTGAGCCCTGCTTTTATATACTATTGCTGTTCCTAAATACAGCAAATTTGACCATGTTTATTCTAACTGGTCTGCATATTCGAAAAATAAAAAAAGAAACAAAAAGGTTTGCTCAAGATAAGGAGACTATAACAACCTGTCTTAACTTCGATATACAGGAGTAGGTCCCATTTATTCTATACTTTGGTAATCAAATCTTAAATCATGATATTTATTTAGGTACCTACAGCTTCTGCGGATCTTTTTCATAAAGGGAGTGTGTTGGATCCTCAACACAGTATATTATTTTCTAGATCAACTCAATTATGGTTACACAGTTCCTGATGCTGTCAGGTATCTTCTTTGCGGTTTCGGTATTATAGTTTTTGTGCTTATCATCCTCAAGCGCAGCACATTTAGTTTGCTTATGGAAAGGTAAGTTAGTTTTAACTGAGATGGACCCTTGAAAAATCTGATCCCTTTTATTTCAGCATTCGTGAAAATCGGATGAAGCTTTTTGGCCGTGCTCCCAGGGTTATGAATCCTGCTTAAATACTTGTAGCTTCCAGCACTGACATATTTTGGTTGTCTGGCTCGTACCTTAAATATATATTGTATATATTTATATATATTTATTTGCCTAAAAATATTTAAAAAATGTATATTTAAAAACAGCAGCCCTAATTTTAGTTGAAGTATTTTAAGTGTATCAGATCTAATTATTATCGGCAATATAAATTTGATTGGAAAGCATTTTTTATTTGTTAAATATAATTTATTGAATAAATTATCGATAAATATGCTTTTAATTAATTTACTTATTTTTAATTTCTTTATAATGCGGTTTTAAAAAAAAGGGTTTAAGAGTAATTTTACTGTGTTTAATAAAACTAAATGACTACATGCTAGAAGTATAAGCTTTCTTTCTCTGTATAAGTAGGACCTGTCATACATGCGAATACTTGTGCTCCAAATGGAAAGTTACGCACTTGAGAGGGGAAAGCATAACTTCTGCTCCAAGCCAGGCCAACTTCCATATCCCATCCCATCCCATCCTATTAAGCTGTCGCCTGTTCTTGGGCTCAGACATCCCCATTGTCCATAAATCAAATGTTGCTTTGAAGTTTCCGCTTGTCTGCTGTGGCCCTAGATAAATGAAACTATATATATCTGGAAAGCAAATATAAAAATGGTCGGAGATGGGCAACTTAGTAATACTTCGTAAACTTTTTTGTTCTTTAAGAAGTTCTAAAGAATGTAGTTTTGAATAATAAAATCAAATAATTTATAATTTACTCAGTTATTCAATGGTCTTCCTTAAACATATATTCTAAAAAATTATAGAAGCTGTTGAAAAAAGAATATGATCGTTAATGCTGATTTTCATTTCATTTACATTTCCAACATGCCATAATTTTGCAAATTCTTAAATATCTCTTTAGCAGTTTACATTACAGGGTGAAAGCATAAGAAAAGTGTTTTTTTGTATGAAAAACAAATGGCAACTTAAACTTCATGAATACTCTATGAGCCAGAGCCTTCCGGCTGGAGCTTTGAGCTCTGAACACTTTCGCCTCAGTGAATTGTGAAACTTTTCGGCGCCAATCCGCGAATATTCAAAACTTTTCTGCGTTTGGTGGTAAATTGCATTTCCGAATGGATGCTTGTGTATGTGCCAAAACAATAAAAAAATTTCGTTGGCATACGAGGTAGTAAATTGAATTAACCCAGGGTGAAAGGGAGTTCGTGGCATCCGGTTCCTTAGTTTCGAGATCCACTGAGTGATGGGCCCACGATGATAATAAAAAGTGTAGCACCGGGCAAGTGGAAATGTAAACAAGTATGCCACATGTGTGACGAGGCACAATTGACTCGTCTTCTTGACTCCAGCTTGAGTTGCTCAACAATGGCCGGCTTTGTGGCTCAAGTTAATTGACTTGGCCCTTTGGCCAAGTGAATGTGTCTGTGGATGTGAATGTGAACGCAAGGAGGAATGGGTTTAATCGTCCAGGATGCCGCATATATATGCTCCAGTTGCCAGCAGATAGGGCACGAGTCTCTAAATACCATTGTGTGACTGACATCTTAATTAAAATGACTCATACGCGCCGTTGGCCGAGCTGCTAAACATTTCCCCAGCAACATTTCAAGGCGCACACAACAAGTGTCTTGGCAACATTGCTTATAAACATTTGTTGCTGACTACCACAAGAATAAATCCTTGGAAAATTAAAAGGCTTTATTCTTTTGATAAAATTTCCTGTTACTTTATTATGTTTTTTAAGTTACTCATTATAAAGATGATACATACATAGGTTTTTTAAGCATTTTTTTAATTACCGGAATTTATACTACCAAATGGTTGTTTTTATTGACTGCTAATCATTTTTAATCGTCCCAAGAGTAATTTTAATTTGTTTATGTATGAGGGAATATATTAGCACCTATAAAACTTATCTAATTTTCTAAACATTCATTTATTTACCCTAACAGTTTATTTTTAAATTTTCTGGGTGCATTTACCATCGGAATATTTTTTAAACATTTTTGATAATATACCATTAAAGATAGTTGGCACCATTTTAAATGTATTTACTTGTTTAATGCTTGATGTTTATTTTGTAAAAAAGTCTTAAAGACTAACTTAAGATATATATCGTTTAAGAATTAGATAATAAAATCATACTAATTAATATTTATTTAATATTTATCAAATTCTCTTAAGTCTCATTTCCCTTGTTAAATCACATATAACTGCTTGATATTGTAAACGCCAACTATCAAATATAAATAATTTCCTTTCAAGTTGCTTTTGTTTATTTTTATGTTTATAAACAAATGCTCCTGATTTCCGACTACCTCGAGTTAAATTTTTGTTTTTCTCTCTCATTTAGAAAAACTGGCTGCCATCCAACCGTGGGAAATAGTGAATCAGTCTTCAGAAAACAAACTCAAATAGTTTTTCCCTCGTTTTGGCACATTTTCCCCTGAAACAAATAGTTTTTCCCCCCATTTTCTTTTGGCTAATTTTCTTTTGCTTTTCGTTTCCGCTGCTGGCTCATTGACTATTTGTTAATATTATAAATAATTACCAGCAATTAGAAATAATTATTCTGCTTTGCTTCGGGCGTTTATATGGCTTGCTCATTGTTTGTGCTCATGTCTCACCAAATGTCCTGCGGCAATATCAATTAACTTGAATGCTAAATACAGGCACGGGCGGCGTTAAATTGAGTTTCAAGTACTTTTTCAGCCACCTGTGCAGACGTCTTCCATGACTTGCTCATAAATTTGATGTTAATTACCTGAGGACGAACGCTTGAGCCAAGGACCCGCTTGGAAAACACGTGGCTGCGCTTAAGTCCTTTTCGGTAGCTGACACTTTGAAATTCGAGAGCGTACGGACTCTTGCGGTGACCAGTTAATTAAAATGTAGGTGAGCATGTTGTATTTATCAAAAAGTTGCCTTTGACAAAGTTAAAATCGCTATGTTAAAAATGTCTACAATTTTTAAGTAAATAAATATTTATCACAAATACTTAAATATAATCTTTTCAATTAAAAGTAATGATTAAGAAACATGTAAATTATATTAATTTATTTTTTTTCGAATTTTGACTAATTTAAAACACTTGCATAAACCAATTTTTTAAAACATAATATAATAAGCAAATATATGTTTAATCTTAACCATGTTTCATAGAAATATAAGGCATTAAAAAGAATACATATATATTTTTAAATCTCTTATTTTACACCAATTATAAATCTAGCAAATAAATACAAATATATATACTATTACGATGTTATATTTTATTTAAATGAGCAATATGAAATTTGTTGTATCAATGCCAGATGTTTATTTTTGTTTTCCAGTTTTTTATCAGTGTATTAATAAAAAGTAAATATAAAACGATTGAGGAACATGTAACTTCTATTAGTTTACTTTTCGTATGCAGAAATTAGGTGGTTGATTTCTGATTAATTATTATTAATAAAACAGCACAAGTTTACCAGCATCAAAGAGCATGAGTAATTTGTCAAGAATTTCGAGGAAGTCCGGATTTCTTGACCACATGTGAACTTTCCTTTGTGTGTGCCTACCAAAAGGGGAATTATAATTTCCCGACACGTTGCCACATGTTCTGGCCATTAATTCGGCCAGTTCGCATCATAATTGGTCCGGCACCTTGTAATGGCCAAAACTGATTTCCATATTAATTGCTCATTAGCCCGAGGTGCGAAGTGTTGCTTGCTTTTTGGCCCCAAATTGCATTAACATGCGGCAATCGGTTGACCAAGATAACGCATACGCAGTGTGGTCGATGGTGTCGGTTACTGAGATGAGTTGCTAACAGCTTTTGCGGTCTTACGGTTGCTTGCGGTTGAACAAATAATATTGAATCCACAAATTGAACAGAAGCTTGCCATGAACAGAAGACAAGTGCCGAACTCCAGGAGTGAAAATGCGGCCATAAATCAGTTTGCGGCTAGCCTTTTGCCCGGAAAAGTTTGCTAACAGATGCCCGTGCCTAATGATGCGTTATCCAAAAGAGAGAGAGAGTAAAAATTTGATATTAATATTCAATTAGAAGAACAATTATTGATTTGTCCACCGCCCTTCAAAGGAATTTTGATGAAAAAGTGGCGAGTTAAATGGCTGATGACTAAAACCGGAGCTCATCTGCAGGCAATGCACGTTAGGACCTTTTATTACGGCCACATGTCGCCTGTCCTAGGATATATATTATATCTACTATATACATGTATATAATGCCACAACTATAGTATGTAGCCAGCTGGACGGACAGTGGAGTCTCGTTTTTGAATAATTTAATGAGCTGCCTGGCGACGGCGGCGTATGCGCAATATTAAATCCAGGCGACCGCACATTTATCATCAGGCCACATACACAATGCACACATAGTCTCCACATCCCCATCCACATCCACATTCACATCCACATTCACATCCTTCACATCCTTGCCGGCACGTCAGTTTAATATGTTTTTAATTGTCCGCCACTGGCTGGGAGAATCTACTTGGCTTTAATGACCTCTCCGCTGCGGGAATGTCTCCTTTTTAATTTTTAATGTCGCCCATTAAGGCGGAATCGTGTATATTGTATCAAGGGGGTTGGGGAAAGACCTCTCCGAGGGCAAGTTAATTAATTTTTACAACGCCACGCCAGTTGGCAACAAAATTTGGCGATAAATCAACTGATAATGTCGGCACATTTAGCGACATCCCCATTTCCCAGTCCATTTCCCCCGGCCCAAAATTGTGATAAGCTTTTAGCCATGTTTAGACGGCGTTCGCGATTGACATGTGCGGGCACACAAATCGAAAGTCAACCACTTTCAGCCCGAAGCATTGGGATCGGGCTGCTAACAAAGTTTTCTGGGTCAGCGTGCGGAAAACCTTTAATCAGCGACTTCTTAATGCGTGGGTTTCCCACATTTTCTTCGGGGTAAACAACAAGTTGGTGTGGGGTGCACACATCTTGTTAAAGTTGAGTGACAATGAAAGTTTACATAAGCTGATGGGAAAAACTCACTCACTTGTTTGGGACACCCAAAAGGGTTGCTGCAATTTGAAGCTGCTTTTGTTGACTTTGCTGACTTAAAGAAAATATTTTTGTTTGATTTAAACTACATGTTTTCCTAATATAGTTAAAGCTAAGTTATTGAATTGTATGCCTTTTCCTAAGAGACATGGATAGTTCTAGCTAAGTATTGAATTTTTTTACTATATTCAAGAGGCTCTAAGCAAATCTAGAATTCTTTTAAGGCCTCAAACTTTTAAAAAGTTTTAAGTAAATTTAGTAAACTTTAGTTACTTTAATATAGCTTCCATCAATTTGTTTTAAAGCGAAAATTAATCCTCGTTACATTTTTGTTTGATAAAATTACATTTTCTTTTGTTTCCTTTCTTAAAGACATGCTCAATTATTGAATTTGTGTACTATTATAAAGAGGGAGTTAAATTACATTTTTATCTTTTTTATTCATTTTTCCTAAAATACATGGTTAGTTGTTAAATTTCTATACTTTTTAAAAGAGGCTCTTAGCAAATTTGAAAATTTCTTTATTTAAAAACCTCTTTAACTCTTAATAAGCTTTAAGTAAATTTATTAGTTTTGAATTCTTGTTATTAAGTCCTCTTGCATTACTTTAAGGCAGCTCCCAGCTATTTTTTTTGAAAGGAAAATTAATTCTCATTTTCAATTCCAATTGTCAAGCCTGCAGCATCCCAACAATATGCTCGCCAATTTATTATCCCATCAGCCGCAAAGGCCATAAAAGCGAACCGGATAAAAGCACAGACACACAGATGCGTTAGATGGGGCAGAATGTTTTCAGTGTATAATCTATAAATTGTAGAGCTAGGAATAAGATATTGCAATTCAGACACATGGGATACAGTGTAAAAGCATCAAAATAAATCTCCTTGTTTTGTTAAAGCCATATTCATGAGGGGGTTGGTTGGGATCTTGGAATCCTGGTTTTTGTTTTTTCTATTTCTTGCTTTGGCTGCCGCTCTGCTGGATGACAGCGCAAATTTTATCAAATGCCGATTCCAGGCTGTCTATAAACACCTTCCCATCGGCCTGGTTTTTGTACGTAGTGACAATGGCGCCGGCAAAATCGTTCTGTATTGAATAGCTGAGAAAGAAAAATAGGTTATCAACTGTCAGCAATTGAACAATTTGTCAAAGAATGTTGGTAAATGGGTACAAACAAGAAAGGAAGCTAACTTCGGCACGCCGAAGAAAATAAGCCCTTGCAGCAAATATAAAAATAAAATATATATATAAAACACAATCAATATTATATCTTTGTCTGATTCTTATTATGCTAATTCCGATTTTTGAAATTTGAATACAAAGTTATAAATCAAAGTGCACTAAAATAAGTTGACAAAACTTTTGACATTGCTTAAGTTTATCAAGAAAAATTAAAACTGTTAATAAGTCTATAAAATTCAGTTTTTAAACTACCGCAGCAAATCATTTTCGGAAAATTTGAGAAAATAATTTAAAATTCTCGTTCACCTTTACTTGGTGTAGGACTAAAAATGTTTTTAGTATCTAACCTACATTTTAAATTAAAAAAAATTATTAATTTATATCAATATTTTTAAAAGTGTTTTAAAGTATTATACCTATGACAAATGTGCATTTTTATATGTGTCTGAGTTTATAGTATTAGCTTGACAATATAAAAATTAGTTTTTTAAGTTACTTTAAAACTAGTTTTGATTGCTATTATTTGATTAGATAAAAAACTTATATTTTCATGACCCCGGCAAACTTCTGCCTTATATTATAATACCCTACGCAAATGTATAAAAATACCCCAATCTCGACAGACAGACAGACAGCCTTGGCTTACCCAATTCCGAAGCCATTCCTGACCACCGGACCGAATGAGCCCGCTAGCAGGGCATCCGAGCCAAGGGTTGAGGTACTGATGATGTTGTTATTGATGCGCCTGTAAGCCTCAGTATCGTAGAGATCGGGCAGGGGAATGCCCTCTTTTTGGGCAGTGTGCCGCAGGGCGAAGAGATGCCGATCGAATCCCTGGCCCATAGCTGCCTCTTTCGTAAGCTGTCCATGCACCTTGCTGCACTTGTCGATCATGGCCCGCAGTTCGCCGGCACTTGGCTTACTCCGCTCCGGCGAAAGAATGGCCTCGCAAAAGTCGCGCGTGGCATTGGTGCAGGGTCTCATCGTTTCCGTGCGTCCATGTCGAAAGGCGGAGGTGCTGCACGACTCATAGGTGCCCACATAGCCATTGTGGGCCTGACGGTAGGCCAGCTGGAAGGACAACTGGATGATGGAGTCGGGACTCAGGCCAAACTGCTTGCAGGTGGGCTTGTTCATGTGCGGATACTTCAGCACATTCAGGTCCAGACTGTCCACAATGCTGGCATTCTTGCTGTAGGCCTCCGAAACGGCCGCCTTGGTGGCCTCATCCACCTCGAAGTTGATGGGTCGCACATTGCTGCAGTCTCCCTCGGCGGGAGTGTGCACCGTCTCCGTGGACACAAACGGCTGCTGCAGGGTGTCCTTGTAGAGCTCGTTGAAGTAGCGCAGCACAGCCACGCCATCGCCCCACGAATGCTCAAAGTTTATGGCCGTGGTGCCATCCGCGCTGATCAGCAGGGAAATGGACTTGTCGAACCACCTGTGGGTTAGAGAAAAGTGATGTGAATTATATATTTGTACCTCCATAATTATTAAATTTTTTAAAAAATGCAATATTATCATAATGCTTGCTTACCAACAAACAAAATTATTTTAAAGAAAATTGGAAACTGTTAAATGAAAGCTTTAAATGCACTTTTAAATATACTGCAGTAAATGATTTAATAATAATTTTTATATACATTTAAGAAAATAACAATTAATCATAGTTAATCTGCACCTTGAATGATACTATAAATATATATAAAATCTGATTTAAAATGTATGTATGTATTTGTAATGTATGCCCCATTTAGTTTATAGTATTAGCTACAGAAAAACATATACAAGTTTTTTACGCGTTGCAATTCTATAAGATAATGGTTGATTCCATAAAAATGGTGCGGATATATATTTTATATATATATATTTTAACTAAACATATTTAAATCTAATAAAATAGTCAGTTATTGCATGATCTGTTTGAGGGAAATACGAAGAACAAACATTCAAAGATAAGAAGCGGTGGTGGTACTATTATTTTGACCGCAACTGTATATAGTCTGTTATGATTTCTTACCGATTGTGAGCCTTTCCCGCCAGCAAATGCTTGAGCAAAGGTTCTTGACGATCCTCATTGAAGACCCCATCCTCTGGGCCATCCAGACAAACGCAGAACAGAGCCGCATCCACTTCGTTCTGGAGGAGATCGGCATTTTTGGGGTTAGAGACAAACTGCTCTCGGCTTTTGGCCCACTCATCGCGCTGTCCGGAGGTGAGGACACCGAGGGGAACACTGGCCGCCTCGCGATCGGCATCTAGTTGGAGCACAGCCCTCAGCCTGCCCAGAATTACACTGGGACTTTCGATGTAGCCACTGGAATCGAGTACGTTCAGGGCATACATATGGCCACGTCGCATGACGAGGATGTGTTTGGAGTTGGGGGACTGGACGAGCTCGTCCTTGCCCACCCTGGGAATCCTGGAGGTGCCAAACAATCGGCTATACTGGCTCATGTCCAGGGGGAAGGCCTTGAAGGCGTAGGAGGCATAGGTGGCCAGGGCCTTGGGAGCCACCTTCATCCAGCGGCGGTAGCTGGCGGTGTCGCTTTTCTTGGCATTCATGTGGTAGACCTCCGGCTCCAGGAGATCCGATTGCAGGGAGCGCCAGAAGCGCAGCGAACTGATGATCAGATTGGTGGCCCTCACCACCTGATCCTGGTACTCCGGCCGGGAATCGCTTTTCATCACCAGCAGGGGATTGTAGTTGAGCGGCAGTGGCGCCCGATCGGCCAGATACATGTCGAACCAGGGCTGTGATATATAGCTGGTGTGCTTGTTCTCCGCATCATGGTTTTTGAGTTTCGCATGCAATTCCATGCCGATTCCCTGACGGAATTGTTCCACCTTCTCCTTGGTTTCCAAATGCTCCTCTGGAGAAAGTAGTGGCCTGGTGGCCTCCAGAAAACGGTTGCAACTGTGCTCCAGCAGAGGAATCGGTAATCTCGGCAAGGAGCGCTGAAAATATAGCGTAGGCAGCTTGGAGCACTGCAAATATTGATAGTGCTGACCATGAGTCGTCGTTGTTCGCGATGAATTCGTTGAAATCCATGACAGATTGCGGTGCACCCTTGCTCGGAACATGGCTCTCAGCTCTCCACTTCACTCGATTTCCAAATTAAATAACAATTGTTTGTTAAACTCGAGAGGCGAGCGTCTCAAAGTCCAAAACAGAAAGTGCAACAACAACGGAGAAATTCGCCAGCCACATCAGCTGTTTGAATTCGATAGGCACAGCTGATCGCCGATATCGATAACTCAAGGGGCGGTATTTTCTTATGGTATTTTATTGTGTTTTTGGCGGAAAGAAAGTAAAGGCGCGTTTTTTGAATATTATCAAAAGTAATAATAGTTAGGTTTCAAACCATATTTATTAAAAGTATGAAAACAATAGTAAAGTTTAAAGTTTTAAGAATAAAAAAGCTAAACTTAATCTAGGATTTTGAAAAGAAATAAAAGTTTAATACGTTTTTGTTAAAATCAACACTTGAACTCTTTGAATTTAAATATATATTTTACATTAACACAATAAATTCAACATATAGCTCGACGTTGAGGAAATTTAAATATTCACTGAAAACATGGCCCGTATGTTGCTAATTTATGGCATTAACACAATCAATTCAATGAATTGAATTTATGGAACTGAATTTATATTTATGGCATTAACACAAGTAATTCAATATGAAGCTCAATGTTAATGGGAATTTAAATATTCGCTGAAATCATCGCAGAGTGGGCCAAAACATTTTTTTTGAATTCCACACTCGTCTGACCTTCTGGATAACATTTAGCATTTGCAAAGGGAAAGGGGTTTTTGCGGATCTCCCTGAATTCCGCATAATTTCGCACTTGGCCCCGACGGACTTCGTTTTCGTTTTCGTCTTCGTTTCCGCATCCCTTTTCGCAATTTAATGTGCTTCACTTTTGCACTTTCGCTGGCTTGTTAAATATTAACGCAATTTCACTTCGCTCAATTACACTGCAACCCATCCGCATCCACATCCGTATCCGCATTCGCATCCGATGATGCCCCTTATGCAAATTTAAATGGCAAGGGGGGATTCCACCGCTCACTTTACTTAATTTGAGGAATTGAGGGGCAGTGGATTATATTTCACCGATGCCGAGTGCAAATTGCAAGGACAAATCGAAGGGAAGACTTCTGGACTACTCTCGTTAAATTCGACAGGGCATAAACATTTTATGCGAATTTTCATTTCTTTCTTGGCCCCCTTAATTTTAGTAAGCCGTTTATTTATTTGCCGCACCTGGGGAACATTGACCGAAAGGAGCCTTTGACCCACCACGTCTACAGGATGTCCTGACCCCTACGAGTATTCAAGTTCCCATTCCCTAAAATCCCAATCCCCACAAATAACCAGCAGACATCAACAGCGGGCAAACAAATAAACGCCACGCAAATGCAAACAAAATGCTGTTTATCCAAGGACCAAAATCGCCAAAAAGGTGAAAGGACGCTTAAGCACTTGAGCGCCTTCAAATCGAACAAATCGATGGGTAATTGCTATTGCAATTGCTTTTAGATTTTAAAGACCCATCGCGGCCTTAAATCAACTGGTGGGAAAGGTAATACCTTGGTGTTTTACTTACATAATATAACTTTTTATGAGAATTTTATTTGCTTGGGCATTTGATGCATTAAACATTCCACAATTTTAATAATTTTAGTATACCTTTATTATTATTCACTTAACATTTCTTTAAGAAAATATAATTAAAATCGAAATTTAATTAATTTCATTACAATTTTTAATTATTAAATTTTAATTATTATTTTATTTACTGTTTATTCACGTGGAAGAGTCCTTGAATAAGTTATGTATGCAGACAATCTTGGCACTTATTAACCACGAACGGTGTCATAAAATCAGACTGTCTCCGCCCATAAAAATACCTTTAAAAATCCCTTTTTTTCCTAGGCACAAAAATCAACATTTATTGCAAGAGTCCATTGCCGGACAATAAAACTTTTGGCCATTCCAGCACGCACAGCCTATCCTTTTATCTTGATTTTTCGCACCTGAAAGGTGTGCCGTATAAGTCGCTTTCGACGGGTTGACAACTGCCAAAGAAACGGTCAAAAGGTGACCAGATGGAAGAGTTAACAGGCAAATTCCATTTGCACCCTGATGACAATGGCAAATGGGTTAGCCGTCCCTCGGGCAGACGAAGATTTAGATTTGCATAGATGGCTCAGCATAAATGCCGCATTCCAGTCAAGCAAATCATTGACACGGCCTTCAATGGAGACGGCTCTGAAATGGCCGCGTTGACAGGGCCAAGAAATGGAGGCAATAACTCAGGCCTCACTGTAGGAGGTCGCACTGTGGAAAGAGCAACGAAAAAATGTGCTTTAGATTGTCCCAACATTTTCCTTTATGACAATTCATGAAAATATTTCCATAGCTTACCTTAATTATTAAAATCAGGCGAACTTACGAATAAATATGATTGCAGGCAGATTTAAAAGCTTAATCAAATGTAACTAGAAGCAAAGGAGAACAAAGACGAAACGTTGCGAAAAGTCTGGGAAATTCCGTCTCGATGTTGCGCTAGCTTTTCCCTTGTACTTGCCCTGCAGGAAGCCAGAGAAAATATACATTTAATTCACCAACCTGGACGTGTATGACAAATAAAGCATGACAATAAAGTCAAGACCCACACGCAAAAAACCACCCACCTTTTAAGTTCTTGAAGATTTTGTGTAGGCTGATGAATATGTATAGGCTTTATGCAGCCGCAATTTGCGGCTCTTGTGTGCAATTATGCGCAAACATGTTAATTTTCATAATTGCCAGCCATTCTGAAAAAGCAAATATTGCAAATAATTGCAGCAATTTTAGGGGACACTGAACTTGCTGTCATTAATTTATGGCCAGCCACGAGCGATGACCAGCAGCATAATTAATAAGCCACAGGAACAGGCACTGGGGAATCCTTTTTTTTGCGAGGCAGCAATGTCAAGGTTCAATGTCACCCGGCAATCAAAGCTGCAGGCCACAGGGTTTATTGATATTCCTTGGGTGTGGTATGAATTTATATATATATATCAGGGGTATAAAATAGCATGTCGGATGTGACATTAATGGAGGACAAGCCAGAGTGCAAATGCAAATTATTTATTTTGGTTATTTAAATAAATATAAATAAATCTAAATCAATATAGAACGAACAACTAAAAAAAATAAATTATAAATAAACAAACTTCAAGAACCTTGAACTTAAAAATATTAAACAACCTGAGTTAAATTTTACTTAAAGATAAACAGTTTAAGGAGATATAAAAAACCAAGTAATGATTGCACACATGTGGTGAAACGTCTCCTGCAAAATCAAGGCCTATGAGCCAGAAAAAAACAAGTTAATGGCAAGCCCAATTACCAGATGTATATAATAGGACGCATGTATGTAAATGAACGCAAAATTTTCTTAACTTTTGGAGAAGCCAAGTCAAGTATTCCGCCTACTACACAACCGCCATTGTGATGATTTTGCTAGAAGGCCAGCAAATTGCTCAATTTTTTTGTTGTTTTTTTTTGAATGATTTTTTTCGTGACTGTGGCCGAGAGCAAAGCGAAATCATATTTCACAAGAGTGGAAACAACAGCAGCAACACGAACACATTAAATTGCTATAAAGCCATTGCCATTCCCAGCTACCAGTTCCTAGGACGCCTCCAAGAAAGCCGCGCCGACATGTGAACTCCTGCTCCCCTGGCCCTCTATTCCTGCACTCTGAAAATATATACTTAGTATATCGACAGTTAAGATAGCTAGGAATATAACATATAAATTATTTGTATATGCTTTGCTTAGTTTTATGTGCTATTGAAATCTAAATGCAAGCCTTATATTATTATGATTACCTTAGTTTCGATTTATGTTTATCTTTTTGATCATTGCAAGCATGTTCTTCAATAAATATATTTATCTCCAACAATAATTTTTATTTTCAATATTTAATCATTTCTAATCGCAAATATTTCATTTCTTTTATTAAAATTTGATTTTCAATAATATCTTTTTATGGCTTTTTTTCAGAGTGTAATTTCATGTCCTTAGTCACCGATTCCCTGACCCCTGACCCCTGATTCCCATTCATGCTCTTTGGGTTCCAGTTCCGCCGTGACGACATGTAACTGATGTTGTTTGTTGTAAATTTAATTTTGCCAGGCTGAGCGAGCCGAAAACTGGGAAACTGGGAAACTGGGAAACGGGGGAAATGGCTTTCAGTGCTTTCTTGCAGCTTGTTTGGCCAAGTTAAAGTTTATTCTGTTCTCCGAATGTATTTTGAGCAGATTGAATTGTTTGATTTTATTTTCGAGGAGCCCAGTAGTTCAGGTTCGCGTGACGGCGAGCGTTTTGGCCAATTTTATGGTCGGCAATTAACAGGTCCGCAGAAATAGGCAACACTTTTCACATGTCGTGCTGACGGCCATTAATCAGGTTCAAGTTTATGGGTTTTTTTTTTGGCGAACGGAAAACGGGAAACGGAAAGGGAGCGTTCCACCAATCGTAATGGAATCGAAACGAGCGGAAATGCGCACAAATAAATCAAGTTCTCATAAATTATGAAAACGGGCGCCGGACGTTGGCTAAAAATAACAGAAAATGGCCCACTATTTGCGTCAGCCGTATAACTAATAAAAAATATAAATGTTTCTACAGGCCTGCGTCATGCTGTTGTTATTTATTCGCGGTTTTTCGTTGATCACTCAAAAATTTCAAATTGTTTTCGCAATAACTCAGCCCTTTTTCAGCTTTCTCCGCTTTTCCCCATTCGATTTCATGCAAAATGCTGACATGACGTCAGCAGTGTCCCTCTGCGAGGATTTTGTGATTTCAGTGGACATGTGAGGGAGTGTGGAATCCGTTTGTAAATGAATTTCAATGGTCCACCATTTGCAGTTGCGAACACTTTCGAAACGATTTCCATTTGCCAACGCTAAAAATGTTCAACTGAGTGGAAGTCAAAAGGAAAAGGGACGAATTTACGGGAGTTCAAACAAAGTTTGTGTTTCTTTTTGAAGGTTGGCCATTTTCGAAACTGTTATTGCGGCTGGTTTTTGAATGGCCTAACAATTTGTTTGAATGCGAGATGTAGCGGAATTTATATTGCTGCATAGGAGCAATTAGGTGGTCATTCAATTGAGTTTCTGTTAAGCGCTGAATAGGCCAGAAATACCCCTCTTTTATATAAAGTGCTTTTACTTGCGGTAGTTTACCATATTTAAAATATAAATAGATATAAATCAAATCTAGGCACGAACTGTGTTTACCTTTTAAAAATAACATTTATAAGAGCATGAAAACAATTTCATTTTGTATATTCTTTGTCCATTCCATTGCAGCTTAATTTCCGCGTGGGTGGAAAATCGAAAGGAAAGACCCAACAAATTGAAATGCAATCAAACAAAAGGGAGAACACAACCGAGCGGTTTGCTTGTGGCACTGAATTATGTATGCCAAGGATGGCAGGACAGCAGGATGGCAGGATGGCAGGATGGCAGGACTCGGACCCTGTCGCATTTTTGTAAGTGCACGTGATTGCACTGGACCGGTCCCATGCATTTATTTGCATATTTACCGCCACAACAGTGAAGACAGAAGCCCCGGCGTTTACTCTACATTTACTCACTGCATTTGCATTGACTCCGAGATTTCAGGCCAGTACCATCCACTTACACACGTCGGAATGCCGGATCCTTGGGCCGAGATGATGGCCCAGAATGCAAATTACTTCACCCCGGCAGTTGTCAACTCAACTGGGTCTGAACTACCAGTATCTGTATATATAGAGTACTTATGGGACATTTGCTCAGACAAATAGCAGCAGATCATCGGCAGTGTTTAGAGTTGTCAAACGATAGTCAATGAGTTGAATCTCAAAATGTGACACAGCTGAGATTTCGCATGTTCTATAAGTATAAGGAACTTGAGACTCATTTGCTGGGCCACATTTCTATTTCTTAAGCTACTTTTCTCTTAAATTAAACTTTAGTACAAAACCTAGTTATGTTTAAAAATACTTTCATAGCGTTTTTGCTTGAGGCTCTGAAAAAATGTGATTGACGGAACCATAAAATAACAACCGCAACTTAAAAAAGATATTTTTCATTAACCTTCACTTTCAACCAATATGAAAATCCTTTTTGGCGTCAAAGTGCTTTTAAAATTCAGCTGGTTTCTTGTTGGTGAACTTCAAGGTTCTTCCAAAATATAGTTAATATTAAAAACAAAAGCTAAACTTTAACTTTGTTAAATGGCATTTTATTGTTGGTATATCAATTTAATTTTTAGCTAACAATGAACTTTTAAATATTTTTTCAGGCTTAGTTCTTGAAAACTAAATAAAACTTTTAACTGTATGAGTATATTTTTTAGGAGTAAGGGAAGTAGTAGAAAGTTATTATACATTTATTAAGTTTATTTGCTTATCTACTCTAGCTTCTAAAAAACCAGTTGTAAGTCGAAATTTTTTTAAAATCTGGTGTTTTAGTTTAAATTCATTCTTTAGTAGAAATGGAAGAAGTGCTATGATAGTAATTATACATATAAAACGTTTTTATACTTATCCACTCAACTATTTATTAACTTAACTCTTTAAAATTGGTAGCTTTTACCTCAACTTAGAGTAACAAAGGTATTTGTGTTTATAAAGTGAAGTGTTTAAGTTCATATTCTCTGAAATTTTATATATGTTAAAAAATATTTTTCCAAAAGCTTAAACATAAGTTATTCAAGGGGCGTGGCACCTCGCTTTTTTGTGTGTGTCTGCAATGGAGATGGCCAAAAGTATTCGCATTACCTTCTTGTTGCCACCGAGCTTAAAATAAAAATTGACTGTTGCTGCTGCCGTCAACCTCTTCCTTATTGTAGTTGCTGTTTTCGCTTCTCTTCATTTGCACTGCAAATGTGCGAGGAAAAGCGGGAAAAGGCGGGAGTGGGCGGAAAAATGGGAGCTGCCAAAGAAAAGATGGCGAAGATGGGAACGAGGGCTCCTGCAGCTTAGCGTTAATTCCCATGAAACTCAAACGGATGTGCAGACTGGCACGCACACTCAAACTCAGACACACACACACACACACTTACTTAAGGATACCCATACAAACGCATAACCAAGGAGCATCAAGTGCCATTTCGCATGAGTAAGTTGAGCGAAATTAAAAAAGAAATTGCATAAAAACTCGCACAATGCCAGCACAACTGAATAAAATGAAATGCTGCCCGCGGAGGAGTCAAAAAAAACAAAGAAGGGAAATAAGGAAAACGGCGAAAAGCCGGCAAGGGAAAGCGGAAAACGACAAAGTAGCGCCTGCAGCTTAAAGTGCAGCAAATTAAATTTCACCCCGGAAAGGTTCAGCCACATTCTTTCTTGGCCGCATTCTCAAGTGTTACACTTGACAGTGAGTGAATGTGAAAGAAGGCAACTTGAACACTTTTAATTAAAAAAAATAGACTTAATATACCAATTAAAATATAACATAAATAACATATGACTAGAATCCTAAGTTCCTGTGCATTGGTTTAGTCTTTTGTTTCAGTAAATGAGTGAATTTAATAATCAAAGATTAAGAATAAAACAAAACTTATCTAAGAATACTTGAAAACTTAAAGTAAAAAGCCAGAAACCTATTCACCAACTAAAATATATTGTAAATTTAAGAATTTAGAAAACATAATAGACAAATATTTAAAACTATAGTCTTAATAAGATTTGAATTTAAATAATATTATTAAAAGTTACATTGGGTTACAATAATATCTTAATTAATGATGTATATTTAATTGAAAATAATTAAAATGGCCGTATATTTTTTAATGTGTATTGGACCTGCACAGAAGCAGTCCGTAGGTTAACAGGGATTACAAGGCCTCGGTTCTAGGACATTGTTTCACGGCTCAGAGACACTTCCGGTTGTAGGCCTTCGAAAGTGGCAGGTCTCACACTCTCCTCGATGCAAAAAAAAAAACATGAAATGTCTCCTTGCAATTTGCATGAAAATGCTGCCATGTTTTTGAACAAAAATCGGTGCAACTATCCCATCTGACCTTTGTGTGTGCTCAGATCTTGAACGGTTTTGGCATTTCTTTTGTCTGCGCCCAACGTTTTCTCAATTTCATTTAGCCAAAATGGTTTTTCCTGTGCCTGGGGGAAATTTCAACATGCACTTTTCCTTTTGCTGGATACTAAAATCCATGGAATGAAGGTAAGCTGCAATAACTCGATAAACTCTAGACTTTAAAAGAAGGTGAAAGCCAAGAAAAGGTAGAAATTTCCAATATGTGTTTCTACTTAAGTTACCAAAAATATAGCTGAATTTAATATTTCAAAGTCTGTTTTTATTAAGAGTTTTATAATTGCTGAAAATTGCTTGAATATGATTTATGAATACGTTTGCGATCAACAAACTCTTTAGGAATCTTAAATCATGCATTAACAAGAAAGATATTAACATATTAAGTCTTAAAAAAACGTATGTATAAGCAAAATCCTAAAAAAAAAATTCTGTCAGTTTGAAACCCTTTGAATGTCAATAAAGTCAATTGCAGATTGCCTTTTAGGGAGTCGTTTAAAAGCTTATTTTATTCCTCTACTCCCGGATTTCGTTCAGAGTTCTGTTTACATTTATGGTGTTCTTTGGGCTGGCACACAATTGACTAATATTCCTGGCACTGGCGAATGAAGACCTAAAGTCGACATATATTTCCCCGGCACGTGCTCGACCCCACACTCATCCTTTTTCGTCCTTTTCGAGTGGGTGGGTGGGATCAAAGACAGTCCTGCATACATATACATACATATTAGCTCCATTATGACCAAGACAATCCAGCTAATAGAGCCGAAAGAGAGTCATGGAAGAAGGTTCTGGGCATCCGCATTTCCCCCCATTTCTAATGCGACACCCAATCGGATTTGTCAGCAATGTCCGGCCAGATGGTCGTAGATGAATTCTGTTTGTCCAACTGATTACGCATCAAGTGCCATGGGGAAAGGACACTGGCACACTGGGCATAAGCAAATTGTGGACAAATGGTAAAAAAAGACGAGAAGGGCACTCTCAATTCCGGTGGGACAAACAGTAAACAGGAAAATTGTTTACCATTCCTCGCATGGGTCAATATGTGGGCGGTATACTTCGAGTTACGTGGGCAAACACGAAGAAACTAAAATATATCCATATGCAGAAAGTGTGACAGTGCTGCCAACAGCCAAAAAAACGGACACAAAGTCAAACCTTTTGGAAAAAATCGCAAAAGGAAAACTTTTTATTTTCATAACCAGGCAAATGGTTCAGAATATAAAGAATGTCGTAAGGAAATTTCTAATAAATCGTAATTTGAATCTTCATTATTTTTTTTTTTAAACCATTATATTCCATAGTTTTGATAAAAAAAACAGCAATTTAAACTCATATTTTCGAGGTCGCACAACATAATTTTTTTTGAAAATTTAGCCAAAACAAAATTTTGGAGCTGTGAATGCCAGTTTGTTGGAAATTTTATGACGAATTCGACGAGGTATAGCATTCCAACATTAAACCATAATATTTTATAGTTTTGATCAAAAAACGGAAATTTAAAGTCATTTTTAGGAGGTCGCCAGTTTTACATTTTTTATAGATTACGTAAATATTGCTGCAAAAGGTATTGATTTTATGCTGAAAATCGACAGATCTGTATCGGCAAAGTCATAATAGCAGCTGATGTGGACAGAAGTTGGCGGAAGTAAATATAACTGATTTATTTCTGGATTCGTCTTTCTGTCGGAATCATGGAATTTTCCTTTTAGGTTTTCCGTTTATGTTTTTTTGTGAGTTTTTATTTATCTTACCAACAATTTTTAAACATTTTCATTTTACATGCATTTTTATAATCCAAAGATTTGTAAATCTTGTAAAGATTTTCTGGTCGAAAATTAATTTCGCTTTACATTGTATATTTTCGCACTTAATTTTCTCAACAAGCCATAGCAGCGAAGTGTTAATGCAAATATTTGGCTTACATTTAACGAGAATCTCGTTTACAGCAATGGCTGAAATTCCCGTGAAATACTTAATATACGTTGCATTGCGTATACGCCCTGTGGCTCCACTCCAAAGACTTACAAGTGGAGCAAACGCATACAGTTCAGCTTGATTGTGTGCTAGACAAACAATTGTACACCATTACAAAAAGGGTATTTAAGGCAGTAGATGCTGGAGTGGGAAGGGGAGTCCAATGTCCTGGGAGTCCTGGTTGTCCCACGTGTGCATTCGAGTGCAGCTCATTTATCATGCCAGTCTTTGACTCGCCTCCCTTTCGCGTTGACTTTTCACGATTTAACACGTGAACGAATCCATTTTCCCAGCAAAACACAAAGGAGAAAAAAGAGCAAACATTGAAGGTACAGGTGCCCTTAATGAGCCGGTGGCCGGTGAGTCAACAACTTTTATTTTATTGTCGCTCTAATTGGACAATTAGCGGAGGACTGAGAAGTGTGAAAAAAAATATATATAATAAATAAAAAGCCAAGAAACTAAGCTGCAATTAGACACAAGGTTTCAAGTTTCACTTCAAAGGATTTACACTCAAGAAAAAGTATTAAATGATAAATTAGTTTTATATTTAGTAAGGTGCATATTTTATTTCAGGAATATATACCAATTTATGAGTGATTATTTAATAAATTAAATAATAATATAAGTATATGGGTATACTATTTATATTTAATTTTTATACATTTAATATTTATCGTTTCAAATGTAATTTGAGGGGCTTGTGAAATATTTCTGGGCACTTAAAACAATTTATAAATTGAATAAAGCCCAGCCATTTTTTGCAATAACACGACAATTTTAGCCAGCCAGTGCCGAGGTCCAATATTTCACTCCCCGGTAATGGTCTCAAAAAAGAAAAATAAAAATAAAAAGAAAAACACAAACCCAAACCCAAACTGGATAACAGCCAGGCCACAATGCATAAAGTATTGTTGTCCTTGGACAAATATAAAACATAATGCGAAAAATAAATGCCTGAAAAGGCGTTCGCTCACAGCGAGGGAACGGGATATAAGCAGCTAAAGAATATTCATGTGCCTCAATAAACCGAAAAGAAAAGATGTCCTTTTTGCGCAAGGCACTAAAGTGAGGCAAAGATGTTAAAAGTAGGAGAGGAAAATAAAGAAGGGCAAACAAAGGAAGCGCAAACAGCAAACGTGCATTAAAAATATTGAGAGTCTGGCTCCCCGAGATGGGAATAAAAGCAAAACTAACAATTAAAGTCGCGATTTGCTGGCAAGAAAGGCATTTAAAGCAGCACATAATGCCAGTGTATATATTTATAAACAGAGCCAACGTAAAGACAATCGCCGAAGTTCTCTGTTTCGCTCTGCCGAGTGCCCGGCCAAATAAATAAAATTGATTAGAAACGACAATGGCAGCGGCATCGATGCTCCTTATCTGCTGGCAATTTCATTATTTTAATGCGCCACACGACCATCAAAACTTATGGGCGGGGCAATCTAACTGACTGGCTGACGGAACAGGGCCCTGGGCAAAAGGACACGGGAAACGGGACACAACACACCAGAGACAGGACAACGGACACTGGAGTATTGATTGACCGGACTCTGCATCCTGTCAACAGTTTCAGCCAGACATTTTTAGCGCACACACGCAGAAATTAGTATATATAATATTGTCATTATCAATTAAATTGATATTCAAAATATAAAATATCATTAAAAAATATCTTGATTTAAAAAATAACTATATTTTTTGAATATACAAGTATATAGATAGTATAGATGTGCTGAAAATTAAGGCTACAACTTATAACTGTTGAAAAAGGGAAAACATTCAATATTTTTAGCTTAGATAAAAAGGCTTTGTTAAGAACTACTACATTTTTTTTGTAGTTGTAATATATATAATTATATAACATTTTATTTAAATATTTAATTGTGGACGTGAAAAGGCTTTTATTTTATAACTTTTTCCAGTACAAACAAATGTTTATTAATTTCATTTGTAATTTATTTAAAAAACAAAAAAACTAAATGTTAAAAAAACATATCAATATATATATTTTTCCAGTGCACACTCATTTTATTCAGTTTCTGTGAGACTCTGCTCTGCCATTTTAAGGTATCACCAATGGCAGCTATTTTGGCAGTTGAAAAATACAAATTTTTTGCCACTGCACGGACTGTTATTTTATTCAGCTTTGAGCCCTATTTCTGGTTGACATTCTGCAGCAGCAGGAAGTACTGTCCACTTGTCCGGACCATCTGCGAATCAATCAAGTGGAATGGTTAGGTGGGGCATCTACCTCTGCACTCCCCACTCACCGCCATCAGAGTGGGCAAGGACATTTGCATGAACCAGGACACGTCCAGCCTGAAGCCCCGGTTCGTGCGCATCAGCACCATGCGGATGAGCTGGCGGAACTCCCGGGATTCCCCGTACCATTGCACCTCGTAGAAGGCCTTGCCAATCTGCTCGCTCTGCGGTGGGAGTTAGTCTGCGATTAGTCACGCAATTAGACATCAATCAGTGCGCGAATGGGTGGGGGACCACCCCCTCCATCGCAATGTCACCTACAGCCGTCGTAAATCGCTGGCCATTGTAGCAGTACACGACTATCTGGTAGCCGCCTGCAATCAGGTACAAGGTCATCCGGAACAAAATAATGCTGCTGTTGCTGCCCTACGGAGAGCTTAAAGTAAATTCCCCACATTAAATCCACTCCTCCATCAAAGTCTTACAAATCCCACGCTCATCTGGAATAGAGCCAATCCAAAGCCAAAAAGGCTGAGCAGGAACTGCGAGAAGGTGACTTGCCGAAAACAATCGTTGATCTCTTCTGCAAAGCTTTCAAACAAAAGAAAAGTTAAAAAATATGTATATTAAATAAAAATATAATTATTTAATATGTCGCTTTTATTTTGCGATGAAATATGTCGTTCAGTGACCTCCAAAAAATGAGTTTAAATTGCCATACCTCGTTAAATTCGTCATAAAATTTCCAACAAACTGGCATTGACAGCTCAAAAATTTTTGGTTGGATCAAATTTCGAAAAACCATTTTAAATCAAAACTTTTAAGGGTGATATAAGTTTTCGCACTTTTTAAAGCAAAATAAAATTTTAATTTTTCGTTATTATTTACTTTGTGTTCCCTTCTCCTTCCTGTGAGTTTTCGAATTTTGGCAACTTACTTTGCAACCCGTTGGTACTGATAGATACAGCATCTAAGATATTCCACTCTGCGTTCTGGTGGAACCAATTCGGATGTGGAATAGTCAATCATCTGATTAAGTGATTCGATTAGTCCCACACTATGCAGGCATAAAACAATGAAAACTCCATCAAAACTGATGGCACCTAAGGAAATGGAATAGTAAAAAATTTTCATAACAAAAAACCAGATACAGAAACTCACTCATGCCACAGATATAAAGAGAGCAGGTCTCCAGATACATTTGTATATAGTAGTAGGGGAACTCTAAACCTTTTTCTGCCCATCCTGGATAGAGTGATGGCAGAGCTAAAGTAGGTTAAGGTTTATAATATATGTTTCTTCTTCAAAAATCAATATTTATTGGAAGTTATAGTTAACAATGATTATTGCTTGTTGGTATAAAAATCATACTTTAAGATTTTCGTGTATTTTAAATTTAATTATGCCTTATACTTACGTAACACAATTTCGTAGGAACCTTTGGGGCGTGTGAAGTGGCGATAGAGAGTGGTGGCCAGGGAGTTGATAAAGTAGTTTGTGGTAATGCAAATGCAGCAATACAAGTAGACAAGTAGTTGCCTACGAGTGTTGGCCCAGTAGCGATCCATTGTGGACTCCACCTTCTCTCGGATTGTTTTAATCACTGGTAAATCTATTTAAACTTAATGCATTAATATATTATTTCGATTAAAAATAACTCACCTGACATCCTTTCAAAAAGTTCGAACTTTTGCAGCAAATCATGGCAGCGAGCTCTTCTCAATAGATCGTAAATCTGACGATGGGCAAATAGAAAATACCACATCTTCGCTATCGAAGAGAGAAACTGGAAGGCAGTGCTAACGGTCTGCGGGATATGCAAATTAAATTAATATATTTATACACATTAATATAAATATATGTATACTCTAATGGGTACATTTATTTTTTAATTAGTTCTTATAATAAACAAGAAAGAAAGCAAACTTCGGCAAGCCGAAGTTCATATACCCTTGCAGCTATTGCAAGAATTTAACATTTTTGAAAACATTAAAATTATGATTTACTGCGTATATGTTTAAAAACATTGAAGCTATGATGATTAGCAACTCAATTATTTGATAGTTATTTTATATATTTTTATTATTTCTATGGGAGCTATATGATATAGACGTCCGATTTTGATAAAATCTAAGCCATTATTCTGAAATATTTAACCATTGCTATATGTCGAAGAACTGAACAAAAAATTAAAAAACAAAAAAGTTATAATTTTTTTCATTTATTTTTCCGATTGTTCCTATGGGAGCTATATGCTATAGTCGTCCGATTTTGATATAATTTAAACCGTAAATCGGAAATATTTTACCATTACTAAATGTCGAAGGGCTAAACAAAAAATTAAAAAACAGAAAAGTTATAATTTTTTTCATTTATTTTTCCGATTGTTCCTATGGGAGCTATATGCTATAGTCGTCCGATTTTGATGAAATTTAAACCGTAATTCAGAAATATTTAACCATTACTAAACGTCGAAGAACTAAACAAAAAATTAAAAAACAGCAAAGTTATAATTTTTTTTCATTTATTTTTCCGATTGTTCCTATGGGAGCTATATGCTATAGCCGTCCGATCCAGCTCGTTCCGACTTATATACTACCTGCAATAGAAAGACAACTTTTGGGAAAGTTTCATGCAGATAGCTTTAAAACTGAGAGACTAGTTTGCATATAAACGGACGGACAGACGGACAGACTGACAGACGGACAGACGGACGGACAGACGGACGGACAGACGGACATGGCTAGATCGAATCTACTAGTGATGCTGATCAAGAATATATATACTTTATAGGGTCGGAGACGTCTCCTTCACTGCGTTGCAAACTTCTGACTGAAATTATAATACCCTCTGCAAGGGTATAAAAATAAATTTAACAGTCTAACCGATGACAATAAAATGAATATAAAATCTTCTAAGGTATATAAAAATATTGCAAGTCATTGTTTATTTTTAAAGAAATAATAAATAAGTGATTAGTTAAAAGACAACAAAGTTAGTTAAACAAAAATGTCTAAGAAGGAATGGATTTTGTAATTTATAGAAATGTTTAAATCGGCAGCAACAACAGAATGAATAAAAAAAACCATAA
Organism: Drosophila elegans; assembly: GCF_018152505.1. Classification (NCBI taxonomy): domain Eukaryota; kingdom Metazoa; phylum Arthropoda; class Insecta; order Diptera; family Drosophilidae; genus Drosophila; species Drosophila elegans. Next base: position 2,384,945 of record NW_024545578.1, read on the forward strand.
GAGGTATTTTAATTTTTAAAATAAATCAAAGTAATTTAATAAATAAAATGTCTACAAAAATGAAACTTTTATTTTACAGAAATGTTTACATCGTCACATAATACAGAAGAATAGAAAAATAATTAAATTGAAAAAGAAATGAAGTATTTGAGACCTTAAAACACAACAAAATAATTATAATAAAAATGTTTGAAAAGGAATGAAATTAAATTCTTTAGAAAAGTTTTTAAGATCGGGCACTTCCTTTTACTCTTGATATACAAAACAAATAAAGTTTCCTATAAAATTAACAATACTTTTAACTAATTTAGTAACCCACCTCGACGATGCGCGGTATGTCATGAATATTCCTGGCCAACATCTGCCAGTGGCCGTAAAGCGAAGCCAGGCTACTCAGGCTGAGAACAATAGTCCAACTGATGAAGTAATTATGTTAATGAGTAGCAAATCTTTTAAATCACTACACTCTCCAATCAAAATACTCACATTCTGAGTACCTGACCACAGCGGGAGGGATCCATGAGATTAAAGCCCACCGTGTAGGCGATTCGGATCATCTCCCTGATGCTGCGATAATTCCGCTTTTTGAGCTCAGCCGCCTCTTGTGGTGAGTACATGTCGTCTAATCGGGGACTAATTGTGTTAATCGAGCATTTATAGGGACTATCAGGAGGGCGTGGTTTTCGAGGTTGGCATTAATTAGATAGTTCATCCAGAAACCACGCCCCATTACGTGGGAAAGTTACACTAAATAATTGAAATACTTTCCCTTTGGCAGGGGAAATGGGAAAAAGGGAGTGAGTGATTCTCCACATGTCCTGTGGTTAATTAGCCTGACCAATAATTATATCCACAGGCGTTATTATATCCTGTGAGAGCTTTAAGGACTTTAAGCCTAGCATATTAAGCTTTTGATTTAATTCTGGCAAGAGAAGTTTTCCACCAAAGCTTTGTGTCTGTAAGCTCCCAGCCGAAAAATTAAAAAATTGTTTTTTGGCTTTTTACCGCTAAGGGTGGTGAAACAGTCTATGTAATAAAAGATACACATCAATGTAAGTTATTCGGTAATTTCAGAATAGAAACTATTTTGTTTTGGGTGAAATATTTAAATCAGGTACCCATTGATTATCAAATCTATTTTTGAGAGCCCTTGCAGTTATCGCATGATAATCCCCAAAAAGGTCATGATAAGCTAATCGCCCAAAATATGCAAAGTAAGTCCACGAATTGTTGTAAAATGTTTTCTGATAAAATATTGAAGATAAGACAATATTCAGGTTAACCAAATTAAGTTAATCGGATTAAGAACCAAAGATAGTACCAGAATTTCAATGGAATTACTTTGTATTTTTGATACAAGCCCACAAGTAGTTTTCCTATTTAATACTCTTATTCGGGGTCAATATTTTTCAGTTCTCATTTTACCGTGTAGTCAGAAAGATCTTAACAAAGAAATGGTTGACCCTAACATTTTAAATTTAAATGACGATTATCTCTATCATATATTAAAGTATCTAAGCATTAAAGACCTCATAAATCTAGCCGATAGCTCTGTTAAGTTTCGACACATATTGCTGAGTAGACCGCCGGCTTTTTATCCAGTTTCCCATGTTAGCCAAGCCGATGGCATTAAACCAGTGTTATATTACTCCACGGTGGCCATTAAACTCATGAGAATCGTATCAAATAACGTAAAAACACTGGGAGTGATACAAGGACATGACTATGATAGAGAGGATCTTGGCAACGTCGTTCGAGATTTTCGAATTCTTACAAAAGCAAAAAACAAAATAGATCTGCGACATTGCCTTGGAGAAAAACCCAGACTTGAGGATATGTTTCGATTTTCCTCCTATAGTAAGAACTTATTGGTAGGAAAGCGAAGAAAATGTAACTAAAAAACTATTTTAATTTAACAGCTCGTGACTATTTGAGTGTAAACATACCTTCTTGTATTTGTTACCTTGAGGAGTTTTTTCAACTTATTCCTGATTTGCGGGAACTACGACTTTCCGGATTCGCCAAGTGCTCCGGTTGTGTTCGACTTATACTAAAATGCTTTCCCAAGCTGGATGAACTCTGGATTCGGGGAACCTGCCTGAAACTTCCATCTGATTATGAACTGATATCACAGATGGGCTCTTTAACGAAACTCTCACTTAATGTTGGTGGACCCAATTGCTTAGCACCTTTGGCCAATTTAACTGAACTTCGATCTTTGTATGTGGAGAGTATATTTAGCTACATATCGCCAGTAGAAATTATAGAAATCATACAGAAGTGTAAAAAGTTGGAGTTTCTGTACTGCTATTATATAAATCATGGCCAACAGCCCCATGATTCCATTGCAAATCTCTTTAGGAGAATTAAGTCGATCCGAGATCCAAGCCAACAGAATCCACTTCAGTTGCATACATATTTGGACCCACCTTTGTCAGAAGAAAATGTAAGTATTATATATATTTCCAAATAATATTAATATTTCTTTATGTGGTTTTGTTTTATATTTTCCAGAAAAAGCTGATCGATAAGGCTTACTTCGAATATCGCCGCCAGCCCTAAAATTTTAACCCAATATATTCATTTCAAATAGAAATCGATATTTCATTTATAACTAACTATTATTAAATTATCTTTCTTTTTACCTCAATCTCGCATCGTTTTCGCATGCTAATCCCTAGTAAGTCATGATTAGCAAATCGCCCTAAATTTGCAAATATTCCCATGCACTTAGGCAAAATGTTTACTGATAATTTATTTAAGATAAGACAATGGTTATTTGAGCAAATCGGATTAATAACCATAGATAGTCCTAGAATTTTAATAAAATTGTTTGGTATTCTTTATCTTAATCAGTTGTTTTCCTATTTAATGCTCTTATTCGCGGTCAATATATTTCAGTTCTCATTTTACCGTGTAGCTTGAATGATCTTTTCATCGAAATGGTTGCCCTCAACGTTTTAAATTTAAATGAGGACTGTCTTTATCATATATTTAAGTATCCAAGCATCAAAGACCTCATAAATCTAGCCGATACGTCTACAAGGTTTCAACAGATTTTGTTGAGTAGGCAGCCTGACTTTTATCCAGTTTTCCATGGAAACCAAGCCTATGGTAATAAGCCAGTGTTATATTACTCAACGGTGGCAATTAAACTTATGAGAATCGTATCAAAAAACGTGAAATCTCTGGAGGTGGTACAAGGACATGATTCTGATACGGAGGAGCTTGATAATGAAGTGCGAAGTTTTCAAGTTCTTACAAAAGGTAAAAACAAAATAGATCTGCGATATTGCCTTGGAGAAAAACCCAGACTTGAGGATATGTTTCGATTTTCTTCCTACAGTAAGAACTGAAACCGTACGAAAAAAGGAAAATGTATAATGTATAACAAAAATTATAGATAGATATAATTACATTTAACATTCCATTTTTATACAAAACCTTTTCTTAACCTCATAAATAAAGATGCACTGTTAAATGTTACTCAATGATTTATATATTTTCATGACTTTTCGCTCATATAGATTTAAATACGCTTTAATAAATTTGTATGCTCGCCAACGATTTCCGGTATTCAATTTAGCTGATTTACAATCGTCGTCGTCATCAGACTACATTAAAATGTATGTATCGTTAGGTAAATAATTTAAATATTAATAACATCTTGCGTTTGCACGTGTTGCACTTAAGTCGTGTATTTGCTCTGCTCTGCTCTGCTCGTCAATTACTTAATATTTCTCGTTAGTTTTATTTCAAGTTCAATTCGTTTGCTGTTGGCGTAAAATGAGTTCGAAAAATAAAAGAACTGAAACTGCTTCTTCTGAAGGGGCTTGTTGTATATGAAATAAATATTTACAAAAGTTACAATTAAAATTATGGAGTGGCGGAATGTGGCCGGTGCTCACCAAAAAACCGTGTACTATAAATAATCCTAAATGAATTGCTTACAAAAGTTTTGGATGCCTTAAGCATTTGTTAATACGTACACATATTTCTAAAAATGTTTAACTATATTACTTCGAGTTCTTGGCTTTAACATTAGTTATCGAATAGTGTTTTTGCTGTCGTTTTTTTGGTTTGGTTTAATTTGTGTTGGTTTTGAGTTTGTGTTGATGCCTGTGTTATTTTTTCTTATCAATTTGAAAAGCGGACGATGAGACATTTTATTATCGTCTCGTAATAAAATTTGTGTAGTTTTCTTTACAGTGTATGTGAGTGTGGCTGGGTGTGTGTGTGTATCTGTGAGAGGTGTTGAGTGTGTGTGGGTGAGTGAGTGATTCCCTTTACTGATATGTTTCTAAGAGGCTAACTCGCATCCTGGCTCATCGCAGAGGCAACAAAGGACAAATTCAAAGCCAGTTGTTGGACAGATCGATCGGGATAACCCATTGAGGATATACTGAAACACCAAAACCAAAACACACTCGCACGCATACACTGGAAAATGGAATGTGGGGACAAACAACTTGGGTTGCAATAATTGACTAAACACGCTCTTCTTTTTTTTTTAAGGGTAAACCCCCATCGAAGATTACCAATTTTATTGCTTACGTATTCGGAAAACGAAGGACTAGTTAACTAAACATCGATTGCCTAGGGTAGAACTAACTAACTGAACTAACTAACATACGTAACACTCATACACGCTCCATAACTAACTAACATTATATGGGTAGGGATAACAAACCACAATGAGAACTTTAGTAGTTGTGCTTTGAAAATCTCTAGAGATATTTCAAATTTATATAGATATTTCAAATTTCTAAAGGTATTTGAAATCTCTAGATATATTTCAAATATTTAAAGATATTTAAAATATATAAAAATATTAAAAATCTGTAAAAAATTAAAAAACCCTAAAGATGTTTAAAATCTCTAAGGACACTTCAAGTCTTTAAAGATAAATAAAATTTTAAATCTCTAGACATATTCAAAATCTCTAGAGATTTAGAAAGCATCTCAAACAATACAGTCTCAAAGTGCATTGTTCCCCAGGCCCCATAATAAATAACAACATTTACTATACACCCAAGCAATATTGCATTTACCCAATCTCCGGTGGCAAATCAGATTTTATCGGGGGATTTGAAGCCAAAAGCCAAGCTCTATCGATAAGCCCTAAGCCCTACACACACGCACATATACTTATAGATATAGAAACGAACTGGTTGCCGAACGATTTTCAACTACTTTTTCTTGACATTTTCATGAATTTGAACGATACGCGAACGATTTACATAAAGAGATATATGCAATGCGGATCTAATTTATCGGGATCTATTTTGTCGTACTTATACATCCCCCTTCTCAACTTCCTTCGATCTGCAGGATTTAGCGTATTTGCGTGATTTTGAAAAATAGTTCGAGTTTTATATATATCGCTTAGTTTGTATATATATATTATGTGTAAATATGCGAGTTGCAATTGCGATGCGTGTATATTCTATAATATTGTATATACTTATAAGTTGCATTCAAAATATGAATATTTCCGTTTCATTTGTTGCTATTTAGGCTTTTCTGGTGATTTCGTCTAGATACTTATTTTGTTGTTCTGCTTAGCTGTGTCCTGAAGGCGGTAAATAAAGGTTGCTCTGTACACGAGTGGATTGTTGGGCTCTGCTATTTACACTGGTAGCAATTATAGTACGTTTAGAATTATATAGTTAGTTTATGTTTTGCATTTTCTTGTAGCTGTTTGTTTGTACGACTTGCGCGGCTCTTTTTCTTTTGCTTTCGTTTTGTAAAAATACGCAGATCGAATTCCGGGGATCCATCTCCATCACTCCATCTCTAGACTAGGATACTGTTCATTGCTTTTATATAATTCACATTCCATGTTTGCTAACTTTGCTATCACTTTGAGTTTTCCCTTTTTGTATGTTTTGTGTGTTGTGGTGTGTTGTGTATTGTGTGTGGGTTTCCCTTGGAGTAGGTTTTCTCTTGTTACATTTACATTTTTCTGGGGGTTTGTATGTGTGTGGTGCCTAATTGCTACGTGCCCTCGTTCCCTGACCTCTTTGCCTCCTCGGCATCGCGTCCTTGGAGCAGGGCCCTCTGCTCGTCATTGGCCTCCGCCTCGCCCTCCTCCTCGCGATCCTCCTGGCCAGGAACAGATCCTGACACTTGGCTGGGAACAACAGATCCCGCAGCTGGCTGATCCTCTCCAGCTCGACTGCTCACGGGCGATGTGAAGGTCGTCTCCGAGTCTGTGTGGCAAGAGGGGGAGTGATTAGTAACTTGGCTATGAACATTTATCATCAAAACCGATTACACAGAATGAGTGAACGATACCTAACTCATTTTTTGTGGAGCAGAACTTTTTTGTTTAATGTTCAAGAAACTTTTACAAGCCACTTTCTTGCTTTCAAAATTATTTGGTTGATTTTTTAATTCTAAAAAATATGTAAAACAGAATTAAATTTTTTTTTTGAAAATGCATTAAAAAATGTTTGAAATGAGATTTAAAAAATTCTTTGAAATTATTAATGCAGATTTTAGCTTGACTTTATCTTAAATATCATTTAAAAAAATTTCGCAATTACCTTCAAAAAACACCATGAGTTTTACATAGATTTCTTTCTTAAAATACCAACAAGTATAAAAAATGGACTCTAAGTAAATTTTAAATTTTTTTAAATTTTAATTAGTAAAGAGAAAAAATATATTTTAATTCTAATAACCGATGTACATAAGTTAAAATGAATTTGTAAAGTTTTACTCTTTTATATCACTGTTCCATATAAAATGGGTTATTCCTTATCGATGTGCTAAACATAAAGCCGTATGTGTGTGATTCTGTGTGATGTGTATGAGTGTAAGAGTGATGAGCGTGTGATCTCAACTTCTAAAGCTGCAAAAAACATCGATCTGGCGCTTGGACCATTAATTCAAGCTGGGTGCACAACGAATTCTGGACACTGGACAGGTGAGTTTGGTGCTGGGGATAAGCACAATAGATCGGATCGGTAATACTTGTACTAACAGATCGCCCGCCCGGCGGTTGCCTTTCTCCGTGGTGTGTCAGTGTGTCAGTGTGTGTATCTGTGGGTTCATGGGGTCATGCGTATGCGGTTGTGGATTTGGATGGCGATGTAGATGCAGATGTGGTAGGGTGTAGTAGGGTGTAGTTCGGGGTTTTCAGAAGGCGGCATCGAAGACGGTGACTGACAGCCAGCCAGCAAGCGGGGGAAAACAAAAGAGACAAAAGAACGGTTGTAGATGATTTCTGGTTTCGTCATGGCCGAAAGAAACCCCAGGACGCACTTACAGGATGTGACAGAGAGAGAGAGAGACAGAGAGGGAGAAAGAAAAGGAGGGAGTAACAGCTAGCTGGCAGTGATAGAAAGTATACCCTCCATACCCTATTTGAAAATTATTTTATATAAAATGTTACTATTTACCTATTTTAGGTAACCTTAAAAAATGCACAAATGCAGTAAGAAGTACTATTTAATAATATTACGCCACATTTAGTTATAGAAGTAAAAAAACAAAAAAAAATGAAATTAACTATCGAATTAAATATACTCTTTGTAGGTAAAAGATCTTTTTTATATATGGCTAAGCTGAGGAAATGCTTAGTTTTTAGGGTACATTATAAAAGGTTTCGTTGAAAATGGAATCTCTTATATTTTTTGGTAATTTTCGGTAAAAGTGTTTTCAAAAATGTATTCTTGGTAATAGTTCTGAAATTAAACCAATATTTAAACCCCCTAAGGTGGTCCCATCACTGCCAGCTGTGTATCTCGTTTGACCACCACCTACCCAGACTGCTGTCCCTGGTCTGCTGACCATCCGCGGATGCCGCCGCCGCGGATGCAGATGCGGATGCGGATGTAGAGGAAGGGGCGCGCGAGGGGAGCGGCTTGACCTGGCGCAGCGCCTGCTCCTCGGGATATCGAGGGGTCTGGAACTTCGTGGGCTTCGATTGCAAGGTCGCTGGTCCTGAGCGCTGGTGCATTAGGGTGCGGTGCCTGAGGGGTGGTGGGGATATAGACTTAGCTAAAACTGAATGAGGTAATTTATTCGGTGAGTAATCGCTGCCGGATTCGCCCTGTAAATGTACACAGTTAATATTCGAGAACAGTATATATGATTTCAAAGCATGACCAACCATTACGGTGCCGTTGTCGGACACTCCGGAGCCGGACATGTTGTCCGCCAGGAGACGCTCGCTCTCCGGATCGGACAGGACGCGCGAGATATCAGACTTGTTTTTCAGGATCGACTTGGAGCGCCGATGGTGCTCCAGATTGGGCGAGGCGTCAATCGAGTCTATCGATGAGGAATGCTTGCTCTCGAACTTGGCTGTGAATTTAAGGCATTTAAATTTTTAAATGTTTTTACGTTTTTCTTTAATCTTTGCTGGCACTTAAATGGCTGTACATACCTTTGGCGCCCACATTCTGTATGCCAAACAAATGCTGGTTGATCAGTTTGGTGGCAGTGGCTAAGCTCTTGCCCGGCATAAAGACCGAGCGCTTCTTCTTCTGGGGTCCCTGTCCCTGGGTGCTGCCGAATCCGCTGGATGCAGGGCTGCCGGCTCCAGCTCCAGCTCCAGACCCGGATGCGGATGCCTCCGCTGCCCGAGCACCCGTCTCGTCGTCCAGCTTGGTGTCCTCGAAGCGAGCCCGAGGCCGTAGGCTGCCAAGGACTCCTGCTCCTGCACCTGCTCCACTTGGTCGCATGGCGGTGAAGCTCTGCTGGAACCGCGTCTTCCGATGCTTTGGCACTGAGTTCTCGTTCAAGCTGACCCTGCTGCCCCGCTCCTGGACATCGAAGCTCTGGTAGACATCGTCCAGGGGACTGATGCCTCCAGCTCCTCCCCCTCCCACTCCTCCTCCGCCGGAGGCCAAATTCCTCAAGGCCGTGTCACCGGAGGCGCTCTTCTTCACCTGGGCACGTAGTCCACTTGTACTGGGCAGGCCCACAATGAAACCCGTGGAGCTGCTGATCCCCTGATGATGCTGTTCCCTTTCCAGAGGATTTATGTACAGATTATCCATATCAATGTCCAAAGCACAGGCTTCATCGTTGAAATCCGCCGTGAGATCTCCTTGGGAGAGAAATGGATGCGTTTGGCAGCTGGCATAGGTATCCGAACTGTCCACACTGGCCAAATCGGCATTGTTGTTGTTGCTGCCATTGTAGTTATTGCCACCGAAGAGCAGTGAGCCGTTTGCCCCATTGCCACCCACTGTGGTGGTGTTGAAGTTGTTGTTGTAGTTGTGGTTGAAGTTGGACGAACTGCAGATGGTGGCTCCATACCGCAGCGACATCGCATCCAAGGGCAGGGCAATGGTGGTGGAGGTGGTGGTGCCATACGACGAGGATGTGGACGAGGACTGCGAGATGGCGGGCAGCAGGACGGAGGAGGGTGGCAGCGGGGGCGGCGGGGGCAGGGCCAGCAGCGGTCCCTGAAGCGGTAAAGGTAGTGGCGGCGGAGGCAGCTGCAGCGGCGACAGGAGGCCAAAGGCTCCCGCCTGACGACTCGCCTCTGCCAAACGCATCTCCAGACATATCGGCTTGTGGAAATCCGAGGTGGGCAGCGAGATCACGCCCTCCGCATCCGTGTACTCCTTGAAGTCCTGCAACGAATCGGGGTTTCCCAATGGGGATGTAAGTTGCAGATACAGTAGATACAATTCAGTGCCAAAGATAATGCCGATATGGTAGAGGTAAAGTTGACCTTTAGTCACAGATGTATTTTACCACTTTAACGCACAGTATTTAAGCCACCAAATTGCTTTCCGAAACAAAGTTTAAGGTATGGGAATACCTTTGATTTTTGAGAGATTTATTTTAACTAATTAATGAATATTCAATATTCAATTTTATAAAAAAGCATATTCACATATTGTTTTACTTTTAAACTGCTTTTACGTTCTTTTTGTAAACGTTTAATCTTATAACTGTGTTTTTCCGTAAAGGTAAAACATTTTAAGTTAAAGCTTTAAACATATCATTTAAATCTTTAAACGTATTAATACACAAAACAACAATTTTGTTTATATTGTTAAAACATAAAAATAAACCTGTACCATATCGGATTTATCAGTAAACGAAGTAAGCTCATATTGACCATCATTTCGTACATATTTTTGTGTATTTGCGGAATGTTTTTCTGGCTGCTTGTTAGTGTCTGATTTAGTTTGGTGTACCTGTTGTCTGGAGTTAGCTTTTTATTTGTGTGCGATTTGTTTCTCTATTATTTCGCTTAAATAACAAAAATTAACATGCAACTAGGAGGCGCCAACGTGCAGCTCTATTTATCGTTAAATAAATTAATACAAAGGCAGTGCGAGTGCTCAACTTGTTATTAAAGGCATTGAAAACTTTGTTTATTATACTGAAATTTGGCATGTAATAATATGTCTTATTCCAAGAAAATACATGTATTGAGACAAGAAATAAAATTGATTGTGAAAATTTAATAGTATAACAAGATACATATATACTTTAAAATTAAATAAGGCAAATTATATATTGTATTAAGGAAGTGTACAAAGATACACATCTGCGTAATTCCCAAGTTGAGCAAACGCAAGAAAATGAATTTTTTCAATATTCAGACGTGGGAACGTCTTACTTACCAAACCGATAGGAGCTGCCTTTGAAGTGGTTCCATAACTCGAACGTTTAATTATAGTTAAACACTCTAATTGAATTTTTAAACCGATACCAAAACAGAAAAATTTCTAGGCGAGCAATACGGAAACAATCAGTAGAAGAAGTGGAGTGCCAAAAATTCGAGTGCGAATATAGGTAAAGTTGAACAACAAAAATAGATTCGTTTGTTTGATTTGTAATTTTATTTGCAGAATTTTTTCATTCGGCTTGTGGTTTTCTTTGTTTTGTTTGTTTTGTTTTGGTTGAGTGATAACAGGAAATAAACAACTAATAATGAAGAGAGCGTTTACATTGGTTGTTCAAGTAACTAAACAATTGTATTTTGTTTTGTATTCGTGTTTCATAAATATTTTCGTTGCTTATGCTGGTTTTATTGGTTTTAGACGATTTGCAAGTTGCAGCTACTATAATAGAAGGCTTAGGCCATTTTGCTAGGATATAAATAGGTATTAGGCTAGTTGTTGTAATTACGTGCTTAAGTAGTGTAAATAAAAAGAATCGATTTAAACTTTCGTCAAGGCCTCAAGCTTCGGTCACTTGGTACACACACACTTTAAATTAAATTAAAGTAAATTAAATTAAATAATAACACATGCTGCTTTGCTTTGCATTGCTCTCTCCTCTCCTGGTTGCGTTTTAGATGGTAGATTAGGCTTTAGTTAATTTAATTAAATTCTTAGAATTCGCTATGTCTTTGTTTAGCTTTCACGTCACGTCACGCCAGGCCCGTTTCGATAACAGTAAGTAACAATAATAATAATCGTAGCAGTAATAATAACATTAAGTAGTAATTTGTTGGTATTTTAAAGCTAGTTAATGTCTAATCGTAATTCGCTCTTCCGGTCGCGCATTCGATGCGCACCCGGCATACTAAGTATTTCCGATTTCTCTATATATATGGTATAGTTTGGTATTTTGGGAACTCATCAGAATCAGAATCAGATCTGGCTAAACGCTATTCGCGCGCAATGGAATACACTCGCCATGGCATCCCGGCAAACCCTTTAAGAAAAGAAACGAAAAAGAAACCAGGTCAAAACATAAAATTTTCATTTCCAATCCAATTCCAATCGCACAGGAAGCCAAAATCAAAATCAAAAGTAACTCAAAAGTGTAACGAAACGATCTGAAAACGAAACGATCTGAAAAAAGGGACAACACGAGTTTTTTTTTTGTTACTGGGTTGTGTTACCATTCATAGATCATGGGTATGCCATTGACCCTATACCATTTATAGATCATAGGTAGTATATGTCGATGATGCCCTGCTCGAGCATCCGCTTCAAGGCCATATAGTTCTTGGGCGAGGGTGGCGGTCGGGCCAGCCGCTTGATGCTATACTCCTTATCGTGGAATACGCAAATGCGATCCTGCAACAAGGTTCGTTTCGGTATCGGTATTGGTATCGGTATCGGTATCGTTTGCGCTGCTCTAACAATCCAACTACTTCGGGTCGAGTACGGGGTCGCCTATTGTTTAGAAGGACCTATGCAAGAAGCTCAAGTCTCTACTAATTTATATAAGGAAGTGTCACAGAAAACTCAAGAGAATGGTTCCCTACCTAACCAGATTGATTATTATCATTATACTAATCATTAATCATAATCAGTATTTTGATTTAATTTTTACTTCCATAAATATGTTTAAGACATAAATTTGTTCTTTATGTAATGTTTTAAAATAAATAGTAAAATAACAATACTTTCTTTGTTGCAATTAACTTTTTTTTTTAAATATGTACCTTTTATTAAGTCAGTCTATAATAATCGAAATTTGTTGTAACAAAGAGGCAAATGTGTGCAAAATGTTTTAAAAAATCCTTTAAATTAAGATTTATGTGACACCCCTATAATCAAAAGTCTCGTATGGACCGGAGTTCGATATGCTGGGGTTAACAATTTCACAGTCTGCCAATGGCGGTAATGCGGCGCTATATACAGGTTGAGCATGATTTTAGTTCGGTTTAGTTGAGATTAGTCGAAAACGGAACGAAAGAGCAATGATAAGGGTAATCGGGGTGCAGACATGCGACTTAACATAGAGCACATTACAAGGAAAAGCGGCTACATCGAAGTGGGCACACTCAGCTACGTGGACGGGAATGGATCGAATTGAATTCTCTCCCTCGGTTACCTTGGTTGTGCAGAAACAGCACTCGAATTCCACGGGCACGTCCTGCTCCAGGTTGTCCATTCGCTGGTTCTGCAGGTTCTCCAGAGCCACCTGACGTCGCAGCTCGGCCACTTCCTATAAATAGTTGGGTATTTGGGGATGGTGGCATCACGTAAGTGGTGTTTCGATAGGCAGCGATCGTTAAGAATCGGAATATATATCTATAGGCTTATGTACGGTAAGATCACCGGAGATGCAGGTCATGCCGCATGCAGAGCAAATCTCGGGATTAGAATAGTTAGGACTTATTTTTCGGCAAAAGGTTAACAAGAAAAATGGTAAAGTAATCCTGTATGCATGCGGCTTAAGCTGTGTGAGGGTGTCGGTGTTTGTAGATTGCTGGTAATGGTGATTTTAAGACTAAAAGTATGCTATGGAGTTGTTCCCATTAGCCAGTTTTTCTAAGAACAAGTAAAACAAACTAAACGTGATGTTATCTCAAACCCACATTCCAATTAACCTTGAATGACATTTGATAACAATTTAATTTTTAGAAATATATTTTTTAATCAAAATGTATTTATTTTATATTTGAAGGCCAACTCAAACAATATTTTTACTTCATTATTTTGAAATTATCATCTTTACAACAAGTATATTTTTAAGTTTTTGTGCCATATGTATTTGATATTCAAGAACTCTTTATGTAAACCCAGTAAGTCAAAGCATAAATTTCATACATCCCTCGATCTATTATTTCGACTGAAAACTGTAGAAAACTAATGAAAGAGATACTGCCGAGAATTTATTACCCAGCTCAATGGTTGCTGCCACAAAACCCGACTCAAACTGGTCTAAATGTGCTCTAAATGCGCCTAAGCAATCTCCATTGGATCGGTGAGCTTAAGTCTTTTCCTGGAAAATAATATTTATTGTACCCTTTCAAGTGTCTATAATTATCTGCGCAATCGGCATAGAAGGACAACCAAGCGGTATGAAAAATCGCGGAAGGTTCGTTTCTTCACTGGGCGGTGATTTCGAGGCGGAGACAAATGGAGTTCGGAGAATGGAGCGATCTAATTCTGGAGGACTGCTGGAAGCTGATACTATTGGTGGGTAGATCACAGTGAATTAGGGTAGAATTTCAGGGGCTTATCCCACAGCTGCGGTCAAAATAAAAGTAGCTTATCAAATTAGCAGTCGAAAATAGTTTAAAAGTTCCTTTTTTTTCAACAGCTGCCGGCATGGGAATTCAGGCTGCGGATCCAAATGTAATGAGCTCCTGCCAAATCCTTCCGAATCCCGCCGCCCCAGGCTCAGCTATTTGCGACTTCTATCAACCCAACTGGCAGACGCAGCAGTTGGAGCTGCAGCCGCAACCGCTGCAGCAGCAGGCATGTCATTCGAGCCGGATCAACCAGGGGACACCCAATGCCTACACCGAACAGGATGAGATCGAGCAGCGGCGCCAGGAGTTGCGCAATCTCGTCCAGCATTTGTATGTGGCCCAGGCGAGGGTTCAACTGGAGGCCACCGAGATTAAGAAGGCGCAGTCGGTGGCCAGTTCGGCTCAGTCGCAGCTGGAGGAGTCGGCCAACCATGTGAGGAGCATTACCGCTACATTGCACACCGCCCAGCAGGAAGTGGCCGCCTCGGCGATTCGGGCCCAGATTGCCCAACTCCAGTTGGCCGCCCACGATCAGCTTTTGTTTGCCGCACGCCAGGATGTGGATGCGTTGTCCTCCCAAATGGTCGGTCTGCAGGCCGCCGAGGGCATTGTCCAGCCAAAGCTCACAGTGGATCTGCACGCTCTGCTGGAGAAGTTGAAGCAGCCACTGCAGCAATATGATCGCCCCACCGCAGTTCCAGCCATTTCTCCCAGTCTCCCAGGAACAGCAACCCATCAGCACCAGTTTCTCAAGCAGCAGCAACAAATGGGTCAGGCACAAGGTCAAGGGCAGGGTCAAGGTCCTCTCAACCCTGCCGGTGGAGGAGTAGTCGGTTCCAGTGACTTCATCAGCCTGCCCAGGGTTAATGTGCCTCCCTATGTCACTTAGCTGCCTTTAAACAATTACATCTGATTACCTCTGCCTAAGTATTTATTTTTATTTTATTTAATATTTATTGTACTTGTTTGCTTTCCATAAAACCATATATTTCATTTAAAAATATTAGTGTGTATATTACCTAGCTTCTAAAATTCCTAACTAAATACTTAGATCAATGGTCCCCACTTTAAACATTGATTGTAATTTGAATAGTATATATCTTGTGTGGTCGATTCACTATAACCACCTTTTTTCTATTTTTGATAATTCTTTTTTCACATTTTAGTTTAAATTACCCTATATAAAGAACAAAAATATTTTCCTAAACCACTTTTGTTAGTACAAGTACAATTTCTTTAATTACTCCCTGAGCTTTTTATCTATGGTTCCCAGTTAGTTTTTGTGTTTAATATAGATGGTTTATATATATTATGTTTTAAATGTATTTGTTTTTTGTTATTGATTCAATACAAGCATTTAAAGTTGTCCTGTTTCTTGTTTTTATTCCTAGTAGTTCTTACTATCTTGTTTAAAAAAATTTATTAGCTTTCAATGATTAAGAGTTGATGATGGTGATAATTTAAATGAACCGATCTACTACAATAAGACCAAAACTGTTTTCCTTAACAACTTTTATTATTAGGTGTAAATTTGTGTAACTGTTTGGGAAAAAATGTGAGTTGATGGCTTAGGAAATAAGACTGCTTGAATTCGCAATTTGTAAAATTTACCAAATAATAGGGTTTTTGCGCTGATGAATATTATTTTCTTATAGAAAGAGAGGAACTATGAAGTTAGCAGAGCAAAATAATTAGCTTACAGACTGAGAAAATGTTAAAGGCGGAATCAAAATTATAAGGACTAAAACTATTTATTCTTCAAAGAAAAATCCTTTTACAAAAAAAATGTATGTCTACAATGTACACATAAATTACTTTTTCCAAGGCGGCGAAAATAGTTCAGATTGATATAATATTTAATTTTCTTTAAATCAAATAAAAAATTTGACTGTCATAGACACTTTCAATATGGAATATAGAAATGAAATCCATTCCTGGCCATTCGTTAAGTAAACCAGCACCTATAACAAACCAACTAAAACCGAAAGCAATGTATATAAATATCGAAGAATTGAAAAATGTTTTAAAATCATCAGTTCTATGCAGTTTTTCTGTTGGGCATTCGATCAGATAGGCATTCATTTAGATATGACAAATCCGCAAATGCAGTTGCACGTTCGCCCAAAAAAAAAAATAAAATATTTGTAGCATGGGTTCAGCCACTGAAAAGAAGACAATCAATCCGCAAATCCATTCAAAATCAATCAGTAAATATTAAAGATATTATAGCTGTGGCACAAATGCATTCGAGTTGAGTAGAGTAGAGTATTAGAGTAGGTTGAGTTCTTTGTGTATACTTTGAATGTACCTCCTTACTGCGTCCCCGTAAAATCTAAAAGTTGAAATGTGTGAATGTTGTTAAAGAACTTGGTTTTGTTCTCTTAAGGTTTTATTTATTTTTCTGTTTTTTTTTCTGTTAAATTTTTTTGTGGTGGTTTGAATTTGTTTAAGAAAATCAAGAGAGAACATGAAGCTGACTAGAGGGATACTAAGGACTACAAAAAGAGGCCGCCAATGTGGTTAACTCAAGAATACTCAACCGAAGGACACCAAAGATATATGTGTGGTTTACAAGAACTGAAAAGTTAAAACAAATTTACCCGACTTAACACAGTTGGCAAATGAGAAGGAACCAAACGTGAGTAATAATTGGGATATAATTAGAATTATTTAGAATATATTTCGATCCAGTTCAACGGCTTCACATTTACTAATACATAGGATTACGATTTAGGAACTTTGAAAACATTAAGATATTCAAGAAATACGATTGCGAGTATGGCAATGAGTAGGTATCTCCCCTTAATTCGCAGACTTACCCCGGGCGTGATCATCATCTGGATGGGTAGTCCCTTTGCCTGCGAAAGGTTGTCGTCATCGGCCACGCCCTCCTCCCCGCCGCCGCCGTCGCCGCCGCCTCCTTCGGCGACCTCTGACCCCGGGGCGGTGTTACTGGAGCTGGCTGTGGCCACAGCAGTTGCCGCACTGGAAGCAGCCACAATGGCCAGATTGTTGGCCACTCCCGATCCGGTTGCTCCTCCATTGGGTGCTGCTTTCTGCTGCATCTGTTGCATCTGCAACATCTGTTGCTGCTGCTGTTGCTGCTTCTGCTGCTGCTGCTGCTGCTGCAACAGCAACGCCTGCTGCTCGCGGCGATAGCTCTCCATGGCCATCATCGAGGTCTGGCGGGCATTGGGATTGTCGAAGTTGTAGGGCGGCACTGCATCCTGCTCAGAGCTGGAACCGCGACGCTATGCAAATGAGAGGATAATGGGTTAGTATACTTTTCGGTAAAAATTTGAATCACACACACTAACTCCATCTATCTTATGGCGCTTTTACGGGGCGTACTTACAACACGCGATTGCAATTTATGGAGTAAGAAACCAATAATTAAATCAAGATGGTGGTAAGACGTATTAAAAGTTAATGTATCTATTTGTATTCGTCAACAACTGCAAACAAATTTGCGTTCAAAATATATTTGAAAATTTTGGGTCGAGTTTTTGTACTTCTTATGTGAAACTCATTTCAAAATTTCCGAAAAAATCGTCTTCTCAGAAAAGTGACCAAAAACCTGCAGAATTAAATCCATAACTTTTATTTCCGCCATCCGATTTCAAAGTGGTATGTCTTTAAAGTCTTATGGCTTAACCCTCCAAAAACATGTATTTAAATTTTGTTTAAAAATTATGATTTGTTATTTTTTCGAATTATCGTCTAAATTAATAACCGAAAAATAGCTTTGCAGAAAAGTGACCAAAGGTCGGCAGTCTAAAATCTATAACTTTTCTGTTAAGTATCCGATTTCGAAGTGGTATATCTTAATGGTCTTGGTGCTTAGTTTTCTAAAAAACTGCGTTTTAATCTTGATTTGTCAATTTGGGTCGATTTTTTGCAATTTTAACGATGTTACCCCTTTCAAAATTCCCGAAAAAATCGTTTTCTCAGAAAAGTGACCAAAAACCTGCAGAATTAAATCCATAACTTTTAATTCCGCCATCCGATTTCAAAGTGGTATGTCTTTAAAGTCTTATGGCTTAACCCTCCAAAAACATGTATTTAAATTTTGTTTTAAAATTATAAATTGTTATTTCTACGATTTATCGTGTAAATTAATATCCGAAAAATAGCTTTGCAGAAAAGTGACCAAAGGTCGGCAGTCTAAAATCTATAACTTTTCTGTTAAGTATCCGATTTCGAAGTGGTATATCTTAATGGTCTTGGTGCTTAGTTTTCTAAAAAACTGCGTTTTAATCTTGATTTGTCAATTTGGGTCGATTTTTTGCAATTTTAACGATGTTACCCCTTTCAAAATTCCCGAAAAAATCGTTTTCTCAGAAAAGTGACCAAAAACCTGCAGAATTAAATCGATAACTTTTATTTCCGCCATCCGATTTCAAAGTGGTATGTCTTTAAAGACTTATGGCTTAACGCTCCAAAAACCTGCATTTAAATTTTGTTTAAAAATTATGATTTGTTATTTCTACGATTTATCGTCTAAATTAATATCCGAAAAATAGCTTTGCAGAAAAGTGACCAAAGGCCGGTAGTCTAAAATCTATAACTTTTCTTCTTTTTGAAAAATGACTTTTAGATCTTTAAGGAGTCTTTAAGTTTAAGGACTCATTCCAGTCCTATTTATCTAAATAGAAACCAATGGAACCTGGAACCCAGTGAAATCCGGACATCCTGTTTCTCAAATTCCCAAAAAGGGGAATCAGGCAGGGGCTGGACTTACGTGGTGCAGGTTGGAGTTGCGCAGGTTGGCTACGTGGTCGTAATTCTTGTAGCAGCCGGTGCCGGTGGTGGCCGGATTGCGTCCGCTGGTGGACTCGCCTTCGGTGCTGTTCCCGTCCGTTTGCGAGAGATTGTGGCCTGTGGGCGATCGGCGGAGCGCGTGGGTTAAACGGTGCCAATTTTTGAGTGATCGTGTGTGACTCTCGCGTTTCTCTGCTTGTTGGTGTGGTGTGTGTTTCAGTGTGGGTGGGTGTTTTTTTTTGGGTTATATGTTCAAATTCACGATCAATTTTTTTTTTTTTTTTTTTTTTCGGTTTTACGCAAAGAAGCCATGAATGCATTTTGTCGCCAGTTTCGTTTCGCATTTGTTAAGCGAGTGGTGGCATATATACACAGGGTCATATATTTCGTATATATAGTTTTTAATGAGTTAGGATTTTTTGGATTTGTTTGAGGTTTGTTCGGAGCGCAAATGAAGGTGTTTTATTTTTGTTTTTTTTTTTTTCGTTTCAAACCAAAAGAGGGGAAAAAAGAAAGAAAAATGAGTTTCATGAATGTATTTTTTTATTTTTCGCTATATTTTTGGTTAATAATTGTTACGACGACGATGACGACGGCGACCACAAAGACTTTGGGGGCTAAGTTAAGTTAAGTTTAGTGAAAATACAGTGAGAACAACATTGAAGAACGACGTCTATAGTTCTGGGTTAAGTTTAGGGCTTACTCTTGAGTGGGATTAAATGGATTAGAACAACATTTAGTTAACTGGTGATGCTAATGGCTGGTAAAAACTATTAGAGCTCTAATTTATAGTTTGTTAAATGATTGGCATTATATTTAGTCAAAGAGTTAGTAGTCTAATTAAACTAGTGGTTAGATTTCTATGAAAAATAATTTGTACTATGTGTAAACGGAAAAGTAAGTCCTGTGGATAAGTAACCAATATTTTGCTATTGAAATTGAGGTGAGGTAATAGTTTACTGATTTAAATGAAAGTCCTGCTGAATTATACCTTCATTAATTTAACCAATATTTTCCTTTTAGAAATTAAGCTAAAAGTTTTATTTTTAATGAAAATGAATTTATTTATAGTATAATAATTTTTAAAAGGAATGTATTTTGCAGAAATTAAAAAAATTTGTCTCTTTCAAAATGTATAACTGTTTTTTCGGAGGAATATAAATTGTATAACAAATTTAATTAAAAACACTTTTTGTAACTAAGTATCTCTTGTGAGTGTTTGAAGTGTCAAGTGCTTTAAATGGACGCGGCAAAACAAATGTGCGAAACATTAATCTTTTAGTTGTTATTCTCAAATAGACAAAATTCCGATTCATGGTCATTTACGCCATTCAGGTTCAGGTGTGTGATCTTGTTTTATTATCACGAAACAGAAACAAAATGTAAATGAGTGAAATGGCGTGGAGGAATACGGCTCCTTATGCGTCAGAATGAATTGCGAGTTTAATATTCCCCTTTTACTCTGGCCCTTTCTGCATTCAAAGCTTGAACTCAAACTCAGGTCAAGCTTTAAACACCAAATATATATATATGAATATCGATATTGGATTAGCTGGTACAATGAAATAATACAGCGCAGTTGGGTTTTGGTTTTATTGCTAATTTCACAGACACACAAAGTTGTTTACGGCTTTAACAGTAGTACACAAAAGTACGAGTACAGTACACAGTTATTCATTTGGGTTAGAACGAGTACGAGTACGATTACGAGCACGAGTACAAGTGAGTATTCATATTCAAATTCATATTCACTATATGTTCTTGTTCGATCATACATGGCTTGAGCATAAAGATAGCGTACACAGTTTCTATAGATTAGTTTATAGGATTAGAGCATGCAGCGCCTTAGATAGGATTTAATTTTGGAACGGAAGCGTTTATAATGTGGAAACGAAAGTTCGAGGACACATACACATATATAAGTAGGTTACAAGTAAGGAAAACAGAAGGAAATGGAAAAATATTAAGTAAAAGGCACGTAAAGGTTGTTTATTTTCTATATCTTCTTTCAGGACTCTAGCTTCTTCGAGCTCAATGATAGAAATGTTTGAACTATGTGGAAACTCAAGGCAAATCATAAGTAAATTTTTCAAATATCACACACAAAAAAAGGTTTTCAAAATCTGTATGTTCTATAATTTGTATATAATTTGGTTCTTTTGAACCGCTCAGCTCGCGTATTTATATCGGTATAACTTGTTGGGCTTACAATTTAACAAAACTTCAGCTTTGGTTGTGTTCGGCCTGCTCTATCTTAAAGTATTTTTATATATGGTTGCAAACTAGGAGCAATTCGCTTTAAATAAGGCAATTTTTTTTGTTTTCCGTTGTGGTATATGCGTTTTTAGGAACGTATCGTCATCTCTTTCGCTAAGTTCTCTTGTCTCTACATTTTGGAACGAGTATATTTCATTGGTATACCTAATGCACGCTATATATCGCTGATGCGCTCTCTAAATTAAAAACTAAAACTAAGCTTACCCTCTCACAGCTACAACAACTAATTTCATAAATAAGGCTTGCTCTGTTGTTGTTCGTTTCGTTTTTTTCTGGTTTTTTTTCACATCCCTTTTTGGGTTTTTCGATTTCGATTTGGTTTTGGTTTTTACCTCATGGCGACCACTTGAAGTGCTTTCTCAAGTCCATGGAGGGAATTCTTTTGACTAGTGCGCTCGATAAATGCCTTCTTGGAGTTTTACATAGAGGTTAGGCCTAGTTAATTGCTAAGATTTAGACTAAATCAAAATTGTGCTTACGCGGATTGTATTTTCAGAGTTCGGCTCTCTCTCGAATGGCGTGTTGTGTTAGCATATATTCTGGATTGGGATACATGGGAGGAATATGGCGATTCCTGGAAGATTTCGCTCACACACATGCTGCCACACCCACGACTACTGCAAATCACATTTGGGTACTTGAAAGTTTTGCTCGCGTTGCAACCAAATGGATATAGCATGAACTGGCCAGGCAATCGGTTATCGAAAATAAGTTACAACAAAACTGAGGCGAACATCAGCAAATTTGAGCGTATCTCCATTTCGTTAATGGCTTTGAATTTTTTTTAGATTTATTTTCAAGTGCTGATGGACATTAGCAAAACTTTCAATATACGATGGTACGGATGAAGCATACGCCCTTTGTTTTTTTTCTTTTCATCTAGCTCTTGGACACTTTACAAATATATAAAGTGGGTAAAAGTTAGGTGAAATAAAGACCAACAAATTAAATGTATAACATTTTTTTTGTTATAAATATAACAGAGATAAATGCAATCAAACAGAAACCACTAGTGTTTTGAAACCATTGCAAAAGGTGTTCAAAAGTAAAATAATCTTAAAGTTTCGAAACCTAAGTGATTTCTTTGGCTTCCTTAAACAAAGTATAATTTATTTTCACTTTATTGCATTTAACTCTTTAAATAAATAAATAGGGTAAACGTGGCGTATGCGCAATGCATATTTACGGGTATTTAGCAGCAGCGTGTGTGTGTGTGAGTGTGACAGCATGTATGTATGAGTTTGTGTGTGTTTGTGTGTGGGTATGAGGGCGCCTAAAAGCAGTTACATTTAATCACAACATTCAATTGGAAAATAAATCAAAAATGGAAGTACACAATTCATTTGATTTCTGATTGATTCGAAGCTTTAAAGCAAGCCTACGCATTTCGGGTAACTGCTAAACCAAATGTTGTTCATTTTTTGTTTTTTTTTGGTTTGGTTTCTTGGAAGTACTTTCGCTTAAGTCTAGGACTCTTGTGTGTGTGTGTGTGATTGATTCGTGTATGTGTGTGTGTGTGTGAGTGTGTTTGTAACAAATTGCATTTGTTTTCGACTAATTTACATATACATAATAACAATCGCCTGTCATTCTCTTAGCTAGTTTCGCTTAGTGTAGGTTGTTGTTTCTTTTTTTGGGTTGGGTTGTTGCTGCTGTGGTTGCAGCGGTTTGTCAGCGATTTCTTGGGGCGTCTTCGCCTAGCGGCTGTCTTCGTTGTCACTGGAACTATTCTGCTGCTGGGCATCCCGCTCCTCCAGCAAACTACGATTCAGCTCCTGGATTCTCGCAGAAAGCGCTCGACGACGGGGCGTGCCAAAAGAGGGCGGTGGCGGCGCCTCAATCAGCGTGTTTTTCTCGCCTAGGTCAAAATCAGCCGCATTTAATTTAATTAGGTTTTTTTTTCATTCAGTGTATGTATATTTTTTTGCAATTTTTCAAAATTCGTTTATGTGTGTGTGTAAAATGTTTTTGGTTTCGAAATGTTTGGAAAATTCAAAGGGATGTCGTGAGCGGAAAGTAGAAAAAGAAGAGCAGAGAAAAGAACACGTTGTAGGTAGATATTTTGGAGACTAGTATTGCTAGGCATATGGCATATATATACCCCAAAACGATTTCGATTCGCTAAATTACAACTACATTTGGCTAAGAGAATGAGCATATACATCATATGGTTTTATGTGTGTTTGTGTTGGTTTATTTTTTTTTATAATTGTATGTAATCAGCACTTGAAAATTTTCTAAAAATGTTTGTTGTATTTATAATAATTTTTTTTTTTTTTTTTTTTGACTTTTTAATTAAGTTTGAAATGGTAAACTCTATGTTGAGCATTCAAATTTGCTATGGTTGTGGCGGAATCAAAACAAGAATCAAGCAATGAGTAGCAAAATGTCATCATCATAATTCGCAATTCTGGGCAAATGTCCAACTGAAGTCAGCAATTAGGCAAACTCAATTTAACTGAAGGCAAACTTAAACCGAACAACACAATAAATTGCAACAGCAATTGCCTAGCTAATCACTAGATCCTTGGCTATATATACAGGACGATTCGGGGGAACTTTATATATATATATATATATATTTTGGATTCAGATTGAAGCTGTGTGGGGCGAGATTTGTTGGGATTTACCTTTAGATGTCTCTATGGGGTATTCCTTTTTTAATTTTTATTTATTTGCTACATTTCATTACTTTGATAATATTTAAATAGTATTTTTTGCAACTACGAAAAAGTTGTATTTCTACAAAGTCAAAACTAATGTTTGAAATGTAAATACTAATAGAAAATAGGATTTGTAATGGTTCGAAATTGTATGGGAATGATTTTTTAAAATTTTTTAAATCTTAAGCCCTGTAATAAAGCTGTCAAAAGGGCTTTCAAAGGTTTGATTGCTTAAATACTGTCCATAAATTTAAAAAATGAGTTAGTGAAATAAATTCAGAACAAGAATACGTTCAATACCTTTGACATTGTTATAGTCAAATATAAAACATTTCCTATTGGTGTCATTTACTATTTTAAAATCTGATTAATATTATTTTAAAAAACTGGGATATACGTGTTGATCTAATTATTTAATAGCATTTTTAATGTTTATTTTAAGAGCTTCAATTTGTAGTTCCAAATATTAGAAAGTTTCTCAATGTTTTTTAATTTCTCTACTCCCAGGGCAGCTGCAACTTTTTGTCCTTCACTTGGCTAGAAAAAAGCTAGAATAAAGCTAATGCCGTGTGAATACTCTCCCTGAACTAAGCTATATCTTTACTAAATATATACCAAGATATACTAAGAGAAAAAGACATAACTCCAAAGAGATTGAGAGAGAGAGAGAGTGTGCTAGTAAATATAGTTCATATATAGTATATATAGTACAATAGTGTGTGGCTATAGTTGGCGCGTGTGAGGGTATGTGTGTGTATCTGTGTTTCGTATCCGTGTGTCTAGGGGCTATTCAAAAGCGATTGTCAAAGGCTACGGCATTTAATAGAGTATAATACGATTTTTTGTTGTTGTAGAACGGCAAAGAGTGGACTAGGCTACGTATACGCAATGTAGTCACCTGGGGCGCTTTGCACATCGAGGGTCTGCCTGCCTATATTGGGGGTGCTTTGTCTTTTACCCTTCGGATGCACGACATTTGTTTGCTTGCCTAAAATAAAACACACAAGTCGGAGGGTTGAGAGGGGGGTTTTGGTAGGGCAGAAGGGCAAAGGGGAAAAAGGGTTTTTCAATGGGGCTTTTGGCCGGCTTTAAAGGGCCGTGCGATTCCAATGCCTACTTCTAGGCGCGCGGGCTTTTTTGTACAGCAGAGGTGTCGATTTAAGGGGGTTCTCCGGGGGTGTGTGTGTGCTTTTTACAAGTGAAAACCCCACTAATTTCCGTTTAATGCGCTAAGTACAAAAGCATTTGCCTAATTGACCATTATTGTGTGTGTTTTTTCTGTATTTGTAAGGGTGGGTCTTAGCTAAAGAACTTAAGAGTAACGCAAATCGCTTAACTAGTTTACAATTGATCAATCGAACGTAAGTCTGAGCTCGGAATAATCAAAGGTTCAACAATTTCTATCATCTTATGGCTCAGCAGTTGCAGGACTTTCGTCCCATCTCTGCTAATTGCTATTTACACGCCTCTAGGCTGGATTTTAGTTACAGCTTATTACCGAATAAAAAGTTAAACCAATACGAACTGATAGTGAAAAAAAGCCACGAACCAAAGTACATGCCAAAAGTATTCAAATTATATAAAAACGATTACTTAGACAGCTAAGGCACAAAACTACACGAGAGTAAGCAAAGTTTCAACAAAGGAGGATTTATAGGATTTTATGGTGGATGTACACAGAAAATATAGCATAAATGTGTTTTAAATAAATTAGATCTTTTTTTTTATTTATTATAAATCTGACAATGTATCAATAAAATTTATAATTTAATATTTCAGGGGATCACATGATTTAGAAGTTTACGTTTTTCGATATTGCTTTTTTGAAATATAATTTGGTTTTAAGGTTTAATTTACCAATTAAGTTTATTATTTCATAATAGTTTAATAAGGATTAAGAAATTTGAGTTAATCATAATTGCTTAGAGTCATAATAAAAATAAGTATAACAAGCTTATATTGATTTTTATTGCACAATTAATTTAAAAATATCATTTATATGATCTTTTAATCGATAAATATTTATCACTTTAAAGTTTAATTTTCAATTAAATTTTTAAGTCAACTTTACAATTGAATATATGCTTTCAATCACAATAAAAATAAATTTCAATAGCATAATTAAGTATTTTTTAAAAAGGAAATATTATATGATATTTCTTGTGTTAAGCCAGAGCTTTCAAAATAAAAAATCAGCTTTATTAATCATATATTTTTCTGTGTAGTCACTACATTTAGGTGGATAAGCATGGCATATGAGGCGTGGGATCACTGAAGCAGACCCATTGAGTCGGCTAGTTTGGTTTTAGTTTTAGATACGTAAGCAAGGCACATTCTTAGATATATAGATAACATAGGTAGATGGGTATATAGGAAAACCAAGTTAGATCTTACCTGTGTCGACAATCACATCGATGAGATCCATGGACTTGGCGAAGGCATCTTTCAGATTGATATGATGGAAGGAGACAATGCTGCCCTCGCGCTTGGCACGATCAAGTGCCTCGCGCCGCTTGAGGGCCTTTTCGCGGCGCATCTGATTCTTATAAAATTCAGCAAAATTGTTAACGATGATGGGAATAGGCAAAGCGATTACCAGAACACCGCATATGCAACACACAGTACCAATAACCTTTCCCAGTGCAGTTGTGGGATAGATGTCCCCGTAGCCAACAGTTGTCATTGTAATACCCGCCCACCAAAATGTTTCCGGTATTGAAACGAATTTTGTATCCTTTTCATCCTTTTCGGCAAAATATGCCAGCGAAGAAAATATGAGAACGCCCATGGCCAGGAACAGCATTAGTAGACCGAGTTCCTTATACGAGTTACGCAGCGTAAAGCCTAACGACTGCAGGCCCGTTGAGTGACGGGCCAGCTTAAGGATTCGCAGGATGCGCATGATGCGAAAGACCTGCACCACCCGACGCACATCCTGGAACTGGTCCGTTGCATTCTTATTCGTTTCCAATAGAAATAACGAAACAAAGTATGGGAGTATTGCCAATAGATCGATTATGTTAAGGCCGCCCTTAAAGAACTTCCACTTGTCCGGCGAGGCGCTAAACCTAAGTATGTACTCTAGAGTGAACCACGTGATACACACGGCCTCAACCATTGCCAATTGCGGATTATCCTGTGGTGTACCGTTGTCAATGTGTTGTAGTTGTGGTAGGGTGTTCAACGTCAGGGCTATGGTAGACAGGACTATGAATAGTATGGATATCACTGCGATAACCTGCGAACGGTAAAGAACAATCGAGACTTTGTCGAGACCATGATTCAGCAACGATTCAATTTCAATGCAATCAAATCAAATCACAACGATAATAGGTATTTGGGGTAATTGATAATTGGTTTTTTTTTGTTTTTGGTAGGCACATAACACGTTACGTTCATTCAAATATCAAGTCTGTCTTTTATACACATCTAATTTGGATATTTGTATTGGTAATTAATCGAAAAAACACAGTTACAACAATCAGCAAAGTAGAGTTCACTTTGATTCTGTAATGCTATCTTCTGTTCGGGGTTAAGTAAACATTCGGTTAGAGTTCTGCTTTTCTTGGGGTTTTGTTAGTCGAAACTCAGGGGTTAGGAACTTGGTTGGCTTTCCTAATCAGTTTTTTTTTTTTTTTTGTACTTTTCAAAGGCTAGTACAGTATGTGAAGTATATATTTATTCGTCGTGAATCCTTCTTCATCGAAAACAAACCATAAAGTGAAACCAAAGGTTGGCAACAAACTGAAAATCACACAAACGCAAAATATGGGTTGGGTATTATATATTCTATTGATCCTAGGTCTCGAAGTTTTGGGGTCTCTAGTCTAGATCAACTCTTTCTCTGGATGGTGTGGGTGTAAGTGGTTGAGTGGTAAGTGGTAAGTGGTAGGTGGTTCTGTGGTAAGTGGTAAGTGGTTCTGTGGTTAGTGGTTTGTGGTTTGTGTGAGTTCTCTGTTTTTTGTGGGGGACAGATCACATGACGCAACACAAGGACATTACACACCTACATACATATTTCATACTATACGTGTGTGTGTCTAATTGGTTCTATATTATGGTATGAGGGTGAACCAAAATGGGGCACTCCGTCGTTAAATAAGAGACGCTACCCTTGGGGACTGCAGTCGACATTATTTTTATATATAATCCTTTCAATATATGTAGTCCTCAGAAATCACCGATTCAAACGCTGTTTTGTGTATTTGTTTTTTGGGTCTGACTTGTTTTCTCATGGTAAATAATATTTAGAAAATCAAATTTATAAGATAGTTCTAGCAAATGACAAAAGGAAGAAATCCAAATCTAATTCAAATCCAAATGCATATAACTTTCGTACCAAACGAGCAAGGAATTACAATTACGAGACAGAGGGTATTCCAAATCAAATCAAAAAGTGTAATCAGATTAGGAATTAGAAATCGCCAATCACAGGCCATCAAATAATTGCATCTGTCACGGAAAAACAAACAAATACAGACCGTGAAATTATGCATTTATTTGCGGGCCACAACGATTTCGTACGTTTCTGTAAACAAACACACTTAAACAATTTTAATTGCTTGGCTCTAAATAATACATTTAATTTACCAAAAACTGCCAATTGCAGATTGAAGTCTTGTCGGAAGGGTGAAAGGGGGGAGAAAATGGATTTTCCGGGGGACAGAATAGAAGGCTTGTCAGAAATGCAAATTTCAATTGCAATTTTCAATGCCACATTAGGTCAAATGGTTGAGTGTTTTTATTGGGTGGAATGTTTGGGTGTGCGTGTGACTGACATTCGAGAGGGAGATAGAGATAGAAAGAGAGATAGAGATAGAGAGTGAGAGAGAGATAGGTTGAACATATTGGACATGCCACGCCCCCAAAAGTGGTATGCATAGATAACTCTGTTCTGTGATTGTCCAGATCTACCATAGTAGGCCACTGTACGCAACCACGCAGTTCTGGTTTCGGAATCGGATTCGGAATCGGATTTGGTTTCGGAGTAGGATTATGGATTTTGGGGTGTTTTTTTTTTATTTTCGAGGAAGGAGTGGGAAAGCTGAATTTCATAGTTCTGCTTCGTTGGATGAGCTGACTTCTCTATTTATGGCTTATATATGGCTTGCTACGTATAGATACAAAAAGTTAAAGATACAGATTATGCAGTTATTAGACAAAAGATACATAGAGTCAAGAAGGAGTCATTACGTAAGGATACACGAAACAAAACAAACTCATAAAATATAAAAAGGAAATGAAAACCGAAAAGAGAGAAAACATTTGGATGGTGCTAGTTAGCAACGATGAGAAGTAGAAAAAGTACAGATACTAGATACTAGATAGTAAGATAGTAAGATACTAGTGCGAGAGGGCACCTAAAGGGGATTTTGGAAATAGCGAAACAGGTCTTGTACATAGAGTTTGTATTTAAGATGTTCTTGCATTGAAGTGGTCTTTGGTCTTGGACTGTCAAACTTCGGGAAAGTTAATTAAATTTCCATAGTTTTTTTTTGGGGGGAATTGGGGATTGAGCGTGGCGAGGGGACGAGGGGGCGAGGGGGGTTTCAACAATCTACTTGAGATGGCGGTGAGGCTTTACAAACTAATTTACTTTCGATTCTTATTTCGCTTTCGATTGAACAGAATGCATTGGAGTTGGGTTTCGTAAACAAAAAATTTGTGTGCGAATTATATATCACTTTTTGGTATACTGTTGTTTTGGATTTTGGAACTGCTACCATTGCTGCTCAGTCATGAAGGTGGTTTTGGGGGGAGGGGGTTTTTCGGAGGTTATGGAAGGGGTTCGCTGGGTTGAAAGTAAAACATGATTTCGCAATACTCCTAGCTGGCTTACTTGATCACAGTCTCCGTGGGAAATACGAAAACTCAAAAGGTAACTGAAAACGCTCTATAACTCACAACATCTACAAAGTTCAAAGCGAGTAGCGAGTCGCCAAAAGCGGTTTCTGCTGCTTGAGGCCTACAAAAATCAAAATATCGTCTATAAAGCCGCTGTCAACAGAGCCACAATATTTACAAAAAAAAAACTCAAAGCGAGAAAGGAAGCTGATCGTCGGTGGACCGACCATTTAAATACTTTTGCAAAGTGTAAAGGTTTTGCTTAATTAATCTAAAATGTTTTAGTTTATTAAAGATAAGAACTTTTTTTAAATAAGTTAAAATTTTAAAGTTTTTTCAAGTAAAAATTGCACTAAGACTTTTCAAGCTTTTAAAATTTTGAATATTGAAGTTTTGTAAATTTAACAATTTAAATTTATGAAATTTTAATTCATTGAATAACAGACCACTTGGAATCTTTGCAATTGCATCAAAAAGGAGAACAAATTTGAATTAACTTCCCTGAACCTGGCTGAAATCCACTTGAAATACAAGTAATGGAAAGTCGATGGATAACAGAACAAGATCTCGGGGTGGAAGCAAAGTGAAAGGAGAAAGGTAAAGGTGACCAGTGAAAGAGTAGTGATGAGCTGAGGTAGTGGAAAAACAAGGACGAAAAACAGTCAAAAAACAATTCATGCGATAAGAAAAGTGGGGGACAAAAGAGTTTATTCTTAAAGATATAGAGACTATAAAATATATGATAAATATACAAATTTACAAAGGTTTTAAGGGCACTCATCGCACAATCGCTGTACATACAAAACTAAATCTAGATCAAAAAGGGTAAACTTCAGGTCGTAAGAATACCAAATACCAAAACTAAAAATCACATTCAATTTAAATTCAAATTAGGGGAGTGCAAAACTCTGAGGTTTTTTGCTCAGTGTCGGCGTGTGTTTTGGTGTGTGTGTGTGTATCTGTGTGTCTTTGGAAACTGAGTTCCGGCTAAAATATTTGATCAGGTTTGCATTTGGTTCACGTGGAGTGTTATTTTTTTTACGCGTTGTACGTTTTGTGGTTTCGTTGTTTTTCGGTGTTTTTTTTGGGTTTTTTTTTTTACTGGGGGTGGGGGAAAGTGGGGTGTGGGTGGTTGGTTTTTTGGTGGGTGCATGAGTTGGTTCGCATACTTTATTCGACTCACTAAAAAACAAACAAAATTCGATACAAACGGCTATAGAATTCAGTACGAATCGACTACGAAATTCTATACTAGTGGCATTCAAATGCAGCAAATTTGGTGGGTTAATATTTCAAGAAGGAGATTTGGGTCGATCGATGTTTATTTTATATTTTGGGTACGGGTCTCGTATACCAAAATCAAAAGACTAAACTAAAACTGAAAACGGAAACGGAAACAGAGACGATGAATTTTGCATTTATTCTTTGTGGACTTGGATGGAAGATACATAGTTCTCCGATTGAATGCTGATTTAAAGAGGGGGCTAAGACATCGAAGGCACCGCAGACATAGTTTCTCCAAGTGTATTTTATTTGTGTGTGCGTGTAAGTGTTTTGTGTTTCTGTTTAAGTGTCAAAAATTGTAGGTAATCAATAGACCAATAGCTTACAAAGGAAGTTGGTTAAAACACAATAACAACGAGAGTTAAATAAATTTCTTCCATATGCAATACACACGAGTTTACAACATGACATCAAATATAGTATATAAGAAAAGAATACGAGGGTTTATATACGACATACAGATATGTACATATATCATCGCCAATGGAAAGGAAAAGAGTTGAACAAAAAAGGCAAACAACAAAACAACAATTTGGATATTATACAATTCCAGTTTTGTTATTGTTGTTTTTGTGGTGTATTTATATAGTATAACAAATAAAATAAACGTTTTTGAATATTTTTGGAGTATTTGTTTGGGTATTTTCTGTTTTTTTTTGTTTGTCTTGTGAGCGCGCTTTGGTTTCTTGCTGAGTTGTTTGTCGCTTTCAACGAGGCGAAGATATCAACTGAGTTTTCTTTTTCTAACTTATTATTAGAGATCAGAGCTAGTTGTTGGTTCTCATATTTATCATTTCGTTGAAAAAAGGATGTGTTTAGGCGTGGTATTAAAAATAAACTAAAAAAGTACAGAAATAAAAATCTTGGTTAGCTTCTTCTTTCTCTCTGACGGAAAATCGAGTTAGTAGTTGAAGAAAAATCATAAATAAAAATACGATAAAAAGTACAACTGGCAAAGGGCTCTGGAAATTTTTCATTACCTTTTAAATCGAAATAAAAAGGTTTAATAAAACGCTTAAATAATAGTTCATATGAAATGGTTATGCTCTTGCGAAACTCTAAATAAGTTTTTAGAAATTTCTCGGAACGCATTCCATATTTGTAATAAAATAAAAACAAATTAAAATTGGTAACCCTAAATGAGTTTCAAAATGAAAAGTACATAATATAAATAAAAAGGAAATAAAAATCGAATGAAAAATTATAGGAGATGCACCCAAATATGTTGTAATTATTTCCATTCTCCCACCAATATTCTTGGTTAAAGCCAAAGCTAACGCAAAAAATCGGGGCAAATAATCGGCTGTATAATACAAGCTGAAGCTAAAGTTTTGAGTGGGTGTTTCAATAGTGATATTTATAGGTGTGTCATTAAGGTTTTCATTGATATGGTACAAGGTCAGCCAGAATGAAGGATCTTAAGTCCTCCAAAATATTCTGAACTGAAACCCTATCCTAATTGAATTTTCCCCCTAGCACATGGAAAATGGAAATGTATTACAACACCGCTTTGGCCACTTCTCCCCAGAGTCCTTGTTCGTAACAATATTTTCGAGGATTTCTACAGCACACCTGCCGCCTGGTCATATCGCTTATTGCCCATTCCCAAACATGGTTACAGTGGGGTGTTTGGGGCGTTTGGGGAGAACATTTGAGATAAACAGAGAGAGATTACTTCACCATCATCATCAACAATTAAGAGATATATAGTACGTATTAATAATATTCAGAGTAGATATAAATGGTTTTATATATATGGTATTGTTGTATGTATACAGGGCTTGTCAATTTCGCACTCAAACTGTGTGTGATGTAAAAAAGACTGGATTAGAGAAACGATTAGTAAACAATTTAGGCAGTTTCGATCAGTTCTGGCTTGATCTTTTAGCTAATTGGAACTCTCTGGGTGTCGTCGCGTGTTTTGTTCACTAAAGACTCAAACTAAAACTCAAACTAAAACATTGAATGCATCTTAGACTAAGAGAGGGGGTTTTGTGGGATGGGTTAGGCAAAAGCAGAAATAAAAGGGTGAACTTAAGGAAACTCAATCAAATCGTGCCGTAAACTCTTCTTGTATTTCTTTTTCTGGTACTTTTTTAGAGGTTACTCTTCTCAGATCTCTGGGCACTTCCAAGTTCCGTTCGATGGAGGAAGACTGTCCTGTCCGATCTGTACGATACATGACACAAAAGCTTGAAGCACTTGGAAATGGGATATTCACATGAGATCAGATCGCAGTGGATCTGCGCGCCAAGCAGCGGAATATATATATATATTTAGTAAGGCCATATATCATCACATCATATAGTACAGATAACTGGCGGACATTCGAAACGGGTAGCGAGTAACCAGTAACGAGTAGCGGGTAACGATAAATATATCCATTATATATCTGTTCAGAGTGCAAGCATTTATATCGGTTTGAGTCGCAAAAGCAATTGATGAATTAGCAAAATTTATACAGCATTGAGAGTGGGATAGATTGGAGTAGAGATAGATTTGTTGCTGTTATTCTTACACTATATAGTACTCTGATCTGCTCGACGGCTGAGTTATATTACAGAGTGCAAGAGCTGGCGATAGTGTAAAAATAATAGTGACTTTGCACAGAACCAAAGTTCAACTACATAAGAGTAACCCAAGAGGTAATCAAGAACTCAAAGGGTTGAATATAAGTTGGGGTAGGGAAGTTTGTCTGGGGTCTGGGTTATCGAACTAAAGAGGGTTTCTTACGCTTGACATTGACACGGTTCACAGTTCAACGGTTAGAAACACAATACGAACACATCTATATGAATATTTGGGTATCGTTTGGAGGGAAGGATTTGGGAAGGCACAAAGAAAAAGGGTTATTTGCTATATAAGAAACAACATTTTTATTAGGTAAGAAATATTAGTTTCTTAATACTCAAATTTTGCTTTAAAAAAAAGCTAAAGCTATGCAAATTGTATTGAATAAGTCAAGATCAGTTATATCTTGAAAACTAGTCACTCATATTATATGCAAACTGGACGATAAATTGAACTTTATGTTTAAGCTTTCATTAAACAAAAATATATATACTTGTTATTTTCAATTATAACACAATTCATTTAAGTTTACAAAATATATTTATATTAAGATCTACATGAAGAAAATATAGATCTTTTGAACTTTCTCTTACTAAGCAAATATATTAACTCAATGATTAAATATAGATACGATATATATGTTGAACGGTTATGACTTTTCATACAAAAAAAGATAGATAGTGTGAACTACCTGTAATTATTAAATGATATCTAATTTAATTATTCAAAGAAGATAGTCAAACCTACGTAACGAAAATATAGATAATTTGAACTGTTTTTTTTATAAAAGATATCAATACAATGGTGAACCTTCTATAGCGACATCCTTTTCCTCTGTGCGGGTATACGTTTTTGGGGGTTTGAGGGACTTGGGACTCTATGGACTACCTTAAGGTCGGGGCCACCGACTGGACTTACCCGGGCGGCGAAGCTGGTGTTGGGCTTCTCGAGCAGCTCCCACAGATACTTCTGGTACTCGGCGCATTTACCTTCGCCGAACTCCTCCTCGTCGCGCTGCCGCAGCGACTCCGCCTCCTTGCGCATCTCCTCGTGGACGTTCTCCTTGCGCTGATGGTACTTGTGCTGGCAGCAGGACTCCAGGTACAGCTCGTCCACGCCCCAGTACTCCAGGTCATCACTAAACGCCAGCACGCACATCTCGTCGACGATGTGCAGCTTGCCGGTGCGATAGAAGTTCAGGATGGAGCTGAAGCTCTTCGGGTGGCGGTCGAAGAAGTACTCGTTGTCCGCCAGCGAGTAGTCGTCGCACAGCTCCACGATGGCCTCGTGGGTGGTGCACTCCCTCAGCCGCCCGAGCCGCGTGTGTGGCAATCGCTCCAGCGTGCGCCACAGCACCTCGTGCCTCACCCCGCCCACGTTGATGGACACGCGGCTATTGGCCGCCTTCGACTGGGCTATCATGAACGGCTCGGGCGGAGGTATGGAGGACATGGATCTGGAATGTGTCCGCTGCAGGGCGCCAGTGGTGTTGCTCTGGCTGGGATTGGTGGGTGCACCACCGCCTCCACCTCCTCCGCCAGAGATCGATTGACTACTGGTGGCACCACCGACGCCCCCGCCACCGACGCTGCCAACGATCTGCTGGGAGGTTGTGGGAATCGAGTGCGTTGGTGATGCGACTGGGAATGGGGCGTAGCGAACTTCTTTGCCTGCTGCGGTTGCTCCTGCTGCTCCAGCTGCTCCAGCTGCTCCTCCTGCTCCGATTGCTCCTCCTGATCCCGATCCTGTGATTGACACGGCCCCACTTCCCACAGAAACACCGGCGGATGGGCCAGCAAGGTGGCCGCCATCAGCATAGTCCAGGTGACGAGCAGCGAGGCCTGGGGCATTAGCTGGCCCAAGGTGATAAGCAACATGGCCAGCTGCTGGTAGGGATCCGATGCCGAGGCCACCATATGCACCAGCTCCACCGGCTCCCATCGCCCGCTCCCAATCGACATTACCGCTTGTATCGTAGTACGGCTGATTATCGCCGATGTCGGCAGGTGTTGCAGCCTGCAGTCCGCGTGCAATTGCAATTGCCTCGTTTTGTTGCTGATACAGGATGTCCTGTTGTTGCTGTTTGTGTTGCTGCTGTTGCAATTGCTGCTGCTGCCTCGTGAGTTGCTGTTGCTGTTGCTGAGTCGCTTGTTGCTGTTGCTGTTGCTGGCCAGCAGCCTGTCCACCTTGCAATTGCCCGACCATTTGTAATACTCCATTATTGGTTTGAAGCGGTGTTGATTCACCCGTTGCCCAGCGTACCGCCTCACGGTCCCTGTCGCGTTCGCCGACCATAAGTCTGCTGCAATTGCAAATGTAAGAGATTTATTATCCTCAAAAATGCTTAAGCACTGAGAGCTTAACTTCTTAGTACAACACATTTAAAATTACTTAAAAATTGGTGATTTTACATGCTGCTTTTTTTATATTTATTTTCCACAAAAAGCACAACAAATTTGTAGGTACTTAAAAATGAAATCTACAGCACTATGTTTTGCAGTAATAATATAAAAATGTAAATTTTTTAACAGAAAAATTCTTTTTGATATATTATTTTTACTAAGCCTTTACGTTATATGTTAATATTCTTAACATTATTTCAAATAATTTAAATTTATTTCTTCAGCTTCTGATTTTTTTAAAGCAA
Source organism: Drosophila elegans (assembly GCF_018152505.1). NCBI lineage: Eukaryota > Metazoa > Arthropoda > Insecta > Diptera > Drosophilidae > Drosophila > Drosophila elegans. Next base: position 2,420,907 of record NW_024545578.1, read on the forward strand.
AGTTTTCAACATCTAAAGACTTGTTAATTTCTTAAATTAAATATTTTTGAAAAGCAAGAGTTTAATTTGTATGTTTCCAATTTAATGGCTCCATTGATCTCCATGATTATTTTCAAGAGTGTAATATAGTGTTTAGGAACTCACCGCTACATCGCGTCAATTGTCGTCATTACAGCCTCCGTTGGCGAGTGTGCTGCTCTGGTGTCCTTTCCTCTTCCTTTTCCTCTACCTCTGCCAATTGCCGATAGCTATCGCCGCCGGGGCAATTGATTCCGATTTGCGACTTCCGGCCGTGGTATTATTATCTGCGGATCTATAAATCGCTCAGTTGCGGTCTGGCAGGCTGCTGGCTGTGTCCCCGGACCCCCTCATCTTTGGCTGTGCCCGTGGCTTTGGTCTGCTCCCGGCTCCACTCTCGTTGCTATGTCTATGATCACAGATGTGTTCTGGTCCTGGCCCCTGGGTCGTCGTGGTTCCGGACTCAGATTCAGAGTCAGATTCAGGTTGAGATTGAGTTTGAGATTGAGGCTCAGGCGTGGTTTGGCAGCATTTTGTGGGGGCAATAGCTGCAATTTATGACCAGAGATAGGGGTACGGCAATCAGTAAGGGCTGATTATTGGAGAGCAATTATATCTAACCACAAATCAATGGCTGATAAGCCGCATAAATGATGGCCACCTTAATTATGCGTGCCGTGTAATCAAACACACGACGACACAGTGGGGCATATAATATTTAATAATATGCTTCAAAAAAATATCAACTTTAATAAGAACGATTGATTAAAATATTTTGAAGAAAATATAAACAATTCTGTTAGATGGTGTAAGATAAATTACTTTTAATTTATTTCGATTAATATTTAATACTACTTTAAATTGGAATTGGTTTAATATATGTTTAACATCATAAACTTGTAACTAAAATAATATTTAAATAAATTCAACCAACTATTTTATAACTAGTGTAACAAAGAATACTTCTATAAAGTCAATCAACATTTTTATTTGCTTCACAAAAACAATTTTAATTAAAAGTCCTGAAATCGAAAGTTATTTGTAAGTAATGAAACGTAGTTTCCCAAATTAAAAGCCTTAAATCAGTAACCTTAACCACAAGTGCTGACAAGATAACCCATTTCATTTGTTTGACCTATGAATCACTAGGCCAGAACCCTTTAATTGAATCAGGCTATTTAAAGTTGCCACGCCCACTGTGCCTGCGGGTAATGAATCAATAGTTGCAGACAACTGATAAGATAGCAAAACCAATCAGTATGTGGGTCCTCACAATTTCCATTTCCACGCAGTCTCTGCCTTATTTGTAGCCTACTTTTTGGGGCTGGGAAAACTTTTGTGGCAATTACCGCATAATTGCGTATGCAAATTAATGCAATTGTGGGTAAATGTCGGACAAACAAAAGAATCGAGGTCGCTTCTCTTATTTATTAGCGTTAATTTGCAATCGCCGAAGGCTGGGCATTTTACATTTAAATTCCTATTTTTGGCCTCCATTCGCTTATTTGGCCTTTGCCCAGATTTCGCAACCCTATGATTCAGTTGCTGCCGCATTGCAATCAAATTTGAATTTTTACGCCCCGCCGGAAGTGGCAAGTAATAAGCCTAACGGTCCGCAAGTTTTCCGAAATGGATTGCCATGCGTAGCGCCCTGGAAAATGTGTACTGACCTCAGACCGCCGCTCAAAACGTCTTCATTTCGTATTCATTACCGCATTCCCATTCGAATATTCACATTTTGGCCCACGTGAGTACCCATTCGCATGCAGATTGCTGACTTGTGCGCCACCTGTCATTCTCGCTGCCCTTTCAACTCTTTCCACGCTTTTCCCACTCTCACCTCGCGTGCCAGGGGTCAGAGTTCGCGAGTTATGGCTGCAACGCAAATTATATAGTTTTGTTGCATTTTAGTACGACTAAATTGTTGTTTATTAGCTCCGATTCCAAGTAGGTACTCGGAGTTATACAATTTCCGAACGGCAGTGCCAAAGCTCGAGCAGTCACATTTTTGACAACATTTCTGGCGAGTTTCTCTTCGAGTTGATGGGGAATGCAATTTGGGAAGGGTATGATGAACTTAATAATATTTATACTGATTAAAACAAGACAGTTTTAATCACAAATCTAAGCAAAATAACATTTGAATATAACATTATTTTTAATAGAGTTATATAAATAAGTTAATATTTATTTACACAAAACAACTTGCGATCTAAGACAGAATACAATCGAAAACATTTAATTTCTGAAAATTATAAGTACGCAACTGTAATTCCCTTCTCATAATTAATCACTTAACCACCCTATCCACCAGGTAACAAATGCGTTTATATTCAAAACTTTTGGTTTAATTGAAAGCTTTTATGTGCGCTGCTTGAATTTTCCATTTATTTTAATCGCGTGCAGACGAAAGGCGAAAGTTTTTCTCCATTTTTATTGCAATTATTTCTGGCGCAAAATGAAACTAAACTGCATGCAAACTGGCAGCTCTTGTTGCAGTTGGATTTTATAATTCACATTTTTTTTTCATTTTTACCGAGGATGCATGCAACATGTTAGCCCAGCAGCTCGACAATTAATTCCTAGAGTGTATGGGTGAGTATCTGTGTTTTATGTGTGTGAGTGAGAAGTGGCCAACTTCACCTTGGAACCTGTTGAATTGCCTTGAGGCCCTTGGCAGAATGCAATTAATTTCCCATTTTAATAAGGTGAGACCTTTTCGTTGTTCCCAGCGAAACTTGGCCAAAAGCGTGAGAGGACTGGCGAAAGCCATTTCTTTTGACTGCTCCTGGCATTGTCATAAAAACTTGGCCAGATAATGGCTGCTGAAATTTATGGCAGCGCCCACACGCCCACACACAACCACACACACTTATTTAGTGGAGCTCATAAATCTGCAAACATAATTTGCTAAGCACGTATGCAGAACATTACAAAATGGCCCCTTAATTGCCCGCAAATGGTTTGACATTGTCCATCGCCGAGCAGCCTTGACTTTCCACAGACATTTTCATTTTCCCTCAAAACGGGGCTACTCGGATTACTAAACTGGGCTAAAACAACACCCATATAGCCATATAGCCATGGGGACATTATAAACTTGCTGGCTAAATTTGATGACAAAGCTGAAAGTCTGAGCAGCCTCATGTGTGATTAATGGTTTCTTTGCTTTATTGACGCTAATTGAAAATGTTGGGCAAACATTAGCGAAAATAATTAGGAACTTTGGTTATAAGGACGCATTAATTTAAAATGTAAAAGGAAAAGGCAAAAGAGCCATTATTGATTGACTTGAAGGGTAATAAACAATTTATTACCTTAAATTTTATATTTTGGTAAGGTTTTAAGACATACTTCTATTCAGATGATGCCTACAACTTACTATTAATTTTATTGTGGATAAAAACATAATAACAGAGGCTTAACTAAGAAACAGCTTGTCCATCATTTCAAAGACCGGAATAAATCTTTCTTAACTTACTTTGGCAGGCTTCAAAGCACTTTATCAAGCATGAATTTGTAAGACTTTGGACACAAAGTAATTCCTTTCCAGCCAAACGCCCCTCTCAAACAAGATACATTGCATCAAATGCCAAAAATCCACTTAAGTGCTAAAAGCAAGCAACTCCAAGCTTTTTCCATTTGCATATTGCAAGGCGGAATGTTTCCTGCTTTCGCCGGCAAAAGGAGAAAGGGCGAAGAAAAAGCCAGCACTAAACTGAAACTAAAACAAAAGTAAAACTAAACTAAGGCCCGCGGCAACAACAAGGCACGTAGCTCTTGTTGTGCCAATTGTTGTTCCGCTTGCGAGTGGCAAACATTTATTGCCGACTCTCCAGCGTCGCCATTGCCATTGTCTAAATTTATGGCTGCCATTTTGTTTTGTTTGGCGCAAGCATTTTGCAAGTCAAGTGCATTTATTTTTAAATGCTCGGCAAAGGGCCGCGAAGGGCGTATGTTCAGAGTGCGTCAGCGGCAACCTCAACACTCGGGCCCCTTTTCTATCTGTGTCGATGTGTGTCGGGCTTCCTTTCGGCTGGCGGGTCTTCCCCAATTCGACGCCATCGACTTCCGGCCACATCCACATCCGCCTGAGGCTGACCCCTAGACAGCATTGCGAGAAAATATCTGGGGTTTTTTACTTGGCACTCTGTTTTTTGAAGAATAACCTTATTTCGACCGTACTGCAAGGTTCACACAAGGCTTTGTGAATAAATAATATTGACTTTGGTCACACTAAAAATATTTTGATAACTGAAGAATCCTTAGTGTATTTTTCACGCAACACTAAAAAAATGTCTTACTTTTTAAAATACAAAAAAATTTAAGATTTTTGATTTAAAAGTGTTCACAATTTAGTTTGTATGATATATAATTTAATAAGTGTTTGGTCAAGGGTAAATGTGCACTCTCGAAAACTAAGATAAGTTCTCTTTTTTCAGTTTCTGTTATTTCTTTCAGTGCAGTGTTCTTATTTTATTTGGCCAGCAAAAATGTGCGAGGAGCGTTCAAACGAAGTTAGTGTAGAACCAACACTCACGTCTCTGTAGCTCACTTTCCATTTTCTGGAAATTTAAGCAAGTTACTCTAATTGTGTTCGCCGCTTTCCTCAGCCTTTTCGCCCCGCATTTTTCGGCGTTTTCTTTTGCGTGCCACGGCGACTTATTGGCCATTGGCATGCAAGCTGCTGCCGCCTTTATTTCTGCTTCTTGACCAACTTGACTTGGCCTTGGCTAACATTTAGGGTTCCCATATATATACACATAGTATATGTGTGGGTGCTCGTTCTCACTTTCGCTCAATTGTTGCACTTGGCAGCTGCCTTCAAAAGGGGCATTCGTGTATTAACTTAATTGTTTTTATTGGGCATTACGCTGCTTTATGGCTTTATGGCCCCTTTAAGGTCCTGCATTCCGACATGGCGTCATCCTAATCCCGGATCCCTGGCCAAAATCGATGGCAACAGGGTGTGCCAGGCACTTTATTTCGTGTGGTAGTAGAAGGTGTCATTAACCCGGCACAAATTGCTGTCTGCTTGGAGTCTTGGTCTTGGCTGCAGGGCGTTCGTTACCTTCGCGGCCCCCATCCGTTGGCCGTTCATGTCAACTGCGCAGTTGGACGGACCGCAACCGCATCAAATATTCATAATCAACTTTGGGCCATTGCCCGTTAACGTTAACAGTTTGCCATGGCCGACCATATTCCTCATATGTGCCAGCCGCCTTATTGATTTTCGATTATGATCAATGCACACCTCTTCAATGGGTGCACAATGACAAAAAATCAAAGCTTAATTAAATAAATTAAATACAAAATTTTACAGTAGTTTCTTCAGTAAGGTAGTTAGACAGCTATATTATACTGAAAAGTGGTTGAAATGAGTGTACAATAACACAAATGAGGTCTTTTAAATTTCTGTTTATTTAATATATTTTGTTCCAAATTTTTCAGATTGCGAAATTGATTTTATAGCACAAAATATATTACTTTTGTTAAATATTTTTAATTTTTTTTTTAATAACCAATCAAAAAGATTTTAAAAATTATAAGTTCATTTAGTGGAATTAATCTGTACTAAATACCTATACCTAAAGATTGAAATTTTTGATTTTTTAAAAGCTATTCCTAAATTTTAAAGAATTACAATTTTAAATAAATAAATAGAATACAAAATGTTTCCATTTATTTTTTCATTAAAGTAGTTAGACAACTATTTTTAAACTAATATTTTTAAAATGGCAAGAAGGACTTTGTATAATTTTTCCTTCTGTGCAATTGCCAACCTGTTAGCCATGCGTGTTTAGCCTAATAAATCATAGTTGGTGGCAGTGAGGGTAGCTGAATAATGCATGCCATACCATTTCGAATCGAGTATTGATAGTGCCTTCGATTGGCTTACTGCAGAGGGCTAGTTAATTTTTCAAAAGTTGGCACATTAGTGATTTCGGAAACTCGAGCTATTAAAATCGATATACATAAATATGTTCTGACAGCTGGGAATCGAGGCATTTAAAACACTTTGATATTTGATTTTTAAATACTCACCTACTCGAGAAACATTAAACACGTTAAAGCATTCAAACAGTAGATTTAAAATCTCCACGAATTTTCAAAACCCTATTTTAGAATATAAATCAATTTTGTGCTAGTGCATTTGAGATTTCGGATGACTTTCTCCCAAACGAGTTATTTATTTCAAGGCTGGGAGCATTTATCAAGTCTGTGGCATTAACAAACTCATGAATGTTTCAAATGTCCGCTGTCCCCTGATAATGATAAATGAATTCGGTGTGTGCCTCACCTCACTCGACGATGTAAGTTCATTGCTGGCCAAGTTCTAGATGTTGTGTTTTATTTTTAGCTCGATTTATTTCACTCGGCGATCCCGAAGAAAAATAAATAATGACTAGCAAATCGCTTAAAATTCCACACCACCGCACGCAGTGAAATTTCTGCCCAAAGATTAATTGGGTATCCGAAAATAGTTGGCCGGAACCCGCTAAGACTGAGATTGAGTTCCTGGGGGCGTGTCAGAATCGCAGACGAATTCGCGTGCCTTTTCGCAATTAAAGCCAAAGTCAAATGTTTTGGCGAAGCACGTGTTTGGCTTTTGACCCCAAAAGCATTCCATCTTTTAGTTTTTTAGAACCTATTTTGAGGCAAATTAAAAAGCAACCTAAAACAAAATCCAGATTTCTTAGCCAAAAGCATTTTGATTGCCAATTAATAGGCCATTTTTGAAATAATGTTTTCAATATCCTTAAGAAAAATATGAATCAAGAATTTTAAAATACACAATTTGGCATAGTAAATTTATAACGTTGTGGCATAGTAAATTTTTACCATGTTAAAAATATCGTAATTTTTATATATATATATATGCTTTTAGTCAATATTTACAAAATTTATTAAATAGTGTTGTTATATCTTCGGGATATCCTCAACTTATTTGGGTTTGCCTTAAAATCCCTTTCGGTTTTAGGCTCAGATCAAAGAAGATACAAAATGTATAAATATTGTTTGTTTCTTAATTTATTTTCCATATACACCTATACTTTAAAGCACCACCCATTCGCTGTGGCAAATATTTTTTTTTATTTGTTATTTTTTCCGTTCATTTCCTCCGCACTTCGTCCGGTGCCTTTTTCTCCGTTCGACAAATGACGCCATTAATATTTTTGTTTTGCTCTCTGCTTTTTTTTTCGCACGGTTTTATGCCTTTGTTTGCCCGGCTTCTGGCATGCGAATGCACATTGGATTTTCGGTGCAGGGATTTTTGTGTTGGAATGCGGCAGAAAGTAAATCTTTGAACTCATTAAAATCGATGAGCGCACGCAGGCGATTTGTTTACCCATCAGTTGCACAGATACGAAACAATCTACTACGTCTTCGTTTGGTTTTCTTGATTTCTCATTCAGGTGACGTCATGGAATATAGACAACACGATGTTTACAAAATACTAGGAAAATTAATAGAAACGCAGGCGAGTTTCTCTTTGAGTTTATCGGCAGTTTTGACAAGCCACTCAAATGGAAATCCAGCTTCTGGCATTTGGCCAGCTAAGAGTAGAAGATATTTCTTAGGTGCAGGAACATCCTTCTGATTTTCTGTTATATCCTTCATTTCTTATATATATCTGGGAATATAATAATATATACTTGACCCAGTTCTCAGCAATCTTCAATGCCAGACTAGTTTTTTTTATTTAAAACTGATTTAAACATAAAAGTAATTTCTACAATATCAAATTGTTGTATTAGCTTTGTAACTTAGAAGTTGTTAGGTGAGACCAAGTCATCAACAACGGCAAATCAAAAGATTTTCAATGTGAAATGTGGCCCTTGACATTTGGCCATCTGAAAGCCAAAGAAATTGCTTTCAGACGGCGACATCCTTCGCTCATCCAGCCATATCCTGCCACTTAGAGGATTTCGCTTCTTGCAATTATGCCAGGGGAAAATATGGCTCAAGCTGTGAGGCACTGATCTGGAAAAACCAGAACACGCAACGGAGAAAGGATGGGAAAGTTGCAGGCCCAACAAAAAAACGAGGAGAAAGCCAAAAGAGAATACATAAAACCAAGTATAAATTGTATATAATGCCAAGGACACTGACGACCTCAAAAGCGGCGCAAACTCGGCACACAGATTCATCTTTAAAGCACTTTCCACTCAGAAAAGAAAAATAATATTAATTCACAAAAATGAAATATACCCTTTGCAGATTAGTTTTCGGGCTCATGATTTTCCATGGGGCTTAATGAACGAAAGCAACAGGAAATTGAAAAGCCTAAGAAATCGGAAGAGCTCGAGCAGCGAGCGGGGATTGCTTAGAACACACATCACGTATACGCCGCGTACCACTCGCTAACACACACACAAACACACCAAGGACGGTGCACACACACACTTTAAAGCCGTGGGTATACGTGCGCAAGTGGCGCGAAAGTGTTGCGCATATTTCGGGTCTTTAATATCGTGCAACGTCCTTGAGACACCGAAATTGAAATTCATAACAATAAAAATAATAACAAACGGCCAAAAGCCAAGAGTAGTGGCTGGCTAACCAAGCGGCCCAAGTGGCGGCTACTTAATACGAGGAAGTGGAAATTTGAACCTTATCAACATGTGCCAGTTCACAGAGTTGAGCAAAACGCAATCAAAAAGGTGATTTAAAAGCGTCTACACTTCATTTGAATATTTGTTTTCGGGCAATTTAATAAAAATTCCTTGGGCACTCAATTATTAAGTCAATACATTTTTAAGATAAATAAATAGAGTTGCTGGCAGATTTTGAAACACAATTAAGCTGGTTTATTTATTTTCTACAAACAAAACCTGAAAAAAAGATTCATAAGAATGTATTTCGTTGATATCTTCAAGTGTGCTTTTAAAATAGAGACATAAATGTATTTATTTTAAATATTTCCTTAAGTAAAAGTACAACAGTTTTTGTTTTCTTAGAAAAGTAACTGACGTTCACGGATGAAAAGATTTACAGTCTACACGTTAACTAACATAATAAAAAAGTAAAGTAAAGTAAAACAAACTTTGCCAAATAGTAAATACAAACTTGAATTAGTTATGGTTGAGCGGACACTTAATTGGTCCAAATCAGTCGCACAGAAACCCCATCGGCAAACTCAAATATTCCCGCATAACCCATGGATATGTTAATTATGTATTTTATTTGAGCGACGAAGCGATGAACCGTGACATTCCCGCATATTTGTTCGGCAAATTTGGCAGTTTTACCCAACATGTGAGGGATATTCATCGTGCGGATGAGATGGGATTGGAAAATCTGTCTTATTTGCATGCAAATCAGCTGCGAACGCATTTCAATTCGGTTACCAAAAGCCGTTGCAGGGATTTGTCTTTGCTTAATGCGAAATTAAAATGAAATCCATTTGGCAGACGAATGAAATTCAAATGGGATTAGTGAAGATTTTGTCATCCACTTTGGCCAGTTTTTGTACCGTTGAGAGTCGAGTATTCCGAATTTCCATTTCTCCTGCCTGAATCGTAAAAATAATATTAATAAAACCAGTAAACATCTATATGTATGTATATGTATGTATATATCACGACAAAAATGCAAAACAAATTGAAAAGGCAATAAAAGCAAGTAAAATGTAATAATAATTCCAATGTCTCAGTTGCCGCTACGCATGTTACCCTTTAACCCCGCCCCTTTTTGCGCCCGCTTGTTATACCGCCCATTAATCCCGCCCCCTGCCCACCGCCTGCCAACATTTGGCTACTTTTTCTACTGTTTACTGCAATTTGTTGTTGTCCTTTTTGCGTGTTTTCCAGAAAATCTAAAGCCGACGACTCCGAAAACTCTCTCTTTCTCTTTTTGCTCACTGCGCAGGTCCTTTCCAGCCCAAAAAGGGAATTGCTCCATTCATTTGCTTAGATCCTTTGATCCGCCCGTGAAATAATTTATGAGAATGTTATTTTATAATTTTAAATTTATTTTTTGCTATTAACAATTATTAGTTTTTTTGTGTTTTCCTCAAAATGCCTAGCAAGCCTACAGGTAGTTCTGTTCATTAAGACAACCTTTGACCTTTTTGCCACCCACCTCGTGCGCAGCCTTTACAGGGCGAATGAGCAGGCGAAGGCACACAGCCCAACCAATGACGTCACCAGTTGGTCGGGCAACGCGTAATGAGGTTAGCTGAAGTTTTTCGTCCTTTTTTTGCAGCTCCTTGTTCGTCGAGCTCGCCTTTGTGCCTTTCTGCCAAGCCTGCCTTCGCTTCACGGCAAGGACAGACGCGACGACCTACTTTGGGATGTAAGTCGGTGGGTGGTGGTTAGTGGGAGGTGTTTTGTGGACTGCAAAAGTGGGTGGCAGAAAGGGGGAGACACACGAAGTGCGCGTGGAAGTGGGATACTGAATGAAAATTGGAAACAGGATACAACTCTGCTGAACGAGCGCTGTTTTTGCCGTTTTTACAGTCATTACACTTGGGGAAAAATACGATTTTATAATATTTATTTAACATATAAAATAGTTATCAAAAGAGAAAAGCCATTAAAATAGATAATGATATCAAACTTTGTTTCGTTCCTTTAAATAATTATTGTCTTAAAACCTTTAGTTCCCATTAATAGCTTTTTAATTTACATAAATCTAAAAAAAGATAAAAGATAAAAGTTTTAAATATAAATTTTTAAGACGCACTAGTATAAATTTTTGTTTAAAAAAACTTCGAGGAAACGGCATAAGAAATGTATAATTAAAAAATTTAAAATGTGTACTTTTTGAAAAAGAAACAGAATGAAATGTATATCGACTGGGTTATTTTAACCGTCCTACTTTAATATGTATGGTTTTAAAGATCTAATAAAAATTGTCCTTTAATGTATGTGCTACTTCGTTGAGAGTCGGTTGCAATAATTAAACCAAATAAGCACTTCTTATTTTATTTTAATGCACAGCAATTGCTTATTCCAAAAATATATACTGTTTATATGGTACTTTTAAAATGTAAGTGCTAAATTTTATTACCAGTTTATATAGTTTATAATTGTCAAATTAATATTAAATACTTTAGTGGCTTGGTATTTATAACTGTGTTCCGCGTAATAATTTGCTTTCCTTTTTCTATTATTTTATGATGTTATTTGCAATGATTTTAATGATTCTTGTTCTTAGTAATATTTTAAATTTTTCAGTTTTTTTACTATTCATTTTTAATTATTTTTCTCAGTGATATCTTGTAGCAGTTAGTGCCATGTTCTTGTACTATTGTGGCTGCTTTTGCTGCTGCTGTGACCAATGCCATGAAACTTGGTTAGTTGGCAATCTCGGTGCCCTCTTTTTCATTTTCGCAGCTGGGTACGCGTGCACCCAAGTTCGTTTTCGTTTCGTTTTGGTTTTGGTTTCCTCGGCCGTGTGACAGGTGAAGGTGCAGTCACTCCACGAGGTCACAATCTCCACCGCACCACCCCTAACCACCTTCCCAACCCAGCTGGAAGTTAGTGCCATTCCCGTTGCCTGTGGTCGAGTTCGAGTGTCTGATTCAAGGACACTGATACTACAGCAAGGAGCCCCATTTGACCACATTGCCAGGCTTAAATTTCGTTCTATATCCTGCCACCCATGACCTGTCATTTATACTCTGTCCTGCTGATGAGATTGGATTGCGAGTTGGTCGGTGACAGAAGATAGCTCGCACCTCAGACTTCATTTTTTTAAAAGACAGGGAAAAGGATTTATATTTCCCAACTTCAAGCAGAAAATTGATTTCATTTATTGTTTGAAAGCCATTTTAATTTTTTTTACTCCAACCTACAAAGCTTTAAACTAACTAAAAAGTATTTAATTCTAATATAATATCTTTGTTAAATAGTTTTATTATGATTTTATGTTGTATATAGCTAAAAAGTATTTAAGAACCTTAATAGGCTTTTATTACCTGGCATAAACTTTGTTCTAACATAAAACAGGCTTAAAAATTTGTTTTAAAACTAAAACATTCTTAAAACTGACTAGGGAACTTTGTCTTCTTCAACTTAAAGTTAATAAATAGTTCAGACTTTTAGTAGACTTATATTCCTCAAAATGAACTTATTTCATCATCATCGGAAAACAGGCTAAGCATAAAAATTTGTTTTTCAACTAGAACTCTTTTTAGACTGACTAGTAGAACTTTATTCTTTGCCTTTTGTTCTTCGAAATTAATGCCTTTTGTTTACGATTTCCTTCTTGGAAGTTTGTTTTGCAGACTTACTTTAACAAGTGACGAACATTTTTCGGAACTCTCTCACTCTTTCGTGAATTTCTTCCCAAACTATAAACATTTTTAAAGCTGAATTTGAAAACTTTTTCTCCAGCCTTTTGTTATCCAAAAATGCTGCCTTTTGTGTATGATTTATGGGTAGGAAGGGAAAACGCCAGTTCACTATGCCAGCCCGACTTAAATGGAAATTTCTCGCAGGACCTCGAGGAAACTTGTTTGGTTGTTGGTTACATCAGACCGCACATAACTTCAAATTACGAGCCCCTGACCACCATTCACTACTACTTCTGGCCACTTCTCAGCGCTGGAAAAACAGGGAAAATCACGTCGAGAGTTAATTAAACCAGGGATGGATTTCGGGTCCTGCCCCAGTGCTCATAATCCACTTTCTGCCTTTTTATTTCCCCTATTGTCTGGCAGTGTACGTTTCGGCTTTTCCTCTTTTGGGCCTTTGCTTTCCACAGCCATTGTTATCTATTATTAATTCGGAACAACAATGGGGCTCGAGTGATACTATTGAATGATTTTTATTGTACTCAATTCTCATTTCCTGCCTGCTTTGCGGCTTCGGTGGCCAAAGAAACAGTAACAGAAACAGAAACCAAAACAAAGCAAACAAAAATTAATATCGTTTTGCTATTTTTGGCACCGAGCTGGACTGACTGGAGCCGGCGATGGATCAGCAAAAACTACCATGTATTTACTATATTTATGGGGGTCAGAGGTGGTTCGTGAGGGGCTATAACTTCGTCACTGGCTGTTGACAGAAATGAAGAGCACTTTTGCCTTTTTAATAATGAAGAAAAGCAATCAATTTTATGGACAAAGCCGCTACTTAAACGACTGGAGGCGAAATATTTAAATGCGGGCAAATAATACTGGTAAAGACATAAAAATAATATACAGACGCGTATTTACCATCATGAAAAAAATAGGTTCAGACAAATAATATAAGTTCAGATTGTTTTGTATAATAACATTAAATAAGTTCAAAAAATTTATTTATCTATTTATTTATTCAAAACAATGTATATTTAACATTTCTCTCAGCACAGGTCGAGCTCTATTTTTTTAACAAATTATTTATATTATGTGCAATATTTCAAGGAGAGTAATAAACCTCCTATATTTACTGATTAGCTTCATGAGTATTTTACTAGGCTTTTTGGTAATTCATAAGTGTGGTGATCTGAGTTATGATATTTTAAGACCATATTTTGTTAAATTATTTTTATGTTTAATATTTTAATGAATTTATGTCATATGTTTAAGTTCTGACTGATTAATAGATAGATAATAATAGAACGGTCTAGTTTTATTTTTCAATCAGTTAAAGTAATACTGTTCTTTTTATGGAAGAAACCACTTAGTTGGTTTGGTTTTTCTGCCTTTTTTAAATGTTCCTTTTAGTATTCAGATCTATGGACAGATGACGGGTTTCAGTTTATGGCTTGGGCTTTTCGCCAAACTAAATAGAGCATTCAATGGCAATTTGTTGGCAATTTGCGAACAGATTTTGTGTGCGATAGTTGAAAATAAGATTGATTGGATTAAATGGAAAATAAGAAACAAAGAATTTTTGTGAATTTTGGAAAATGTTTCCCCCTTACTTCTGAAGAACTCTAATTTGCAGGAAATCCAGTGATTTACCTTACATTTCCTCGTATTGCGTATACGCATCGTGTATCTTGGGCATCATTTCTAATTGCAGCTGACACACCTAATTGTGTGGACAAGATGTTCTATGCCGTCCTCCAAATCCCACATATCCAGGCCCTTGGTTTGTCGCATTTCCCACAAAAACTGGGCCAATTGCCAAGAAGAGCCGCCCCACAAATATTTCGAATGCGAATATTGTTTTTAATGTACACAATGTTGTTTGTATGTGACATGTCCGCACTGACAGCATGAATGCGCCAAACATTTAAGTCCCCCAGTCGCCTCGACATTGCCAACTGCCTTTTTGGCTTTTGAAGTCCCGTCACAAGTGAGGATATCTTTTCAGAGGGGGTTCAGAGATTTTTATATTTTCCGTACTCATGACGTAGCGGTCACATGCCCGGACGGGAAAAACTTTTCCGCAACTTTTCGCCAGGCAACCAGATGCAAATACTCAGCACTCTCGAGCATGATTCATTTGTCCGCCTTTCGGGCCAAATTCGTTTCTAATCAATCACATTTTGTGGCACACTTGAGTGGAGAGTACAACAGGAATAACATTTCGAAAACGTGCGAACAGCCGCAACAACCGAATTCCAGCGAAAATGTATAACTTGCAGTCAGCACTTTCTAATGACTGTTCATGGAACAATTCAAAGCAAAGAAAATTCGCTGGGCAAAATAATTATTCGCTAAGGCCGGATGAAATATTTTTGCTTGAAAATTATGTGCAATAAAAATCATATTAGTAGAAACAGTTCTTTCAAATTAGATCGTAAAATTAGAAGGTTTCCAAAAATAATCCTACATGGTTTTGTAAATTATACAAAAACACAAAAAAAAAAATACGACATAAGCAAAAATAAATAAAAATGTTTTATTTTTACATTTTAATTTGTATAACTTGTTTTATTTTATTTTTTAAGTTTCTCAAGGTATGCGCATTATAATACATTTCACAATAATTTGTTTAACTAGCAGGTCTCCAACAAAAATACCATTTTCCTTTTAAATAAACCAATTACTTTAAAAATTTATTTTCTAAGGCTTGTATTTTTTAATGATAAAATATTATTTTTTTTTAAATGATCAGTTACTGTTAAGTATTTCCTATACCTTAAACCAAGAATTCTTCCTAGTGGAAATCTTGTAGTTCCGAATACATAAGCTGTAACAAAATATACAAAGTTTCCGATGGACAGACAAAAAGCTGTCATTTAATTAAGAGAACAGCAGCACTTCGCGCACAATTCGAGGGCATCTCAATTTGTTTACGTGTAAATAGATTATTAGAAGCCTAAGAAGCATAAGAATAAAAGTTTCTCATGGAATCGGACATTTTGCCATTAGTAAGGAGTGCAAATCACCGCCGGTTCCGCAGGCCTTCGCAACACCCTTCAATAGTTCTCTGGCTCGAGTTCAAGCAGCAACGTCAAGGTGGCCCCCTCTTCTCTTCTCCCCAGTAATGAACCAATTTCAGTTTTATTTTCGTTCCGTCTTGTATTTTCGGTGCTTTTTTTGCATATCTCTACGTCGTCGCATTGCCTTTACAGCATTAATGGTCGCGTAGGCAGGCCAAAATACTTTATGGACCAGCTGACGATGCTCGATGCCAGCTATTTGTGGTGTTGTCCTCTCATTTTCCCTCTTTTGTCCACCGCCCACTGAACACCCGCCGACCACCGCCCCCCTTTGCCACTCCCACTCCCACTCCACCGAAGTGGTCGTGCATTTCGACGCATGATTTTAATTGGTTTTTCTTCTCGTTTCGATTGTTTATGGCGAATCGATGGGGGAACAGCTGATGCTAGCAATGAATAAAATGCATGAATAACGCATACGCAGCGTTGGACTGGGGGACATTTTATCTGTGAAAATGCTTCGAGGCCATGAATGCGAATTGGATTTAAATTGTGCACAAAATATGAGTTAGCTAAATTTATTCGGTAAGATGTATAATAATTGCTGTTCTTGAACTTAATTCAATATTAATTAAATGAAAATGGAAGAAATGATGTCAACTGATTGTCACAAATGCTGTTCTTCAACTTAAAACATTATTTAATACACAAAATCAATATATTAACCTGCATTTGCCTATAGTATAGTATTACTTATAATAAACATATATATTCATTTTTATTCTACAATTTACATCATACATAATTTATTTTCGGCGAAAGTGTGACTCTTCAGCACATCAACTGAGGCTTTCCTTATGCACACCTGTCTAAAAACTTTTTGCCCAAAGACTGTTTTGCTATAATTTAAAACAAAGACCCCTAGAATAATGCCCCCGTGCAAAGTTTTAATTAAAATTATGAAACTCATTTAGCGGTCACTCTGAATAAACTCTTATATTCAAATATTACTGGGCATTGCATAGAAGGCGTGCTAATTAAAATTATAAATGCATTATTATAATTATGAGTTGCGGTTTTATCGGCTCACTTTTGCTAATTCGCAACATTTTTTGTGAATTATTTCGCAAATTGATTTGATTAATGCCCCTTTCATTGGCATTCAGATAGGCGACTATGAAATTTCTTTGATATATATAGTACTTTGAGAATTTCCACATACGAGAGTACTATATGGTATATACCATATAATATGGCTTATTTCTGGGCACTTGAATCTGTCATGGTCGGGCAATTTATCATGGACGCGGGTTTTCCGTTGTCATTGCATTTTCATTTTTAATTTAATGTAATGCACTTGGCAATTTTAATTGCGCATTACCCGGCAAAAACAGGGCCATAAATTCGTGTAGTTGGATGTTGTAAAGGCCATTTTACAGCTACTTTTTATTGGCCTGTACATCCCTTAAGTCTATACCCCTTTCCGTTTCCCCCTTTTTATGCGGCGCCCATGTGATTTCCCATTCATTTTTGTCCTCGTTTGTGTGTTTTGTGTTGTTTTTCACTTTATTTTGTTTGCGTTTGCGGTCGTTTGCCAATTTCGCTGGCCAGGCTTGGGCTTTTCCCCAGTTCCACCGCACTTACATGGGGAGAAATCTGGGTGGAAAATGGCAAAAAGGGGGGCGTCAATGTATGCACAAACATGAAACGCCCGTGGCCGCAATGTTGAACACTGCGTTAACGAGCCGGCAACAATTTTTGACACATAATTAAGTTTTTATGTTTAAACGCGTTTTTGGCCAGTGTCCGCTTCCATTCAGCGTTAATGGTTGTCAGTGGGTTAAGGGGGCGAAAGGGGGTTAAGGAGCAAGGGTTTTGTCATTCGAACAACAAAAGATTTTTTGGGGTACTTGGTACCGAAATGAAAAGTTGTTTTTCCGAACAAAAGATTCGCAATCGGACTTTTCCATTCTAATTGCCACTTTGCATCTTTTATTTTCCCTTAAAAAATTATCTTTTAAATTGCTAGGTTGACACAACAATTTTCAAGCTGCCCAATTGCTTTGTTTCTTCTTAGTTGAAATAAGGTAATTTCAAAATTAACAAATTAAAAAGATAGTGTTTGTATGGTTTGTCTTCACTCTATTCTTTAACTGTTTAAACAGTTAGCAATGGTTAAGTGTTATGAATTCTTATAAAAATGCAATTCATTTGATCAAACTTGATTGAAATTGCTGTAGACCATAAGCTGACACATATTTAAGCATGAAATGAGAGAACACTTCTCTGTCATTCAATTTATTTGTCATTTATTGCTACCACTGATGACGCCATTAGTGGTTCAACCACATAAATCAATAAAGCCCCAACAATGCATGAAACAGGTGTCAGTTGGCCAGATGACTGGCGGCAGGTGCCATAAACGAGGAATTCCATAAGCTTCTCACCTTTGCCAGCGGCATTTCCATCATTCTAGACATTTGCACTAAGTGCAATTGCTACCTATAATCATGTTTTGCAAAAAGGAGGTTAGTTAAAGCAGTGCACAACAAGAAATTAAACGATGTCAGGGTCTTATTGGTTTTATTTAATAAAATAAGTGATAATTCGGCAGAAAATCTTGTATGTATATTTTATTCCTGAGTAAAACAATGAAAAAGATATTTACTAAATGGAATAAAAAGTGACAAATAATTAAACAATAATGTCTAAAATAATGTTTAACATACTTTATATTCTTGATTTCTGTGCACACATAATAATTAAACAAAAATGTTACAAATTATGTTCAATATTTACTATTTATATTTTTTCCTGTGCACACACTTAGCGAGGTGCTGATTTCCGCCTCCCCCTCATTTGTACACATTGCGTATACGCAGCGCGGGCCAAAATTACCGAAATGACACAATCTAAACGGAAATAAATTCGCAGTCGCACGCGGCAAAGTGCAAATTTCACGAGACGGGGGATGGGGAATGGAGGAATCCGGTGAGTAGGTGTGCCGACCAAAATAAACTGCAGCCAGCGAAAACACAATGACCTTCCCCGCCTGCCAGGGAATTAATGGAAAACGCGCCGGAGGAAAACTCACAGGCGAGGCAGGCACTCACATTTCCTTTCCTCCGTCGTGCACCAACGACTTCTTATCAGCTGCACAATTTTAAATTGATGACGCCACCGTTGGAAAGGCGGGCGAAAAACCAAATCAGACCAGAACAAACCGTTGCAGTCGCGCATTTATTGTGGTTGGGCCAACGTGAAAAGTTGAAAATGAGCTTTTCCTCGTTGGCAAATGAAATTTTTATCTGAAATGCTTGCCAAAACAATTATACAAAAAATATGGGTATAGTACACAAGTGCGGATATATATTGGAAGAGCTGATTTAAAGGCATGGAACATATGTTAGCTATAAACACTTTTCATTGCGATATGGAAAATTATCTACACTCACTTTCCGGCTTGTTCGATGTGTTTGTACATAAACAAACTCGAAAAATTGTTTATACTCAAGTCGTAGAGCGTGAATGGCCCAGAACAATAACAATAACAGCATCGAAACCGACGAAAAGCAAATTGAAAAACAAAGTGCACTTCGGTCATTGCGCATACGCAGCGTTGACAAGCAAGGAATTAAATATGCGAAATTATTAATACATTTGTCTTGTAAATAATTAAAAGCGAACAGCGAAGGCGACATCATGAGTAACAGTTTATTTTGGTGGCCAGCGTTTTGTTCAATTTCGCTAAACCAAAAATAAAACCCACACGGAGAAGGAGAAAGAGAGTGTGACTGCATCTCGGGAGACGCAGAATATAGCCGGCTATATCTATATATATATCTTTTGTGGCCCACATAGCCCCGACCGAGAGAAAAAGAGCGCCAGCGGAATCTCATTGAAAACAATTGCTATTTATAGGCCTTTGGGAAACCACCTGATAAATGGAAATTCTCTGCCAGACGCCCCGAAAGACACACGCATTGCATAGTACGACTCGATGGTCAAATGTTTGTTTTAGCTTCCCAGTGCATAGCTCATTTTCCCAATATTTATTTTTCCCTGGTCTTACTTTTGTGTGTTTTATAAATTTATTTGTGAAAAGCTTAAAATTATCCGGGGATTTCTTCCGAATTATCAAAGTAAATGGCAGTACTTTAAAATTTTACATTGTGAATCATTCTGGCTTACAATACTTCTGTCTTTTTCTTTGAACTCTTTTAAAAAACAGCCTAATTTAAATGTAAGGTTTATTTATGAGCATTAAAATATCTCTATATCAGTTTAGTTTGGGATTGAATAATACTTATTTCATGTACTTGAAATTAAAATGGTTTTTTGATGTCTTTAGAAGTATAGTGTATTATTTTATAGTATTAATAATTATTATATTACATTTTACTCACCCTGTCTCTACTTTGTTTCAAAATGCGCACCCAATTTGTGTGACCAAATCAAGCAAACGAATACCGACTTCAATGGTCCAGAAACGAATTTACCAGCAAAAAGGGAAAAAACCCAACTATTTCAGTTTGTTTACAATGCCCAAAGAATTTTCAATTTGATGCAACCCATTTTGCCACTTCTCCGCTCTTCATTTTCATTTTCTGACTTATTTTTTGTGTGCGATGGATGTGAGTTTACTTTGGAGTGCATCTGTCATCTAGCGACTGCACAATTAAATGCCTGTTGTTGCCGAGAGCGTTGAAACGAAACGAAACGAACACAATGGAGTGGGCTTTGCATGCTAGTATCTAGATGTTTCCCGGATCCCGGATCCCCAGGATGCAACTTGTCGCTTGATTCCCTGGGTCCCCAGCAAAAAAACAACAATGGCCAAAGTCAAGCTGCGAGTGCATCCATGCAAGAGGTTCAGAATAACACACACTCACGCTGCACGTAATTGTTTTCTTTGCTCCTCTTTTTTTGTGCCTCTTGCCTGGCTGAGTTCTTTGTCCTTTGACAGTCCGGGCACAACGACATAATCTGCAGCAATCTGGAGAGTTCCAGCACCAGATGCAGCGCAAAAGTGCTGCCTACAAGCGAGCGCAAATTACACAAATTTGTGAAATTCCTCGGGGACAAAACACAGAGCAGGGAATAAGAAACAGAAACAGAAGAGGCTGATAATTTCAGCAAAAATGACAAATAAAAAATAATATAACAAATAAAGTGCTGAAATCTTTTAGTTGGAGAAATGTAATTAAAAAACTTTTTATGGAACTTTTAAGAGCCACAGAAAATTCAAAAAATTAAAAAACGCAACCGTATAAAAACAATTCAATTTAAATAAACCTGAACTCTGGTCGTAAAAAAAGCATAAAAATTTATAATCAATACATAAATATCTCATCTTGAGGATGCTTCCAAAATTATTTTATTTTTGCTTCTATAAAGTTTTGTTATTGAGAATTGAATAAATTGAAAAGCGACAGCAATAAAAATTACTTTAATTTCGTTGGCATAATACAAAATTTCAAACACTGATATTAAAATATTGCAACTTAAAACACTTGCACTCGAATCGTAACAAAAAGCTTAAAAATGATTATCAATACATAAGCAAATTTTCTTTTGTTTTGAATACCAGGTATCTGTAAAAAGTTTAAAGTGTTTCAATGCGTAACTTACAATATCAATTCCGAAGAATTTAATTAACATTTGCATAAAATAAAATACAAATTTCACGTTTTGGGTAGTGGTTACAAAGTAATTTATATTCAATCTTTTTTTTATCCTACCATCGTTTCGTATAATTGTTTTTAACCATTGAAACATTTATACGAATTATTTAATTTTAATTCCACAGAATTTTTCATTGAAACAAAACTGTGCCAGCATTTTCTGGTATTCCCTATTGTTCCAGGCAATTTAATTAAACTCTATAGAAAAAGGCGTCGGCTTCAGCCCCCGGGGGCTTGAAAAATGGATGGAGTCAGATGGGTTCTGAAGGGTGGGCAGTTGTCAGGTCTGAACTCAGCGCCGTGTCCGGTGGTACAACAACGTGCATCCTGCCGTGGCCTAATCGATACAGCGCGCCACGGGCGGCCGCCTGTTTTGCAAATGTGCCACAAAATGCGGCAATTGTCAATCAATTTCATGGAAATTATGTCCGAAGGGGGAGGCCGTTGAAGGGCGCCTGTCAGTGGCAAGTGAGCGGAAAAAAGTGTCAGGACATGTGGCTGAAATCCACAGGCAAATAGAAAAAGATGGCGAAACGGCAGAGAAAAGCGAGGAAAAAGCGGAGGAAAACCTAGCCACTGCCAACTGGCAGGCTCCACACTCTCGAGTCTCGAGTCGAGTAAACAGTTTTTGATAATCTCTCTCTCAAGTGCCAAACACTTGGAAAAAATAAAAGGAAATACGGAAAATATGGCAAAATAATATAAGAAAAAAAGCTCAAATTTGAAGAACATTTTCAAGCGTCACGAATGACGGCAATGATGAGAGTACGTCAATGTTGTTGATGACTGTGTCGAGTGTGATTATATGGCACCAGCTTAAAGCCTCAAGAGTTCTCGGGCGGTGCACACAGATACAGGCCGAAACACACTCTACCACCACAGTAGCATAAACGCACACACACACTCGCACACTCAGCCACTCAAGCACTCAAACAACAAATCCACACAGAAAGTAAATCGCATCTGTAGATGAACATATATGGGTCTTATGAACGTTTATGCGAATGAGCTATAAGAATGAGCTATATTTTAACGAATTGTCATAAAACTGTATGCAATTCCGTAATATTACTAAACGTGGTTTATATTTTACAAAGTTTTATAAAACTAAAAGTTATTAAAAAAGATTTAAGCGACTGTCATTTAGCACATCCTCATTATTCAAATTGACTTTGTGAGATACTTAAATTTTCAATAATTAAAATCATTTTTACTTGTAATTTTAGTTAATTTTTTTTCTTAAGGATCAGAAAAATCAAAATTACATGATAAGCTACCTAAAATTTAAAATTTGTTGCTTATTAATAAATATAATTAAATATTAATTTTATCCTAAGTTAAAATTCAAATCCAATAAAAAGTTCAAGTGATTCTTATCTCAATCTACAGCCCCGCATAAACATCCCACTATCCGCCCGCCAAATAGCAAATTTTGCGACACCCGCCTTAAGTGCTCGACTAAGCCATTTCAATTGGATTTTTTAGTAGTGGGCCTATTAAACCTAATGTCATTAGGGATTTGGCTTTAAGTCGTTCGTTTTGCGGCTAAGCAAACTTATGTCTAGTGGCGGTAATTTTCCATTTGCCCCAGAGCACATTTGCATATTGAGGAATTGGCAATGTATATGCGCATCGATTAATGGTGATGAAGCCATAAATAAATACGAGGAGAGCCCGAGCAATTTATGAGCAATTCACCGTGTTTTATGTATCTTGATTTTAATATTTATATTTGTATCTTTCGACCCCTTTCGATCCCATTGCGCTGATCAAACAAACAAATCAACGGAGGCGGAAGTTTTTCATCATGAAAAAATCAATCGGTTGGGGAATGCGATCTTTGGCTGGCCCTTCTATAAACATAATTTCATAATTTTTACGATAAGTACTGGCTGCTGCAATGGAAAGGCTCGTAAAAACTGATTTGTATATTTATAATTCAAATAAACTTTTCCATTTTATTGATTTGTTTGCAGATTGCCAGCGAGTGCTTATGTTGATTTTTTCGAATTTTATTGGCAGCAAAAACCCATATGATTCCAATTGATTTTCAGCGGGTGGCTTTTGCCAAAGCTCTTAGCGAAATGAATTCGAAAACTTGGAAAACAAAAAGGATATGTCTGTGGGAGTTATTTATAGCGCACGGCCGTAAATGCACCCAAAAGGTAAATTTAGAACATTACCAGAGTAGGGGCATCGTAAAGCAGGCAAGTTTTGCACTCAGAGCGCCTGAAAATAGGCAAGGATTTTCCCATTTTAACGGTGACTGGCAGAATCCTCAGCAGAATGGGAATATATACTCGGATCTACACGCCCACAGAAACCTGCGGCTGAGTGCTCATTAAATAGTAAAGGACATGCACACACAGATACGTTTACAGATACAAATGCAGATACAGAAGGGAAAGCGTGTGGGAAAAGCTCGAGTTACCGTTGCAGGCAGCCAACTGGAATCGTTAGCACACATTGACCGGGCCCAGACACTATTAATTATTCGTGGGCCACATACTCCTCCCTCTTTTCCACTTTCCCTTGGAATACAGCAACAGGAAGCATCCTGTATCCTTGTTTCTGCATCCGCGGTGCCGCACCTTGAGTGTAAATATTGCCAGATACAAGATACAGATGTCAGTTCTCCGTGCAGCTCACACAGACACAGATACACGGAGTCACCTGCGGGCGACTGTTTGTGTTGCAGTGTGTGTGTGTTTTAGGACCGCCCGTGGCGCTTTTCTCTTTTAGTTTTCTCCGCCGTCCTTTCAGCTAAAGTGCAGCCATATATTTCCAACACAACTGACTTGCAGCATGCCCACACTCATATGTATGCAAAGTAACTGCCGGTACAGTAATCTTTCGTTATTCGAAAAGATCTAAATATCATACTGATTTTGTTATATATATTAAGTAAATATATAAATACAACAACTTCAGCTATTCAGGTCTTTTAAAGCTTAAATCAATCAAGGATTAAAATTAATTTTAGTAGTTGCATTGCAAGTTATATTCTTTGGTTAAATAAACAACAATTTTTTTTTATCTAAAGTTATGTGAAGTTAAAAACTGTAGTCTAGAATAGCAAGGAAAACTTTATTTACAATTATGAACAAATATACATTCGCAACATTCCAGTTGCTTTTGAAATTCTAAACAAGTGTGCAGAAACTTTTCTTATTATTCTGTTTAATATATCCTTAAAGTTGTCAACTTTTAATGATCAAAGTCTCCTTTGAAACTTTAATGACATTAATAGTTTGGGACCGCCAACTGTATTAAATAATCATGAAATAAAAGACACACCGGAGGCTTTTCCACATAATTAAAAATTTAACTATGTTGAAGACAAGTTCGTCACACCATTTTAAATATCTGAAGTCCACATCTTTAATGTATCTGAAAATGTACTTTAATATTATGTAGAAATTGTTCATATATAGGTTGGTATTTAATACTGGATTAATTTTGTAATTGTAGTCTATTCATTGCTTACTATAATATTCTCTACTTAAATAAATAAAATCCCTCTGAACTGATATATAATTTTATAAATATTTTTCGTCCCTTAACCTTATGGTTTAGCCAGTCCAACCTGTACCTCGTTTAAGCACATGTCGCTGCACATCCGCCGGGTGCAGATCCTGCTGTAGAAGAAGACGTCGTGAGGAAACCAGCAGCAGATGTGCCATAAATAAAACAAGACTGTAGGAACAAAAGCAGTGGAGTAAAGTCAACCGCCGTAGACATTTCCATGGCCTTTCCCTAGGAAAACTGCTCTATTTTTCGCCGCTAGAGTCAACCTAAAACAACAACGGCGGTGCAGATAAAAGTGGCAGCGACACAAAGCCCGCGTGACCACTTTCCCAGAAGGACGAAAAGCGATGGAGAAAGGCTGATTTCTTAACACGAAATTTAAGCCTTCTTTTAGCCTCACAGATTTGTGCCTTTATATTTGTGTTTTTCTTCCTTTCAAGGGAGTGCCAAAATTTTATTTTTTAATTTCCTTGAGCAGCTTTGATGTCGCCAGCAAAAAGCGAAAACTTTTTGCCAAGTCCTCGAAACCTCTGCCTCGTTTTTCCTCGAAGTCGGGAAATTTCCCCCCTATTTTCCACACATCTCTTCACAATCGGGTGCAGATGACAGTAACAAGTTGGAACAAAAGCGCCAGCGCTTTTAACTTTATTAAGATATCACAAACATACGTGGCACGCCCACTTTCTCGAGCACGCCCCTACAGAATTTTCATTTAATTTCTAGAAATGACAAGAGAAAGGGTTTCACTTAATTGAATCTCGACGCCATTAAAAAAGAATTATGCCAGTGTGTGAGCGTGGGAAGAGAACTCATGTTTAGGTACTTATCACTTGGATGAAAAAAAGAAAAAACCAGGGCAATTATGAAGTTTCATTATCATTGGTGTAATGATGATGACGCTAATGGAGGCTGCAACAGCCTTGGCATTTGCCCCCATTTTCCCGCACCCCTATTTTATGCCTTCAATTACCGCCAAGAAAAGCGGAAAAGTGCGGTTTCGCTGGCGGAAAACTCGCCCTGGAAGCTGGGGAAAAACTCGGATGCAGCAAAAAGATTTCCAGTAATCACACTCCATGAAACCGAGTTTAATTTCGTAATAAAACTTCCCTGAAGTGCGCGGTGATTGATTATCAAGTAAATTACTTTCTTTGCCGTTAATTATTTAGTTTTGTGAAGAGCTAGTGAGAGGGGTACTTAAAGTTTATTAAATAATGGTAATAATATAAGTTTGTTGAATCAAACCACTTATTTGGCACTCGATTCTATAAAAAATTCTATTAAAATTTCAGTTTTGTTTTTTATTTATGATTTATTACAATATTTTGAAAAAAAAAAATTTTTTAAGAAATTTATCAGTAGTATTTATTAGTGTTTAGTTAAAATATTCTTTGAAACCTAAAGAAACTCTACAGTTTTTTTTATTTAATGTTTGAAATTACATTTTTGAATCATTTATTATACATTTCAAACATTTTAAAACATTTTAAACGGCATGTTTTTAAGAAACTGATCACAGTTTACTTAGTAATTAGTTAAAATATCACAAAGTTTCAGAAGTTTTTTACGCGCAACCTAAAGAAACTCTATAACAATCAATTTAAATGTGCATTTTAGTTTAATTAAAGTTTTGTTCGACTTGATTCCTTCTTCTCTTCTCGCCCCATGACCAAGTTGATTCTCTCTTTCTATTATATTTTCTGTACTTTATTTGTTGTGGCATTCCCATTCAGGCTGCGTCCATTGCTGTGTCATTTGAGGTGTACCACATCGCACATCGGGGCACAGCCGCAATAGCAATTGCATTTGAGCATTTTGCCACACATTCCCGGTAATGTTGTGTGTTTAAGTGCAATTCTCCGTGAACAATTACCATCACAGGAAAAAATAGGAGGGAGCAGAGATGAGCCACCCACATGGGAGGAAAGTCAAGAGGCAATTAGTTTCAAGTTGTTGCCGCAGACAATTCTTTGCTGGCCATTTAGCATAAATGTTTTGGCACTTAGGCCAAAACGAGCGGCAGCCTCCAAAGTGGCCAAAAAAGAGAAACTAAGATGAACTCGACCCACAATGATTCTTGCACAGTTTTTGTACCCCACAACACAACACACTTCCATGCTAATGAGCTCCTTTTTCCGAGCAGCAAAGATTAATCGCATTGCGTATACGCCGCGTTGCGCAGCAAATCGAAGCGGAATCCCTTAGGCGTGAGCAATTGGCACTCCATCTCTCAGGCAAATTCAATTCACTCGAAACACATGAATAAGTAAGCCAGCAGGCTTCGAACCGGAGATCCGAGATGGCTCCAGAAGTCTGTGGCAGCCTGTGAGGAGACTCCATACATACATCCCATGCAGTGAGAAACAAATGTGGGATTGAAAACTAAATACAACAAGCAATAATGTGTGAACGAGGATCAAAAATATATAATATAAATATTTTTTATATTTTATTTTATTTTATTTTTTTATTTTTACATTCAATAGTTTAAAAATTCATCGTACAATTTATAAGTTTCTTTGGAAATTTTGTTTTGGTGTGTAGTCTCTCTGTTTTACTTATAAGATTTCTCAAACTGCACAAATGTTTACTCGTCTTGACCCCCTTTGCCGCTCCAGTTGTCCAATTGAAAGGGAACATTTGCTGCGCGCTGCCGATTTTTTGGCATCTCTGCCTTGACAAACAAGGTTCGGCGGAAAAAACGGGGGAGGAGCCCAAAAGTTTTGACTGCCCAGGCAGCTTTTCCCCGATTTTCCCCGCTTTTCTCCGCTTTTCGCTGCTGTCATCTTGCCTTAAATCCAATTGTGTTGTCGTCTGTGCGCCCGGGTATCGCCCACGCCAGAATCTTGCACCTGCAGAATGCAGAATGCAGTTTGCTGCGGCTCATGTCAACTTTTGAACTCCCACGCTCCGGAGAAAGCGGAGAAAGGAGAGAAGCGAAAGTGGGTGGAGAAAGTGAGAGTGAGGAGGCAGCATGGCATTGCATGTGTGCCAAAAGTTACGGAGCAATAATATCCGTAGCTTGCGACTCGCTGACTGCCACTGCCATTGATTTTTATCGCCTCGGGCGCTGCACAAAGCTCAACTAGCGACTCCGACAATAAGTTGATTTGCCATGCCCACAGCGGACTTAAGCTGTGCACAAATCAATGCAGAATTGGTAATACCCTTTCAAGAAAAAAACAAAAAAATAAAATTAAAAAGTCCCCGAAAGATACACTTATCTTTAAAAACCCTGACTTTTTAGGAAGGTATTATTTAAAAACAAAAAAACATTTCCTACAGAGCTTAAGAGTTTAAGTTTATGGTTAGAAACAAAATTGGTTTTTCAATGAAAAAACTGATTGTGCTGGTTAATAATCATTTTAAACATTAATTAAAGCTGAGAAAGAAGGCCATAGTAATATTATTACATTTCTTGGTAGGTTGGAAAGGAAAAATAGGCACTGTAAGTAACCCAGACCTTGAGCCAGCTATTTTAAGTTTTAACTCGTTGTTGTTAACTTGGTAATTTTGATATAACATGGAGGGAAGACAAAAGGTTGAACAAATATAATTATATTAAAATTAAATAATGATAACAAATTTTAAATCTTACATTTTTATTTGCTCAAATTGAAACGCTGATCTAAACAACCTATTTTGGGCTATTTTCAATTGTCAAACAATTCCCTTCTCAATGCGCAATTTCGCCGCAAATCAACTTAGCTCCCTACTTTATTTATGCTAAAGAGTATCGCTGGCAAAAACAAAATCGGTTTTTGTAAATCATCAAAAGCCCACTCAGGCAGGATTCAATGGGCTGATGCACTTTGCTGATGGGATGGCAATGGGCCTCCTCCTTGGATATATACATATATCGCGTAGTTCTCGGGCCTGTCGCTGTTTGTCATATGCGATTCGGCTGCTTGCCAAATATTGATTATGTGCCCTCAAACATGAATGGAAGCGCGCTTCGCTGACTCCGCTCAAGTGGTGGTAAAATTCGGGGTATAGGGCACAATCCGGAGGCCTAGAGTATAGGGTATGGCAAAAAAAAGGGGCAAGATAAGCCAGAACTTCGACGTATGCACGTCATCAGGCCGAAAAAAGCACATCCGGTATAAGTAATGTGCAGGCGAAAAAAACTATAGCCATAGCCAATGCAAACGGATGGATGAGGGATCCTATGGTGGCCTCAAATCCAGTTAACAACTTTAATGAGATGGCACACTTGGAGAACTGTAATAAAAGACCAAATGCGCCATGAACGTTAACAAATACTTGCCAACTTTCTCTCTTTCTTTAGTCATTGTTTGCATAAAAACCCAGAGTTCAATGAGTTGACAAATCATTTAAATCCACAACAATTGTATGTATTTGAAGCCCCAATTTACTCCCAAAAAATGATGGTAAAAGCCCAAACAATGCTTTCATTCAGCATTCTTTTACATCTGCCTTTTTCCTAGAATAATTTGGAACTGCCATAAAAATGTCAGACTGCAACGGTCTGGTATTTATTTCGACAGCCAACACAATTCATAGCTTTTAACTGGCAACTGTGCAAAGATAAATAAGTACAAGCGCGCAAACCGAAGACCCAATATATGGACAACCTTCAGGACCAACTTTTGGCTGAATGGCAGGTCAAGATATTCGCACTGGCAAGCAAACTAGATTATTGTAAGGCCAAACAAATACCAAGTATGCGGAAATCTCTAGTTGAGTTCCCAATCTATTTTAGTTTTTACTTTTGATTTATCAAATAATTTCTTTTGCTTATAAGTCATTTGATATTGTCTATGATTTTTTGTTTTATTTATGAAGTTGTTTGTAGAGTATAATATAATAAAATGCTTTTAATATAAGAACGTATAAATCTTTGAATAAAAATGAATTTCAATTTATCAAATAATTTCTTTGGCATGTGACCTTTTTGATTTTGTCCGTGATTTAAAAATACTCTTAAAATGTTGTTTTTTATCATTTTGATAGTAAAATAAAATGTCCTACTAATTAACTATAAAATAAAAATTTAAGTTCGAACGTAAAAGGTAAATGTGCCAAATCAATAATTTTGATTTATCAAATAAATCTTTTGGTAATAGACTAATACTTTATTTGATATAAAAATACCCTTAAAATGGTTTTGTTTAACAACTAGTTAGTAAGGGTATAATAATAATTGCCATATTTAAAATAGAAGAACTTATAAATCTTTAAATGATATTGGTTCAAAAGTGATTTTAACACAATTGCCTACAAAGTATTATATTAAGATTCAAGTTCAAAAGTTATAATTAGTTTAACAAACTGTCAAAAGTCTTCAGGCCATAAGGACAAATATAGTTGATAACTTAAAATTTAAGACTGACAAATTTGTACCAACTACACATACACCTTTCTGTAATTTAATATAATCTGATAAAAAGCTTACCAAAACGTCTTCGAGTGCACTTACTGGTACTTTTATAATTCTAACAGGCTTTTCCGCTTCATTCGCTACTTTCCCGAGAATGCCTTCAATCCCTTTGGAAACCTTTCACTTTGGACAAAATTGGTCTGGATGTGGGCCACGCCTTTCGAAAACACGGAACCAAAATTGGCAAGCCATTAAGAAGCGTGCACTGTTGTTGTTTACACATCTAAAGCAATTTTATCGCCTGCGAACAATGTTTGGACTAAGTATATTTTATGGCCGCAGCCTCGCCCAACCGAATTTCCCCCATAAATTCCCCCAAAACTTTCCCGCTGCAGGTGAAAGGAAAAAAAAGGACGGAAAATGCCGAGCTGGATAGCACCAGCACCGCCTTATCACAATATTTGCGGCACATCACTTGATTATTGGCTTGTCTGTCAACTAGCATGAGTATTATATTATTTTTATTCCTTATCTAGGTTGGGGTTTGGATCCCGCATAGGTGCCATTAAGGCCGTTTGACAACTTGGGAAATGTGTTTGTGTTTGCGCAGCTCGGGTAATTGTGACCGATAAAAACCCCAGCTCAAATACGAAAAGGGCTTCACGAAAATGTGGAAAACCTGAGTAAGTAGCATGTCGAATTACAAACGCTAATTGACTCGTAAAGTTGCCAAAAGTGCGGCACGAGTCAAAATATCGATTGCATTAGCATAAATTCATAAAGCAAAGTATGCAGGAAGTATTGTGGAAGTGATTTCATAAGTTCTCTTTTATTTTATACTTATACTATTTGCAAATTTCATGTAATTAAAATGCTTAAGTATAAACATATATACGCATTAAAATCGTTTAGCAATTAGATAGAACTTTTAAATAAAGTTGTTGCAAATATAGTTAGCTTTAACATTGCATTACAATATTATATTAGGTATAAAGAAAAATATGCAAGAAATACTATGAAAGTAACTTCAAAAGTTCTCTGTTATTTAATATATATTTATTTTTTTGCGAAATTCATTTGATAATAATGTTTAAGTATAAAATGCCTGAGTATAAAATCAGTTTCACAACTTGATACAACTTTTAGCAAGACAGAATTAATATTATTATAGCTTATAAATAAAAATATATAAGTTATATTCCACTTACCAACTAAAGAGTATTTACTTCACTTGGTTTTTTACTTTAAGGGTTTTGTTTAAGCGTTGATTAAGTTTTTGATTTTGTGTTTATTTGTTAGAGCATAGGAATATATTTATGTTACATTTGCCAATGTATTAAGGGGAATTTTCATTTATCTGGCATTTGGAAAATATTTTTTCTCACAGACACACGCGCTGGAAAACAAAGAGAACTTATATTATTTTACACTTTTTAAGCAATCTTTTTAAACGCGAAAGGAAAACGTATTCCTTTCAACGCGTTGGCATTATGGTAATGCCAGTCCTAGTGCGGATTTTCATTTTCATTTTCCTTTTCCGCCAGCCTATCTGTCTGCCTTTCGGGCCTTTTTTTCCTTTTTTCGCCCGACTGTATTTGAATTCGTACGTATGTGGGTGGTACACGCCTTACTTTTATTTCACCCAGGGAAAACACTTTTCTTGCGGCCCTATGCACTCACAATTCAAATGAACTTCAATTCGGAATTATATTTTCTGTTGTGTTTTGTTTGCTGTTCCATTGTTTCGATTTTATTACACATTTTTGGCCGCGGCCTGTGGAAAATGGGGTGTAGAAGAGGATTGGAGGAGGGTTTTTTTTGGGGGGAGGGCCTTTTTCGATTTTCCGCTGCTCACGCACACAGTTTTTCCAAGCACAGCACGCTCCAAAGTCTAGCCACGAACTGAAAGCGTCGGGGAAACTTCAAACTCGAGCAGCAGGAAAAGCGGAAAACCGAGAAGCTTCCAATGTCAATGCGAAGCCAATCCTTTGTACGAGGAATGTGTTATTTTGGAAGGCCCAAACCTCCTGGAAAAGTCACTCTCTCTCTCTTGGCCTCTCTTCCGTTGGTAGGAAAAGTCGCTCTCTCGTTTCGGGATTTTCCTCTCTCCCGCTGGTTTTGTTTTTTCGAGTTGTCTAGTGCGTGCGTTTTGACAACTACATTCCGCCCCAAAAAGAAATGAGTTTTGAAGTTTTCAAAGTAGATTTTCACTTGCAAAGTTTAATTAATATGAATGTCTGGCATGCCTGCTACATATATGTTTCCTTTTTCTTTTTCTTGTTGTTTTTCTTTTTCTTTGGCTTTTCATTTTCTGGGTGAAATTTATTGGCCGTGCGGGCGTGCTTTTTTGTTAAAAATAGCCGCCTTAGCCTCGCAATGCGTCGGCAGCCTCAGCGACAGCATCAAGTTCAGATGGCTTCTATTTGTTTCTTTTTCTGTTTCGGTTCTTTATTTTTGGGGGACCAGCTTTTATGGAGAGGGAAAGACAACTTTTGACCTTAGTCAAGCGAAAAGAGCGGCCCACCTGTCTTTGTTTGTGCATACATCTTTTAAGCGGCTAATTGGCCAAGTTGCGTTGTGGCTGCCAAATAATTTAGGCAACTGCAACTACTCGGCTAATTACTAGCCATAAATGAATAATCAAGGGGAGAGGGAGGTGGTGAGGGTGACTTTAACCCCAAACAATAAAAGCGAACCCCCTAGGAAGCCCGAATCGCTGACACATGAATTTATGATTTCTTTGGCCGTGTTGTTATTGCCTTTATGATTATTGCGACGCCGCGTCTGTTGTCTGGCTTTTCCGACTTTTCCCGCCTGACGCCAACTAGCATTTAGCGACTAGCAACCCCCGTTTTACCATTGTCAATCATATGACCCCCTTCGAAGATCTGCTTATTCGGGCTTCCGTTGGGCAATTTTTTTCGGTTACCCAGTTGTTTATCTAGTTTTTGCCCCAGAAATGCTCCTTTGGCATTATTAATGTCCTGTGAGAGAGAGATACAAACTCTAAGAGATTCCCCGAAAAATCAATTGATTGACTGCGATGGCCACATTTTCTGCACTTTTAAGCGCGTCACAAGAAATTTAGATTTCAGATTATACGTTTCGGTATTTGTATTTGTGCTTTCTTTTGCTTTCTCTCTCCCTTTTCATGGCAAAATCTCTCTTGTCACACTTGATTTATTTTCGAAATTTTAATTTTTCCTCAATGACTTCTTGGCATTTTTTCACGAATTTCCACGCACACACACACTTTTTTGTTGTTTGCAGCCCAGGAGTTGCATTGGATTGGTAACAATTGATGGCCAGTCGCCGACTGACTGGCCGACTGACCAAGTGACCAACTGGCTAAATGACTAGCCAGAATGACAGAATGCCAGCACTCCAGAAAAAACACGACCGAAACCGAGTCCGCCATTAAGTATACGCCATGCGACACCCGACCGAAGTGTTTGTTCAGGTTGTTCAGGTTGTTCAGGCACCCACCACACACACGTCCGTTCTCAGCTGTGGCCCAGCGCTATTGAGAGCGTTCCGCCGGAGACAGAGACAGAGAAAGGCGCTGCTGCCGGATCCGGCGCTGCCGACGGCGACGTCGTCGTCGTGGTGAGTTTGCGGCCAGCTGATTGCGGAAGAGCACGGCGCGTTTCGAAACGCCAGCAGGGGTGGAGTGCTTTGGAAAGGCATAACTGTAATAGGGGGTGAAAGAATTGAACATTAAACCATTATATTTTATAGTTTGGATCAAAAATTTAAACTTATATTTTTTTCGAGGTCGCCAATTTTAGCATTTTTTATAAGGGGTACCATCATCATTTTTTTCAAAACTTGTTCCAACCCAAAATTTTTGAGCTGTTAATGCCAGTTTGTTGGAAATTTTATGACGAATTCAACGAGGTATGGCATTCCAACATTGAACCATTATAATTTATAGTTTTGATCAAAAAACTGCAATTTAAAGTCATTTTTTCGAGGTCGCCAATTGCAATTATAAAACAATGAAATATTTAATTTGATTTTTTTAAATTTACTGTTACTGTAAAAAATGTTTGATCAAAAATCTAGGTAAAAACATTTTATAAAAATATTTTAAAATAAAATATTAAATTATTATATTTATCTTAATATCAAAAACAATAGCATATGAACATTTATTCGGTTTGATGTGATGTCACACAACCTGAAAATAAACTCATGCCGTTCGATACGACTCTCAAATGTTTGCGCCAATTTTTTTAAGGACTTTAAAAAAAAAATTTGTATGACACCCATTCAAACTAATTAAGTTCTCGTTATTTATGGCCATTTATTTTAAATGACAGGCGTAGACAAAGGACAATCAGGAAATTTTATGATGCTCAAATCCAAGGCATATGGTTTTCTTTTGTGCTATCCTGTTTATCTGAAGGACATGTAGTGAAAAGTTCCCTCTGCCCTTCTGTGTTTTGCCCATCCTTGTTTTTCATTCGACGCCTTGACCAGCCATGAATATAAATTATACCCTAAGTGACAGGAGGAGGCTGTTATGGCTAAACAATCATAAAGAACAGCCGGCACGAATTGTTTTCAGATTTTTATAGTGCTTCTAGTCAAGCAAAACAGAGAGGTAGTATGCGAAAAGCGTTTGAATAGATGCGAAAACATATTTCAGCTTAATGTTATTATCTGTTAAAAGATTTCAGGTGGGCAATAAAATACAAGCGATTTAAAGTATGGGCTTAAAATGTTTGTAGAAAGATATTGAAGTTATGCGAATAAGATAATGTTCTTATTTGTATCAATAATATCTTTTTTCACTACTTTTTATCCCTGACGCATTGATTTCATAAATTATAAAATGGTTGCATACATTTTTTATATTTCTAAATTGATTAAACTTAAAACTTATACAACTTTTAGACAGTCCATATTATAATTGTAAGGCAATTTAAAAGAGAATTGCCTAATAATAAAGACAAGATTTTGCATATTCCTAAAAATACCTATCATCCGATTATCCTTTAACGCATTGACTGAATTTTTTGCTTTTATTTGTTAAATAAATTATTGCATTAAAAATAATTCATAAATTAAGCAAACAAAAATCTGTATTATATTATACGTGTATGGAAAACTAAAAAAAATATGCTTAACAATACTCACAAGATCTTATTTGTATTTATTAATATCATTCTTCAACTACTTTTTATCCTTTAACTTATTGATTTATAAATATTTAAGTTGCTAAAAAACGGTTATATATATTAAATTCAACGATCAAAATATGGTTTATACTTTTAGAAAATGTATATTAAATGAGTAAGGCTATTTAAAAACTATATGCAAAACAATAAAAATAATAGTGAGTAAATGTAAAGGCATTTAGCTTCTGTCAGTCACTAATCGAAGATCACAACCCCTCGAGCTGCGTTTTTCGAGCGTTTTCGAGGCGATTCTGCAAGCGTTTTTCGTTTTTGGAGGAGGGAACCCATTAAATAAACCAAACTCGAAACGAGGCGGCCTAAAACAGCTATTACCATTGCGTAACGGGCAGCGGGTGAAGTTTGACGGTATGAATTGGCCCGGGGCAAACGGCGATTTTGATGGTTCCGTTGTTGGCCAACTCAGCCGACGGCATTGGGCCCAAACCCAAGCCCAGCCTCTAATTAGCCCTTTCGCAATTGCAGCTAAGCCACAAAAAAAAGGCGCAGACGGCGGGCTGTTGGGGGAGTGGCCCTTCCACGCGGTACACACATATATATATTTAATAGTTATAAAATGAGTTTTTGGTCCCGATACCTTGGACTCGGAGTTTGATTAATGAGCGGCTTAAGTGAATCTCATACCGAATCTGAGCCTGCTCGGCCGGCAGACTGATGAAGTCACTAATTTGACTTAAAAACGCATTAAAAACCATTTTCGATAAGAGCTCCGATCGGAGCTCCCAAATTCGTGATTTCAGCGAGGGTTTTCCCGTACTTTTCAGCCTCGTGGTCTATGTGAAAGTTGTGCAAATATAAAATCGAAAAAACCAAAATTAAACGATGAAACCAACAAGGCGACGGATAAAATTCCAAAAGAGTCTCCGAAGATTTGAGAGTGCAAAGCTCTTGCTTTATGGGACATTGCTTATTGGCAATCAGCTGTTAAAATAAATAATGACCGACATTTGGCAAGTAAACTAAGGAATACTCTTTTTAAGATATATAAAAATGATGATACAATTAATTAAATACCGTTAAGAACTTATTTACTACTTAAATATTTGAAAAATATAAAAAAATTAAATTTAGTACTTCTTACTTAATAAATAATAGGTTGTTCTACCCTTTCTTCGTTTTCTTACAAGTGTAAACATAGTTGGTAGTTTCATGAATATGCAATTTTTAAAAATTACTTGAAAAAGAATTTCTTTGTTTGAGCACTTTCTTCCGAATTATTTAATAAGTAAACGCATCCACAAAATACTTATACAAGTTTTGTAGAAATATTTAACAAATCTTATTTTATTAAATCCCATCTAACAAATATACCCCTGCTGCATACTGCCCATATTTCCTCCTTTTGGCAACGCACATAAATTGATTTAAATGCCTTCGTGTAGGTAACTCCTACAATTGTGCGTGGTCTTGGCCATTAAATGCCCTTTCTTGCCAACATTCAATGCCTGAGCCGGAGGCAGAGCCAAATCAACGGCAGCAGTCACAAGTCTGCGACAGATAAAAGCTGTTAAGTGACCTTCATTGGCTATAAAAATCCAAATTCATCGCCCAGCGAACAATGAATCGTATCTATGGGCCAAAACCGGCGGCAATGCCGAAACAACAATTGGCGAGCGGCAAAAATTAACAATTTAAATAAATTCACTTTATTGCAGTTTCGCATATTGACGACAATGTAAAACAAACAATAAAAGTTGTCAATAAATAAAGTTCACGTCATGTTGAATGGCCCGAACGGCTGGACTTCCGGTCTTGATTCGGGCCAAAAAAGAAAAACCGCACATATCATTGGGTATATTGTGTATACGACATGAATCACACGGGCCAAATGAAAAAAGTTCAAAGTTGAGCGGGCTAAATTGAGAGATTAGCTGGGGAGATCAGAGCCGGCCATATCTTTTTGCTATTAATATAGTTTGTGGAGCTGCTCTGACCCAAGCTCTGCTTTTCTCTGCCCAGAGTTCGCGGCTGTTAACTTCGCTTAGACCGCTCAGTTGGCTACGAACCTCTGCCGTGAGCATTGGCAAACGCGTGAAACGGAAAAAACAAAGTCGAAAGCCGAAAAATACAAATTGAAATCTCCGCGCAGTCTTCGGTACGTGTTAAGTTTTTTAATTAGTAGAATTTTCAAGTGAATTCAGTGGCAAAAAGAGAAAATAATTCACAAAAATACAAAAAGCAAAGCTAGCTTAAGTTTAGTGAACAAAAAAAACGGTGTATCAACAGCAAAACAATACAATAAACCGCACTCTAGGTGAGTAATTAATAAAGTGGAATAATTTAACTCCCTACCATAAATTAATAAATTTAATTAATCTGTCATCGCATCTCATCTGATTTATTATATCATTTCATTGTTTCTATTCGTCTATATACTTGTAACTGAAATGTTGGGAAACCAGCAAACACAAATTAAATCAAAGCGATCACAAAACAAAATCCACAAAAAATGCAGACAACACTTTGAGTAACTAAAAACAAAATATAATAAAAATGGGGAAAAAAAAACCTGGCCGTAGCCTTGAAAAGTCGTGCTTAATTCCTCAGCTAAATGCAGGCATAAAATATATGTTTAAAAAATTTTAATGAAGCCCAGCCATTTGTCTGGCTCAAATCGAATCCATTGTTTTAGTCCCTAAATAAGTTTCAAATAACCCAGCCTCTTTGTGGTAACTAAAATCGGAAAAAAGATTGATCATTTACAAATAAACATATTTTATGCTTAAACAAGTTTAGTAAATTCAAAGAAGTTGATATTTTTTAAGGTTAAAGTAATTTTGGTTAAACACAATGTGGGCTTTTAAAATGACTAAGGAATCTCTTCAATAATAAAAAAGAATTCTTTTCAAGATAAAATTATTTTAAATTAATAACTATTAAATTTTTAACAATGCTAGGCCATTTTGATATAAAAAACTATATATACTAATCCCGTATTTATTGATTCTTGTTATACAAAGAGTACTAAACATTTCTTTTAATTAAAAATCAATATAATTAATTAACAGTATTCCAAGTTCACATTATTTTTTTGCAACCTGCTAATGTTTCAATTAGTCGCTAACAAAATATCTAGACTCATCCCCCCTAAACGTGCCAATCGGGTGAATAAGTGAGAATGTCTGGGCGAGACAAAGATAAAGATCCGACAATCGATCATTAGTCAGTCGGGGAATAATCAATTAAATATAGATAGATGATTTTGCGGCCAAATCATTCAAATAAATTGAATAAAGCCCAGCGATCTTGAACACTCAATTTCGAAAATCGAGCCGCAACCAACGGATTAGCCGCTAAAGCTCGGCCAAAGATCTTTAACAATTTCATTAACTCGTGGCCCCATCGGCCTAATGATGTGCAAATGGCCCAAAACACACCATAAAACACACACTGCCACTAAAGTTGATATGGGAGACAATGGCGATGCCTAAGACCAAGTCTTGGCCCGACTCTAACCATGTCCAACTTCTTTTGGCCACACTGTGATTTATGAGGTGATCGCCTGGCGCAACTTTGGCATCGTATTTTGGGAAATACCAGCAATACGTGGGTGTAGCCATGTGCAAGACTCCATTAGCAGATCGCAAACCCCAAACAAAGCTGGGCTCCATGAACAGAGAAAAATTAAATGACTGTTGAAAATCGTACAAAAAGATTTTATACAAAAATTCCAGTTTAAAATCTTTAAATAACAATGTTAACTGTATTATTAAATGGACTTAAAAATGTACAAGATATTGTTTATTATTTTCAATAAAATATTTAAAATGTTTATTAAACAGCTGAAAAAGTTGAATCTTTTTATGATTTATTGATAATAATTTTTAAAAACGAGATGATCACAGTAAAACTTATGTATTTGCTTTGATATTCAATGAAATAATTAATATTCATAAAACAAATATTAAATTTCCCACGTGACAATCGAAAATTTAAACAAAAATTTTTTTTCGCAATGAATTTAAAAGTCAAAAAGTTAAAATGTTTCTTATTATTTTTAAAAATGTTATCAATTAATTAATCATTTTAATAAGTACATTTTTTTTGATAATATTTACATAATATTTATCATACATATTTTTTCTGTGTACCTTGCCCGACACTTTGTCATTGGCACTTGATTGTTGACTGATCTGTTTTGCTTGGCTTGTGTAAAAGAGCCTGCGATCCCGGAAATCCTACAACAGCTTGTGGCAGGTGTTTTTGTATCAGCATAAATTCATAATAGTTCTTGAATGCTCACTTTTTTTACAAGCAAGCCATGACAGGCTGTTAAAGCAAATTGTTATTACTCTTTGTTCTATAAATAATTGTGGTACACATTTTTATTGGAACTAAATCAAAACTTGACACGAAATCCGGTTTTTAACATTCGTTGTGACAGCTTTTGATTTGATCACATGTAACCATAGCTAAAGAACAAACAAAAAAGTGCTTTTTGTTTTTTTTTTTTTTGCTTTAATTACCACTATTCTGTTTATTAGAATTAAAAATCACTGGGAAGTTCCAACTTTTTTCCAATTATACATTAATTTTTTTTGCTTAAAAGCTAATTAATGTAATTAAATTTCAGAGTTTTTGTATCACTTCTGCATTTTGTAATTATTTTGCTCGGTAAATCACAAAACTAATTTCTATTGCAGTTCCCTTTTTATCATTACTCTATTCTAAAAAACTCCATATATTTTGATAATTAGTTCTTAATTCTTAAATTGATTGTTTAATATTCACTTTATCATCTATTGAAATGCCGCCACTTTAAAACCCCGTTTAGAAACGCTAATAAATCATTAGAGTTTATAAATATTGTCATTAGCTGACAGCTCGGGTTGCCAATTGAGAACGCCCCCACAATGGATGTGGGCGTGACCAGTCCATTATCTACGCGGCGTATACTTAATCTACGTATACTTAATCTTGTTGTCTTGAGCTTGTTCGTCACTTTCACTTTTGGCAATTTATTTTCGCTATTTACGGGAGTTGTAGTTCGAGTTGTTTGGGTGTTGTTTGCTTTAGAGGTTGTCGGTTGTATAGTTCGTGTTGATGTTATTGTTTTAGTTGCTGATTGTTTGACTTAACAATAAGCCCAAGTGAACTCTGCGCAACAAATAAACACTTTGAGGCATTTCCGCTGCGGAAAAACCATCAGTTATCGTCTGTTTTGTGTCCCAATGAAAATGGTGTGAAAAACTGTCGAGTATTTGCCCATTTTTGCGACTAATATTTAGCCAAATAATTCATGGCAGTTTCTCTTTCTCGTTCGCTTCAGATTTCCATACTTCCTGCTGAAGACAGTTGCTGAATCGCAATCGAGTCAAATGCAAATGCAAATCGACGGCGAATGAATTGACAATGACAAAGAGTATTAAACGTCCGCCCCCTATTAGTTGTAACCACCTGCTCCTTACCTATGTGGTGAGTATTCCTGATCCCCTTTTAGCTACTTGATATAATAAAAAGCATATTCCTTGCAGATATTAGCTTATACAGTAGCCGCCCACAGCTCGCCCCCGCCATGTGGCCTTTATGGAGCGCCGCCTTGCCAATTCCTCCCTGCGCCACCTGGTCAAACGCCCACCTGTGCCCGTCCAGGAAAAACTTACTGCGAACACGCTGACAACTATCCCACGTAAGTAGGCATCTACCGGGAATTTTCAAAATAATATAATTCCATTTTAATTGATTTATTATGCCATAGTTTCCACAACATAATTTATCTCACTGTAAATAACAGTATTTAGGAAACATAACAAATT
Organism: Drosophila elegans; assembly: GCF_018152505.1. Taxonomy (NCBI): domain Eukaryota; kingdom Metazoa; phylum Arthropoda; class Insecta; order Diptera; family Drosophilidae; genus Drosophila; species Drosophila elegans. The sequence continues at coordinate 2,461,702 of NW_024545578.1, forward strand.
ATGTTAAAATGCTAAGCCATTGCAATTATTTTTTCGAACTAAATGAATCAACAAACTCAAGTTAGTATTGGCATCTTAATGTCTGTCATTTAAATTTAATAGTATGTGGTTTGGTAATAAAAAAATGCATAAGAGTTTTTTCATAAGAAAATCTTATATTAAATATTATAATTAATAAAAGACAATTTATGTTTTCTAGTTTATATTACAGTATTCAATAACACATAATTGTTAAATTTATGAATTTAAAATAGAATTGATCTGAAAAACCACATCATTATTAATAGGTTCATTATGTCGACTAAAGTTGTTAACAAAACCAACATAACAATATTACATTACTTTAAATTAAATCCAATAAATATCCATTTTGTTTAAAGGCATTTAAACATTGAAAAATCGACTAGATATAACAAACCAAAAATATTTGTTTAATTTGTGATTTAAAAAATCGAATAGTCATTTTTATATCAAACCTCAAATCAAACATTGCTGGTCCAATCAATACCCACTTCATTCGCAGGCATTTCAAACAAATGTTTGGCCACGAAACAATTTCAGTTTCAATTTGAATTCGCTATCGAAATCGAAACTTGTTCGCTGTCATCGCATTTGCATAGGAGCATCGAGCATCGAGCATCGAGGGAGTATCTATTGTGGCTGCTTCCGCAACGAGCTCTCATATACTCAAATACTCAGATACTCGAAGAGATGCTGTTTCGTGGGGCTTCTGCTTCTGCTCTCAGCCAGCTGGGGGAATTCCTTGACCCAATAAACTTGAAATGACAGTTCAAGACACTTTTTGTTTGGCTCCTACCATGTAGTATAGTATATAGTATATAGTGTGTAGTATAACTTTGGCGACGAACCGACGACTGGCCGCGTGCTTCTCGAATATTTATGAATGCCTCCAATGAATAATCGTGTCTTCGGGGCATCATAAGTTGCTTGGACCGGCACTTTGGCGCGTGAGCTAGGGTATTTTGGGTGTGCTTTAGTTTTTTTTGTTTTTGGGAGAACATCTTGTTGTTTTGAATAAAACATTTTGAATAAATCATTTTGGCTATCAATTTATGGATTTCTTAAAACATTTTTATTATATTTATGATAAGACTTATGGATAAGGTCTTCTCAAATAAAAAAAATAAGTTTTAAGATTACTCATTCTATTTTAAAAATGTACTTACTTAAATCGAAATGTAAGATATTTACATTTCTTATTTAAATAAAAACTTGGCTTTGATTTTCATAAGCCTAACAAAAAGCCAATGATTACTGACTATTATATAATTGTAATTTTAAAAACGGACTTACCTAAATCAAAAAAAATGTAATTAAAACTATAAATGAAATTAAAGTTGGAACCCAAGAAAAAAACATATATATATAATCAGAACATGATGATCCCCAGATTGCTAATTATATATTTAAAGAAATTTTATTGAATTTAAAATACATTTTTATAACTTAGATGACCTTTGCCAGCAAACTTAAAAAAAAAAAGTGCAATCGTGATATCTTTGATAGTTGTATTTTTTATAATGAGCTTCATTTGATCTGTGGAATTTCTGAAAATGAAATGAAAATTGGAGTCCAAGCAAAGAGCATCCATAATTCACCACTTGATGACCCCTAGATTGCATCTTTTGTCTTACGTGCTCCAAAGATGGCACTCAATTTTTGTTGTTTGGTTTGTTTGTTTATCATCCGCCTTCGCCTTCGACTGGTTGGCCATGTTTGCTCGTCTATTTTTAGAGAATTTCTTTGATTCGGATTTAAATAATATGTGCGTTAGTGGGTAATGGTAATGCAAATGGCTTGATAAGCCCTCGGCGCCGACGCGGCAATTAAATAGGCATTTTTATTACAGCGCTTGCATTGGAATTTCTGTAAGTTGCATAATTCTCAAAAATATGTGTATGTATGGGAAAGCCCCAAGCGGGTTTTTACTATACATATACCAGAGGTTGGGTCTTTCCCTTCCCTTAACCCTTACCTTTCTCTGGTTGTTTTTTTTTGTGGCACGTGACGAGCATGCGATGCGATGTTGATAAGAGTCGCAAAATAAAAAATAAATACGGCACTGCCAATTTATTATTTACGATGTCTGTGCCTCCCAATTTTTTTTTCTTGCCCAGCGGCCGCATATTAATTATGATACTCATATTTGATTTGGCTTGAGCAACGCCGCAATTACCATTTCCATACCAATTTCTGGCACTTGTCAGTCAGTGGGCTTTGTGACTTGCATAATTTGGTGGATTCAACAAGTGCCTGATTTTCGCTTTCCCAGCCTGTTAACCATCGCAGCTTGCATCACTCATTGTTTCTCTCTTGCACGCAGGAAAAAAAACAAGCACAGACACAAAATATGGTCATTTACCACTTGTCAATGACGGGTACAAATGGTGCACGCTGCACGGAAAATAACATTTTTCAGATCAGATTTTACATTTTTTCCATACCTAATTAATTATTTATGTAATTTTTGAATTTCATCATTATTGAAAAAGTATTTTATTATTCTTTATTATTATTAGCTTATATTACTATAAAACCGAATAACCCTCATTAAAATAAATCAATTGATAGTTTAGGTATCTATTTTTGACTTACTTATAATTTACATTAGTGAATAAAATAAAATATTAGTTGTATGACTCTTGAATACGTATCAATTGATATTTTAGGTATCTCTTCATGACTTATATATATGTTAGATAAGTTTTAGTTAATTAATTGAATAAGTAATTAAAATAAAATATTATTTTTTAACTGAATAGTCCTTCTAAACTATATTAATTGATAGTTTATTATCTTACATAGATTTGTGAGCTATAACGTATGCAATTTGTTGAAAAATGCAACTTATAGGCCCATAAAACCTCTTTTAACACATATAAATTGATATTTTAGGTATCTCATTAAGAGCCTCGTTCGAAAGTGGGGCTATGAGGCCAGCACTTTGCTGGTGGACGAAACCTGGGAGGATTTTGCGGCGGTTGCGTGGCACGATACTCCCGTCTTCTACGATCCTAAGTCAATTTTCCCGACCCGCGATCCCAATGGCCAGGACTTTAATGGATATAGTTATCAGACCCCCTTTGGAGGCAATCCCCACAGAGCGAGTGGCGGTGGAAACCCCCTTTTCGTCAGCAATCCCTCAACGGAAGCACCAACGTGAGTACTCCAAAAATCATTAACAAATATGAATTAAATGTATGACTAGGAATTTAGATTCGTATGTTCCGGTAACTGATTTCGAACGTTTTTGAAGGTCTTCATTAAGATTCGATTCGTGTATACCATAACAGAAATAAGAAAACTAAAGCCTTGAAGGTAGTATTATTACAAGGCAGGCTTCAAATAAAATCTTTAAAGGAAAAGCCAAAAAGGTTCTTCACGTATCCATTACTAAATTTATTTGTAAAAATATTTTTATGGTTTTTACTTTTTTGGGATTCATTTTTTAACTTATAAGTTTTTAATCATAACTCTTATTTTCAATCCCAGACATTAAAGTAAGAAGTCATTACCGGAAAATATATGTACTATATGTAATTTACAATCGGACAGGACTGGGTATACAAAATTTTAACCAGTTTTCATGAGTGGTATTTATTTTAGATTTATTCCAGTAATTTTAATTGAAAATTTTAGCCTTAGTCATTATGCTGTTTTAATATACAAAAATATGTAATCTTTTATAACTTAGGTATCTTTTGTATACGTCATCGGGAGGAGGTCATCGCTCGGGTCAGCGGTACAACTCGCATGGCGGAACCTCGTCCGCCGGCGGTCACTTGTACTTCAATCAGGGTGGCAAGTCTACACCCTACAACGCCACCCTCTGGCTGAAGCGGTTGGTCAGGGATCTCAGTCGAAAGCAGAGGCAGGTCGGCACTGATGAAGAGGTGGAGGAGGAGGTGGTCGAGGAGGAGGCCGAGGGTGCTGAGGAGGTTGAGGAGGAGGAGTCGGATGAGGACGAAGGAAAGGAAAAGGGAGAGGGGGAGGGGGAGCAGGGCAAACCGACAGAGGATCACGCGCAGAGCAAGCGCGATGTCTCGCTCAACATGGATCTCTTGGATATCGTGGGCGTGGATGCCCCCAATCCGCCGAAGAAGCGTTCGAGGACAAAGCGCCAAAGTCCCGGACGCTCCACCCTCTGCCAGACGACCTCGCAGTTCATCACCCCGCAGGCGGCGCTCAATAGTCGAGGCAACTGGATGTTCGTGGTCAACGAGCAGAACACAGCGCGCCAGATGGTGAAGGCGGAACTCTGCGCGTAAGTACACAGAAAAAAAATTGCTTTTGTCAACAAACACTTATAAGTTTTGCCTGTGATAAATGTAAAATTGATTTTAAAATAGGGACTTTTTTCGCATTCTCTCTATATTTGAACACATCAAAGTGAAGCGGCAAGTTTTAAGTGGAAATTGATACGGATTTCTTTTAAAACGAGTATTATTTCATATCATTTTTTTCTGTGAAATTCGGTGGTTAAAGAGTATAAAGATATAGCTTATTTCCTTAGTATATCATGAAAGAAAAGTCATTGCTGCGCACCTTATATTCCATTTTCTTTCCTTTTATTTAATATAATTTTTTTCGCAAAAACCTATTTCAACTTACCCTAATTGTCATCAAAATATTTAATAATTAAATAATATTTAATAAATTGGTTTTTGATTTCGTATGTTTCTATGTCAACTTATATGAAATAACCATTCTACATGAATTTTACATGAGGTGCGAGTATCCGCTAAGATCAGTGTAAGCAGTAAGCTGCTTGCTTTCCCAAATAAAAAACAACCAATGGGCGTCGAGGAACAACAGCTTTCACAACATAAACATATAATATTTATATTTCTATTTAGTTTTTTGGACATTTAAAGATATTTACATTATGTTACAAGGCAAAGAAATTTTAGTTTTTAAACTTACTTTGAACATTTAATTTTCTACCTAATTAAATAGAAGCTTTGATAATCAATATTACCAATTTGTTTTGTAAATGTTAGTATCTAAAATAAAATATTCAATTTTCTTTATCATTTGTCTACATAAAAATTCACTAAAATATGATTGATTATTAATATTGCTGAAAAGACTTATTGTTACATCCATTATTAACCAAATTTGGTTTATATTCCTTGTGCTCCACAGCTCAAAAGTTCATAATTCTGTTGAGGAATTAGGGGATAAAGTGAGTGACTTGTCCATCCAGCCGTCCTCTCCCGCTCATTATTTCGAGTATATATTTCCCACTGATCCCGACACCGATCACCGCACCCCTTACCGTTTTCAGCACTTGTAATCAGTGGCGAGAGGTGTCATGCCAACCCCATTCTCGTTCCCACTCCGATGTTAATAATTCGCAGCGGGACGTCCGAGGTTTCCCCCTTCTTTTATATGTTTATTTTGTGTGCTTAAGACTAGGGGAAATCCCTCACTGTCCTTCTCTTTCTTAAAAAAAAAGCATCTATCCCTTTTCCACCGACGGAATGGGCACGTGGTTTGTGCAGGTCGAACTAAGGCCCGTTTATACGGTGTCATAATTGCGGTTAAACGTATTATCACACCCCGAAAACGGGAGAGAAATACCAGAGCATTCCGCCATTAGGCCATATCCTTGTCCCCTGTTTTATTCCCCTCTGTTTGGTCCTTCCCCTATTTTATTTTTTGAATTTATTTTTTTGGATGCGTGCGGTACTTGAAAACCTTTCCACACTCATCATCCGGAAAAAGCGCAAACAAATGCCGGGAACGGGAATTTCGGGTGATGTGGCTGGGTTTCTGGTTCTTCGAGTTGGGTCAACGCATTTTGCCCTAATTGTTGCCCGTTTGTCCCGCTTCCCAGTCTCAAGAATCGAGACCGTTCTCGATTCGCTCCCCCTCCCCCATTTGGTGCCACTTGTTGTTAGCACTGAGCCCGGTACTTGGCGCAATTTGTTTAACCAAATCGAGTACCTACGCAGGCGCGCATAAATCTTGGCGAAGGAACAGCTGGGAGCGGGACTACACGTAGAAAAATTTAAGCTTATTTTATATTCCCGTATATTTCGTATCTTAGGAATTTCAAAATCTTTTTTACCGATACCCATATCCATCACATTTTAATGTAATTTTTTAAACAGAATAAGCATAACTTGGTTCACTCATTTTGTGAACCAAAATTAAAAAAAGACACAATTAAATGTCAAAAATCTTTATTTAGCGTCTTAATTTCATTTTTGGAAATCAACCTTTCAATTTCAAATATTTTTTTTAACGGGTTTAGCTTTTAGGAAACCATTTTAAGAATCAAACAAAAAGCTTTTTATATATATTTGCAACAAGGAATTTATTTGTAAATTTGTGAAATTTCATATTTTTATTTTATATTTAAAGGTAGAATTTTAAGGATCACATGTGGAGATGTGCATTGAAGCACTGATCTATTATTTGTTCTGTAAATAAATGAAATTAAATAGTTTTTTATAAGTTCTAAGCTAAGACTCAGATATTTGTTTACTGTGCAGGGATTGTACCGTTTCTGTTTCCGCTCGAACGGCAACTCCTTATCAATTACATACGATTCCCGTTTTAACGAGTTCGTTAAACTTTCAACTCTGCTCCGCCTGCGACTCCTGCGAATCTTCCTTTTTTTTTGCTCCTCCTTTTTTCGAAGGAGTCGCAGCCGGCGCTCTTTATTTATGCCCTTCAACCCACAACTAAATTCTGGACAATTGTTGATTTTTAGCATTTTGGTATTGGTATTTCAGCATTCGCATTTCGCATTCAGCACTTATTTCGTTTATTTTGCAGCTCGAACACCTGCTCGAACCTGTGCGAATTGCCCAACGGCTACAACTCGAGATGCGAGCAGAAGTTTGTGCAAAAACGCTTAATTGCGCTCCAGGGCAATGGGCAGAATCTCTATACGGACACGTTCTGGTTTCCCAGTTGCTGTGTCTGCACGATAGCCGCCAATTAAACGAGGACGACGATTTTGGCAAATTCATATCTGATAACTAAATGATACGAAACCAACCACACACACAAAACACACAACACAACACACTGCACAACACCCCCACACACACAACACACTCAATATATCTCTCATGTAGTTACACACACACAATGTAGTTCTTATAAATGTAATTTAAAATCGAAAACATCGAGTGAGGCATGCTAAATAGGATTTATGCCCACACAATCCCTTCGAGTTTTGTATAGTAGCATTAGAGTTACCCTATGAGAGCGATCTAATGGATATCAAATAAACAACGATTCGAGACAATGCTTTTTTCCAGTTAAAGTCATAACTCTATTTATTTTGGGGTATCTTGGGGTAAGTTTGATCATTATCAATGCCAGAGTTACACCAAAATTTCAAATTTTTCAAAATTATGCCCTTTTTAGTTTTAGCTCAAATACAAATTACTTTAATTCATGAACATTTCCTTGATTTGAAAAAATATGGTAAGAAAAAAAGGTTTTTATAAAAATTATAAGAAACATAATGAGTATTTTACAGTATTTCGGAAGAAAGATAATTATATTTAAGTAAATAAAATTATATATTATTATATGGTTTTTATAAAATATATAAAATATTTTATATGCTTTTGAATTTCAATTAAAAAAGAAATACCTCTAATTCTTTAACTTCATTTTAAAATAAATGCAATTAATTTGAATAGAATAAATCAAACTATTTTATTTGTTACAATGTCATTTTAAAGAAAATTGAACAATGCTACAGGCTACACCCACATAATTTCATAAATCCGAATAAGCTGCATATTTTCAATCAATATTCGCACACTTTTCAATCACTGGCTATTGCAAACACATAATGACACAGGAAGATTTCCAACAAACAATTTTATAAAGCCCTGGGCATAGTGCAAATCGGATTTTGTGGTTTTTAATTAATATAGTTATTCCTTTGGCCGCTAGGCCAACAGGCAACACAGCAGCCGCAAAGGATTCGTAACTTTTAATTGTGAAATGGCGAAACGAGAGTTTCCGCAGCGTGCAAAATCAGCAAAAACATTCAACAACATGCTACAACTATAGTACACCTGCTGTGCTGCAAATGCAATTGCGTTCCATAAATCCAGAGACAATAATCGTAAAATAACATCAGGTGTCACGCGCACGAAGCGCGGCTCAAAAAAAGGGGGCCATTCATATATGGAAGGGGAAGATGAGGACTCGAGGCCTCTGAGGATGCAAACGCCATCAGAGGACACGAAATGGATGTATTGATGGCCGATGATGTATGCCCCTGCATCCGTGCATCTGTGACACCAAGAGTGCTCCAGATGGCCCCAGTTGGTGACAGCATGGAAAGTCAGCCAGGAAGCAGCTGAAGTTTAAGGATACTATATCTCAGGTTTTTATTTGGAGCAAGCGGAAATACAAAACCATTATCGGAAAATTTTGACAATATTGGCTTTTAATTGGTAGTATTTTTTTGGTTACATTTACGTTAAAGGATATACGAATATAAAGAAATATCACTTTGAAATAGTCTTCTGTTTCAGATATAAAAGATATTTTAAGAAATAAAGTAGAAAATTTCAATGTTAAAATAAAACCACTGAATAAAAAAAAATTGTTCAGCTTAGAAATCTAAACAAATCATATATTTTTATGAATTTACATTTTTTTGGTAAGAATATACAAGAACCCCTAATTTAAATTTCCTTTTGACCATTCCAGTTGATAAATACCTATACAGACACACACAATCACAGATATTTGTAACCAATTGTGCAATATTCCGTTTGCATAACCAAAGTTCCACTGGACAAGGAAGTGGAAAATATATATTGATAAGTCAGAGTTCGAGTGTTTGCATGACCGAAAATCTCAATTAAGCCAAAGGTGCAACAGCCTCGTCCTGTTTTTGAGCCAGTACTTTGTGTTTTGTATTTTGTATTTGGTATTTTGAGCTCTGTGTGCTTTGTACCTGTTGTGGAAAATGCAGCAGCACAGTAACAACCCACACACAGTGGGTAATTTCAACTGGCAGCGATTCAAACTGGCACAGTGGGACGGAGATCCGGAGAACCCACCCACTGAGCTCTATGCTCTTTGCTCTATGCTCTATGCTGGTTCATCTCACACCCCGTGACTCTGCCGAGGGTTAATTTGTCCTCCATAAGGATACGTATGCGTGTGTGAGCGAAAAGGAGAGACAGTTGGCCTGCCTGCTTGTATTGTGCAGAGTTTTAGCAATGATTAGCATCACGAAATGGAAAACTATTGTTCCAATACGCAGTCGAGAACCAGGTAAAAAGGCATTGACAAATCAGGTAAGGATAAGTCCACAAAACAAAAATATCCAACTCACATGGGATGCAAAAGTGAAACTATTGCAATCTACGATTAAAGCTGGGGAAAAAATTCGAAAACTAATTACCAAGCAAGGCATGCCATCATGTTAATTGGAACGTTATCTTAAGATAATTAATAAACTAAACGTAGTTTAATCTTCTTAGTAATATAAACACATAATTTAGGAATGTAAATGTCAGAGAATAATTTGTTTTAATTAAGCTAAAACATACTTTAAAAGTATTATAGCAAAAACAAAAGAATTAAAAATTTAGTTTTGAAAACAAAATAGAAATATGTATGATTTCAATTCGGAAACACTTTGCTGATAAATCAATTAATTGTGATCTCCTATGTTCTGTTTATTAAAAAAAAATAACAAGAGAATTATAATTTTAAAATATTTTAAACTAAAACACAAAATTGAAAATAAAATTCACTTCTCAATCATGTTTTCTCTTTAAATTCCTATGCTTCAAATTGGATTTTGCCAGTGAAACTTTTTGAGGCTGCTGCAGGCTCCTCTAAGGACGGTCAATGTCCAGATCTCCCCTCTCCCCCCTCCCCTCTGCCCCACAATTCCCTTTGGGCAACCCCCTCCCCATACCCATCCCCCTCCATCCTTTACCATCAGTCAGTCAAAAGCAACAACAACCACAGAGAGCAGCTGAAGTTTCTGCCAGTCCAACAACATCAGTAAAAGTGGTCAGAAAGAGAGGGCAGCATTTGCGGCTGCCTGGCAACCAGATGAGGAGCGAAAGAGATGGCCTGCTGAATGACGAGCAGTGCAGAATAAGGCATCAAAAACACCAACAACAAATACAGCAACAACAACAACAACAATGCAGCAGCAGCGCTGCCGCCGTTGTCGTTGTTGTTGTTGTTGTTGCTGTGCGTTGTGTATAAAAATTTAACATCTGCTCCTTTCATGATTTCAGTTTCGGAAAACTCAAAACTCGTACAACAACGAGGGCTGTAATGGCACAAATAAAAATATATAGATGCGCGTGTGTGTGTGTGTGTGTATGGCTCTGTATATTCCTCTCTCTTTCACTCAATTATATACCCCACTCTTTCTAGCCGCTCGTTGTTGCTGCTGTTAATGCATTTGGCTTGCTTTACTCGTATTACGTGTGCATTTGCCACTCTGAGATACAAAAAAAAAAAAAAAAGAAAAAGGAAGAAAAAATTGAGATACCCAGATACTCGGATGCTGAGATACTCTGGAAAGTCTCCATTTGGAGCTGTGAGATAGTAAAACAGCCATCGGATCTTAAGCGGAATGAAATAAATTAAAATACGCAGAGCAGATGATGCAGCAACAGCATCCACAGGATACTTTTCGTCCTGCCGGATGCCATGCATCTTCGCCCGGTGCATTCAACTTCGGCCAGAGATTTTTGCCCTTGAAGAACTGGCACTACACTTTAAGAAACTTTAAGCGATGTATTAAGTAAACGTATTACAAATGTTGATTTTAAGTTGTTAAGACAAAATTAACATTTAAAATATTCATTTTACTTGTTGTATATATTTGTAAAAAAGTTCAATAAGCCTATTGGCAGTTTTAAAAACATAGGTCAACTTCTATATAAAAATAAACAAAAAGTAACTTAATAAGTTCAAGTCTACCCAACATTTCCTAACATTTTCTAATTTGCCAATACAGTGTATTAAATTTTTCATTTGTACTAAAATTGCTGTATTATTTTATATTTTGTATTTTATATTTTTTTGGTTCTGTTTTTTGCGCACATTTCATTCATTTTTCAAATACTTTAGCAGCACCAACTGTCAGATACATTTCTGGTTTCCTTTGCCGTTCGTCGTTTTGTTGTGGCTGCTTGCAGTGTGAATGTCCTTTGCTGTCCTCACAAAGGACACGCGGAAGGCAAATAAGAGAGGGAAAAAACAAGAATAAATGGAAGAGCAGAATGCACAAGTAAGAAGAGAAACTTGCAGCAGCTTTTGAGTGGCGGAAAACCAATCCATAACTTGTCTGGGGATCGTTCACTTAAGAACTACTAGTATCTAAGAGAAAATGAGATGAGCCAAAGGCCGGCTGCATCTTGTTGTTTGTGCAGATGTTTCCTTAAGGATCCGCTCCTCGTGCGATTTGATGGGTATTTTCGGGACAGGTCAGTGTTCCGAGGACTCGCAATCGAATTTCGGTTAAGGGTTGCGCCCCTAGGTTGAATGATTTTCCATTACGCAATGCAAATAGGCAGCAGCTATCCGCGTATTTTCCCTTTGCTTTGTTTTCGTTTTATTTTCTCTGTCAGCGCCAGGCAACAATGCAACTGTCAAGGTTTCCATTTTCCGCCGTGGATTGCAGTGCTCTGTATCAAAAGGCGAAAAAATGGCAGCTCCACTAATAGTTGGCATGAAACGAGGTTTCAAAAGGACCATCAGCGAATAAGGAAAAAAAAGTGAAACGAAATCAACTGACATATAGAGACGCCCCCGCTCTTTGCGCAAAAATAAAAAAGGGGGCAAAACATGGAAGGCAAATTGTACCAAAATCCAACAGCATCAGCAGCAGCCAGTGCACGGCCAGGATATATGGCACATGCCCACAAGGTCCTGCGTCCAGCGCAGCAGCAACAGCAACAACGCCGCAGCAACATCAACAGCAGCACCGCAGCAACAGAAGCGAGAAAGAAAGTTAGCTTTAATAGGACAAAGGCAATATACCCTTGCAGCTAAATAAAAGATGAGATTTTTATTGTACTTAAGTAATTAGAAAGGCAATTTACTTTGTAAATCACTTCTAAAATTTTGTCTTATAATCATATTTTAATTTTTTGAACAATTATATGCTACGCCATTTTAAAGCTATTGAATTAAATACAGTAAAAAAAATTGAACTTTGCAAACTTATGCAGTTGTAAAAAAGAAGATGATTTTATAATGATATTAAATTGTGCCTCCTCAAAAATTTAATAGTTACCTTACTTTGAAGTCAAATTTTGTATTTTTAAGCCAATCATGCTAGTTTTAAATATGTTAAGTTTAACGTAAATCTCCTCTGCTTAATTAAAAACAAAAAAAAAAACTTTTAAAAGTCACAAAGTCCTAAAAATATCATAATACCCTCTGAAAGGGTATCAAAAGTAAAAGCAGCGAGCAAAATATCTCGTAGTGCACATAGATTGCAAGTTCGCATTGTGAGCGCGAAACTAGGGAAAAAATTTTTAATTGGAACAACAACTGTACAGCGGCGCAGCAGCAGCAATAACAACAACAGCAGCAACAGCAACAACAACAACAGCAGCAACAACAACAATAGCAGCAACAACAACGGCCGCAACACCAACAACAGCAACAAAAGCGCACTTCAAACGCCGCATGTTCGTGTCCGTGTGCGGCTGCCTCTGTGTGTGTGTTTGTGTGTTAATGAAAGAGAGAGGACATGCAGCTGTAAAAATCTTTCAGTGTGTGTGTGCCAGGACTCTCGAGCCAAAAGTTGCAAACGCAACTGCAACTGCAACTGCAACTTAAGAAGCAACAGCTCGAAGGATTGATCGCAGGTTGCAGGGCAACATGGGAACCAGAGATCGAACCTTAAAACTACAGGGTGACCCCAGCAATACCTACTTTAAATTATTAGATTAAACCAAACATACACTCAGAGAAATATATAGACATTATTTTAAAAAGTTTTATTTATTCAATGTTAAAAATATAAGACAAGTAAAATTTGAATTTATAAGTAAATAAAAAAACTTTATAAATTTAAAACTTGTTTTTAAATTTTATGGCAATTAATTATCTATCTTGCTTCAATGGGATTAAGAAATAATAATTTAGAATTCTGTTATTCTTTTACGCACAAAATATGTAAGCAATGTTTACAATTAATTTCCATTTTAATGTCTATAAAATTAACCAGTCCAATTAAGCTCTATCTTAACTTTATAATGATTTTAAGAATGTTGTTTTTGGGGTGTTTTATATTTCCCACCGGCAACTGGCCATTGGCAACATGTTGCTCTCGCACACGTTCGACGGCCAATCGGTTCGATGCTCGATGTTGCAAGCGTCTTCGGGGTTGGTTCGTTGCGGCGCAATCAGTTGTTGTGTATCCTTCGGTTTTCTGTTAATTTTAAAAATTCGACGAAATCGGACGTGAACCGGGTGTCGCGCGTTTTTTCACCGATTTTCACCGCGTTTTCCGTCGATTTCCTACAATACACGAACTTTTTGCACCGCCGCCGTTGTCGTTTGACCTGTAGAAACTAGTGCGAGTGCGTTAGAAAACCATTAACTAACTAACTAAGTTTGTGAAAATAAACAAAAATTAAAAATCAATTGCCAATGTGACCAGTGAAATAAGAGCTCCAAAAAATAAACCACAACAAAATTGAGAACTCTTGCAGATGCCGCATCTGCCGTTCTAAGTTTTTCTCAGTTTCCCGTATCTTTCAGTCCCGGTTTTAATTTGCAGTTCCAGTTTCGCGCTCGGTTTTCTGGCTTTTCCTGCATTTTCTTTTTCGTTCCCTTCGTTTCGATTTTCGCATCGCGGTTTGTTATTGTTAACTTTCGTTTTCGTGCGGTTTTTCGCGGCTTTTCTAACGTCGAATGGATAAGGAAACTGGCCTGGATTTCCAATAGCTACTAAATACTCAACGTTTTCCGAAGGAAAAAATTCAAGGCCGGCAAGGAAAATGGATTAACAACAAAGGTTTGGAATTTTGTATATATATCGGATACTGTAAGAAATATAAGAAATTTTATGAGGGGAGAATCAATATATTTTAGTCATAAGATTTTTAATTTGCATAATAAAATAATGGGAAGAAAACACATATTTGGTAGCTAAAGAGATTTTAATTACAGCTTTGAATGTACAAATTAGAATATTGTAAACGGTTTTGTTCAATAAGACACTTAGAAAAAAAAACATATTTGGCAGCCTATTTAGAAGATATATTATTAAACTAAAGAGGTTTCAGTCATAATTAGAATAAAATAAATTAATCATTGTTCAATTTTTGTTCGCTACACCAGGTGTGTAATTTTTGAAAACTCACCAAGATTTGCTGCTTATTGAATAATAAACTTAGAAAAAATCATAGCCTTGTTCTATTCTATTAATTAAGCCGGAGCTCACAAATAAACCCATGGGAAGCCGCGACTGAAACATAATTAACTCTTTAAGAAAAAAACCCAATCAGCGATTCCACGAAACAAACAAGAGTAGCTATATCCCTTTCATAAAACCGACTCCAATTAATTAAACCGATTGAGGAAATGTCTATAAAATGTTGAACTCCATTCAGATATAAATAAAATACTACGCATCTTTAGCTTATCCCCCAATTAAACTCACCTCTCGACCGAAAGCCGAAGAAAAACAAATTTCCAATTGAAATTTGCATTTGGGCCACAGGAAGTACCTTTCGAGCGTAAACAAGTAAACAAAGAGATAACAATTGTTATTGGTCACCGGAGGATCAAATTACAATAAGTGCAGGCTCAAAAGGGGAGCCCCAAAAAATCAAAATCACCTAAACAGGCAATTTTGAGGCAGGGCAGCTAAGCAGCTTTATTTTTCTGCAAGTCAAATAAACAAAATGAATATAATAACAAAGTAAAGTTTTTTTGTAGGCCTGTTCTTGTTCTGTTTTCAAATGAGTAATGACAGCAGAAGCAGAGAACTGTTGCTGATAGATACATTTGCCATTTGTGTTTGCGCCAACTTAAATTAAAAAGCAGCGGGCTCTGAAGTTATTTTTTTGGATTCTGCTTGTGAAGAGTTGAGTTGAGTTGAGTTGAGGCCCTGCCAAACGTGCCAGCGAAACAGCACGGCACACACAAAGATACAGATAATCGTAACTAACAGTAACGTGCGTACATCTTCAACATACTTTTTTGGCGCGCTCAGAACAGAAGCGCCAAAAAAAATAAAGGGAAAAGTATAAAAGAACGAGAAGCACAACAGA
The DNA here is from genome assembly GCF_018152505.1 of Drosophila elegans. Lineage (NCBI taxonomy): Eukaryota > Metazoa > Arthropoda > Insecta > Diptera > Drosophilidae > Drosophila > Drosophila elegans. The sequence continues at coordinate 2,476,980 of NW_024545578.1, forward strand.
AAGCGAAAAGCTAAAGATACAGAAGAAGATACTTGTGGGCTCCTACAAGATACAGATACTCAGGCCAGGCCGCCTTGACATGGCAATAAAGAGAATTTAAAGAAAGATAAATAATGAAAGCAAACAAATTGAGGCGCAGGCCGCGAAAGAAGTTCAAGTTCAGTTTGGTATGTTTGTATCTGTATCTTTGTCTGTGTCTGTTAAAGTATCTGCTGGATGCAATTTGTCGGCCGCCTGCAAGTTTATGACTGCCTACCCCCAATGAATCAAGCAGATACTCTCTATATTTAGCTGCTATATTTTGTTTACAATTTGCACACCGCCCGCAACTGCTATTCATTCATAAAATACCAGCCTAAAATACAAGTTGGCTAAAGGACACGCAGGCAAATTAAGGCTTTGACCTAGAGAAAAATAAACAACACCCAGGATATACACCTCCTCCACACACTGACACACACACTCGTTAACGGTAACGTGCGTGACTTTGAAAGCATGCGAGGCAAATGACAAACTCGTAAATCTCAACACAACACACACACACACACAGGAAGTGGGTGGCGTTTTTTTTTTATTTATTTTATGTATGTTTTTTTTTTGGTGGGAGGTGAGGTGCATGTGGCATAAGTACCCCTGCTCTTGTTCATATACGCTTAATACCCAGCCGCGTATGCCTGTCCATGAGCTCCTTGCATGGCTTCATTGGGCCGCACGGCACGTTTCATTTCATCCACACCTGCACCACCCAAACAGCCACCCATCCACTCCGCACAACCTTCGGCACAACTCAATTTACACGTGACACACAGAGGAACAAGACATGAGGCGAATTAAATTATGGGCAACATTTTTAAAAGCTATTTTAACTCTTGGAAAAATATATACTTTTTAAATTTTAGAGCCAACGTTAAAGATGTGCAATAGATAATAGTAAGGATGGTAAGGATAAATATATTTAAATAAAAATAATAATAATAACACAATCAGTTCATAAAATCCAAATAAATAAGCTTTATTAGCTAAGGATTTAAAATTCATGAACCTTAAAATTATTGTCTGGCTACTATTCACTGTAATTACTTAAGCATGCATAAAAAGCAATACATTTTTCCTTTTTGCAATAAATAAACACCATTCTAGAATTAAAATAAATTCTCTAAAGATTTTGTGATTTCTGAACTTTATAAACTCATACAAAATGTAATATAAATATATGTCTATTATTAAACATTTTTGATTAAGCTTTTGCGATCTTCTAATTTGACATATTGAACTAGATTCCAAAATTGAATACCTCCGAAAGCTAATAAATGAATTATCTTTTATCTTAATTTAATTAACCATTTAACTTAGTGAACTCCTTTCCAAGGCCTTCAACTTTTTGTACAAGCTTATCCGGTGTCTTGAAACGCTTCCTTCCGAACAATTTTAACTCGATCAAGTACTTCCACCACCTTCACAAGAAATGCAATTTCAGCCGCCTAGCACGTATCGTTAACATAAAATGAAATTATTTCCCTACCCATCAACCGGTTTCTACGGCTTCTGCTTGCAATGTAAGCCAACTAAATGATGCCACCCCACCGAAACTGGAATTTTGTTCATTAACTTGCAGCGTTGCAGCATTTTGCCAATTGTATAACATGCATAAATATGCAAACTTTATCTGCCCCGAAAAAAAAACCAAATAGTTGTACTATAGAATAGTGAAATGCTGGGGCAAATGTTAATAAATATTTAGCCCAACTGTTTTCGAACAATCCTCATATGAGCAAAAGTTGTAAACAAGCGCAGAATGTTCGGATAACATACATATTAAAATATATAACGTGGAAGCGGATGAGCTGGGAAAGTGGTTAGTATAGTGGGGAGGATATTTGGGAACTTATTCGAGGGGTTTCGGGAAGTGGATAGCAGCACTTCATTTGCACAAACGGAGCGTCAGCTTGACAGAAAGACAGGCGGTTTGGTTGAGTTGAATTTTGTGGAGGAGTCCTGCAGGATTCTGCGTTGGAATGAGTCCTGCCCCGCTGTCGTTGGTTGCACTCGTTATCAAAAGCGGTGGCTGTGCGTAAAGGGGTATTCATATTCGTGTGGTTAACTGAAATTCCTGAAGTTAATATTGAATTTATTAATTATTACAATCTGGAATTTAATTAAGTATCATCATATTTCAGAGAATTCCCTGAATTCTCGTGGTTTATATTTCAAAGGGACTCTACCCAAAATATATACAAATTTTAGAGAAGAATATTTGTTTTTGATTACCCGAATTTTAAAAATTTTATTTTAGGTAGTTTTAAATATAAACAATTTTTTTAGGAAATTATTTGGTTACAATTTATTTTAACAAAAAAAATGCTAATATATAGTTTGTTTTGTTGCAGTCAAACTAATATGGTAACTAGTCTTCCATACAAATAGTTTACTTATTTCTAACAAAAATTATAAAGTTAAAATAAAACACAGCTTTTAAAGTTTAAAATTCAAAAATATTAAAAGGAAAAACATATAGAGATTTTGAATCGTAAAACATAAATTTCTATTTTAAAATTTATCATAAGAATGGTATACATTTGTTTCTTATTTTTAATCTTCCATGACCATAATATTTATGAAAGGGTATCTTTTTAATTTAAAGTTTATCTATGCAATTTTATTATTTTATAAGTAGGGTATCGCAAAGTCCACAGTCCCAACTCATATTCCCATCATATTTTCCACTTTTCTCTCCCATTTCTTGTTCCCCGTCTGACTACAAACAAATGAAAAGTCAAACAGCGCACAGGTAGCATGGTTTCCCTCTGGATACACCTGAAACCCCAGATCCTGTGCCCAATTCTGCTCCTGTTTCTGCTGTTGCCGTTCCTGTTTCTCGTCCTGCGGCTCTGCACATGCAACTCCCTCGTATTTGTATGTGTGTAGCCTAGTTCCTCGTCCTGTGATACTCCCTGCCCCTCCATAAAACATATATATGTACAATATACTGCCAAAAAACAGCCCTCGCAGTCACCTAGATTCCAAGCCGCCTGCTACCATTTTCATTCCACAGCGACTTTGTTTTCCTAAATGACGCATTGTTCACTCACATATACATATATATACGCTCGTATATATGGTACTTTTGTACGCGTCTGGACCGCGTGTTTAATTTGCAAATTCAAAATGCGAAAAAAATAAAGAATGTTGTACGTACATTGTACATACATGTTGCAAAAATGTGCTGCAGCATTAAGCGTGAGCAGCAAACAAGAAATTTAAGTGAATTGCGGTCATTGTTCCTCACTTCGTTTAATTTTTTCTTGCTTTTATTTACTTATTTTTTTTATTTTGAGCACATACCATTACTGGGCCAGTTGGAATTAGAAATCCCTGTTTATCTAGACCAATCCAACCTATGCATAACATTGAAACTTCGCTTGGGAGCTTTGCAAGATAAGATTAGATAGGAATTTTGACATTCGATTGTGGATTTTTTAAGTGCGAGGAAGGGTTTGGCAAACAACTTATATAATTTTCGGTGTTATATCTCTTGGTGGCAACGGAAACGCAAAAGGAAGTGTTCATATCTTTTTACAGAGAAAGAACTATATTTTGATCGTTAAAAATCGATTATTATAAATAGGTATCTTGTGGATGTGAAAATTAATTTTGAAAGACAGAAAATTATTCTATTTTTTAACTATACATATATATACCCATGACTTATTATGGCTTTTTTATTGACGTATCTTAAAACATTTTCAAACAAGAAACTATTTCAAAAATTTAATTTATTTTATATATTTTTTATGTATTTTAATAGTTAATTTATGTTATTTAATATTTTTAAACCTTTAAAAAGCACAAAATGTTGTAAAATATCGTGTTTAAGCAAACCAAAAACGTTTACATTGTAGTCGGGATTTGTGTTGGGTCAAGGAAAAAAGGAAGCGCTAATTGCAGTCCGCACATGTTGCCATTTTTCCAACTCTTTGGCCCAATTTTTGCAAATCGCGAGTGCTGGTGATCGCTGGATCGGAATTGGTAATCGGGACTGGGATCCTTATCGCATAAGACTCGTAATTCTCCCAGGAAAAGGTAAAGGGGTTTTGAGGGGTAAAAAGGGAGGACGAGTCCAAAGTTACAGCTGCAGAACAGGACAGGATGGACATGAACGGCCAGAAGTGGAAACGCGAAACGGAATCGCATAAAACGGAAAGTGCAGCAAATTGTGGCAGCTGCAACATTTTGTGTGTGTGTTTTTTTTTCTCCTCGCTGCAGGTTCTCGTCTCCACTTTTTTCTCCTTTTTTTTAGTTTTTTTTCTTGGCTTTACTTTGCTTGGCCGTTGGCCTTTTACCGTTTTTATTGAAGGCACACAGTGCAACAAAGATAATGTGAGTGAGATGGCTAGAGAGGAGGGAGCGAGAGGGGCAGAGACTGGGGGGCAGGGGCAAGTGCAGCACGCAAATTGCAGTCGACAAAATAATCAGACTTTAATTGTCGTTCTGCAACAATGTGCAGAGGAACTTGAGGGAACTTAAAGAACCTCAAGGAACCCAAAAAGCGAAATTGCGGAGGACAAGAACAATGGGGCAAGATGACTCAGTTGACTTGTCAACCGAAATCAGACGAAAAGTTTCGACATTTCAAAGCTTAGGGGGTGAAATTGTGCATCAAGATGCGAAACATATTCATTTTTAGTGTGGGAAATTTTAAATTGCAAACATCATAAAAAGGTTGGAATTTAGTTATAAGAAACCAAAAGTTCCTTTGATAAAACTGGATATATTCCTAAGAACATTAAATTTTAAAAATACGCATTATAATCATAGTAATAAAATCCATAAATACTTTGCAACGTCAGTGTATAGAATCTGTTTTTATAACACTTATACTAAACTATTACAGTAAATATACCTATACCAAAATCGTTATAATTATCAACATTTATTTGTATCCATAAAAACTTATAATAACAAGCATTCAAATAATCATAAGCTAAAATTTAATCAAAAATTTAAGCCATATTAAAACATGTCTAATAAATTATATATCAGTAGTTCACAACATTTATTATTTCATCAAACAAGTCAGTTATAGAATTTCGTATGGAAAATTATTAAAAATAATTGCAGTCACAGAAAAAACTGTCAGATTTCAAGATACCGATGCCGTTAGACCTAAGTGCTCTTTAATTAACCCCAGCTAATTAATAACATATTTTCACTCACTTTAAGGCCTTAAAAGGCATACACTTATGTTCCTTTGCGTATGTTTAAAAACTGGTGCAGCTTTAGGCATATCCAGTGCATGCATAATAATCATCCACACACATCACAATCCCATCATCATCATCATCATCATTGTGATGAAAAAGCCCAGGTTCCGAGCCCAATGAACTTTCTGAAGCGCAACGAAATGTGCGCTGGCCAAAATGCAAAAAGCCAAAAGGACGCGCTCGGCAACAAAAAAAGAAACCAAAAGTACACCTGTGCCACAGAAAAAAGAAATAATAAAAATAAAAATAAAAGAAAGATACAGCGGCGGGGCAAAAAAATGGCGAAAAAAGGCAAGAAAATGACAACGGCGTTAAAGGCAACTGAAATACGCTTATGCGATGGTATAAGTGTGTGTGTGTTTCGCAAGTGTGTGTGTGAGGGGCTTTACAAAGCCAAAACCAACTTGGCAGCATAACTTACAAGCCAAAAAAAAAACGAGAAAAAACAACAAGAGCAGCGGCAATAAAAAGCCAGAAGTGAGTGTCCTTTAGCTCATTTTTTGTGCTCTTCGTTTTTTATTATTATTTTTTTTTTCGCCGCTTCCTGCCTCGCTGACTTGGCCGCTCATTATATAGTCAAAGACCATAATTATGTGTTGAAGTTTGTAGATGTTTAAGGCCAGAAAGGGCAAGAGAAACGGAAAATACAAAAAAAATAATACGAGACAACTTTTCAGGAAGGATATTTGTATAAGAAACTCCGAAACACCTCCATAAGAAACTTTGCTAACATCATTTATTTCTTCTTCTCAATTTTACAGCTTTTAATCAAAGGATTTGAGAACAACGGGCGCCACAACAACAACAACAACACTTTGGAAGATCTTTAAACAACATACAAAATAAAAACCCCCCTTTCGGCCCACAATCAAAATTAAACGCCAAAAACCAACAAACAAAACAAAAGCATAAAATGAATTAAGCTAAACACACAACTTATATGAAATATAAAATATTATTACTATTAAAGCCAATAACAAATAACGCGCTAATGTTTAATTAATTGTTAAGTCCAGAACCCAAACAAACAAACAAACGGAAGACAAAGATTTTTAAGTCTACGCATTAAGTAAAATTTACTAGAAATAAATAAATAAATACTTAAATTATTTTTATATCCGACGACATATTAAACAAAGCAAATTCAATTGAGAAACGAAGCAAAAACCAGAGTACAAAAACTTAATCAATTTACAAACAACAACAAGCAAGCATCAAATATTATCAACAACAACAAACAGCAAGTAATTAATAAAGTAAATACAACAAGAACAACAACGCATACAAAATACAAATTTTACAAATTACAAATTTACAAAGATTTTTTAAAAACATTTAAAAAAAACAAAGTCTGCTACAAAAAAAAATCAAAATATCAAAAATACAAATTTTTGCCTAGCTGCCGTTTTACAAACAAACAAAAGAATAAAGTACAAAACAACCAACAACAACCAATCTTAACAAAAAAATTTTAAACAATACAATTTAATAAAAGCACTTTACAAAAAAAAAAGGAACACCATATAACAAGTAATAATATTCAACTTTGCATTAAAACACGCAAAACCAGTGAGTTCAAAAAATAAACGAAATACAAATCTTGGAATCTTCAACTTATATAAATAGTATACAAATATATTATACGGATATAATCAGAGTGTTTTACACTAGCCAACAAATCAGAAAAAAGCCAGTTAAATCAGAAACATTTCGAAAAGAAGAACACTACCTCACAGAGCAGAGAAATAAAAACGAAAGTCAACCGAAAAGTGTACAAAAAATATAACGAATCTTAAAACCAGTACAAAGCCCCGCAGTTTTCAAAGACAACTGCATAGCCATGCCAGTGTTTGAGCTTAAATGGCGTCTTCAATTTTAGCCCAGAGCAGCACAGGTGCTACCGTCGACAGCAGCAGTTTGGGAGCAACTGCAGCAGCAACAGCAGCAGCAACATCTGTGGAGGCCACCGTATCCTCACTGCACAATACCCACTTGAATCAGCTGAGCAGCCTCAGTCAGCACTACACTACCGCGTACCATCATCCGCATCCACATCCGCATCACCACTACCAGCAACACTATCCCCAGCAGCAACACCTCCAGCAGCAGCAGCAGCAACATCAGCAGCAGCAGCACTGGGACTACTATGCCAGGCAACAGCAGCAGCAGCAACATCATCAACAGCAGCAGCAGCAACAGCCAGCGGCCGCCACCAGCAACACCAACGGCAACAGCAGCAGCAGCAACACGAACGACAACTGCAACAGCAACAGCAACAACACTACGGTTCCAGCGCCTTTGGGCAGCAGCAACAGTAGCAGCAATCATGCTAATGCTGCAACCGGCTGCAACCCTGGCCAGCGGCAACATGGCGATGCCAATGCCAATCCCATTTCCGCCGCCTCCACCGCATTAGGAGATCCGGGTAATCCGGGTAACAACACAACTAGTAACGCCAACGCCAACGCCAACGCCAACGCCAACTCGAATTCGAACTCCAATTCCAATTCGAACGGCAGCTATACGCGTCCCTGGGAAATGGAGTCCAAGGACAATGGTCCACAACCCCAGACGCAACCCAATCATCTGCAGCAGCTAAAGAGCGGCTTTGAACCCTTCTCCAAGTTGCCCTCGTTTCAGAGCCAGTTTCATGGCTTCAATGAGCAATTACAACCAGATGGTACACCCATGCCAGTGCCCCTAGTACCGCCGCCTGGATCGGCAGTCACAGCTCCTGCGGGTTCAGTATCCGGCTCCGTAGGACTAAATTCAGTATCCGGCTCCGTAGGACCAAATTCAGTCTCCGGCGTTGTGGGTCCAACAGCCATGAGTTCCCTGCAAACGGTGGCTATGTCGCCGGCCAGCATATCGGTTAGTTCGCCCGGCATGATGAGCGTGGGCTCACCTTTGACCCAGCTATCGAGTCTGCAGACCAGCATCACACCACCCTCAGCGGGCAGTTTTCCGGCGCCACCGCCGCCGAATGCGTTTGCCCATGCCCACCACGCCCTCAATCCGCACCATCATCATCATCGAGGAGCCACTGGCTATCCCACACCCTATGCGGAGCTACCACTCTATCCGGGATTCACCCCGTTGAGTGTCAAGAAGGAACCAGTATCGGGAGGAACCAGCGACTTCGAGATGCTGCTCAAGAAGGAGGACTTTGATCTCAGCAACAGCGGCGGACTGATCCACCATCCGTTGCAGCATGGCCAGCCGCATCCCATACCGATGGGCATGCACACGCCCACTTCGTACGATGGCAACAACAGCAACAACAGCTATCCGCAGGCGGCTGGCAGTGGGAGTGGCAGTCATACGCCGCACACCACCAGTGCCCAACAACAGCAGCAACCCACGCCCACTACCACCACGCCCGTGAAGGTCGAGAAGCTGCTGCAATCGCCCATCGCCCGGTTGGAGGCCCGGAAGAAGGAGCGCCGGAAACAGCGGCCCAATTCGCTGGAGTCCAGTGCCGAGAGCGAGGCCAGCGGCATGGACGTAGACCCCAGCAATCCTGGCCAAGTGGACGCCGTCTCCAGCACGGCCAACTTCAAGAGTCCCCTCAGTGCCCTGGGCATGGGGGATAGCAACGATGCCAATGCCAGCGGATGCGACAAGCAGGTAAGTGACCGGTGGGTGGGGTGGTTGAAGGTTTTGGGATACATCCCTATCGGTACATTTAAATTGAATTTTCTTAAACACCCTAAAGGACTTTACTCTGACAATGAAAAAAACTATAAATAAAATTTTATCAAATAATTAAATCAAATATTTAATCGATATCTTTAAAAATCAAATAATTGATCGATATCTTTACAAAAGCTCTGTTAATAAGTTTAATATTATGAATAGATTAAAAATATTTATTTTGAAACAATCGATATCTTTAAAGATCGATTTTTTTACCAAGTATTATTGACTGGCTGAATGCAATTATATAAGAAATGACATGATCTCTTTTTGCAATGGTTTCATAATTTATTAAATGTTATTACTGACAATTCTCTTGATATTCGATCAAGTTATCGAAAATTAAAGCCTTGTAATCGATGAGTCAAGAATATTAAATTATGAATGTTCTCAAAGTAAGTCGATATATTAATCGATTTGAATATATCCATATCGATATTACCGATACATCCCAATAATCTGCAACAACTCCGCCGCTTAACGAGCGAAACGGGGCGAACTGGCAACCGCTGCGATTAACAGGACTACGGTCGTCGCCACCATCTTCCGCCACCCACACTGCCACTGCCCACCAACACACCCACCACCCACAACCACCACCCACACCAGCACCCACACCACCACAACAACCACAACCACTCCAACGACAACAACTCCTCTCCCTGCTCTCTCTTTCAGTCGAAGAAGAAGCGCAAGCGGTGCGGCGAATGCGTGGGCTGCCAGCGCAAGGACAATTGCGGCGAGTGCGCTCCTTGCAGGAACGACAAGAGCCACCAGATCTGCAAGCAGCGCCGCTGTGAGAAGCTCACCGAGAAGAAGGTGAGTTCATGCTTGGGTTTCCCATCCTCAGACCCCCAGATCCCCATCCCACTGAATGCGAAAACGGTGTGCATGGAGTATCTCACAGATTCATTCACAGGCAAAGCAAAAGTTACTCAATGAAACTGATGGGCACAGTGGGTTTTTGGGATACTTAATCAAGTGGAAGTGACATCCCCTAAAATTAGTATAAGAATTTATTAACCAAAATATATGTCTTTTGTTTACTTAGATTCCCCAGATAGGACAATCACTAAATTTAATAGTCATATTTAAAATAGCGTATTGAAAATATATGTAGTTTGAAATTTTAAGAAACGAATAGACTCGTATTTTCTGATTTATAAGTGGATGAGTAGGTTTATAAATATTTAATTAAATACATATTTATTTACTGAAAAGATTTAATATTAAACGTATATACAACGACTTAAAATAAATAATATACGAAAAGTCTTTAAATATAGGATGGTGACTTCAGACCTCCGATTTCTAAAGTGAAATAACTCTATGATATTCAACTGCGAGACATAAAATTTATATAGGAAGAAAAAAATTTAGGATTTAAAAAATATCAAAGGTTTTATTCATTAACAAGCTAGTATATATAAAATTTGACCAAAGAACCTTGACTTTCAAACCACTGTGCCTAAATGGGCAGCTGGGAATCGGTTGAAACTGGTTTTGGTCCTCAAAAGAGAGCCGGCGGGCAACATCCACATCCACATCCACATTCGCATTTAAGATTCGCGGTCTTTCGCACCAGCGGTCAGTCACTCAGGATTTATGTCAGCGCAACAGATGTTCCCTGGCCAAGTGCCTCGTCCCGACTCTTTCTGCCCCCCTGTGCAGCCATCTCTTTCTCCAGCTGCCTCGATTTAAGATTTGACTAGTAACCTACAATGGGAAGCAGTGTGTGTATGTGCCCAAGTGCCTGCGTACGAGGTGCACTCAAGAATCCGAGTATCTGAGTATCTCAACTGAGTGATCCGACATCCGCGCATCCTCCAGATTCTTTTGCCCTCAGCTTACCAGCTCCTTTTCGAAATCACTTAAGATGTCGCAGCCGCAGGCAGAGCGTGTCCTTTGAGCGGTCGCAAATCAGGTTGCACATGTGTGAGAGAATCTGGGATCTCAAATTGCGCCCTGTGCATGTCGTCACTCCAATTGAGGATTGCCTGGATGTGAGGATTCGAGGTGAAGTGGCGGCTCTCGGGAACAAGTTCAATGGCCCAAGGACCACTAAGGAGTTTCAAGTGATCTGTTGCCAAGGATACGTGTGCATCTCAATTTTCTAAACATATCGGTTCTTAAGTATAATAAATGGGAATGGGGATAATAGGTGTTTGGAATGTTAGTAATGCCATTTAGAGATTAATATCTTTGTTTAAAGAAAGTGTTTTTAAACTTTTCTTAAAAAAATTCAAGTTAATATGTTAAACAATACTTTAGCAATTTATCATAGTGGGGTTATTGAAGTTTATGAAGAGTAAATGGCTTTAAAAAGCATTCTCATGATACATTTAACTAGAATAGTTGTCTACCTTTTTATTATGGTACCACTTTTAGCCATAATTTTATTAAAATACTGCTATATATATAATTGCCCCAATTAAGTTATTTAGTTCTTTCTTATGTCAGTTGTCCAAGGTCTTGTTTCAAAATTCCCACAGCCGGTTGGCAAATCTCGAAATGCCGTCAAATAATCTGGGTATTTGGAGTATTCCCAATATTGACAGACGCTTCCATTTTGCGGCGTTCTATTTTCTCGGTGCCTTAGTATACAAATACAGACGTCCAAGAACAACAACAACGAACAACAGCAACAAATGCCCAATGTGCCATATATATGTATAAAAATAAGAACAACAATAAAAATAACGATAATAACGAAAACGAGGCAACGAAAACAACAATAAAAGGAAAGGAAAGGAGCAGATGTTCACAAGTTACAAACGCGGCTTTTGATCGCACACACAGATACAAATACGCAAAGACATACACAGATACACAAACAAAGCGGCACACACAGATACACGCAGACAGACAGACAGAGATAAATAAATAAGCGAGTGTGCGCAGCGTTTTGTCTCTCAGTCGCGATCAGCGGACTGCAAACAGGAAACAAAAAAAAGAAAGAGACGGGAATAGTGGGTGCAAAAGAGAGGGGTTGATACTGCGAAGAAAGAGACAGAACGAGCGGACAATTAAGGTTGACAGGAGCGAGGAGACCGGGCGCTACACAAAAGGCCGTCAAACGAGAAAATGGCACGCAGAGATCTCTACTTATACCGCTTTATAGATACGTTACCCCTCCTCCCCTCCTCTTCATGAACCCCCCTCTTCCCCCCTCCCCCTCTATAAGCCACCTCTTTTTCCGACGACACACATAGATAAAGTTGTAAATTTCGCAGTTTCACCGAGAAAAGAGCAACAGTTGACATGTCAATATGGACAGGGTATCTTAAAGATACGCGTTGCGATAGTGTAACGCCAATTTGGAGTAGCTCCTTCCTCTTCTTCCCCTTTAGGCTCTTCTTCTTCTTCCTCCTCTTTTTTCTCCTGGGACAATTGACGCTTTAGTTTTTATATCTTCCTTTACTTTATCATCGCCATCCGCAACATCATTATCAGGGTTTTCATTGTCCAACTGCCTCACATGTCGGCTGAGCTACTGGAACACTATGTCACTGGGTTGGGTTTTTTTTTGTAGTCTTAAGAATGTGCTACATTCTTAGATTAAAACCATTTAATAATTACATTTTTTATATTTTTGTATATCAATATATGATACTAACTTAATGCTCTTCGATTTATACAACAAACAATTTAAATAAGCTGCCTAAAAATTAAACAGATATTTCTGAAAAAAAAATCTGAGATGCCTTAATAGACTTCATAGCAATTAATAAAATATACAAAATGAAAAGCTTAATACGAAATTTAAGTATACTTTAAATTACGAATATTTAAATACCATTGAAGCTTGTTAAATTATATGTATGTTCATTTTTAATGATTCTTTAACATATAAAATATTACTTTCTGTCCGGTTAACAGCAGGCAAAAAAGTTTTTAATCACAATAGCACCATCAAAAAACTAATCGGACTAAAACGATAAATTCAAATAGAGACCCTTTACATTCAATTTACTTGTAGGACAGTGTAGGTTAAAATTACTCATGTGCTCATATATTTATGCCTTTGTCCATGGACTTTATAATGACAAGGTTTTCGCGGCTTTTTTTTGCTCAGCCTGAAAGTTCTCAGCTAAAACTCACAGCTGGTCCCGGCTGCCCGACTTCGTTGGTCCGGTTTTCATTCTTAATGGCGATAAATTTTGAACGTGAATTATTTCATTCCTGGCTTTCCCATCGAATGCACATCAATGCACTTCTCCACTTATATATCTTATTTTCTCAAATAACTCATACTTTAAGATGAACTTCGAGTCAGTTTCCCTTTCCGGCCAGCTTTCCCTCTTGTATTTCTTCGTTTAATATTTTTTTTTCTAATTTATTTTTTTACTTTCCCAAATCAGCAGAAAAGACCTTCGGGCTTAGTCATTAACTTGGCTATTTGAATTGCTTAGTGAACTCACTCCCGCCTCAGTTTTCCACCGTCACTCCCCACAAAAATACAAAAAATAAGTGAAATCTCTGGACAGGCCTAGCTAAGAGGATATTTCCTGTGTCGCTCCATTTGTCTGGGGTACGTTTTTTTTCTTCTTTAAATATGCAGTTTTTCTTAGGAATTTTCTCATTAAAATTTGAACATTTTTTCGACGTTTTTTTCGCCTCCACAAATAAAAGAAAATCAACAACAAGACGAGGCAAATATTGAAAGTGTCTGAGTGAAAGGAAAGTTACCGAAAGCCAAAGGAATCAACCCCAAAAGTCCATTTGGAAGTCTGTCTTGTTGTGGGGGTTTGAGTGATTGACTTCATTGGGGCTGTCCAAGGATGCTTTTCACTCCAAGATCTGCTCCCCTTTTTTCTCGCAACTCTCGTTTCGCTCCAACTTCATTGAAGCAAATGCACTGGAGTCACTAAAAACCAACATATACAGCCATAGCAACTTAAAGGTTTTCGCTTCATGCATACAAAATGCTCGCTGGCATGCATATGCTCATATGAAACTCGCCGTATCCTTATCCTTAGTCCTTCTTTGGGCCAGGACGAGTGCATTGCTCCTACTTGAGGCCATATACACACACCAACACACCAACACCGTCCGTTCGTGACATACTCTCGGCAAACACACACCAACAGATAGAGAGAGTGGGCGAAAAAGGAGAGCACTTGTCAAGGTGGCTTGTGCACTGAGAAAAAAAGTGCGACTTACAATGGAAGTAATTTCTCAAATTCAATTAAACATTTTAAAATAGAAATAAGTTTGTACTTCGGTCTCAATAAATGTTTTTGTATTGTACTTTGTATTTCGTTTACTTTTAGACGCAATTAAAGGCTATTAACAAGTTTACTCAACTACAAATTTGAATATATTGTATATAATTGTATAAAGTTTAAATCAACTTTAGGGATTTTCATTTCAAAAAAATTTTAAGGTTAAGGAAACCAATTCCTTCAGTTGTTAATAAGTCTCGATTAAAAAGTTCAAATAAAAGCTTCAGGACTTTTTATGTGATCAGCTTTTTATTGAAGTTTTTGGTTCTAAATAGTTATAATATAACTAAATTTCTTCAAAGTTATATAAAACCGTATAGATTTAAAATTTTCTCTGCGACATCAAAGTGGCTGATTTAATTGTTGATATGCAGGCTCCAAACTTTCTCCCAGTGTCCGGTTTTTGGCACGTTGGCTTGCCAGCTCCTGGAAAACAGGATAATGTTCGTGCTCACACTCTGCGCTGGATACTTGGATACTTGAGCCACAAGAACTGCAACGCATATGTATGGCATGGCTTGGTGGTGGCGACGATGATGACGATGTTGGCGATAATGCCCTGAATGTGCTTCATTATGGGCATGTTGTGCAATCTGATACTCGGTCGTGGTCGTGCTCCTAGGATATCCAGTTGCACTTGGGCATCCTCTTTCATCCTGTGCCCTGCTATCTCCTTCCCCGATGCATATTACTTGCCACTTTCTGGCACAGCTTTTTGCCGAAAAATGGAAAAATATGTTTGGCCAAAAATTTGTGCTGTTGTTGTACTTCGGTTAATTGTCGCTTGTGGCCAGGCACACGACTTCGTCCTCAGATTCAGTGATTCAATCATTCAATCTATAGGCGGAGCAATATGTGCGTTTGTCATTCGATAAGTCCCAAAAGATGCTGCCAGGCATGCCTCCCATGTACTCCCCGCCCGAATTCTCAGTTTGAGTTTGGGTTTTCCAGTTTCAGTTTGAGTTCAATGCTCTGAACTCAGCTGGCAGATAAAGTTTTGTTTTTAGGTTTCAGCTGAGGTACACGGAAATAAAATGGGGAACCACAGAATAGTATTCTATTTATATTAATTATGGACAAGATTAAATTCTAAAATTTCGATATCAAATTAATACCCATAACTATGTTTTTCTGAGAATACAAAAACTAACCATAATTTAATTTTGAACCTTCAAAAGTAATATTTTGTAAAACTGTTAATATATCAAAACGTGACTTTTTTTATTCTTAAAACTGGAGATAAATTAAAATATAAGTGAAAGTGTCTAATAGTTCTTGTTTTTAAACAACATTCGTTGCTAGATACTCTTATATTATTTCTTAAACATTTTGAAAACAGTTTTTCAAAAACTTTGTATTTTTTATAATGAGAATTTATAGAATCAAATTTTATTTCGGTGCATCTGTGGCTGGAGTGGGCACAAAATCCTATTGAAAATTCCAAGCAGCTTCCGTTGTTTTATTTCCTCCTCGAAGGATTGCATATTCATCTGTTGCAGGGAGCACACACTATTACTCGTAGACCATCTGCAGAACTCCGCTTGCCTGCACATCTGTTCGCATTGTGCTCTATAGACTCAGGATTGGAATCGGAATAGGAATAGGAATCGGAATCCTAAGCCAGAATTCTAAGAGCATAACTTAAGCCCCATGCCATTGAAACACACATGCACGCACGCACGTCCATTAAAATGGCATTGATGAATGATTTTTCTGTATATTATTTTGTTTTAAGCAGCTTACGCTTTGCGGGGATTTATGTGTACTTCTTTTAATTGCCAAAATTGAAGCCATAACTTTGAAAACCATAATTTAACATTTTGCATTGTCTTCTTTTTTGCATTTGCCTTTTTAATTTTAATGGGTTCTCATTGGTGAGGCTGTTTGGGCACGCAAATTGCCGCCATGACAGCCAATTAGTGGGCTTATTTTTGATAGCCAGTCGACAGTCGGTCTATATACAATTTTACTATATGCCATTTTATTGTACATACATATATAGGGTTTTATTTTCCAGCATTAAGTAATTTTTGGTTTTGCTCTCCTCCCCCGTGCACAGATTTATTTTAATTTTAATTATTGCTAATTATTTTATGCATCACAGCTTATATGTATTTACACTTGATTTATTTTCATTTTCTATCTGTTTTTTCTTGCAGGAACCCAAAGCCAAAACCGTACGTATACATTTTCATGTTATTATATTTGAACTTGCAGAGGGACATTAAATAATTTTTTTTCAACTATGGCGTATTCAAACAAGAATTTTTTATTTCATTTAATACGCTTAATTTACCCCATTTAGCTTTTTTAAGCATGGGAAGTTTTTTAAGGTTTTGAAAGACTTTAAATAAAGTTTTGTAATGTGAAACGTTTGGTTTTGAAAGTGGGAAATTGTATTCATTTGTTTTTAAATGTTATTTAAACAAATTTAAGTGCTCGGGAAGTGTATATTAAATTACTAATAATTTGTTAGCAATATTTTTTGCAAAAAATATTGAAAACTATAAAAAATCTCCCATGAGATCTTTAATCTAAATTTGGGTTTTTTATCTGCCCATCTTCATTGTTTATCGCAATTATTAAATCTTTTTTCTACATACTTAGTGCTTAATATTTGTTTTGGGATGTTGTTGCCTTGCAGAATACCCATTGTTTACGCTGCAGATACAAATGTATCTTTTCATCTATGTACCGGTAGATCTTTTGTGTGGTAGTTTTGGTGCTCTTTTTTTTACCAGCACAATTTTTTGTTGTTCTGTTGTCTCCGCATAAATTAAATAATAAAATGCTTGACTCTGTCTGTGTGTGAGTGTTTGCCAGTCTGCGCAATTGAATGCTTTTGTTGCTGTATTTATGGAACAGATTTGCCGCTCATGTGGATGGATGATGATGATGGGATGGATGGATGGTTGGTTGGTTGGGTTGATCTGGTGGTTCTGATTCTGAATCCGATTCTGGTGGTGGTTCTGGTTTTTCAGTTGAGGCGGACTGCACACAAACGCACACACACAATTATAGTATGTAGGTTTATAAATCTGCGCTGATCATAAAGCGTTGTTAAATTTTAATAAATAAATGTTCACATCCTTGTTAAGTTGCCAGCAGCGCGAACATTTGCATTGATTGCACTAACACAGAACGGAAAGAAGCGAGAAATGCAAATTAATGTTATATAATTACGCATGGAAGGGAACACGCTGCGTATACTTGATGGCAATTTGCATAAGGGCAAGGCTGAGAAAGAGGGACTTGCAGTGCTTATCCTTGAAATAGTTAAAGAACAAAAGTACCGCATTGGGTGCCCTTCTTCGGTACTGAGTGCAAAATCAGGAAACTTTTCTCTCTTTTATTATTCAGCTCCTAATGAGAGACACAAAATATCCATCCCGTAATGAGGTCCTTGGCTGCTCAAGCATTATGCCGAGATCCTTGGGACTGGGCAGGTGCAATCCAGCAATTAAGCAATTTGCTGGCTGTTATTGTTTATTAATAAACAAGCAACAAAGCGAGACATACCGAACTCCGGCACTAATTGCCACAGCAACCCAGCAACTCGGGAAAGTAACCGGAAAATGTACTATACAGAGAAACCCCATCAGTTAGAGCCCAAATAGATCAAGGATATATCGCTGCACATGCAGAGTCCTAGAAGCGTGGAATCCACGGAACCCTTTTTTTTCTATTTCCGAAGTGCATTCTACCCGGTGCCGGCCCCCTCAGAACTTTTCACTGCCCGCTGGCTCAATTTAAATATCAGCGATGCATGGCCAAAAAGGGGTTAAACTTACACGGGAAGAAATGAGGTGTGATATAATTTAAAAAGTCATAAAATATATTAGTAAGATATTTATATGTGTACACAAAGTACTCTCGGAACCAAAAATGGGTTTTAAGTATTGACATTAATCATTAATGTTTCAAATTTTTAATTTTCAAATTTTTAAATATTTATTTTGACAAATCAAGAGCAAATTTTTTTTTGTTAACTAAATATTTTCTCACAGTGCCCAATTGCTGTGCATGTGTATCTGTGTGCAAGGTGCAATTGCAGTGCATTTTTCAGCTTGACCGACTCGTCGTCGTCGACGTCGTTGGCGGACCCTTTTCACGGCTTATATTCCTAACTGCGCGACAAACTAAGCAAATTCGCACCCCAGCAAAACTGGCTGGGAAAAGGAAAAGTGTGGGGCGGAGCCGGTGTCGGAGTCGGAGGAAACGGTTGTCATTTAGTCCAGTTTCCGAGGGGTTAAATGCAGCCATAGGCGAACAGATACATACACACGCCTATTTGAACGAGAATACTTAACTGTAATGGAATAGAGGGTCAGCAGGTTACAAAACTTACTAATTGCTGTCGGCCTTCGGCACAGAATGGTGGAAAAGTCAGCTAAATGGGGCACTAAACGAGGCCTGAATTTTGGTGGGGGGTGTGAGGTTTTTTATAAAAAAAATTACATAATTACGGATATAATTGAACTTATAATTTATCGAATTTTAATTGGTGCATATATTTTTTCTATAGAAAAACGTATCTCTTTCAAAATAGAGATCCTTTTAAAAAAGAGAACGTTGTCTTTCTCGAATTCAATATTCATGCTGTATATTTAATTTCAAAATAAGGTAGCAAAAATTTTCTTATTTATAAAATCTATATCATCAAACTATATCTCTAACAAAGTATAGGTCCTATTAATGTTCAATTTGCTTTCAAATATATCTAATTTTTAAAATATATTTAAAATCAAATGTACATCAACTTAATCTAGAGAATGTAAGTTTTCTTAAATATTTTTTTTAAGTAAGCAGATGACACGAAAATTTCTACTAACTCATTCTAGTTTTTTTTTTTCAAATTTTAATATGTAACGTTTCCTGCATTGCCTGCCAACTTTTTGTTTCCTGCTTTATGCCGGATTCCCTTTTTGGCCAAATCCGTTTAAGTCAAGTGAATCAAACAAAATCACAGAATTTGTAAAACGTAAGGCCAAGCCCGTCGCCTTACAATTTCAATTTCCAAATGTTTCCCGGAGAAAGTTGTTGCTTGTTTTCCTTGCTTGCTTTCTTTTTTTGTTGTGCTTTGCTTACAAAGTGCCTATCAAGCTGTAACAACAACAAAAACGAAATGATTGCATTTTGACAACAAAATGGGAAATGGAAAATTCGGGCATATTGTTACAACAAAAATAAAGGAGCAAGAGGAGGAAAGAGAGCGAAAACCGGGACGCACTTTCCAAATCGATTTTTGATTATTTTTGCTTATCATTCTGTTTGCTCCATCCCCTTTTCGCTTTTTTCCCCGGAAAAACAACAAGGAACCGCCGTAAATTCAATTTAATTTTCTTTAAATATTATTTGAGACAATTTCGCCAGCGCATTACAACGAAAAAAGTGGCACACCATTTTATCCACGCTCTGTGCTGGGTTTATTTTATCATGTTTACTTTCAATAACTTTCATATATATCCCCCATTCAGAACATAAACCTGGCAAACACAATATAAAAACAGCAAAGAAACAGCATCGCGATGAGGAAAACAAATTTCAGTTCCTTTGCTATTTATTTTATTTATAGCTGAGAGCCTTTTTTGCATTTGGCGGACTTTTGTTTGTCGGCGCAAATTGAAAAATATAATTGAAACAATAAATTGTTATGTTGTTGAGCGGCACGTGAAAGAGTTGCCGTGGATTATATGTATTTGTGCCTTTGCGCTCGACTTGCTTTCCCATTCTCCGTCCAAAAGAGAAGGCAAAAAATCAATTTAATTTCAGGTTTTTTTCCCGACTCCTGCTAACAACTAAAAGTTGGTCTCAGTTCTCTGACCAAAGTCAAGTCATTTGCCAAAGTACGAAAGTACGAAAGTCCTGCCGCGCATAAACATCCCCTAACGTGGGGGTGGTTTGCACTCAAGACACCATCGCGAGCGAAAGAAACGCAAAAAGAAAGAATTAAAGAAATGTTTTTCAAACAGCAAACAGCAGCAACAAAAAAATAAAAAAAAATAAAATAAAATAAAATAAAAAACTCCACAGAATCAGCACCAGCAGCAGCAACAACAATGGGCGGTACGTGCAACATGAATGCGCTGAAAAAATTTCACAGCACGTAGCTGGCAGTTGTAAAGTGCACAGGCAGAAATTGGGATGTACTTCGAAGTGAAACCTTAGCTCTTCCAGATATTAACCTTAATATCATTAAGGAGAAAATATTTTATTAAAAATATATATTTATTATGGCGCTTTATTTATGACCTTAAAGTTGTTTTTTTTTTAGCCAAAAAGCTACCTTTAGAAAAATGCAATTTATTTTAGCTTAATAATCTCTTCAGTGTCGGAAAAATTCAATTTTTTAAATAGTTGGAAAAAAACTTTAATTATAAAATATTTAGATCCAAAATATCAGTTTCATTTCCATACTATAAATATAAATTTATATGAATACCATAATAGATTTTAGGTAATTATTTCCTAAACATTCAATAGGTACACTTCTTTCAACCTCAGTCATATCGTATTGTAATTATATATAGGTCTTACAAATCAATACCTTATGATTTTAAAGGGTAATATTTAGTTCTTCTCAACACACCCATAGATACAAATGTGTTATTTTGTGCTGTGCAGGACATAAACTTATAAGCAGGACTTTGCACTTAGAATTTCGCAGTGTGTGAATGTTCGTGTGATATCAAACAATTTAGCGCATTGCATTACAAGTTGTTGGCGCAAAAAAAAAGAAAAAAAAAGTTGCGATGCAAGTTTTCTAATTGCAATGGCGCCCCCCAAAGGATATTAGGAGTGCATATAGATGGGGTTAACAGCGGGGCTTAACATGGGGTTAAGTAGGGGTTAAAGTGGGGGTGGATCTATGGGGAAACACAGCTCGCACGCACTCATAAAGTGTGCTTGTTGCTGTTGCTGCTGGCACATCATCAGCTATGCAAACAAATACGCATAAATATGCACGCACACACCATCCCACGAGTTTATGCAAAAAAGGAAAAAAAGTTATAACATGGAGGAGGATAAATAAGAGGAAGCTTGTGAAGAGGGAAAATAACAAACTCAACACGCATACAGCAGCTAGAGCTCAAGGTACATGTGCAAATATAGGCCCACATACATCACCCACAGCCCTTTCCCCACTTTCTTCTCCTTTTTTGCGCTCCCTTCAAGCTTTCTCCTTACGCACACTGCGTACGCACCAACAGCAACACTAACTACATGAGGGGTGCAAAAGAATTGAAGAAAAGAACGCACTGCAATGGCTTCTTGGTTGAACTCTCAAAACTCCTTAGCTTTCCTTACCCACTTTTCTAGATCTTTACAGCATAACCCTATCGGCATTACAGTGAAAAAGTTATAAGAATAACTGAAATATGACTGGAGGATATTTAGATATTTATTATCTTATCTTATCTTACATTTTTAAAGTTAAAATCAGAATTGGGCCATTTTTTTGCCCATTATATATTCATTGACTTTCCTAAAAAACTTTAATATAATAAAATCCTTACATTGAGAAATGTAAAGGGGAATAAGGTTAAAGAATATTTAGATATTTTTTAGTGAAAAAGTTCAGTTAAATATTTGGTATCTAATATTATATAAAAAAAAACCTATTTTAAAAATTTTCTCAAACCGTTTTGGTTCAAGAACCTTTCTATAACCTCACCCTAATCAATTCATGCCCCCTATCCACTTCTCAAGTCCTTGCATCAAACATACATCAAAGCGGTGTGAACCCTTGAAAAGCAGCTAATTTAAGCCTACATCCTTGGCCCTTTTGATTCAGTGAAGTGTCAAGAAACCAAATTGCACTTAATTGATATTCACTGTTTTGGCGCAGGATGACGCACTTTTGCGCGTGAGGCACTTGCCATTTTCCCTCAGCGTTTTCAAGTAGTTGGTATAAATATTTGCATTTCACAGGCCGCCGGCAGAAGTGGGAAAATATATATAGGGGAAGTCTTGCTTCAACTGGCACCCCAAAAAGAAGAGAAAAATTACTATTCCTTGGCATCTTGCCCCATCTGATAAACAGCCGATGTTTGCTATGTTTGAGATGCTGCGATGCATCTGCATCTGCATCTGCTGTGCTGTGCTGTGCTACTTTGTCGCTGTTAATTATAAAAATTTTCCATTTTCCCTCGTTTTAGCTGGCAAGCGGAGGAAATTTTCTAAGCGAGCGCTCAAAAGCATGCTACAATTTTCCCCCCTTTGCGGCTGCTTTTGTCGACAAGGATATACTATATATAGTATATACCACCCGACTTGTATATAAGCGCATACATATATATTTTTTAGACTTGTTTGAGCAAATTGCAAGCTGGCAGTTCGTGTTGATAGAGGAGGGGGTTGTGGGGGTGCCATCACAACAAAAGTTTAAGAAAAAGAAAACTGTGCAAATAAAACTTTTTGCTTTCGTTGGCTTTCCACCCGCTGCAAAAGTCCTTGCCAAGGGTAAATGCAAAGTTTGCACACACTCTCACACATTGGGAAAGTGGAAAAATGGGTGGCAAATGCGTGTTGGCCAAAAGGATGTTGCAGGAAGAAAAAATAAAATAAAAATAAAAGAAAGAGAAAGAGAAAACGTAAAGAAAAAGTGAAGAAAATGCCAAATAAAATGGTTGAAGCTGGTGCTTTGATTTTGTCTCGCTGGTGGAAGGAGCCAAAAAGGAGGTTTTGCAGTTGGCGAAACGCTTCACTGCACTTGACTATTATTGAAGTTGGTGCGCAGGACGAAGGACCTCGAACCTCGAACCCCGAACCCCAAGTTTGTCCTTGCAAATAGAGCTGCTGGGAAAGTTTTGCCTTGGGGCCTGCAAAACAGCAAAGG